>NW_005178027.1:0-1433446 GCF_000258705.1 Coccomyxa subellipsoidea C-169
CCCTAAACCCTAAACCCTAAACCCTAAACCCTAAACCCTAAACCCTAAACCCTAAACCCTAAACCCTAAACCCTAAACCCTAAACCCTAAACCCTAAACCCTAAACCCTAAACCCTAAACCCTAAACCCTAAACCCTAAACCCTAAACCCTAAACCCTAAACCCTAAACCCTAAACCCTAAACCCTAAACCCTAAACCCTAAACCCTAAACCTAAACCCTAAACCCTAAACCCTAAACCCTAAACCCTAAACCCTAAACCCTAAACCCTAAACCCTAAACCCTAAACCCTAAACCCTAAACCCTAAACCCTGAACCCTGAACCCTGAACCCTGAACCCTGAACCCTGAACCCTGAACCCTGAACCCTAAACCCTAACCCCTGAACCCTAACCCCTAACCCCTAACCCCTAACCCCTAACCCCTAACCCCTAACCCCTAACCCCTAACCCCTAAACCCTAAACCCTAAACCCTGAACCCTGAACCCTGACCCTAACCCCTAACCCTAAACCCTAAACCCTAAAATATATAGGCGCTAGAAATAGCTAGGGCAGGGGACAATTGATACATCTGAGCCATAATTTGATCTGGCAGCTAATAGTTCATATGCACCGAGGCACAAGATCATTTACAAGTCTTCATTCTTTACCCAATTTCTCTCGTGTCCTGTGACAGTGCACAAAGGCAGAAATGGCCTTCCAGGACTAGCGCACACCTGAAAGCCTGACAACACTGAAAGCAATCCCTACTTCTTCCTTTTGTCCTCGCGATCCTTTTCCTTGCCCTTCTTGCTGTCCTTCTTCTCACTCTTCTTCTTTGGAATGGGCGATGAGCTGTCCCTATGCCTGTGCCTTCTGCTCCCCTCGTCTGCACCACTCCAATTTCTCTCAATATCCCACCGATGGCTCGTGGGGGAAAACACTGACTGCCGCATGTGCAAGCTTCTGGCAACAGCCCAATAGAAGAGGGAATTCAGGAACAACAACACCCACCTCTGGCAGGGGAGGCAGTGCGTGAGCGCCTGCGTTTGCGTGCAGGGCTGCGGCTCCTGCTGGCAGAGTGTTTCCTGCTGCGCTCCTTCTCCCTCTCCTCCCTCCTCTCCCTCTCACGCTCGCGCTCCCTGTCAGCGCACAGCGCACAGCACAAAGGTCCTTTTGTGCCGTGCCGGTGAGACGTAAGCACTGCAGCCCCTCAGACTCAGCCCCCCAATCTAGCAATCTCAACGGTGCCTCAGAGACATGCTGGCAATCCTATGACGATGTGGTGGTCACACAATTGCTTGACTTTGTGAGGCATCGTTCTGGAAACGACAGCGTGAGCTGACCTTTCTCGGCTCCTGCTGCGCTCACGCCTGAGGCGATCCCTGCTCCTAGACCTGCTGCTCCTTCGCCGCTTCCTGATGTCTTCCTTTTCGCTCTTTCTATCCCGCTCCTTTTCTTTTTCTGCTTTGTCAGCTCTCCTGTCGCTGTTCGCATCTCTGCCCTTTCTGGCACTCTCCCGCTCTTTCTTGTCCCTACCAGAGTCCTTCTCCTTGTCCTTCTCCTTCACTTTTGCTTTCTGCTCCTTGCCTCTGTTCTTTTCTCTGAAGAGAAATGGAAACAGAGTCATCTCATTACCATTAGATTGTGTACAGATGATGCTGAGGATCCAGTTCGTTTTCAATACATAGACCACAGCACCTTTTGCAGGCATACACCATAGCAGTCCGAAGTTTTGGCCTCAAACTCTTTATGAAAGAGCATCACATCGCAGCAGGATGTGCAAATGCATACCTTTCAGTATCCTTCAGCTTTGCCAAGTCTTTGCCTTGACTTCTCTCCTCCGTCAGCTCAGGAGCAGCACCCGGGCCAGCACTCCCCTCAGCCATGCCCACCTCATCTCCTGCTGACGCTGGTCCTTTTTCAGGCTCCGCATCTGCCACTATCCATGCACAAGCACCCAGTAAGGCGGGCTGTACACCAGTCGACAAGCAGAATAGCACTGTTCCCATAGTCTGCATTAAGCCAGCTTCCACCAGACAAAATCATACCGATGCACATCGTTTTGTGTTTTCCACCTCTTTCAGTGCACGTAAGCAAAGGCAGCACTTCCTGTTCTTGACCGATGTGAAAAGCAACGCAGTGCGAGTACCTGGCTGGTCTGCAGGGGCGTGCGTGACTGCACGCGGCTCCAGGCGGTGGCCCTCGGTCTCGCGCGAGCTGTTAGCGCCGTCCAGGTGGATGCAGTACGACGGCGGTGGGTGCATCACGTCAACCGCCAGCACCACAGCAGCGCAGCGCTTGCCCTCGCGGTCAATGTACCACACGCTGCACTCACATGCCACATTCACTTATCAGGGGCATTAGAAAGCTGGCAGCACACCTCGCTATCTTATCTATGGTGTGAATGCAAGTTGAAGTCCTGTGCCTCATAAGCCTTGTTGCAGCAGCCCTCCGGAATATGGATCAGAATGCCGTTGCATCGGGTAAGAGAGCCCTAAGCCCAGGAATTGGGGTCAGATCCGTGAAGCCTCACCTGTCTCCCTTGCTAAATATCGCTGCAGCGCCATTGGCCACCTGGGCAGTAAATCCTGCAGCTGCTGCAGCCGCTGGAGCATCTGATGCTTGTGGGGGCTCCTCCCCACTGCTGGCACCTGCCGGCGCAGCGTCCCCAGCAGAGGCTGCTTCCTGCTCCTGCTGCATCCCTGGTTGCGCGTGACTCTCGATCTCCTCGGCCTCCTGTGACAATCTCACGACAGGATCCCCTGTTTGTCCCGCAGCAGCTGCTTCAGCTGGAGCCACCTCAGCTTCTTTGCTGCTGGCCTCTTGCGCAGGCACCTGCTCCAGCTCAGCTTCATCGTCTGAGGCATCCTCTGAGCCGTACCCCAGCCCCAATGCATCACCCCCTCCACTGCCTTCATCCTCTTCACTGCCTGTTGCAACAGGATGTCTTTCATCAGAAAAAACCCCTCGCATCACCCTGTTTGGCAACCACAATCCAAGATTCACTAAAATACAGCCTACAGCACACCACCGAGCTGGAAGAAGAATCTCAAGTATGCACCACAGACATACTATTATTATTACATTTTAGATACCTTGTGGGAGCCACCTGAGGACATAGCAAATAAAGACATCAAGGGTGGTTTACCTTCTCGGGTCAGGACAACAGCTCCGCCAGGAGCCGCCTTCTCCTCCTTACCCCCAGTGAAGGTCGGTGCAGACTTGCTTTTCTGGGAAGCTTTGAACACATCCACAGCTACCTCCTCTGCAGAAGCATGGAGAAACAATCAAGACTGGATGTTCTCGTCCAAAGAAAACATGCAAGCCAGCTCAGGCCGAGCTTCTAGGATGCTAAGTTGGCAGAAGGTGACGAGGCAAACGCACCGAACATTGCGTCAGTAACCTCCAGCAGGATGGCGGTCAAATTGCGCTTGACGAGCGCATTGAGGCGTTCCCTCCGCAGCTCCTCTGCCCGGCCCAGCTGGGCTGCTTCCTCTTCCTCCTCCGATGACTCACCCCCAGCTAGGCGGCCGCCGCTGCCTGCTCCCGCCGTGCCACCGCCCCATCTGCAGGACAAGAGACAGTGCTTGCATTCAGCAGTGAACACATTCATTTACAGAACTTGAAACCCACCCATGGCAATGGATAGGATGCTTTTGATACGCAGTTTGCAACAGGCAGGAAGAGCCTTAGGAAGGGACAAGGATGGCCGAATCACAAAACCCACCTTGAGCTTCCCGCTTGAGCTAACCTGCGGGACTTTGCCTGGTCAGGCTCAGTGTCGCTGTCGCTACTTTGTTTGGGGGCTGTGGGAACATCACCGCAGGGGCCACCAGTCAATGACGCAATCAAGAAAACAATCTGTTCAGGCTTTCAGGCTTCCGTTCTTCTTTCACCCCATCCGCACAGACCTGGAAACTTGCACTCCACACTGCCCGTAGGGACATGGGTGGGCAATTTGTCTCACAAGAAAAACTTTGCCAACACACATGAACATCACTGTTGTCCATCAGCACCAGGCTGTGAAGACACTGTACCTCCAGATGCATTGAGGTTAATGCCACGCTTGAGCATCTCTGCGCGCAGCCAACTGGGCACCGTCCTCTTGGGTGCCGGTGCTGCTGATAAGGCACCAGCCATCCCCAGCCCTGCAGCAGATATGGACGACCACCTTTGCACAATGTCTAACAGCCGCCCAGTGCACAGAATTGAAGCTATAAGAAACGCGAGACAAGAGTGAGATTAGGGCAAACATCACCTGGCCCAGCTTGGCCATAGGGCATCTGGATCCCATGGACACCAGAGGGAGCACCTCCACTGTAAGCATGAAACATGATCTGGCCTGACGAGGGCATTGGGTACTGGGCCTGCAGACAACCAGTGAAATTGCTGTGAATTCCCTGGGAGCAAGCACGATTGAGACGATGCAATGTGAAAAGGTAATTGCACTGAAATGCCGAGAGGAAGGGATGCCTGTGGTGGGTAGGGCTGCATGGGGGGCTGCGAAGGGTTGAGGACTTGTTGGGGCATCTGCTGCATTTGCTGCTGTTGGTAGTAGGCCCCTAAGTCCGGCTGAGGGTACTGAGGCTGTTGCAGTGGCTGCTGAGCGTACTGCTGTCCCCACTGCTGCTGCTCATACTGCACACCACAGCCATCTATAAGCACATAGGAGACACAAGAAAATCCCAGTTCCATTTCTAGGGGAAGGTCCAAAGATCCCTCCATTCCATTCCACAATGCAGTATGTTTGAAGGATTTGCGGGGTGTTGAAACAAGTAATGCACCCACTCTATGCCAATTAAATGCTATCATGCAGAGTCAGCAAGCATTGGCTAGATCTGCCACCTGATTGGGCTGCTGGTATTGTGCAGGTGGATACGGCTGCTGCTGTTGCTGTTGTTGGTCATAGTACTGTGTGTAATACTGCCATTGTGCCCAGTATGCGGCTTGCTGCTCTGGATTCATGGCCGCATACTGCTCCTGTGAGAGCTCTGCGCCCTGCTGATCTGGCCACTGCATAGAGCACACCAATCTGTAAGGTGCCTCTTTTGAGATTTCCAAAAGACTACCCTACAATGGCTCCTATAGCAATTGTACAAATCTTCCCAAGCTTGAAAGAGGGCTCGAAAACCAGTGCATCTTACAGCTTCTTCAAGGGAGATATCAAACAAGTAGCTCACTGCTCACAAAATCTGTGTATAATTCAGTTTCTTCTTTCCAGGGACTTATCATTGCTGTGATGTGTAGAGTGCCCACCTGCTGAGCTGGGTCTGCTGGTGGGGCCGGGGGCTGGTCAGGCAGCGGTGGCGGTATCGGGACCGGTGGGCCCTGAGAGTAAGGCGGAGGGGGGTCCTGCAAGGGGATTGGAGGATCTCCAGGGGGCGGCATCGGAGGTGGCGGAGGCGGGCCCCCCTGCAGGCACCCCTCATTGCTACCAGCGCACGGCAGTGTCGCACAGACTATCTGATCCATCACCTCCCGCACCGTTGCTTTAGTCTGACCCTGCCCTCATGTAAAGCAATATTATAGCACAGTCATTGGAAGCATGGGCATACCTGGCCAAAGTCACTGCTGACAATGTATGGACCTGGTGCATTCCATCCGCCTTGCCCATCACCAGCAGGATACATGGGCTGCTGACCAGGACGCTGAACACCTGTCAGGCCACCTCAGGCTGCTCAGGATCTGGCTTCAAGCAAAAAATGTGATAGCAGGGCGCGCAAACGTGACTGAGGGTGAATAGAAACGCTTCAATTGATGTACCTAGCTGGTCACCAGGAGGTGGGGGAGGTGGCCCGCTGAGAAAGTGCTGATCAGACTGCATGTTGTGTAAGAGTGTCTGAGACAGTTTAGAGCAGAATCATAATCATGATACTCTTGCTGTGAGGATCAAAGAGGACCGTCCAAAACAATACGTCCCGTTTACGGCGAGACTATCACACCCTCGCTATATCAGAGGAAATCTCGATGATGCATTACCTGTCTTGCCCTTTAGATGGTGTCGTTCAGCACAATCTCTGGCACCTGTCTAGTCAAGGGATGTGAATATATCTGGCTTTTCGGAAATGTATGCTTCCTCAAGCACTGTCTACGTCAACACCGAAGACTCCATACATTGCTCGAGAAGTGTGCTGTTCACATGATGCGAATGCCCTGCAAGCTTCAAGATTGACTGGAAGAGCGGGGGGACCTGCACATGCTCTTCACGACACCAATTTCAGGGATAACAATATAATTGAGCGCGCGTTGCGTTCTCGATCTGCAGTAGCGACCGCCATCTATTCCGTCCTCGCTTTGAAACTCTATTTCAGCTGGAAGTAAAAATAACATATATTGTGATCAGTTCTCAGAAAAACACAAGCGCTCAAACGGTGCCTGTAAGTCATTCAAAACAACAACTAAATCAGTGTGCATCTCCTGTCTGTTGTACATTCTGTAGGGGGATCTTGGCGACACTAGCCCAGCACTTTGCTTCTTTCAAGTGATCTACAGAATGACTCGTTTCGTTGGAGACGCAAAAGATGTCAGGGATGGCAGGAAAAAGCTGTTTCCAACTAGCAAAGAAATGAAAAAGAACATGGAGATCTTCAAAAGGACAGGGAAGCATCCTGCACTGGAGGCCAGCAGAAACTCTGATTCCCTGCCACCCCTTCCAGAAAGAGACATGAATCGACCTCATGTCTTCATCGAAGTCACTCAAGGCAGCGAGAATCTAGGTAGGTGTGCCTTTGGTACCTTCCTTGAAGAACAGGACATCTTTTAGACCGTACAGGGCAACTCACCCGCTGTACATACATGCAGTGTCACTGTAAATCATGCTGCTTGGTTGTCAGTGATATGAAGCGACCATGTAGCAACTGCTGTTTATCTGCAGGCAGGATAATCGTGGAGGTGTTTGAGGACCAGGCCCCACTGGCTGCACGCCACCTGATAAACAGGTGCCGTGAGGGCACCACGGATACCCTCCAGCACACCTATGTGCACCGCCTGCTGCCCGACATGGCCATGTTCTTTGGCACCTCACGTGGGTGCGCTCAGCTGACTCGCCTCAGTCGCATGATTGGCTGCCTTGACCCTACTGCCATGCCTTCCATATTTTCTTGATAGTCCTGTTCCCTCAGCGGGATTGCAGCCACGTCTGCCACGCAGACTTTGCTGCATATGTGCTCGCCTTCACTGGTGTATTGAATTGTGGTGTGGGAGATGCCAGGTACAAGGGTGCTGGTGTGCGTGTGCGACGGTACAATAGGCTGCACCACAACCATGCAGGGGTGGTGTCGCTCTCGGGCGATGGCTCTGAAGTAGCCATCTCTCTCACAAAGTCAATCTCGCTGGACACCGACTACCAGGCGAGTCAGAGGCTTTGCATGGGAAGCTTTTTGCCCTCTACCTGATTGTGAAAAGAGACAGCAACGGATGGGTCTTTTTGTGCCCTTCAAAGGGCCACCCTGCTGTGTCAATGAAATCGACTTATGGCGACTGGTAGTCATCAACGCAAATACTTGCTCTGCAAAAGCTCTCTCGGCACCATTGGTGAGAGTGAGCTGGGTGCGCAGGTGGTGGGGCGAGTGCACAGGGGACTGGAAACTCTGGAGAAGGTGAATGAGGCTGCCACAGACCCAGATGACATTCCCCTGCAGAGGATAAGCATCACTTCCTGCGGTCTCACCGATGCACAGGTGCGAGGCCAGTCCAGAATTGCTTCAGGCCGCATTACACCATGTACCCAAAGGTACACATACTTTCACGCTCCTTTTGCAATTGCTGACTGATTGAGCTGTGCTCTGTCATCTTGAGGCTCTCCTGAAGTGTTTCTGTGATTTTCAAGGACTTTTTTGTGTGCATAGGGCACGCATGAGTCGCTGGAGGAAGCAGCTAGGAGGGAAGCGGAGAGGAAGGAGACCCCTCAGCAGGCTGCAGCAAGGCTGCATGCAGAGAGCAGACAAGCCAGAGATTCCGTCAGGTGACCTGAAATACCCGGTATATCAAAAGCGGTGTTCAGTACTACAAGATGCATTGCTTAGCTGCATGGCTACCTTCTACTAAACACCTGAATGTGGCAGGGATGCACTGGAGACTGGCATGCAGCAGAGGAGGAAAGCTGGGGAAGGCGCTGGTGACAGGCAGCCGGCCTTAAAGCGCACCATGCTGGCTGATGTGCTTGGTGATTCCAGCGACGACGACGATGAATCAGAACAAGATGAGCCAGGAAGCTAGGCCTTACACATTCACCAACGACTGTGCACAGTAGACTCGATTTATCATGGGCAATGGCAATGCATGTGGTCACCAAACATCTACATTGCTTGCAACAGTGGGAGGTCCAATTATTGAGGGTGACATGATCTTAAGCAGATATGGTGTGACGGCGTCACTGTGACCCCATCCACCTTGATGCATGTAAGAAAATTAAATACTGAGCTTTTGCATTGACAATGTCAATTTGACATTGAGCTGAATTGGCATGTAATGCAGAAGCTGACGGAAGCTGGCTCCCACATGCTCCTCTTGGCAAATTTTGCCATAATTCACTGCATTCCACAGAGGGACCTTGCTGACACGGAACTCTTTTCCGCAAAAACGGGAGTCATTCAAAATTCTCAATTTAGCAGAAAATGGGAAAAGAAGGCAAAAGCAAGAAGGCGCATGAACGCAAGAGAGATGTGGAGGATGACAGCGACGATGATTCGGGATCGAGCGGTGCGTCATGCTAGATCTAGATCTTCCATTCCGTACATCTTCCGTACATGGATTTTGAAAAGACCAAATGTGCAGCGTCCGGGTCACTCCAGCGAGGGGTGTCCCACTTAGCCTGCCTTTTCACATGGTTTCTTACACTGTCATCAAAGAGTGTAATTTGACGACAAAATGGTACTTTCAAAATTCTTAAATCCATTAGTACTCATGTGTTGCAGACGACGAGCCTAGAAACGATAAGTCGAAGCACAAACACAGCAAGAAACACAAGAAGGAGAAAAAGCACAAGAAGAGCGATGAGGACAAGCATTTGCTGAAGGCAGCTAAGAAGTTCTTAAAACAGAGTGCGCATCGCTAGATATGCCACTTTAATTCAATGTGCTTGAAGTGTATATTTGTTGGGAAGACTCTGCTGCCTGGTGAGTTCTGGACTGCTGATACAGAGCTCAAGGGCGGCGAGACTGGAGGTAAATCCGGCACAGAAGAAGACAATGAGCCCCTCAGAAAGAATGAAGCAATCAACGTGCTGACTGAGGATGACTATTTCAGAAAAAATGCCGAGGTGCCGCTCTTTCCAACCTGCGGAATGATACTTCAGCGTGTTTGTGTTTTATTCCTGTTCAGTGCATGCGTCCTGCTTGATGCTCTTCACAGCCGCACAAAAATACACCAAGCTGAGCTTATAGCAGGAGTCTGCCAACTGCTGCACAGGCACGCAATCATGAAACGCAGAAGTGAAAGGAGACCAAGCGCACATGGGGTAAATTTGCAAATTTCTGGATTTCTGCAATTCACAGCACTTATGCGGTGGGACTGCCTGTGCGCAGTTCAGCGAGTGGCTGCAAGTGGAGAGGGGCCAGTTCTTCAATGAGCTGAGCACTGAGGAGACGCATGCGCTCTTTGCCGGATTTGTTGCCGACTGGAACGCGCGCAAGCTGCCAGCACGCTACTACCGTGGCATCACCGACACATCACTGCGCCGCACCAAGCACGCCTGGGGCATCAGAGGTGAGGTGCTGGGCAGATTACATGCCGTTCACTTCTTGTAGCTGTTTTGTGCCATTGCCTCAAGTTGCACATCATGCAAATCAGGACTTTGTATAAGGGGGAAAGTGTGACTCCAGAAAGATGTGGAAGCTCAATTTAACAGTTGCAGAGGATGGAAAGTTGTGACTTGTACTATCTGTCCTCCTCCTTTCACAATTGAGCAGGAGTTGTAAGAGAATATCCCTTCCTTTGCAGGAACTGAGGAGAGCGGGAGGGCGGCTCTGGGGATGGCAGCTGCGCTGGAGGATGACAGGGAGACCTTTGGAGCGCAGAAGCAGGCAGTGGCGGCCGAGCGCAAGGACTGGCGCGCTCAGCAGCAAGAGGCGCTGGACGAGATACTGCCCAAGGCAACTGGCAGGTGAGTCATCTCGAGCCTTGTTAAGCCACTTCTCTTTCTTCATGTTGTTGCAGAATCACACTCTTTTCTGCCGTCAGGCAGTGACAAATAGCCGCCAAGAGGTCCAGTGTAGTATTCTGACTTTTGAGCACTTTTCTTGTTTTGTCGCAGTGTCATTCTTGAAAAGCAATGAAGCTGAGGGGGAGGCCTGTGATTGTGAAAAGGGAAGGGATTGGAGGCTGAACGTTATCGTTTGTTTTTGATTCTGCAGGGAGGCGCAGATAGAAAAGAAGATGGCGCGGCGGGAGGCGGCACGGGAGCGCGATGCATCGCCAGACATCGTGAAGCTGCCAGGTGGCGGCGATGTCATGGGGGGTGATGACTCGCTGGAGGCTGCCAAGGCCAGGCATGCATTTCCTTTTCTGCCCGAACTCCTTGCATGCCCAATTGACAGGACTGCTGTAGACTCCTGCAGCCAGAATCATGCCGCAAGCACTCTGCTCTGCACCCAGCTGAGTGAAGCAATGAAGCACTAAAATATGCTGCCAACAGTCTGGATTTCTTGTTGTGCTTTTGATACCACAAGAGGATTTGGGTTGCAGTTATTGTGCATTTTAGTTGCATGACTGCGCATTTGCTTTGCTGCAGGGAAGCCAAAAGGTCAGATTGGCGGATGAAGCAGCAGATGGCAAAGCGGGAGGAGGTGAATCACAAGCTATCAGCTGCACAGGCAGCTGAGGATGCAAAGATGGCCGCTTTCCGGGCCATTGTTGCTCAGGGACCCATCAGCATCCCAAAGAGGCAATAATAACAGCTGTGCACCGCAATCTACACGTCACCACAAGAGAATGGAATTTGTCTCAACTGCTTTGCTTGGAAGCAAGCCTTGCACATGCCATTGCTATACAAAGTTGCAGGTTACTGCTTATTGTTGGGTGCGATTTCAATTTATGGTCTCAATGTCCAACACCAGCTGCAACTATAACAACGATTATTCTGTCTGTCTCTGAGCGCCATGAGCAAGTGGGCACTCTGCTGTAGTACGTGTTGAATCACAACAAGTACAGAGCAACAAGATGCATGCTGCATGATGGTCCAGTATCCTTTTGGTTCAATTCCTATCTTCTTGGTATACTTCCCAACTTCCGGCAGGCCCAGCACATCTTGCAGCGACAGCCCGCCTGAGCTCCACGGAACACGCCAAGGTGATACTCAAGGTCTGAATTCTCAGAAATGCCGACGTAAGACAGCCCTAGCTTACATGCATCTAGGGCCGCATCCCCCTGGCTGCTGATTGACCCTTCATCCACGTACTTCCTGCTCAAGCTGATGCCCTTCCTGTCAAAAGCCTCCTGCAGCTGCAATGTGCCGATCTGGCCCCTGACTGGCCCTCGAGACCGGTGAAGGATGTTGACAATTGCCAGGTCCAGGCAGGTGGCATCTGCATCCTCAAAGTACAGGCCAAGCGTGTCAACGTAGATTTCTAGGCTGGTGAGGCGGACGTCTCGTGGTATGTTGATCCGGATGTTCATGTCGCTCTTCATCCATAAAACCTTCAGGCTTGAAAAGATGTGTGGGTCTAACAGCATGGGCTGCGTGCCCTTTGAGAAGTCCAGCATCCCCACTCCATGGAGGCGCAGCTCCTGGATGCTCCCTGCAGTGCACTTGTGTTTTTCGAGATCAACCAAGCCAGAGTCTGAGCAAATATCATCACACAATGCCTCAACACGGTCAACAGACGTTTCTTGCACTTTCAAGGCAGATGAAAATTGCAGCATGTGATCCCATCAATGCATCAGACATCCTGCTGAGCCTTCCTTCCTCAGAGGACAGTCCCTCACCTGCCGTCATGGACAGAAACTCTGGTAGGTCCTGCACGTTCACCACTCGTAGCCCTGTCTTGCGCGTGACGGTCCATGTGCAGGTGCATGCTGTCAGCTGCTTCAGGGCGTCCTGCCACTCAGGACCAATCACCTGCAACACCAGATCACTGACACACCCGGAAGTATCTACTACGGGAGATAAACTATTATGGTCCTCCTGTCTCCAGCAACGCATTGGTGTGTGATAACGAATGGCGTAGAGGCCCCGATCTACTGTGCACGTGCAAAAAAGATACTGGCATCAGGACGGAGGAAACAGGAACGCAAAAATGTACCTCATCCATGAAGGAGGCTTCCCCTTTCAGATCCATGCGGCAGGAGGGCGGCAGGGACAGCTTCTCAGGGATGACATCATCCAGGCGCACATGGCGCAGCCTTACCAATTCCCTCAAGCACAGCTCGGGCAGCACCGCCTCAAGGTGCTCACAGGACAGCAGCAGGGTCTCAAGGGAATGCAGCCCCTGTAGTTGGTCATTCACGCCCTTGAAGTCCACTGCACAGCACACAGCAGGTTGTCGGATCAGCCTCCGAGCACATCAAATTAATTGTTAAAGTATTCGTGTCACAGTTGTCAGGACAATTGACTCATGCAAAGAACTTCCAAGTGCCATGAAATATCTTATCCGCAAGGAGACACTGCCACTAAGGAGCAATCTAGTCTAAGAAAACATGGTGTATATGTATGTTTGGGAATGGGGATGCAACGCACTCATGTGCAGCTGCAGGTGCATCAGCTCCTCGAATGCTGGCAGTGGTGGAATGCGGGGGATGAAGAGGTTCAGGTCGGCGAGGCGGCCCATCAGGGGAAGCCAGCACGCGCAATGGAACTCCAGCGGGCCGTCTAAAATGTAGATTGGCCGTGCGCCGTCGGTGCGACAGCGATTCTTGGCCATCATGGCTTTGTAGGCCATGTGACAGGTCACAAAGGAGCCCCTGAACACTCTCAGCGCTCCTGGCGCACCACACTGGGAGGCTATTGCCTGCCAAACGAACCAAAGTCGATCGACAATTTGGCTGGTGGGTGTTGGCAATAATGCATTGGTGTTTGGCAATTTAAAAGAGTGATGGAAAAAATGATACCTGTGACACTCTCTCCAGTACCCCAGTTCCCTGGAGATGACGAAAGTCAGGAGTATCCACTGAAATATGTCTAACGGTCGGATACATAGTAATGTCAATGCTGAGAGCTTCCCTCCAATGGTGCAGCATCCAGCTTGCAGGCCACAAAATTCCAAGTCAACCCCAGCACTTATTTGATGTAATGATTCATCGAACAGAACTTCAAGCTTTGTTTTAGGATTTGTACCCTGTAACAGCCTCCATATTGCCAGGCACAAATCTGGAAATATTCCATTTTGAGGTTGAGATCTCCACATGGGCTGGCTGCAGCTGATGAAGAAGCTTGTTGACGGAGCCACAGCCTTTAACCCACTCCCTGGTTGTAAAGTGATCAGAAATGCGCTGCCATACGTCGTTAGGCAGCTGCATCAAACAACCTGGTTCGGCACCTTCCAACATCTCAGCGTGTCTTACCAGATCTTCGGGCCTTGTCTTCATGGGCAATGAAGAAGTCAATTTGCATTGTGGCAATGCTATTATTGGCAATCCGACACTTTATTGCTATTGAAACTGAGATGGAGATGATATAATTGGATCAGGCCAGCTTCTTGTCCCGCCGAAGCTAACGTCACTTCAGCCCACTAAACTCCTCTAATTGCATTGTTCTTTACAGCTTGCCAGCAGGAAAAAAATTGGGATTCGCCTTTTCTTCATGTAATTAACCAGATCAGATAATCAGGCCCTGTAAAAGTCGAAAAGTCTGTACGTACAGCTGCATATGCAAATTTTGCACGAGGCGATGTCGAGAGCGTGTCCTGTTTTCGCCGACTCTAAGACTTCAAAAGATTTGAAGTTTCTTGGCTTAGCATTGATCGGCTTTAACTTCCATTTGAACGAGATCTATCAATACGATGGGTGCCGAAACTCGCAGTCCTACCGAAGCTGAGGAGGACGCGCCAACAACAAGTGGCATTTCCTCAACTCCAGGACAAACACAACGACTGCGAGAGCTGGCGACAACAGACAGACAGTAAGAATGCAACTTGAATACTCCTGCAGTGCTTGTCAAATGTATGTAAACTTTTAGGGATCAAATGTTGATGAGTGCACACTGATCATGCACGTCAATCGAAACACTCCATTTGAAGTTTAAGTGGACACCAGGCTGACTTTGGAGGAGAGATGGGAGCTCGCATGTAGCGTTGGCATAGAGTGCATACAACCCGAAGAGCTGAAAAATTTGCTCGACAAAAAACCCAATCCTGTAGCATACGATGGCTTTGAGCCCTCAGGACGCATGCACATTGCACAGGTAACCCCCTCATAGTAATAACTGTTCTGTGACTTACACACCTATATGTTCTGTGCATACCCCTGGCAAGAGTTTCCGCCAGTCCTGATCTACACTGGCCGCTTGCAGGGAGTCATGAAAGCCCTCAATGTCAACAAGCTCACTCGATGTGGAGTCATCTTCAAGTTCTGGTGAGTGTACTGGAGTCTAGAGCCTCCCTCCAGTCCTGCCTCACAGGGACGGTACACCTGGAATGTTCTCATGTTGCTTTGGTGGCGTTCGACTCCCTGCACACTCCCTGAAGTGTGATCACATGTGAACGCAGGGTAGCAGACATCTTTGCACAGATGAACAACAAGCTCGGCGGGGACATCGAAAAGATCCGCACCACTGGGCGCTACTTTGTGGAGATCTGGAAGGCCATTGGCATGGAAGGCATTGGCGAGAAGGTGCAGCAGCACCCTATCAGTCTTCCATGCCCTTGCTACCTAACAAGCAACCAAGTTGACTTGGCCATTACGTGTGCACGTGCACCAACAGGACTGACATAACCTGACGTTGAAAATCTGCACAGGGCTGTGACAGAGGCTTTCTTTTTTGCAGGTACTATTTCTCAACGCGGGCGAGGAGATTGCAAAGCATGCGCGCGAGTACAATGACATGCTGGTGGATGTTATGGACAGCTTCACGCAGGTCCGTCCCGCTTTGACATATTTCCACAAGTCCCCGAACACTGCTGAACTGTCCCCCTTCTCTGCAGAAGCCCCAGATCTCCCATTCGTGGAACCAAAGAGCTCCCTGCAGGTGGCGATGTGAGAGGTCCCAGCAAGTTGAGACCTGATTTGGGCTATTCGACCTTAGGTGGATTTGTCGGTGTGCTCCCTTGGCATGGATTATCTCAATCATAATCCCCCCGCGACTTCGGAGTCGATGATGACTGCGGAACGTAAAGCTAATTCCGGGCGCAGCAGGATGTGAGTCTAGGAGATACTTTGAGACTGCGAGAATATTCAGTCAGAGACGATTGGCCACGCGGCTACTGCAGGCGCCATTTTGTCTATTTTTGCCCTGAGGGCTGCCATATTATTGCAGGACCGCATTCTGCGCTGCACGCAGATCATGGGCCGGAGCGAGACGGATGACCTGAGCCCTGCGCAGATCATCTACCCCTGCATGCAGTGCACTGACATCTTCTTCCTCAAGGTGTGCAGAGGATAAATAATTGATTTGAGTGTTGTCCAAACAACATTGTGAGATTGTAGATTTGTCCTAAAGGACAGCCTGCAGTGTTGTACATATACCAGGGGACCCTAGATCAGTTGACCAAAGGCCTCCGCATGTACCAGCCAATCACAGCCAATGACAGCTCATGCACATCAAGTGTGGACGTACATGCACTGTGGAGTATAACATATGTTATCATTGTTAGACTGTTAAATCCATCTGCACTCCTGACCAGAATACTGTACCATCCCTGATTGCCCCAGAGGGTTTGAATTTGAACTGGGTGTGCCTGATCAGGCGGACATCTGCCAGCTGGGCCTGGACCAACGCAAGGTTAATGTGCTGGCGCGCGAGTACTGCACCAAGATCAAGCGCAAGCTCAAGCCTGTCATCCTCTCCCATGAGATGCTCCCAGGGCTGCTCGAGGTCCTTACCCTTATCTATATGACTTTATTAGCAATCTTGTCTTTTTGTGATGCATTGTAACATGGTGTCCATTGGATGCTAAAATGCCAGCTTGACAGGCTAATCAATACGATGCCTGAAAGGCAGCGATTTAAAAGAATAGCAGCAAAACTTTCTGTCTCTCAATTTCCATGTCCCGGCCCTTTGGTGCTTGGTCCCCTAGTGTGTAACAGTGTGCTGACTCAAGGGAGGCACATTTATGCCTTTGATGAACTTCTGATTTTTTACTACTGCAGTGCACTAGTGTAACTGCACATGGAGATTGATGGGTGATGAACCCTAAAATCTCACCCAAAACCCTATAAATTGTAATTAAATAGATAAAATAATAAAATACGATGGGGGACAAGCGGAGGTAAAGTGTCTGCTTGCAACACTGCAGGGTCAGGAGAAGATGTCAAAGAGCGACCCCAACTCTGCGATATTCATGGAGGACAGCGCGGCTGATGTGGAGCGCAAGATAGGGAACGCCTTCTGCCCAGAGCGCCAGGTGGAGGGCAACCCATGCATCAAGTACATTACCCTCATCGTCCTGCCCTGGACCGGCAGCTTCAGCGTAGCTCCAAAAAGCGGCGGCAGCAGGTGCAGTCCTGGGCTTCTATCACAGACAAGCGTGATTCTCAAAAATGCATTTGCTCAATTCCTAAGTCAAGGAACTTAAAATGACATGCTTGTTCCAGCAGTCAGGGCTAGGTGCTTTGCCATAAACTCTCAATAGTTCCCCTCCAGCCATCCCTGTCTTGGCAGTTTCTCCACCTGTGGCATGTCAATCCAATGGAATCAAGGTCTCAGAAAATAATTCAGCGTGGCCCAGAGTACTCCACCTTTTTGCCACCTGCTTAGTAATCCTGAGCAGATGATTGGAAATTAACCTGGTTGGACCAGAAGTCCATCCCAGGACCCAGAAGGCAGAGGCCAAGTCCCCCTGGGTTAAGAAAATACAGCAAGTGTATCTTGAATGGTGCTGTGACGTTCCAGGGAGTACCTGGATGCTGCTGAGTTGGAAGGGGATTACTTGAGCGGCGCACTGCACCCCAGTGACATGAAGCCGGCTCTGGCGGCTGCGCTGAATGGAATTTTGCAGCCTGTGCGCGACCACTTTGAGAATGATGCGGAGGCCAAGCAGCTACTGCGAGATGTCCGCTCGTTTAAGATCACGCGATGATGCAGAATTAGTGAAAGTGGACACGCATGTGTCTTCTGTAAAATTTGCTGTTTTCTGATAATCCTGAAAGTGTTACGGTGTTAGGCGTCACGGTATGTGTAACACGGTTTTGCACCGAGGTGTCTGAATTGCATAGACCCCAGCACTGGTACCGGGCTTCTTGGTGGCACAGGTGGCACCAGGTTAACACAAATTTTAATCCGATCAAGAGTCAGTGCACATTCTCATGCTAGCGTGCCTGCGTTGCAAGAGCGCCCTCGCAAGGTCAAGTCAGTACGGTTCACTAGTGGTTTCCATGCAGGCCTAGCTTGTAATGTACACAAGTGCTCCGTTGTCGCTGTTTTGGGAGGCTCAAGCTCAGGATCTTTGCCTAGGGTGTAACGCCATTACAGGATCTAAGGGTCATTCCGGGGTGGATAAGTGCCAAGGTTTGGGAGCCTATACAGGAGTGCGCTTTTCGAGCCTCTCGCTAAAGATCTGTATCCCGAAGGCAAATCAATGTATCCGTTGAGGAGACGGGGCTGTTTCTAGCTCCTTTCTTGTCGGCGCAGGTTTGCGTCCCATCGGAAGCAGAAAACGAAGTAAAATCCTCTTTTCTGCAGAACACGCGCGTTTTCGAAACACCATCCGGACTGGTTCTGCTTAGGTTTGTTGTTTCACACCCCTTGAAATCAGGGCACACGGTTGAAAGGTCTTGCAGCCTTTGAGTTTGTGTTACTATTCTGAAAGAATCCGCTTCTTTCAGACATCGTCCAAACAAGGTAATTTTAAAGAATCGCCGTCGGAAATTATTTGGCAGCAGAGTGCATATAGAAGGTCCAGTATTTAGCATGGACATTTCCTGATACGCAGATCATAATTGCCGAATCAAAGGCAAGTTCTTTATCGGGAAAGAAGCTTCCAACGGGGCTAAGGTCATGATGAGGCCAAGCTTGCAACTGAGGCCCAGGGAGGCCTTTGCAGCGTTCAGGACGCCACATCTTCAGGGAAAATACTCCAGGAAAAATCTGCATGTGTGCGCTGGCGTGCTGACAGCCACAGGGCCGCGCTTTCAAGCTGAAGATGTGACTGTGAAGGGCACCCTTGGAGAAGGATCCTACGGCCAAGTCTTTGAGGTACCTTGCGACCGTTGATTGCATCATCATTGAATTTGAGAATAGAAAATTTGATTGCATCGCTCCTTTTCAGAATTATCGTTCCTCAAATTTGTTTATCTGCCCCAGGGAGTGCTGAAAAGGAATGGGGCCTCCGAGCATGTGGTGCTCAAGAGGGTGAAGACGAGAGTGGAGGTGTGTGCTGCTACTCAATAAACCCTGCAGACTTCGATATCGCTGCTTGAACAAACCCCATGGTTCCCAGCCCATCTTGCATGAACATTTCAGCCCTCCTGCACTTATATGGGGAAGAATCCCTGCAACGTGACAGCTATCTGTCGTGTCTGGTCATGATCCAATTGCAGAAGCTATTTGATCTACACCTGGGACATTTTCACAAGCTTCTCAATTCGTTTTGGTGGCAGGGCGCTGAGGAGATGGGCCAAATGGAGCTGCTCCTGAATGTGTACGCGGCCTCCAAGGCAAGGGGGAGCATCGCCGACTTCATGGGCCACTGCGCTGTGCAGCCAGAAGAGGCCAACCACCGCCTCACCCCAGGCCTCTGGCTGGTGTGCATCAGCCGCCCTCCCCCTAGCGCTCTTATAGTCGCAACCACCACCCAGGCAGCATCGCAACAGCTGGCTGAAGCCAGCGATGATGAGAGCAGGCTGAAGTTTGTAAAGCATTCAGGGGGATGTGTGGGGTGTCCGATTGCTTTTTGTGTTTCTGCTTGAATGGTAATGAAGCCTGGCAGAGGCAAGCAACTCGTTCAGATACGCACACATCCATCTGAACGCCTCTGCAATTTTCAGCCTGGCAGCAGTGAGGATCGAATATGTGCATTTTCAAAATCTTTGGTGAGATTTGTCGAAACGTGCATGAATGGGTGCAGGTGTGGAGGTATGAGGGCTCCAAGACGCTGGCGTACTACCTGAAGCGGCGCGACTGCATCCGCGCACTCGCAAAGGACCTGGCTGTGCCCGAGGAGGCCGTTCCGGCAACTGTCATGAAGCACATCTTCGAGTGCCTCACGGTGGGCCACTTATCTACACCCTATTTGGCATGCATGCTGTGAGGCTTTCTGCCGTGCCCTGAACACTAGTGCTCACTCCACAAAGGGAAGATTGATAGAATTGCCAATGGGAAGGCACCAACACACAAAATTTGGACTTTTAACTGTGCAAAATCGCTCGCCTGTAGCCTGTATTTCTTGACATAGATTTGTATTCTGTGTCTTTGACTTCCAAGGAGGTTGCCGAGGCTCATGCATCGCAACATGATGCAGGGATGGAACATGGAAAGATGCGCTTTCGCATCAGAGCAAGGCCGTCAGGGGGGGATTCTTGCTCGTGCTGCGAAATTTCTTTTTCTGTTTTTCCACGCCGCTATGGGCTTGCGCCTGCAGCCCATGCACAGCAGCAGGCTGCCTTAGCAGCGTGCTGTCTAAGCAGCTCTTCGCTTCTGCATTGCAACAGGTCACTCATCACAGCTGCTGAAAACGTCATTTCCTGTAACAGGCGCTGCACAATGCTGGCGTGGTGCACCGCGATGTGAAGCCCCTGAACCTGGTTCTGGCCGAGAAGGAGCGCCGCTTCAAGCTGATTGATCTGGGCGCGGCAGCCGATCTGCGCAACGGCACGAATTACACCCCCGATGAGTCCATTCTGGACCCCAGCTACTGCCCCCCAGAGCAATATTGCCTGCCCACCAGCGCCCCCCACCTCGGCCGCCAGCTGGCGCCCCTCAAACTCGCCATATCCCCCCTGCTCTGGTCCCGCCACAAACCAGACTGCTTTGACTCCTTCTCCACAGGTGTGACTCCCAGCATCCTGCAGCTCCTTTTACTGTCCTACCATCTCCTTTCATCCAGACTTCCTGTATACTTCTGCCTGATCACTACACTGGCATGCGCCCTTAGAAAAGCTGCATTTGCTTTTGAGAGCTCTGACGTTTGAATTGTCAAACGAATTCAAGAGGGGAAATGTGTCAAAGACAGACCGGTTGTTGCTGGCCTTGTCCTTAGCAGTTCATGCTTCTTATGGATGGTGAGTTTGCAGCACTGATGCGAAGCTGTGCGCGCAGGGCTGGTGCTGATGCAGCTGGCGGTGCCCAAGCTGCGGTCGGCGGGGTCGCTTCGCGCGTTTAACAAGCAACTGCAGGCGCAGCGCTGCGACCTCGCCGAGTGGCGCGCGCGGGAGCGGCTGCCGGCTTCGCAGTCGGCTGCGCTCGACGCCGACAACGGCGCCGGATGGGACCTCGTGCAGGCGCTGCTGCGGCCGCGCAAGCTCGAGGTGGGCATGCGGCTTACGCGTACAGACTGGGTCCATGTTTTGTTTTGAACACTCAACTTCCAGGTAACACTCTAAGGAAGGCTGATGCAAGGGCTACCGCAGCTCTACGCCCCGTGGTGCACTTCTACCTTGGCAGTGGTGGGCACCGTATGGCAATTTCTAACGAATCTTTTTTTCTTCTTTACACCTCTGGGTTGTCTTGAATGGATGCTACGGACTTGCAACAAAAATTTTGTTGCATCCATGCTCGCACACAGCTTGTCAGAGTAGTCCTTTCAGGCAGGCTTTGGTGGACCATGACACTGACGTGTGTCGGCCATGCAGGTCAGAGAGGACGGCGGCGTGGACTTCATCAATGAGGGCAGAGGCGCGCGGCTGCGCATCTTCGCAGCCCTGAAGCACCGCTTCCTCAAGCAGGTGCTGCACCACATCAACACTGTCTTTGAGCCGTCATGACCCTCTATACCTGCCTCTTTATCTTGACTCGCCATCTCCGGGGCCCGGAGAAACCATGTTTGGCTTGCATGCTGTTGCGCTTCCATGCGGTTCCACACCTGAAACCATCGGATTACTACTTAACCCCATAAATTAGTCATTTGCGCGGCGAGTGCAGGCAGCGCTGCCGGTGGTGCAGCCGGACATTAAGTGGGCGGGGGGCACGGCCGGGGGGACCGGGGAGGTGCTGGAGCGCGCGCGGCAGGGCGGGTCCGTTACGGACGCGGCTATGTCCATCTGGCGCCGTGCCACCGGCAAACTGTTTGACCTGGAGTCGCGCATCGTCATGCAGGTGTGTTATTTCTGCCGGCAAACGTGTTCCCAGTGCTGCCCTCACCTTACCTGGGCAAAAGGCGCTGCTGCATGCTGGGCCCTGACAATGTGAGTTCTGTGTGGCCGTGACTCTTGTGTTTTAGTTTGTGCGCAGCTATTGTCGCAAATTTGCAAGCAATGGGCATGTGCATGAAAATGGGTATTACCGTGGAAATACAAGGAAAGACATGATCCTGAGGCAAGGATCCAAATATCACTGAGTTCTGAGCTGACTTTGCTGGTCAGGCGGAGGCGCTCGACCAGCAGACCACAAAGATCAAGAAGCTGCAGGACGACCTGGACAGCAAGGATGGTCGCACACGCGCGCAGCTGGAGGCTCAAATCGCCAAGGAGAGCTCCGCACTTACGAGCATGCAGGTGCAGGCCCCTTCACACACCCAGTGCAGTTCCCCTTCCATCGAACTAAATGGCGCTCATTTTCTCAACCATAATGCTTCAATTTGCACAAATTGGGTTCTGACACACATGGTTTCAATCCCTGCGCCTATGCCAATGCATTCTGCCATCAGACATGTTTCTTTTCCATGCTTGCCAGTAGTTCAGTGCAGCTGTTGATTCAGGGTTGCACATAAAGTATGCAGGATGATTGTGCTATTTAGCAGAGCTGAATTCAAACCAATTTCTGTTGCAGGGCCAGCTGAACTCTCTCACAAAGGAGTTCACTTCCACAGCAGCTTCCGCGCAGCGCACGCTGAGGGGCCTCTTTGGGGGCAAGGCTGCCAGCAGCGCGCCTGTCCCAGAGGGCGTTCCTACGGGGAAGCTGCGCCCCGGCTATGGCGCAGGAACTACCGGGGGTACTGCAGAGGAGAAGGTTGCGCGCGGCATCATGAAGAGGGTGACCCTGGCAGAATTTGGCGTCGTCGGGACCGGACCAAAGAAGGCCGAGCCTGTCATCAAAGAGCCTGGTGCGCACCTACCTCTCTGTTGCTGGACTGTTTAAGAGATATTATTTCTTGCACGTTGCACAGAGCCTCTGCTCTCTTTTAATTTCTGCACATCTCAAATCATTTTTCGGCGAGAGGAGAACCTGGAGGAAGCTCATGCTGCACGCAGCAAGATAGTAAAATGTGCTGCATTATTGCATCATGCTCGAGGCTGCCTGATGCTCTGAAACATTTTCATAACAAAGGCATTTCTTGCGAAGAGCCAGAGGCACCAAAGGAGGCGGAAGACAGCGCGAGCTCGCGCGCCGGCAAGGCAATCGCGGGCGCGGCAGTCACCGGCCTTTACACTGGGCTAAAGTTCACAGGGCTGGCAGTGCGCGTGGCCAGCGGCCTGGCCGCGTCCATCGGCAAGGACGCTGAGAAGGCGCTGTCGCGTGCCGATGCCACCCCTCGCGCAGCCACGCCCGCCACGGTGAGTCATACTGACGGGGCCCAACAGTAACCGGGCTGATGGCCCGGATTCAATGTTGGCCTGATGCTGACTTGGGCACAGGACTCCGAAGATATATTGTTCCTGCACAAGAAAGTTACAGGAAGCATGTGGTACGGCACATACAATGGTACATACCTCCCATATTTAACGCTGCGCGCATAGCATGCACCAAGACACAAATGTTGCCAAGAAGATGTTCTAAATGCGGGGATGTTGTCTGGTCGCTTGTAGGGTATTTGCTTGTTTCACATCTGCAAATCCATCAAGATATAACATAAGTGTGGCGAAGTGTTTTACGCAGGCGTCTGCCCGGCCCGCACCGGCGCGGCCGACGCGGCGCGCGAGCGCGGCATTCATGGAGATGTTGCGGGGGGCACGGGACCCCCCAGTCACAGCCACAGCCGCATGGGCCGACGTCTCGGCACAGTTTGAGGCCGACCCGCGGTGCGTGGCCATTGCGGAGCCGCAGCGTGAGCAGATGTTTGTGACGTTCAAGGAGGCGCTCGCACAGCTGGAAGAGGCCAAGGCTGCCAAGGAGCGCGTGGCCGCAGCCGAGAATTACAAGGTGCGTGTCGCACGGCTCTGAGCCCAAGTATATGCAATGCTTTGCTGAGGACCTGCAAGATGGACGTGTAGCTGTGACAAAGGTGCTTGCTCACAAACTTGAATGCTAACACATGCTGACATGTGCTTGGATGCTGCTGACCAGGCAAGCTTTACTTCTGCCGTACACGAAGTTATTTCGAAATGCTTGTGCATGGCTGGAACCTGTGGCTCTTGCTGATCGTCTGTTGTGATTCTGACTGATGCGTACCCGTCTTATCGTGGTCAGCCATGCAACGGCATGCCTTCACTCCAGCTGTTGGGGGTTCAGTGACTGTTCCCAGATATGCACAAACTGAATCACCCTTGTGTATATTTAAGCTCAAAAAATGTCTTCTGCATGCAGGCGCTGCTGCGCGAGCTGGGCATGACAGCGACGAGCGAGCTGCGAGCGATGCGGCAGCAGCTCAAAGAGCTCGACCTGGCCGCCCCAGCTGCTCTAAGCCCCGAGGAGCAGCAGCGTGTGTTCCTGGAGGTGCGGGGTGAGCTGCGCGCGGAGGCTGGCTTCAAATCCCTGTTGGAGGCCACCCCCGGCATCACCGCCGGCACCAGCTGGCCCCTCGTCAAGCGCAAGGTGCACTGCCCTGCCCAGATTTTACAATGTGCAGGGTGCATCCTCTTTGGGCGGAGGGCGCACTTTGCTGCTTGCCAATAGGTGCGCGATCACATGATGCAGCTTCAGCCTTCTTCCTTGACATCTAACTATCCAGATAATAAAGCAACACGAGGACAAGATCAAACCCGGCGAGTTATGATGCTTCGCACCTTTGGAGCTTGCAAATGCTCATGCTGATAGACATCATGTACCGAGTATTGCGATGGAGATTGTGCTTGTCATCACTTTCAGTTGCTGAGGTATCACATTATTTGATCTGAGCACGCTGTGTGCAGATGTGGACGGACCCGCGGTTTGAGGCGGTGCCGGAGCCGCGGCGCGTGGCGCTGTTCCGCGAGTTCAAGGCGCTGCTGAGCGAGGTGGAGGCCTACCAGCGCTCACAAGCCTCCAAGAAGGCCGAGGCCGACCGCGCAGCCGCAGAGACCGAGGCCAAGCGTGCCGCCGCCGAAGCCAAGGTGAGCAGCCGTTGTTGCAAGACGTAATTGAATCTGCTTCTGTGTGCAATCCCTTATAAAAACACAAGGTTTCCAACCTGCATACTTGTTTACCTTGAATCACATTCAGTGTTTGAAGAAGAATACCACGTGGGCAGCTGAACTGCGTCAGGCAGGTGTCACAAAATATCTCTCTACAAGGAATTGACACACACAAGGCAGATCTGTGAGACCTTGCAACAGCGGCTACCTTGAGTGCATCAGGCGGGTGTCTGGGCAATGGAACACTTGAGCATTAAGCATGGCAGGGTATGGGTATACGGTATCTAGGGTGCTGATGGGTGTGTGAATGGGTGTGGCAGGCCAAGAAGGACAATCTTGGAGGCCTGCAGGATGAGCAGGCGCGGCTGAAAGCAGAGTACGACCGCATGGAGGTGCCCTCCTATTCCTTCAAATTTCAAAACAAGTGCCTCATGATGCAGAATCTGCAGGCTCATCAGGCAGCTGTGGCGTCGTGGATAAATGCTACAATTCCTTAGCATGTCAAGAAAGTCTTTGGAATTGCACAGATTGTTTGGAAAGTGACGTAGTAGCGACTGAACAGAGTGTGCACGCTACAACAGGCGAAGCTGCGCGACATGGAGGCGCGGCTGAAGCTGAAGGAGGCCTCGCTCTTTGAGGCCGGGGGCGTCGCTGCGACAGCCGCGCGCGACCGCGAGGGCAATGTGGTCTTCCGATTTGACGAGCAGTACGCCCCTTCTCCCTGATGGCGCTGCAGGGCATGCTTTGCCTAGATCAGAGGGACACTTCTTTCAGCGGGAGCTGCCTGCAACGTTCTTGACCAGCTTGTTGAAGCCGGTCTTGTGCTCTGGCTTCTTGATTTGCCGCTTGAACACCGCTGTCAGCGCTACCTCCCCTTACCTAATGACATCTCAACATTCTGTGCACAAGCCAATAGGTGTTTCAATTCACTTGAGCACTGTACAGATAGCTGCGCGGATATCCCTTGCAGATTGACAAATTTTAACGCACAACAATGCCTTGCTGACTGACTGCGCTGACATGCAGGAAGGAGGAGCCTTCCCTCAATGGCAGTGGGCTGCCCAAGCACTGAAGCTGAACCTGGCAGGGGGCCGCACACCCTGGATCCTGCTGCTGACATCAACAGCAACTTGCATTTGTATTTTTCAAGTCCAAGAATGCTTTGGCGAGGCACATGGACATGCAGATGACAGGGGCAAGTACAGTATGAAGATTCGAATCAAAAAGGCAAGGGCCATGGTGATGACCTCCAAGCCACATGTGGAAGACTGAGTTGAACATTGAGCCCTCTGGGAAGAATAAACACATGATGAAGAATATGAGTGGGAAATGGTACTCGGCAACAGCTGCACATGTCTATGGTGTCTCGAGCAATCATGGACGTATGCAAGTGGGATGGTCTGACATGGTGAGTCAGAGGTTTCTGTGAACGTGGAGGACGAAATTGTACACTGGGTGTTGGGGGCTGATTGAAAAGCCACTTTTTTGGTGCCAGGAAAAGTTCTTGGTACCTGTGTGGCTTGGATCGCACCGTCAGAGAGATAGAGCAGCAACACATAATTTTTTTTTTAGGATCAAATGTATTTGTATTGTGGCGCGTGTGTGTAGGATGTATTGAGAGGGACCGCTTCGTACTCACCAGAAGCAAACAGGCTGCGTGAACTAGCTGCATATGCATGCATGATGCAGTGACAACATAGAAACCGTGAGCATCTAGAGGTATTGTTTGGGGTTTTCAGTGGCAAACAATGGTGTCATCCATTCTTTATATTCCTCCCATGGTGGCAGAAGGAACTCGGGAAGTGTGCTTGCAAATGATCATCACCTGCATTGACGGCATTATCGGCCAACCTGCACACCCTGTGACTTTTCTCTTGGTTCGGCAGATGCTGGTTCTGTACAGGGAGGCATGTTGTGCATTATTGGATTGATGTCAAATGATGGTTTCAAATGAGGAGAGGTACATTGGGTAGTCTCAGACTGGGTCCATTTGCTGCCAAGCAGCCTGCAACACAATTGTAAGGGAAGATTTTGCAATTTTCAGAAAAAAATGTCCTCAAGCGCTGAATCAGAGCATATCTGGTTGGCGTACATTTTACATTCAAGTACCTGATGGAATTATTCAGTGCCCTTGCATGAAATCTGCAATTGCTTGATATGACCGCTGGCTCATGTCAGGGTTGGCATTTGGAGCATATATCATCATGACATGCCCCGTCTCAAACTCCTGCAACTGCGCATCCACCCTGCATGTACGATGCATTATGTGACTATTCATTCAGTGGCATCAGACACACCTTATATCTACCGTGAGCTTACAGAAGAGCCACGGCTAAAAGTGTGATTTAACGTCACAAAACAGACAGATGGGCTCTTGTGAAGTCTGTTATGCCCTGCCAATTGTCAAACTTGCTTACATAGGCCTAGGAGTGTAGTGTGTGAATTATAGTCATGCAATTTAATGGGATACCAGCATGCGCACCCTGCTTCTTGCAGCCGCTCCGCATACAGCACGCCATCATCCCGGAGAATGTCCCTGTCAGAGACTATCACGAGGGCAGGAGGCAGGCCCGATAGGTCCGCTGCCTCCAGGGGAAATATGGCAGGGTCCCTGCTGTATTTATCGACATCCCCCAGGTACGCGCAAAGGGATGCAAGGCCTGACTCGGCAGTAACAACTGGACCATCCTTGAAGTCCAGGTGAGAGCCTGTCAGCGGCTCAAATATATGACGGAGCACCTGCACATACAAACCTCTGCTGAAGGTATATTTGAAGTTCAATTGCTCAGAAACAATGCTTCCTGTTCCCAGAGAGCCTGCAAGTTTACTATATCAGTCACGTTGCATGGCAAATTTCTGCCTGACTCGCATCCCGAGAGTCAGCTTTCAGCATGATTCAGCATTTACACACTCAGAAGATAGCTAGCAATGTCACCAGCACTACCCTTCTTCACTACCCGAGGTTGATATGCTGTGATTGGGGCACGTCATTATCAAGAAGATTGAACTCATGCACCGGGCAGATCAGGATCTGGTAGTCTAGGCAAGGGAAGGAGGTTTCTCGAGCGCGCAGCGCCAGGCACGCCGCGAGATTGGCGCCCGCGCTGTCCCCTGCCACTCCAAAACTGAATCTGCCCGGCCGTACCCCAAGTTCAGGTGCATGCTCATACACCTGAGATGCAACAATGGAGTGTTTACTAAGTATGTTGCTGCTGCGCGCGCGCCACAGTGCGTATCACAGTTTAGGGCAGTCCCTTTTTTGTCCGGAGGGTACAGTCCAGAAAGACATCTTATTTGCAGCGAAAACCAATCGGGAGATGTGCCTGTTTGCTGGGTTGGCACATGCAGATGCATGTACATTGGCAGGCTTGGCAACGGCATGGCATTGCAGGGCTGTGAAGCACACCCACTGTGCAGCGGTGCAGCAGTCGTCCAGTCCTGCCGGGTAGGGATCCTCTGGCGCCAGCCGATACTCCACAGATGCCACCAGGGCCTGACAGCAAAGCATGCTACAATCGGCGCTCTGATAAGCCTGCCTAGTATCTTCTACCTTTCTACCAGCAACAAAACAGACATGGTCATTGTGCCAAAGATCCACTTTGGCACAGGCCCTCTCTTTACTTTCAAATAGGGATCGTGTAATCTCTAAATTAGCACCCTTGGAAAGATTGTATATTTTGTGATGCCGCTGATCACCTGTGAGGTGCTGGTCAGGCGGCGGCAGACTGCGTCATGGGATTTGATGCTGCCCATCGTGAAGCCCCCGCCATGGAAGTAGACCAGCACTTGTGATGGGGCCTCCTCGGACGGCTGATACACCCGGACTGGGATGTCGCATGCAGCACCTAACACCTTCACATCAGTCACCTGCGCAGCCAAAAACAGGCTGTTGATGGTTTGGAAAAATTTCTGGATGCGATAGCACAAATTGGCATGTGCATTACCTCCCGACGCATGTATGGGGCCCTTAACAATTCAGACATGCGGGACGATGTGATGCATTCGACGCAACGCTGCTGGCTGGCCATTTTAGTTGAGTGACGAAGTGAACAGTCTGCATCAACCTCTCGGACAGTGGGAAAATGTATTTTTCATTTGGAACGGCGCAAACCCGGTATATCTTATCTAAAGTGTCGAATAACATGGGTAGATCCGTGTCCATGAGCGCTCGCTGCTCTGATAGTGACATTTCTGTCTTTAATGCCAGGTCTGCATCAGCCATGGCCTGCACACGAAAGAGGGCAATGAAATGTTCTTGGAATCTGACAATGCCCCCTTTCTTACGACCAAATGTTCCACATCGATCTTGCACAAGATTTTAGTGGATCAATTCTGCGTTTCTCGAAGTCTAACTCGTTGACTCAGTGCTATTAGGTCACGCTTCACACTCAAAACGGACAATAAAAACTCATTTGGCAAGCTACACGGCATCTTAAAATTGTGATAGTACATTTTGAATTCATTTCCAGGGCTTACTGCGTTGCTCTTGGATGTTGTCGGTGGTCTCGGGAGGAGGCTGAGTATCCTGATCACTGGACTCCTGACTCCAAAAACCAAGAAAAGGATCCCGGATTCGTGCTGAAGCCAGCACCAGTTGTCTTGAGCATGCCTGTTCTTGACGCAGGCTCCGAGATCTTCCAAATCGGAACCTGGACGAGGAGAAGCTCACGCGATGCGCCAAGACAGGCAACCGAAGTCCCCCACCGGAAGCTGCTCCTGCAGCTAGATCGCAAATGGTTCGCATGGTTGCAGTCTGCAAATTGCTGCAATTGCATGTAATAGTTCAACTAGGCATGGTGTATCTGCAACAGACTGACTTCAGGATATAAGTCATACGCTCGTAACCAGCGTCATCGTTTGGACCAGGCACGACCGCGGTATCCTTCCACAATCTGCTCAGGGCCCTGACCCCTGACCTGAAGCCTCGCTGTATTGTTCTGCCCCTGAAAACGAGCACAATTCGGTGCGAAAAATCCCCACACAATTGTTCTCACTGGTGTCCTTTACACAGCGCCTTTAAATCATCTGCAGCTGGTGTCACCACTGTTGGGACGGAATTAAAAACAGGACTTGTGTTTTACTGAACCGCAGGGAGATTTGATGGAGAGACAAGTTTTAGTGGAGCAGCTTCCTATTGAGGTTTGGAAGCAGATTGCGCTGCACATGGAAACGAAGGAATGGGTAAGGTCAGCTGGGGGAACCTGCGTCGCCCTGAGTGCCCCTGCAGCCCACCGTCATCAGCGTGCATGGCGCCTTCAAGTCGGCTTTCATCTTGCATCTGCCCATTATCAGCCCACCGGACATTGCTAAACCCAGCTAAAAAGGTCCTCGCAAGAGAAGTGCTCCCAAAAGGGATAAGCGGGTCAGAGTCAAGCCATCCCTCAAATACACTCACTGTGCGGCTCCAGGCGCTGTATGTATTACAGCGTATTCCCATGTTTACTTGGGATAGACTGCCTTTTTCAAAGCTTAAAGCTTGAGCACACTGCAGATGTGTCC
Organism: Coccomyxa subellipsoidea C-169; assembly: GCF_000258705.1. NCBI lineage: Eukaryota > Viridiplantae > Chlorophyta > Trebouxiophyceae > Coccomyxaceae > Coccomyxa > Coccomyxa subellipsoidea. The sequence continues at coordinate 29,932 of NW_005178027.1, forward strand.
CACTCCCTTTCGAGACACTCTAGCGTATGTTTTGCTCTGTCTGTAGCTCCGTCATCCTTCTGCTCTGTTGCGAAATGTATAATGCCACTCGCACGTTATCATTGAGTTCATCTCACTTCAGGTCTGCTGCGGCGATTGCCCATCCTGTTTGTCAAGTCCAGGTTGTATGACCAGATCCTTGGAAGACGCAAGAAACTGAAGATGGATGAAACCATGCTAACTTCCACACACATCCGCGAGCAGCCCGACTGTGGCAGCTGCCTGGGGTCTGCATCACTTGAGCTTGAGCGCCTTCACTTCCTGGTGCAGCCGCTTGGCCTCAGCGTCACTGGCAAAGTGGTCGCGCACAGGCTGCAGGATTGCATTCAGCGCAGCCGCCAGTGCCGGCTTCATGTCGCTGGGGTGCAGTGCCCCACTCAGGTAGTCAGCCTCCACCTCAGCAGCATCCAGGTACTCCCTGAAACGAGGAAGCCACAATCAGCCATGCTTGGTTTTAGCGAGGCCGGTGCTCAGAACTGATTCTGCCATCTGATTACCGGGGCCGAGGCAACCAGCGATTGAGGCTAAAAAAGTGCTTTTTAAGGAACTCAGGACACTAGCTGCACCCCTTGACAATAGCAGCGCATGCTGCAAGTCCCAATTCACGCTGCAATAGACTAAAGCCATGGGGAGTCAGGCAGGCAGGAATCCTCCTGGTCAGTCATGTTATTCAGGCTGAATAGCATGCAAATAAATGTACGTGGACTGAGGGTGAAAATCTCATGCTGGTTGAAGACAGGTTGCGCAGTGATGTTGAGAGCGCACTTTCGGCGGCCGTCCTCCTTGGAAAAGGTGACGGTGAATTTGCCGGCCCAGGGCAGGACGAGGGAGGTGATGTAGGCGAGGCAAGGGTTCTCGTGGACCCCGAAGCCCTGGTCGTGCAAGGGGCAGAAAGCCTTTTTTATCTTGCGTTCCACGTCCTGCTTGCTGTCATCCATGTAGATGCCAGAATTGGCATCCCCTTTCACAATCTGCTTCTGACCCTGCGCGACACATGCGCGTCCCAATGAAGCGCCGTACAAGACAAGACATGTCCTGTCAGCGGCTTGTTGATGCCCCCTTAGCAATTTCTGGGATTAGACAGCTTACCAGCAAATTGGCAAGCCTCAATGGTGCATTGCACAGTAAAGAAAAAAGGTGTTGTCAGGGAAGGCATCTAAATGGTATGCACTTCGGGGGGAAGAAAGAGAGGGGAGCAGACCTGTAGCAAGCCCGGGAGCCGCGGGTAGGTCAAGAAAATGGGAACCTTCTGTCCCTCCCTCTTTGCGCAGAAGTCCCGCGCCAGCACTTGCACTCGTTCTGTGCGCTCGCCCTTTGGCAGCAGACAGATGTCCGCCTGGTCAGGCAGCAACATCTGTCAAGGCAGTGGGATTTGATGGGTTTCAATTGTCCTCCCCATGAGACACAGTACAGGGAGGCCAAGCGCTTGCATCTTCACGAGTGGAGGCCACCGTCTAAGGCACCAGCTTCAAGGGAGCAGCTATCTAGACGAGCATGTAATTAAGTTCAGGATCCAGTAAATTAGCAAATGAGGTCGGCTGAGATGCTTAGATTGGGGTTTGGACCTGCAGGTAGAAGCCATGGGCGCACTGCTTGCACAGATGAGCGACCTCTGAGGACAGGTCATCGCCTCTGGTGCCCACGCTCTTCAGTGTGGAGCTGCGCGCAACGTCCAGCCACAGAGCATTGTACTCCAGTGGTGTTCTGTCAATCTCCTCACAGGCGCTCACAAAATGCACCTGACAACATAGGATTGATCTGTCAGGTCCATGTGATACCGTGGATGGCAGAAGGAGCAGCAGAAATTATTGAGCACCTGCTCGCCAATGCCCTGCATGCCAAGAGCCTTCCAGATCTCTTGAAACAAGTGTGCCGCTGACTGCATCTTCTTGGCACCCTTGGATCGAGCGCAGTCATCAGCGACCCTGCTCAGCACCGAATACAACAGATATAAGCTATTATTATGCATTCGGCCATAAATTCTGCCACTCAGATGTATCGCTAAAGGGTGGTGCGCACCAGAATTTGGTCGTCACTCCACATCTCGTGAGTTTGTTGATGTAGAGAGCCTTCAAAACACCCTGATGCAAGTAGAGTAATGTCACAACTAGACCCCCGGCACCTCGGCATCTGTGTCATCAACAACATAATTGATCACAAAAAATTGTTAATTCCTTCGAGAAAGGAGGCACAGGCGTGCCTGTTCGATGTCCATGCGTCCTGAGGGCTCAAAGCCATCGTATGCTAAAGGACTGGGACTGCTGTCAAGTGTATGTTGCAGCTCATCGTGCTGTAGGCATTCCGATCCGATGCTAGATGCCAGCTCCCACCTCTCATCCAGGGTCAACCTGACCGAAGAAAAAGTGCAGTCAGGTCACAGCAAATCACAGAAGCGGCAGTGGTCAATCCATTGAAGCACTTCAAATGAAATGTTGGAAAAATTTCAGCGAAATCTTACTGTGCTTGTGAGGCCAGGCCTCGCAATCTTTGTGTCTGTCCTGATGGATTGGAAGGATCACTCATCGTGGATATTGGAAGTAGTGGCTCAGCTAAGGCCTGACTATTTCTTCGAAAAAGAATTCTCAATGCTGCGAGATAAGTGCTGCTCCATTAACTCGATTGTCTTGATGATAGTTCGCAGTCGGCGGGTAGCTGAGCTCCAGATGTATACACGCTCCCGACACCGCCTCGTTGAAATTTGTTTTCAAATTTGCATGGCAATTCTTGAGCCAGAAAAGCGCGGCAGAGCAATACTAGTACTCCCGCTATGGATCCATCCGGATGATGGCGCAGATGACTCCAAGTCTACATGACAGGCAGTGCGCTGCATGTGAGAGCTCTTGATGTCATGACTGTGGAAAGTGCTTGCAGCACACATCCTACGAGCTTCCCGGCTTCTGCGCCCATAGGTGTGCCCAGCTCTTGATACACTTGTGTACATTCTCAGCGCTTCATGCATACAGAGTACCGAGATCTGGTATCTTGTGGGCCCTAAACTCCCAAAAGTCTGCAAGGGGAGCCTGAAGGGGAGACGCAGAGGGCAACTCTGGAGTGGGCGCCGGCCCAATGCAGTCAGCAAACGTCTGCAAGCATTGCCAGTATTACTATTTGTACAGGTCCGCAAATCCAAAACCAAAGGGCATAGGGCATGCATGCAAGACACCTGCAGCCACGTCTGCCGGGCCTATAAAAATCTGCAGCCTAGTATTTTTGCACATTTCATCGGATCTCAAGCACCAAACCCTGAAGCACTCCCTGCACAGTATATGTACCCCTAAATATCCGATACCTCTGGCCTACCTTGAGGGTATCTTGCAGGGAAACCCGAAGTTGGGCAGACACATCACTGCTTTACATGTCCGAAAGGTTTGCCAGCATTTTTACAGATGTATCTGCAGACATCACTAGTGGGCAGCATGCACTAGGGCGCCCTACAAGCCGGCCGGTGAAAGTGGGCATACAGCCACTATTGCCGTGCATGACGGTCATGCAAGACATTGTGTTGAAGCTTGGCATTTCAAGATTGCAACTTTCTCAATGCACGCAAAATTGTTTGAGCACTCTTCTTTTCCCTAAAAAGCTGTTGAACACATACTTGCACCACTACATGCGTCCCGCAGCAGGACTCCTGCCACATAGTCTCACATTGCAACTCCTTGCTGTCTCGCCTCTGCTGTACCCTAATGGTATTTGTTGATGATTCACAAAAGACACAATAATTGTACACCTGCACCTGCTCGCCAGAGCCTCCCATCTCCTTCGATTGGTCCTTAAACTTGGGCAGACCGTCCTCAATGAATTTTCCCAAGTTCTGAGTCCTGGCGTCTTCGCAGAACACATGAAAGGCCGGCTTAAAGTCAAGCTCTTCCAGGTTAGTGGCCACCATGCCCCTGAAAGGCACTCCATCTGGCTGGTGGAATAGCTTAAACCCGCACTCCTGCATCCAAGGTAAAACATCTAGCTTGATGTATCGCGTTGGCAGGCATGTCAGCTCCCAATGTTAATCTTCGTGATCTGCAGGGACAGGTGCGAATTGCCGCTGGTGTCCCGGGCATAACTTCCAGCACAAATCTATGGGTCACAATGCAGGCCATGACATGGGTGGATATTTTCATATTGCTCTCGCTTGCTAGGCTATCTGTGGGTCCAGAAAGTGCGTCTGCAAGGGGTGCACAGCCTTAATACTTTTACCAGGCATGCTGGGTTCCAGTCACTGCATTCAAGCTGCATCGCTCTTCCAGAGCCCAGATATGTTCCTACGAACCTAAAGATTTTTAGAATGCACTGGATTGTCTCGTGCTGCTTCGTTGAAGATTATTAGGCAACCCATCAAGCCCCATCAGGCACCCACCTTGCAGAAATTGCGCCCCAGTGTTGGCTTTCGCACGCTGAAGCGTTTGATGTAATCTGATCCCTTCGATATGCTGACGGCGTCCGCCGGATACAAGGCAACAGGCACGGGCGTTGTTTGATGAAACTTGGCGCTTGAGTGGCAATGGCACCATACTTGGACTAGTGGATTGCCTCTCACATCCAACTCGACTCGTTTACACGCACACTGTACACTGTATCGAGGCTCTGGGTTAGTCATATCCGCCGCAGAATATCTGAGGGGAGCTCCTTTCCGGATGTTATGATGTTGTTGGTGACGTCACAGTGCTCCAACTGAGGCAGTCCTGGATATTTCTCTGTGTGCTCCTTGGTTGGGAACTGTCTCTGTCCACTTCCTTTACATATCAATTCTCACAGCGCCAATGGAGCTAGCAGCATGCTGCACATTGCACAGATGTAGCATGCCAGCATCAAAGCCAATGCAAACTTATGTGCTTGCATGCCCATGGGCATTCTCAGATTTGCTCTGTTACAACAAGACCCTGTATCACGAATTGTTAATATAGCTGTATATTTTCCGCATGATCATGAACACTGTTGCCCGCTCTGCTGGCCTGCAGGGGGAACGCCGCACCCTCCATTCACACATCAGGTATTCTAGCTACGCAGCGGGCTCGGCAGCCTGAGCCGGCTCAGCCGCCTGTTTTGCGGCCGCAGCTTCAACAGCAGCCGCCCTCTCCTGCACCAGCGCTAGTGTTTGCCGCGGCAGCGGGCCGCAGCGATCAGAGCTCACAAATTCGGCAGCCTGAGTTGCCACCTTTGCCGGTAGCTTGTCTAGCGCCAGGCCTAGGTTCCTCAGGGGCAGCTGCAGGGCAACACACCGTGCTCCTTTGTCAGCTTAATATCTTAGAGCACCTAAGGAGAGTAAGAGAGTTCTCTTCTTGGGAGTGATAACTGCCGGCTTGCTGGGAGAAACCTGACGCATGCATCCATGCCTCTGCAGAGCCTGCCACATGTGCACCGCAGCAAATGGCATGCTGTAGAAGAGGATATTTCAGGCAGTCCTCCCGCCTATACAGAAAGGTGACACGGAAAGCAGCGTCCAAGGCACAGATATTCAACTTCATTGGACGTCAACCTTCACGTGACCGTAATGCTATTGGCCTTGCAAAAAACACACATATAAGCCCCACTGTTTAATCCTTCTGAATCTCACTTGATTGAACTCAAAGCCATGGTTGTGTCACCGGAGCATACCTGCAGCAGCACGGGGAGGGAGTCAGGAAGCAGCTCGCGCACGCACACAATCCACCCTTGCCACTGCTGGCTGTCAGCCCACACCGCCTGCCCCACCAGCATCGAAAGAATCTCCAGCACAAATCCCCGTAGCTCGCGCGACGCCGCGTTCGCCTGGATCGTGAAGCGCATGAAGAGGAACGGCAGCGGCTTCCTGCGCAGAGTTTTTCAAAAATCCCAAAATCTTAGTGGTCCCCCACTGTACAGTGGACCTCGACCTGAAATAGGTGCACGGTGCCAGGACAGTTCTGCAACAGGGCAGTGGCTTGCTGCGCGGGGATAGTCGAATCATCCGAAATTCAGTTGTGTATTCGAAACGTGAATACCTGAAAACTTGCACACTTTTGACTAGACATCAAATGGACCGTACACCTGGACACAAACGTAAAATCAGGGCCAGACCTGAAGTAGACCTCCACCTACAAAGGGAGCATGTGCGCAAAACAGTGCCAGGAAAGGGGCATGTAAGTGGCAGTGGGGTATCAAGTTGCTGTAATAACGTCTGTGGCTGCCAGAGCAGAGGACTCTGAAGCCTCACAAGCAGCCAGAGCACAGACAACAGCCCTGACCCATAACAGACTCCAGGCTGCCATGCACTGATGGCTGAAGCATACTTCGAGTGTGTTACTTGAAGAATTTGGAGAGGCTGTGAGAGCATATGATGATCACCCGAACACAGGCTGAGGGAGAGGACCGATCCTTGCCACAAGCACTCAAAATCAGGTGTCCATTGGCTACTACTTCAGTGTGAATGAATATGGCACGAGAGTGTCAAGAATCCAAGATTCATTTGTTATTCGCAGTAAACTATGAATGAAAGGACAGCCCAGCTTTATTAGTGAAGGAGGGGAGATTTCGGCATTGCAAAAGTGATAGCAAAAACACACCTGACCACAAGCTGCTGCAGGGTTGAGGCGAGGGACTTGGGAGGGAACGCTGGCGCGCCGTCAGGAAGCTTCATGGTCAGGCAGGCCGTCAGTCCGCCCGCGTGCTGCTTCAGGGGCAGCGAGTCCTTTTTCAAACTCAGTATGGCCACCAGGATCTCCTGCGGCGCCAGCAGCGGCTCCCCTGCACGCACAGGGCCTGGGCTGTTTATGAACTTATTTAATCACAGGATGTCTCCATGTTTCAAGGGACTCCATCAGTCTCAGCCATCCAAAGGTGCACTGCGCTTGACAAGGCAAGATGAGCACGGCAGCACTGGTGCCATTATTCAAAATCAATGTTTGTTTCTCCCTTTCATATAAGGAACACTGGCTGCGGTTGCCCCTTGGTGCATCTGTTACAGTGCAGCCAAAGGATCACAGGGGACCATCATCAGCACCGGCAGCAAAATCGCATTACAATTTTCCAACTCCGATTTAAATCTCACCGAACTCAGGCTGCGGCAACAGGACATGCCGCAGCAGAGATTTGTCCATGAGCTTTCAAAACTTGCATTCAAAGCACACCGGTCGCGGGCTGTGGCAGCATTAGGCGCTGCAGCAGATGGTGCTCGGAAAATTTCAAAGCTAAATTTCAAATTTCAAATCTCATATCGATTTTGAAACTCACCGGTCTCAGGCTGCGGCAGGAGCAGCCGCTGTAGGCCGGCAGTGAAGCCGGCGGCGTCCTTGAGGGACAGCAGTTTCGGCAGGTGCATCAGCGCCTCTTGCCGCGTCAGCCCGCCCAAAGCCGGCACCAGAAATCGCACATCCTTGCTGCGCTTCAAAGCCTCCATGCACGCTCCCACCAGGCTCGCCGGGGGTGGCTTGCTCTCTGCAAAATTCAGACAGTAAGCTCATTAAGCCCTATGCCGGGGGGTTGGGAAATCTAACAATGGGGCTGTTATTAATTTGCCCTTGTCAGAATTTGCCAGAGTGGCTTGCTCTCTGCAGAAAACCAAGAAAACAAGCTCTGTGAGAAAATATGCTGGGTGGTGGCATGTGGTCAGATGGTACTGGCCGGCTGTTGGCACCCTCCTTGCGGAGAGAAGAGATATGGAGCGACTGAAAACGTGCCCATGTAAGAATTTGCCAGGGCGGCTTGCTCTCTGCCGCACAGTGGAAGTTTGTTCTCAGCTGCCAGGAAAATGGGGCATGCAAAAAATTCAGTGGTTGGTTTTTGAGCTCAGGAATATTGTCATGCAAAACTTTGGAGGTCAGCCTGTAGAAGATGGATGCATGACAAGTATAGCGAGTGATGTAATCAGCTTGCATCCATGATTACTGCTTTGCATGCAATTGCTTCTCTAGGGCACTGGGTTTCTCTGCAAAAGGCATATAAATTTTCTTACGTTCGTTGCCAACATGTGGGGGGCGGACTGTGGCCATGTGTCGGGGCCGGGGACAAAGTTCATGGGACTACGCGTCTTTAGAATATCATTTAATTGAAGGTGGGCAGTGCCTGTGAGTGTGTGCAGCATGCTGAGCAGGAGAGGCAGGCTGCCTGGCGGCGGGCGCTGTCGCAAGAGTCCAACAAGCACCGGTGAAGCCGCGCCGATCACACGCGCGAGCCCCGGCGCCCTCTCTCGGATCGCCGCGCGCGCTGCCTCTGCCGCCTGCCACCCAAAGCATATGAGTATGTCACATTGCTGCACACTTTCCATGTACAGCACAATTCCCAGTCCTGAGGATTAGGGACATCAAGCAATAGCTGTGTTGTTGCTGCACTTATTCTGCATGTGCCCTGCGTTAAACTCAAATCTGATGTTTTAGGAAAATAGCGCTGGAAAGCATGCTCTCAGAAGGCATTTGCATTAGTTATGGGTCACACCAAAAATCGCATATGATCTCTCGTCATACTGTCGGCTATGGGTTCGTCAAATGAGATGCTAGCCCACGCATTTCAGCCGCTGTGCATGGAAGCTGTGATGGGCATATTGAGCTCACCCTTTCGGCAATTGTGAGGCAACCTTTCAAATTCAAATACTCAAATTTAGACAGGCCCACCTTCCCATAGACCTGCATTAGCTGGTGCAGCAGCTCCGGCTTCTTGGTGCACAGCGCGCAGAACAGATCGCAGCGACTCTGCGCATCCTCCACGCTGCCTATGTAATCCTGCGCTGCCGCCTCCACCAACGCAGCAATCCCCTGCGCTGCCCCCGCCGCGTTTGCCGCATTTCCCCTGTGCACGCTCTTTTCTCTCCCTGACACCGAGACAGCTTCCTTGCCGCTGGTAGTTGCGAGGCTGCCAGACTCCCTGCGAGCGGTTGTGTCATCCGCCGCATGACTAACCCCCTCATCTTCCTTTGATACACCCCCTTTATTTTGCGGCCCCTGGCTCCCCTCGCTCCTCTCCCCCCTGCCTGCATCCTTCACGCCATCACCGCCGCTCGCGCTTTCATGCTCACCGCCGTTCTCTGTGATTGCTCCTGTTGGAGCTTCTCCGCTTTTCTGTTGTTTACTGCCTTCGGCCCCTTTGCTCGCAGCCTCGCTTTTTTGCTTTCTGCTGTCTTCCTGCGGCGCGCTGCCAGAGCTGCCGATTGCTGGATCAGACCCTGCCGATGTTGCCTGATCTGGCGCGGCTGATCCGTTCTCCGACGGCGTTCCCTCAGCTGCTGCCGGTGCCTGATCTGGCGCGGCTGAGCTGGTCTCCGGCGGCGTCACCTTCTCTGCTGACGGTGCCTGATCGGGCACCGGAGCTGCACTCAAGACAAGCGCAGCTGAGCCATTCTCTAGGGCAAGCGGCTGTGAAGCTGCCGGCAGCTCCTGCTGCGGAGGGGTCTCGAGTTCGCGCAGCTTTGCCAGTGCAAATTGCTCGATTGCGTCCTGCAGGAAGGTCTCCTGGTACAGCCGGTTTGCTGTCAGCCTCACCGCCTTGCTCCTGCAGCGCAAGACACCACCACCTTTTAATTCTTTCCCCTAATACACTTTTTACATTCTACACTGCAATGATGTGGCGTCACGTGTATTTGACTGCCCTTGACAAATTGCGTCAGGCTGGGAAAATCTGGCATCAGTAGGCGTTGCTGCGCTGTTGTCATGACCAGTCAAGAGATCTGCAATTTTACTCCTTTGAAGTTATGACCCATATCAGCCAATGTCTCAAATTCTAAGTTCTGGATTTGCACACCTCATATCTTCATCCTGCGCTGTGGCGGTGCTCAAAACCATGTCCAGGACAGGGGCTCTGTCATTTGGACGGCCCATGATGATGTCACGCGCCGCCTGCATGCCATCATACATCCATTGATGGTATCGGTAACTTGCATGACATGTGTCTATGTGCGGTCACCAAGGCTGCCTTCCTGTAAACACTCCGTTGCAGTTTCAAAATTGCATTTTTGCCGCCGAAAATTTCTGGGGCTTTCCCGCTTGGCAGGTCATGCTGGCATCTCAGACCCCTGAGCAACGAATACACAGCAGGAAAGTGCAATGACCCCGGTTTCAGAAGAAGCCAGGGATTATAAGAGGACACTATCATTGTTATTATTCTTACACGGTTTCAGTCCTGGGTACCAGGTACGTCTAGCAACACCTGTACAATTGCTTTCCACTCTTCTCAATTCCTTTCTCCACCAGTCATGGGCATCACCACCCGCATCTAGATCTTCTCAGACGTAGAAGACCCCTAGACCATTAAAAATAAACAATAAAGAGCGCACCTGCAGTGAGAGGTTTGCCCACTCGTCGCCGCCACCGGCCACGTCGGCCAGAAAATGCGCGATGGCCGGCTGCGGCAGCGCCGGAGCTTCCATCAGCAGTTTCGCTATTGTGCGGTCCTTGGGGTCCGTCTGCTGTTCCCTGCTCAGAGCGCAGCACAACCAGATTCTTTCCTTTCTTGCCCATAGCCAAAGATAACCACCACCGATGGAATTGCACCATGGTGCCAATTGCTTGCTGGGAAGTTTCTTCGCGCACATGCAAACAGTCAAATCGGTATTCCTTAAAGTAATCAAAATGCTCTGCCTTACCAAGTCCTTCTTTCCTCAGAAGCGTGGAAAAAATTGCTAGAGAAGGTCCTTCTCTAACAATTTTTCCACGCTTCTGAGGAAAGAAGGCGGGAAAACATTGGAGAGGGGCCAGGGCGGACATGCACAGGCATGCTTGCCAGCACAGCAGCCAAAGTGCCGGACTCAGCATCCTCGGCAAACCAAACCTGACTCCCACATCACCAGAATCCAAACACCCTTTGCATGATACTTTCCATTTAAATCCCCTCTGAGACGTGATTCACAGGATATTCCCCACCTGAGACCTTCCAGCATAGCGAGTAGCACAATCTCATAGGGGCTGTCCACAAGCGCCGCCGCCCAATTCCCGTCCCCCTCGGAACCTCCATCTTCCTCCCTTACCGCAAGCTCTCTGCCGGAGCTTTCTGCAGCATCCTGTGTTTCGGGCTGTTCAGGCTCAGTTGCCTGTTCTGGCGGCGCAGCATCTGCCATAACTTCGTCCTGTGAGCCAGCGATCAAGGCGCCAGAATTGGCGTTGTCATCCGCTGATGTCATCGCCATGTCATCGTCCAGAGCTGATGCAAGCGCTGCCTTCCTCTGTAGCAGGCATGCCAAAACTGAGTCAACTCTCAATAAATCACATTGAAGGCAACAGATGCTCACTTTGTTAATGAGAGCAACCAGCAACGTACCAAAATGTATGGCTAGCTAGAATTTTGTGAGAGAAACAAAGTACAGCAATTGAGGAGGAGAGGCGCCTCGAGCTTCAATTCGCTAATGCCTTGTGTAAGAAGCTGCCTAGTACGACAATGCAAGATTGAATGGCTCGATCAGAATGTGCTGTAACATATTCGTCAGAAGGAAGGCGAGTCACCTCGGGCTGGGTGATGTGAGCGCTGGCGGCGGCCTTGGCGGCTGATGTCACGCCGATGCCAGCATTCGCAACAAACAGGCGGTACAGCCACTTGAGCGCCAGGTCATAGCTCTTGGGCTGATGGAAGCTGCCCAGCAGGTGCTGCAGTACCATGTCAGCCGCCAAGTCACCCACCGGCGCCCTGTGATCCACGAACCCTCAGAAATTGATTTGAGCAGGAGTACAGCCTACGTTGCCACAAACGATTGACAGACATCGCAGCTGTTTTGTGGAACTTGCAGACATAGGTCCCCAGTACCTTTACAGGTCAAACAGACCATTGTCCCTTGCTGAGGGACTGTCATCTGGACATTTGTAAGCCCAAACGCTTCGCGGATGGAAGCAAACATCTGATACAATAATGCCTCCATTCCAATGTTGTCTCTTCAGAGATCAGATAGCTACACTTCTTTGATGGCAGGCAAAGGTGTTCAAAAGAACCAATTATGAGAATCTTGAGATCACCTGGTGGCCAGCGAGGCCAGCACAGACGCGCGCAGGTGCTGCACAGGGGCGGCCTCCGCTCCTAAGACTCGCCCGACGGCGTCCAGTCTCAGCGTTCCCTGCTGCTGCTGAGTCAGCGCCAGCGGTTCCAATTTCAGCACCGGCAGCTGCGCTCGCCGCAGCGCCAGCTGCCGGGGAGCTGCCAGGGGTTGTGGAGCCGCCTGCAGTAGATACAAAGTAGAATAAGATGTTCCACCCAGATTTCAAGTAGATTGAGACCCTCTGTGGGGGTTTGAAAAAGGGTGAGAAATTCCATGGGGACTGATTTCAGATCACAGCATGGAAGATCAGACATTCCACCACGTGACTGTAAATTTACGAACCTTGACAAGCAATTCACCGTCACAGTTTCTGAAACAGACGCAGAAGTACGTCACCAGAGAAGTAAGCTTCACACATCATGAGTTTGCCAGGTCAATATTTGAGAAAGTCACCTTTGGCTGTGGCTGTACTTCGGGCGGTTCCTGCTTTGGCGCGGCGGCCGGTTGCTGCTGCACGGGCTCACCTGGCTCTGTCAGCCCCTGCAACCACGTAGCATTTCTGAAATTTAAGCGTTAATGCACTTATATTGCAGCCTCTCGAACAAATCCACGCCCATGTCATTCTGACGTTACACGGCTGACCATCAACTTGTATCCGCGGGCAATTTGCAACAGAGCAAGACTGCATGCAGCTGCCACGGAAGCAAGCAAAGAATTCAGTAGCGGTGAGCCACTGGCGGCCACGTGCCAAATTACGCAGCGTCGCATATCTCACGTCTCTTAAAATATTATTAGGGATTAGGGTTTTTTCACACCGCCCAATTATTCAAGGGAATCAACAAAGAGCCAGATGAGGCACTTGAATAGAACCGCCGAGCCCGCCGAGGCCGGGCGGAGAGAAAATGCCGTCGCGAAAGTCTCCGCCATAAACCCTTAGTACAAGCCCAGAAACCCTAAATGCCTATTAAACAGGGCAAATACCCCTAAATACATATGGAGGGAAACAATAAACGGGCCAGATGAGGCACCTGCAGCAGGCCGGCGAGGCCACCGAGGCCGGCCGCTGGAGCGGGAACGCCGTCGCAGACGTCTTCCCGCCGCGGCAGGTGGTCTAAATTGGCGATGACAGCGTCCGCCAGCACAGCGTCCGACAGCTCAGCAACGAATGCCTTGAGGGTCGTGAGATCGTTCTCTGCCGCTAAGACCGCCATCACTGCCAGAACTTCTCGCAAGTCCCTCTCCGGCGTGTGTCCAGGGCACTCGTGCAGAAGCCGCAGTAGCATCGACGGCTGCGTGGGAAAACTACGACCTCACTTACTACTACTTTTATTATTATTACACGCATTTCCAAAGTATAGGATCTGGTGCGTCGCAGCAACTCATCCTATGGATTGTAACATGGTCATTCCATGACTTCATTGGTCTGTCCCGTTGACCTGGTCCCTGTAAATTACACCGTCAATGTGAGGGGATATAAAAGGGCCCGCTTACGGGCCCATTTGTATACGGGCCAACTTTGCACATTGTAACGCAATGTGCACATGCACACCAGCTCGATAGGGCCAGGGACTGTGTTGTCTCGAAAGCTGTATTCTGGGTAGGATTTGTGAGTTTAGAATCGAACAAACGTGCGGGGTAAATGAAACATGCAGATAACTGGGGTTATAGCTACACTGACATATAGAGCATCCCACAGTACAGAATGGGCTTCGCCGGCATGAAGAACACATACAAGGAAACGCCGAAAGGAACAAATCTGGAAAACATGGCAAAGGAGGGATTAGCAATAATGAACGGGCTTGGCCCGACAGCACAAAACATTTAAAAGACACTACGATCTATGCCTATGCGCAAGATGACCGTACTGCTAGTGATCACGCCTGAATCTAGTACATAAAATGCAAGGAGTGCGGATAATAGATAGCAAGAATACACGTGTTTACTTGACATGCTTAATATTCCGGATAAGGCAGGAGAACGGCAATTTAAATAAAGGGCTTTTCAGCAATTTGATGGCCTGCAAACAGTTTGCATGGCCTGCTTGCTGCAAGCCTTACTTAGCTACCTCCTAGCTGCACGGCTTACTACCTACGAGCGGCTCGTGAGCGTTTCACCTCATACTGCGGTATTTGGGGCGTCGGCTGTGGCAATGGCTGAACCACTGCAGGTTGGGGCTGTGCAGGTTCTGCTGAGGGCAGCCTCTGGCGCTTGGCTGACCCATTGCTGTCTTCGTCCTGCCTTGCGCGTTCCCTCTTAGCCTGCAAAGCACAGATCAGCAATTTACTCACCCCTCTAGACACTCTGCCTCCCTCGTCCCAAGCAGCATCACACCGGAAATGGTGCGCGATCAAATCCACTGCACGTGTGGTACATCACTTTCAGCAAGCACGCACAGACTTCCTCGGTCAAGACATGCTCAAGTGAGTAGCTGCAAGGGGCTGAAGCATATGATTGGCATCGGAGCCATGCACATGCTGATAGAGGGTATCAAGTATGGTTGGCCTGTGGCATCAGTGCTTGTCACGTGCTTTTGTGCACCGCACAACATGCGATCCTGTATAGGCAGCTGATGCGCGGACGGCAACCATGTTTGAGCTGGCTGATAAGATGCAAAGCCATTACTGTAAGGGCACTTGGAGAGCATGCTGGGGGCCAATCATACTTGCGGGAGGGCAGGATTATTATTCGGCTATGTAAGAGCCATTACAAGGAGTAGGCTTGTCCAGTGTGCATCCAAGTGCTGTGCTACACATATTGGATCTGTGCTGACAGCGCTCGGGCGCACACAAGGGAGTGTGGCTTGAGATATCGAAGAGATGCAAGCACTGCTGGTCATCTGGACCTGTCATCACCTGTCTTTCACTCCTGCGCACTTCAGCATCTGCCTGCTCGCCCGCGCCCAGAGCGTGCAACGCCGCCACTATCTGCTCCCCAGACACACAGAATTGCTCAACACCGACTTTGGTTCCGCTAACCAGTGCTGCGTCCCCAAGAGCCAGTAGTCACCGCTGCTATTCTAAGTTGCATCTGCTTGTCTACTCCAGCAGATTGCGAGCCAAAAGAACAATGGGCGAGTATCAGCCCTTGGCCGGGTATACATCCAACAAGCTGAAGATATAAAGAAGGGCCATGACCTGAGCCTGTTTAGGCAGGGTTTGATCTCAAAAATAACCAATACTCTGCTGCCAGGACTGAGCAACAACGCTGAAGCAGAGGTCCGCACCTTCCGCTGCCACGGCAGAGCCTGGGGTGCTTTGCAGCGCAGAACGGACATCAGCGAATCTTTCACCGCCCTGTCCACGCTGGCAGCAACCCCATTCCGGTCATCCCCCTGAACAAATACAATGGCTTTTGAACAAACACCCCCACTTGCATAATTGATGCAGAAATGCGGAAGGATACTCGCAGACTTCAGAGTCAGCTGATCTGCTCTCCACAAGTAGTCTCCTTATCAGCGCTTTCATGTGCTTACATATATGGAGCCATGGACATCCCCAAGAATGCCCATCAGCACGATTGTGCAGATGTGAAACCAAATATAGTACATGCACATGCGATTGCTCTTCCTCCCTTGCAATGCATGCGCTCAATTGTTATGGTGAAGGCAGAGTGTGAGCGGTGTACAGTGGAGCTGCTCTTGACCGTGCTCCCCAATACTTGAGATCTTCAAGACATTGTTGTTGGTATTGGATTTCATGTACACGCATTGGCACACCACTACGGATGCCATTGTCACCATCATGCGCATGCAGTTGCTATGAAATTCAGCAAGCTGCAATCTCAGCAGAGATCAAAGCACGCACGGAAGAGCTGCTGTTGGCAGAGGCGGCGGACAGGAGGGTGGGCAGCACTCGGCCCAGGTATTGAGGTCGGTGCGCTGCCAGAGAGCCGACGGCTTTGACTGCCACGATGGCAACGCTGCCAGGGAGGTTCGCCAGTGCAGACTGCTTCACCATGCCCAGCAGCTGCAGCAGGAGCGTCTCTGCGTCGCGCGCCACCTGTGCACAGCAACAAATGAGCCCCACGCTGAATAATCATTATTACATTCGGCAGGATGCATGCATGACACCAAGATAGCTGCTTACTTACGGCACGTTTTCCTTCCCCTCTTATTATGAAGACAGCAAAAGGAAAGACTCGCCTTATGCTGTACCTTGCTAACTTATCAGGGTGTTTAAAATTACTCATTACAAATTGTCTACTTGTCATGATACAAGCTGACTGGGGCAGACAAAGAGGATACAAAAGCATATGCATGCATGAGACACACTGAACAGAAGCTGACCTGTGCAGGGTTGAGGAGGGCGTGGTTGGCGAGTGCGAGTGCGCCCTTCGGGGCTGACTCAGCGGTGACGAGCATGATGACAAACTCCATGAACTTGAGCGCCGCGAATCGCACGCCGTCGGAGACGGGCTCCCCCGCCAGCTGACTCACCCTCTGCCGGATCCCCCCGCAGGCCTCCCAGACTGCCGCCACATCGGGGGGGACCATGGGACCCCTACCCAGAGCCAAAGCTGCAGAGTGCCCTGGCCTACAATTCCAGTTTTGTCGGCATCGTAAGCACTGCAGTCACTCAACAACAGTAGGCTGGAATGGATTCTAATGGCATGGTGATTTTCAATGCATCACTCCCAGTGCTTGTCCATTGAAGAAGCCCGCTGCTGCTCTGCTACTGCTGGGATTCTGCAAGGGCAAATGGCCCGCTGGACAAGCCTGAATGCTCAAGCATTCGATTGTGTCTCTCCATGGACACTTCTATTGCTTGCAAGGTGGAGATCAAACATATAAGCTATGCGCAATTGACAGTGCTGCTCAGGTAGCACACTGAGATGGCAGAGTTGGATTGTCGCACCTAAAAGCGATGGAGCATGCGGCGACAGCACGGCGCACGACAGCGGGCGATGAGTCATCCAGCAGCTGACGCAGCGTGCACAGCACAGCGTGGAGGGCGGCCAGACTAGGCTGCGCGCGAACGGCAGCTTCCAGCAACTCCACCAGCTGCTTCCGCACCGGCACTGCCGGCTCTGTTTGCAGCAGCACCACCTCTGGCAAAAACTCCTGCATGCATGGAAAAATCATCGTGTCAACCAAAGGTAACATCATTAAACAGCTGCTCTGCCTAAACAAGCAGTCAGCCAAGAGAAAAGCTGATCCCATCCTCTACAGGATTCCAGGCACAAGATCCACAGCATGCCAAAGGAATTTGGTTCCTGCAAGTAAGTCCTGTGCAGTCTCCACCGCTCTCTCATGTGCATCAAGTGGCAAGGACCGTGGTAAATGCACTGGATTATGCTGCGCACCGATAGCAGTGCTGGCTGCTTGTGGACAATGAGCTCTGTCAGGCCCTTCAGGAGGTCCACCTGTAGATCCACGACACACTTAGCAAGGCAAATGGGTCGTCTCAAAACTCACCCTTATCCGTAATGACACTCTATGTGCTACCTAGCAAACATGATTCAGCGATGCATTTTCATATAGTGCCTGTGCCAGATGATATAAAGACGTTTGCATCCAAAGGAGAGATCAGTGCCTTCTGGCTGGCGTCGGACGCCATCTTTGCATCGTTGAGCAACTGAATGGCTTGGTTCCTGTCGGCTTCGCTCATGGTGATTTCCGATTTTCTCTGTCTGCTTCAAGGAGAAAATTTGGGCGTGGGTGGGGTCGCAAGCAGTAGATAGCAGCCAGGTCTGTGCTGCATGTTTTCCCTGGTGCCAGCAGATATACTGTAAAGACAATATTGAGTGCTGGAATCAAATATATTTGAAAATGTTCAACGTAGTAGTATACAGAATATCTTGTGAAAACACCTGATGCCTTTGAGCATCGCACCTGTGCATCAAGGTCAGGAAACAAACATCACATCCCTGTGCACATTTGAGTTTATATGTCCCATGCTAATGTTCCAAAGTTCCTTTACATGCACATGCTTCGTCAGAGATGCATCACATGTATGTCATAGATCGGAGACGATGTGCTGAAAGACTTTCAAAGCGCTTAGCTTCGTGCAGTCACTATGGAACGATCGCAACATGTAGAGGTAATCATTGCCTACTAAATCTCACGGAAAAAAAGCCATTGGAGTGCAGCCAAGCTCCCTTGAACTGCCATGGACTGAGCGGTTGCCTAATTTTGTCATCTTGCTGCAGCTGGGACGCCGTCTTGCGCGTGCCGTCTCTCGAGACACGGCTTCAGCTTCCACAGCAGCTGAGCGTGCAACTGCTTCGTCATAGCTCGGGGAAAGACAGAGACAAGAACGGAGTCCAAAGCCAGAAGTGAAACATTCCATTCAATTACATCCAGCTAGCACCAGGCCTGTATCTTGGGCTAGTGTTCCGGCATCAAACATGAAGAAGCAACTCGCTCTTGCTGCGGCCATCTTCGGCCTTCTCGCCCTCGCCAGCGTCGCTCATTGTAGGAATCCACCTGATTCACTCAATCGTTTTAATGTACTTGTACCATGTATTCACTGTTCTCAGAACTTGGGGTTGGCGCAAAGCACTGTCGTTACCCTTCGATGACCTCCAGGTGATTCCGGCTCCTCTGGGTCTGGAGGCTTGGGCAGCTCGTTTGGCGGTCGCAGCGGCATCTCCAGTGATATACTCGGCGGTCGCAACGGAGGCTCTGAAAACTCCGGTTCCAGCTTCAGCGGCAACTCTGAGCGCTCCCGCAACGTTGATCGCTGGGGCGGGTGAGGCCACTGGACACACAGGGTGCTGTAATAATCTCTTGACATGAAGCAAGTACCATGAGTCATTATATTGAGCTGAAATCATCCTGCAGTTTGCGCATAGAGCTTTGGGGTGATACCTGCCAGATTCTTGCGCTCGGCATGTGCAGCAACGTGACGCTCTGTGCAAGCCCAGCTGTTCTAAGCCAATATTTCATTCGTTCAAGCCCAAGTTGTTATAGTAGTGCGCGCAAACGTCACTGAACGTGAAGAAAATCGCTTCAATTGATGTACCTAGGTGGTCACCAGGAGGTGGGGTAGGTGGCCCGCTGAGAGAGTGCTGATCAGACTGCATGTTGTGTCAGATTGTCTGAGACAGTTCACGGTTCTTACGTAGACGTCTCAACGGTGCTTCCCAGGTACTGGAACAGCGACAACCACTACTGGTGGAACGGTGGCTACTGGGAGGGCGGCTGCTATGGCTGCGGGCAGTGGATCTGCTATGGCTGCAACTACCCCTCCTGCCCTCCCTGCCAGTGGTGAGGCTGTCTGCATCTCCACAAACCTCTTCACATATACCAGGACCTTCGGCACAATGTGCAAATGACAGCACCTTTTGCACACTTGTCACTTTTATTGCACGCTTCTTGCCAAGCTTATTGCACACAAGCCGCAGTGCACTGGCTGCAATAAGGGTCCCCTTGTTAGACTCGCCATATTCAAGACCCAATCACCTGCGTTCGGTGCTGAGCTTTCATACCGCCCTCGCCGTCCGGGGCCTTTTGCAGATGTGCTCAGCAAAATTCCAGCTCTTACTGCAGCATCGGATGAAAGCAGGACCAGCATGACTGTGCTCCCTGGAATGTTTGCAGCGTTGACTGGGTTTGAATGATACAGCTGAGAGCGACGCTGTAATCTCAATAGCTTGGTTTTCTTTTTGCAGGTTCAACCACCAGAGGTGGGAGTGTGAGTACACAGAGACATGCAACCGTGGCTCTAGCAATGTGGGCGGCCGCAAGATGCTGTGAGCAATTTCCAAGATTGCAGTAGGGTACAACGTGAATGAAGACTTGCCAGTACATGAATTACTGATCAGCGGATGGATGCATGATCGGCACCCGTTTTCAGCCGGGTGGCTGAGTGCAGCCTAGACACAAGGGGAATGATATGATTGTGCAGAGGCCTTTTGGGATCCAGGGTAATGGGCAGACAGCAGTTCCTGGGTTTTTTCCCAGAATACCTTTTGGACTCTGATGGTCCGAGGTGCCTCCTAGCAGCCTAGTCCTGTTCAGAAGCAGCTATCCCGATTAGGGGCATAAGACTATTCATTACTTGCTGGTAACTGTATATCTGCACAGAGTTTTATATCTGCGCATGGGGGTGCGATGCCTCTTATGTATGTGGTGGGTTCAAGAATTTGGGGCTGCTTCAAAGAAGTGTGGATCATTGCTGCAAAGTGAGACATGCAAGATGAGACGGGCCAAGTGCTTATTCCAGGAGATATGCTCCTGTTTTGCTGAATGACTGCCAGAACTGAGTTTCCAATTTGCTTTTTTATTTATTATTTCTAGATGTTGTTTTATGAGACAAAAGTGTTATTAAGGGTTTATAAGTTAAGCTATAAACAAGGGATTTTAATATGTCTCCTTGAATAATTTTACATGATGCCCGCATGCGGCAGAGAGAAAATGTAAGAGGATGTTGCAATGGAGTGCGCAGCATGCACACTGACTGAGCACACAGCACCCCCCGCGAGAACCCCGGGGTCTGCTAGCTGCTACTAGCTGTTAGTAACGCTTGCGGCAAACTCTTCTTGCATTAATTATCTGTGCCATGCCCAAACTTCACAGTGCTTGGCATCTGTCACATGATAGTCACACAGTATGACATAGTATCATACAACATGTTCATCGATGGCTCATGTGCGGAGCTGCAACACCTGCTGCAGTAATTATAAAACAGCTGTATACAGCTTACATCGCTTATAAGCTAGCTGTGCATGCATGCATATGCAGCGCGCTGCACAAAGCCAATGGAGTAACATCATGTGAATCCTGATCAGGTAGGCTGTCACATCTGCAGCCAAACTTATCTCCTGCTGCCAGACACTGCTGGCGAAAGTAAGGCGCATGCATGAGGTGCAAGCTGACGTGGTACTGAAAACCAACGCAAAGTCAAAGTCTCGGTCCCTACTAGCTCTCGGAGATCCATCTTCCTGCAGGGTTGTCGTACACATTAGGGACAATTTGCCTTGCAGAAATATCCGGGCGCGTTTCCCTAACGCATCTCGGGGAAAAGAGTTTTTGTCGGGGACAGCCGACTCCCTTGTCACTTGGAGACCTTCGACGATGCGGCGTTGGGCAGCTGCCTCAGCATTTGCCACCCTGCTCCTGCTGCAGGCTGCTCAAGGTGAGAATTCACATCACGATGAAATCTGAAGCATCTGATCACCAACTCGGACGGTAAAGGCCAACTCTTGCGAGTGGTGCAGATCGGCCAGCCTAGCATTGCCTCATGGTTAGTCAAGTTGACGAAGGCAGCTAGAAGCTTCACAGATACTGGAAAGGTACTGGTTGTGGAACCACAAAAGCTCATCAGAGGCTCCATCCCGCCGGATGGCTGGACAGTTTGCAGCACGATGCCGAAGATTTGCTTCACGATGCTCAAGTCTTTGCTTGCCTTACCTTATCTCGTGCAGCACATTTCTGTCTATCAGAGTCTTTTACTCCTGATTTATATGTAACGCGAGACTCTGACTAGGACCAGCTACCGAGCTGCTCTTCAGAAGAAGTACGAGAGCCCTGAACATGACGGGATGCTGCAGGGCAGCAGGGCACTTTCTATGGAGTAAGCGGCGGTAATGCAGGCCCACTTGGCGGTTCACAAACAACCACCACTGGCGGTGGCGGTGGCGGTGGCGGTGGCGTAGGGGCCTTCCCTGGCACTCGATCTAGCCGCAGCAGCAACAACAATGGGTGAGGCATCTGCTGCACCTTGCATCACCTCGACTTTCCCTGCACATCTGAGCATCTCAACAACGTTATCGCTGCCCAAAGTGTCCCTTGTCAGACTGATGCTTGCCCTGAACCTGCCTGCAAAGAGCTATGGAACCCAATTGCGAGGGATAGATTCAAGAAGGCATCATGCAGTGGCAGCTGAATCCTGTTAATTCTTTACCTTAGTTGGCTCTCACTAAGTCTGATGTGCTTGCTTCAGGGACTCTGGAGGCGTCTCAACAAATGCTGGAACGAGCGGCAACACACCCGCATTTCCCACCGGGGCCACCGGGTCAAACAATGGCGGCAGCTTTATATCTGGGGGCAGCAGTGGTGGGAGCAGCAATGGAAATGGCGGCAGTTCTGACAACAGTAACAATAATAACAACAATAACGACAACAGCCGCAACCGAAACTATGACAGATTTGGCGGGTGAGCAACACTCGGCAGCCTATATCAAATTCGAAGTTCAAAACATCCATTGCGCACCTGCATGCTTCCATCCCTGCTATGTGGCTACGATTGCAAAGCAAAATCCAGATCCTAAAAAGGCCACAAGATCAACAACTTGCCAATTAGAGAAGCCACAAGTGCTCATACTTGATGCTGATTTCTCAGTTGCCAACATGCTCTCGTTGTTTTGTTGCAGGTATTGGTTGAATGGGTTCTACTGGTGGGGAGGTGGCTACTGGGTGAGATTTTCTGTCATCTCACGGACCTATGCCAGATGCGCATTCTTCACAAGAATGGCCACAGCACAAAATGCTTGCACTGGCCTTTGCTGCCACTCTGATACTCACGCAAGCAGGGGACTCGGAACTATCCTATATATAAGTACCTTCACAAGTATAGTATAACTTCTATATATATGTATAGTCATCTTCTAGACACTGGGACGATCATTATCATTACACGTTTCCAGTCCTAAGGACCATGTACGTCAAGCAACACCTGTACTAATACCTGATACTTTGTGACCGATATATATATACACGGTACATACTGTTTAGTACTTATAATGGATTTCAAAAAAACCTGACGCAAGCTGACCAGGGGAGATGCATGCGCAGGTCGGAGGCTGCTTCGGCTGCGGTCTGTGGAATTGCTATTCGTGCAATTACCCCAGCTGCCCCTCCTGCCAATATTATGATTCTGCCCAGGGCATCTGCGTGTCAACCCCTGCCTGCTACGGAGGCAGCTGTCCGCAATGCCAGTACCTCGACCCGTCATGCCAATGCTGCAAGACTGTGTCAAACTGCAACGGATGATGTCTTGGCCATTAGTACGTTTTCATTAATGTGCTGGAGCAGCACTTGCGGACTCAAGACCTCTTTTGGCGCAGCTATAGCTATTAACATCAAGCTTGAAAGGCATATTGCATGGAGATCCGTGCAGCAAAGAACATAAACAAGGATGTTGACAAACAAGAAAAGCAAGTTCATATATTTAGGGTTTAGGGTTTTTGTACTTAGGGCATGAACGATGTCAATATCTGGAATGGGTGTACGATTCACTGCCAGCACAATCTGACAACGACTGTGAAGTAGCTTATTGAAGGGTGGAGGATTTGCTGTTTGCACTGTATCTCATAGCTATCGAGAACCTAACATGTTGCATAAATATCTAGGATGTGGATTGGGATATCCTTGGAGTGGCTGCCCTAATTCAGCAAAGTGGGTTTGCAATGCAGCACGAAGCTAATGAGCTTCTGTGCTGCTTAGCGTTCTTCCTTTTCAAGCAAAGGCCTTAGGACTGTAAAATTCTATACACATCTACAGGACCTTAACAAAGGCTGCATGCAATG
Source organism: Coccomyxa subellipsoidea C-169 (assembly GCF_000258705.1). Taxonomy (NCBI): domain Eukaryota; kingdom Viridiplantae; phylum Chlorophyta; class Trebouxiophyceae; family Coccomyxaceae; genus Coccomyxa; species Coccomyxa subellipsoidea. The sequence goes on from NW_005178027.1 coordinate 53,339, forward strand.
GCTTGCATGGACTGCACTATTTGGCTGCATGCAGTAAATTGCACGGATTACACTGTCAATGAACTAAAACATGCGTTGCATGCGCCGCACTATGGCATTCAGGTCAGCCTCTTTCACAGTATAGCGCATCAGCGATGGCAGCAGATCCCTTATGGAGGCAAAGGGCTGCTGCCGCAGCCTCTTTCCCTTTGGCTGCTCACCTTCCGTTGGCACCTCTATCTTGCACTGCAACTCGTCCGTTGCAGTTGCTCCCCACTTGTACCTATGAGATACACATGACATCTCCGCATTTATATCCAATACCAAAGGCGCCGAGCATACCACGGCTCATTAATCTTTAGTCGTGCTGCTGCTGCTGGAGACCTTATGCATACTGTGACGCCAGTATTAAAGGAGAATTTAGAGTATTACTTGTCCCATTGTGTGGTCAGAAGCTTGCAGGTTCAGGACTGTCGTCTCTGCTCTTGACAGCTGCCAAAGAGAAGCCTTTTTATTTTCAATTCAAGCTTTAGAAGTGGAGTGTACCTGAAGTAGTGCCAGCTGGTGTGCTCCCAAAGGTCCCATCCAATCTGATCCCCAATGCTCCACTCTTGCCTCTTCCACTGGTTCCGATTGTCCTCGGTGATAACGTCAGCTGCCACAAAGCCAGCGCACATCAGACAGGCAGCCTTGCAACTTTGGCACCTGTTGAGGTTTTATTTATCCACCCTGTTTGGCCAAAAATAATTGTTTATTGCTGGTTTTAGAATGACTACTACAGCATATACGCATTGACATGGCCCCGGCTGGCGGAGGGCGGTATAAATACCACCGTGCCGACACTTGATTGGCTCTTGCTTGGATCTGGCGAAATAAACGCGGGGTAGGATTGTGGCAGCCTTTAACTGCAGCTTGTCTGCAGGACGCACCTGGCCTTTTGGCGGGAGTAGCGTGTTGTAATAATGTTAGCATTGCTTGCAAAGGATATTGCTGCAAGAGCAATCAAAGATTGTGGGTTGGGCAGGCACAAACGGGACAGTGGACAGGTGGTCTCACACCTTCAAGGATGGCTTTAGTTCTCTCGTAGTCATGCAGCGGCAGCTTGAGGCCGCGCTTCATGTCCACCACCTGCATCAAATGTCCAAAAGCTCTCAATTACTCAAAAACAGACTAAGATATCTTTTGTGAGCAAGCAAAGACACATGCATCCTGTGCTCTGCGGGCAAATTCACGGTCATAGCATAGACCAACAGACAAGCAGCAGACAAACCCCGGAGAACCAACAAGTGTGTCATTTCTGCATGTCGGATTCAAATCTGCCGGCAGCAAGATTGCCTTCGGCGCTCTAGTCAACCAGGATAAGAATAGAGGAAGCTACCTTGACTCCGCAGTCCTTGCAAACGCTGCCATGGTTCAGTGTGCGCCACTTTTGGCGCACTCGGGGGTAGTAATCGCAGTCGCTTTTGTACATAGTGATGAACGTGTCGTACTTGAATTCGCGCGCCACTTCCGTGCGCGTGGCTGAGAACCAGTCGTAGTGGAAGAAGACAACGCCCCATTTCGGGCGCTCCTCAATTACCCTCTCCATGCATGCCATCACCTGCATCCATGCATGCAAAGCACTGTCAGAACGTTCCTTGTGGCTTCAGTCCCTCATCATACCCCGAATTCGGCAAATTTTGTTAGTCAGTATTTTACGCCATTTTCTATCTCTTTGGGCTCGATAAGGTTATTTAACGATCCGCAAGCACTTCCCCGCTCATGAAAATTGGCACATATGTCTTTCAAACCTGCAAGCTCAAGACCAGTTATCTTGTGCAGGGTGAAGTGACCACAACGGTTCATGCATGTTCATGCGACACTGCATGCAATGGGACAGCCTTAATCACCAAAGCTACTGGTGCATAGCAGCCTAGCACATGTGTGTGCCAATCAAGTTCAAGATTCTGGTTAAGGCATTAGGTTGCCTTCAGTAATTAACCCACAGCATGCGTCCACCTAGCAAGTCAAAAAATGGTGTCTTGTATGTTTCACGCATAACACGCATAACACTGCGAGGCAGCCCTTCTCCTTACATGGCGCTCGTCCTGCCTCGTACGTCTTCACTCAAATCGGCTCAAAATGGGCAGACGGCGGGGGACTCTCAATCATTCGATTTAGATTCTCCTGCAGGTGCAGAGCAAAGGGATGTGCTTGCCTCTTCAGCGAAGACCGCAGTGGCATTGGAAGGTAGCAGGGCCACATCAGAGTGGCCCCAGAAGAAGAAGGTGTAATTTCGCTCAACTGCAATGTCCCCGATCATGTTCTGCGCCTGTGAGAAGGTCAGCTGCACTCGCGTGGAGATCACTTCGCCCACAAGCTCACTCACCCCTTCAGCAGCGCACTTATTATCTCAGACACAGGATGCACATGAAGAGATTTCTTTATGTGCCAGCATGCGTGATGTCTGCACTTTTGCCTAGAAGTCTCCTTGCGGTTGCGTTGGTTAGACGGCAGTTGACAGGTTGCATGCCAAGCTGCCACCCTGTTTGTTGGCACAATGGGTTCATGCAACAAAGGGACACGGAGCGTGCATGTGCATTGCTTGTGGTCCTCTCAATATAGCACAGAAGTTTGGTTTGCAGCTGACATCAATGATCAAAATTCGGAAGGCTGAGGCCCACCTGGGTCGTTGAGGATCAGTCTGTTTGGGGAGTTGTCAATGATGATGATGCGCTTGCCCCAGCCGGCGGCCAGGTAGGTCTGCAGCGAGGTCCAGAATATCTCATAATTCCATGAGAAGATTATGAAGACCGCAAAGTGGTGGTCGGGGAATGGCAAGCCCCCATCCCTTCTCACAATCGCAGGCATAGCTGCTTGGACGGCTGCAATATCAACTCCCCCTGCTGCCTGCACGCCACCATGTACTGTGAAACAATATTCAAAAATCGAGTGCTGTTTTGAGGCCATTACAGGCATTGGGCCACCCACCAAAACTAAATCCACAATGTCTGAACGGGGGCCCAATAAGATTTCTTAAATTACACGTCGCAGCAGAGCATGCATGCGTAACATGAGCATCTTTCGGTGGAGCACAAGCAGTGGGGAGGGTCACCAGGCACAGCATTTTAGCACTTATGGTGGAAGCGCTCGTTCACCTGCAGTTCGGGAGGAGGGACGGCTGCGCTGCAGGATGCCAGCCCATCACATGATGACGCAGGCTGGGAGAAAAGAAGGTACAGCTGCACCTGCAGCCGCACTGAATCCTTATCTTACTTGCACATGCAAAGGCCCTGTTGAGAGCATGTGTAAGCCTCGTTTGCTGAAGAGGTGATCTGCATTGCTCAATGAAAGTCAAAACATCAGAATGCAGGCCGCGTGTGGCTTGGAAGCAGATGCATGCTGGGCTCTAAAACTGTGATCATACCAGATTGGTGCATATCAGTAAGAGGACAGCTAGCTTCGCAGACCATGCCAGCCAGCCGGCTCCTGGACCTTCTGCCGGCTTATTCATGCGTTGGGACTGCAGCAGAGGCATTCCTGCCAGCGATCTGCTGCCCCCTTGCATCATCAATCGTGCCTTTGTCGAGCTCTCCTCAGAGGTCTGGTCAACAAAGTTTGACAGACAACGCCCCAATCCGATTCCCTTCAACAGCTGGAGCCTGTCTTTCTGACACCAGAGGGACCTGCTCAGTATACTTTGGAGAGGAGGAGCCTTGCCGCCTTTCCTGCACAGACGATAATTTCGTCTCTTTCACAGTGCTCAGTCCAACCTCCCCCCCATTGGCAGTGGCAAATTCGAACATATGAGCATAACATACATTTGCAATAGATGCTCTACTAAGGATCACGTTATCCTGGGTTTGCTTCACACATATATGGCAATATATCAAGATGATGGAATGGGTGACGTCACTCACTGTGCAGCGCGTCGATCAAATTGACATCACGCTGGTATGTTTTGACGAAAACAAAAAATATCTGCTTTGTGCTGTCTTATATGATGGGTGTCTCAGGACTGCGTACTTCCATCCTCTGCACTTTGCAGTCATTCACCAGGGTGCAGCGTAAAGAAAGAGTACAATTTGATCAATATCAGCTTGCGCTCATCAGAACAAAGTTCTTATACATGATTGCTTCTGAAGGAAGAATTGTTTTGCTAAAATTTTAATGCATGATTTGTGCCACAGTCGGCGCCTGATCAGGCTTTGGCCGGCCTGAAGTTTTGGTGCGCGCTGGAATTGAGAGGAAAAGCGGGCTCGAAGTATAGTGGCCAAGATTCATAGTAGTTCCCAGCTGATATCGCACACATCCACCTCTTGAGTCATTCCTTTATACTGTCTCAGAAGCATTAAATCTCCCGTTGAAAATAAAGCACACCTGTCTCTCAGATACTCGTAGTGATTGAACGACATGATATTAATTTATGGTTTTACTCAACTCGCATTCTCTCGCAAGGCTGGCAGCTTCGAGTTCTCACGGTGATGGGTGACTCGATGTCGAAACCACATGATATGAACCAATTAATCGGTTAAGCAATTCTACGTCTTGCATTGACGACCATATCAGCCAGTCTCTGCTAGAGAGGTAAGATCGCCCCCAGCAGTGTACCCGTGGCCTTGCTTTCCAGGGGCATCTTGAACAATACTTTCCTTGTCCCACCCATAATTCATCTGACCATCAAATCGGCTAACAGCTTTGCAGGCCTTGTCCTCTTGACGGCTCATCTGATCTCGCGTCGAATTCGATTGCAGGAGTTTGTGGATAGGGCCACCCCTCATCTGGGCCTGAACTGGTTGAGAAGCTGGTTGAGAGCCGCGTAACAGATAAATGATCCTTGCGCAGCACAATTGTCGCTAGCGTCAAACATAAACTCAGACAGTCGCAGATAGCATCTCAGATCGTATTTGTAAGAGCCACGTCCTGTGAGACCAAAGGCCATGCAGCTGCCCCACACCTTCACCTCCAGCATGCAGCGCAGCAGCAGCACAGTAGGCACCGGCATAAAGGCAGCCATTGTTGCGCTTGTCATTATCAACTTGGTGCAGCTCAATCTGCTGTTCCTCGGGACAAACAGCAGCCTCAGCTGCTACTGGCGATGCGGCAGCAAGCCCTCCCAGAGCTCTGGCAGCCTTCCAGCAATTGCACCGCAGAGTCCCAACAAAAAAGACAAACCTGCACAAGGCTTGTGGGATACACTGGGGTGAGCATCCACGATCATCTGAAATTATGCTTTGTGGAGATTCGGGATTGGATCCATCCTAAAGCAGCGTTTCAAATTGCCACCTTTGCCGGAGGTCTTGGCCATCAGTAAATTGTGGTGCCCCTTTGCCCGAGCCAGGCTTGCACGTTGCACATACCTGCCACGCATCCTATACTAGGTAAACCCACCTGCAGGTCACCTGGTTACTAAAGGCAAGAAAATTGCAACATTGACCGTGTGTCATGTGCTTGCAGGAGGGGCGGTAAGGGCAGGAAAGGGGCTGGAAAACAGAAGCCCCGCTACGCAGTATTTGTCATCTACTCGTGGAATTACGAGGTCCTGCTGACATCTGTGGAGGGCTACCAGGCAGCGGGCTTTGGGGACAGCCTAATTATTATAGACAACTCCCCCGACAGGCGCATTGTGGGGGACGAAAAGATCAGGAGCATGGTTGGGGAGGTCCTTGCCACAAAGGCACGGCTGACATTCTCCCAAAGCCAGAACTACATTGCAGGCAAGCACCTCTTGCTTTCTAGCATGCCTTGTAGCGAGACATGTCAGAATCCAGCATTTGCTTCTTGCGGTGATCTCTACCTCTTCAGGTGCTAGGAATGATCTTTCACTTTGCCAAACAGAACAGAATTTGGTCGGAATCTGATGTAAAGAGACCAGCCCAAAATTGACCAGTATGTTATCAAGTTCCTGGCCAGTCATGGTACAAAATAGCCAGTGCCCAGCTGAGGTTTTTCTTTCTGTGTGCATGCGCAGACATCGCGATAGAGAGGGGTTATGAGTACTATTTCTGGGGCCACTCGGATGTGGTTGTTTTCCCTCAAAATACTACGACATCATTTGCTGAGGTGGCGGTGACATGCGCGGAGGCCGCCATGTCAGCAAAGCCCAACTGGGGAATCATGTACTTCATGTACGACTGGTTCTCCGCCATCCGCACCGACCTTGTCCGCAAGGTAAATCCCCCTTTTCTAGTAAAATTGAATGTAAATTCAAGTATAATTTCTCACACGGTGCCCGTTCTCCTAGTCCTTTTCTCTGTGCCAGCATGCATGCACGGCTGCATTTTATGGACACACACACACACAGTGCGAAATCGCACAGGGACTGGTATGTTTGATCAAATGCATGTAGTTCTACACGAAGCAAGTGGCTAGCAATGCAAGCGAAAGCACAGTGCTACAGCTGGCTAGAAATCATTAGTACATTCCTCCCTTCTGCAATTTGTGCCGTGGGTGCTGGGGTGAAGCAGTGATTATTGCTCTGTGCAGGTGCAGTATGACACATTTATAACGGTGTACATGTCGGACTGTGACTTCTATCCGCGAGTTCGTGCTGCTGGCTACGAGACCATTGAGTACCAGCAAGTGAGCATTTTCCCTGCATCTGCTCAGGATCTCCTGCTTGACAGCCTCACTGAAAATCCCCACTGCACAGTCAGCATTCATTTAAACAGCCACCGAGAGCTTGGCATGAGAATGAGAATTTTCTTAACCATTGATCTTAATGGCGGCGGCTGCAGTTTAGCATTGTTCAACCTTCACTTCTTCAGTCAAAGTTGATACCATACAGAGTGCTGAGCTGATTACAGGTACCAGCTCAACATCAGTCCAGATGCAAACCTTTATTTGGCTGATCAGTTTCTCCTGTGTTGCAGGCTTGCCCAGACACTGAAATAAAAGTGTACGATCTACACTCGCCCTTAAAAGTGCCCTGGGATGACTTCGCTGCGGCCAGGGAGATCTTAGACGCACATGAGCGGGACAATAGCAGCAGGTGAAGCCGTGAATGGCCGCAAGTTTTGCATTTTGATTGTGCATGCCCGCATGTGCTGTGCGCATGTGATAAGAATGCATCTGATGCCGTGGTGGCGCAATCTTGGCAGCACACACCCTCCTAGTTGTGAAGCAATGACTGGTGGATTCAGGATTAATTTAGAGTTCATTATCTCCAGAAATCATGCAACTGTCTGCAAAGAGCATGGGATTCTCTTTGCATGCTTTATTGCCATGCAGAATATTGCTCCATGTGGGTACCTGCTGGTCAGGTGTGGGATCATGTGTGCAGATTCAACTGGAAGCTGGATCAGATGGGCATTGATGAAAAGCTGGGCTGGGACCTATGGGAGCACTCTTCATATATGTACTTCAGGGTGAGTGTCTTATCAATCTACTGAGTGTTTTATCGATCAAGCTTTCAAACTTTTTGTTTCGAGCATATGTGGCTTTGTTTGGAAGGAGGAAAAAAGGCCGAGTCCCTGAGTTAGCCCTGCAAAAAGACATCGTTAGCTGCGATGCTGACAGTTGCTTGTTGTGCATTGATTCACTCAAAGCAGCAGCTAAAAATGATTTCTTTTTATTCCTTGTTGTCTTCCATGTATGACAGCAGTAACAGTTAAATGCCCAATTTGGATGAGCAATTGTAACTACACAGGTCAACGCCAAAGCACAAATGTCTCACAAATGGTTTTTGGGGCACAGGCAAAGTGGGGAGAGCTGCAGGATCCAAATCAGATATGCAAGATAGAGGTTGAGTCAGCCTTGACGGGGACCAAAACTCTGCCGCAGCAGCCGTTCAGCAGCTTGCAGCACCTGCAGAGCGAAAACTGGCTGGACAAGAGGTCAAACAAGCAGTACGGCGTTTCAACCCTTAAAGGGGTCGAAATGCGGGACCCATTATTTCCCCCTGGACCCTAAGGCATCAGCCGGCCTCTCTAGAGAGCCATTAGCAGGTTGTACATTTTTTGGTGCAGGGATGCAGATTGCTAATGTGCTGTATGGACAAATCCTTGAGCCTGATGTCTTTTTTGCCATTGACGACTAAGAAGCTGTGGACATCTGATCGGCCCTGTGTGGCTGGATTTAATGGACATTTCTGGATTCAGCCATATTACTGGAATGATGTAATCTCTTTCTCTTTCTCTCTAGCTAGGTGTAACACACTGTTGCATGACAAGCAAAGCAGGGATGCTTGAAGCCGCTTTTGGCACGGGTGCGAATCTGTCAATTTGATTCCTGATGAGTTCTTACAAGACGCTACTTGGCCGAGGGGAGCTTGGCAAGACGGATCTGCCTCGAGCAGGACTTATACAATCATGCCACAAAATCTAGTGACACATGGCTGGCATGCAGGCACATATTACTGTATTGACGCCATTTAGCTATCTGAAATTAATTAATGGTGACTCTTATATCTCCATATCCACAAAGTTATCCTCCCCTACTGATGTGGTCATGCAGAGCTCATGTGATTAATACTGTAATATTGAGGGCGCACTGCTTCATCTGATGAAGCTGTCGCAATCAATGCACATCATCATACTCGCGAATCATAAAGACTTGCGCTAATCTTGTGTCGCCAATCCAAATATCAATCCCCTGATTGAGAGACTTCCTGGATGGCCTGCAGCAGTGCAGCATGCACTGCAGGCGTGGCAGACACAATACCCCTATCCAGATCCAGCCACCTCCCTTTTCCAAAGTCAAGAGGGGCTCCTGCAGAAGCACCAGCCACTGTCATCAAAGCCCATGCAATGTCACTCCGTGCGGAACGGACTTCCATGTCATGCATCAACAAAGGCTGGCCATTCACTTAAGTGGTGCTGGCCACAATTGCTACTAGTAATACTTCTGGGCAATACAAGCTGACGCGCAACATGCCCGGTCTTCACGAAAGGTCGACACGGATTCTTTTACTGCAAAAAAACCTGACGAACTCTCTGATCTGCCACAAAAGCACCACTCTCTTCCTTTCAGCTGAATAACAGCTGACCTCTGGCCTTCTGCAGGAATACCAGCATGTCATGCAGGAGCGCAGATCTGACCCTTGTTGAGACCGTAGCCTCCCCATAATTGATTTAATCGCACCTGAAGCATCGCTGATGACACCGCCGGCCTCCTGCACGATGAGCGCGCCGGCTGCGTGGTCCCAGATCTTCTCTCTGTAGCCCGGCCGGGGGAATCGCAGGTTTATCGCTGCATCTCCCCTGGCCAGCGCACCTGCAGGGCGTTGTCAAAGTTTCCATTACTCACAACCGTCGAACCCCACGCATGTCCAGACAAGAATGTCCATGCACAGAGAGGACAAAGTGGCGCGCTTAACGCGGCTGACAGGAGCATGTCAGGAAGCAGACTTGTCATGTACAGGCAACCCTTGGGACCTCAACCTTCCGCCATCACTGACGGGGTAAAAAATATATGCAGGCAATACTCCATCACTTCCTGCAGAAATCATTTTCACCCCTGAACAAGGGGGTTGTGCTTATTCTCAACCCGCTAGGTTGACTGGCGCAAGTGAGCTAGCCCTCAGAGACCCATTCCACATAACCACTCTGCTCCCAAATGCACAGGGGACTCTAGGTCAATTGTAAGTCCCTTGAAAATTTGGCGCAAGGGGTGAAGGAAACACACGCACCGTATTTGGCCTGGCTGTCGATCCGCAGGGCCGGCCGGGAGACGCCAAGTTTGGCGGCCAGCTTCGCGGTGAAGCTGAAGTCGCTGTGCTTGGACTCGTACGACTCCATGAAGCGGATCTGGGAGAAGTTCTGCGTGTCTGACAGCTGCAAGCGATCCCGTGGAAACGCGCTGCCTGCACAAGGTTATAGTCTGATTTTGATAAGCCTCACCATGCTCAAGATTGCACTGAATGACACGACAGCGCAATGCATCCAGCATGGAGAATTGGCAGTGGTGTGTAAAATACAATCCTCTTCCTAAGGTCTTCAGCAAAGGTCAGCTCAAATGCCATGAGCGTGTGAGCCCATGTTCACCATTGGCAAAGATGTGAAAGGTCAGCACAGATGAGCAGATGGCGCTGGTGTAGGGAGTATCTAACGCCTTCTCAGGTCAGGAATGCACAGGCAATCCTCCCTCTGTCACGCCAGGCATGCATGGCACCAGTCTTTCCCCTGAACGCGCTGCCACAAGCTACTGTTTGTCCCTCACAAGGTAATCCAAATGTAAAAAGAAGGATGTCAAAAATGTAAGAGCTCTTGCACCTGCCAGGGGCCCTGCGTACGAGCCAGCGCCCTTTTGCGCTGCGAATATGACGCCGACGCCATCTGTCCCGGCCTTGGCGGCTGAGTTGCCGGCGCCGTCCTCGTCCTGTATTTGCCCGCCGGGCAGGTTTGGGCAGCCCAGCACTCCCACCACCACCTGCCAGATCAGGCCACTTTAACATACTTTCAAATATGAAAAGTGAAAGTCTGGAGAGCTCCGCGTGAACATTGAAGATTTGCCTCTTCTCATTTTCTTCTCACGGAATATTGCAGGGTAATGGCCAGTGGAATAACATTCTAGTAACGGCAGCTTTGCATTGTGGCGCTCTGATGATGTGAGCAGATTTTTCGGGTGAACTTTTTTCAATATAATATACATAAGGGCTCTGCACTCCTTTACTGGGGGCGTATGGGTGCATGGTGGACTTCAATAAGTGGGTGAAGTACCTGCCCCTGGTCAAGCAGGCCAAGGCAGACTGCATACTGGCGCATTCCCACAAAGCCTCTTGTGCCATCTATTGGGTCCAGCACCCAGTGCCTCCCCTGCAAAGCCATGCAGCAAGAATCTGAGGCTGATTTCATAGAAAACCATCCAACCAACAATTTATTCTTTTCTTTGTATCTCAGGACAGCGAAGTAGAGCTGCCAAGAACTGCTGGCACACTTGCCAATTTAAACCAAGTCTGAACTTGCTGCAAGCCCGTGCGGGAAGATTGCTGTGAATGCCAGTGTTGCAAAGGTGCATGCCCTTTGATGGCATCTCATCTCAGCATGCTATAAGAGTGGATCAGGAATCATGGCTGGCTGGGGAACATTGCTTGGTCCTAAGGGGGGGGCGCACCTGAGAGCCTCCTTCCGAGCCGCCGGTGTCTATGAGCCCCAGAACATCGGCCTCAGACAGCGGCTGAGAGCCAGGCTCTTCTTGGGAAACGACCTCGTTCACCATGGCTGTGATTCGCGCTGCCATGCCTGCCCCCTCTGGCTGCCTGCAGTGCAATTCCCCCAAACATTTTGCATTTTACTCCCATCACAGCCAAGCAAGAACTCCTAACAACCTCCCAACTTCTGATTGCAGGAAGGTCTTCATGCCACCACACTTTGTTCAGAGGCTCTATGCAGCCTCCCACGATTTCTCTCTGCATGACTGTCTTGCTGCTGGCACTAGCAAGACAGAGAAAATGAGATGAAAATGAGAGATGAAAATGAACATGCAGCAGCAACAAATGGACATGACTGGAGTTTGTTGCGTGCCTGAGATCCACGGAGTCTTCCTCTGCAACCATGGAGAAGGGCTGATTTGGCAGGGAGCGCTGCAGACTCCATGCCACCAAGGCCTGAGCGCCTGCACATGGCAATGGTTTTAAAGTGCATTTCAGTGCTTGTGTGTGATTGTTAGAAGTTGATGCCTGAGGCAGAAATGATGCAAGCATGTCTATATGGCGTCGCTCATGCAAGATTTAATTGCTCTTGGCTCACCGTAGTCTGCCACTGTGACGGGTGACTCATCTGCCTTGTCTGTTTTCTCTCCCGCCTTCAGTTGGAGCTGCACTCTCTGTTTCAAGCTGCAGATCTTAGCACAGTGGGCATGATATATGAGGGCAACAAAGCGGATCAAGCCTGAGATTCCAGCACTTACAAAGCGCACCTGGCAGAGCTTTGAAGCCAGCCTGACAGCTGTCAGGGCACTGTGCATCTCCTCGTCATAAGAACCAGCGTCCACGGTTGTGGATTGCGCTATTTGGGTCGCCATGGCTCGGGTGAGGTGTGAGAGAGGTGTGGTTGTGCTCAGATGACGCACTTTATATCCACGATGGAGAGGCTTATATGAAGTACACTGCTTCTGAGAAAAGGCAAATTTTAATGTCTTTACATTTGCATTCAGCAACGATGGCAATCTTGCGTCAGCAAAGCAGGAACTTTTCGAGATCAGGGACATCTGATCACATCAGAATCGGCATTTTGCCAACCTATCTCAACTGGAAGATCGTCACTCTGAACGATGCTTTGCTTACAAAAGTCGCGTGATACAGTGTTGATATCAATAATTCCTCCGAGAGAGCCGATTGAGCTTCTGAGATTTTGTCAAAACGGAATGACAGCCCGTACTTTCTTGGAAGACCGTAAGTTTGAATTGGCAATTAACAGTAAGTGTCAGATTGACTGTGAGCCGTGAGATTGTTGTTTGGCCAAGGGGCTTGCCCTGCTCGACAGTACTGCATGTTGAAGTACGTAGGAACCAAACATCACATTACGCCGTATAGTAAGGTGCTGGCCGACAGCTGTCTGCGGATTGCCATACGGATCATATTGGCCCAGCCAACTGGTGCCAGATGCTATACAACTCGTCAGAGGTCAGCCTGCTATTTTGTCAACATTTATAGCCGCCAAGAGCGTGGCCTTTTTCCTCAGTCTGTACTGCAGGGAGATGAGCAGGTCAGAACCATTTGTCCCATTATTCCTCAGGTCTACGTCCTCTGCTAAGCTGGTAGGAAACGCCGCCAAGAGCTGCTGACACCGCCGCGCCAGAAATCGACCTGCACATGATCGGAAGATGTTGATCAGCTCAAGATCAGCTGCTGATGGCACACATTAGACTGCACCAGCTGGACTTTGACCAGCTGCAACTTCCCTTCAGCTTGATATAGACAAGTGTGATCTGCTATTACATAACAAATAAGTAATAGGAGAGAATGACAAGAGGCAGGAGCTTACTGTAGGTGTCTGGTTGCGAGGACGCAGCGCTAAGACTCTCCTGGGTAGACAGGAGGATCTGGGCAGCGAGAAGCAAGCGCTCATCGTACCCTTGAGGAGCAATTCCCAACCTGCCAGGAAGAGCGACCGTTAGTAATGCACCTCTCTAAGACACTTCGGGCTGCGTGCACTTGATGGGATCTATTTTGATGCCAGAGCAACCCTCTGTTAGACCACGACCTTCAGGCTGTGGTTGCCATTTACGCTTCAGTTGGAAAGTTGGATGATATGGAGAATCAGGTACCTGGTGAAATCTGTGATGCCATGCTGTGTGCGCAGAGCAGCTGCTATTGCCTCCGCACGATCTTCCACTGATCCATACGGACTAAGGTCCTGAGACGCAGCTTTTGCAACTTCAGTCATTGGACGTCCCACAGCACACAATATACAGTCATTGTGACCGGTACGAGTGTTAGGTGACTATAGAAGAGCGCGTTGCTGCATTTCTTGGCATCACCAGCATGCAGTGTAGCTTCACAGGCGTAGAAGTGGCATCACATGCAACAATTTCTTGAAATGAGGGCGCACAGGATCCAGTGTGTCGTAGAAGACAATCATTTGCTGCAAGTCCTGAAACAGGACCGCCACATCAAAAGGATTGTCACGGGGCACAAAGCCAAAGAACAGGTAGAAGACATCGTTCGGCCACGGACCGTAGCTGATTGTGACCTCATCGCCTGCCCTGGTGCGGTCAGCACACAAACAAGACCTGAGGTTCCTTCACACTCGTTTCATAGCACGCCCAAAGAGGCCCACAAGCTGCTTACTTAGCTTTCAAGCTTCACCAGAGAATCAAAGGAATGATTCCATTGCTGCACACAACCATCAGCCGCTGAGGGATCTTTTCCTCATAAACTCAATTTTTGGTGAGCCCCATTTAGGGACCTTTCAAAGCCAGCTTCTTAAGCAAGATGAATTAGGTCAGCAGAGTCACCTGATGCCATCCTCCCCAGCAAACAGTTCAAAGCGTGAGGGCTCTGGGGGCGGCGGTACGCACACCTCCTCCACTGCATCTCTCCCCTGGACCGCCTCTGGGCTGTGCACCAGCCTGCGCAGGGTTACACAAACCCGATCACCCTTTGAACACCCTTGCCAGAGGATGTAAGCATGCCTTGTGGAGTCACTTCACGTGTTTGAACGCGTCAAGATCTTGCGGATGACAAGCACCGATCTGCGAGGCACATCTCGGCCCACGAGCCATCACTGGGGTTATCGTATCGTGGCAAAAGACGACACCCTGGAGAAGCTCACACTTCTACTTGCTGATCTGGACAAATCTGTCATATATTGAACGAGCCATCCGTCGGCGAGATGGTCATGAAAGGAGGGCACATGCTGGACAAGCCATGCACAAATCCTAAGTGCAATAATTTTGTTTTTGTGGCTCTCACCTGACTGCTGCGCTGGGCTCGAAGCTGTGGTTGGCCATGTCAACACCGGGGACACTGGTGTGCACAGGCGGCGAGCCCACCAGAAAACAGCGGCTGTGTAGCACTGACATGGCCCACTGGACATCCTCCCACCCGCACCCCATGCCCTGCAACCTTTCCTGCTCACTCTGCATCACACACAAATTATACTTGAACAATTCAGCAATTCCAGGCGCTCCTGCTCCTGAGGTCCTCAGCTTTGTTAGTACGCCCAACAATACAGAGGTGCTCGCCAAAGAGTGTGTCAATGATCTGTAGCCTGCCCGAATCCAAATTGATATGTGGCTCGGGGATTCAGATTGAGGGCAACCTGACCGATCAATGTAGGAAAGAGACTATTTATGTATCAAAATTGATAAATGATCCAAGTGCGTACCACTCAAGTTTGGTGTCTCAGCTGCAGTTGCTCAAAGAGTCCTGTTGAGGGAGCTACTTGATAGAGAGGATAGAGAGCAAATTCTATGGTCTTCTGACAAGCAGATGATGCACCTCACATGAGAGATGGCGAGACAACTGCAGGTCCATCCCTGGCACCTGATATGTTGCCTCTGCACTGGCCCGGATGGCAGTGGCTTCTCTGATGAGATCCGCATCCTGACAAGCTGCTAGGTCAGCCTCTGAGAAGTATAGGAATGGCAGGTGCACGTGCTTTGGCAGGGCTGCTATCCACGGGCACAGACAGTCTTCGTCCGCTGTCCCACTGCAAAGGCATTCATCAGGACCGGTCTACCTTGGAAAGCTCATTAGACCTGTTTTTGTAATGCGTTGCCTCCAACATAATACAACTGGAAATTATCGCCTCTGGGCAACAGGTGGAAATGCAATAAGTTGGACAGTTGCTGGTTGTGAGTGCACTAACTGACCTGTCACATTGGTGTCTCTGCTCAAGTAACCTCATAGCCATCCTGCCACTCCATGACAGATGGCTGCTTTCGTCTGTCTGCCATGCCAAAATCCCAGTCAGCCAACTATTTTGCACTGTGATTCTGCAGCTGGTCCAGCATGGCTTTCACGATATCACAACAGCTCACTTAAAGCAAGAAGAGGAGCTTAAAGAGCCTACAGCAATGGTCATGAGGTTCAGCTGACCTCTGTATCGCCGAAGACAGAGTCCAAAGGCACAGTGAGCAACACTTCCCCTGATGCTACATCTTCCTGAGCCACCAAACCCCTTCCCAGGCCTCCCATAGTACTGACCGCAATTTTCAGATTTCCTGCTAGCATTCATGCCGGCCTTAGTCACGCAGGATGGGCAAATAATTTTATCAGTGCAGGATGCATGGCTGTGCTCAATGACGGCAAAATAGAGTACAGTAGTGTGCTTGCAGTCAGGTCAGAACCGTTTTTCTGTCTTATTATCTGAGAATACAGCACACCTGGAAGAGCTCGGCGCTTTTCGATGAGCCATTGAAGTAAGTTATCTTCGTTTGCTGCACAGGCTCTTGGCTCTGTTGCTGCAGCAAATTGTAATCTATAATGTCTCCGCGTCATTGTATTTGGAGCTGCTGGCAAACATCTTAGGCTAAAGATGCGTTCGCAAGGGCGTAGGCTCAGTGGGCTGTGTGGCATGTTTGGATTCTAGTGCTTCGTGATGAACACCTTGTTATCGAACTAGGCCAGCTTTGACTTATTTATGCACCCTTAAAACAATAACTTCATCGCTTAATCATTGGATCGTCGCAACAATGCAGGATCTGGTTCAATCAAGCCACAGACGATGGGCAGTTTCTCATGGGGAGGAAGCTGGGGGAAGGTTCCAGATTTGGAGTTGGAGATGAAATGTCTTTGCAGAAGTCGCCATACCATCAAGGACCTTTCAAGTGATTATCTCATTTTGCTCCTGATGCTCCGGCTTGAGGACCCATCTGAGTGACAACGCCTAAGGCTCGCCTAGAGAGCTGCTTGAGGACTGCTAATTTTTATCAATAGACTCATTAAACGCTCATCAGTGAATAGAAAAGTCACAAGGGAGATCTGAGAGTGGCAATGGCAGCCAGGCACTTGCAACGGCTCAGAGCAGCCCAAGTTGAAAACCTTGATGAAGAGTCTTCATCTGAAGAGGAAATTGTCGCCCAAAGGGCGCCCTTTAACCCCTTCGATCTGCTGAGTGATGAAGAGGTAAATCCATTAAAACCACCGAAATTGCAGTTTCACCTTCCTGTTGCACCATACAACCACTTTCAGGACAGGTGCCGATCTGAGAAAATGCACTGTTGCTCCTTACAGGCAGGACCTGCTCCGGCTGATGACGATGATGAAGAAGATGAAAAGACCCAGGAGCTCCCTGCTGCGCATGTGCCAGATCTTCCCAGCAACTCAGCGGCCAAGAAGAGTTGCAAGGCAAAGAAAAAGAAAAAGAAAGGAGCTCTGCACACAGAGCAGGAGGACGCCGCAGCGCATGCAGCAGAAGCACAAGACGATGAAGACCTCGACAAAATACTGGCAGAGCTCAATATCCAGTCGGTGAGGCAACTTATCAGTCTGGTCACCTCTCAGTATATCTCTGCTTATCAATGCAGTAACACGAACCATGTTACTACATTTGCAAACACTGCAGAGCAGCATGCGTGTCCACCTTTTCTGTACCCACTGGCAGGGGTTTCAGACACGTGTACTTGCCTGTGAGTTGTCATTACAATGCGCCTGTGGAAGGCAGTGCATTTGGGCAATGCCTTGGCTGCTCTTTCACAGGGGAGCGCCTCAGCAGGAGCAGCAGCAAATGGGCAGCAGCAGAAGGCGCACGAAGCCGCAGAGCCGCCTCTGTTGGCTGTGGACCCGAGAAAGCTGCGAGGGGAGGAGGAAATGCGGCGCATCTTTGGGGCGCGCATCTTGCGCGAGGAGGAACGGGACAACGCCGGAGGTGACATATATCTATGGTCTTGCATTGGAATTCATTGGTGAGGGATCCAATTCCAAGGAGGACAGGTTGGAATTGGTACCCTCAATGGTCGATTGCCAGACCTGCAAAACGTGTGTTTGATCGAGAATGCAGCCATGACAACGCTGACAGCATTGCGCATGACTCCGAGAATGGTGCTCTTTTTGAAGTTACGTTGGGTGTCCCCGTTGCTACGGCTCCTTTCGACCTCCCGCACTTGCTGTAGAGCTGCATTGCATTGCGTGCTGAAGGTTCCCATGCCAGAAAACTGATTTGGCATTTGAGCAAATGTGTCTGCCATGCATGCCCTTATTGCGGGGCTACCCTGTGTGATACACTAATGGCACCGCATCTCTGCTCGTCCAGGGCTCTCATGACCTCCTGGGCAGCTATTGGAACCAGAGTAAATGAGGCAGAAGGCCCAAGGATAACTCCTGGTAACCACGGCACTATCAGGATCCGAGGGCCAGTAACCAAGATCAAAGCATACAGAAGATTAGGAGAACGAAAAAAGTAAGCGCGCGCGCAGGCGGGGTGGTGGGCGCGAACCGGCGCATGCGGCGTGCAATAGCGCGGGGCCAGCTGCGACGGCAGCCGCTGAAGCGCGGCATACTTATAGCTCCCAAGGACACGTGGCCGCGATTCGACGGCGGCATCTCCATGGAGCTCGCTGGAACCTCGGACGAGGGCGCCCAGATCTTCAGCTATACTCACTCCGCTGCCTACCAGGTGCGATATGCCTATTCGATTATTCATCACACGCTGTTCCAGAGGCAAGGTCCGTATGCAGACAAGCTGCATGTGAAGGCTGCCAAAGTCCACCCCTTGATGGACTCGCCAGATCCAAGCACGACAACCACCTATATTGGCGTCTGGGACCTTCCTGCTTTGCTAAGAGTTTGTGCCAGTGACCTTTCTTTGTTACTCAAATGCCGCCTTTGCAGGAGCAAAGTTTTTGCAGCATTCCAACATACTAGGTCTATTCAAGGCCCTGCATCTGCCACCCACTCCACCTAAGGCAGTGTCTCCTGCTTTCAACAACAAAATTTGGGCCACCCTTGGCGTGAATTTTCAACTGCAACTGGTCTAAATACTCACAGGGCTGGGGAGATTGCGTCGGCTGGTCTGTGGGCGTGCCTGCTGCTTCTAGGAAGGCTCCATGGGCCAGAAATTTTGTGTTAATTTCTATGAAAACCTGTGCTTAATGGTTGTGTTGGCTGGTGCGCGGGTGTGCAGGGAGTGCAGGCGCTGTTCGAGGAGTGCCAGGCGACCTTTGACCCCAACAACATAGTGGGTTTGCTGGGGCAGCACCCCTACCACATTGACTCCCTCATGGCTATGTACGAGCTGCACAGGCGCGTTCCCTGCCATAAATCCTTTTGATAATCTCATCCACGTTACTACCCCTTGAACGACTTGTTGCTTCTTGCATGCATGCCATGCCATGCGCTCCGCATGCATGCAGCACGTCCTTCAAGGACTTTGGCAATTGTCAGAAATTTCGTGCAGCAGGTGTCATTCGCGGCCTTTGAATTGCTTGCCTTAGCATGCTCCGTCACAGAAAATGCCTTGTGTTATCACCATTAGTTGGTAGGTGCTGCATTGAAAACTCGCTGAAGCTGAATGTGCTGAACTGGCAATGACCAATATTGCAAATTGAATTTCATCTTTTTCTGCAGGGCCACGGGGCAGCACGAGTATGCAGATGAGATGCTGGAGCGGTGTTTGTATGCGCTTGAAATGGCGTGGCACCCATGGTTCAACCCAGCCATTGGCAACTGCCGGCTGCCCTTTGCGCAGGAGCAGAACCGGCCGCTCTTCTCCGCCCTCTTCAAGCACATGCAGGCACGCGCAGCCACCTGTGCTGATTCCTGCAGAAACATGACATTGCCGAGCCATGGGCAGACATAATTTGGTGTCTTGCTGTAATCTGTTCTGCCCAAATCGGTGTACGCACGTATTTCTCCACAGCGGGAGTCTGCCTCTGAATTTATAAGTTATAAAATATTTCACATGCACTTCAATTTCCATACGGTGCCGTGATGTCAAATCTGCAGATCTCATAGCATGCAGGGTTCAACATGATGCCTTCTGTCTGATAGTGGTCGTGTCGCGTGTATTGACAGGGGTTGAGCCGCAAGGGGCTGCACACAACAGCCTTCGAGGTGGCCAAGCTCATCCTTCTACTGGACCCGGACGACCCCATGGGCGTCATGCTCTGCGTCGACTACTTTGCCCTTCGCGCGCACAACTATGCCTGGCTCCAGGTTTGCCTTTCTTCTGGCAATCCTGGTAGATATTGTTGGGTGCATGCAACTCACCCTCTTTGGACGTCGCTAGGTCCAGCACGTGCGGGTTGCAATGGGCAGCAGCTGTCTGCACATCAGAGGCCTGGATATGACATCTTCTCTTTTAAAGATTGGCAGTGCCCACATGACCAAGCTTTGTCTTCAATGTCATGCAGCCGCTTTACATTCTTGTTGGATCCAGGGTACATTGGTTTGTGGAAATGGCACGAGCATTTGGGCAGGGCAGAGTGCTGACAAGGCAAAAGTGCTGGTGATCCAAAGTTATTTTCGGAAGGAGCTATCTGATCAGATGGCTGACATGGCGAGAGTGTATCCCCGCAGCGGCTGGCTGAGGGCGAGCTGAGGACGGGGCCGGAGGGGCGAATCACGGCGGCCAGCCTGCCTAACCTGGCGTTCTCCATCCCCCTGGCGCGGCTGCGGCTGTGGCAGCAACGCAAGGAGCGCGCAGATGCTGCCGCCGCACGCACAGGTACCCTGCCCTGCTGTTGCTGTATAAGTGGCATACTTCAGGATTACAGCACGTGATTCCAGGATACAGATCTATCACCCTTCATCCGCGTGCCACCTCTGAATGCCTGCTCCCGCACGGCTGCCGTTGGGGCACAAAGCATACGTTGTCATACCCGCAGCCTTGAGTTACAGTACTGCAGTTTTCGCCAGTGCCTGCAAGGTGGGTGCAGGCTTCGGTGTCTTTTGCCTGTGTTATTTTTGGTGCAGCAAAAAAGCGCTGCAAAAGTTCTGCAGTGTGGGAATCTGTGTCCACTCCGGTCTCTTTCCAATCTTGCACCGACCTAATAATGCTTCACCAAAGGCTGGGGAAAGACGGTCAATTATGGTGTTTTGTGGTGTGTCAGGTGCAGCGGGGAAGTCAGGGCAGGTTGAGGAGAACGGCAGCTGCCAGGCTGAGCTGGAGGGGTGCATTGAGGCGCTGACGCAGGCAGTGCTGCTGCACCCACTCGCGGTGACTCAGCTCATGAAGAGGCGAGGCCCCCTTCAGAACTCGCCAAAATACTTGTCTCGCCCTCTCGGTTCTGTTGGACAACTCTCAGCTGATTTGCTTTTCATGTGTGTCAGGGATTGACCTGGTATTATGACCTGCGTACTTTGGCTATTTATCCAGGGATAGGACCCGCCTCTCCAGCGACTTACTGCCTTGTGCATGACTAATTATGCCAAATAGGAGAGTTGCTTAAAATACAATGCATGGCCTTCCGTCTGTTGCTCTGCCGCAAATGCAGCAGCCTATGCGGATTGTAAGCCACTTCTATCCTTGCATCAGGTTGCAGGAGAAAGGGGTGGGCAACGATGCGCAGTGGCTGAGCATCCTGCAGCGGCCGCTGTTTGCCAGGGCCGGTGACGACACCAGTGCCTCCCTCGAACACCTGACCGATATCTTTGTCGAGCGCCAGTGGCTGCTTTGGAAGGTACCTTTCTTTCATCATGCGACTACCTTCACATTCTACAAGGTACCCTTGCTCAGGGCTCTGCTTGCGTGACGTAATTATAAATTGCCACGTGTCACCTTGAAGCTGCACGTCCGAGCTCGACAGCCATATGCTCGGCAGGTGCTCAGAGGAAATACATCGCCTTGCCGAATGCTTGCAAAGGAAGGGCATTCCTTCAGGTCCATTCTCATATGACTGTATATTATGTAATGCTATCTTGGGAGCGCAGGCGCCGGATGTGCAGCTGTGGCTGAGGCGCGCATGCGGGGATGCGACGGAGGGGTCCCTGGCTGAGTCAGCGGGTGACTACGAGTGCGCGCGCCAGGAGGCGTTCCCTGCCTCGGATGACAACGCCTACCGCCACCTGCGCGTCAGTGATTTCTCCGACGCCGTCGCAGCGCTGCCGCCCGAGGAGCTGCAGGTGACTCAGCAGTGACTCACCATGACTGATCCTGCCCTGATCAGGAAACAAAGATGGAAGACAGAGTGAGCGCCAATGCAGGCAGAAGTGTCTGCCTCGCACTTGAGTGGGCCGGAAGCCCCACAATTAGCTTTCTTCCTTTTCACAGTGCTTGGGTCGGTTGCGACAAGTTCACAGCGGCAGAGGCTTTGCAGTAGGCTGCTGCTTGGCAGCAGCTTGCATACGCCTCGCTTGCTTAAAAAGGCGCACCTTTGTAATGCTGTCAACGCCATACTGCGCCTGAAGGGCTGCTGAGCCATTAGCACACAAGTGAGCTACCAAAAAATGATACTGGTCAGCTCCTAGAATTTTGAGTTCGGAGCGTGCAGGCGGCGGTGATGGGACCGCAGAGGGGCGCGCGGGTGAGGCCGGCAGATGGGCAGGCCATAATGCAGCTGGAGGAAGCCCTTGCAGCCATGGCGGCAGCCGACCACCAAGCGCGCAATGTCGGCCCCCAGGCAGGCAAGAGCTACAACTCTGCTTCTGTCTTTGCATTGCCCTCAAAACCCTCGTCATGTCCTCATTTGTCACAGCCAAGTTTCTTTTAGGATCACGCCCAGGGACCTCAAATGGGTTCCTGAATGCCGCCATTTCTGCAAGCTCAACAGAGATTGGACGCCTGAGTCGCCGTGCTGCATTCATTTGCAAGACTTAAATGCTCAAAACGCCCTTGTGACCAGTCTTTATCTCATCCCGTTTGTGGCTTATGGAGGTGCTCTTCAGACCATTGAATCGCACGAGGCAATGAGAGTAATGCTAGTCAATGATTGGATCTGTGTTGCCGCTCATGCAGAGCCCATGGAGGAGGCGGCACTGCGGGAGATGCATCCGCTGCAGGCACTGTTGCGCACGCTGCTGCCCTGGGTCAATGCCGGCCAGGTACCGGACTATGCAGCAGAGACAGATGCAGCCCTGGAAGGTGAGAGACGTGATTGGAGTTTGCCCTTCCACGCAGACCTCCAGATTGGACTTGGGTGGCTCCAAACGCTCAGGGTTCCTGAGACCGCGACCTGTTTGTTTGTTAAGTGAAAGGTGGTGATGCCTGCATAGACTGAGAATAGCATTGCCTGGTGCACCGAAGCCCTACATACCTGTGCCTGCACACCAGTGATTCCAATAATCTTACTTAGATGATACCCAAACAGCAGCGCTGGTTGCTGCATGTAGGGGGTCAGCATGAGCCGCCTGCCGGCCCCGACGGCGCGCCGGCAGCGGCGGCCGGGCCCCCGGGGCCCCCCGGCGGGGGGACCCCGAGGGTCCCCCTGCCGGCGGCGGTGGCGGCCCAGCTGGGGGGCGACGCGCACCTGGAGGAGCAGCTTGTGGATCTGTTTGACCGCATGGACAATGAGCAGCTGGCCACGCTGTTTGACAGCCTCAACGCTGTGGGCAGGGTGGACCTAGATGGGGGTCAAGAGGGGCAGGAGCAGGCGCAGCAGGCGGAGCAGGCGGAGCAGGGGGATAATGGGGGCAATGATAGGCAATAGCGCGACTTGTGCTGGGTTGTGGGGTGCGTTTGGAAGAGAAGGGCAGAGGGCAGGCAGAGGAGAGGGGCAATGGGGGGTTTGACAGGTGGTAGCCCTTGTTGCTTGTGTTGGGATTGTGTGTTGCAATGGGGCGGTTGTGGTATTGCTTGGTGCAGAGCGCTTCTGCGATGCTGCATGGTCTGGACGTTAAAAAGCCACTGCTTAAAATCACATCATCACACGATAGGCTCAAAGTATTGATTGTGCTTGGCCAGTTTTGCTGATTGACACTGATGCCCCTTGTGAATTTCCGCGCAAGTTGCTAGAGGAGTTAATATACATGACATGACGTGATACGTTACAGTGGTCAAGTTAACATATTTTCCATTAGTGGTTCTCATCACCACTGCAATATATACTCTCATTCTCTGCCGCTCACTGCTGCCAGGGGCACCTACAGAGGGTGCAATGCAACATCTAGCCTAGCGCCCATACTCTGCCTACATCAAGAGATCAAGACTTTGCCTACCCATCTTGAGCCCAGTAGCCTAATTTGAACATACTTTCAAGCCAAACAAAGTCTGGCCTTTAAATAAGGGCAGAGCATAAAAACCCCGCCCTTCCCTGACCTGACCTAGTCACCCCAAGCAACCCAACGTTCCTCCATTTAGAAATGGGGTGCAGCATCAAGCAGCAGAGAGCCTGCTATCATGCAAGACAAGCTGCCAGAATGAACCAAAATAGTGGGCATGTTTCACAGAACCGCCAAAGTCACAGAACCACTGTCTACTATGAACCACATAGCACAAAAATTTGCTGCGTAGTGTACGCCTTGCAATGCCTATCTACCCTCAATCTTGCCAGCCAGCCACCTTTGAATTCTACTGGTTATGAAGAGCATCGGTAAGGGTGAGACTCAGTCTCATGCCCTGTTCGACATCAGTCTTTGGAATATCAGTCATGCGACGGGGTGTGTCGTGGCCTGCCGCCCAGCTTCTGCCCTGTCAATCGCCACTTGAAAGGACGGACGCAGGGTTTCAACCACAGCCGCTGCTTTGCCGATGTCCTCCTGCTCAGGGGGAAAGGCATTTGTCAGTTCTGGACACAAGCGTTCTACACCTGCACCCAATGAAACCCAGGTGGCCACACTCACGGTCAGAAATAGGGTGTCCTGAGAGGGAAGGAGTTAGAGCATGCATGAACCAGGGTCTGGAGCAAGACATCCCCGCAATACTTGCTTCTCCTGACAGGGAGAATATGCGCTGCAAGCTGCTAAAATTTCCAATTTGCCGCTGGAATGATTCTGCTGCAGCCTATCTATATTCCCCAAAATGGCATTGGCTTCTTCATTCGCTGTGACAGCCTAGCACCTTATAACACACTTCCTGTGTTTAGCAGTATTGTGAGTGCACCTCTGGGACTTGCAGATCGCGCAAAGCGCCCTCCAAGTGCTCCAGGACAACGTCAAAGTGCTCCATTCGCATTCCCATGTTCCTGGCCAGGCGGTCGTGCGCAGCAGTCATGTTGGCGTTGCCCTCGTAGCTCCTCGAGCCGCCCATAGCATATGTCAGAAACGCGGCCTGCGCCCAAATGGGAGAAGAATAAGACATAGGATGGAGACATGTTGACAATGCAAGCGCCAGAAATGAGATAAAGAGCTGCCTCGCAATGAAACATCACGCAAAGACAACACAATGATCCCCTGGCCCAACAAAAGTTAATCTAGAAGAGGCCAAACAATGTTGCTGCGCCACAAAGTTAAGTGCCAAGCAAACATATTTTTGCCAGCAATCATGGCTCTGTCTTGCAGCAGTGGATGGCTGTCCCACACTGCAGTAATAAAGTAGAAACCGGCCTCATCCACATGCAGATTTCCAAGACGTGTCGGCAATAAAAGGGAACAGTGTGCAGACCTGGTGTGCGCGCTGCTTCTTCATATCAACTCCCTCAAAGAAGTAGCTCACACGGGGGTCGTCGATCATCTTGTCGTAGAAGAGGTCCTGCGCAGACATGGAAACTGTTCAAACTGTTTGGCAACAACTGTTTGGCTGATCGGCAAGCAGGCGCGCTTACTTCGGATGTATACAAACACATGCGCTGCAACATCCATGTCACATGCACAATAACTCGATGTGGTGAACAGGACTCACAACTGCAGCTCTGACAGCTGGGCCGCCGCCAAGCTTCTTGAAGAGGGAAACCGTTTTGCTAGGTGCCTCGGCAGTCACTGCAGTGCCGTGGGCTGTGGAGGCAGGTGCCAGCGCCTGAACACACATTACCAAGTCTTCAATTGACGCATTTGACCATGTTCGATATGTTTACAAGGTAGCAGAGGGCAGCGTTGAGCAGGTCGCACGATTGGCAATGGTTGGATCCGCTGAGACAGGCTTGACAGACAGACATGCGCGGCTCTTGTTCAGGTCGACCGTACCTGCTTGGCGATGCGACCCCTGCTGTTGGCGGTGGAGCTCACAGATATACGATAATTGCCACGGTAAGGCTGCAAAGGCCGGCCTGCGCAGGAGCGAGGACAACACAATGCTAAAAGGCACGAAGGAACCTAAAGCAGGTTGATATATGGCGACGAATCCTGCTGAGACACATTGAAGGCTCCAGAAGTGCTTGCAAATTTCCAAGGTATAATTGATTGGTTTTTATAATAAAAAGGGGGGCCTCACTGTTTGCGCGCCCCGTCGACAGAAACTTTGCCGGTACCACACAGGTGTCGAGATAACTGCGGCAACACTAATCCTTCATCGATTCAAGATCTAAGAGTGCATGAAGGAAACAGCAAGCCTTCAAGATGCACCTTTCCAGCTTGTTGTGAAGCATATGGTACCAAGACGGAAGACAGATGTAGTACGACTGTATAGCGGGGTTTGCATCGAGGGTCCTCTTCGCACCTTGACATCTTCTTGTCCTTGCTGGTGTAGCTAAGTAGTCTGGAAGTTCGAGATTTACAATGGATTTCTGCTTGTGAGGTGACTTTGGCGAATTCATGGAAGCGAGCAGAAAGTGACGTCAAATTTGATCTCCAAGGCATCACGAGAGCACGGGTCTCCATTTACGCAATATTGCAAATGGGCATGTGGGGTCGCTTCCGCCACCTTCCAGACCCAATCGAAAACTTGGGCTTCTTCTGACATGAGCCTTCGAGTGTCCACTCTTGGAATGCTGCCCTTCCAAGCTGAACTCATAATGCTCTGGCCCAATACCAATTCTGTTCTGGCGACTGGGCCACACGCTACATGTCATGTCACATGTGCACTGACAGTGCTCGGGACCTACAGCATGCTTTGTGCATGCGCTCATGTGTACATGATATGTTGAATATCATGTACACATGATATTCAAAGGCCAGGTCTCAAAGGCAAATTGATTACTTGTGCTCCTGTTCTTCATTACATCGATAAGATCAGATCTGCACAAGTTCCTGCAGATGCGCATGAGCACGGTGATTGAAGAAAAAATATGGAAATAAGCACACAGTTTGCTCTGTTCCACGGAATAACAAGTGCGCGCAGCTGCAGGGCACTTAGAGTCCCCTGTGTTCGATTTCTGACGAGTCCTTCCGTCAAATTTAATGCACTGAGTGGCCACGTGCCCATGGGCCAGTGCATCACCTGCTATATATACTGGTATCCTCAGTCTTTGGCGCTCACTGCAAACAGACGTCTAGCCTAGAAACCATGCTTTGCAAACGTCAGACATAGTGTGCTTTGTTCAAGCCTAGATGAACACATCTCAAGCCATATAATATTCTGCACCTGGAATAAGGAAAATGCCCTTCCCTGGCCTGACCTAGTTGGCAAACTCTGATAATCCCACTTGTGTGCTTCAAGGAAAAAAGGTGCAGCATCCAGCAGCACAGAGCCTGCTGGTGAGGAAGACAAGCTGCCAGAATATACCGAGTAGCGGGCATGTTGCACAGAACAGCCACCGTCATAATTCACTATATACAGAAATTTGCTGTGAACCGTGCACCTTGCAATAATTACCTACCTAATCGTGCCAGCCCGCCAGAAACTAATTATACTTGACACATATTTTCCCAGCAATTGCCTCATGGAGCAAATCGCCTGCCTTTTCCGTGCTGTCAAGCACATGATATTGCAAGGAAACTCTTTTGCAAGTCTCCCTACTTGTCGCTCGCACTGCCTTTGTGCCTCTCGCATGCTCTGTTGAGTTGCATGCTCTGCTGAACTAGTCACCGCTTTAGTCGTACGTCAGCGTGAGTCATGGCCTGCCGTTTGGCTGCGGCCTCGTCGATCGCCACTTGGAACGCTGGGCGCAGAGTCTCCACTACAGCCGCGGCCTCGCCAATGTCCTCCTGAAATTGAAGATTGTCAGGTTTTGCTTGAGCTTTTTGGCCTTACCCAAATTCTCAGACTGGCCACCAGGGTGGTCAGCATACTAGAACAGGGCACCTGGTTGTGCATATTTTGTAGCAGGTGCAGATGTTGTGCAGACGCAAGGCATCCCATACCTGTCTACCTCTTATCAACAGAGAGGCCAGATTTATTGCAATCTAGCAATGTTCACACAGGCACTGGGGCTAGAGGCAGACCACTGAAGAGCTGGAATGTCTGTGTGCGAGATGACCTTGATGCTATTGGGCATCCATATTGCTGGTGGAGGAAGTGCAAGAATTGAGAAGACTGGAGAAGAGTGATCCAGGTGTTGCTTGACGTACCTAGCTAGTCCTTGAGGACTGAAAAACGTGTAATAGTAACAAAACATAACGTTCACACGATGCACCCCAAAACACTCAGTGACTCCGCTGCCGGCCAGCAGAGATGAGCGAGGCATACATGCATTGCTTGGCCCAATTGAATCAGCAGGGGCCCACCTCTGGGACTTGCAGGTCGCGCAGAGCGCTCCCCAAGTGCTCCAGGACAATGTCAAAGTGCTCCATGCGCATCCCCATGTCTCTGGCCAGTCGGCTGTGCGCAGCCGTCATGTCGCCGTTGCCATTGTAGCTCTTTGATCCGCCCAGGGCATACGCCAGAAAAGATGCCTGCATGTGAATATCAATTTGAACTTGGAATTTTGGATTTTGACCTTTACTTCTGACATTTTGCATGCCAATCCATGAGGAGCAGGTGCGTCGCAGCAGCATTCATGGCAGCCTGACACCTTGGGTCATCTCGGCAATCTTTGATTTCTTTCATTCAACTTCTCCAAAGAGGGATGGTGTCTCCGTGCTTTGGGCAGTGCATGCTTGCACTGAAAGGCCTCATGAGCGCCATGCATATCAAGAAGTGTGCAACATGGATCAATATGTAGGTGAAGACTTGGGTGCAGCGGGCAGACCTGGTGTGCGCGCTGCTTTTCCATATCAATCCCCTCAAAGAAAAAGTTCACGCGGGGGTCAACAATCATCTTGTCATAGAAGAGGTCCTGCGCAGACCAGTCAGACATGTTTTGACATAATTCCTTCTTCTTGGCGTGCTTGTCTTTCTCAGGATGTATGGTTATTGTCAACTTATTATGCTCATGACTATTGGGTGAAAAGCGCTTGGAGACTTGCCACTGCGGCTTTAACAGCTGGACCGCCGCCCAACTTCTTGAAGAGGGTATCCTTGCTGACGCTGGGTGCCTCACCAGTTGTGGTGACGGTCTGGTCAGTGGTGGCACATGCCAACACCTGCAGGCACAGATGTGCTCTTTGATTAACACACTATACCATGATCAAGGTCAATAAATCGAAGGCAGGAGGCAGTCAGTTTGCAACTTCAACGACGGCTATGGCTGACATCAATAAGGCATCTCTTGTGTTCACATCCATCGTACCTGCCTGGTGAGACGTCCTTTATTGTTGGCGTGGCGACAGAAGATTCTGTGGCTGCATCTTTGAGAAGTGTGGAAAGAGCTGCCTGCGCAAGAGGAAGGACAACACAATATGATGGGAGCATAAAGGAATGAAAAAGGGTTGGTGAAGAGGCGACGAAGGCAGGTGAATTACTTTGGCCGTTCTTGAAGTTTCTTTAAACAAATCGTAGTGCAATTGCTCATGATCTTAGAGAAGGTGGCCTCACTGC
Source organism: Coccomyxa subellipsoidea C-169 (assembly GCF_000258705.1). Classification (NCBI taxonomy): domain Eukaryota; kingdom Viridiplantae; phylum Chlorophyta; class Trebouxiophyceae; family Coccomyxaceae; genus Coccomyxa; species Coccomyxa subellipsoidea. Next base: position 82,285 of record NW_005178027.1, read on the forward strand.
TTGCGCGCTTTGTTGTCAGTGACACATCCCGTACGACACACCCATCGAGACACCTGCACTACCGACGTTAACGTTGGATTCAAGCTTATACAGGTAAAACATTGCATGAGACAGACTGTTTCAGTACGCAGCTCCAGTGCCAAGTGTGAAACTTGCGCATAAAGGACAGAAGACAGATCTGTACGGTGGTCGGGTGGCCGCTACACGCGGGTTGCAATGCGCACCTCGACATCTTATTGTTGCTAACCTTGAATTTGTACAAGTTTGGATCTGGAAATCTTTGCAGATTGTGCTTCTCGAACGAACTTTGTGAATCTTAAAGCGATCGGAAGTGACGTCAGAAGCAACCAGGTGAGCCTCCAAAGGAAAGGGGCACGAGGACACGTCATGGGACGCCACAACATCATGCATGATGCCAAGGGGTCGCTCCCAGTCACCTCGACCCAGATCAGAGAAATCTGAGCAATCTCTGGCATGTGCACTCTTGGACTACTGCGAAAGATTATGCTTTGGCAATAAAAATGGCTGCCCTATGGGGCCTCAAGCACTACTGCGGTTCATCGGTATCGGCCAGTGATCACTCAGTCATGCCTCAGAGGTGGTCCCGGCAATGTGCATTGGGATATGCCGTTCTTCGGAAAGGAGCTGTCCTTCCTATTATCAGTCTGGGGAGGCAGATCCTTTCCAGCGATGATGTCCCTGTGCAGCTGTCATCTTTGCGGTTTTATTATTTTTTTAGTGTGTTGACATTGCAAATGCTTCCCGGTACAAATACTGAGCACCGTGCCCATGATTGGTAGTGTCATGCTTGGATCTGGCGAGTCCAACAAGGGGTAGGATTGTGGCAGCCTGTAACTGCAGCTTGTCTGCAGGACGCACCTTGCCTCTTGGCAGGAAAAGCGTCAATAATAACAAAATAAAAAGTTCTTCCCTGACCATGCACATGCATGCAGTCAACTGGACCCAAGGCATCAGCACACAGAACCGTATAGTTACTGGCCATGACCTCTTGATTTAGCCCATGATGTCCTTCCGTTGGTTCAAACAGATTCAATTCAAATGTCAGCAATACCTCATCAGCAAAATTTCCTTACCAGCAAGGACCCCTCCAGGAGATCCAGCGTATTGTGTTTGTCAATCCTGTCGGGATCGCTGCAGCTGGCTCGTGCCTCCTGTGCAAATTTGTTGCAGCTCTGATCATAGAGCCAACACCTTCACTTGTTGCGAGTCAGGGTGTATTCCTCTTTGCAAGCTATGATTTCAAGGATTCTGAGGCTCTGCAGCAATTCTTACGGGCCCCAGCAAGTCCGGCATCCATTCAGCAATACTGCGATGTTGCCCTGCGCCCCAGAAAGACCCATCAGGCAATCAAGCACAGCTCAGCAGCTTCATGCGGCTTCTCAATCAGCTGCGGCTTCTTCCAGATGGGGCAGCTCAGCATGACATTACTGCCTCTCACCATGAACAAAACAACGGCTAGTGAAGCCAGTGCAGGCTGGAACAGACACACCTCAGCGAGAGAAGATGACAGCAGATCAATCACAGTGAGGACATCAGACTGGCGGGCAAAACTCAGCATCGAATAAATTTTTTTATAGTTTGGGCTTATATTTTTGAATTTTTAGGGTTTGTAATTTACACATAAACCCTAAACCCTAAGAATGTGCTTAGAACAGCAGGAGGAGCTGCTAAGAGGCTGTATATGATTAGTCACCTGTAAGAGCGCGCATAGTCCAGTTTGTGGACGAGCCAGTTGAGGGCAAAGTAGATGGCGGCCCCTGTTCCCCGCCACATGCGCATGAAGAACACCCGGATCGCCACCCACCGGAACCTGCAGCAGTAGTGTTGCAACTCGTCTCAACTATCGCTGCAAACACAGTTTACAGCTAGTTTTTAAGCAATGCAAATGCTGGAAATGCCATGAAAATAGTCCCAGTTCGTATTGCATTCTGACAGCCTCTGTAAGATTCAAGATACTGCGCTCTCCACAGCGCTGATGCGTGCTCACAGCAGTCACCCACCTTGTCAGAGCACCGGCATCACTGCTATAACCCGTCACTTCAAAAAACTTGCTGCTAAGCAATTGTCTACTGGCCAGATGTGGGGTGAGCATGGATGAGCCAAGAAGGCTGAGGCATTTGTCTATGCATGAATAAGGTGCGATATACCGTATCTGATACCAGAATTTCTGATAAAATTCAGGGGGTTAGGGGGCTGCGCACCGCTTGTGGGCATCTCCTGTACAATTTTTCAGGGTCCACAGACGTGTTGACTAGGGTGATGTGTAACAAAAAAGGTCACATCCGATACCTATGTTTGAAGAGAGAAATCGCCTTCCAAAATAGGTTTCTGGGGAGTAGAAAAAGGGCCGCGCACCGCTTGTGCGCCCTGAATGTGTGAATGGCGCGCTGGTACTGGTGGTCGCGGATCCTCCTCACAGCCGCCATCCATCCCAGCTTCTCCACATGCGCCCTAGCCGCCTGCCCCATTGCCTCGCGCGCAGCCACATCGTGCACCAGCTTCCTCGTCAGCTCTGTGGCTGCCGTGTAGTCATTCGGCGCGTACAGGTGACCTGCGTACTCAAAGTAGCCATGTGATTCAGAACTGCAGGTTCTGGGCTTCCCAAATTTGCTATAAGCCTGAGACAGGAATGGTGTCACTCTGCAACAAAAGATCGAATGCTGCCTGCATACATGTGCCAAATGACAAGGCCATCTGCTGCAACCCAAGCACTGTTAGGTGCAAGCCGGAAATCCCATGGTATCAGTCCATAAGCTGTCTGGAACATAGCCCCTCTCCTTGCTTTTTATGCAACATCTGCTGGAGGCTAGGCATGCTAAGGACTCTAAGGTCTGAGACAGAATGAGGGATCAGCTCACCGATGACGCCCGGCTTAGTGATGATGTCCACAAGGCCGCCAGCTGCCACTGCCACCACGGGCAGGCCAGAAGCCATGGCCTCAAGTGCCACAAATCCGAGCGTCTCTGTCTCGCTGGGCATCATGAAGATATCTGCTGATGCGTACGCTGACGACAGCTCCTCGCCCCGCAGCATACCCTGCAGCCGTAAGGTGTGACTAATTACAGCGGACCGAGAATGTACAGTTGCATAACTTGCAGCGCCCCCTACCATGCAGAAAGGCGGGTATGCCTTCATGAAACGCAAGAAAGCTCTACCCCATTCTGCGGCTGTGAAGGTGTGCAGCTTTGTATGGATTAGAAAGAAAGCTGCGAAATCGCTGACACACCATCGTTTGCAGTGGCACATTTCAGAAGATAGAAATAGCGCAGCGCTCACAAGCCAAGAAAATATTCCCCAACTCTGGTACAAAGCATGATTGCAGTAGAAGCTGAGGTCCAGTATGTACTTCGTGTGCCTGCTGCAACCTGCCCATAACCTGGTGTCTCGCTCTCTGCGACAGGTTCCTACATGGGAACACTTTGCAGGAAAGTAAACAGCCCAGTAGGTAAATGCTGCCGCCCTCCCGACCATATCACTACTGTGGCATCGGACAATCAGACAGTAAAGCCACACCGTGAAGTAGACTGGGAGGCCCTCAAAGCGCTTGGCAAGGTCAGGCCGCGAGGGGCCATCACCCACAAAGCACAGGCACACGTTGGAAGGAAGGCGCTCCATCATTCCCTTCAGCGCCTCCAGGTTCTTCTCTGCAGCACCAGCAGCAGCAATTAAGCTTGTCCATCACGTGTAAGTAGGGCTTTCAAAAGAGGGGTCAGTCTCTGCTCGGCAGCAGGGGAGGTCGTTGCAGGTAAAAGCGCTTATGACAGGTAAGCATGTTCCAGCTCTGTTGGGTCTTCATGCTGCAATCTGAAGGGAGGATGCACCCAAGACATCAATTGATACAGAACATCCCCATCTCCCCTCAAACGACAACAGAAGCTCACCAGAGACTGAACATTGCTTCTCCTCAAGGCTCGCAATTAGGAGATGCAACCTAAGTCTTGATCCCTCGTATTCATGCATTGCAGAGCAACCATCCAATTCAACTCAATAGAACATCAGACTGAGCTTTTGCAGGCCTAAAAGAGTAAATAAGAGGCAATAACTATGACAAGAGGGGCCACATACCTGCGCCAAGGCGACCCACATAGGTGAGGATGACTGAGTCTGGTTTGCCGCCGGACATGCGCGCGCGCATCTCAGCGCTCCTGAACCCCGGGTTGAACACATCCGTGTCCACCGCCTGCTGCCACACGTCGATGCGCTGCGGCCGGCACTTGTTCCTGCTCAGCTCCGTCTGCGCGCATGCAGAATGGAGATGTCATCCAAAATTGATGCCACGCAACAAATGCCGAGCTGCAGCTCTGAATTTGGTTCCACTCTTCCCGTCACATGTCAGATCAGGACTTGGGCATTGACACAGGGTGTACAGACTTGTCGAGCAAAATTTGCAAAAGTACCCATAAAAGGAATGGAACCTCACCACTTGCATGCGAGCAAGGATGCATGCCTACATGCATACATGCATGTCGCTCCCTCTTGCAAAATCAGTGACGGAATGAAAGAGAGGCTGCCATGTGGACACCGAGGGCTCCAGCAACCCAATTTAAAGGGATGCGCAATGGCGCACCTTCATGGTTTTGGAGGGGACGAGGGTGAGATCAGCCATGAGGATGTTGAAGCGGATGACTCGCCACATGGGCCCCACCAGGCCCTTCCAGGTGTACTTGGGGATGTACTCCGGGATGTGCGTGTGGTACGACACCTGCATTTCAAGTTCCGATTTGAAACTGAACTTGACTTCTGAACTCGCACCAGGCAGCTCCAAAATGCATGTCTGAGCATGCCTTGACAAAGCATTTGGCGCAGAGTGGGCTATCCTTCAAGTTTACAGAAGCCTCGTGGTAAATAGCTGCCTTGCATTTGAGCAAAAGGGTGGATGGCAGACGCCTGCATTGATGTATCCAGTGATCTGAATACTAATGCGCATATAGATGACATGCCAGCATAAGGCGCCTGGTAATTTCTCGATCCTCAGAAAGGTCACAATAAAGCGAGGAAGTGGTGGTGCACCCATTTATGACACCTTCGAAAGAAAAGACAAGGGCCTCACCACAAGGGGGATGGCAAGCAGCTTAGCGTACAGGGTGGCAGCAAAGACCAGCAGCCCAGGCGATGACACATGGATGACGTCAGGCCGCTGGGTGATCAGAAAGTACAGGACCCGCACTGACAGCCCCAGCGAGAGCAGCAGCGTGGGAGACCGGTAGAAGGGCAGACTGAAGCCCAGCACGTTCACCACCTGTGACATCACAAACACCTGCCATTCAGCACTGGAATTCAGGCACATGCATAATCTGATCCACTCCCCAACAGGTGTTTCTGGCAACCCCGTGGGAGTACATTTGCTTGCCATTGTATCATGGCAGCATGGAGCATCATTAGACAGCAGTTGGCCAGTCAGCCCTGCAGAATTGATGTAGATGAAGGTACTTCAAGGGAGGAGAGATCAAGGCGCTGCCCCGTCAAACACAGAAGTCGACAGAGGCGCTACGGCCAGAGAATCTCAGCATGTGAAGCGGCGCACCTTGGCGCCGTGGAAGGTCTTTGGGGGGTTGATGCAGGGGGTGACAACCATGACATCGTCGCCGAGTTGCCTCAGGCCCTTGATGAGGTTGCTGAACCGGATCTTCATGCCTGGAAAAATTTAGGCACACACGGCAAAGTTTTACATCGATAAGGAAATCTTTCTGATGCGCATGCGCAAACCCCGACAAAGTGCAAAGGCATGATACGCAAGTTGTGCTGTCTTGGATATATGCTAAGACTGATATAGACAGCTGCCTTGCGCTGAGACAAGGAGGTTCAGGTCAGATTGAGGCACTGTCAAACAGGCATGCGTTGGGCTAATTGGAGGAGATGTACCTGAAACATGGCTGAAGGGGCTGGGCTCAACAAAGATAGCTATCTTTTTCTTCTCTTCATGGGCATCGGCTTTCTCAGGCTGTGGCACTGCCAGAACCTCGGCTGCCTGCGCTGATGTGACGGTGGCTGGCCTCCTTTTCTGAGCTATGGACTTTCTTGTCACATTAGGTGGGCGAAAGGTGCTGACTCGCAAGGTGAGGGATGTGCTTCCTGGTTTGCACGTGCTGCCAGCCGATGCTGAGGATTGATGCTGCGTTATCGTGTTGGGAAGCAACATGACTTCGCACATTAGAGTAGACGAATACCAGCGCTATCGCAGCTTCCTAGCCACTCAATTTCTCGCACGCGGCCAAGGATTGCAGAAGTGTCGACAGGACGATGCAGCCTTTCATTTGCTAGCGTCCAAGTTGAACCACTCTGCCTGCAACAGAACACTGCTGAAGCACACGAATGATCGCCTCGCACGTGAGAACATTCGTTTAATTCTGTCTGGCGCGACGATGCGCATATTCCTTGGAGAGAAGAGAATCAAAGGGCTTCGCAATATTGATGTATCTAGAGTCGAGGGTTCAGGGTGAATATTTTGTTAGAAGGCCGAATGATATGGATTTTGCTGTTGCAACCTGTGCAGGGAGGGTGCACAGTGCTGGAGCGTAAGCAACATAACCAGTCTCTTGTAGCAGCTGTGTCTGTACAGGGCATCTGTTCAAGAGTGCTCTTAAGAGCTTTAAAGCTCAAGCCGCCGATCGGGCAGCTGGAAGTTTAAACTAGTGTCACCAACAATTTGATAACTTTATTCCTGTCCTAAATTCCAGCATGTTGTTGCACCTCTAAGCAAGACCGGGGTTGGCTAAGCATGTCAAGTGCTGCATTAATTTCCATCATCACATAATCATTCACATAATTTTGATTGAGGGCCCAATTCACAGGGGACTTTCCAGCCCCCGAAAATTCAGTCGGACAAGTTCCAGCCCTGGAAGGATAGGATCCATATTGGCATGTTGAGATTCCCACCATATCCTGATTAAGGTGTGGATATGGTGTGGGCCCATGGGCTGGCCAGCAAATACCATAGCCACAGGGTGGGCTATGACACCACACAGCTGTGGGGCTGCAGGCTGCTCCTTCCAAGAAGTCCAATCATGCTATGAGAATTTCACCCCGACATCTCCATCCCCAGAAAACATCCTAAATCACAGCACAGCTCCTGTCAGGCCTGTCTGCCCAGGGGATCATTTGAACTTCAGACATGGAAAAGCCAGCCCGGCAAGGCCAACCCTCAAGGCTCTCAAGATCTGCTGAGCAAAACATTGCAAAGCACGGGTGCATATACTGCCCACGGGAAATTAGAATGCCCACTGAATGTACACATTTAAGTAGTATACCAGGAGTAAATACTCTTCGCAACACATGCGTGTGCTAGTAAGGGCAGTGGTGAGAGATGAAAGGAGCTTACTGGGCCCTCCCTTGTGCTTCCAACAGGCGGATGACTTCAGTGAGCAGAGCAGCTGGTACACCCTCGAGCTCTGCAAAGCAGGAAACTACCCCTGTGAGAATAATCATGCACCCTACTTCACTGATTACAAGATGCTCCAGCTGGAAGTTTTCCAGAGATGTCAGCCTCTGAGGAGTGCATGCCCATCAAACTGAGATTTTAGAACCCCACACTCAACCTAGCAGGTAGCTAGCAGCACACTTCAGTGCTAATTCTCCAGCCTTGTTGCAGAATAGGTGACGCCGCAGTACCTGTGCCCGTGACATCATCGCCGGATGACAGCTCATCCAGTGTCATGACAGTGTCCTGCAGGCCAAACTGCCTGATGACAGAATACAGCACGTCCGCCCACTCTCCCAGCTTCTTCCACAGCACTAGGCATCGCTGCTGTGATTTGTCCAGCCACTGTGCATTGCCTGCGATTACATGTTAGTGAACTCAGTCAAGCGCTGACATCAGCGTGCCCAACCACACTGGACCTGATCTAATGCATGGGTACCTTCCAGCCAGAGCAAATTGTTTGAATATCCCTCTTGGCATCTCAGTCGAGGAATAAAGAGTGGGTGGCTAGATGCTCTCGTGTGTGCAAGAATTCAGTTGGGAGCGGCCTCCAAGGGCAAGCATCCAGGAATGTTGCATACCTCTTTGAGTGAGCTCGTTCAAGAAGACAAGCCTGGCTTCCCGATTGAGCCTCCCTGTGACACAATATCCCGTGGTCATGCCACTTTCCGTAGCCAGTGAGTCACCTTGCCAATGTAGAAACATCAATGGCTGGTAGTGCTTACTCTCGATTCGCTTGTTGAAGAAGAGAGGGGAGTCGTCAGCTGTATCAGTCGACAGAACGTACACCTGTGATTAGACGCCAATTTCAGAGGACTGCTGATGCCGATGAGGGCGTTTGGAAAGATGCTTGCCCTCCAGATTACATACCTTATTGTGGCGACAATATCGTAAGATCAGCTCCGCCCAAAGTTCAATTTGTTTTTGTCGGGTCTCTTTCACTGGCTGAAGCCTGCAAGATAAAGATCATCTCGTAGTGTGAGAGCCAGAGCAGCTGAACAGCAAGCAGAAGTGAAACGCAATCACAGTTCTTCAAGTACACAACAGCACAGTGCCTTGATTGTATTCTCACGTAAAGTATGGAGGGTAGTTGAAGAAGAAAGGGAACTCAAACTCTGTCATCGGATTCCCTTAGCAATGAACATGGAATGCTGGATCCGCGAACTTGATGCTACCATGTTGCATTGAAACTGATAGGATAAGTCCAGGAGAGAGTGCACTTCTTGCGCCCCTACTAAAGAGCACAAGCTGTTGCAGGATTGATCAGGGCAAAGCTCAGATCTGGGAAGTTCGGGAGAAGTCACGTAACCTGAGCATTGAAAGGAACAGCTCAAATTACACATTGAACATCAGCATGCGCAACAATGTGCAACTGGACTACTCGTGATAGAGTACGCACTGTTGGGAGAAGGGCCACAGCTCAATAACGCAGTTTGGCATCCAGGTTGATTGTTCTAGCTTGCTTGGGAGTTTCTCTATTTGGCAGAGCTTGGTTGGCAATGGGACCAATTGAAATTCCAAGGGACGACGCTTTTTTGTGCTTCGGGTGGGCCACTGATGAGCAGTAAGTGTTGGTCCCCTTGGAGAGTAGCGTCTTACATTGAGCTGAAACCGCATCGTCAAAGAGTGATCCTATGTTTGGTTTCGTTGATCAGAGAGTGGCAGAAGCTGCAGGTCAGTTCTTCTTCCATCTGAGTCTCTGGAGCTATTTTAATGCAAGGTCCAGTGGAAACCTTGATATGTAGTCCAAGGTGGGCATGAAATCCTCCCAAATTCTTGCCGTGTAGGTTTTGGGGAAATAAAAGCATTGCAGGATTACCTGGATGCAAATCCTCATCAGCTGGACAATCGCACCCTATTTCAGAGCAACCTGCTGCACATCGCTGCACGCAATGGCCAGACTGCCATTGTAGAGGAGCTTCTGCGACGAGGAAGCGACTTGGATGCCCTGGACTACGTGAGGATCATTCACAACCTTCCTGACTTTTCTAAATCTTCTCAAGCATCAATCGTATGCTGTCGAGTACGTTTTTTGTTGTCTGTGCCAGCTGTGCAGGTCTCTTTCTGTCTGTCACAATCTGCAAGCATATGTTCTGAAATTGTGTCTGATTATTGCAGGGTGGCATGCGGCGCACAGCACTGCATTGGGCTTGCCAGGGAGGGCACGTGCGCATTGTGGAGTTGCTTGTCGACCATGGCGCCAACACTCAGGTAGACCCCCCTCATTCGCCTCCGTGCATCAGGTGTAGGAATGGCCAGTATTGCCTCATCGTGCTAGTGGGCATTCATTGGGGCATTGCTTTGCTGGAGGGCAAATTATGTGCAAGGCAGAGCAGTCCAGGACAGTACAGCATCGTGGCAGCTTCACTCTTGCCAAGCCGAGAAAGATTTCAAGAGTGCAGTCATGGGGGGCTAGATCTGATGAGAGAACCCATGGGTGTCTGCAGATCTGGTGCTCCCATGACATGCTCCAGCAGCAGCAGCAGCAGCAGGTGTACATTCTGCACATCTGCAAGAAAAAGTGCACAGCTGGCATGAAATGGACTTGAGCAGGCAGATGGCTGGATGTGCCCAAGAGACAGCCCCCGTAGCCCAAGTATCAAGAGGATGAATGCATGTAGCTTTGTCAGCAGTCTCCTGTATTGCTTTGGCAAGGAGAGAAAGCGAAATTTATTGAAAACATGTGGGTGGCATGCAGGTACAGGGCAAGGCATGGACCATGCTGGTGCAGGGGAAGCGCTGTGGGCGGCTGATAGACCAAGATGCGCCATTTGAAGACTCTCCCAGCAGCCTCTGCTCAAATTATGCTGTCAGGTGCACCAATATTCCCTGTCACACACAAGAGGGAAGTAAATTGTGATGTGTTGTGCACAGTGAGTAACTCTGCTGATCAAGACAGCCCTGCAACAAGCCTCCTTTGTCTTTCAAGATGTCTGTGCTGCACTTCAAGCTCTGATGTCCATGCTTTTGCAGTGATCTGGCTATGGGGATTGCCTATTGCAAATCTATTTATTGATTGCACCATGACTTGCTGCAGGCTGGCGTTGGAGCGGCCAGCATGGACGCCAGAAATACACTACATGTTCCCTCTACGCTTTAAGGTCAGCATCCCTCCCTCCATGGTCAGCGAGCTGTTGTGCTGTGTCAACCAGACATTTTTGCACTGTCTGGAATGGTAGCTAGCACCTGCTAGAAATGTACGCACTTCTGAGATCGCAGACGTGGCCACAATTGATTGATTGCAAATGGTGGCTTTTGTACCGTTCAAGGCAGAATTGAAATGTTGCGTGAGAGGTATGTAGTTCAGCTACTTTTGTGCCCCTTGTGCAGGAATTGGTGCGCTTGATGCTGCTCTTTCAACACAGCGGCAGAAGCGCTCCCTTTGTGGACAGTGCAGCACCGGCTGAACCAAGTCCGGCTCAAGAAAGCAATAAAAGTCCTGATAATGGTGTACAAGGTGCAAGGAGAGCACTGCTTAGAACTGAGCAGCAGCTGCCGACAAATGCGCGGGAAAGTCAGCAGCTCGATTGGGACTCCCTCAGGGACATTTTTGCCCGGTCAGCATATCCCATCAGTGCCTGGTTGTGAAAGTGTTCCACCCCTGTATTGCTATTGAGTCCCAGCTACGTCAGCTAAGCACCCATGTCATGCGCCAGAAATCTTTCGGCATCCTGTTAAGTAGCGTTATCGTCCACTAAAGTAGTGGATTTGGATCACTCGGGTGCCCTGCTGCCTTCTGCCCAAGCTGATGCTGCCAATGAGATTCAGGCAGTGCACATTTTATTCCTCCGTGGTACGTAATTCTCACCATTTTGCGTAGTGATTCTCAGATTGCAGTCAGAGCAAGATGGAAAGCTTGACAAGCGGCAAGAGAGACAGAGGTTGTGCTAACCTAGGTTCGACTTCTCCGGGTACACGTGTGCTAAAGTCGGGCTGCCAGTGTCAAATCTTGGGCTTGACAGGGACGTAACGTGTATGACACAGTGAGTGTCGTTTTTTCTTATTGACAGTGTTGTACACCTCCCTCGAGTCTGCCAGGGAGTGCATCGATTGCATACTTTTTGCATCTGCAATTTGTCTGGCCTGGAATCACGTGTAGAGGTGGATTGGAGTCTTGATTATTTTGTAGATGAGACTTGGCACTTCATAGCCAAGTCAGAAAGGGATAGTTAGAGGTGGCTAGGATCTCGTGCGCGAGGTTGTCCTCCTTCAATACATGCACAATTCAAAACCCTTGCTCATACCGCCTTTCCGAAGACTGCTTCATTGGACTGCAAGAGGTAGATTATGTATGGACGTTGTACTGTTGCCTACCTTGACAGAAAACTTTAGGAGCGCGCTGAGAGCCTCTATCTTCTCCACGCTGCCCTGCTGCCACTGGGTTAGCACATTTGCCTCATCTATGCAGATGATGGGCCAGTTGCTGCTAGGAGTCTTGCCAGACTTGTACAGCTTTAGCATCTCATCGAAGACTTCAATGACGTTGTTCATGGTCTCAATCTGCCTCGGCAAGTTGCTCTCATCTTTTTCAGCTCAGGAGAAAGGCGATGCGGAGACCTTTACTATCAGTGGAGAGAAGGTGGTGATAGCAATTTTGCGGAGGCACATTGAGACCATGAACGACGTCATTGAAGTCTACGATGATTTGTTGAAGCTGTACAAGTCTGGCAAGACTCCCAGCAGCAACTGGCCCATCATCTGCATAGATGAGGCAAATGTGCTAACCCAGTGGCAGCAGGGCAGCGTGGAGAAGATAGAGGCTCTCAGCGCGCTCCTAAGTTTTTTTGTCAAGGTTGGCAACAGTACAACGGCGGCAAGGTTCCCCAGAAGACATGATAGTCTATCCAGTGCTGTTGTTGCGTTCTCTTTGAGGAGCCTTACCAAGACGCTTGCCTCCGAGAGGTGTCTGGCTCGTGCATAAAGATAGGATGGAGGGTAGCCGCTGACAGATGCAATGCCGCCTGGAACCTCTTGAAGGCTGTTTTGCCGCTGCTTCTAGGACCCAGGACAACCAGGATGGTGCACCACGTGGTGGGTGCTTTTTGGAGATACTATTGCAAGTAGTACTATCGCAAGGCATCACGCTCGGCCTTTCGATCAATTTGCAAAGAAGCTAGCTCCCTGGAGGACAATGACAGCGATGAGATCTGCTTGTCGTGAAGAGTGCCTAGGCCTGCCAATTGGGTTCAACACGAGAAGATAGGCCAACAGTGGGAGTGGATCCTACCTTGTTCTCAGCGTTTGTGACAAGGCTCAGTCCTCGTGCACGCTGTTTGATAACGGTGCGATGTGTAGCAAAGACACGATGGCTCGAGTAGGCAGACTTTGCCCACAACAGACCACTGCAAAGGAAAACCACTCCTCACCTTGGGAACCCTCACGAAGCAGCGAATGATCCACACCAGAAGCAGAACATAAACTGAAGCTCACCGTGATCTGCCGAATGTAGACAAGTTGGAGGCCGGGACTTGCAGGCCTGACTCCAGATGCCAAGTGCCCCTGAAGCACTTTTTGGGAAACGTGAAACGATGCGTCCATATATTGCTAAGGCTAAACTGCTGCTAAGGTGTATTACACTGCACAAGCACTCCCTTGAACACGATTTGTTTGGCTGGAAGACAGAAAGAAAGAAAGAAAGAGACAACGCACGACCTGGGAACTCCGTGGGAGACCCAGCATGCATACGGCCAGAGTCAAAGGAGGCTCTGCAGGGAACATCACTCTGTGAGCTTAGCCTCCGTCATCAAAAGGGAAATGGGTGGGCATCGAGGAGGAGGCGGGAGCGGAGCGCAAGGGGGGCCGGCGGGTGCGAGAGGAGCGTTGTGCAGGCAGGAAAATGGAATGCAAAAAGTCAGTCACTCGGGTGGTCTTGCTCATACATCCTGAAGAACCCACTGTCAAAGCTGCCAGTCCAGCACTCCATGTTGCAGTGCTCAAGCCTGCTGATTGGCTCATCTTTTTGGAAAGCCAAGTCATGCCAAGGTGGTTTGCAGACAGCTGTGTCCCTGTGTATCTTACAACTGCCCAGATGGCCAGAAATGTGACACAAGCAATTCATGCTGATATCAGCGAGATGATATAGCAAATTGATCTGGCTTCATCCTGAACAATAAAGTCCTATGACCTGCCATCATGTTGCATCAAGATGTGGCCCAATGGCGCATGGCAAAGTGAATTGCATGGCATCCAGATTGGGATTGGCATACATCTAAACATCTACAGATACCTGGGTTGAAGACTTCTTCCAAGAAATTCACTGACGTTTTCTGTGCCTCCTATATGAGGTATGGCAAGGCGAACATGGAGGCAAGGCAGGCAAACGGAAGAACATTTTGTAGCAGTGTCTTGAGCATGACTTTCCAGATGGGACATCGCCCATCTACACAGAATATGCTTCTGCCATTCTGCTATCTGTCTTGATGCCCACTGTTTTTTCTTCTTGCGCTTCGAATTCGCCGCATGTGCTCACAGGAAGATTTTGGAGGCGACAAACCAATAGATTATGGACATCATCACAATACATAACAAATCTATCAGGGCGGCCCTCGAAGCAGCCTTCAAAGCTTTGATCTTCTGCACCACATAGACTCATGTAAGTTGGTGGTTGCACTTGAGCTGATCAAAAATATAATCGCAACATGGCTGACACTTTTAGTAGGAGCTACCTCTTTCCGTGGGTTCTGCTCCATCTTGTTCTGCTGGTCTAATCTGGTCAATCGCATCTTCTCGTTCTGATCAATTTGCACACGATTTGTTTCTGGGTCCACATTTCCAGCCCAACCGCTGTGGCAGATTACTGCCCTTTTGCTTGGCTGCAGCGCTGGTGTCTGCCTCGATGTCCCTGTGGCTCTGAGGCCAAGTTCCCTGCCTACAGGGCAGCGTGGCATAGCGATTTACGGTCGACATCTTCATATCGCAAGGGAATTACCGTGATTAGAGATGGCACAGGCCTGTGAAGTATGGTGCTCTAGAGGTCTGGCGATGGCAGCTCGATCGGCAGAAAAACTTGTTGCCTGAGCAGGCTCTTAGTACAGTAGTACTAAATAGAACTTGCTCTGGACACTTGGTTTACAGGCAAAGGCGCGTTTAATTATCTACCTGAATATATCACAACCAGTGCAAGACACATTGCTTCCAGGACACGAAAAGAAGAGTGTCCATCACGATGGACATTCTCTATCAGGGCGTCATCTGCACCTGAAGGTGCGAACTTAATCTGTTCAAGTTTAGAAAGAATACCATTTCATAGTTTTAGTGATTCACGTGTGCTCCTCGCCTTCTACTGTCCTAATTCTGGTCCAAATGCCCCTGCTGATGGGGTCCTCTTAGAATAGGTGAGGTGCGCGAATGTCCCTTATAACATGCACTTCTAATCTTTGGAACTGGTGTGCTCTTTCCCTCTTCCTCGTGCCATTTTTGCTGCTCTTTGAGATGTGCACCAGACTGTGCAATGGGAGAACATGTGTTGGCGCTGAGGTTTGGTGACATGTTTTTGGCCGTGCTTGTACGGCTGTTTATGACGGGTGTTTCTTGGATACACACATACAGGAGTTCATCGACCAGAGCGGAGTAGTGCACAGCCCTGCGCTGGCATGCAGCAATCTGATGAACTGGTTGTGCTGCAATACCGCGACTTGCTGAGCAGCGACCCTGCAATGAAGGCATTCCTTCTGTCAGCAGTTGCACAGGTGAAGCCTCTTCCCAAACCTGAATCTTTCCACTTCCTGCCTTGCCACTGCCTCCCATCCTGTGGTGTTCGAGAACTGAAATGCAGATGCTGTGCAGGCCTATGGTCCCAATGGACTAGGCATTCTGACAGTGGCAGGAGTTCCCACCCTCCTCGATCTGCGCCAGCAGCTGCTGCCACTCAGCAGCCAGTTTGTGGTGCGTGCGCTCCTGAACTTACTTGTGCACACTCAAGTTCTGCCTCGCATATTCACCCAGAGCGCAGCAGTGGTGCTGTGTGGCACTGGGCTTGCTCTGTGCATTCTTCTAGCTTCACATGACTGCTGCATGTATACATGTGATCCAGCCAACCGGTGTTGTGAAAGCCTTCCACACTTAAGAATCTGAGGCACCAGCAAAGCCACACACAGGGGGTACACCAAAGACACTTTGGGCACATGTTGTGCCAATAATGGGTATCAAGACAGGCAGGAAATGCCAGGACTGACCGTAAGCTGCCAGAACAAGGAAGGCCCGCACATTGGTATTGGAGGGACATCAAAACTTGCGGCCAACATAATATTTCTCCCTTGATATCCCGAAGTGGCACATGCAGAGGCTGCCAGAGTCTGCCCTGGGTTCACACGATTCGTTGAGATATGAAGATTTACATTTCCGAAGCTACCGGAGCCTGATCTAGCTTCATGTCATCCATTGACGTATAACAGAGGCTGCCGGAGCCTGTTTTGGCGCGGTACGAGGACCCGCCGAGCAGCTACAGCTTCGGGTGGAGCCACGGGCGAGAGGCAATGGAGGACGGCAGGGTTGACACCCTTAAGGGTTCCTATTACGCCAACCCCCTTGTGGACAACGAAAATCTGCCGCAGGACCTGCAAGACCAGTACCCTTCTTACTGCAGGTGCCATTCCCTGCTGCCAAGCTCTTTTACACACAATCCTCCCCCGAGGCTTGCGCTGCCAAATGGCTTGTCCTAGGCCATGCCATGTGTTGCCATCATGTCTATCACCAGCAAGCTGCATGCCAAATTTGGCACTGCTAAGCAGCATATTGTGTGCCATGGCATGTGTTGCTGTGATGCTCAGAAGTGCAAAATGTGCTTTATTGCAGAATCTGCTCAATCCTGTTGTGATAAATGAACACAAAGTGAGTCACCCTCAGCCACCAGCGCAGTTCAGGTCAAGCTGCTGTCTGCAGAGGATGCGCATGCGCTTTCCTGGAGGCCCAAGAGTATGCAAAAAGCTACCTCTCAGGGTCAGCAGTACTGTTGACTGCGTTGCATACGCCCTGCAGGCCCAACATATGGCCGGACAGGGATCTGCCGCACCTGAGGCCGGCCTTCCAGGCACTCGGACGGCTGATGGTGGAAGTTGGGCGACTGGTTCTGGACCTGTGCGATGAGTATGTCCAGTCACAGGTGCGCTGCTGCTGTCTCCATAAGCTGCAAAAGACCCCAGCCGCGCCCTGGTAGAGAAGCATTTCTTCTTTGCATTATATTAGTAGTAACTGACTATTGTTATTGTGATCATCTGAGCCTGAAAATGCGCCCCTCAAGTTGTCTTAAAGTATAAGTAATTGCCTTTGGGCACTGGTGTCATGCACCACTCCTTTCTGCCCTTGCTCATGGCCCACATGCTAGCTGAAACGCCACTTGCCTTTGGTTTCCCAGACTCTCTCCTTTATAGATCTCAAGCAGGGCAGGCCTTATTTGCAGCGTCTGAGCCTGATTAGGACCTGAGAATTCTATGCATCATTCCAGGGGTCGTTGCTGCCGCCGGGCAAACTCCTGAAGATCGTGGAGAAGGGAACGGCGTGCTGCAAGGCGCGCCTGTTGCATTATTTCCCCTCCCCGGGGAACGATTGTAATAGTAACGGCGGCTTTGCCAACTGGTGTGGTTGGCACAATGACCACGGCTCCCTCACAGGTGTTTTTACAACCTCTTGACATTTCGCCCTCAGGCTCAGGCTGAAAATTTTCCTTAACAATGGTCGCAAAGGGGATTTCAGGCCTTTCTGATGAGTCCAGAACCCCTGCAAATCCCTCATCAGAATGCCCCAAAGTAGTATCACCATATAAAGACATTGATGATGTACGCTCCTTCGCAAGTCAGAGGAGCTTCAGCAATTGCATTCGAAGGCAGAAACAAAGCATGCGCAAGTCAATGGGAGAAGTTGCAAAGAGGTATTGGTTATCTCTGCCTGATGCATAAACACCTGGCTGCCGGGCAGGGCTGGTGAGTGCCATGTACATGAGAGAGGGTACACCGGTGGAGAACCCGGACCCAGACTCGGGCCTGTACATCCGGGACAAGCACGGCAGGTGTGGTATCGACTTTTTCAAATGCTCGTAGTGGTGAATTGTTTGCATTACGTGTTGTGAAGTGCAGTAGAAGATGCATGCAAAGGAGGGGAATGCCATAGGATGTAGTCCCTGCACCTGCTTGCCATACTTCAGTGGCATGTGTGCATGCAGCCAATTCGTAGAAATACATAAGTAATCTGAGTAAGTATGGGATACTTACTGTGGCAGGACCGTGCGGGCGCGCATCCCGGCTGACCACATTGCCTACCAGATGGGCGAAGCCATGCAGGTGACTGCTCACCGCATGCATACAAGATCTTCCTTCCTTTGTAATTCTTGGCATGGTTATTTATTTGGGGCACTTGGGACGTGACACAGCATACTGCAGTTGATGTGCGCATATGGTGATCTTCTGCCCTGGCATCATCACCACGGAAGATTCGATATAAGCCCGCCGGGCCTGAGCAAGATTTGGCGTCGAGCATGCACATAATAATCGATGACATGTCGCATAGCGGCCGGCCGCCGCAGAAACTTGTAGATTTCTGAAACATGTGCTGCCGAGCGTGCTGAGCGTGCTGCGCATGTGCCGGCATGTGCGCGCAGGTGCACTCGGGCGGCCTGCTGCGAGCGACAATGCACTGTGTGAGGGGCGCTGCAGGGGCAGCGGCCGCACGAGTCACCCGCCACTCATTTGCAGTCTTCATGCAGCCCAGGTGACCTGCCTTTTTTACGCCTTTTATTTTTACAATTTTCCTTTGACCTTTAGCCTCTTGTCAGCTTCTTACATTTCTTCCTCGGCCGGGGACCATTGCATATTTGCTGCATGATGTTCACTTGCGAGGTCTTCTTGCCTCTGGCACTGGCTCTCCCTTGATATCTGCATTTTTCCTTTCAAGTGAAGCCACTCGATCCTGAGGTAAATCTAGGCAAAGACTGGATGCAAGGACTGAGAAAGCTGCAGTGCTGTTGCGCGCAACAGCTTGCCAATCACTTGCATTAAGCAAAGTGCTGCAGGGCTTGCACTCTGCCTGCAATGCGAGCATGCCTTCTGCAACAGCTGTCAAGCACAAAGTCACAAGAAAGGTCAAAACAAAACCTGTATTTGCAGGTGGGATGAGGCCATGGAGCTGCCACAGGGAGCGCAAGCAGCAGAGTTGGGTGTGGGCCAATTCAGGCCGGGCCTCAACTTTGGGCAATTCTCAGAGCTGACGCTTAAGCACTACTACCAGAACAATGGAATGACCATTAAAGCCTGACGGGGTGCTGGTGCTCAAGATGTGTCCCTGAGGGCAATGCACGCACAGTATGTATCATGCACGCAGTCGTGTACTCCTAAACAGTCCTTGAAAGGACAAAAGTTTTCAAATACTGCTGACAGATTTCTTTGTAGAGCCCCCTGTGTAGCTGGTAATGTCTGATGTAGCATACATAGCATATGTACACCAATTTTGATTGATATACTGAGGAGAGTACCAGCAGCAGCTTGTAACATAGAGGTAGCAATCATCACATTGCTGCACTCGCAAGCTGTCAGTGCAGCGCTATCAAAGCATGCGAGCAATCATATGCAAGCAATGATATTACAGGGTGCAAGGTGCATGCATGCAAGCAAGCAACAACCAGAAAATGATACTCTCGTGGGGACAAGAGAGCACCTGTTCACTGCATTCACCGCTGTAATCTTTATCCCTCGCAGGGATCGCCTGCATCATCTTTCGAGCGGTTGTACACCGAGAGACACCCACATCGATATTGGCCCAGGCCAGCAGGCCTGCATGTGAGGCAGCCTGAGACTCTGCCGCAAACTGTGCAGCTGCAGCCCCCGTTCAGTCGCACTTAGATGCACCATCTTCACACTGCGAGGCAGCCCTTCCTCCAAGTTCAGTGCTCGCAATATCTTCAAGTCTTGCATTCTAACTTATCCCCATAAACTGCACATTTTGAAAGAGTCCACGTGGGTCTGAAAGGCGCCTGGAATCTGGCCAGACTTGGCCGTCAGCCTGTCAGACGTCTTGCCTGCTCAATTAGCACACTTTCAATGTTGAAAACACAAAAGTTTGGGATCTTTCAGAGTAGTTTTTGCAGTTGTTGTCAGGAATCCTGACTTTGATCTTTTACACAGAATACTTGCAAATTCCAGGTACCCATGCATATGCTCTGTTTCCACCCACATGGTAAAGCATTGAACCTGGAAGTGAGCCGGGCTGCCCTTCATCGTTTTTACTTTCTTGGATACTTTGTTGAAATCTCACCTCGACTTCATCGCGCAAGATTTGTAGAGTCTGACATTGTCACACTCCTGCTGACTCTTCGTCAGCTCACACACTGCCAAGTGTTCGCCTCGGACACGAATCGATGAACAGGTCGAGGTCAAGGTCAATTTTTCGTTTGAAGAAGTTGCAGTATCTTACTTGCAGATTGCTCTTTCATGGGGCTGTCATCGTGAATATCGGGCACTCAGCAAAGGTGCATGGTCGTCCAAGAAAACGTTACCTCATTATCGTCATGATTCAGCATGCAAGGCAATTTTCAAGTTGAATTGGGTTCTGGGTTTCTTGGATCCTCGATCTGTCGTAAGTCAATGTTAGTGTAAAATTTAGACTTTTAAGGCCCTTTTCCGTTTGCGCTGGAGCTCAGCAGCCATAGCTGCCCCAGAGATCAGGCTAGCTAGCAAGAGCATTCTAACCTTCCTGAACCCAAACCCAGCATCACTCGCTCGACTTTACTTTGGCCAACAATCATTATACTTACATAAGATATCAAGAACATTTCAGGCCTAATGGGGACTGAAAGGTAGTGAAAACAGGTAGCGATGGAAACTCCGGAACGATAGAACATGAGGTTGGGCAGCAAATCTCATCCTGAGTACAACTCTGGAGGCCAAGATGAAAAGCTGGAAAAGCATGGCGCTCATAATGCTAACGATCACAGTCCTCTTCAATGTGCTTTTGATGAGGGAGATGCCAGACAGTTCAGCAGGCAGCATCGGTTCGGACAGAAAGACTACCACAGATGGCAGCCAGAGGAGAGGAGAAACCATTTCTCGACGACTTGGGGCGGCCGAGAGTAGGGGTACGACGAAATTGTCCACGCAGGGGCTGCTGAAGAGGTGGATCCTGCGAGGGAAGTCAGCACCCGAACAAAGAGCCACCAGCAGCTCGTCCCAACCTCGAAACACTGTTGCAAATGACAGCATAAAGAAGGACCAGAGCGGGGAGGAGAAGTATCTCAGCCACCCGCACTTCGCCGGGCGCAGCCCTGTCACCTCAGACACTGCGCAGAGCGCACAGAGCACCCAGGATCCCTTGGTTGACGACTCCGCAAAGCAGGGTGACCAGCATTTATCAATCAGCAGCCAGGGCTTGCCAGAAGGAGAGGGCACTGCAGCATCAGGTGCACCGAAGGCCTCAGCACTGAACGCTGAGCTCACACAGGCGCTGATAGAGCGGCCAGCCCGGCTGGAAAGCCTCTCGGAGGCATTCGCGCAGCGGCAGGAGATAATCGCGGCGGTGGCCGAAACCAACGGCAGCGCAGATGCCATGGTTGTCTCTGAGGCGCTGCCCCTGGCTGTCCCGGTCAGTGAGACGCTGGACATCACCAAGGAGAGTTCCTCGGCAGAAGAGCAACCCGAAGTGCAGCAGCAGGCGCAGCAGCAGGCGCTGTTGGATGTCCAGGAGCGTCCAAGGGCTCCTTTGGATGAAGGTAACACCCTCCTGCTTTCCTTGAGAAAGTAGAGAAAGTGTGTGTCAGTCTGGCATCTCTTTAATCAGCATCATTAGGTGAAGAGACTCTGTCAGCATGACAGATCAGAGGTGCAAGCGCAAGGGAATGCCTGCTTATCAGACAGAAGAATGCCCGCAGAGATTTGACATGCAATCTATACTTCCTTGATTCCAGGAAAGGAGGCAGGGGGCGCCTCTGGAGACGCGGCGACTGCTCAGGCGACTTCAGCGGCTGCTGTGCAGGCCAGCCAGTTTGCAGATGCACAGCAGTCACCGGAGGCTGAGAGTCCCCCGGCTGTGGGGGATGCGGCGGGAGGGGGGGACAGCGGTGGTGCGGCGGGGGGCACCGGTGCGCAGCAGGAAGCTGCCGGGCAGCTGCACGGCAGCTGCCAGGACCTGGAGGCTGGGTGTGTGGAGTGGGCGGCGGAGGATGGGTGCATCCAAAACGGGCCGTCGTTTATGTTTGAGCGGTGCAGGAAGAGCTGCGGCGTCTGCGATCAGCCCATTCTGAATGACGTCCCAGAGAATGTGCGCTCCTGCTTCCCTGTTCATGTGCATTTCTTTGGCAACATACTTTGCCAACCACGCTCGTGCTGCTCAATGTCTTTGGCCCTCTCTTTCTAATGATCTGCTTGTTTCTGTGCGTAGCCTCCAGAAGCACCTGCTAATTGTTTAGAAGCCTCAAGCATCTCACCTACACAATATCTGCCACTAACAAAATTGTTGACACGATTGAATGGTCCTCTCTGGAAATTGGCAGACTCAGACCTCATCTCCAGTATTTGCCAGTGCACGAGCAGATATGCTGATTCAGGGGAGTACTTCACATATCGTGTAGCTCATTACATAGGAGTTGCAGACTTTAGCTCAGAATTGCTGGACCTTTTGGAACCAACAGACTGCTCAGTACAAGAATTCAACATCTATTGACGCTGCGTTCTGCTGGCATGTGCAGGTGACCCTGAACAACGGGGTGGTTATGCCGCTGGTGGGATTTGGGACTGCGGGGCTGGGGGCAGCGACAGAGGAGGCGACTGCATGGGCACTGGCCAGCGGATACCGCCTGCTGGACTCTGCACAGGTTTGGGGCGTTCCCTCCAGCTGCTGTGCTGTGCTCACTTGGGTGTATTATTTTGCTCTGTGATATGGTCCTTCATGGTGCTCTAGAGCCCTTGTTGTCGGCTCTGGCCAGGTTGCACTGCTGAGAATAACTGCTATGCCTTGTAGCAGCGCTTGCCTCACAAGTCTTGCATGCATGATGCAGCAACCGCCTCGTTGGCAGACCTCTATCCTGCACTGTTCATCCTTCATCAAAGGCACTTTGCATGGGGTTGTAAAAGGTGCCTTGAACTGTGTATTACTGGATGCAGGCGCAGGAGTGGTACAGGGAGGATCTTGTGGGGCTGGCGGTGCTGAAGTCAAGGGTGCCCCGAGAGCAGGTCTTCCTCACCTCCAAGCTGCACCCCAGGTCTGTCTCATTGCCTATCTCTGCATTCTTGGCATTCACAGCTCCTAGCTACGGGGCTCGGGGATCGGTTGGGAGTTGAGGAAGACATCAAACGCACCGTCCATTTTCTGGAGCCACGCTCTCTCTGCTGGTGTAAGATATTGGTTATCAGTGGCAAATGCCACGATGGGACTTCCCTCACTTCCCTGAGAGCTGAGCAAGAAATCGAGCATTTAGAAGATTAGCAATGAGAAGATCAGCCTCCTGAGCTAAGTCTACTGCTGCTCAACAGCCTGACTTGTGTGTGCAGGCCCAATTATTGACAAGGAATGGGACACTGAAGCAAAGAAAAATCATCCGTGTGATATTCAGGGCTGTTTTGTTTCTGCAGGCATCATGGGCGCGAGGAGGCGATGATCCAGTTCACAAAATCACTGAGCGCTTTAGCAGTGGAGCAAGTAGATCTCTTTTTACTGCATTACCCCGAGTGCTGGCCGGGATTATGTGGCGAGGGGTTTACGCCGAAGGGCACCTGGCACGACAGCTGGCGCGCCCTGGAAGACCTCGTCGACAAGGGGCTCGTGCGAGCCATCGGTGCGCCCCCCTCGGAGTACCCTAGCTGGGTCTTTCAACTCCCCTGAAGCGCAGGAGGCATACTGCATGCATGCCATTGTGGGGTGTGGACTGCAAGGGCGCCTGGCACGAGGAATGTACAGGATTTGGCAAGAGCGCAGTACAGAGAGAGGAGCATTCAAAAATTAGGCAAGAAATTGGAAGGCATACGCAGGGCGAATGACAACTGAAACACGAGTAGAGAGACAAGCCCATTATTTCTTTTATGCTGGCCTAATCTTCTGGGTACGCTTTCAGCTCGTCTGCATACTGCGAGGGCTTTTTCATCAGAATAGAGCCAGAAACTCTAAAGAAGTCCGACTGCATGCGCAGGCGTGTCCAACTTTGGCATCGATGAGCTGGCGGAGCTGTTAGCGATGGCGCGCATCAAGCCGGCCCTCGTGCAGCGCCACTCCGACCCGCTGGCCGCCGATGCCGAGGTCCGCGCATTCTGCCGCCTCGCTGGCATCCAGTACCAGGTGCGCGTTCCCTCCTTCTGCTCTGTGTGTGTTTCTGGTGCTGATCACTAATATCTTTCCTCCGCACAAGGAGGCTACACAAGAGGACGGGCGCCAAGCATGGCACCTTGTCACAATTCATGGTCCCTTGCGCTGCCGCTTCAGATGCAATCAATCATGGAGAATGTTACAGATCGGCCCCGATGGCAAGCTTTTAGGTTAGGTTCAGGTTACTTTTAGACTTAGGTTATGTCCAGAAGGACCACCGGTGACCAATATGTACTAGTCTGGCCTATAGGTATCGTCACATTTGTGACATACCTCCCCCTCACTAGGGCTGAGGGCCTCCCGGTGGCCCCCTCGGGGACCTCCCGGGCCTTAACTGAAAAGTATGACATTGGCTTCCCAGAGACTTGCAGGCGCGAGTTTGATCACTTGTTAAGAAATCAAAAGTAATTTAGGCTTGAGCACTGCAAATGATTTTCAGAGTGGCAGCTTGGAGACAGAGGCCGGATACACAAGAAGAGCTGAGTGACTGAGAAATTTGGAGCAGACCACTATATATTGCCTGCTCAAGGCTTTTAAAAGTGACAAAACAATAATTTCATGACGACGCTGCTGCAGGGATACAGCACGCTGGGGTCGCAGTGGCTGATGCGCGGCATGGATGAGAATCCGGTGCTGACCAACCCCGTCGTAGACCGCGTCGCCAACGAGACCGGCCGAGACGCCGCGCAGGTCGTACTGCGCTGGGCGCTGCAGCACGGCCAGGTGAGTCACCCTTAGTCATGCATGCGGCCAATCCTTTTGCACCATGGATTCATATGTGTGCAGTTGTTGTCACACGCGCATCTAAGGAGAGAATTTTGCTAGGCAGCTTGCTTTTTCAGGAGAAGGATATGGCGCCGCAGAGCCTGTGATCTCTGTGCGTCCAGAAGTCAGCCTGACATGCAAGTTGCAGGCGGCTCAGGCGCCTGAAGGTGTCTCTTTCAGTGTTGTTGAACCCTTCTCTAGTGGCGGTGGGGGTGATTCTGGCCATGCATGCACAGGGAATAGTGCCACGCTCATCAAAAAAGGAGCGCATAGCAGCCAACCGTGACTTGGACTTTGTGCTGTCGGCGGATCAGATGCATCGCATCGACTTTCTGGATGGCAGCCTGCTGCACACTGTGTGATATGCATATGCATGCAATTTTGCATTGAAACTAACATTTGCAGCTGTCTCTTTGAGGACCTGCTGCATTGCTGTAAGTAGTTTCCGTGACTGCACACAGACGAAATATCCAAGTCTTTACGGGTTTGGGGCCGTGAAAAGCCTGGAACTGCATGTTTTCTTTCAAGGCTGATTACACGCGCTGCCTCTGCATGGGCAGGTGAATGCTGGTGCGTTGCTTTCAGTCAATACGCATGAAGTTGTCCAGTGCGCAAGTGCACGTGGACATATCATCAAATTCATGCAAGTCAAGGCTTCAGGCCCAAGGCAGCTGAATTCTACCTGAGAGTGTTGCTGTCTTTTGGAAGTGTTCTTACACAGCACCTGAAGAGCAATCTCACATGTAATGATGTCATTGCGACATCAGTGTGTCAAGACTCCAGCCAATGGCATGCTGGCAGCCATGCGAATGTTTTGCACCCTTGCTACAAGCAAATATTCACCCTTTTCGGAACACATAATATGCATGCGTTGAAATATCCCGCCATATAGGGCAACATCATGGGGCAGAGCCACTCATGCTTATGATTCATCCGATCCATTCTTGCAGTCTATGAAGCCATCGTCCACAAAGGCAGTGGAGATTGTCTTATTTTCTCCCGTGCATGAGAAGCGCGCCCCCCTAGCAGAGCACGCCGAGGTGCCTGGCTCGTCCTTCCCATTGCTGCAATCGCAGTAGTCATCATTTACTTGCGCGCATGGTATTGCCCTTTGCAGTGCATCGCCGCACTGAAATGTGCCTGCAGCACAGCACTCGGCTTGTTCCAGAGCATTGATCTCATCATGCTGCTCCAGACATGGATCATTGCAAGCTTGAAAGGAGCACACAGCTGACTGGATGTTACATGATTTGCAGACGTTCCAGACTTTACAGTTCCAGACAGTGATCTCAACATCCACTCGTTGCGGTTGGCATTTGGGCTTTTCAAAGAAAGAGATAGAATTGAGCCTGAGCAGCACCTTGACAACAGAAGTCCTTGCTGAAAGCAGTGGCAACGCCTCGTGCACAGGACACTCTATGTTTTGCTGCTGCTGGCACCTGGTTTGTCTTTGACTCTGTCATTATGTGTTTGCTGTGCTTCAACAGGCTGCCGCCTGTGGCGGTATCCGCCTTTCCGAATTGACCGAATTCAGCCTGTTGACTCCACGCAAGCTTGATCAAGAGAAGTTGTTTGTTATGTGTGATTGCTGAACACATGAAGCAGCCCCATGGCGATGAATTAAACTGGGCACAACCGATGCATAGACGCCATCGCAAGTCACCTCATAGTACACAGACCCAAAAGCACATAGTATAAGGAAGGTGCCCAACAGAGACCGCCAGGAAATTCTCCACGATGCTCTTCCTGACCTGCACAAGGGACATAGACACGATGATGAATGGGGACTAGCGAGGGCACAGATAATTCACAAAAGGTTGATCAATTACCTTATTAGCATACTAGGATGCCCTGCCACGGCTTTTGAGAACAGGGACTTCAATCATCCATCAGTGCATCAGGTTGAGGAAAAGATGTACAGGCGTCGATGCTGTTGCACCTTCAATATGTACTATCCTTCGTCACGAAACTTTGTTCTGCGCATTGCGAGCGCACTCCTTTCTATCTCCTGCTGCTTCTTACTTGCACATTTCCTTGGAACCCATGACGTCAGCAGGTTCCCACATTGGGAACCCAGGTTCCTTTCCCCTTTTGCATGTGAAACTATCGTTGGACCTGTCACGAATGCTTAATATAGAGCTTTCTCCAAGTCAAGGCTACCTCCAAGTCAACTGAGCATCTCCTGATTAAACGCCGGGGCCTTCATCGATGGAACCAATAGATGTGCTTGGCTGTCTCGATGGAGGCCTTGTTTTCTATAGGATCATTGGAAAACAAGGCATCGACTATGATCTGTGCGTTCCCAATGAGAAAAATGTATGCAAGACGTCAATTTTTTGGCTTTCCGAGACAACAATTAGCTGAGCCTTTGAATGCATCGAACCACCCTGTGTGCAGGCGAGTTCTCGTCACGGACTTCCAAGGAAGGTCCTGGAGGGCGTCATTCTCTTTGCAAGATGTCTTTGACTCCCTGGTATGCACCTGTGGCAGTATCTGTATTCCTGTAGCAATATGTTGCTCCCTGTCCTTCACCGCTCCTTTGCTCTGCTGAGAGGTTGATCCTGCCAGGATGCGTATGAACCAGAGGAGGAGGAGCTCTTACAGTGGATCGTAGGCTGCCTGGACCATCCTCGAAAGAGTCCCACCTTGCTGAAGGGCCACGGTGCAGCTCTTGCAAAGATGATCCAATGCAAAATTGCTGCGCGCAACCAAGCTCCTGCCAATGTGAATTTCCTTACAAGTGCTGCACTGCTACAGGGGGGAAGGTACAGGCGCTGCAAGCATTCCATGCCATACCTGCAATCTCCCAACCCATCAGGTTCGGTGTCCGGCTATTGGAATTTGCTGCTGAGAGAAATTCTTGATCGCAGCAGCAAACTATTTCCACAAAAAATTTGCTGACTGTCTGCAGGCTGCTGTTCCCTCCAGCTGGCGCATTGGAAGAGATCAGCGGGAAATCTTCTCACCTAGACAGCCAGGGTATGTCAGCTCAGATGGTTTTAATTAACAAGCACAGCTTTGCAAGTCTTCACTTTCATTTGGAGCTAAGGAAACCTTCTGAGTGCTGGATATTTGTGTTCATGATGCAGAACTAGCCGGGGCTCTGTTTACTGCCTACACCAAGGAGAGGAGAGCAGCTCTGGCAGCCATTTCAGAGCGAGATGACCTCAAGCAAGAGGTGTGAATTTCTATAAAAGTCACCTGCGCAGGTGGACGGGTTTGATATTTTCATAGTTGTCGGTAAAATCTCATATGTTACCTTTTAAGGTCATGGCCAATTCTGGGTGCAGGTGGCAGACCTGCAAGCTCGTCATGACAAGCTGCTGGAAAAATTGCAAGAGCTCAACCCAGCAGGCAAGCTGCACAATCCTTAAGTGTATTTTTAAGCTCACATTTGCCATGTATCTGGGGCTTTCTTGCCACGTTTGGATTGCATAGGGAGGGCTGTTCTTCTGATGTTTCAAATTTTCGCACCACACTGAAGAACTTTTCGCATCGTAACATGACAGTGTTGCTTTGCTCAACCTGCGCAGCACTCAGATCGTCAGGCTCCTTCAAACGCCAAAGAGATGACAAAAGTGCAGGTTTGGGGCCGTCAGTCACGCACACACAAGAGGGCCAGCATACAGCAGAAGGCCATTCTAACGATGCCCCAAGAAGTAATGCTGCTCCTGACGAGCTTGCCTTATTGGATGCAGACAAAGCAACACATGAAGCGGTGTGTCTCGCTGGCATGCATACATTCTTCTTGTGACAGCTGTCGTGGCGTGGTGGCATGCACTTTATTTGTCCCTGCTCCGCTCCCGTGCCTAGCTGGCACGCACTTTTTCTGTCCCATTTTGCAGAATGTGGCTTGCATGCAAACATTTAGAGTTGTCCCCAGCCTAAATGCTTCCAGATGTATGAAGTCTGGGAAGAAGGCCATTCAGTGAAGAAGATATGCAGACATCAAAGCAGTTGGAGCGCCAGGGAGATAAGAGGAAGGATAAAAGGGTGGTTTCTCACAAGTTAAGCAGTGCAAAGATGCAGTTGTGGTGCTGGTTGCAGGGTGCCATCCAAGGGGGACATGAAGAGGAATCCAAATCCAGCACACGCGCTGCAACAGGGATAGGGAGAGCAAAAGTGGTGCGCGGCCGAGGCAGGGGCCGTGCGCTGCCGAGCTTGACTGCCAAAATTGGTGGAAGGAAATAGCAGGGTCGCTTACATGCTAGTCAGGATCAGGCCTTCTTAGGCAATTTGCTGCTCTCGTCCGCCAAATGCCATTGCCATCAGTCTACTGTAACGGGTGGCAAATCACTGGACAAGTGCCAGGCCAAAGGTGCTCTTGCTGGCAAGCTGTAGGATAAAATGGCTGCAAATCTGGCTGTCACTGTGATCTACGAATTATTATGGGTTTGGATGCAAGCTTGTTCTCGGATCTCAGTATTCTTCAACGCTAAAGCTGCCTTGCTGGGAATGGGTATATTCCCATGCACACATGCCTACTCCTTGGCCGCTGCGGTGTCGCCAGGCTTGGCAAACTTGCGCAAGAACTCTGCAGCTCTCCCATCCTGGCCACTCAGCGCACTCTTCTCCCCAGTCCATGTTGGGTGCGACGTTGTGTCCTGCACATCAAGGCTTCTCAAGCTCTTAGGACCATCCCCAAACTTACAGGGCAACACTTGTGTGTATCAGAATAATACAGTCTTCAGCTTCGTCAACACATGTTGAAACGGCAATTTCCTAGGGAAAGTAGCGTACAATTTGTAGTCGCATGGGCCTACTGGCTTTGAGGATGCTCTGCACTTGAATGGTGGCTCCATTGCGCAGGACCAGAGTCATAGTGTTGATCAGCGGATGAATGCCACGCTTTGGCATCACTGCTATTGTTCTCCCTACTTTAGTCCTCAAACGGATCTTATGGGCGTGGTAAGCATACCAGTCCAGGAATGAGGCAAGATTGCCAGCACCACTGCTTCTGAGAAAAATACAAGTCAGTCCTCGGACGTTCCAACCGAGTTTGAGTGATCGTTCTCAATGTAGGCTCCCCCAGCACAAGCTATCAAAGGGTGCAAACTCTGCACCAGACCCAGGATCTTGCAAAATGATCTGCTGGCCTTCAGACGACAGGACTCCAAAATATTTTGCGGTGTCAGGGTTATCAATCCATTGATGTCATCTTGAAGTGAATTTGTCTTGAATTACAGTTCTAGCTGAGGATTTCCCTTCTGGACAAGGTCGGCGTCACCTCTGCCAAACCAGGCACCAAAAGTAACGCTGTAACGCTCCTTGGGTTTCACTCAGCATCAGTGGCTTCTGGGGCTCCGGTATATAAAAAGCTGTAAAATGGTCGAGAAAAATCCTTGGTGGAAGAACGTATCGGGTCCATTCCCAAAGTGGGAAGGACCCGTGGGCTGCAAAGACGATGGGGGAGGCTGCCACTACGGCCGTGGCAAGGTTGGCAAGATGATCATCCACAGGGCTGTGCACAACAAAGATAAGCAAGGTAGGATGATTCTAGATTATGTTCGTATGAGATCCGCTCCATGAATTTCTAGGAAGTCCCAAATATTTCGTCGTTCCATCGCAAGATGGTGTGACATTAAATGCCCTGATTGCATGCCCAGAACAAGCGCAATGTCAGTTTTAAAGATTAAAGATAGTGCAAAATTAGCTACCGATGAGACACCAGTCCAATTAATTCCAGGAGTTCATGCTAAAGACTGGGCGGATCTTCTGTAGCTGCACTCCTGCTCCAGTGGCCCCCATGACAATGATACCGTGAATACACAACGTCAACGAAAACATATCGCGTTCGCCCCAAGGCATAGGTGAATTACAATAGAATACTATTAACAGTTGGTGCTGAGTTGTGTTTTGTGTGTGCTCATCAGCCATCATGGGAGCAATCGAGGCTGGCAATGATGTGAACGAAGTGGAGGCAGCAGGGAACACCCCTCTGCACAGCGCAGCCTACGAGGGCTGGCTGGAGGGTGCCGAGCTGCTGATTGGTCTGAGCGCCAAAGTGAATGCCTCCAACAACGCTGGGGACCGGCCCTGGCACTGGGCGCAGAACATGGGCCACGAAGACATGATGGCTCTGCTGGTAAAGGTGTGCGATGCTTGCTGAGGGAAAATACGGTCGCTACCTGCAGTGTACAGTCATCAGCCTCGCACTGTGTGCTATCTTGTTGGCCTGATTTAAACTGTGCATAGCCTCTTAGCATTGTGGGGCTGTGTGCGTGAGTGTAGTTTGTTATCTCTGTTGGGCTGCCAGGTGTGCTGCCATGTGAGTGATGCTTGGTGGCGTCTCAAAGAGATGTAAAAGGCAGATGTTCTCTGAGCACATGTTTAACTTTTGCAGAACGGCTCGGAGACAACCATGGGGAAGGTGATTGTGTCGGACCACATCCCAAAGGTCAAGGTGAATTTTTACCCTCGATCAACTACCAAATTTTCCGATTCCAATTTCAAGCAGACATTACTGTATACAGCGCACGGGATGGTCCAAATCCGCTGCCCCATTGCTGTTTCTGCTTGCTCCCATTGTGTTGAACCATATTCTGCACTCACATTTCCTGTCAACCTGTCCATTTGATGTACATCCCAGACAAGATTTAGGTTCAATTTTAGGGCGATTTTGTCAGGCTGCCTATGGAAGGTGTGAGAGTATGTTGTGTGCATGCATGCAGGACTTCTTTGGCAAGGAGTGCTGGGCACACCACCCGAAGCCATATGCAGAGTTCATGGAGTGGCGCAAAAAAGAGGACGAGCGCTGGGATATGGAGAGGGGACGCCTCGTGCCGGGCATGTGAAGGCACATTAGGCCTAGGAATGGCACAAAAAAAACTGTGCATGGCTTTTTTTGCCGTCAAGAAACGCTTGTGGTGTTGTAGATAGTCTGCTTGAATTGACAAAGGGCCAAATGCCTATCACTGGCAGGGAGTCTCTGATTTACAATCTTTCTGTGCTTTAGAGTCTGACATGAAAGCTTTAAAAGCAGCAACATGAGCATTAGTGGAGTTTGGATGCCTAATCTACCTGTGAGACCTCGGCAGAAATACTAAGAGCCTCAGCCACAATGCAACAGCCTCTCACACTCAATACAGACAAAATGTGCAGCAGAAAACTATTCAAGCATGACAATATTATGAAGCTGCATCACAACTGCTCTGAGGCTGCAGCATTTGATGCACATCACAAAATTCAAGCTCAAGCTACAGAGTTCAACGACAGGTATCTAGTCTGTCTGCTGGCTGTTCAAGCTATAATGGTTATATTCAAGGGAGGCAGGCTGCAAGGAGGGCCACGGTCTCCGGGGGTGTGCCTGGCAGGCTGGCGGCCAGAACAGGCGCGACAGCCAGAGCTGCATGCTGTGCTGACATCAGCGCGCTTGCGGACGAGGACGCAGACCTGCAAGCAACTTTAGGGTTATTATATATAAACAAGAATCTTTATTACACGCTCCTCTGCTGGAGGAAATGGTGCGTATGTAGACAAGCTGCAGATAAAGGCTGCCAAATATCCCACACCTAGTGATGGACTCGCAAGATCCAAGCAAGACCCAATCAATTTGGGCATGTTCCTCAGTGCTAATCCGCCCTCTGCCAGCCGGGGCCCAGCATGGATTGTCTATAGTAGTTGCTAACCTGAAGCCATGTCACGTGTGGCAGCAATCTGACAAGTGGAATTACAAAGTGTGATTGCAAGACAATAATGTGTTGCACAGATAACATTGAGAGGCAAGTGGCCGACCTGCGTCGCTTTGCTGGTGTGCCCGCTGCCAATGCATTGGCAACCGCCGCCGCCTCAGCAGCTTCCTGCACCGCGGAAGCTGCCGCCTGGGGATCCGGGAACTGCATCAGCGCCAGGAATGCGCCAAAGAGATCCTGCACCACAAGAAATCACGGGCAGTGTCACACATCAACCCAACTCAATGGAAAGAAAGGAGATTATCAGTGCACGCATCCTAATCTGTCCCTGCTGTTCTCCCTGCTTTAGGAGAAAATAGCTAAGATCAGTATCAGATGTTCCAAAGTGACGCTCGCACCAGCGCGCATGCAGAGCGGCCTGCGCCGTCCGGTGCCGGGAACGCCCCCGACTGGATGTATCCCTGCAGCAGCTGCGACGGGAACGCCGCAGGACTGGCGCCGCTAGGTAGGTGCCCCGCAGCTGCCCACTGCTGAGTCACCCTCTGCCACAGAGACTCCAGAAACGCTGGACGCAGTAGCGGCCTCCACTCACCCTCCCCATTGGCCCCATCTGCACCATTTCAACACCATTTCAACAAAATTCTACTATTTTGTCACTTGTGGACATATCAAACTCCCCTCAATTCTGCTTGCTGAGTGACATCTGTTGCAGGGAAAGGGCTGCATCATTTGGGTTACAAAAAGGAGCGTAGCATGCTGTTGGGACACTGTTGAAGTAAAGGCATGTGGACAATGCACGCAGTTCGGTCTGCTGCATGGATTTCTGGGTGTGAGTCAGAATATCCCAGTCTCAAAAGGACTGAAAGCACAGGGAAGAAGGGAAAGGCACCTCTGCCACTTTGGTGGCGTGCGATGTGTGAGCACGCCAGGCTCATGCCGCTGCTGTGGTAGGCCAGCGCCAGCTTGAGGCTCCAAAGGGGCACTGTCGGGCCTATTCCTCCTGCCAACGCCCTCAATCCCCATGCACCCTCCACCCCTGGGAAAACACCACTATCTCATTTCAGCACCTCCTTGGCGTCTTTTGCAGCGTGCACTACTTGTGTTTTTCATAGGACTTGCGCATGGTACGGCAGCAGCGCTGCGGATGCATGCTGCATGCGATCCTGCATGCCCTTCCATCATTTCTGGGGAAGAACCCTGATTCAGGAGGCTAACCTTGTTTAAACACAACCCCAATCGCTGAAGCAAAGTACAGTTGCTTCATGGAGTGGCAGGTGCGGTTGCATTTGACTTTATTCAAAGAGGGAAGGACAAGAAGATAGGCAGCTGCCAGCTCACCTGGCTTGTTGGCCGATGATTCACTGGGGGTGCCAGTCAGGATGTCCACCAGGCTGTACAGGAACAGGTAACTCCCAAGCGCTGCAGACTTGTCCTACAGAGCAAACAAGAGTGTCAGGCACAATCTCTCGAATGTCAACCTGCAGATAATGAGGCCCGGTGTCACTAGAGGAGCACAAGCCATGTACACCTGCACGATGACAAAATTGAAGCCAGTCCAAGCCGAACGGACAAAATCATGCACGACATCGAAGTTTTAGGAAGGCATTTTAACGATGCGGTATGATAGCAGCGGTATGTGAGTAATACACTCCAGCAACCCAGCAACAGATACATGCCAGCGATGACTAATCCATGGAACAAAGGATCAGTAATGCACATGACAAATACAGCCCAGGAAGCCACCTCAGCGATGCACTCGCGCAGGCAGCTGCGGCAGAAGCTGTGGAACTCCGTGGCAGCCGTGTCTGCAGGGGAAGTGTTAGGAGGGGTGGCTGATGCGCTTGTGCCTGAAGCCAGCCGCTGGGCGAACGCCATCACAAATGGGTTGGCCGCGAAAGTGGAGCACAGGTGCACCAGATCAAAGCCGTTGGCGCCAGGGCCGGAACCCTGCAGATACCACGCATTCGAATTCAAACCAAGCTGCTCAAATTGACGATGGTTTGATCGAGCAGACCCAACATAGCAGCGGGCGACGTGCATCTGGCGAATGTCCCAAGGGCACGCCTGCAAACTCGTCCTCAACTGTGCCTGCGAATCGGCCTGGAATTTCCCTTCTGACCTTCAAAAGTAAAGATCGTTTCCTTGGCAAATATGCTTGGTCATGGCAAGAGTGACCTGAGTACTCGCAGGCATGTCAGCTTCGTGCAATCTTAGCATTGAACCATGCCTGAGCCGTCATAAGAGCGCTCGCCTCACCAAGGCTTCATGCAGTCTAGCGTGACTAATAATGAATACATGAATACGGTAAGCCGTCACATTAACGCTCTCCTCATTTAGGCTGCATGCTGTCCGCACGGTTGAGACATGGCTAAGCCTTCACGTGAGTGCTGACCTCATGAAGGCTCCTTGCAGTCCGCTGACATGACTAAGCCATCACATGGGCGCTCACCTCATCAGGTAGCCTGTGCAGCGAGACATGACTAAACGGTCACGTGGGCGCTCACCTCATCCAGGGCATGTGACAGCAGGCTGCGCACGCCGGAGGGGTCGTGCATGTACGACAGAGCGCCGCTCTTGCGCTGCACAAACAGCGTGCGCGTCCTGAACAGGCTTGCCAGGGGCCCCCCGCCGGACCCCCCGCTGCCCACCGCCAGCCGCTGCTGCCAGTACCTCGGCCCGCACACCTGCAGCTCCTCCACCTGGCGGGGGGAGAATCGCAAAAAACTCCTTAGAATTTTTTATATGTGCATGTTGAGGTCTTAGAGAATGGCATTGCCCTGTTTCTGTGCAAACCAACTCGCCACGAGAGAAACTATTAAAGACTCCACAATTGCCAAGCATGCGCTAAGACCATCTGCACTTGCCCCTATGCGGGCAGGCACAACGCAAGCCGAAAGATACATCAAGCAGGCGCATGCATGAAGTCCCTGTCTTGTGGACGTCATTCTGCTGGCACCAGCAATACACAGGACAAGGCAGGGTGAAGCAGCAACGAGCAGCAAAATAACAGCTACCTGGTCTTGTTCTGGCAGCAGGCAAGGTGCAGTCTTCCTGACAGCCATTGCCTTGGCAGCGCCGTCTGCATCCCCACCGCGCCCTGAGGTGCTCGGCACCATTTCTTCCACGTTCCATAGATCCCTCCTCAGCTCTGCAGACTCTGCAAGAGCACAGCACCAATCGTCACAAGAGGCCACTTGTGTTCAGAGTCGCTAAATCAAGCAAGTGCATGCACATCTCAATGCTATGTTGCCTGCGCACTACATGACTTTGCCAACCAAGTCTTGTGGTGCGCTTGCCTGACTGTATGTCGGGAATAATATGAAGCAATGTTCATGTGGAGTACTTTGAGTCAACGCGAGCCATAAGAACCTGTCAAGGGTGAGTCAACTTGGGTGCGCAGGCAGAAAATTGTTTCCTATAACATCCTGATCTCATAAACCCACGAAGAGCAGCACTTTGAAGGTCCGCTTGTCACTACCATGCTGTATGTTGCACATTCCTTTCTGCAGCCGTACACGCAAATGCACACCAAAAACACGTTCTGGAAGCCACAGAGATGACTCACCCATGTCAAGCAGGTCTTCGTGGCGGATGCGCACGCCGGTGCCGGGGCTAGGGTTCGCTCCCCTGACCAAAGGGGACGAAAAGGGGCGCGAGCGGATGGAGAGGGGTACGTAGACGCTCTCATGCGTGTGCACGTCGATCGCGTCAACGCAGCGAGGCTCTGAGGCCAGCACGTACAGGTGGCGGAATGCCTGCGCGCATGGGATGACTAACTATTGCAGACTTGACAGCAGGCATGTTATGACTCAAAGCATGCATGCATGGCATTAGCGAAGTTCTGGTAAACGCAAAAGCTTGCATGCGACGGCATGCGGCATGCGCTGCTTCTCACAGCGATACACTGTGATTCTCAGGTGCTTTGTGCATGAGTATTTTACAGCAAGTCTGATGGCAGGCGTGTGACGGCATCAAGCATGCTCAATGTCTCAGAAAAAGTGCTTTCTGATCGATCAAGGCTTCGACAGCGAGGCAGTGCCGAAAGGTGTAAATCTATATGGAAGGTTCTTAAAAGACTGCAGAATAAAAAAAGTGCGTGCAGTGCAATGCGTGCTACATGCGCAAGCTGTGAGAAAGCAAGTTCAATTGCCGGAGTCAAAATCATGGCACGTCAACATTAGTCATGATTCACGGGTGACTCACCTGCAGGTGGCAGCGGTGGTCCATGGTGGAGGCCGGGAAGCGGGGGTACAGCGCGATGACTAACGCGGCGGCCGCTGAGTCATGCGTGGCAAACGTGCGCGATCCGCCGCCCAGAAAAAGAAAGCCGATCGCCATGCTGAGCGCCATGTGGCTGCCGTAATTTCGCGCAGGGCCCGCAGGCGCCGCGGACGTGACCGGATGCAGCCGCTTGAGCAGACCTGCGCCATAAACCGTTTTTATTATTATTATGCGTTTGTCAGTCCTACGGACCAGGTGAATTGAGCAAAACCTGCATTATTGCTTTCCACCCTTCTTTGTTCTTGCATTTTCTCGACCAACTATGGTCATGACCAGTAGCATCCTCTGTCAGAACCTATGACCCAAGGTGATTGCAGCAAGTGGTTGCAGAGACGTTGTAATGGTGCCGTGGGTGCGCACTAATAGGAAAAGCCAGAGTGCACAATCAGAATTGTAGGGCTCAGGGGTGTAATAACGCAGGTCAGCCACCACGCCTATTACTCTTGCCGCAGCCCTTGCTAGTATCACCATCGAATACACTCAGCCCTCCCACCACAACCAAGGCCTGATAGTGACCTCTAATGCTGCAAGGCTTGAGTGAGCTGAGATGATGCTAACAGCGCACGGCTGCAACAAAAGATATCAGGGCTTGCAAGTTCCTTGCCCGCAACAATGCCGCTGGCAAGAGACTGCGGATGTCACAGATCACAGATGTAATCTGAGATATTACAAGCTACTAGACTAGCACCATGACTATCACGTGCAATGCATGTGACAGTACAATCACCGATGACTACCTCATCTGTGAAGCGGCCTGTATAGGCTCAACCAGACAAGACTATATCAACCAGCAGAAGACAAGATGCCCACAACCACTAGACCCATACAGCTAGAGTCTCTGATAAAGGTTTCGGAGAATTGCTTGACATCTTTGTATCCACCAGCACAGGTATTTTGAGGTTGACAACGCAGAGCACTTGAGCATCAAGAATTCAAGCACACCTCGGAAGAGGCACAGCGTCTGCAGATGCCCGGAGCCGGCCATGACCGCAGCGAGTGCCAGTGCTATGGTGCAGATGCAGTTCTCAATCGCCATTTTGTCCAGCCGGCCCCACGCCGCTGCCGCGCCTGCACATGACAATACACCCAACCATGTAAATCATCGCGCCTCTGGACAGTTGCTGCACATTAGAGACTCCCCTTGCATGCAATGCAGATCTGACTCGCATGCACGCCTGCAAACGCAGCGTGGGAGCGGCTCGGGCAAAGCTGTAGGACTGATGAGTCACAGCAGCGTGCAAGTCAGCCTGAAAATACGCTCTTTGCCGGCAGGGACCCTGTGTCAGACAAATTTAGCAGTGGTACCCAGTCTCTTCTGACATTCTTTGATTTAACAACTTGAATGCTAATGCATAATAAGGCAGATGCCATTAGTCACCTGCAGCGCTGTCAGGGGCGTCGTTCTTGGCAGCGAGCAGGTAATGCAGCATCTCTGTGAGCACGGTGCGCACGCCAGAATTGGCGCTGCCGGCGAATTTTATCCCCATGGCTAAACAGGCTCCGGCAATCGCATTCACGTGCGCCTGCGCTAGCGCCTCAAGATCCACTTTGTGGCCTGCCTTCGCATTGAGCCCTGCCGCCTGCTCCGGAGTGCACATGTACTCCGACACCGGCCCCTGCGCGCGTTGACAATTATAAAAATTCACAATCAGCAAGGGCGCTATTTTTCTTTATTATTATTATTATTATTATCATCATTATTATTATTATTATTATTATTATTATTATTATTATTATTATTATTATTATTATTATTATTATTATTATTATTATTATTATTATTTTATTATTATTATTATTATTATTATTACACGCTTTTCCTGCCAGAAGCAAGGTGCGTCTGCAGACAAGCTGCAGTAAAGGCTGCCAAAATCCTACCCCTTGATGGACTCGCCAGATCCAAGCAAGACCCAATGAATCGTGGGCACGGTGCTCAGTATTTATACCGCCCCCGCCAGCCGGGGCCTTCAAATTGCGCAGAAATGATGCCATGTCTTCCTGTCTGCAACACAGGCAGATTGGCAGATCCAGGAAGGGCCAAAGCAATCGTGCAGCAGTGTTGAGCCCGGCCAGGGTGTGACAGGGATGCATGTTATTGTCTGCAATGTTTCACCATTACAGGGGGCCCCGCTCAACACTTTGCTCCTTCAGGAAACTTAAATTATGCCGCCCAGTCTAATACTTCCCTCCTCAAACTCCCCAAAGTATGTCTATGGCACCTTGCTCAGGAGGACAGTGCAGGAATGCTTTCCATCTTCACGAGGTGAGGCAGTTGCCAAATGAAGACACAGACAGTGATTCGAGGAAGTCAGGACAAAATAGCAACCCTTTTTCAACTTCACGTGTAGGGCGCTCGCCGCGTTAACTTCCTCATCCACTGTTCTTTTTCAAGAGGTCTTGAAGCCTCAATTGCTTTGCATGAGACTGGCACAGGAATGCTGCCTCACCTTGATGAGGTCCGGCAGCTGAGACTGCAGCCACTCCCTGGTGGGCTGCACACTGTCCCACATGACCAGCCCCCGCGCCAGAACTCGCAGCAGCACAAACTCCGGCTTGACATAGTCCAGCGCGAAGTGGGTGTCCGGCACGAAGAAGGAGGCTGCGATGGCCGCGTCGTTGGTCTTCAGGTACATCAGTGCCAGCGCCAGCGTGGCGGCCGGTGATGTCACGTCCATGTTCACCAAATTGCCCTCCAGGACCACCTGTTTTGGCCAGAGCAACAATCTAATCATTGTTGCACGCCTTTCCAATCCACAAGGATCATTTGCGCAGCAGCAGCAGCAGCAGCGCAATGTATCAGACCTTGCTTTGAAGACAGCCCCACTCTGCTTTTGTTCACTTGAGACTTGTAGGGGAGTTTGTGGGCCTGCATTGCATCCTCATTTTGGGGTGAAAGAGGCCAACAAAATCAAATTATCGCATCATTTGCAAGGCTGACATGCAACGACTCAGGATGAGCATGTCTGTTGGCACCCTTAAGAAAGTTGGCACCAGGCAAGCCTCTTGTCGGTGAGTTCCGTGCAAGACGCCTCACGGCATCCTGCCAATTTAGGTGCAACTTGTGCTTTTCAGTGTCAACCTCATTGTCAAGACAGCAGCATATCAGGTGACAAATCCCTGCAATTCCATTTTCGGTTTCAAACTTGTAAGTAAAGCGGAGCACACCTGGGAGGTAGCCTGTTGCGCCTGGTGCTGCTCCTCGGCGCGGCCGGCCGCGGCAAAAATCGGATCGGCGCCGGACGTCGGGTCGAAGCCGGCGATGCCGGGGCCGGCACCGGCGCGCGAGTCAGCGGCCGCCCTGGCGCCCATCTTGTTGCCACCCGTCATGTAGTACCTGCAGCAGCACCACCACGTGCGCATCAGCGCTCGGTGAGTACTTCTTCTGCCTGGAAGATCCCGGATCATTACTGCGATAAATAGACGCTGGAAGTTAAGATGAGTTCTGCACTAAGGCATTCTAATCCAGGAAATATGCACCAAAGCCAGTCCAACACTGTGCCACCTGACAGCAGTGCATAGTCCGCACATAGCATAGCTTGAAGGCACCCGTCATCTTCACTTTCTTGCATCCGGCATCACTCTTGATGTCCGCAGGTCCCAGACAAGCAAGGTCGGATTCTTCATCCGTTCTTTCCGTCATGCAACAGATCAGCAGGACAGCGCTCAGCAAGGCAATGCCTTGAGGGAATTCAACGCCAGTCTCCTCAACACCTTGTCTTACCAAGCGCCTTCAAGAAGGTCAATCGCATACTGAGCACTTTGATTTTTTATCATTTTAAACGCTTTTCCTGCCAAGAGGCAAGGTGCATCCTGCAGACAAGCTGCATTTAAGGGCTGCCAAAATCCTACCCCTTCATGGACTTGCCAGACCCAATCCAACCGTAGGCACGGTGCTCAGTATTTGTACCGCCCTCCGCCAGGCGGGGCCTGAGCAATACACCGAGGCTAAGGCTGTCGACTCACCGCAGCCGGTCTTCAACTTGCAGGTCAGACAGTCCAATCGCCGTGCGACCCTTGCCGAGGCTGACTAATCCGAGTGCCAGCCCGGCGGCCAGAGCGTATCCTTCGCGGTCCTCTGAGACCGGGCCTCCCTCCTTCATTCCCCCAGCCAAATCCCCTCCCTCTAGAGACCCCGGCCGCCGCCCTATCTCCTTCAGCATGCTCTCTATCGTCTCCCTGTTCAGTGCAACACCACCTCAGCACAGGATGATTCTGTCACGCATGCATACCCACCATAGCAGGTAAGATCAGACACAAAATTCTGCCGTCGATGAATTGACTATAAGCAAGCGTTAAAATGCGCATCTTTGAATGCCCAGAGATTGATATCAAGCTGGACTCCACCCTATTGCCTCATTTTCATTCTCTTCTTCTGTTTGCGCTGGCAGAGATGTCTTGCTTGACATCCAGTCAACAGCAAGCAATGTCATGAAAAGGCAGCGCCTCTACTGGCGCATCATCCTCCCCCCATGCATCATCAGTGGAGAGCAGCTTATGGTGCTCTTCACCATGTACAAGGCAGGACATCAATTCAGCACAGAGGCAAGTCTTCGGATGGATCGCACAGGGGTCCGCCTATGGCAGGTGCCTCTAATGATGCAAGTGCAGCTTTGCAGCTCCCAGCACTCTTCACAATGCAAGCTTCCAGCACGGAGAGCATGCCGCTGAATGGCTAGCACAGGGCCACACCTGTGGCAGGTGCCTCCGATGATGCATGAGCACCTTTGGGGCTGACTGTGCTCATCATAATGCATGAGGAGGATGACAAGAGAGCAGATATACCGAGCAAGTGCTGTCATTGAGTTGCATAATTATCAGCGAGGGTGGGCCGCGCCTGTGGCAGGTGCCCCTCAAGAGCAGGCCGACGGCCATGAGCGCTGCCGACTGCACAAGGGGGGAAAGCTCCACTTCTGGGTAGGCCTGGGAGTGGCGGGAGGGAACGTGCAGCGACAGCATCTTTGCTGCCGTCTCATCCATCGTGCCTGCTCACATCACCATGAGTCACCCATTAGTTCTAGGATTTTCTGCAGTAGATGACACCACTCTCGGACACTGCATAGCATCCTTGCAGCTGTATGTCCGTCGTGCCAGCTCACTCCCAGTCTTGCCAGTCACTCTTTGCCATGGGGGATTTCTTCTCAGACAGACCTCCAAGTCTCATCCATCGTGCCTGCTGACAGGGACTCTTATCCTTTGCCCTTTGCCCTCGGTGCTTTAGTTGCAGAAATACCTCTTTTTCACTGTACTAAGTCTCTGAAAGGCCTGCTGGCACCCTGCCTTTCACCCTTCAGTCCTGGATCTTGAGGAGTCACTGTTGTGCTCGCACAGGACTCCTCAAGCACGTTATTATTACTATTACTATAACTATTACTATTACTATTACTATTACTATTACTATTACTATTACTATTACTATTACTATTACTATTACTATTACTATTACTATTACTATTACTATTACTATTACTATTACTATTACTATTACTATTACTATTACTATTACTATTACTATTACTATTACTATTACTATTATTTTGTGCAGGTCGCTCAGCAGGCCGCCTCATGCGCTTTATCTTGCCTGACCGCCTCCTCACATACCTTACCATGGAACGAAAGGACAAAGTGCGATGCAGCTGTGAGGAGGATGCAAGCACAAAAGCTGATTAGTGGCCTTGCCTGCTTTGGCTGCGCCGATGCCCAGGAGTACAGCCATGATGGTGGCGTCGTGGTACTGGCTCAGGTAGCTGAACAGATCCGTGGCAGACAAGCACGCCAGGTGATCTGCACCGTTCCAACAGAGTTCACCATGTGATTTGATTGTGAAGATTGTTGGATAGTTTTTGGGAGGTGGACCCTCCCTAAGAGGGATTCGGCAACACCCCTTCTCCGGAGAAGGAGTGTTGCATCTCCCTGGAGCTATTCTCCTTTATTTTAAACAGGCCTTCTGCAGTCTCAAATTGCATCAAATCTCTCAAATTTTGCCATTGCCTGCATTATCCCTGGTTGGCACCTGTGTGCGGAGCCCTCAGAGGGGATGAACCCAAGGACTTCTGTGCAAAAGCTCACCTGGGCTGCCACTGCCCGCCGCACATTGAATCCCGGGGGTAAGATATGTCAACAACGCCTGTCTACATGGCAATTCTTTGCATGACACATCAGGAATGTTGACGCGTGGGGCAGAGCACAAGGTGACAATGTGCAAATGCCAAGACCTGCACACCGTGGGGACTCATCATGGTAGCCTTCATTTTGTTTAACTGTTCAATAAGTTCTCATAACTGCCCTGATGGAAATGGGCATCTTCCTATCTTGTAATGCTTCCACAGATTCACTATGCCTTCCAGAAAATAGGAGAATGCCGTCATGTGAGACTCCTGTTCACAAGAATAACCTGGCAGGTCCAATGTGACATAGGTTTTCTTTTTACCTATTTCACGGTTTTCCTGCCGAAGGCAAGGTGCGTCTGCAGACAAGCTGCATGTAAAGACTGTCAGATACCTACCCCTCGTTGGACTCGCCAGATACAAGCAAGA
Organism: Coccomyxa subellipsoidea C-169; assembly: GCF_000258705.1. Taxonomy (NCBI): domain Eukaryota; kingdom Viridiplantae; phylum Chlorophyta; class Trebouxiophyceae; family Coccomyxaceae; genus Coccomyxa; species Coccomyxa subellipsoidea. The sequence continues at coordinate 125,208 of NW_005178027.1, forward strand.
CCCAATCAACCATGGGCACGGTGCTCAGTATTTGTACCGCCCCCTGCCAGCCGGGGCCAATGATAGTGGGAGGGGTGATCACATGTGAGGCCGAGGCCCATGATCATGCCGGCGTGGGTGTAGGAGGCGACTTTGGGTTTGTTGTACACAATCCACGTCCGCGTCATCTGCGTGCAGCCCGGCGCCATGCGCAGCCCTGCAGGCATGCAAATCCACATCAAGAACATTCCTGGATGGCAAAGCTTAGAAACAGACTGCTGCTAGTAAAGCTTGACCGGTGCTGCAACGCTGCAAAATACAAGGATGCATTGCAGCACAGGTGCACAAACATCACAGGCATGCAGAGGGCACAAATGGTGAGCGTACTGCTGCCCGAGCCAACTTGCTGGCTGCAGAAATGTAGCCTAGTCAAAAAGCAGGGTGCTGGCTGGTACAGCAGTGGATTCTTGAACCCGTCACAGCCCCCACTGAATCAATGCAATGTCGCGCACTGCAGGGCGGTCCAAATGTAAGGTCCATGAAATACTATATACTGGGCAGGTCCGGCGTGTTGACACGCCAAGCACATCCGGCGTACAGCCTGCGCACATTCTTTGGAGCAAGGAGTACAGAGGCATGTGCCGGCACATGCGCGCACCTGCAGCCACGCCGTTGTGGAACTCTGGCCATGCGGTGATATCCGCGGCCGCGCCGCCGCCCGGCGGCGGCTGCGAAGCCGTGAGATCTAGGTTGACAGTCGCGTTGTGCTGCTCCGGAAGCCGACCGGAAAGGCACAACGGCGGGATTGGCAGCGGCTCTGTCGGCAGCGGGCGCATCGTGCCTGCATGCATGCAGAATTTCCTGAATGCCTGCATAATGTGCGCTTAACTTGGTGGATTTTGAATAGCAAGCACCTCTTTGACCTCTGAAGAATGGAATCTGCCATGTGGTGAGGAAATCGTCTTGGCATTGCTGTACACGCGCTTGAGTCTCTTCTGCACATTTGCTCACATCCTGAGAAGTGCAGGCACTGAGGATAGACTTCACACTGTATTCTAAATCCCTTAGCATTATCCTAAGGGATATAGTTACTCGCCGAGGGTGAGCGCGGTAGGGCCGGAGGGCAGCGCCACGGTGCGCGCGGGATGCTAGAATTAGGAACAGCCGGGGAAAAGGGGCTCTGGTTCATTTTCAAAAAGAAGGGACTGGAAGTCCAGTGCTGTGCATAATTCTATGGATTGGAATTGTTTATTATTCCTCACCGAGCTTGATTGGGTCTTGCTTGGATCTGGCGAGTCCATCAAGGGTAGGATTATAGCAGCCTTCAACTGCAGCTTGTCTGCAGGACGCGCCGTGCCTCTTGGCAGGGAAGAGCATAATAATGTAGTTTGGTTTAACTCACCGAGGGTACCCTGGATTACTAACGATTACTCACCGAGGGTGAGCGCGGCGCGGCCGAAGGGGAGCGCCATTGTGCGGGTGCCGAGCGCCATCAGCCGCACCTGCTGCGCCTGCATCTGCTCCGGATCCCCGGCCTCCGGCGCTGCCGCCACGCGCAGCGCCGTCGGCTCGTTGCTCGCCAGCAGCCGCCGCACCTGCGCTAAGAGCCCTGTGTCAATCAACGTTGCTGACAGTTGCTGACAGTCCTGACAGTCCTGTGTCAATTAACGTTGCTGACAGTTGCTGACAGTCCTGACAGTCCTGCATCAATCACCGCTGCTGCCTCCGGGGATCAGCAACGGAGGCAGCAGCTCTCAATCAATCAATCAATCACCGCTGCTGATTATTGACAAATTCACTGCAGAGGTGCAGAGTATTATTTTGAGAGCCGACAGTACATGGACCTTTCCCGCCAATTTCAGCTTGTGACATGTGGTGCAAGGGGTCTTCCTTGTCAGCAGGACACCTGGCGCAAGCAAGCCAAAGCGACATGGTTGCCAGGATGGGGTGCGTTACTCTGCCCCTAAACATGGGGCCTGTACTATTAGTCCTGCACCCTGCACTTGCTTCCTGTCTCATTGATAGAAGTGAGCACCAGCAAGCAAAGCATGGAGGCCTCCTTGTGCACGAAAGAACACTGCGAGTGACACCGCCCCTTGAAGCAAATAACTGCATCTCTGGAATGACATATGCGGGTGAGCAGGAGCACGCAGGTTTTCTTGTGTCTGCAAGACATAGTGAAGCATGACTAACCTCAGCGAGGCGCTTGTCTCGGCCGAATCGCAGCTCGCAATCGTCGAAGAGGCCCTCTATGCCGTCAGTGGGGACGCTGCTTTGCGCCACCGAGCTGTCCCTGTGGCGCCCATTCGCCACTGCTTCCTCGGCCAGCCCTGCAACACAAAGAGAAAGCTTTCCTTCTTCGTTCCAAGCTCTTTCCCTAAATCGCTTTTTCTACCGCCTTCATGTCCGCAATGTCTCACTGCTGCCCATTTTGGAGCCGCTTCCTCAGCCAGCCCTGCAAGACTCTGCACCTCAGCTGTCGCACAAAATGTTCATAAGCACACAGTATTTTCCAGGACAGAGATATTCAACTGAGAATTGGAGCCATGGAAAGGTGAGACCCCTGCACATCTCCTAGCCGATCAATGAACCCCCACAGCCTGCAACCTTGTGCTGAGTGCAGCATACATGCAAGGCTGGCAACTCGTTGAGTTAATTTGCATTGCTTGGAATGGGACTGAATATGGGCACCGGTGCAAACCCAGTGCCTAAGTCACAGCTGCGTGACAGGATATTAGTCTGGGAGGTACCGGGTATGAGTAGCCGCTGAGTGTAGGGTGTGGCTGGTGCGGGTCTGTAGAAGTCTCCAGGCTGCGTCGAGGGCGAGGGGGCAGATGCAGAGGGGGGCCGCTGCGGGGGATCCCTGGGGCCACCAGCTGTGGCAGAGGTGGAGGCCGCAGCAGCTGCCGAGGAAGCTGCCATGGCGGCAAGGGAAGCTGCGGCGGCCGCCGCGGAAGCCGCCTCGGCCGGGCCCGGACCTCCGCCGATGCTCAGGCGGCTGCGCGCGGCTGCGATACCACACAAAGGCCATGTTTAATTATTAGATGCACTGTGATCCGGTCACGCCTCATGCCATATAGAAATCCGCCAGCACTTCCATGAATAGGGACGCTTATGAAGCATGATGTCCTTTGTGCACATACTCCATCTGACCTGACGAGTATTCTGTGATGTTGAGGGTATTTGAATCATATTCAAGGACGCATCAATCGCAAAAACTGATCTTTAAACACCTTCTACATGGCCAGATGAAGATTCTATCCAGTTAAACCTGTGAGAGAGAAACGCTGCTGCGACGCACCTGATCCTCATGGATTGGAAAGGCGTGTTGTAATAATAATAAACCTGTGATGTTCACTGTACTTTGCAGAAGCTTAGCAAGACTTGCCATATGCGCAGGACAGACCTGGTGCCGGCGTGCGCAGCTGCGGCTGCCACATGGGAGACAGCGCAGGGACTCGGCCGGCTCTAAGGCCGCCCTGCTCCGCGCGCAGATCCAGTCCTGCAAAACCACATGCACAAACGGCTGCAGTAAATGTGGATACTGACCTGGCATGAATGCTGGGTATTGGGTTGCTGCTGGAAGTGTTGGACATCTTGGCATGCACACAGGTGCTGACAAATTGCATGCAAAATGTTCTCATCAGTGCTGCGTCAGGAGCACACAATTCGTTAGTCATCCTTGCGGAGCAGAGGTAAAGCAGGCGTGGTGATGTGAGCAGTCAGGAACATGCACAGCTGCGTGGGGACAATGTGCAGGGTAGAAAAGTGCAGGCTGTCAGACAAGAGCAATACAGGTGGTCTGAAAGCAAGCGAAGGGACAATCGTATAAATCACCTGTAGCACCGACGGCCCCCGGTGCCTGAACAGGCGCAGTGCCACCAACGGTGTTGGAACCCCCGGCCTCGTTGTTCTCGGGGTCGCGCTGAGACCCTGCTGCTGCCATCGCCGCGAGGTCCGCCCTGCCCACAAGGGTGTATGCCGCGGGCGGCCAGCCTGCATGCATGACGAAAATAATCAGCGTCTCTTCGTAGTACTGCTCATGATGCAAAGTTCCTGTAACCCCATGAGAGCCCAGCAAAAACTCATACACGTCTTCAGCTCAACTTGAGGAGGTAAGATGATCAAACACGAGAATTTGCAAGGGTGTGCAGGAAATGACTGTGAGAAATATGCTTGCAATAACATGTACCCGGACGTGCTTCAGGGCCTCTTCAACATCCAGTCAGGCCAGAGTCAGGCATCTGAAAAAGTTTCAGACGATTAGTGATGCAGCTGTCATTTGTGTTTAGGTTTGTGCACGCACATGCTGATGGGTCAATTCATGATTCAGTCAGGCTGAGCCTCAAGCAGGTGGAACATCCACATACGAAAATTTGAAAATATATGGTTGACTTGTTATTTTTGAGATTGTGATTAAAATTGTGAGCGCACATGCTGGCGGGTCGGCTCGGCATCGGTGGAGGGCCTCTCGGATGGGCAGGGCTATGCCCACTGGCAGGCTGTCCACATCCCTCAAGCTCCACCCCTGTGCAGCCACCGCACCTTTCATGCATGACCAGGCTCGTTGTCAAAGCAATGAACACAAAAACCACTGTGCAGCCACCGCATTGATCATGCATGACCACCATTGTTGCCCAAACAATGAACACAAAAACCCCTAGCAGCCACCGCAGTCATCAGGCATGACCACCATTGTTGCCCAAACAATGAACACAAAGGCCCTTGCAGCCACCGCAGTCATCAGGCATGATCACACTCATCGCCCAAACAATGAACACAGGAAGCAGCCACAGCACCGATTATGCATGACCCTGCTCATTGCCCAAACAATGAACACAAAAACCAATGTGCAGCCACCGCACCGGTCATGCATGACCACCATTGTTGCCCAAACAATGAACACAAAAACCCCTTTGCAGCCACCGCAGTCATCAGGCACGACCACACTCATCGTGCAAACAATGAACACAGGAAGCCGCCACAGCACCGATTATGCATGACCCCCCTCATTGCCCAAACAATGAACACATATACCCCTGTGCAGCCACCGCACCGATCATGCATGACCAGGCTCAATGTCAAAGCAATGAACACATGAAGCATGCTTCTGCATGTCAAAGGAGCCTTCATTGGTCCTGCATGCCACATTCTGGCTCATCTCCTGCAAATTTTGGCGCGCAAATGGAGGCTTTCAGCAGCACTTTTCATGAGTGGAATATGCGCAGGAGGATCAAGGGCAGGATCGTCACCCGTTGCCACAGCAGCAGAGCAATGCCCTCACAGGCGCTGATGACGATGCTGCGCAGGTTACATTGGCTGCCGGTCTTGCCTGGCTCGCTCCAGAGCTCCTGACAGCACTGCCCTGCGGCAGGAAAGATATAGAGCCTCTGATCAGCACATACTTTTTGCCTGAAAGATCTGGGCCCCTTCCCATGCAAGAGAGCCGGTAACAAAGATACATGACGCTCTTGATGCTCTGAGCTCCGGGCTGCATGTAGCGTCCATGAAAAATAGAAAGAAAAAGGATTTGTGTAATGAGACTACAATTGACTAGCTTGACACTAGGGCAGGTGTACAATTGCAAGACGCCAGATTATTGTGGGTGAGGAATTGCACACCTGAAACAAAGGCAATGTCGCGGTAGAAGGCCGCCACGTCAGCAGTGCGCGACACGCAGCTGCGCTGCAGCTGCGCCAGCGGCGGCAGCCACCGGGAAGCTTCCTCGCCCCTGTCGTCGCAATCTGAGATTATCTCTCCACCCAATTTGCAAATTTCTGGCCTACAAGAAAGTGATGACCTCTAGGTGGTGTTACCTTTTACAGCATGCATACCAGGTATATGTATAAGGCAAGCCTGGTGTGGTCAATTTCCATAGACTTCAGGGAAATGGAGAAGGGTGTAGTGTCCAGGATAATTGGTGTCTGCAGTGACAGTTTTCATCCATCTTCAGACATGGGTCTAAAGGTTCAGGGCAGATTCACGAGTTTGAGTGTAAAGTGAAGCCACAGGGTGAGGCTGAGATATGGACCTGCCGGCCAGCATCTCCTGCAACGCCCTGTGCACGTCCGCCACTGGGCCGAGCTCCTGCTGCGCTGATGTGGCAGCTTTGTTACCGCCTGCAAATGGCCAACCAACTAAGCTGACCTCAAGCCCCTCTCCATGATGCCTAGTATTGAGAGTGGTGCAAAACCCATTTCAGAAAACATGATCTGCTCCCGCCTGCATGGTCAAGAGTTGTTGCAATTTCAAGCCCTTCATGGGAAATCTGAAAAGTGATGAGCGCAGGACGCCCTTGGCAGAAACGCCATGCAACCACAAAACTGTGGTATCCTTGGCAGAATCTGTAGCTATGCAGTTTCTACGCGCGTCCTGTGCCAGCTGTATAAGCCAGGCGTCAGACTGGCAATCATGACTTTCCTATGCAGCTTTTAGTCGCATCCTGTGCCAGCTATATAAGCTAGGCATCAGACTGAATCATGACTGCAAAGACGCTGGCAGATAGAACCCTGGTAGCAAGGCTGGCCATCGCAAGGAGAAAGCTCGTATCAATTTGGCAGAGCAAAGTGCGGGCATCAATCGTAGTTTGTATTGCATATCTTAAAGCAGAGTCTCAGGCAGCACACCTGCACTGCTGGGCAGGGGCATGTCTGTAGAGGCGATGCCTGGCCCCATGTCGCGCTGATAATGGTCCAGGTAGGGCCGAGCGCCCTGGAGGGATGCCAGCTGGCACAGCAGCCGCGCCAATTTTGGCAGCAGGTGCCACCTCAGCACATCCAGCTTGAAGTCCTGCAGCCACCAAGGCGCCGCTCAGCATTTACTTCAAAAGTAAATCGGGTCGAAAAATTTATGTTGTTTCACATCCGCCGGACTCTGGGAGGTCCACCAATCTTGCCATGCATTGCGAGTTTCTCCAAAGTGATAGGAGGGCAGTGCTGTCTAAAGAAGAGCACGCAGCTCGGCATTGACAAGAAGGGATCTGCACAGGCGGCCCGGGAAGTTGCGCACTAAGCTCATTATTTCGGAGGTCTCAAGGATTAAACCCATTTAAGCGAAGTATCGGTCCTGCCGGTGATGCTCTGCTGTTTCTTCCTGATTGGGCACGTTTGCGCTTTCAATATGTCCCTGATACCACTGCTGTGTTGAAAAGGGGAGTCTGCAGGGACAATTTGTACCTCGTAGATAGCATGCAGCGCTTGCAGCGCCTTAGTGACATCAGGCCTCTCGCTGATGTCAGCGGCGGCAGAAGTGGTCGATGAGTCACGCCCGGCTGGCACCCTTTGAGCCCCCTCGCCCACCCTCAGCCATGGGTACCTCCGCTCTTGCAGAATTTTCCTGCATATGACAGTATAATACTCTGCATGCCTGTAGAAAGTAGGGCAGACTGCAGTGCCACCCACGGAAAGCAAGCTAGGCGATGTAATGGAGACACATGTAAAGAAGGAATGGAGGCAAGCACATAATCCTGACAGATCGATACCAGAATAGCCCACCAACAGCAAAGCGGCCTTGCGCACAGATTTTTGAAGGACTTTCAAGCAGCATGACACAACCGCAAACACCTGGGGATTGGGAAGATCGAAAAAAGTGGATGGCCACACAGTAGCAGAGCAGGCCAGAAAGGAGCAGAGTCGCCAATCCCCAGAGCCCATCAAGATGTTTGGGAGCTGTGAAGCGCACAGCTGCATGCATGTTGTGCGTAACAGCAGCAGAGAGCCAAATCTACCTGTGCTGACTGGACTGCAGAAGGGCCTCCCAGGCAGCGGATGGTCCGGAGTCAACGCTGCCGCCAGGTGTCGCCGCGGTGGTGGCGTCGGTGGACTGGGAGGTCCCCCCGGCGGCGGAGTAGTCCCCCCGGCCGCCACCGCCGGCCCCCCGCTGCCGGAGCGGGGGGGCGCTCAGCGACACGGGGTCTTGCGCCCATCTCAGCAGCAGCGCAGCAAAGGCCTCCCACTCTCTCTTCACATCCCCCGCCGACGCCCCTACTTCTCACGCAAGCTCAGTTCCGGGTATCTGGCAAAATTTTCTATTGAATGCTGCAGGCAACCTACTGCCGTATAAGGATATTTTTGCAAGGTGAGGGCTCACTCAGTTGCCTCAACAACAGATAGAATTACGGGCAATTGAGTGGATCATTAAAGAATTAGGCTTTCCAAAACAAACTATAGCTGCAAAATTTTGCAGGCAAACTATTGCCACAAATTGTGGAGTGCATAAGAAACAGTGAACACTTTGAATGGGCGCACCCGGGGAGGTGATGAAGCGGCAGAAGAGGGCGTGCCAGACAGGGGGGTCCAGAGCCTCTTTAAGCGCCTCCAGTGCCAGTCCCGGCAGCGGCCGCACCGGTGTGAACGGCAGCGCTACTCGCACCGCGCGGCCGTCGGCAAAACTCACTGTGACCCTGTCCCCAACAGCGTCCTGCACCAAAACAGGCAGTGTCTCAACCGTACACTTATTGCACATGTACCCTGATCTCAATAAAAAATCAGTAATGCATTAGCGGTATCTGCATTCTGCCATGACAGCACCGACAGGCAAAATTATTTGCACACGTGGGTGGCCTAAAGGATTCTGCCCACTATATTTTGGATTTAGTACTGGAGTGGCACATTTAACACTTAGTGAATGTTTGCTGGCTGCGCAGAAATGCGCTAGTTGCTGTCCTCAACCGCTGGTCCTCGACTTATGTCCGACGTATACTTTTTTTGCTGCCAGGAATGCTCTACTACCAAAGATTACATGGGCCAAAGCCAAATAATATAGAACTGCCATCTCCCTCCTTTTCATGGAGCAGCCCTCCATACTGCTGACATGGTTATACATTTTATGATGTGTTGGCCACAGGGGGCAATATTTACATCCCTTCCCACAAGGCTTGTCGGCGCGTAGTGGGATGACTCACCGCCAGGTCCACGATCTCCGGGGGCGCTTCCAGCGCGTCCCCCAGGCCGGCCACATTAGGCCCCGACACAACGCCTTCGCTCCCAGGAGAAACGGCTCCGCCACCCTCGGCGCTGCCGGCCTCGTCCATGGAACAGTCGGAGAGACCCCCCGGCGAGTCCCCCCAGCTGTGCCTCGTCTTCTGGGGCGTCTCTGCCACTGCAGTCAACACACCCTTGCCTTCTTATTATCATTATTACATGCTTTTCCCAGCAAGGTATGTCCTGCAGACAAGCTGCGGTCGTAGGCTGCCACACTGCTACCCCTTGTTGGACTTGCCAGGATCCAAGCATGACCCTTTCAACAGTGGGCACGGTGCTCAGTATTTATACCGCCCCCCACCCGCCAGCCGGGGCCACACCTTGCCTTTGGCAATTTTTAAAATTAGTTCAATCTACCATGCAGTACTTTATGGGCGACAGATGAGCAAGAGGGAGTTGCACTCATGTACAAAAAGTCCTACATGTCCAAGTCAAGCACCCTGCAAGTGCAGACACCCCGCTGCATGAGAAGTCATTGCTCTTCTTTCCAACTCCTTCAGAACGTTTGAAAGAGTAGGAGACCCTTTCATGCAGCGGGAGGTCCAGGATTGCATTCTTTGTGATGAACATACACCAGCGCCCTGCTCATTGGCTGCAGTAGTTTGCACAGCGCTTCCCTTCAGTAAACAACTTCATTTACGTGCCCAGTGGGTGCTTGGACGGTCCTGTTGACCTGGGGATTTGACAAGCTGCATGCTCAAGCACATGAGAGCCCTTGCTGATCAATGCAACAACTTACACAGTGCTCGTCTTCCTCAAAGGACTTGATGTACATGCCCTGTAGGTAATGTCCAGCTAGTAGAATAAGAAGCATCAACAGATGGGCTTTTGCTTGCATTCAGCTTCACTAGCTGCTGCAAGTCTTACTAACGGAATTGTGTGGTTATTTATCTGTCTGCAACACTCATCAGAACAAGAGCGCACCTCTCTCCTCGGCCCGGCCGCCGCCGCCGGCCACCGGGGCATAGCGCGCGAAGCGGCCGGGGTCGCGCAGATTGACGGCCACGTTGCACACATGCCGCGAGCCGATGCAGAGGGAAAGGCGGCCAGTGGGGTGCAGCAGAAGAATGTCTCTGGCGGGGTGGTCCAGGGAGGGACCCCCGGAGGACCGGGGGCCACCGCAGACCGCCCGCTTCCGGATGGACTCCACCGCCGCCACCGCCACTGCGTCCAACGTGAACACCACCTGTCCAGCAAAACGTCGCCGTATTGGGTTGAATCATTTTTAAACCATAGCATGCTTCTCTGGACTTCTATGTTCACATCTCAGTAGTCCAGAGCTTCTCTGGGCTGGTGAAAGTGTCATTTGTGACCAAAGATCCACAAAAGCGCCCCATGCATAAGTGCTGGCTCAATCAATCGGCAAACCACTTCATTGGCTTGTACTGGGCGTCTTCACACTCCCGTGACAAACTCGGCTGCAATGCTCACTTCTTGCGTCAGAAAGTGTGCTTGTTGTGCATGTATGTCGAGCTGTGAGATGCAATAGCATCCTTCAAACTTTTCTGTCAGTTAATTAGACATGCAGGGTGCAATTGCATTTCAGAGCTCAAGATGCATGCGCGATGCAATAACTTGATATCACATTCGTCTGCTGCAGCCAAGCAAGTGCAGGAGTCAGAAGACGCTTAGTATGCCACCAGATTCTTCCCACAAACTTGCAATCCCGCAAAGCATGGCATCTGTGCGAAGCTCAAACAAGCTGCAATGAACAGGGCATTGCTGGCTTGGGAGACGGGCAAACCATGCTCGCCTCGACATGAGCAGGAGAAGAGGCACTGGCGGTCGGCAGCCGCAGGGCAGTTGCGCGCGCGGCCGCTCGGCTGTGCAGCAGGAGCAGAGGGGCGCTGTCATGATCTGTCGCCAGGTGGCCCTGGTCCGGGCAGGCATCTACACAGACACACACAGACATCCTCTGAAATGCTAATACGGATGTGCACGTCATGCATGTAATCGCCAATCGATTACCTGCACACCCATCAAGCTTTTATTTTGCCGCAACGATAAATGTGATATCTGTGCATCACAAGCGTGAATGCTGCTGCAGGCCGAGTGCGTATTGCTGCACCATTCAGGATATGGCAGTCATGTAGCAAAGTGCCTGCACCATGCTTTGTTCTGTCTTCGCTGCATTGCTAAAGGGTGCAGTTGGGACAAGAACTTGGGGGCGGCAGCACACCTGCAGGCACCTTCTGCTGCCACAACAGGCCAGCGACAAGCTTGGGCTTGTTGCGAAGCTTCGTCGGCTCCAGGCCGGCGGCGCGCGCATTTGCGGCGGCTGCTTCGACCGCGCGTGAGACCGGTGAGAACGCTGCTGGAGACAGACGCCCATCCGCCAGCCGCAAGCTCTGCCTGTGAGAGCAGACACTGGCTGAATGCAATGTTTGACTTGGTATATATGCCAGCCAGGCGGTTTTAATTTTTGATCTCTTGCTTACAATAGTGGAGCTAGAACCACAGCATATGCTCCCCAAGCACGCACTTTCCCATTCAGTGGATTTACATGGGTCAACTGCCAAGGACTTGCGAAACTGCTGAAAAACCCGAGTTTCTGTTTTCTTGGACAGATTGCTTGGCTGAAGCTGCATTGGAAGCCAGCGTTTCCCGCTACCTCGCCGATGCCTTCCCCCTCGGGGGCGTCGTGCAGAGCAACAAATCAGGAACACAATTTGGGGCACCATGGCTGACGAGAGCATCGAAGATAGATTCAAGAAGGCCGTCTGGCTCATCCGCAATGGCCCCAAGATGGACTCGACCAACGAGCAGAAGCTGACGTTCTACTCTTACTTCAAGCAGGTGGGAAGTCGTAGCAGATCCTGCCTCTTGGCTTCAGCAACAATGCCTAATCTGTGCTGTGAAGCCTCAGCACAATTTTGCACCCACTTTCGTGTATTGAAATGTCAAAGCCGACACCCCTAGGCAAAGTCTGTCCAGCCATTCCTCGGATGAGACAAACCAAAGTTGTCCAATGCGCCAACTCAGTGCAACCAAAGCTGCACAAATTTCTAGTGCTTAAGTACTAAACCTGCAAAGGCGTACCATCACATTGCCGAAAAGAAAACGCAAATCATTTATCTCGCGAGCCTGACTTGAAAAAAAAGGATACATCACATCACGTTGGGTAAAAGGACTCCTTTGCCAATCTGCAGGCCACCAAAGGAGATGTGGAAGGCACTCAGCCATGGGCGGTGCAAATCGAGGCCAGGGCCAAGTGGGACTGGTGGGCCAAACTCAAGGGCATGAGCAAGGAGGAGGCCATGCAGCACTACATAGACCTCCTCGGCGATCCTGAGATCTGGGAGAACCACGAACTGCTCAAGAGTACCTACAAGCCCGCGGAGTTTGACCTTGCAAAGATCTGAGTAGCACAGCTGCACCTTAAAGCAGAGCGCAGAATGGTCTTATGCTTAGGAACTGTGTCCAGTACCAGATCAGCCTCTCAAATGAGAGGATGCTCAGATGAACTCCTGCTTAGCAGCTAGAACAATTCATATCCCAGAATTGTACTCAGTCAATTCTGCAGGCATCAATACCTATGCACTGCCAGAGTATGCCTGCTGGAGGGCTGGCTAGCAGCCCTCCCAAACGGCTCAAAATTCATTGGGCAAGGGCATTTTGTACATAGCGTATCACGCAGTGCCTGAAGCTTTGTAAATTGCTGCACTGTTACATATCCCTACACCTTGGTGCAAGAGGCAGCCGAGTACGTGCTGACAATGCCAACTAAAACGTGACTACCCAAGAAAGAATAACATACAGCCACAGCATAAATCCGACCTCCCCTCAGCGTGGCCCCCCCCCCCAAAATAAACACTGCCTCTAACATGCTGAGAGCAGTATGATGTCAGGGGTAGCGGGGCTTCAATCAGGAGCACACCTCTTGCTTGCGGAGGGAGGGATGCCTCCGTTGGGGGCGCGCAGAATCTGAGCAGGTGTGCGCGGCTGCAGACCGGCTGGAATCTGCGGTGCTGGATCCCCATACTTGATGTGCCACAATGCCAGTCGCCCCAATCTCTGCATGCACGCACGCTTTCTCAGACCAAAGGTTGCGTCACAAGCAAACCCGCACCCTTCAAAAGAAGTCAATCGGCAAATTAGTCAGTACTGTTTCCAATGGTGAGACCAGGAAAAATGATGATGCCCTTAAAATACTTGATCCTCTTTTCAAATGGACTAGAACTAAAAGAGTGCCAGTTTGTATGGTCTCGGATCGTCCAAAGATGCCACAGTGTGATCCTTAAACTGCACCTGTAAACTTGAACGGAGCAGCATCCCTTACGTAATCAGGGCTGTCACCTTGCTGTAGGTGGCCAGGTAGGGCAGCTCTGCCGAGGACCAGATGATCTTTTCGTCCTGCCAGCTGGCGCTGATGTCAGCGCTGAACTCTGCTGACAGCGCCTGCACCTCCTCCAGCGGGTGAGTCAGGATGCTGCACCGCATTCCCTCCTGCCCCTGGAGCCAGCCATGAAAGTTGTTGTTTTTGTCTTTGCCCACTTTAATGTATCAACAATAGGAGATTAGCCATGCAAGACAGCAGGGCACCGCAAGGACCGGACGATAGAGAAGACAAATATGATGAGCTCGGCTTTGCTAAGGATGAGCTGGAGAGGGTCATGGAACAGATAGAGGCCCATCCGCCTATTTGCGTCGGTCATCCTGGTGGAGCCCTAGGGCACTTTGACATATTCTGCCCAACACACTCCAGTGTGACTACAAGATACAGCATTGTGGCAACTCTGGCATTGGTGGGATGTGATGTCAGGGCCCCAGACAGTCTGCCTGCCACTGACATTGCAAGTCCCACACAGGCAAGCAGAGATGCTTGCTCAGTGCACAAGCATCTGACCACCCTACAACCTGCACTCTCAACAAGCTGATGCCCACCGAGGGAGCAGCAGAAACAGGCAGGCCTCTTCAGGACGCAGGAGGGCCAGGAACTTCCTTGAAGATGACACTCACGTTCAAAAGAAGGCCTTGTGGGATGGGGTGCAGGGAAGTGACCGCGGCTGGTACAGGCACAGTCTGCAGCTGGCCGCTCAGAGTGTAGGTGGTGAGCAGTGACTGCTGCAGCATGCACAGCGTGGAGCCTGCCCCATTGTCCTGGAACTTTGCCCATGTCACCTTCGAGAGGCAAGAGCGCATCAGGTTTACTCTCATTTAAATCGCAAGTTCTCTTGTATCGTTCTCGGGGTTACCAGCCTAGACTGCATGCTGATGCAGCATGGGACTCCTTTGTAGAGCAGATACTGCGTTGACGTTCCCACTCCTGTGAAATGGATTGTGTGAAGGCCGATGCATGCTCTGCTGGACTCTTCATGAGAGAATACCGTCAAGGGTGCGTCATGGCTGTCGCTTGTTCATCCGGCCTAGCAAATAATGGGAGACTGACCTGCAGCACAGTGGAGTCCAGTGTAAAGCAGCGCCGCACAACTCTGGCCGCACTCCACACCACCCTGCAGCACCACATGCCTTTGCATTTACATGCCTTTGCATTTCGTTAACCTTATTGAGTGCCAGGAATGTCACGAAATATAAATGAGTGGGGGTTACTGGGCGCATGTACTGTTGCAAAGACACAATCCTGTATGAGCTCCTTGTGTAGATCATATTTCAGATCATTCTGGGAGGATAGCTCTCTGCTAAAGTAGCCATCTCCTCACCTGTTCCCATGCCAGCAGATCTCCTCGTCAAAGGCATTCCCCCCGAGAACGGATGATCTGCCTCCGAAGATCAAAGCAGTGCTTGAAGCTTGGCCGCTCTGAAACACACGTGGCACAAAATTCACTGAGTCCAGGAGTTTCCCGGTCAGATTGTTTGATGGAAAGTCCAGATTGCCTCTGGCGTGGAGGGGACTGAGCTGCTCTTCAGACGAATGCCAGGAATGAATATTACCTCAAGATTCTGCTTGCTGGCCTGAATGAGGTGTTTCTCGCCGTAAACAGAGTGGCCACCAAGGTTGATGGCTGCTTTGCAAGTCAACAGGTTGTTGATGAGTTCCATGAAATGCAGCAACTGGGTCCTCAACGCAATTTATGCCATGTCAATACCAAGTGTTATTTCTTAAGATAATTTTCTGGGCTGATCGCGCTGCACTTTTGTTGATCGGCATGGACATGACACCAACTGGATCCACAAAAATCATGGTCTCGATGCTGCACGAGGGCGCATTATGCAACGATGGTCAATAGACAAATAATTTCAACTACTATCGGTCTTGTCAGAAGGCACCAACGCCTTGAGTTCTTGCCAAGATGGACATTTGATGTGTCATACGCTCTTTCCTTTGGGCAGGGCATAAACTGATGTGGTGCAAGCACAAATTTTCATGCCCAAAAATCACCATCTTAGAGGTGGCCAGTCACGTCTTTGCTATGTGTCATTGTTGATTTCAGAGAAAGAACAAAGCAACGAATGGCCGTACACTTAAGATCACAGCAAGCATGGCACTTCACTGGACGTGCGGTGGGCCGGGCTCAAGCTTTCTTCTGCCAAGCACGACTGGGAAAGCAAGCATCGCTTATAGAGTACAGAAGAATATTGCTAGCATGACCACATGCAGCATCCGTATCACATCAGTAAGGTACAAACGGTGACACCCAATCACATGATTCCCCAAATTGGCACAGTCCAACATTACCACAGGTAGGGCTGCAACACAAAAGGTAGTTCTGAAAGCTCTATGGGAAGCGCCTGAACCATGTCAGGCAGCCCTGCACTGGCAGATACACTGCATGGGTAAGCAAGTCTTTCAGAGAAAGAATGCTAGCTGTGCACTACTCGTCTTGTCCCTTACAGTGTACTTCTTGACTAAACCAATGACTCCTCCACTTGAGGCATCAGAGCCTCAGCCATTGAGTGAGGACGCCTTGTCCAGTTGTCACCTCCAGCAGGAGAATTGTGAGCACTGCCAACACTGCAAGAAGACACACAACACAAAGGTCAGCCATCGCTGCATGCTACCCCAAACGCACACTAATGTGAGCCGACATCTTTAATAAAAGTCCCCGTCCATGCTGTCCTAAAAGGTGCGCCAAAGCGCAGTCCAAAGCAAACGGCACGCACACAAGACAGGTGAATTGTCCTCCTGAATGAGGATGCATCATGAAGTTGCTGCAAGAAGCTTGCAACTTTGGCTGGCCAACCTCCTCATAGAACATCCGCTGCGTCATCCTTCACTGGCCGGAACAGCGCACATGTTCAATAAGGATACTACTTGGGATGACTTTATATGGTAAACACAGTTGTGAATGTGCTAGCCATCCCCCCCTCAGTACGCTAACACTCGCACTGTCTTGCATCCATGCCCTCTTTCCTACTTTGTTCAGCTCAGTGAGAGGGAAGGCGCACTTGCGATGCGGCCGTTCCAGGTCTCGGCGCTCTTGGTCCAGCCCCACTGCCACATGCGCACAGGTGCCGGCAGCACGCGCCGCTCGCGGTCATACGTCTGCAAGATCTCCTCCACACGCCCTGCAAGAAATTTGTGCCACATCAGTCACGCATTATCAATGGTTGCTCTTCGATGCAACTCAGGCTTCACCTGCCGAGAGAGGGGAAAGTGGGTCTGCACATGAATTGTGGGTGACAGCTGCCAAACAGCCTGAACGGCAGGCACAAGGACGCCGTTGCCTGTCACTGCTCCTGCTCTAGAGCACAGCCAGCCAGGACCTCCAACTGAACACTCCTGAACTGGAGGCCTTCTCAAGCCGTCGGTTCTCTGGACGTGTTGACCGGAGTACAGTAACCCTCATCACACGAGTTGAAAACCGCCTTTGCTGGTGAACCAACTGATTCCCAGCCGTTTTCACAAACCCAAGCCCCATGTCTCGGGCATATTCAGCGTTCAGGCGGCCCAGAGTGACAGCACAGCATGCGAGTGGCCGCTCACCGGGAATGGGCCCCAGGTTCATGCTGTCGTTGAGGGAGGGGATGTAGCCGGGCCGCGGCGCAGCGCTGGGAAGCTTCTCAAGCACCATGGCCGCCAGGTCATCGATGAATGTTGGATTCGTGTTCAGCGCCGGAACGCGACCCCACGCCTACAACGAAATTTGAAAAACTGTTCAAAAGTTGTTTGCGTCAGGGTTTGGTCCTTGAGATTCGATGATGTGAAGCAACACTAGGCTGTAAACTCTTATAGGCCCCGCAGACGCGGCTGCAGGCGCCCTGTGTGTATGCCCTATGGCCTCTGGCTTTCGGTGCGCCGACCTGTATTGATAATAATAATAAGAATAACAATAACAGTACAGTAATTCGTCTGCTCCACGAGAAGCAGGCACCGCTGCAGACCCCGCCCTCATGCAGCAGCAACTGGTGCAGCTCTGGGTCACTCTTAGCTGGTTTTTAGGAACAGCGGGCTATGGTCATGCTTGCAACAGGGGCTAGGAGGCTAGACAGCTCCGGCCCCTGCCACACAACAGCATAAGCCCCCGCTCCTAGCGAGCTCCTCATAAGGTCCAAAGACGCACCGAAAATCGTTGCACGATGCAATCTGCGCCTTCTAAATGGTCTGTCATGCCACAGAAGGGCGCACCAATGCAGTAACTACCTCAGTCCCTCAATCTGTCCTATGCTGGCCATGCAGCTCCAGATTGCAAGCCATCTGGTAGTGTTATGGCAGTGTTGATGCACACATGAAAGGACCCAGCAGGGAAAAAACTAGCGCCATTACAAAGACTAGGAGCAACTGATGCCCAGCTGTCTGTGGTTATCATTTATTACTTTTGGGGACTCAGCCGATACATTAGAATACTATTGCATTTTGGACACCTGTTGAGAGCTACCTGAGGCTCACTGGCCTTGTGGGCAGTCTTCCACTGCCCATCTTCGTATCACAAATTCCCAATGTGTCTGCATTCTGTCATTTTTATTGATTGATTGATTGATTGACATGTCAAATGACTCCTCACCTGGACGCCAGACTCAAGGGCGAGTTCTCTGTACTCCATGTCAATCTCCTCCAGAGTCTCTATGTGCTCCGAGACAAAGGAGATGGGCACTGCCAGCAGCTGCTTCACCCCTGACGCCCCCAGCTCCCGGATCTTTGCATCTGTGTACGGCTGTAACCATTCCACCTACACAGCACCGGCACACTCTCTTCCACCTGCAATTTGGTTATATTGTTATATAATGATTACATTTTAGGCACCTTTTGGGAGCCATCTGAGGCTCACCCGAGGTCTTAGAGTGACATAATACCTGCATTGTGTGGATGCTGCAGCAACGAGCCAGCAAGCCACATTGTATTCCGCACCAAGCAGGAACCATGGGGTGTCTTGGGCTAGGAGCGGCCCCACATGGCTCCATTTCTTATCACGGAATACAAGAGAGGCCCTGGGCCCTTCAATATGTGTCTCTGCCATCCCAATGCACAGTGCCACAGCCATCCGCATGCCAAATGAGCTACCAAGCAAAGAGACTCCTGCTTGATCTTTGCAGCTGATTGCTCAAGCATGCAGAGGACGGTGCAAATCAGGGCTTTGCATCAAGCACAAGCCGCATATCTCTACACATCATAGAAGTGCTACGAGTGCCGCACCGGGCCGACGCGGGACTGGTAGGCTAGCGAGTATGAGTTAGTCACCCCCCGCTGCTGCAGCCGGTCCATGATCATGCCCACACACTGCTCCATCTCGTCCCTGTAAGGATCCCCGTCCTGTCGCAATGCAATGCATACCAACATGTCACCACCTGCCCTCAAAACACCTCATACTCCAATGCAGCTGTGGCCCAGCCCCACGCTTCTCTGAGCCAGAAGAGTACGTCTTCGTTCCCAGAGCCACGCCTTCCCTCCCAGCATGCTGCACCCCTCTTGCTGTACCCCAGAAATCACCTGCAATCTGGCTTGTTAAGAGGCCTGCATATCAAGCTATTTTCTGCCGCCGTTTGCTGTCAGAGGCATATGTCCTCATTCAAGTAAGCACTAAGAAAGAGCAGGGGTTGCAGATGCATTTGCACCTGTTCCACGTATGACACAGGGACGCCGTGCGCGCTGAAGAAGATCTCTGTCTTCTCGGGTGAGTCAAACTTCTGCAGCTCCTTCTCTATCAGCTCCGCCATCGCCCTCAGATATCCCTCCCTGAAGTACCTGCAGATAATATCAAGAGCCCAATTAAGCACATCCCGCCGTTTATTCATCTGCACTGATGTCAGGCAAGACAAGCTTCCACTTACTGGTACATGACTCATGAACCTTCAAACGAGTGCGCTACAGGCTGTGCAATGGAGCTCATCGAGACACGCCCCCAAGAGAATCGCAACTGGAACCCGAGATACACAGATGCAGCTGCAAACTACTGAAGGCGTGTCACAATGAGCTGGCAAGCTTGCATGCCCAAGAAGCTCAACTCATGCACTTCAACCCAGGCTTCAGCTCCCCCACAGCGGCCACAATTGGGACTGAGAGCGTGACAACAGCACAGTGGCATGTGTAGACCTCGCTGGTAGCTTCCCAGGATGTCCTGGACGAAGAGAGAAAATCATGTGAGGGAGGTCAGGGGCTCGCCATGAGGCGATGACGGAGTGTTTGAGGCCGGAGAGGGCGGGGTCGCTCTCAAACATCTTCTCCAGCAGGCGCAGACTGGAGCCGGAGGTGGAGATGGAGAACTGGGGGTACAGCGGGATGACGATCAGGTGAGTCATGCCGTCCGCCTTGATCTGCGACCGCACAGCAGAGCACCCTCAGCTGCACGATGCCTTTAAAGAGATGCATTGGTCCTGGCAGTGACTCCTGAGGCAACGTTACACAGCAAAATAATAGAGGGGGCACTGATAGACCAGCCAGGCACTTGCATCCCCAAAATCCATGCAGGACTCGTCAGCCCTTTAAATTTCCACACTCCTGCTGTTCCAGCATACAGTGAAAGAACAGTCGAGGTGCTTGAACCTGAAAGAGCTGACAAGACATGCATTTTTTCACCAATGCAATCGCCATTATGAAAGTCTCCCAGTAAGGCCAGGCATCTGAGGGAGAGAGGGAACCCCACCTGATCCATGGCATCCTCGATGAAGGGCGACCAGTAGCGCATGCCAACGTACACCTTCGCATCCAGGCCTTCTGTTTTGAGCGCAGCCGCCAGCGCGTCGGCCTGCTGCTCTGTGATGCGCCGCAGTGGCGAGCCGCCGCCGATGCGCTTGTAGCCCTCCGAGCTCTTGGGCGCGCGCAGGCTGCTGATCAACTTCGCCAGCGGCCGCTGCAGGAAGCGCGCTGCGCGCACAGGAGAGCAGTATTCAGTTATATTAGATAACAAGGCCAATGACCTAGGTAATGATGGTGTGCTCCAGTCAACATGGCAACCAATATGTCCTTCTTCTCTGCTACAATCCACTGAGGAAAGGAAAAGGCTCCTCATTGAGGAGAGCTCAATACGTCAGCTTAAGGACAGCCCCATTGTGATGCAACCTAGCCCACATCATTGGCAATAGTGGCTATCATTAAAACAGCTCTCCTTGACAGCTGAACGACTACCGCCATATGCCGAAGCATGGTTCCATGTTGCAAAGCAACAAATGATGCCCCTGCCCCTGCGCGGGCTGCACCAGCATTCATGACAGGCACATGAGAGGATGACAGCAGCTCGCACCATAGGGAGGCAGGCGAATGATGCTGTCGTCTGCGAAGAGGTTGTACAGAAAGGGCTCCACATCATCCAAAGTCTCCGGTCCTCCCAGATTCAGCAGCAGGACCCCCACTTTCTCTTCTGGCGGCAGCCGCACGGCAGCTGTGCTGCCACCGGCGTCATCGGCGTCGCTCCCCCGTGTGTCGCTCGCTTCCCTGGAGGGAGATGCCACGCTGAGAGCCTGCGGCGGAGGAGGGAACCCCGCCCTGCGCCTGCGCCCGCGCCCGGCCGGCTGTGTCGGTTGTGCGCTCGCGGAGCAGCAACACCGCTCTGGCTGCGCCCGCCTGTGTGCCTGGGGATGCGGCCTGCGCAGAAAGGAGGAACGTCTCATCAGCTGGATTGTCAGCGGCTGTGCCGCAGAGAAAAGACTTCATCACATGCATTTGACGTGTCTCTTTGAGATCCTGCACCTTGACTAGGGTGCAAGGTTGGCAGAATCATCATCAACACCTCCATACAACACCAGCATCAATGAATACCACAAGCACAGCAACACAGAAGTGGGCCTGAACTGGTGCAAAAGGGCAAGTGGAAGGTGTAGCCCAGAAAAAGAGATGCATTCTAATAAAATTTAAAGCCCCTCAAGCGGGAGGGATGTCCAACATTGCCATCAATGCGGGGATATTTGATGATAGCTGTCTGTACCAGCTTTCCGTACCATCCCTCAACAGCGTCCATTCTGATAGGTGTGCACAATGACAGGGAGCACTTGAAATGCCCGTGGATTCGCATTGAAAACAGATATAGTCGAAGAGAAGCCAAGAAGTAAAAACATATATCGCCTTTCTCATGTTGCACAGGAATGGCAGTGCTGAGCCACTTACAAGGAGCAAAGCTTCGGTGGCGCCTGCGATGTGTGAATGTTGGGACTGCATGATGGCTGACAGAACGCGCTGCTAGGCAGCTGACAGTTCATGCTCCCCAGCCGTACTTCTCCTCCCTTTTCACTGGCCAAAAGCAATCTTCCTGCCCTCTTTCTCACAAAGGCCCGACACCGTGAAGCGTGCAAAGGTCCTCAAATAGTGTACTTTTGAAGGCGAGTCAGATTCAAGCTCTGATTGCAGCAGCCTAGCGTGATCGCTTGTCACATTTGAGAAGTCAGTGAGACCCTCGTGTGGCCCTCTGCGCACTTGGCCGATGACGTGGCGTTGCCTGCGCGTGGTGGACGCATGCACATGCACCTAAACTTTCCTATAATTTGCAGCAAGAGGCAAACTTCTCCCTAATATAAGAGTGTAATCAAAGGAGCAAAGATCTGCCACAGTGCATATTACTGGGAAGACCCAGCTGCCAGAGTCACTGACCATACGGTATGGGACCGGTCTTTGCTCGTGAGGAATGCAGGTTGTAATGTGATCGTAGTGCAGTATCTATTTTTAAAGCACGCCATGTTGGCATGGATCGTTCATACCAGGCTGAAAATGCCCGTTCTCGTCCGCTCCCGGAAGCAAAGCTGCCTTGGGCGTCACCAGTAGTGGGTTGGGTGACCACCTGCGAACCCGACGTGATGATCTGTCATTTTGCGCATTTTCCTCTTGCTCGGGCGTCTACTTACCTTCTGTTCCTTCTCCACTATCTGCGAGCATGCCTAGGTGATTGAAGACATAGGTGAGATACAAACAGCGAGGTCCCCGGTTCAAGACTCTTGCGGAACTATACATTTTTGGTCTGCTTTTGCCAAACAGTATTTGCACAAGCGTGGACAGGATTCTAACCAAACACCTCAACAAGAGTCCTTGAGCAGATATTCTGGGTGTCTAGATCTTCAAGAGCACGTGATTCACTTTCCCATGCAGCACTAATAGTATGCGGCACGGATCCGGAGGGAAGGCCTCCATGGCTGAACTCCGAACTGCATCACTGCGAGTCGCATGTACGGCAAATCGTTCACCTCTGATATATTTTCCCATTTGCTCGTGGTGTCTCAATTCTCCGAGTGCATCTGACTCGTGTGAGCAGACATTGGATGCTCTTTACAAGGCTTCACAACCCAATGATCTTCCAGAAATGCGAGGCCATCAGGCTAGTCTAGTGTAGCAAATTGCAACTCAGAGAGGCGTTCCATGCCACTTCCATACATGAGACTTCTCACACTTTTCATACCGAGGTTGGGAAAAGCAGTGGGCGCACTGCGTTATTAAACGCAGATACAGCCTACAAATGATCTTGAAAGCAACCCTCGGATTTGGAAGCAACCTGACTGATAGACCATATTCCAATCAGAAGAAGGGTCAAAAGGAGTCATCACCTCTTCGCAGCAATGTCTGCCCAGTTTGTGAAGCTAACAAGGTTCCCAAAGCACAGGTGCTGCAAAAGCAACAGCATTATAAGTTGTTCAATATAGCACAGCCGCCGTTACCCATATGCCAAATTGCGGATTTTGACGCATCATCAGAGCCAGCTGCATGCCTCTGCGCACAGATCCAGCTTGCAAAAAGCAGTACTGGAATAATTTTTGCTCGTGCACTCGACACTGAATATATCACCATTGCCTGTGTTCGTGCATTATCATGTACTACTTTATCTGCAATATTGCCTGCTGCCCTCACCATGATGGCGGTGACCGGCCATTCAAATCATGCTTGTCAAGCCTCGTGAGTGCAGCCAACCTTACCCCAGCACTCCACACAAAACCAATGCCTTTTGCAGCGGCTCTTATCTTTACTGGGGTGCACTCAAGTGCACAGTTTGCATGGCAAGCTCGCTCCCAGCACAGACACCACGATTGGCCCGCACTCGGCAGCATGCACA
Source organism: Coccomyxa subellipsoidea C-169 (assembly GCF_000258705.1). NCBI lineage: Eukaryota > Viridiplantae > Chlorophyta > Trebouxiophyceae > Coccomyxaceae > Coccomyxa > Coccomyxa subellipsoidea. The sequence continues at coordinate 148,531 of NW_005178027.1, forward strand.
GCGTGCGGCGTGCACAGCGCGCAGCGCTCAGTACTTGTTGATGCCGAAGATGCGGACCTTGTGCATGGCTGGGAATTTGGCGATGACCAGCACAAGCAGCACTATGAGGTTGAGGCCGAGCGGCTGCCGCCGGTAGTCTGTGCCGTGGGTCGCGAGCAAAAAGAGCGCCACCGGGACCAGGGTGAGAAATTTGCGCGTGTTGGTGTTCTGCACCCCGTCGTCCAGCTGCTCCCAGAAGGTCAGGCTGTCATACTTGCCCTGCAGGGAGAAGCAGCAAACTTTCAGCAAGATGTCAAGAAAAGACTGTCGGACAGGGTGCGTGACATTGAAAACCCCACAAGATGGCCCTAGCTTGAGAAGGCTGGTGCGTGCGGCAAGCTGCAGCTATGGCTGCACCAGAGCAAGGCATGCTAGCCAAGATGATTGATGGAGGCTGCGCCCACAGGTGGGGAAGGCTATTCACTAGCGCGGCGGCAGCATCTTGCACCTGACTGGTCCAAAAGCTTGTGACATGAGCTGTCTGAGCCAGCTTGACTACACTGACACAAGCCACTGTGTTCATCTTTGGGCACAGTTCCCTTGACATCAAGCTGCGCACCTGGTCCATCTGCACTGGGGAGCCCTTGTTCCAGTGGAGGAGGTAGTAGGTGATGACCCCATGCAGCAGGTGCACGTAGGTCCAGGCCAGGCCCGAGTCCATGAATAGCGAGAGGATCAGCCACCCCAGGCATATCAGCGCCACGATGAAGGTCCAGGCCTCGGGCGCACTCAGCCACTCCACGTTCTTGTTTGTGGTGACTGGCTGGGAGGCTCTGCGAGTGGGGGACAGGGTCCTGCGATTTGGTGAGAAGCCATCCTGTGCAATTGGTGACGACGCCATAATCGCACCCTGCTTCGAGGGCAGGCGGCCTGTGTGGCAGGCATTCACATGTCACGGCAGGCTTGGAGGAATTGGTGAAGGTGCCAGCCTGCTCAGCGGGCAGATTGGTGCCACATCACAGATGCAGAAGCTCGTAGTCTTCAAGCAAGCATCCAGAAACTGTAGTATCTAGGAGCTAGTAAATCAATACCTTGAATAAAGGTGAACGCAATTGTAAATGATCGCTCGAGGAGGAGTTCTCGTACCTAACTCCCTCTTAAGTTCCCCGAAGCTCTGGGTTGGGAAAGCCAAGACTTCTGTCACTTTCTATCCTAGGGACTTCGGTGTGCGATTAATAGTACTCCTGCATAGCAGATTAGTGAGAATCTTTCAAAGGATGCTGCAGCGAAGGAGACGACTATACATGGACACCTGTACAGGATTGAGAATATTATTGTACATACAGTCTGCATGAATTCGCCTACGACTCGCGATCATGAAAATATATAGATCTATAATTTTCCAGCGACTCACAAACACTGCTTATTGCGCACCTACCCACCAGAAACACTTGATCGTCAATCTTCCTGAAGACTCTGTGACTTCACTTGGAGTTCTGGGCCTCGTGCGCACATCTCCCGCACGATCTTCTACGAGTGGTGCATTATCAGGTAGCAACACTATAACAATAGGGTCTCAGAGGACACTTGGAAAGAACGAATCACGTTCACGACAGTGGTCACAAAATCTTTTGTCAGCCCAAGTAGCTCAGCTCTCCAAGTGCAGAAGCGCAGCCTTCTTAAAACGTAGACACTTCAACAATGGACGCACAAGGAGGTTTGCCCGTCTTGCAGTTACCTTAATTTTCCAATGGGGGAAGCTGCATCTACTCAGCTTCTATGTGATTACTAACCTTGGCTACATGCCATTTCAAAAGATCTGTATGAATGTTGCTGTTAACATACCAGCTTTTGCAATGTAGCCTTGATAGATGCAGGTGAACCTTCACGGGTCAGTGACTGTGAGAATTTGCATTGATGCCGTGATCAAGATCAAGATCTCTGGAAATTCTTCTGAGCGCTCAGCGGAGTCAGCGAGACGGCTGATCAGTCATGAAACTGTCATGGCATGTCCCGCTAAATAACCAGGGAGACGCGTATGACCTGACAACCCGGCCCACCATGAAAATAATGATAAACATGCCATGCAGTGCTTACTCAGCATGCTTACTCAGCATGAAATACTCAGCACGCAATGTTGAGATTGAAAATCAATAGCTGCCAGACACCATCATGACTGGTCACTGACAGAAAATTATCTGGCAAAAATCTGGCAGTAAAACAGTAAATGATCTGCACTGTGCTATCATAGTGTGCTATCACATGATGTGCTGCATACGCTGCATGCATAGTCAGTATAGTACGCACGGTAGCAAACATGCACACTGTTGATGAACAAGTTTTTAGCCATGCCAAAAATCAATGATTACATCGAGTCAATTGGAGAATATTCCTGGATCAAACACACGAATTCCTATATTTTTCGTGCAATCAGGGCTTCAGAGCCGCAAATCTCTTTTTATTTCTGATTCCTGAATTTCCCAAAGCATCATTAACAAAGTTCAATCAATCAGAGGTACCGGTAATCTGCAGCTTGACCACTGATCATGTCATGTTTCTGACTCATAACCTCAGTGCCCAATCCATCTTGGACCACAAAAATTCAATGAATTATTCGTGCTAACGCAGACAAAGTACCTTCCCTATCATTGTTGCTGTTTCATACTCGGAATTCCTTCACTTCGCAGTAAAATCCCCGGCGATGTTTCACCTGCCGACCTCAATTCTAACCGACCAGCAATGGATTGCCAAGCTGACCAATTGCAAATGACTGCCCCACACTACCCGTAAACAAAGAAAAGAGGAACTTTTTCATTAAAACTACGTACACTGGATGCCACACGCACAATCCATGGCTAGCATGGAATGTAGGCCTGTTCTACAATTTGCCCTAGCCTCATCACCAAACTCATGTCTTTCCCCTGAGCTAGCTAGCTAGCGCTGAAGCTGGCCATCCTCTGATCATCAAGAACAACTCTTCGCCAAGACAGGCTGTGACGGCCGGGTCAGCAGCAAAGAAGCAACTGGCAACGGAAAGCTACAATGTACAGGGACCGAAGCCTTGGCAGCTGCGATTCGCCTGATCGCGCCTAGCCAGGCAATGCTGACAAGCCCAGCAGGGATGGGTACCGGGTCTATGATCGAACTAGCACAACAAAGAAGAGATTGACTCCCGCAGATACACTGCACAATTGCTGACACTGAGGCAACCATCACAGGATTGGTTGCGCCCTGATTCTCAAAAGATTACTCCTTCCTGACCTGCTCATCTGAGCTCTGACCTATCTCGACCAATAGCACCGCAGCATGTGCAGTGGAAAATGATGAGCATACAGCCCACAAGAATGTCTGGTTAACCCTGACTTGCCAACCCTTCACAGACGCCCTTCCTCAATTGTGGACGACATACGTCCCATGGTACAAGAATCTGCAGCAGCGCCTTTTTAGGACTTGATGTAAGAAAATTGACGCTACCGCCCGGTCCTGCAGAGGAGCCGGTAATGCAATTGCGCGCTGAGTAAAAAACCCGCGCTGCCTTCTTTATATCTAAAAGAATGGCCGCCCGTTGCTTCAGCGGCTGGGCTCAAGGTACACTGCGCAGCCTTCTTCAATGCAGATGGAATAGCTGATTGAAGGTTCAGCGGCTGGGCTCCAATAGATGAGTAGAACGGCCAGATCAGGCCTCGGCGGCAAACAGCACGCCGGCGGGGTGTGACACATTGGCAACCTCGGATGACATAACCTCGCGGGGGAGGCGAGCGAGTGCCCGGTAGTCATCCTCGGGAAGATCCCAATTCAGCACATCCAGGATGCCCTGCAGCATCCACCCATATTTTATCATCTTTTGTCAAGAAAAACGCTAGAGGAATGCCAGGTAATCAGACATGGTCTCCTGTGCATGCCAATGGCATCCTGTGGAAGAGGTTGTACGTCAGCATCTACAAACCTGGCATGCAGAAGCAGCCATCAGGCACCAAAGGTGGGCACCCGCAAGACAGCATGCTCGAGCGCATTCCGCTGACACCACATTCCGGCCAGCTGAACACCTTGGTTCAGATTGGTCAGCTGGCTGGACCAAGGCAAGATACCAGGCTGCCGGGCCACTTCTGGGCCGAGAACAGTTGAGAATTACAATACACCCAAACTCAGCGGCAGGGCGCTGCGACAGGATCTGGCTCTGCTTCAACTAAGAAATTAGGCTGGAGCATCCCACACTACGGGAGCAAGTCTGATCGGAAGGTTTCACATACTTTTAAGCCTTGCACCTAAAAAGAGCGTGCAAATGTACAATCTGCAAAGAAGGGAGCAGAAAGGGCAAGTTACCTGGACGTGCTCGTGGGAGCCGGCCTTGGGGGAGACAGAAGTGCCGTGCTGCAGCGCCCAGCGGATGAGCACCTGCGCGGGCCGCTTGCCCAGCCGCCGCGCAATGCTGGCAACGAGCGGAGCGCGCAGCAGAGCGGGCACCTCCTTGCGGTGCAGCATGTAGGCAGTCGCCGGCCAGGAAGAAGCCATCACGTGCACGCCCTGTGCATGCAGACAACAACACACTCAGCACAGCACTTCTCATGCTGCAGAATCAGGACATCCAGGACACCGGACTGCGAATATAATGGGCTCCGCGACCATCAAAATCGCCCAAGAGCTGGCCATCACAAACTGATCACCATTCAGTCATTGCAACTGAAGTATCATTACCACACAAGACATCAGGTAGGGCCCTCACTCCACATCTATGTCAAGACGCCAGATATTCACCGGGGTCAACAGCCTTGTGAGATGGCACTCTCAATGTGGTGCATGCAGGTCATCATGTGTGGTGTAGGCATGAAGAACCAATCTAAGCGCCTCACCTGGCATCTGCAGAAGGCGAGCAGCTCGTCGTTGCGGTTGCCGGGGTGCACCTCCACCGAGTTGACGGCCGGGGCGACGCGCGCGGAGCCCATCACCTCGGTTAGCTGCTCGACAGATGCGTCCTGCAGGCCGATGGCCCGTAGCTTGCCCTCGTCCACCAGAGACTCCATTGTCTCCCAGGCAGCCTGCGTCAACAATATCAACACAGGTCAAGCACTGGCATGACCACTTGGAGGTCTCAGAGGAAATCTCAGAGGAGGTCTCAGATTGGGATGACCACATATGGTGAGCCTGAAACAGGTGCACAAGCCTTGAAAGATGCATCGACACAACTGTAGAGCCAGGATTGCCAGCAATTGCGCCTGCATGGAAGACAGCTGCAACAGAAGTCAATGGTCACAGAGACCTGAGGTTAATCAGAGTTGTAAACTTCAGTGTGAGAGCTGTCAGGCACAGGATGTGCTGCTTGACTCAGAACCCCCTCGCCTCCTGGTCTGCGCACCGAAGCCTGTAATTCTCACAGCCAGAGAAATATGAGTGCCAGCGCAATGTGCTCCGCACCTTGAAGGCGGCGCTGTCGTCGTGGGCGGGCAGCAGGCAGAGGTCAAGGTAGTCGACCTTGAGGGCCGCCAGAGTGGCGCTGAGCTGGCGGCGCACATGGTCGGGTGTGGGGCAAGCATCGCCGTCGGCCCACACTTTGCCAGTGATCCAGGTGTCGGGGCGGTTGACGAGCCAGTCGGAAAAGATCTCGGACATCGCCTTGCCGATCTCGGCCTCGTTTCCTCGCTGCGATGACACGTCGATGTGCCTGCATAGCCCACATCATAAATCAGCCAGAGTCCATTGCGACAGCAAATCTCCTCCCCTGGCACCAAGTAGTTGCTGGCACAGCAGGCCGCAACACCACCTCAACATTCTCTGTGAAAGAAGCTAGGCAGTGGGCGCAGCTCAAAGACAAAATACTCATGGGAATGCAGAAGAGAAGTTGTGTTCTGAGGAATAGCATTGCGTAGAGCATACAGACAATGTCTATGAGCAGCCGCCTCTGCCTAGCTTCTTTCATAGTCAATGCAAAGGTGTTCAAAAGCAGGTGTCCTTGCTTGCTGTGCATCAATTGAACACTTGTGTAGCAAAGTACAAAGGGTGGGAAACACACCTGAACCCGGAGCGCAGGGCGAGCTCGACAGTCTCCTGCACTTTGTGCTTGAGCCAGGTGGACACCCCCAGGATAGGCATGCGGTGGCCGCTGGAGAGTTGCACAGCGGGCGTGCTGGGGAACTTGTACATGGAGTTGATGAAGCGCAGGCGGCACGCGTCCGTCTGGTCCTCATCCCACAGGTCCTTCATCGTCCTGGACGAATAGAGCAAAAGGTCAATCAAAGTCCTGTGCCTGTCATGCCCTCACTTGCTGCTGGGCAAAGAAACAGTATGTTGCAAGTGAAAAGGCACCCAACAGGATCCAAAACAATGGCAAGTACTGTTCCTGCAGCACAGCACCGGTAGCCAGCACCAGATGTACAGGGCATACAAGAAAGGCGCCTGGAGCCATCACAAATAAATACGTTTCTTGCCAGGCACGTATGGCGAGAGACTATGCTGCGCTCCAGATACACATCCTCCATGGAAAAATCACGTCGCAAGGAAGAGGCCCGTTTTGAGGCCAGGAAAATCTCTCGACAAGCAGAAAAGATCATGCATGTGAATTGAGCACGGAGCTGTTCTATCTTTGTATAGTTAATGCCCAGTAAATGCCACGAAGCAGGGTTGAAGAACGGAGCGCAATCACAGACCTGTAGGGGCCCTCGGGGCGCAGGAAACGGATGCCATCAACGAGGCGCAGCTGGAAGTCAATAGATGTAATGCGGTTGTAGTCCTCCTTGGACAGCTCAAAGTTGAGCACCTCCTCCAGATTGCTCTGCACACAGCAGTAAATCGCTTTCAAAAATATGCCCTGCTCTTTGGCTTGTTTCATCCTGAGACAGCAGGCAGCATCACCACTTGCATGCAGTCAAGATTCCCTTAGCATTCAGGCAGACTGGTCACAAGAAGGTCACGCGGATGACGACAGTGAACAGGCACACACACATCTGTGATCATTCAATTCTGACACACTATGCAGCAGCAACACATGCATGCAGCCCATCCTCTCTTCACATCCCAGGCGCCCACGTCTTAAGACTATCAGCCTGGGAACGCTGCCTCCAGAGGACAACGGAATGTGAACGAGTGTGGCAAACATGTCCATGGGACCTTGAGGCTGGTGACGCTATTCCACAGTTGAAGTGTGGAATGTGCACAAGATTGCAGGTTTGAAGGGCCAAATGAACACCTTGATGCGGCCTGGGTTGGACGATTTGGCGAGGATAGAGGTGCCATGCTGTAGCCCCCAACGCATGATAATGTGCAGCACGTGCTTGTTGTACTTCTTGGCAATCTCATTGATGACCGGGTGCTTGCTGGCCGGGTCCGCTCGGCGGATGACGGCCTTTGCGCTCGTCCAGGGAGTTCCCAAGGGGCAGTAGGCGCTGACGTGGATATTCTGATCGCGGCAGTACGCGATGAGCTCATCGTTGCGCCAGATTGGGTGCACCTCAACCTGAATGTCGAAATGCTGTGTTCAGAAACTGTGATGCAAACAAAGACAGCACAGACAGAGGTACGGGCCTCCTGATGGAAGGTGCCAGGCACTCGTGCTCAATTGAATCTCACTGCAGAGGCGGTGTTCAAGTGCTCTGATGCCTTTAAAGACAGCACAAATGGTTGTGAACCGCTCTTTATGGAAGCAAACAAATGTCTGGAATGGAACGCACAATGCCCAATTGAAATGAAGAACAATACATGGGTTGCTCATCAGCATGGATGGCGACGATCGAGGCCGTGCAGGCTGTTGGGCAGTCCATGTTTTGCTGTTCTCTCACTGCCACAGCACTTTCGACTTTTTGACTTGGAACGATAATTGTATCTGCTGTTATATGAGGGGCTGTGGGTGGGTGTACCTGGTTGACTGCTGGGCGGATGCGGCAGAAGGAGAGGACCTCCTCCAGCTTCTTGATGGAGAAGTTGCTCACGCCAATATTCTTCACCAGGCCCTGCAGACAATGATGAGACACTTTCAGACCCTCTGTCTATTTAGTGGCTTCCCTCTAATTCAACGCAAGAGTCCTTCACAGCACACAGCATCCAACAACTGGGAGTTTTGGCTTGCCCCATGGCTTGTCACTGAGATACAGCACACTGGAAGCAATATGCGAGTCGGCTTACAGCCATAGATATTCTTAGAAATGGAAAACGAAGGGGAAACTCACAGCGTCCACCAGCTTCTCCATGGCTGCCCATGTCTCCTTGATGCCAGGGTCAATCCTGTCACCCTTCTTCTGCGGCTCTGTGACTGGCCAATGGATCTGCGCGGCAACAAACACAGATTGTCAGGTGCACAGCAAGTCAGGTCCAACACTCCCAACCATATCTGCTTGATGCCCTCGACAGCATGCATTCACAGCTTAGGCTTTGCAATGTACATGGTACCACAGTAGTTGCAAGCAATGGCGAAAGGAGTTGCGCAAGGCAGGCAATGCCAGAGGACAGACAGACAAAGAGGCTTACCAAATACAGATCCAAGTATGGGGTGCGCAGGTCATGGAGGGTGGCCTCCAGTGCTGGGCGCACATCCTCTGCCGCGTGGTCAGTGTTCCTGTGCAACGTATTCCACTCGTCAGTAACACACAGGGTAAGCAACTGAGCAACATACACAGCAGGTATCTGGGAGGCTGGGCACTTTCAGAAAGCCAGGATGTCGAGCGCTCACCACAGCTTGGACGTGATGAAGAGGTCCTCACGCTTGGCGTGGCCGGCCTTCAAGGCTGCATGGAGGCCGTTGCCGATGGCTGGCTCGTTGAGGTAGTGGCTGGCACAGTCGATGTGCCTGCGGAAGATGGTCAGTCTGTCTGTCAGCCTACATTAAGTACGACGCTTCTGCCAGAGCGCGCTTTTTGCCTTGACACGCCTGATCGATCGTGAATAGGATGTTACAAATCATGATCCACCATATATGCAGGCATGCAGGCACAACAAAGCGAGCAATCCACGTCCAAGGGAAGACTGCACGACAAGGTTAGGAACTTCGTAGAACTTCCCCGTTGAGAATCACCTGTAGCCTGCCTTCAAGGCGGCAGCCACTGCTTCGTTGGTGGTCTGCTCGTCGGCCTTGAACGTACCCAGGCCGAGGAGAGGGATACGGTTACCGGTATTGAGTAGAGCCGTTGGCTGATCAGCAGCAATCTGCACGCATCATGCATGGCGTTCATGACGCAGGCTTTTCAGATAGCAGTGAATACAGAGACCGCTATGTGCTGTCCTCGGCCGCTCATCACTGCTCTCGTAAGGCAGTCACGCCATGGCGGGCATGGGTGAATAGGCAAGCGGTGCCGCCACCGAGACACGTCGAGCAGAACAAAGGCACAAATGCAGGCTTCGGAAAGAGTCGACTCGGTACCAAGATGCATCATGTCCTATCCTCCCACATAAAGCAATGCTCCCTGGAAGGAAGCTGTGACTGCCCCATCGGGTGTACGGCGCTTAATAAACCTGTCTGCCAAAACACTGCACGCACGCTGCTGGCAACGTAGAGCATACATTAACAACGCCAGTGCAACACCAACTGCATGCTCACCGAGCTGATCTTCTGCTTCTTCGCTGCAAGGGCACCACCATCAATGCCCTTGCTGGCTGCTTGGTTGCGCTCGTCCAGGAAGCGCTGCTCCAGGGCCAGCTTGGCCTGGCCAAAGTTGATACCTGCAAAGTTGATACCTGCCAGGTCCTGGCTGGGATAGCGGATTGCGGGCTGTGCCATGGTCGCTGCTCAATATGTCCTGGCCGGTACAAGCGATGCTGCAGTACGCTGGAGGGCTGCAAAAGCTCTGCAAACTGCCTGAGACGATTGTTGTGCAGGAGCTGCTCTCACGCAGGACAAATAGGTTCAAAGAATTTGGCGCTCAGGGAATGTATTCCGGCAGCCGACGAGATTTGCTTTGGACGGTGGGAAATAGGTAGTCCGATGAAGATCTTCGCCATGTGGGGCGCCCTGAAGACTGCAGAGATGCCTGTTTAGGTTTTGACCAGTCACAAATCCACCCCTGAAACGAACGGGAGCCAATCGTTTGCGCTGATGCATGGAGTTGCTGCGGAAGTTGACTAGGTGCGAATGACGGACGAAGCTGCCCGGTTTAGGCGCGCCGTCGAACTGGCAAATGATATGAAACATGAGGTCAGACTCGTGTACTGCCTTCGCGCCAGGCAGGGCGCGCCGCAGACGCCGGGTCGGGCAGTTTCCGAGGAAGGAACCAGTGGTGCAGGCGCGCTGATCTCGGACAGGACTTGATTGAGCTATGCACGCTGCCTCCTCCCATCTGACTCTTGGTATCGTCCTGATCAAGGCCCCCTGCCTTCGCCGCGCCCCAGGTGCGCCATCGGGGGAGCCCATGTCCTGATGGATCGCCCTCACCGTACACTTTTACACGAACTTCATGCTGAGTCGTACTAGCCTCACCAACTGTACGACGATCGTGAAGTCTTGATCTAAGTGCACTGACCTTACGGACTTATCCTTTCTGGTGTTTAAGCTCTTCTTGGCACATGGGTGCTGGGTCCAGCTTCTAGGGAGCCATCAGGGGCCCAAGCTAGATATTTACAACAGTCTGTTGCATGTTTCGGAATCAGGTTGATAAAGGTACCTTCGCATGGTATAAAATCCTTTGCTAAATTGCAAAGGGGTACACCCTCAGGTAGCAGGCTCCAACAATATCCTCGCAGACAGACGATTACAGCAGCAGCTCCTCCAGTGGAACGTCCTACGACTGCAGAGAACAAGGATTCTCAAGTACCGCCGCAGTTTGGTAAGCATTGCCCATAAAATCTCACCTGTGAATATTCCCTTTCCCCAGTAGGTCAAGCCCTTTAGAAAGCAGATGTTTTGTGCGTGCAGTGCTCTGCAGAGCCATTAGGACCTCAAATGTCCCTGGAGTGTTTTTTCCATTTGTTTATTATGTCTGCACAGGAGCAGAGCGATTACATCCACACTCTTGCACAGCGGTCATAGTATCAACTCGTGGACCATCTGATGGACACACTCTGCAGGATATTGATGCTGAGGCCGGTGGTCTTGTGCTTGCGCAGAGACCATCAAGATCGCAGGCATCACAATGACGACGCCTTCACACAACCGGCCGCTGCCAGACTTGAGCACCATCAAGGCTGTGCTGTTTGATGTGGATGGCACACTCACAAACAGCGACCCCCTCCACTTCAAGGCCTTCCAGGACATCCTGCTGGAGTACAACTACAAGGTGTGCATGCACCTTCTGCTGCTGTACACTGATTCTTTGAATAATTTAGGGAGTGGCCTGCAGGGACGATCATAAGCCGGCGAAATTGTTGAAGTGAGATGCACTCTCCTCTAGAATGCAGGAATGCTCCAATACTTGTTGAGGAGTGCGCAGGAGAAATGTGGTGTATTGAGAAACATCCTGCACACCTTCCACAACACCCTGTCAAGAATGTCTGTTGGGGGTGTAACAGGGGTACAACAATGGGGAGCCCATCAGCAGGGAGTTTTTCGACGAGCACATTTCGGGCGGCCACAATATCCTGCTGTCCAAGTTCCTGTGGCCCGACCGCGATCAGGAGTTCCGCGACAGGTTCTCCGACGAGAAGGAAGCCCTCTTCAGAAGATACGCCGGTGCGCCACCCTTGTGCTGACTTGGCCTGGGTGGTTGTCTCCACCTCCTCTTCCTGTCCGTGTATGTGAAGCAGCATGTGGCCTGCAGCTCCTGCAGTTTGCCAAGGGAAGGGGTCATGGATCATGGCTGGCATTAGGAGTCCCTGTCGAATGCTGAAAAGAGAGCCGAGGAAATGCTGCCAGCTCGAACCCTTGCCATCCTTTCTCGAGTGAAACATAGTGGGACTGTCAAGTGGAATGGTGGGGCAGAAGGAGTATACCCGGACAAGGGCAAAATGCATGGCTTGCTCAGTCTCTGATTTGCCCAGCATATAGAATTTTACATTTGAAAGGCAGCATGCATGGCGCGCAGATTCAGTGCTGGAGCGCGTGCCGGGGCTGACAGAGTTCCTGGCGTGGATCGACGAGCGCGGCCTAAAGAAGGCGGCCGTGACCAACGCCCCCCGCGAGAACGCGCGCGTCATGCTCGAGGCGCTTGAACTAGGGTGCGACTTTCCCTCCCTCGTAACACTCCCGTAACCCTTATAAAATCATGTGGATCAGTCACGAACAGTGACTATAGGATATTTTGCTGCTGCCATGCATGCCTCCTAGCGCACACATAGTCCTTATGTCATCATGTGGGTCAGCGCAGCATCTCAACTCCTCGTGAGGTCATCAGCCGCCTCAATTGGCGTTGCGCTCACCACTGAGGAGATGTGCCCAAGCCAAACAACGGCTACAAGGAGGGTAAACAGTACTCAAAAATTCTGGAGACAGATGTGGTGATAATGTTGGCATATACTAATATGATGGGATTGGCGCTCTGTCTGGTGCAGGAAGTGGTTTGACATAGTGGTGCTGGGAGAGGAGAGCGCTCGGCCAAAGCCGCACCCTGACCCATACCAGGACGCGCTGAAAGCCTTCGGCCTCCAGCCGCACGAGGTCATCATCTGCGAGGACTCCCCCTCAGGTGCGCCAGTCATCCTGCAGGACTATCTGATACCCAAAAAACGGGTACTATAGCATGCTTATCTGCAGACGCACCCTGCATATGGCAGGGACGGCGGGAAAGGAAATAATCAGAAAATTAATCACCTGCGCCCCTGCCAATTTATGAGGCGGTCATCCAGGCAGTTTGTTGACTGATGCAAGCATGCTGTGACGGTAATCCGTGATGCGGCTCTTTCGAGATGACCACCATGGTTTGGGTGGTCCGACCATAGACTCCTTTGAAAGAGTGCGAGCGCACACCAGCTGGGAAGTATCTTGTAGACTAGCCGGGGTATACGCAGCTTCACAGCCCACCCCTGTGTCCTGCAAGGCTGGCACCTCTAGTGGATTGATAGCATGCTGATATGGATCTCAGCCATGTCAGTAGGGTTAGGATTTCTGGCAGCCTATTCATGCAGCTTGTATGCAGACGCACCTTGCCTCTGGCAGCAAGAGCGTGGGTTGATTGCAGTGCACTTATATGAGAATGTGGTGCACTGATCAGGCACGGCGGCGGGCGTTGCTGCAGAGGTGCCGGTGGTCGGGATCCTGACCAGCCAGACCAAGGAGCGTATGGAGAAGGCAGGAGTCTCGCTCACAATTCCAGACTACCACGAACTCGTCAAAATAGCCAAGGCGGATGTGGCCAAGCACCAGAATGGCGCTATTGCCAACGGCCACGCCTGAAGCTTCATTTACACATGCAGCTCCAGTGAGTATCAGTGAACACTCTTCGAGGATGGGCCCTGAAGCTTTAACTCACATGCAGCTCCAAAGAGTGCCAGTATGGCTTTATTGCAACCGGCCATGCATGAAGCTTCAATTTGACATGCAGCTCCAAGGCGCATCAGAGAATTCTCTTCAAGGAGAGAGTTGACGGGCTCTGAATTGTGTTCATATTCCACAGCTCCAAGGAGACCCAAAGAATTCCCTGTTCGAGAGATCAGCTGAGGGGATTCGACCTTGTACTTCATGCACAGCTCCAAGAAATTGACTATCAGAATATCCTGTTCCAGGAGGGCAGGTACCGGGCTGTGGGTGGGCTGGGAGTAGGAATTTGAAAAATAGACAGGTAGCGGACACCAGGCTCAAACGGCTTCTCAAGCAAATTGTTTTCATTGCTGCGCGTAATTCTGCATGGCTGTGCAACAGCTGGAGAGCTGTTTGGGCTTTCTTGACGAGACAGGCGTTTTGCCCAGGTTAGATGGGCAGGTCAAGGGCCGCAAAGGTAGCAATTGGATTGACATTGGCTGTTTCACGCCATGTAGTACCCATTAGTAAGTCGTCAGAATTGTTATGTGAGCGCAGTCGGCGCCCTGCAAATGTTCTTTTTGGTGGTCAGATCATATGAGATCATCTCTTAAGACGATCTCAATTCTTGCTGTGACAAATGGGTGTATTATGGTGTGGAGATGAATTCACAGCTGTAGCAAATCAAGGTGGCAGTATTTGAGGCAGGCTCTATGTACATTTAGGCACTTGAATAATCCATTCATTCTAGCTGCAAGATCCATGGATTTTGCACTGAATAATATTTTGAGGAAGGGACTGATATTGTCTATGTTTTAATCCTGAATGACTCTGTCAACCCGTCTCCTTCATGTCTAATTACATGAATGTGCAGAAAACTGAGCACTAGCTCCAACACCTTGACATTAGGAACAATTACCGGCATACGCGACCAATACCATCCGATGCCCGAGTATGTATATTGTGGCAAAACCCTTGTACAATTCTCTAGCTGCTCAAAGACTGACACTTTAGCCTCATGTACAAGCCTGTATAAAACATCCTGAGGAGACACCATGCACCGCAGGAGTAACAGGCGACACGCCGCAACATACATGCACGCAGTGCCACATTTATTTATGCCTTTCTGCCCAATATGATACAAAGGCGCGATTGAGCGCTATATGCACACACAGGAAGAAGCCTAGTTCCACATACTTCAGGGCTATTTGCTGGCAAAGCAGACTGTTCACCACAAGCCTGGCTGCACAGATCCTCGAGAGCTGTCTCAACAGCCTAGTCTCATGCAGCTGGTGGGCCTCCCAGGTCCTCCCCCTCCGCATCCCCCTCTTCCCAGCGGTTCCCATGCCGCCGGGGGGACCCGCCTCGGCTGCCGGTCTGCTCGGGGGCGTTTGCATTCGCCAGATCATCCCCTGCCCCACCCCCAGGTTCACCCCCACGCTCCCCACTATGGCTGTTCTCCAGGCGCGTACCCTGCCGGCCCACGCTTGCGCTCGGCAGCTTGGCCTTGACAAAGCGGCCGCCGTCTTGCAGATGGAATTGGCCCAACAGCGGGTTGGCCGCCGCCTGCTTCAGCTCAATCCCCTGCAACCAGTAGCAGAGGCTCACAATGAATCCAAAGCACCAGAGGCTGCTCTTGAATCGAGACACATCAGGATTCATTGGTGTATGTACATATGAATGCCGAGCTACCTTGGGCCTTGTAAGCCACTGCCACTGGGATGACATCAGAGACAAAGCTCCCAGTGAAATGATTGTATACAATTGGTCATCCCCAGAGACATCTGGTCTTGTAAGCCACCGTCATGAGATGTCACCAGGCAGCACCCCTACCACAAGCAGTGGTGCAGATGCATCCTGTAAACCTCATGCCAGACATGGCATCACAAGCACCATGTGGCTTTTACATGCAACACACCTGCTACAAAGGGCTTGCCTCCCGAGATGGCATTTCAGGATAACTTCCGGAGAAATTGGCCATGCTACTTGGCAGCGAAGTCCCCGTAAACAGCCACGAAGCAGACCTTAGCCACATGGCGGCAGTGGCCAAATCCAAGGAGCTGACGGGATGCAGTGCTGCAAGTTCCAAAGATTGATGTGGCAGCAGGATGTTGAGCAGTGTCGGGATCCATGAAAAAGACAGCGCACAGCAAGTAAAACAACCAGCCCAGTATGGAATGAGGGATGTTGTAGGGAGGTATGCGCACCCCTTGCTGCCCTGAGGATCGGTCCAGGGTGTCTGCGCCGCGCGCCCCTTGACCCTTGGGTGACAAACCCATCCCACTGCGGCCCCTCTGCCCCGACATCTGCGCCCAGAGCAATTGCATCCAGTCAACTACACGAGGGCAGCAGCCTCTGATAGCTTGTGCGCAGAGCTTTGAGTAGCACTTCATGTGTCTGCACATTACGAGACATCAATGGATCGGTGGCCTCGTAAAATATGGTATTGAATGAGGACATGCAACTGGCCTGACTGGGCAATGACTGATCAGCGCAGTCCCATTCAAGACCTCAATGTATCCACACAGCACCTTTGTGCCAAAGCACCAAGTACAGCTTGATACTTCCCTCTCTTGCTTGGATCTGGCAATCTCACAAGGGGTAGACTGCAGCTTGTCTGCAGAGCCTCCAGAAAAGCGTTTGATGTAGTTCCTTGCCTGATGCGTGCTCAAGTATGCAGGACAGTCCCCCACGCTGACCGCGCAAGTTGCATGAGTCACAGCTTGGTAATCCCTCACCTGGTGCGCGGGGGGCCGGCCGGCACCGATGTCCCAAGAAGGGGCGCTGGACTCCGGCGAGCTTTGTCCCCTGTCATCGTACAGGCTGGACACTGTTGGGGGGATGAGGCACTCTGCGAGAGCGGGCGTGGGCGCGGTGAGAATCGGCTGCGCATCATCGTCGAAGTCGCCCGGCCACAGCTGCCAGTGGCGGCTGCTGCCGCCGCCGGCGCAGGGCCAGCTGGCGCAGGGGAGACATGCTGCCATACGCTCCAGCACTGTTGACCCCTCCATGCCTGCACCATCAGGCATGGTTTTGCGGTGAGTAATTAGCTGGCACCCTGCTACCCAACCCTTCCATGCCTGCAGCATGAGTAAAAGCCTTTTATCATCGACTGAACTCTGGGTAGGGCACCCAGCGCTGCCGACCCCTCCATGCCTGCAGCATGAGTAAATAGTCTGGCCATTAGTAATCAGCTGACCTCCTGGGCTACTCGACCCCTCTGCATGCCTGCAGCATGTGAATTGTAGGGCCTTTAGAGGGTTGGGCACCCTGCTAATCAACCCCTCCATGCCTGCTGGTTTTGAGCTGATACGAGCCACCCACACAAAACAAACCAAAAGTACCAGGCACAACTGACTTCGGTCTGAGTCGGAGCCCTTGCTGTGATGATCTGTACAACTGGGGACTTTTGTGTTTTGTATCCCCCTCATACTGTTTTTCTTGCCATGCAAGTGGCAGAGCTCTTGAACTCTCTGCAGCGCGTGGCAAGTCTAGCCACCTAGGTGAGAAAGAAGCAGTTCCTAGGGCCATCTCAGGCTAGGATGGCATCTATCAAAATGCTATCGTTTCAACAAACCCCAGCATCGCCTCACCAAATTTCGAAAGCCAGTGGGGTTCACTGGTTGACAACCACTAGCTTGCTTTGGTACAACGTACTAATAGCTAGGCCCTCACAAGGGGCAATTTGACAAACAGGACGTCTTCAAATCAGAATAATGCACAATCTTCGCATACTGTAAGGCCGGCACTCTCCACTGCTAAGTTCTGTAGAAGAATTTAGTGCCAAGAAACGCTCACCTTGTGGAGAATGGGCAGACTTACTTGCGATCTGCCACAATTCTCCTTCTCCTACTCCTCTTTATGACAACACAAGCCAAAAAGTCTCCCTTGGAGGGTTGAAGCTCGATGCTGTGAAACTGCAGAGGTGACACCTCGGGAATTTCGCACAGTTACTCTCTGCCACAATAGGGACTTACTAGAATCTTGGAAACCCGATAAGATTGGTCTTAAAGCTCAAGGTGGTTGGGGTCTTGAGACTAGTAACCTCTGAGGTGTTGGCAAGAACGTGCTATGTGCACTTGGTGCACAAAAAGACACGCTGCAACAAGACGACCCGGTGCTTGGATCTTACCTAGAACGTATTATTCTTTGAAGAAAACCTCCTTTTGCTTTGGTCAAGTGGATTTAAAACTGGTCAACCAACATTATGGTACCAACTTCCACGCTCTTCTTTGCCTCCTAAAGATTAGAGCCTGCCCAACACACTGCATGCGCAATCACTCAAAACAAGTGCAGCACATATTAAATGTGCTAGTCCCACTTTACTCAAGAATTTGTGGCATCGATCGGGCCTTCGGGGAATAAACTACCGTGCAAACGCAAAATCAGCCAGCTATCTGGCGAGAGGCATAGTCCTTGAAAGCTGTACTTTCCTTCGGCAGATCTGCGCGATCTACTTATAAATTCGCTCAATTGTACTATAACTTATTCTAGGAATTGCGCATAAATCATCCCTGAGTGGCCCAGGCCTTGAAGGTGGAATGCGCATGGACGTCCTAGCCAAGGGGCAGCAATTGCGTCTGCTGGCCCACAGAGCAGCATCTGCCAGGCATTCTTGTTCCAGCATTCGCCCTGTTCGGAGCAGGATGCTGCACAGCGTCGTCGCCCAGGCACGCCAAAGTGCAGCCCTCAGAGAACTGCAGGAACAACAGGAGGAGCGCGCAACCCAAGCTCTGGAGAGCAGGACTCCTATTGGTGCGCACGAGCCTCATGACTTTAATGAGTCATGCTTTTACTCAGACTTCTCTGAATGGCTGCATTCCTCCTCAATTCCAGATATTGTGTCCTGACAGGTTGATCTGGTTCCAGTGCTAGTAAAATAGCTGGTGGTAATACAAGGACTGATCAAAGCAATTTGTGTGCCGCACAGCCATGGACCTGACATGGGAGCGGCCGCTGGAAATCATCAAGTACCCGGATCCTCGGCTGCGAGCGGTGAATGCAAAAGTTGGCGCCTTCAACGACAAAGTCAAGCAGCTGGGCATGGAAATGCTAGAGGTCATGTACAATGGGTGGGCCTCCTTGCTCCTCTCTTCGCATCACATGCCTGCAGTGGCACGCCCGGTGCACACTGCCCAACTCTCCAAAGTGCAGGAACAGCATGATGATAGCACTATTTCTTATACCATATCTTATGGTCCAACTCTTTGGTCCATTCGGCATGGGAGAGTAGTTGCAAGATGGACAGGAGTGACTTTTAGGGGCCTGCAGAGCATTGTCCAGAGCCTGCATCCGCAAGCCTGACAATTTTCTTTAGCCCTGGACCTCGATTGCTCAAGGTGCAATTCAGCAGGTGCCGAGCTTTATGTGGGAGGTGAAAGAACGGCGCATGCTGTGCATGCAGATAGAATGTTGCGGAAACAAAAGAATTACACAATCCGTCAGTCATCTCTGTCGAGTCAATGTGAGTCGTCCTGCATGCAGGGATGATGGCGTGGGGTTGGCGGCGCCCCAGGTGGGGGTGAATGTTCGAATGATGGTGTACAACCCAACGGGCAGGCGGGGAGATGAGGAGTTTATATTAGTGAACCCCAGGATCCTCAGCACCAGCGGCAAGCGAGAGGTCCACGAGGAGGGCTGCCTATCCTTCCCCCGCCTGTTTGCCAACGTGGAGGTGAGCTCCCATTCAGAACATCTGCAGCCTGAATTTCATGGCATGTGCTGTCGCCTTGAATTCCCAATGTTGCTCTTTGCAACGATCACAATAAAGCGCTGCTCATTTTGCGAGAGCCTGTGTCTGTGGACTGCTTGCTTTTAGTTCATGGGTATACTGGTGTGAGAGTGAGAAGACTTCACGGGCTTCCAGTCTTCTCACTGGGATGGCATGTCTGAGCAAGTCAGGAAGCCTATCAAGTGCCTGCAGAAGGTGTCCACACATGCGCTCTCCAAGTCTGTGCATATGTGCAGACCAAGGCAGATAAAGCATCACTAGTGTCTGACCTTGCAATGCTTGACTGAACATTCACCAACACTGGTGCTGTCAGTGAGATATTTCTGCCTGTGTGCTGGTGCAGAGGCCCCACAAGGTGAAGGTGAGGGCGCAGGATGTGAAGGGGGACACCCTGATGCTGACGCTGAATGGGTGGCAGGCGCGCATCTTCCTGCACGAGTATGACCACCTGCAGGCAAGTGGCTTGACCTTTCACCTGCATTCATTTGTGTGCAGCATCATGGAAATTGTATCGCTGTAGGCGTATGCGTTGCAAGGCAAGAGTTGGGACAAGAGCTAGCGGCGGGCTTAGGACGAGATGTTCTTGATGAGATGGTTCAGGACTGCTGTGCTGGTTCAAGTTGTTCGATGGCTACATCTGTTCTCTCCTCGCTGCAATGGCATATTTGGTAGCTTGCCAGCAACATTAAATTTCCAAAGGAAGTTCAGCAAACCTGCAGCATGCTGGCGCCATTAGCAGAAGTCGGGGATGTAAATTTAGAAGTGTGAGAGATGTAATGATAGCAACCAATCTTGATGCTGGCTGCTCTCTGCTGTGCAGGGCACCCTGTTTCACGACAGGATGAAGCCAGAGGAGTTGAGAAAGATTCACAAGGGGCTTGTGGCACTGGAAGAAGAGTACCTGCAGCTGCATCCTGGTGCCGTAGTGCAGCGTGTGTGAGAGCACTCCTGTGCAGGGTCTCTGACAAAGAAGATCATGAGTTCGGCGCTTTTAAAACCTCCTATCCAAGAAGCGCCATGGCCTGTACTGTCGAGGCAAACTCTGACGTGTTCTGCAATTGGCATCTTCTGCACATGCTTGCCTTGCTCTGCAGTGTGTGCATTATAATACCAGTGTGGCCCCGGCTGGCGGGGCCCGGTAGAAATACTGAGCTCCGTGCCCACAGTTGATTGGGACTTGCCTGAATTGGGTGCGTCCAGCAGGGGGTAGGATCTTGGTAGCCTGTACTGGCAGCTTGTCTGCAAACGCACCTTGTGTCTGGCAGGAAAAGAGTGCTAAACTAGATATATTACCAGTATGGAAGGATCTAGAGAAAAGGATGTTGTCCACCTGCAGACACTGGCAGAATGTTGAGATTATGATGCGGCGGTCGCTGTGATCAGATCTTTTGTGGTCGGGCTTCGCAGGAGTTGCGGCGTTGGCAATGCTAGAATCAGTGACCCTAAAGATGAGTATGTGGTTTTCAGATGCTGTTGCTTCCTCCAAAGTAATGACCAGGGTTCAGAAATGTTTGAAGCAGGCATCATGCAGCCTGCTGAGTTCGCATGACCCATGCATGGCGCATCGGCATTTGCATGCTGCATAAATTTGCGGAAGAGGCAGTGGCTCAAAAGATGGCATGGGCTCCTCCCCATTAGAATACGATCAGAATAGATGCCAAACTTCATGCTGGAATCTGTTAATTGTGTAGGTTCAGCAAAATATCAGGTCCCTCAAGATTTTTTGGGGGATATTTTGAGGCTTGCTATTTTGAGCGGATGAGTCAGACCTCTTTTGCCGGATGAACTCGATCGATCGCGATCTGGTAATCTACATTCGCTTTTAAAGATAGATAGTGATCATGGCAGCGCCCGGGGTAAGCTTCTTCGCGAGATCAATTGAGTCCTGCTATGTCCTGTGCACGCATGGCCGGGCCTAAAAGCAACCCAGGATCGTGGGCTGCGATTCTGCGAGGCAGTATCTATACTTTACATGAGTTGAGAAAGACGATTATTTGAATTCCATCCTTGTCAACTTGCTGCCAAGGCAGCAGATCCTGTATCATTTACTGTCCAAGCCGGTCTGCCATCGAGGTTTGGTACGGACTGCAGATCTTGTGCAGATTTGAGTCTTGCCCTTTTCTACAGTAAAGCTGTTCTATTTCGCAGATGACCACATCGCCGCAGGTCCTCAGCGCCGCAAGCAGATGTCCATACATCCAACAAGTCGTGGTAGGTCATCCACAAGTCATCCCTTCGAGTAAATATTGTTCTGGTTCTTGGTAACGCTAGCAGCGCTGCTCTGGTGTCACCAAATCACTGCCTTTCCGCCGTGCAGATGCCTTGGGATTGTCTTTATACGCAATTATATCCAGTCTTCTCAGTGCTCCATGATGCCTCTCTGGCCCTTCACCTCATCATAAAGCGCACTGACAGCTGCTCCTGTGGCCCCAGGCCGATGTGGGGGACCCGCAGATGGTCTCCAACAGCCTGGCACCGTTCATGTCTCTGGCAACGGTCGTCACCGGAGCAGCCGGCGCCCCTGCCCCCTCAGCCTCAGAGGGGGCCCCGCAGCCCAGCACCAGTGCAACTGCTCCTGCCTTAGGAGCCGCCAGCGGTGGCGAAGTGGCTGAGGAGGCCGTGACTGCCAGCAGCGCTGCCACAGCTGAGAAACCCGCAGAGGAGTGATTAGTAAGCATGCACCGGTGCGCCGGCAGTCAATCAATCAACATTTCATCTGTTCCAGTCAACCTTTGGGCTGGCCCGAGCATACTGCTGATTCAGAGACAGCGTGCAACATGACATTCAATCAGAGTGGTCCGCACAAAAGAACATGCTTGAAGAATTACTTCTCTCTGATCCTCCTATATCTTTATCTGTGAATTTGCTCCGGGTTCAAGCTCCCCAGCCCCAAGGGAGTTGGACTTGGATCTTTGCTATAAGTGGGCCAATAGCAATGTTGGGCCCACTTTCTCTGGCGATCCTCTATAGATCCAGCTAGATTGCGAGGACTAATGATGTTCAAGGTGCTGCGAGATGCTGCCTGCAGCTGGATTGGTGTGAAGAGGAGGGTTCTTGACCAGGCAGCTTGCTCTTTGCACAAATCTGTGGGCTCCAGCCATCAGGATGTGCAGCAGCTGAAAAGGGACTGGCACTGCAGATGTTTTGGCAATGGCAGGATGACAACATTTTGTCGTGCCCTGCACAAAGAAGCGTCTGCGCAATTGACTGTTTGCGCACCCTCAAATGTGCGCGTTTGATGGTGCATGCGCCAAGTGTTGGATGTGCTGCATGCAGACAGGCGGGCCAGCTGGCAGAGCTGCATTCGGTGTGCAGGACAGGCAATAATCGGCACAGCAGACTGGATGTTTTTCCCAACTGTACTCATATTCATGGCTGCTAATTAGCCTGGTGCAATTCTTTTCTGTGAGTTTTGAGGGCTCTGTTGGAGAGCGCTTCATTGATGCATGAACAGGATGTTGAAGGCTCTCTGTAAGGAAGTCAGGGACGTCTTGCAAAGGAATTCAGAACGAGGTGTTAATTGTACACATTTCTTACTAGTAAAAAAGGAACACTACGCCCTTCGAAAAGGTGGGGGTGAGGTTGGCCCTAAAATCCCCTAACCCTAGAATCTCGGACATTTTGCTAGGAAGAATGGTCGCCTAGCGTATCTGCAAGGGCTTGAATTAAACATTAGTCAAATGTGTTACACAAATAACTCCAATACCCATATCTTTGCGACTACGCCATCAAATTAAGCAAACTCAGCTCCTCTAAGCGAGCTCTTTCCGTCACCAAATTGAGGAATTTCGGAAAGCTTCAAAATTGTTCCAGCATGGTCTTTGCACATACTTGTAGGATTCACCTATTAGAGAAAGAGGTATGCAGACATCAAGGCGGAGCGAGCGCCAGGAGACAGGAGAAAGGGCAAGCCATGTGCACGTCATATAACCACAACAGAATAATCCCCCAGCCCAGGAGCACTAAATGAACACATTGCATGCATGCATACAGGTGTGACTAGATGAAATCTACCGAAGAAACTTGCAATCAAGAAGGCAGGCAGAGAATCAAAGTGACTTCTGAATTATATTCTGCCCTGCACCTATAAATAGCGCGTGGCTCCGAAAGCGTTCAGAGTTTGGGAGTAGTCGGGTCTTTTTAATGCTGAAAGCAAAAATAAGACAGAGGACGGCACACGGAGTATGACGGACAAAGCAGGACCGACTGGCGTGGTGAGTCACTGCTTCGTGATAGGCAATGCATGGTTGCAGGGCTTGGGCTTTTGCGACAATCGTCACCTATGTAAGTTCTGCATTATGTTGGCAAGCTTCTGGTACAGTGAAATTAACTGCGGGCTGCGTATGTCATCGCTTAGAAGGCGTCTTGGAAAACCCTTCCTAGTGGCATCCTTGCCATCGGCTTGCAGACGGTGTCCGCCAGCAGGCGTGTAGCTTTTTAAGAATGGAACGTCAAGGGCTTTGGCAGATAATCAGGGCTCATAACAATTTTAAGCCGTATGCGTCGTATGCAGGTGTCCCCGGAAGTGTTGGCAGCAGCAAGCAGCTGTCCTTACATTCAAAGAGTAGTGGTGAGCGCATCTTCCTGTCTCCTTTGTGTTAGGGGGCAAAAATAAAAATTTCGACCTTTTCAGTAGTCTGGTGATAACAGAAAAGCCATGAAGCAGGTCCTACTGATTGCCAGCTTCCCCATCCTCGCCACTTGGTGTATCAACCCACTGTTTTGCATCAAGACATTCCATCCAAACCTGCAGTCACAGCGTCGAGCTGGCTGAGGAACTCTTCAGAATTGCAGCTAACAGGGTCACTTCCGATCAGCCTGCAGTAGCTGCCTGCACCCCTGTGCTGCTGAAAATGACCCTCAAACAAGCTGCATTCTCCAGATTACTTGCCGCACCCCGCCAGCCGGGGCCTGTGCTCTTGCGCATCTGTGCCCCGTGTGAAATTTGGGACATGTGGTGCCAGAAAGACAGCAGGAGAGCGCGGCAAGCGCGCAGCAGAGCATCACGTTGATCATGGTTGAATCTTCAAATATGGGTCCTAACAGCCCACATCCTGTTCGTTATCTCCTGAAGCGATCATAATATTTTCCAGCAGTGTGTAGCACAAGAATGCTTTGCCCTCACTGCGCCCTCCACTGGTGCTACTTATGACTCAAGCTTGCATGTCCTGATGTGTAACAGGTTTGCTGATCATGGTCGAAATGGGCTCCCCAGTGTAATCTTTAAAAGCGCTCCCAGTCGTTGGCGCTGTTCCCTCCACAGGCAGAGGTGGGCGATCCGCAGCTGGTCTCCAACAGCCTGAGCCCATTCATGACATTGGCCAGCACAACCTCCCTGGCAGACCCCTCGGAGCCGCCGGCGCAGGCGCGGCCGAGGAGGCGGCCGCGACAGCTGCGGCGGCCAACGCGGCGGCCGATGCCGATGCTGACGGGATACGGGCAGCCCCCAGCCGCCGGAGACCCCCCGGAACCGGCTGTCGCACAGCGGCGGCCCCGCAGCTGCAGGCAAGTGCTCTCCGCTTACTACTACTATTGCTACATGTGCGCAGGACACTGTCAAATGTTTTTGGCAGGAGGCGCACCACGTCTGCAGACAAGCTGCTCTCCCTGTGCCCAATGTCAATTCTGGGCCTGGCGTCCAGATGAGCCCTGCAGCATGTCACCAAGACAAGGATGAAAAGGCCTGGCTCGGGGTTGGACAAACCAGCAGCTTGTAACTGTTGCAGGACTGCACTAGGCGGGTTGGGAGAAAGTCCCTTACCTGCGATAAATTTGCTGTGGCCCTTCGAAGTTCTCAGGCCATGTGTTGCCAAAGAGGCAGCAGGGAATGCGGCAGGGGATGTCGCACTTCCATGGCCAGTACAGCAACCTCAGAATTCGTTGCCACGCTCTGCTGGCAACTCTTGCTGTCCCTTTGACATGCAGGTATATAGAGCCTATACTCCAGACACCAAACACACAACAGTGAGCGCAGCGGTTCTTGCTTGCATGGGGCTCTGTCCTGACTTGCTGTGGTGCAACAGGAATGCCGATATATCCTGCACCGCATACAGAGCCCAGCAGCTGCGACGTGTGCCATGTTGACCCCGCAGAAGGCTTGTTCCTGCTCATCTCGGAAGAACCGCTGTTTGCACATGAGCAAGGTCTGGATGTGCCAAGTAGAGCTCTTCATGCTACTGCTAAACAAAGAGAACTTGAGACTTTGGGTGGGCCTATTATGCCAATTACCAACACTTTGGTAATGATACTGTGGTTTGCTCTGAGCAGGATGCTTTGCAGATGCAGCAAGGCCTTTCCATTATTTCGAGGGGCATAATGCTTTGTCATGACTTACTTGTTTGATCAAGCACTCCAGATTTGACTTGCTCTGCCCGTTGCTGCACTTTGGGTATTTAAGTAACAACAGTTGTTCTTTAATTACCCCTAGCTGCACCTTGCGGCACATGCCGGCATGCCGGTTGCATGTGCGAGCAGGCAGCAACATTGTGTGTGTCCAGATGGGCGCAGCCACCTGAGCGAGGCATGCTTGGACGAGGAAGAGGTGTTGCTCCTTGTGCTGCTGGCAACGCCTTGATCAGGCTCATCCTGGTGCCCCCATCAGGGAAGCTGCCATGAAGCTGCCGTGAAGCTGCCACAAAGATGCATGTAGCAGCCCACCTGGGAAGGGTGAAAAAGCCAAGATGCATCATTTGTACAATATTTTCAAGCTAGGATGGTCGAGGGCTGCAGCGTGAAACTGTGAGATGGGTATAGGCGGAGCTTCCAGAGTTTTTGATGATACAATGGTAAGCGAGCATTTAAATAAGTGCCAATGTGGTACGAGTCCCGTGAGAGACCCTCTTCAAGTTGCCAGGCACATGCGACAGCCGCATGAAATCACTTGCTTGTAATTGTTGTGCAAACAAGACCAAGACCAGCCACTGGCCAGCAATTGTTGGCCAATCTCTTTCAATTAGCTGCAGAAACTGGCAAACATGTCAGGAAAGCCTTTAAAATGCCTTGTGGCATTTGTCAAGACTCACCTGTACACTGTACAGTAGCGCCGTCTGACAGCCATGCATTTGCTGACTGTTTGCACCATGTATGGCATGTATGACACCTGCCCGTGAATGAGTCTGCTGAAAGTTGGTGAGCTGTGATCAACATCATGATGTGTTGTGCTACGTGTGGCGAGTATGCAGTGACACAGTCTTAAAAAAGCTGTCTATAGCTGCCTGAGAAGGATCGAGGAATGCTTTGTGCGAGGCTCGACTGAGTGGCATACTAAATTTTAGTCACCAAAGTCTGCACTGCTGAAGAAGCGTGCAATGAAGAGTTATTGCAACTGCCTCGCAGCTGTTACAGCATGCAGGAGGCATTGACAATGTCATTGTAAAATGGCATGCACTACTCGCATAAAGTGTTGATTGAAGCCCTTCTTGACAAGTGAACTTTCACATGCAAGCAAGGTCCATGCTGAACAACACCAGATTCTCCTGTACAGTACAACATAGACTCTTTCTGCTATGAAGGCAGTGCTCACTTCCACAATACAAGGCCGCCTTGCACCCAGACAGCTCTGATGTTCCTGTCGTCACCCAGATTGATGAATTTCTGGAACGTGTCAAGCAGCGTGTCGCTAGTGAAGGTGTCAATGTTGGACCCAGCAGCGGGGTCAACCATCAGCGCATCAAACTCCTTGCCCACCTCAAAGCTGCCTATCTTGGCCTGCGCTGACAGGGAGTAGGCTCAACTTCCACAACGCAGACTGGATTCAGCCACCCCTATGGATAAAGAAAAAGTTACTGTAAGACGATAAAAGCAACTCCATCTTGGTATCTCCTGGGTTCAGGCATTAAAGACGTGAGGTGAGGTCCGCAAGGAAATGCAGGCTGAACAAGTCTGAAGGCCAAAGATGCTCAGGGACATTCAGAAAAGAGTTTGTCGAAACAAAGCTACAACAAAGAACCCCTCTCTCTTGTGCAAGTCGAATAAAAGGTCTGCAGCTGTGATGAAATGGTCTGGAGTGGACCCACCACAATTTGCATACAGTAAGTCACAAGGCAGATGCAAGCAATCTGAATGGGACATTTAGGAGAAGTGATAAGTTCCAAGTTATCCTACAAGGAATGTAAAGAAAACTATCACTGTTGATTTATGATGACTGTTTGTAATGCACGCACCTCCAAGCCGAGCGCCTGGGCCCCGCCCATGGTGGCCAGCCAGAAAGCTCCCCTGTAGTCCAGCTCTTCTCCACTGCTCGGCCCATCCACGCTGATGTCGCCTGCGCAGCCCATCACACAGAAAATCAGGTGTCCAGAAGGATCTCAACCTCTCAAAATTATTTATAAAGTACGCAGCTGACATACTCTTGCCATGTGAAGATGTTCCTCCTCCCAAAGGAGAGTTCCCAAACCAGGCCAGTAAGGGAGAACAGAGGTGCAGTGGTGCCCTGCTACTGTATTGGTCGCTCTAAACTCCGCACCACGGGCGGTGGGGAATTGTTTCTAGGCAACATTTAGGGGTCTTGCTGGCTTTAATACCAGGGGCTTGCTCCATTGGATTAGGCTCGTCGAGAGCTTCCAGAACCTGGTCTCAACATTGCTAAGGATATATATTTTTGGAGAAGGGTCTCAACCATCTACCCATTTTGGCCAATCATACTTACTTTCTGCGGGGGTAAGAGTGGCCAGTACGGTGTGAGGTTTCAAGAAAAGCGCCAATTACAATTACATGCCTCCTCCCCACCTTGATCTTCGAGGTTCCTAGAGTCGCCTGCTGCGCCGCTGCAATCAGCCGCCGCTGTGCATGGGGCCGGACCTCCGCCCGTATCATGCAGCGCGGCCGGCTCTGTAGACCTTAGCCCCGCCCCATAATCCCCGCAGCCGCCGCCGATCGGTGCGACCTCTCCGCTGCGCGCCTCTGTGCCGGCATTGTGACCGCAGCCGCTCTGCCCGGCTTGTCCGCTCATGGTAGGCTGGCCACCAGAGGCGGTCCCGAGGTTCCCGGCCGCATTTACCCCTACAATAATGTCTTGATCAGGGTAGACACTGAGGAACTTAGTCACATGATCACCTGCATCAAATCCTGGCCCAGGTGCTTGAGAGTGATTCTGCTTTTAATAAACCCGCGATAAAGTGCAGACGTAGAAACGCGGCTCTTCGCAAATCACAAGAAGGGAACAAGTCATGGGAAACAGAGCAAGATAAGCAATTCTTGGAAGGTGCTTTTTTCGGAATTTGCTCATCAACAGTGCATTGAAGGCACAGATAGAGCTCATCCAAATGGGGTTGTGGCCGCACCTCCAGTCGGCGACCCACCAGGTGAGAAGCACCGGCGCCGTTCTGCAAGCCGTTCCCTGTCGGTGCGCAGCATGCGCACGGTCTTGGCCGCGATGACTGCGCTGCGCATGGCATTCAGCATGCTCGGGCTGTATCCTCCCGCCACGTCCGTCCCCAATCCCACCTGCACGCACCGCCACGTCAGCTGCGTCTGATACAACTAAAAACGTTATGGAGTTGCTACGCCTACGCCTACACCTGCAGTTCCCAGTCGGAGCATCCTGCCAGCTCAGAAAAATCGGTGTCATCTACCAGGCAATCATCACGTGAGTGCCAGGTCAGATACATGAAATCTAAATGAAAAATTTGGAGAGCAGATGATGCAAAAGTTGGTCTTTGGACCGGAGAGGATTTAGTACATAGCGTCCCAATGCATGCTAACGACAGGGGACTCTAAATTAGCTTTAGTTTAGAGTCTCCTGCTAATGCACACCCAGGCGGGATACTGCGTACGCCACCCTTCGTGCCCAAAGACCAAATTTTGCTTTCTGCACTCCTCAAGCTCCACGCTGCATGAAAAGGCAGCAGTGGCTGCAACATTAGAGGAGTTGGGCAGCCACCCTGACACCAAGCTGCCGGCAGCGCAGAACATCCAGGGGGATATCGGCGAAGAAGAAGTTCGACAGGGGGCAGTGCGCGATTGCGGTGCCGCGCGCCGCCAGCAGGGCGAGCTCCGCTGATGTCAGCGTGACGCCGTGCGCCATTACTGCGCGGTTAGTCAGCATACCCGCCCTGTCATACAGCGATGTGTCCCTTCCGCAGACCTGCACTTCAATACAAAATCTTCACAACAAATTCTTCAGGCCGTCTGTAATGCTTTGGAATTCCAGAGGACATTGTCATCATAGATACACATATGTTTGTCTTGCACAGGCAGCTCACAAGGCCTAAGCTTTGCTTCCACACATTTTGCAAGGTTGTGGCAACAAAAGTACTTCTTCAGCTCACCCTGCCTTGATGTCCATAGTTAATCATGTCTCCAAGAAGTGCATTGATTAGTTCCCATGTTGACCGACATGCATTCACTGAGAAGCCGCTGGATGGAGGACACACATGCACACCTCAGGATGAAGCTGCGCCACTAAGGCGTCATTGTCGAGGCTCTCGCTGATGTGGCTCTGGATATGACAGCTGTACCGCTGGGCAAGCACGCCTGAACTGGCCAACAGCTCTGGAGAGCAGGTGGGCACGAAGCGGGGTGTAACCACTGGGTGCACCAAAGATGTATCGAGGCCCCTGCAATAATTTCAGGTCACTGGCAGTGGCTGATACATACAATAAAAACATCTTGAAGCTTTGCATCCAGGTATCATGCTCACAGTGAGCTTCAGTGTGTTGCCAGCATGCAAGGGCCTCTAACAAGCAAATACTTTCATGCATGTCACCATGATAAGCAAGTTGACACCGATGATGCATGACTGAGTCCTTGCTGTGTACCTGGTGGATTCAATGAAGGCCTCAGTGTCAGACAGGTTCTGCTCCAAGCTCTTCACATAGAAGTCTTTGGAGTTGCGGTCCATGCACACAAGGCCCACATATGCCCTCTGCCCAGCCTGCGGATAAACAGAGCCTCTGAACAAGTCTTTGCCACTGGCAATCGTGCTTGTGCTTAACAATTTACCCATAAACAAATTTGCAGTACTATACTGTGATTCTAACTCAGGGCAGGAGACAGATGCGGCGGTGCAAACCTGATGCAGAAGCTCTGCCAGGAGCTGTGCAGGCTCCAGATGCAGGGATGCAAAGTAGAGGGATGTGGTTGTGCCGTTCGACAACAGCCTCTGCACGAGCTTGGAGTACTCTGTGCGCGCAAGGGCCAGGTCCTGATGCCTTGACTCCCTGGGGAAGGTGTACTCGTCCAGCCATGCCATCAAGGGCTTGTCCGTGGCTGTCCCGGAATACGAGTACTTTGCATGCCACAAGAATTCGTCAGCTTTGCTTGCGACCCTCAACATGCAAGTGTCTTGCTAGGCATGCAATGCAAAGGAACGATGGCAAGCCAATGCCTGGCAGGCATATAGATGACGATCGGGCATCTGTTCAGGCACCCATTGCACGGCTGAAGCACAGTAGCGCACCTGAGGTGCGTGAAAGTGTGTGTCCACGAATCCCGGACACATGAAACGGCCATCCTGAGATGAAAATAGAGAAGGAAGTCAAGCCTAGCCAGTACATCTTGCGCAGCAATGGTCAGATGCACCTTGCTGAGGGAGGTTTTGGTGTTTCAATTCTATCCGTTATCAAATAACTCACCGGGATCTTGTAGACGGTGCTCTCGAGCAGACCATGCTGAGCTAGGACTGTCGTTGATTCTGACGCAGGCAAGAGAGAAAGTATTTTGCCGCCTTGCCCCTTGCTGGACACCACGCACACATGGTCTTCCAGATACTCGAGTTCCTCGAAAGTTGGAGAATGAATGAAGGTGCCCCTCAGAACGAAAGTGCCCGAGAAACTTGCCATCAGTCCTTCACACATGCGTGTAACGATCGACACAGGCACCAGGAATTCCCAATCATTCGTGGTATAGTGGCGAAATCGAACGCTTTAGACACCTGAACACAAAATGCATGGGAGGAACTCTAGTCTCCAAGAAAGAAGTACAGCCCTCAAATCCCCCGGCTGGAGGGCATTATATTGGTGCACGTGTGGACGACATGTGAGCAGGTGCACCCACCACCTCACGGCACTTGTCCTGCGAATATTCTTCGAACAGCGAGCTATTGCGAGGCTCCCGCGCGTCGAAGCGCACAGCGGATTTTGCAGTTCAGCCGTTATGCAGCTGTCGGCTGATGTGGGCGCAAGGCCGTCTGGCGTTCGAGCCTCCCAACCGCACGTGAGAGGCTCCGCACATCAGAGCCTGAGGGCGAGCAGGACCGCGGGACAGGGCTTTGGCCGGGTGATTGTCAGGCCTAGATCAAAGCGTTCTGTTCTTCAGGTACAGTCCTCGTCCAAGGCAAATATTCGCAACATTCGCGACAGGTGTTGGCGCACCACAACAAGCTTTTGACAACCTGGATCTTTTTTTGCGTCCAGCCCGGCATCAAGCATGCTGTGCTTGAGACGCTGGTGCATGCATATATATTAAGATCGACGCTTGAATAGGACACGACCACCCCTTCATTTGATCTGTGCATTGTATATTGCTTCCACTCAATGCTCTCATGCCCAAATATGTACGGTTGTGAGGATGCTCACAATGAAAGATGAGCAGATTGCTTCAGCTTCTTCCCTGAACATTAAGTAAGTTTCCGACGATTGTGTGGGTGAGTTTGGTGGTACTGCTGTGCTTACTGGCGCCTTCTCGATCACCCTGCAGGGGGCTCCAGTCTGCACAGCTTTCAGAGACGATGCTCGAACGGCTGGCCAGTTCTTCCCCAAAACCACTCCGTACCATCTGGACGCGCATCAGGCCGAGGTAGGCGACTTGACAAGGACCTGGTCCTGGGATCCTTGGCATCTTGGATGGCCTCTCTTTCCACAAGTTGCCTCCATGCATACCTCACATTATGATACTGCAAATTATTGAATGCGTTGTCTCCTTTTTGCGCCAATGCAATCAATTAGTGCAAGTCAGTATTGCTAACTTCTCAGGGGTGGCGCCAAACATCAACACTTTGGCACAGGCGCCCCTGTATGACGGTGGTGGGCACTGCCTGCCTGCTTGTACAGTCATCCTAAGTTCTACTGGCAGTGCAGCAACACATGCAGGCATGGAGGAAGTGTATGAGGGCTTTGAAGGCTTCATGCAAGAGCGCCAAGGAGCTTCAACCCACCATTTGTCTAAGATATTCTTTATTGAGGGATGTATGGGGGATGGCGCAGAATGGGCTGACGCAGCTGGTGGTGCGCGTGGCGAAGTTCCTGGCAGAGAATGAGCGCCTGCTGGTTGTGGCTGCCTCCACCATGATCATGTCCCTGTCCCACACCGCACTGCGCCCAGTGCTGCCCACATTCGCCAAGGTATGCCACAGCTGCTTTCTCCACTGACTCTGTCAGTCCCAGTTGGAAGTCCTAATCTCCTCTTAAACTCCTCTCTATGGCTATTTCCGCATTGCATGCATTTCTTGGCAGGTGGGTGGCATCGTTGCATGGTGCATGGTTGGCACTTTTTCTTGTCATGCAGCTGCAGATAGACTGCCCTACGAACATCACATCTAATATTTGGTGGACATCCATGCGAGGCAATGCCTGTGGAATTCATCATGCCTTGCAGAGCATCATTGGAGCAAGTTTGCTCTGAATGTTGACATCACTCCATGCACAAACTGCCGGCAGAAGGTTGAAAATATCCGCCGGTCCTGCAGCCAGCCAGCCTCGCTACCGATATTACGAACCTTCAGCAACAGATACATGCATGACATGCATCTCCTGTGCAGAGCTTCGGCGTCAGGGCAGCGGCGGTGGGCAGCACCATATCGGTGTACGCGATTGCGCGGCTGATGATGAACCTGCCAGCTGGCATGCTGGCCGACCGCTACGGGCGCAAGCCGCTGCTCGTATGGGGACCCCTCATCACCGCCTTTGGTGCGTGGTGCTATCTAAGCAGTCTCCTAAAAGATTCGTCGAGTTTTTCAGCGCCAACAAAATTTCATGCATCTGAGCTGTTGTACTCCACACGGCTCCTATCGTCTGGATGCAAATCATACTGGGCTCCTTACTGATGCTCATTTGTGGAGCAGGAGTGACAGATTAGCATCAGCATCAGAGATTTGTCCGCTATGAATTGAATCTTAGGACATATGCAGGATTGCCACATTACAGGCCTGCATGGATGACCCAACCAGCTACATAAAGACATCAACCTGACTTGCGCAGAGCTGAGCGGCAAAACATTTGTTTGCGCGCAGGCATGATCGGGTGCGGGATGTCTGGCACCTTTGGGCAGCTGCTGGCGTGGCGGTGGGTGACAGGGATCGGCAGTGCATTACAGATGGCGGGGGCGCAGCTATTCCTTACGGATATATCCCTATCCACCAATCGCGCGCGCACCCTCGGCACCAACCAGGCGCGTTCCCTCTGACGATTCTCACTTGGGCTAATGGGCCGGGCTTGTTCCACTGGCATGCGCAAATGACAACAATGGCACGGCATACTTGCTCTTGCTCCAGCAGCTTGGCTTGTGCATACCTGCCTCACGGACTGTAGACCATATATAGCCAAAAAGAGAGGCTGCATGCTGCAGAATTGTCTTCTTCTTGGCCACAAGTATGCAGGGTGCAGAATACCTTGAGGAGCGCTAGTTAAGGACAAGGAGTGTGGTAAAGGACAGGACCGCTCACAAACGCGAAGCTCGCATCACGGCACATCGTCAAAAATCTCTTACTGTGTGCTGCAGGCGGCGTCGCTGATGGGGGGCCTTGTGGGCCCGGCGCTGGGGGGTCTCCTGGCCGACTGTGCGGGTCTGCGTGCGCCGTTCACACTGACCGGCGTCGCCGCTCTTTTAGCCGCGCTGTACGGCTGGGTGCGGCTGCCGGAGACCATGGGCCTGCGCGCTCGCCAGGAGAAGGACGAGGCCGCCAGCCGCGCCGAGCCGGCCGCCGCACGCGCCGCTCAAGCAGAAGCCCTGCAGGTGATTCCCTCTCCAGTTTATGCTAATGTGTTGATAACTTGAAGGGGGCTCAGGGTGACTTACGCGGTGTCCCCCATTCCGCAGTGTTAATGATGGCTCTTTTTTAGTATTTTTGCACGTTACAGCAAGGGTGAGATCTTGATTGGCTTGATTTGCTGCTGAGGGAAAGCTGTTGACACGTCACGGCCACGGCCAGCTGCTTTCTTCCGGCACACCTACCTTTCAAAACCCTTCTGTAAGCAAACCAGTTGCTGCATCCCTACTCCATTGAAGGCAACTCAATACTTGGCAGGTGTAAAAGGATCATGGGCTGCGCATGCACGTTTCCTGAGCTCAAAGAATTTGCCATTGTTCAGGCTGAGAGCAGCGGAGCAGAGGAGGCGGCACCAGAGCAGATGCCTGTGCTGGCAGCGTCCGGGGGACAGATAGCAGCGGCAAAGGCGGTTGATGCAGCAGTGGACTCCCTGAAGGAGAATTCCACCTACAACCCACGCAGGATGCGTCCCAAGAGGTGCGCAAGAGTGCCATGTTGTACGCCATGCATGCCAACGAGAATTGACACTCACTTTCCTTCGCTTTGGGTGTAGGAGAGCGGTGGTCTGCCTGCATGCAACCCTGGCCCCACATCCGATTGCAATCTATCAAGAGTCTTTGTCCAGAACGACTACTTCCAAAGTCCTTTATCAGAGTGATTTGCTAAAAAGGCAGAATTTCCCATCACTGAAATACTGCGCCAAGATGAGGGCTGTTGAAAAGAGGTCCACCAGTGTGTGTACATGTGCGCAGGAGGAAAGAGCGGCCGTCCTGGCTGCTGCTGCTGGAAAGCCGGGACTTTGGCGCCATCGCGCTCGTGAACGCACTCATGTTTGCCACGGCTAACGGCAGCCGCTCCGTGCTCATGCCGCTGCTTGCCACTCAGAGCTTTGCTCTCTCCACGACCGCCCTTGGTGAGGTTCAATTGCTGATACTTGTGCCAGCCACTGCAATTTCACATGTGCATCCTTTACTGTGTCCACTTCAATGCCATCTATCTGGCAGGGTCTGCTGAGAAAGTGTATCTCAGCATCACCAAGCAAAACATTTTGCCGACAGAACGCTGCAGCTGCAGATCTGTCAGCTTGTCGAGCTCTCGTTACACCGCCACTGTGCACATTGCAACAAAGGCCCTTGGTTTCCCTTTTGGCTCCCGGCAATCCCACAATGGCCGCCAATGTCCTGTGGTGACTGAGAAGCTGGCTAGAGACACTCTAGCCAGCAGTTATCAGAGGCGGTTTACATATATAACTTCAAACATTACAATATAAGGTTCAACCGAACAGCTGAGTGGACCGGGGACATGTGCGCGCAAGGCTGCTAAACGCGCTGATGGCTTTGATATGTTGAAAAAGGCATTTCTCAAAAGGTGGATTTTGATATGTAAAGTCAAGTT
This sequence comes from Coccomyxa subellipsoidea C-169, assembly GCF_000258705.1. NCBI lineage: Eukaryota > Viridiplantae > Chlorophyta > Trebouxiophyceae > Coccomyxaceae > Coccomyxa > Coccomyxa subellipsoidea. Next base: position 183,865 of record NW_005178027.1, read on the forward strand.
TGGATATTTCAACCCAAGAGCTGACTGGACCGGTGACACGTGCTCGCAGGGTTGCTGTACGCGCTGATGGCGGTGATCAGTCTGGTGGGAATAATGCCGGCAGCCTTTGTGGCGGACAAGCTGGGCCGCAAATGGACCATCGTTCCCTCCTGCTTCGGCCTCGCCGCCGCCCTGCTCCTCATGGCAGTCACCGGTGAGGCGACAACCTCTCTTATTATTATTATTAGTATTAATTATCACATGCATTTCCTGCCAAGAGGCAAGGTACGTCTCGCAGACAAGCTGCAGTGAAAGACTGCCACGATTCTTGTTGGACTCACCAGATCCAAGCACGACCCAATCGACCGTGGGCATGGTGCTCAATATTTACACCGCCCCCTGCCAGCCGGGGCCGAACTAATATTTATTACTATTGTTATTACTATTATCATTAAATCGTTTCCTGCCAAGAGGCAAGGTACGTCCCACAGACAAGCTGCAGTTAAAGGCTGTCAAAATCCTTCCCCTTGATGGACTCGCCACATCCAAGCAAGACCCATTCAACCTTCAATAAACACTTATAACCACTTTGTCCTTTAAGAACTGTTTAGATCCACTGTACCAGTTCCTCTGTGTGAACCTCATCTCCGTTGGGCTGCTTGGCAGTTGCCTAAACATATCCTTAGCGACGTGACCAATCAAGTGTGGAGAGAGTAACGTGCATTTGTAAACACTGTCTTTCTTTGCACGGGAAGGGCCTGTGGTATCTTTGCGCAGGGGCCCAAAAGCTTGTTCCAAAGCATGGGAGGAGGGGCTGCAGCCAGTTTCCATTCAGCACTCCCTCGTGCCATGCCACACAAAAATCTTACCCTGGATGTGGATATCAAGACAGTTTCGGGCATCTGTAGTAAAATGTTTGGTGATGCTGATTTGCAGGCCGGCAGGAGTTTTTCATAGGAGCGATGATGGTGTATGCTGTAGCCAACTCGTGCATCGGCGCGACTCCGGCCGCGTTTGCCGCCGATGTGATGCCGCAGTCCGTCTCCGGCTTCGGCCTCGGCATGTTCCGCTGCGCCGGCGACATCGGTGCGCGACCCTGCATCTCTTTCACAGATAAACTCATAATATCTTATTTAGAGACACAAATATAGATATCATAGACATTTAGACACAGATATAGAAATAAATTCATGATAAATTATTTCTCCTTGGCCAACAGACGGCGGTGTAACGCTGCACATCATGGCAAGTGTTGAAATGTGTCCTGGTAAATTCTGGCAAGCCCAAGAAAGGGCCCCTGCAATTGCAGCATGTGTGCAAAATGCACCTTGCCTAGCTTGGCAGGCATTTAGTCATGCAATTGCTCGAACAGAATGGCAACGTGGGAGTTTTGCTGCCTTTCGACATTTCTTCCCGTTGCCTTGCTCCATCTTCATCTCTGGGGCCAACAGTGAAAATGTACGCACACACTGCGCTATACCCTCGTGCAAACAATTAACCCTACACATCTGACCTTGAAATATACCCCTCAAACAAAGGGTCATTGCATCGTGCGCAGGGCTGATGGTGGGTCCGGCGCTGCTGGGCTGGATTGCGGACATGACATCGGTGCAGACGGCTCTGCAGGTCAACGCTGCCGTGCTAGTTTTGGCCGTCTCCTATTTTGGCCTGGCAGCGAGAGAGACCAAGCACCTCCGCGTGCAGCAGCACATGCAGAAGCGCGCTGCCGCTGCCGCGTGACCCCCGGGCCGGGGGAAATGATTGCTAGGGTTTTCACAGAGTGGTCGCTGCTGTAGCATGCCCAGTGACTGGCCTGTGGAAGAAGGCCGAGGCGGGATGGCCTTGCATGCAGCTGCAGAGATAGGAATTTTGTGCCCTTTCAGTTGTAGGAGTTTTGGGGGTGAGGAGCCCTGACGGGTCATTGAGAGTCTTGTGACGAGCTCGAGTGGCAGATAAAGATGGCAGTTTCTTTCAGGAGAGGCATTTGAGCTTTTCACTTATGCAGCAAGCGGCTTCCTACCCAATCACAGCGCATGAGCGTCTGCTGCAAGAGTGTAGGAACAATACATGTGACCAGCCGCAGCCGGCAAGCTTAATTGAATTTGAATTTGGCTTTCTATGCCGCATGCTGGCATGCGCGGCACAGACTGCTTGCTCACCAGGCCAAGGAATCTGGTGTGACGTACAGTATGCAAGAGGCAAGATTTTGGACGAAGCAGTTTTGCCAAGCATTATTAAGTGCATACTCTGCCAAAGTCCTGAGCCATCAGAGACTTGCACGAGCGCGTCGTTCAACAGCAAAACTGCTAGCTTGAGCTACAATAGACTATTTCACTACGCGTTTTCTGTCATGATGTATCTTGATCACGTAATATTGATGACAGAACTGCCAGCGTGGTGAGAGATATAATAATGAGACAAGAGGTTGAAATTCGACTGGACAAGTTAGTATAGCCATGTGTCTTCATGTATTACAGGTGCGGTTGCTAACAGCAGTCCTCCTCTTGTGCATTATTTCCAGTCAACCTTAACAGCTTCTGGCGCTCGGCCAATATGCCATTCGCCAAGTCACTGTGTCACATTGTTCACAGCCTTCATTCAAGTACAGTAAAATGTGAACCCCGACAGGTATTGAAAAGTTTTCTCAAACACATCGTTTAATTTTATTAAGGAACAGTCCCAAGAACCAGCATTGCCATTTGCAGGCCCAGCCTTACACTCAAATTCATGAAATGAAAATCTTGATGCAATCGATGCAGCAAATCCAACACATTTGCTTGATGTACCCACGCTTTCTTGCAGAACACTTGGGGGACAAGCCTCTTTGTTCGGTACACTGCGCGGCTGAAACTCTGATCTGAAGTGAGCTTCAACATGATGAACTCATCTGACACTTGTCAGTGTCTGCTGCGGTTCATGTACAGTATCACAGCTTGCTCTGAATTGCTTGCCGATTAGTCATGCTTATGTGTATTCTGCCGCAGTCGTCATCACTGGTAGGGCTGCCTGCTGCTTGGTGTAGGTCAGCTGGGCAGCTGCCACCAGCACACGAGGCCCCTTCTTCGACCGCACTGAGCTGGCCGCAAAAGTTATACTGACAACACCCTGCAGACAAGCAGACAGCTCATCTGATGCCCAACTTTTCTTCATTCAATTTGAACATAAGATTTCTTCATGCTTGCTAATACTTGCTCAGGATCAGGGCTATACATGCAAAGAAGAATTCTCAGAGCTAGAGCACCGTCTCCTGCCTTCCCACAGCAGAGGCAGAGTGTGTTTCTTCTGCAATCAAGGCATGCTTACGCTGCAAACAATGCAAACCCGAAGCAGTTACATACATTTATCAATGGCTGGGTGAAGTAGCATACCTCATATGCCGGGTTCACGCTGATCTCGACAACAGCTGTGGTGATGTCAGCATTTGTGCCGGTGGTGACATCAGCGACAGCCACCACTGTCGCATTAGCTCCGGCACTCGCGCCACGAACGGCAAAATCGCTGGGTTGGAAGCTGCATGCACACAATACTTGATTAGTCAACAAGTTTGTATTGTTGACGCACTCTGTCACACCTGCGAGGCAGCCCAACCTCCCTTCCTTGGCGCTCGCTCTGTCCTGTTCTCTGCAATTCTCCTGGCTTAGAAGATGTCAGCTACTGACGGCGCTTGCTCCGAGGGTGTTGGGAAGCACGCATGTGCATGTGCCTTAGTAACAATTGATTGCTTTTAGGCTTCAGCGGATTATTTTCAGATTCTGTCGAGCACTTCCACTTTAACTTGGACTGACACTATAAAAGAAATAAAGGGCTCTTGATCTACCTTAGGCTTTAGTGGATCATGATAATAAAAATCAGGCAGTTTCACTTCAATTGGGAGGAACCGTCTAAGCCTTGGGCTCTTGGGCACACAACATTCAGGAATGATTTGTTCAACAGCAATGTGAAACCCGCACCTGAGCGGCACGGATGTATTGCAGACGACAGCCACTGGCACGGTTGCCGCGTTAGTCACGGCCAGAGCGGAGCCATTACTAGAGTAGTAAGCCATCTGCAGCGCGTACATGCAGCAGGTACCCCTGTTCCGCACATAAAGATTCAAAAACAAGCTGAACACACGAATGTAACAGGCATCAGCCAAGAAGATGTCAGCTCAGAAAGAAACTTGGTGGTACCGCTATCTTTGCTTGGATCATGGATCGAGAAATTTCATTAAAGGAGCAGATGCTCAAATTCCAGACACTCACAACCATGCAAGCTGAGAAGCATGACGGGGACTAGTCATTCCCAGGCATCGTGGTTCGACGCATCACCTACGGCCGGGAGAGCCGACATCCTTCACTCCATAGGGGCTTGGAGGCGGCGGTGGCGCCTCCGCAGCTTGGGGCTTCACAATGAGTGAGCTGTAAGCTGGCGGTGGCGGGGGTGGATAAGTCGGCGGCGGGGGGCTCGGCGGTGGCGGCGAGGGAGGTGGGGGGCTCGGCGGTGGGGGACTGTACACTGGCGGTGGCGGGGGTGGATATGTCGGTGGTGGGGGGCTGGGGGGCGGCGGTGATGGGGGCGGGGGGCTCGGCGGTGGTGGGCTGTACACTGGTGGTGGCGGGGGTGGATATGTCGGCGGCGGTGGACTTGGCGGCGGTGGTGATGGGGGGCTCGGTGGTGGCGGAGAGGGGGGCGGCGGGGGGCTCGGCGGTGGCGGCGATGGGGGAAGGGGGCTCGGCGGTGGTGGGCTGTACACCGGCGGTGGCGGGGGTGGGTATGTCGGTGGTGGGGGGCTGGGAGGGGGCGGCGATGGGGGTGGCGAAGGTGGTGGCGGAGAGGGGGGACTGGGCGGCGGCGGTGAGGGCGGGGGGCTCGGCGGAGGCGGGCTCGGTGGAGGCGGTGGGCTTGGCGGTGGCGGAGGGGGGCTTGCCGGTGGTGGGCTCGGCGGCGGGGGGTTTGGCGGTGGGCTTGGTAGTGGTGGGCTCGGCGGCGGGGGTACCTGTAGCACATGCATCTTTTGACTGACTTCGCTAACCTCATCACCTGGCTTCTGTTTCTCGCAAGTTTAATTTCAGGATTGAATTCTAACACAAACAACACATGTCAATCTGGTAGCCAGCAACAAAGATCCTGCATGAAATGACAAGCATGCTTCCGCTTTCATAAGGAGCGGTGGTACTGAAGGTGTACCGGTGGAGGGCTGGGCGGAGGGGGGCTCGGCGGTGGCGGGCTGGGGGGCGGCGGGGAGGGGACCACGATGCCACAAGACTCGGTGCGGAAGGCGCAGCCGTCCAGAGGCGCGCAGCAGTCGCCGCTGCCGCCAAAGAGGCCGCAGCAGGACGTGCAGGCGTACTCTATCTGATATTCCTCTCCCGGGTTGACCTGCGAGGCAAACCCCACTTCTTTTCAAGCCACTTGCTGCCCTGTGATCATGCCCTCGATACAGAAGCAGTAAGCCAGATGTCGGAAATGAAGCTTCGACGCATGCAGGTTGGCATGGCAAAATCCCTTGCGTGCCTTGATGATGGAGCTACTTGAGAGTCACTCTTGGGCAGGCACAGGAACATTGACACTGCTTAATGTGGAGGAGGCACTCAGCTTTTCTAGCATCTCTGCACATCACCAGCTCCGTTACATTTATACAGGAAGAAACTATTTCTTGGCAGAAGATTCAGGGCTGCTCACCGGGGCGGCAATTTGGGTGACGCTCTTGACAGGGATGACCCACAGCTGGAAGACGTTGTTGACATCGTTGGGGCCCGAGGCAAACTGCACGCTCAGCGGCAGCAGGCCGGCAGGGAGGTAGGGAACGTCGTGGCAGACCAGCGTCGCGTCATAATTGCCGGCGGAGGACGTCTGCAGGCTCGCGCCGTTGAGCGTCACCTCCGCGTGGCCGCTGTACCGAGCGCACACCCTGCGCGACGATGAGTCATGGGTTAGTCATGTCCTGATATTTAGTATTGGGTGAGTCAGTGGGTCGCCTGACTTGGCAGAAGGTGTGCCGGCACATGCGCGCATGCGCCTGTCCGGGTCTCTGTCCAACTCTGCAGACCGTTACTTGAAAATTCCTTTAGATTGTGCTCAGGAACCAAAGACGCTGTTTGTTTGCCATGCTGCAGCGTCAAGTCAACCCCTACATTCACAGGTCAACAAGATAACTTTCTACAGGAGCAACAGGAGCATCCTGTGTTGCTAGGCACAAGGTGTCTGTCACAAGGTTTCTTCATCCTCTTTGGGAAAAAACTTCTTAGGCTAAATGCAGCAGGTCGTTTGCAGCAGCCAGCAGCTTGTGATCATGGATACCATCGAGGTGTGCTGTGCCAGTGATACCTGAAACGATTGGCATAGGCTGAGGTGTCAAGGCCTGCTGAGCTGGATGTGATGCCAGCTGTCGCTGCCACCTGGACATACCCCTCCAGCTGCATTCCGTAGCACTTGCTATATTTCCCCGCGTCTAGGGGAGGCGACCCAGGGAACACACCCCCATACGCCTGCACAACAAATCATTTTGGAGCCTGGCCACAAGATTGTCATGACTTGCCTTTTCTGCCAATAAGCAATTGGGCTGCAGTGAAAGGCATGCATGTCTCAGCAGGACTGTTTATTCTTCCTGCTACACTGAAGGGATGATCCAGTCAATGGGGACCTCATTGGAATGCGAAAGGTACAGTAGTGTGAATTGGAGCAATCGTGTGCCAGTGCTGGGGAGGGATGCGGTCCCCCCACCTTCATGAGGGAGGGGTCCTGGCATCGCTGCGGCAGGGAGGGGTCCGCCTGCAGTCCCCCAAAGTCCGGCAGGCCATACGGCTTGCTGCTGCTCGAGTTGCAGTCCGCTCCGTAGGCGTCCGGGTATATTGTAGCCTGCCCAGCCATACACGCCAAGACTCTCCATCAAAATGTGAGCAAGCAACGCTTGCAATAGATTAGACAGCAGTGACAACCTGTACTGCAGGTAAAACATCAGTGGCTGCACAATTTCTTTCCAGGGGCCACCTTCTCCGAGCCTCACTGTACCAAATTGCACAGGTGTGAATTTGCAACAGTCTGTTGCACACGCCCACAAGGACGCAAAATTTGATGACAGGTGCATTCTTCAGACAGTTTGAACAACCATGTGAGGCTTGCATGTGCACCTTGAGCCCGTAGAGAAGCTGCCCGCCGCTGAGCTGGTCGGAGGAGGCCTGCCCGGTCGAGCAGGTCCCCCCGCCCACACTCTGCACCAGAATCTGCCCAGGCGCCGCCTTCACATTCTGAGAGGTCCCTGTAATGACGTCCCATTCTCAGAAGTCGGCGGGCTTTGATCTTGAAGAACAAGGCTTAACAGAGGGTGACTCTGTCAAGTTCATTGCATCTATTCTGTGGTCTTTGCGTTTTGATCTGTCCTATCTGAGCACTGCTGAGTGAGTAGGGCCGAGACGGGGTGTCACTTACTAAGCAGAACATTTGAAATGCTGACAGGTGGGTTTCTGGGACATAGTGATGCACCATGCTCCAGAGGTGCAGCCAAGAAAGAACTTACCTGCTCCGAGGCTGCAGGCAGGAGCTCGGCTGATGAGGCATGCACTTTTAGGCCCGCTGCAGTGCACTTGGGTGGAGCCACTGCCAGCTTTCAGGAAGCTGACTGCCCAAGAAGATGGCCCTGTCCCTGGCTGGCTGCCTGTGATATTCACTTGCAGGTAGATGTGCAAGCCATCATCCAACCATTGCACCTGTTGCAAGGCAGAGGCACTATAATCTCAAAGGCAGTACCGAAGAGTCCTTTAGCCGCTGTGTTGAGTTGTCCTTCTTTGAATTGTCGATATGCAGGTCCAATAAATATTGCCCCGGTGCACCCAAATCATGTGGCATCGGTCGTATCAAAGTGATGCCAGGTGTGAGGCATACCTTGCACCCTTGCGTCACAGATCCTCCATAGACGTCCAGGCTCCTGCCTTGCCTGCCTCCCAGGCTGACCGATTGGCAGCCATCCACTGAGAACTCTGACGCCTTGGCAGAAGGACGCCCAAACCATCTCGATTTTACTGCACAGGCGCAAACATACTCTACCTCGAGCTGATCAAAGGTCTTACTTTACCAGGCAAAAACCTAGGCGTGAAGCATCAACAAAATCTATTCCTGCAGAAAGTGTACGACAGTCAAAGTGCACGGTCAGCCCCGAAACCATCGTCTGAGTTAGAGACCTGAACAGCGATCGCACCTACTGCAGTTTTCAAAGACGCTCCCGAGATGATCTGCCCTCGAATTTGCTCCCTCCTGGTGGAGGTGGTACACAAGCTGTAGTCCGGGAACACCCTCCCATCGATTATGTTGGCAGCGGCCACGAGCAGTGCCGTGGATTGGTCCGCTGAAGCGACCTATAAATATGGCGTGTCATTTAATTTCTGCCAAGTGCAGGGATTGAAGCACCCAAAGCCCGGACCATGTGTTGTCCGTTGATCTTACTATATGTAACGCGGCATGCACAAGGACGGAGCTTGACCCAGCACAGCAGCGACCTGCATTGTATGGGTGCAAATAATCTTAATATAGTTTACCTTTAGAAGAGCCGATATGGCAATCACAATACTCAGGGATGCCGAGGTGTGGCACCACATCTGTTCCACCCGGCCTCTGCTAGAGACGCACTCGAGGTTTTCTGGTATGCGTCATAAGTGTATGGTTTTGTTGCAAGAGAATGGACGTTCAAGGGGCCTCTGTCAGTAGACTAGCTCAATTCGTGGCTTTGTGTCCTGGCAGCGCAGTCTTGAACAAGTTCACGATGGCACGTGACGTCCACCCAAATCACGTGCCACAAAGGTGAATGCGGCACAACCTGTCACCCATGCACCCATGCAACCTGTCATCCATGTCCTCTGCAATGCTGCTATCACGAGAAAACACACGGATATGCTATGTGACCTCAATAAATCCATGCTGTAATAACGTTGACGTCATGACCAACTTGATCAAGTTATCACAGCAATTTGCATTCTGCCTTCTCGAGATCTCAGCTACATAGGGTGCCCCAACTGGAGGTCATCTGGCTACTAACGACCAGAGAGTTACGTATTCAATATTATTTTGTGTCCCAATGATCAGGGCTGGAAGAGGGAGTAAACACGCTGCATGCGGTGGCAGGTCTCAATCTTGGCCCTGGGCGGGTTTGGGGCAACCAGCTCTAACAAATCTGCGCGCAGATTCGGCCACTCTGATTGCACTGTCAATCCCACTATGCCCAGCCCGGATGTGTGCCTCCTGTAGAGTGCTCGAGTTTCCCAGTACACCCTGAGTAAGCAGCAAATCCCGTCAGGGATCATGCCTAAATTCATGTCCAAGTCTGCATAAAAACATGTGCTGCAATGCAGCCAACACATCTGCTAGTGCCAGGTTGCGCATGAAAGAGAAGACACCATCCTGCAATTGTTAAGTAGCCAAATGCAGACATGCCACAATCCGAAGGACAATGCAAATGGGCAAATCTACTAAAATTTAATCGCCTGTGGCTGGTAGTCAACCAGACCTGAACTGGCCCCAGGCCCCTGCTATCAACAGTTTGAACCCATTGACAAGCAGTGAATATGATGACTAATGAGGGCCGAAACTTAGGAAATGTAAGGGTGCGCACCTGGCGACTCGCCAGACGACCTCGCCCTGCAGTTCTGGCGTTCCCTCCAGCGCCAGCTTGTGGATTGTGCGCTCAACTTCAACCATCGCCATCCTGACAGCATAGCATGCATGATTTAATTTCGGATGCCTTCTAGAAGCCAAACAAGGGAGAGGAGAGAGGTTGCATGCATGGCGGATGATGGGGATCACACTCATGGAAGCGGTCTCAGGTGGCCAGGACTGTGGTCAGGGCGGAAATTATGAGAGCTAGTAGGGAATTCAATCCATTCCTGGATCTGACAACCAGACCACGTGAATGACCCATCCTCACCGCTGCCATGATAACAAACCCAAAAGCCAGACAGTTGTGCCATAGGCGTCTGCGCTGCTCCAAAAACATGGCTACCCAGTTCACAAATAATGTGCCCCCGGTACTATAGAGACAGATACTTTACTCAAGGTATTGCCTTTCATGCAGGCAAGACCATGCTGAAGTCATCAATAGGAAGCTGAACAGGACCAAGGTACTCTCTGCACCTGGTGCCACAGAGCAAGCAGGAAGTCTTGTAGCCAGCAGTATTATTCCTGTTATCAATTTCGTTAATATTACTATTATTACACTCTTTTCCTGCCAAGAGGCAAGGTGCGTCCTGCAGACAAGTCGCAGCTAAAGGCTGACAAAAAAACCCCTTGTTGGACTAGAAAGATCCAAGCAAGACCCAATCAATATGGTCATGGTGCTCAGTTTTTATACCGCGCCCCGCCAGCCGGGGCCGGGGCCAGCCAGCAGTATAGAGCAAGTAGGAAATGGATTCACTGTAATACACAGTTGTTTTTATTTGAAGTCATCACTAGCCAGAATAAGCGCGCACCTGGCGGGAAGTTCCTTGCTGCGGGGGGCCGGGGGGCTCGGGGGTCAGCCACCGGAACAGCGCAAGGCAATCTGCTAATTTCATTCCCTGGACCCTACCTTGTTGAGTTCAAATTTGGACCATTCCTAGCCTGATAAATAAGGCACACCTGGCAGGGAGGGCCTCGCTGCGTCGGTCGGGAGGCGAGGGGGTGAGCCACCTGAAGAGGGCATAACAAGTCCCCCCGGCAATGAGCAGGGAGGGGACCGCGGCCACCACCGCCACCGTCAGCTCATTCGCGCGCAAAATCTGATCCAGTTCCAGCATCGCGCTCTCCGTGTCCAGCTTCAGCTTCTGCACCTGTTCTGAATTCAACCGCGATACTTACATAATGAAGAATGGTGTAATGATGTAAAGAGATGCTAGGGAACAGACCGATGCTTAGTGTTCAGTTTCAGCTTCTGCTCGCCTGTTTCAAGCGAGTTGCAGATTTGAAAAATGATATATGTACGAGGGGTCAACGTTGTTGGCTTCAATGTCCAGCTTCAAGGAATATTCCTGCTGCTGAGAAAGCAAGGTAATGAGAATCAAAGATGCAAGAACAGATATCTGCAGCTGGCTCTTTGAAGCGACATCGGTCTCTGTTGATATCTGTGAGCTCTCCAGGGTTGACACTGTCATCATTACTGCACATTAATCCAGTGCAGTCATGCCAATGATGACAACAACCAACCTCCTGGAGCTCACAAATTTTACTTTGTAAGACGACAGATTCATGATCATGTGGATATCGTATGTCTCACCCTCCTGCACACAAATGCAACTGTGCCATAATGATGACGGCATTATCCCAAAACTCTGCACTTTCCCGCTCGCCATCACTAAAAAGCGTTGCCCAGACTGCTCCTGGCAGAATGTTTCACTGCCAGTCTGCTGCGGAGAGAGTCTCATATGGTAATGTATCACTGGTCTTGCCTGGGTTTGGCGAGTCCATCAATGGACTGGTTCTCTGGCAGCCTTTCACTGCAGCTTGCCTGGAGATGCTTGCCTATTGGCAGGAACAACGTCTGCGCAACAAATGTACTTGATATGTAGTACATTTACTAGCGGATTTTGACAACCTACCTGTATGAGTATGGCACGCAGCAGCGAGCCGTTGACGATGTTGCGAATGGGCTTCTTCAGCTCATCCTCGTAGCAGCTCATCATGAACGCCATGCCCGGCAGCAATTCGTCGCCTTCATCACCCTTCCCCTCCCTGGCTTTCTCCCCTTCCGCCGTCGCGTTATTATCTCCCGCCCCCGCCCCCGCCCGCTCCAGCGCCGCCGAAATCTCCGGATCCACCTTCTTCTGTGCTCAGCAAATACCGCAATCTTCAGGAAATTCAAAACCATGCATAGGGGCCCTGGACCCTCTTTGCAACTTGATCGACAGGATCTCACATTTGAGGTCCCGTGAATAAAGATGCCATGGTGGCATATTACACGGTACAGCAGCAGGGCCCATGAATTTGCTTTGCCTATTTACTGGCCATCCATCCAGATCATCGTTTGATGCCCAAATGAATACAGTGCGGTACACGTGAAGGTGAAGCTATGACCCGGCATTAGTGTCATGTCTTTTGAACACAGTGGCATCTTCCCTGGACAGGTTCCAGTGCAATCACCCACTAACGCATGTACAGCGTCAGGATTGCACATTATTTCATGTGCGGTGATTTTTAAGCATGCAGAGAACCCAACGTGGAGGCCTTGCCAAAGTTGGCCTCAAAATCGCCCAGCAAAAAGACATGACATGCACAAGCTCCTGAGAAGACAGCTCACCCCATCTCTAACCAATAATATACATGCATCCCATCCCTGGAAATGATCTGAGGGACCCACCGTGGAGGCCTTGCCAAAGTCGGCCTCAAAGTCGCGCAGCATGCGTTCGAGCGAGGCCTTATCCGTCTCATACTCCCCCACGCTGACGATGCTGCGGCGCTGGCGGAAGGTGGCAAACAGCTCGTCCTTGAGCTGTAGCAGAGGCACGAGCACTCGGTCCCGGTACGCACTGGTTACGGACTCAGCCACGGAGCGCGCCCACATTTCCAAGTCGTCGCTGCCCGCCAGCGGGCTGTGCCTGCAGGCCGGCAACAGAGCACACCTCGCATGAAGCTTCTGGATCTGCCTGTGGTAAACTCTCACGGGGGGCTCAAGATTGGGAAGACGCATGCATCTGTGCATCAATACATGCACCAGCATGTGGCGCCGGTAAGCGTTCGCCTACCACATTGGGGGTCCCGAGCGGGTGATATGTCCTGTTGTCACAAAATCCTGGCCTCTGATGTAGGAAACTTTTTCTCTGGAACCCGCAGGGATAAACAGGTGTTTTGTAGCTAAGCCAAAGGCTTTCAGGGCCAAGCACATGAGTGTGCACTGGTATTCTTGACACCTTCAAAGCAGGAGACACATAAATTTATGCCCGGCACTCTGCTTGATCTACCAGATGCATACGCTGGAATGTGTGCCAAACTAACAAACGATCCTAGCAAAGGGCTCGCTCATCAAAGGAAACTGCAGCACCAGTAATTGATCTGGATAATCAGTGGAAGAGACCTGCAGCTATCACGCGAGCCATGCTTACGCTCACACCCTGGCGTTTGCATCTGGTGTAACAAGGAGTGCATGATCCTGAAGTTTGTTTTTGATCTCACGCACTATATTGTATACATTTGCAAAGAGAGGGGGAGCGCACAGGTAGAGGAAGCGAGCGCTCCAGAAGCAGGCGAGGCCGATGAAGGAGTAGCGGATCCAGTGCTGCTTGTACTTGGACGGCGCCGCCAGCCACTCCGGGATCCTGCACACCATGCCTCAAGAATAGTACACGGACACCATGCCATCTTATCCTGCACCTAGACGGCAGTCAATATGTTCTCCTAATTCCTCTTTTTTTTGGAGCTGGCAGGGTCTGCCCAGCTCCTTGCGTTTGACATCCGGATTGCCATCCTTCTGTCCTGCCCTGAACTTGACAAGGAGTCAGAGTGTGCCATGCTGATAAGAAGTATTTACACAGCCTCAGACAAGTGTATCCCTAGAGCCAATTTCTACTGCCCCTGAGCCCCGGGAGAGTACGTTTTGCTTCTTACATCTAATAAATTTTTCTGCACCCCGTACAAGTAATCTTATGGATGTGGACACCTGTCACAGCACTGTAATTTCTGCACTTAGTTCCCATAGAAAAACAAAGGCCACTGCGGCAGACATGCACAGAAGAGCACCTGATGATGCCATGGCGGCGGGACGATGCGCCCGCGGCAGCCGCCAGCGCAGCGTTTGCTGACGTGGACGATGTCGCGGATGACTCAAAGATGAGCACGGCGGCTGCTCGCTCCAGAGCTGTCTCAACCTCATCATCACACTCCTCTTTTGGAGATCCTGACGTCGCACTGTGCACCCACATGCAGTGAGAACCTCCATTGAAAGTTGCAGGCAGCAAGTGCAGAGAGCGCTAACATTCCAGATGTGGGAGTCTAATGCAGAGGGTCTTTCAGTGCTTTAGAGTGGCGTCTCTGTTTCTCCCACTTCCAGATCTTCAGGGCTTTCTGCAACTGCTGCCTTTGTGCCACCAGCAAAAGAAAAGAGACTCAGCAATACTTGCCACCCGATGATGTTACCCTGCAAAGGCTTATCTGCACGAGTGTACCCTACACTCCTGACCCAGCCATTAGTCACTGCATGACAAGTCAAGTTAAAGTCTTCTGTAGACCGCCACCGGCACCCACCTGCCGCCTTCCTCTGCGCCATAGTCCTTGCTCAGGAATTCAGCGCTGAACCCGGTGATGCGCTGCAGCTTTCGCGCCGCGCGCTCTGTGAGGGCCCGGGCCACGGCCGCGGCTTTGTGCATGAGCGTGGCGGCCGTCTCGGCGTGGGTTTCCTCCGGCGGGCAGGTCGTTAGCTCCTCGGCCGCTCTCCTTGCATTCTCCACTGCCTGTCTCCAGAAAAAGTTCAACGTTGATGACCGGTGGCGCTCTACTGTCCTCTATCAAGAAGGAGACTTGCCGCACACCCTGCTGTACATGTTGATGCATTGATGACAGGCAGGAGACCTTGACACGCAATGTCAGCGATGGTGGACCCTCCCTTCTGATATTTTGGGCTGGTTTGTAAGTACTGTAAATATGGCGTCTGTGGACTTGGCCCCGACACACGGCACTGGAAGAGCATGTCATAGCTGGGCATCTATTTCCAAAAGAATGCCGAACGGATTATATGCCGCATTGCATCACTGCATGTTATGGGCTGTTCAGGCAATTGATGGTGTGGAGAGGGTGCCTCACCGTTGACACGCTCAGCACGCAGTGCAGGGCGGCTTCGCGTGCGGCCGCCAACAGGCGAGCGCTCTCATCGGCCGCGGGGCCCCCGGGCCCCCCGGCTGCGCACGGCTGCGCGGCGGCCGCCGCGGCCGACAGCGAGCGCGCCGCCTCAGAGCCGGCCGCCAGATTCAGCTGGGCCGCGCCATTGTGCACCTTTGCTAGCGCCTCGCACAGCCGCCCGCGCAGCGCCCTCAGCAGTATCACCTGCAGCGTAATAATCTTTCCCTCAGAATCAGGACCACACTCAATGCAGCGCTAAAGTAGATCTGCTGCAGTGGAAGTGTCTAAAAGTTGCCCTCAGGCTTCCTCATACTGGCGCAGTGCAGAGGGAAGGATTGTTTCAACGGAGTACCTAGCAAGGGCAACAAAAGGCTCACCACGAGTCCGAAGAAGATGCATGCCAAGTGCTTGCTGTGTATGACGGTGTGCTACCTTCCCTCGGCAACACAGCACCCTCACACTTCCTCACAGCCTAACAGGCCTTCATGTCTTCGCAGCAATACCAAGAGAGCACTCACCCGCCGCTCTATCTGGTCGGTGGCATTCGGCTGCTTCAGGGCCCCAAGGCGGCGCCGTGGATGGCCTCGCAGAAAGTCCACGCAGTCCAGCACGAAGGATGTCGGCCCCTGGCCCAGCAGGAGGAAGCTGCGGTGCGCGCCGCCCTTCAGCCGCGCCGACCAGAAGCTCAGACTGCCGTCCGCTGCGTCCACATCGTGCAGCAGCCTGCACAAGAATTAGAACTCGGAAACCAAATCAAATTTGGCGCCGCGTCCACTTGCGTCGGAATAATTGGAATCACCGAAACCATAGTATTGATTTAGTAGCTCCTGTTGAACCAGTAGCTCTGCAGTGCATCTGGCAGCGCCAGGATTGCCATACTTGGGGAGCTGGGCAGATGCCTGTACTCGAAGGTTCCCCTTTGGCCAAGAACTACTTGTAGACAGGCAGGCAAAGTTTGTCCTCACTTCTGAACTGAAGATGGAAAGAAAAAGGGGACAGTGATACGTGTTATGATGGGATCTCCTGCAGCTGTGAATGTGGATGTTGATGCTTGGTAGAAATGGGACCTTTTGGAGAACTGCTATACATCAGCTATGCTCCGTTCAGAAAGTCCAGGCACCTGATGAGTCAGATAGCATGAGTACAAATACATTACTTTAATTCTGAGGGTGGTGATGGCAGACCTGTCTGATGCGATCTGGGCGAGCTGCAGGGATGTCAGCCATTGCACGGCAACAAATTCATCCTGCAATCAGGAGAGATGGTGACTTAAATAAGAATGATCTTGAAAGCACTGCAGGAGAGAGTGTTGAGGGAATTGTCACAGGCATCGGCATGCTATTCAAAGTACAGCTGTCCTGCAAGGATGCGCAGATTACCTGATCTGTTTCGATAACCTGTCGGAGCGCGAACAGCAACCCAGACGCGCGTTCACCGCTCAGGCCACCAACTGGGAGCACATCCGGCACTGATGTTGCTGCTGTTATTACTCGATATGTCCTGCTCAAAACGCGGATGGGGAAGAACAGGACCTTCTTGACCAATCTCGTAATCATCTTGCCTTCTACATTCTCTTAGGACGTGGTGTCAGGAGGGATGCTCATCCTGACATCATTGCAATCTTCAGATGAGGACTTTCCTCAACAGCGCTGATGAGTGTTCAACTGCACACATAAATGGAGTATTAACGGAGTCCATGTATCAAGTTGTCTTGTTGATCTTCAGGTCAAGATCAGTTCAGTTTGCGCCTTCAGGAGAAAGCCCAACGTAACGCTGACTCACTGTCTCGGGATCCTGTCTCGAGAGTCTTTCCGAAACCGTCTTAAAAGCAAAACCGCAAACTTGCCTCAGGAGCGTCGTCGGTCACACAAAGATATCGGATTCCGAGAAAGCATCTTTCAGTCTCATCAGAATCCAGAGAGCCTAGCAAGATGCCGGGGCACCACTTCAAGGTCTCGGCTGTGCTGCCCATTGCAGCTTCTGACTACTTCATCGAGCGTGACAGCGCCGCCTTTCGATCCCTCATTTCAAAGGTGAAGTCAGCATCGAAGTACCTATCTCTCCGAGAGATTTCCTTGCTGCTTGTCTGGCACTATCTGCATTGCCTTGGACATTTTACGTAAGTCGTGTCTATCTGGGACGAGCGCGATCTTGAAATTTTCCTGTGATTATTATCCTGTGAAAGAAGCACAAGATAGTACTATGGAAGATAAATTGCGTGCGGCAGCTGATCGTATGATAAGACGATTGCCACACCGACCAAAGATGTGTTTGGTCACAGAGCATGAAGGTAGGATCACTCGATATCGTGGACGGCTGGATGGAGGGGGAGGCGGAGGTCTACAAGTTCGTGACGATGCTGGAGGTGGATAAGTACGTGCCGAAGGGCTTCCAGAGGCACTTCGCCAAGCAGGGCCTGCAGTACACCGACATCATCACCTACGACCCCAAGCTCATTGCCTGCCCGCCCTACCGCCTGCCCGTCAAGAGCATCGCTCCAATCCTCCCAGATAAGGTATGCAAATGCCTTTCCTATTCTTTTACTGAGTGACTGTGCAGACTCCTGCCCTTCAATCCTAGGCACCATACTGAAAGCAGGGCAGAGCCCAATGTTTCAGGACGGCCTGAAGATGTCGGTGTTGAAGGCACCCATGGAATCTATCTCTACTATCTCAAGCACCAAGCTGCCACTGTCACTGATCACTTCCTCAAGCGCTATTTGTCGAAGATGTCCGGGTGATCTGTGCAGTTGCGCAATAAGGGTCACTAAGCACCCTCAAAGCAGTGGGCTGCTGAAGGGGTTGCAGCGGTGCATGCAGTCGCACATGTAGTGTTGCAAGACACCCTCATAAGATTGGTCTGCCGAGGATGCTGGGGTGGTATGTGCAGCCGCGCATAAACTGTCAATTACTGCGAAGCACCGCTTGCAAAGTGGTCTGTTGAAGATGAGATTGTGGTGGGTGCAGTCGCGCATCGAGTGCGTGCTCACGATAGAGGACGAGCAGCCCGGTGTGAGCTGCCGCCAGACGCTGGAAGGCGAGGTGGAGTTCAAGCTGTTGGGGTTGGGGCACCTGGCACAGCGAATCGTGGTTGACAACCTGGAGAAGGTGTACCAGGGGATGCCCCTGGTCGTGCAGAGGTGATTCTTGTAGTGCATTTTTCCTGGCCCCATGCATGGCTGCTTGTGTCTTGTTTTGCATTGTAGTTGACGACCTGGAGAAGGTGCATCAGGGAATGCCCCTGGTTGTGCAGAGGTGATTCTTGTACTGCAATTTTCCTAGTCTCCACCCCATGCATGACTCCTTGTCTTTTGTTTCGCATCTTGGTTGACAACCTGAAGAAGGTGCATCAGGGGATGCCCCTGGTTGTGCAGAGGTGATTCTTGTAGTGCAATTTTCCTAGTCTCCACCCCATGCATGACTGCTTGTCTTTTGTTTCGCATCTTGGTGGGCAATCTGGAGAAGGTGGATCAGGGCATGCCCCTGGTCGTGCAGAGGTACTTTCTGGCCTTGCCAGAAAGTAACTCTTTCTTTTTCTAGTCTCTACCCCATGCATGATTGCCTTTCTCTTATTCTGCGTCGTGCATGAATCTCATGCATGAGTCTCCCTAAGTAGAATCTCTCTGGAGAAGGTGTATCAGAAGGTGTAGATGTAATCAGGGGACGCCCCTGGTTGTGCAGAGGTACTTTCTGGCAATCTTACTCTCCCAGCTCATGATCCCATTCATAACTGGTTTCCTTTTGTTATTTCTGGCACATCTTAGCACTGGAACAAGTGTGGGAGTCTACTCGGTCACAATAATATGGTGCATGGCTGTCAAGGGATTGGAAACATGCAGGTGCCTTAGTACATACAATGCTGCATCACCCCAACTCAGGGACCTTAGGGTGCTGCATGGCATATTTCTGCACTGGAAACATGCAGATGCCCTTCTGCTTCACAAGCTACATCAGCCCAACTCAGTTGCAGGACCATCTGCAGAGAAGTGGAGAGGAGAAGAAGAAGAAGAAGACCGGATTTTGATTGGTGGCTTGTAGGTGGGTGGACTTCAGGAACGAGGTGTTGCAGCACGAGGGCGGCAGGGACATTCTGGTCTCTGGCCGTCCGGACAACCATGGCATCGGGTGGATTAGTAACCGCATCACTGCGATGGTGCAGGTGCGTAGCGGGGTGTGTTGTTATGTCCTTTGCATGTGCTTTAAGGGTGACAAAATGCACTCTGAGAACAAGAATTTAGCCTGGGCTGGATCTGACTGGCCTCCAAATGGTGGGTTGGGGAAATGAGGGCCCAGCTGGGGGGGTTCCTCGTTCTTAGAGTGACATTGGTTGTCCTGTATGCTCTCACCAGGGTGTAACAAACAGCCAAGTATGGATGTCCGCACATCTTGAACTGACAGTGGTGAACATGCACTGATCAACGTTGGGCGGAAGACTGGCATGTCAACTTTGTGCCGCAAACCAACTTGGAAGGCAGGCACTTGCTCAATACTTTTTCTAATTATAATTTAAAAAATTATAATGGTGTAATTGCCATGCAGGCACCTTACAGCACGCAGCAGTTGGAGGAAGCTGCCCAGCCGGGCAGTTCAGCTGCCCAGGTGGCCCTTCCAGCTGGCATAGCTGCCGTGCCTGATCAGGCAATGTCCAGTCAGTCTGGACAGTTGCAGCCCAGCACAGCGGCGACTGAGGCAGGAAGCTATGGGGAAGCTGCTCAGACGTCGGAAACTGCAACAGCAGGTGGACAGCAAGAAGGAGGGGAGGACGATGTCTACTATGATGCTCTAGACGGTACGCAGCATCAGAGGTTTGATATTTAGAAAGATTTACATAGGGCAAACAGGCTCTGGCAAAGCAAGCTGCACTCTGTTGTACACTGTGTGATCTGGCTAATCCAGAGATTGATTTGCTTCTTCTGGGTGTCCGCTGCCTCTGGCAGGGCATGGGCAGCAGTGATGCACTCTGATCATGCATACTCATTGTGCGCTAATCGTGTGCCCCAATCATGTGCCTATACTTCTTCAAATGCAATGTGCGTGCCGATGTGACTATAAAGCAGATTCTTAGCAAAGTTTTGTACTATGCAATTTCTGTGTTGATGATGAGAGTGCAATATGCATGCAGACTGGGCCTGGGCAGATGAAGAGGCCATGTTGGACAGCTGCGCAGCCACACAGGCAGCTGTGAGGACGGACCACGCGGCGGCTGCTGTGTGGATCCGGCAAGCCTCGCAGAAGAGTATCGAGAATGCACGCATTGACATCACAGCCGCAGCTGACACCAACCACACACCAAGCGCTCCCGGCGATACCCATCCAGGTATGTTTTGCAGTATTTGTACCGCCCCGGCTGGCGGGGGCGGGTACAAATACTGAGCACCGTGCCCACGTTTGAGTGGGTCTTGCTTGGATCTGGCGAGTCCAACAAGGGGTAGGATTGTGGCAGCCTTAAAATTGCAACTTGTCTGCAGGACGTACCTTGCCTTTTGGCAGGAAAAGCGTGTAATAATTATTAATAATAATACCGTTCTGCGCATGGTCTTGTGCTTTTATTAGCCCAGAAATGGAGTGTGTGCGTTGTTTTCCTGCTGTACTCCCTGAGGGGCAATGGGCCATTGATCCAGGACTTAGGCACAGAGCAACACAGACTGCGACGGTGCATGCATCTACCATTGGTAGAGAAAGCGTCAAGGAAGAGAAGGGTGGAAGGGAATCATTGAGAGTTGCTGAGCAGATTTGATGATCAATGAACACATGTGCACAATGATCGTTAGTGCTCCTGAGCCGGGATATGTTTGCATTTTTATGCATTCCTATTTAGTAATTACAAATTTTATAAACTACAGTATATCAACAGTATTTACACAGCGAGGCAGCCCTCCTCCCCTATTTTGGCGCTCGCACTGACTTTCATGTATGCAATCCCTTCTGGGTTAATGTGTGCGGTGTGCAGATGGGATGCACAAGCACCGCAGCGCCATTGGCAGGCGCTTCTCCAAGACATTCCACAAGAACCAGGCTGCCTGGGACAATTTCTGGGATCAGCACCAGGTGACTAATCTACCCCACAACACACCCTCACTCCTTGCTTCACATCACCTGCCAGTCCCTGCATGCAGTCACCGTCTGGACACCTGTCTACATTCTCCCCGCCGTATTTTCTGACACAGGCCAAATCTATGTAAAAGAATTTATTCGTTGATCCTGCTTGCAGGTCCCTGTGCTGCATGCAATGCCCAATTTGGCTGCCCGCCTGTCACACCTTCTTCGCATGGCCATAGGTACGCCCTCGCAGATCTTTTTATTCTATGTGTATCTCTGCCACTCTGTAAAAGGACACTGTTCCGTGCATTGAGAAACACTATTGCTTGGGTCTGTACTGCAGCGTTTTATACAGGGCACACTTCTGTGCTGCGACTCACAGTGTGGCCATAAACTGCCTTGCTGCAGCTGTTGGCCCCTTTCCTGTTCTGTGTTCTGCTTAGAGCAACGTTTGAAGTGCACAGCAATCAGATAAGGAGGCGCTTTGAGGGCGTCAGAGTGTCATGGCTTACAGGACGGAGGCATTGACTCTTTTTGGGCCAGGAGACTATTGATGTGCAACTCGCACTGTACTGCAAAGACTGTGGAGCCTCCCTGCACGGCTGCAAGCTATTTGTTTGCAGCAGCTCACCAGTGCAACCCTGGCCTCATCACTATCTGTGCTGGTCTTAAGCTTGTCGGGTACAGTCTACTGTTCTGGTGCTATACCGTTGCGACCATGTTTGACTGTCTCCTGCGCAAGAATGGTGCAAGCCTGGCAGCTTAATTTAAGCAAGGCTCGGGTTGCACATCCAATACGCCATTTCAAGTGTTGACTGGAGACAGTTGAGTAACCGCATGCGACCGTCTTGATTTGCAGCGTGGGGCCTCGTCAGTGACCGCAGCTCATCTCCATCCTCTCCTGGCGCCGGAAGCTCTGGTGATCTGGGCAGGTCCAGCCAATGATCACCGGGTGCAGAATCTGAGGTGTGGCCAATATTGTGTTTGACCTGCAGCTAAGTCACCTTGCCCAGAGTTTCAGGCTTAACTTGCGCATTCAAAGGCTGCACAAGGACGGGCCAAAAAAGTGGTGTCAGTGGGTGGTGTGCACTTGTTCCACATGTGTGATTTGTCCCATGCATGGCAATCGTGGGGGGTCACCGCTGTCTGATGGCTCTGCCCCGTCCTGCCAGAGATACTGCATCTCTTGAGCTCTCCCAAAACGCTGCATATCAGGGTGTGAGGGGTTATTTAACACCACTAAGAGTGGTCTTCAGTACCCCCTGATGGAGCTAGGACAAGGGCACTTTTAGCAATTGCGTGCATCACTAACAGATGCGTGGAGCCAGAAACAGGTGCATGGGCATTTCACTGGCGCTGACTGTGCCTGGATTAATCTGTTGAGCAGGGCAGGCATGCAGAGTGGAGGCCTGGTGCTGTGCTGTGGCTTCGGCGCAGCATCGGCCGCGCCGGGAGTGCCGCAGCCATGCGCGTTGGGCAGTTGATCAAGCAGTGCAGCAGCCTGGGGGCGCATGGGGAGGAGAAGTAGACTCACTAAGGTGTCACTAAGTGTTACTAGGTGTTATATGGCTGCTTGGAGGAGCGGTGAGACACTGGGTGCAGGCTTGAACTTGCCATGTCACCATGTTCCTGTGGCAGCTGTTTTCGCATCGTGATGATGGTTCCCGGACTCCTTCGGAAGGCTCGAGCTGGATCCAAGACGTAATGTTTTCTTGCAAGCGGGAAGGAACATTGCAAAGCTAACGAGGCGGTCAAGCCAGTCAAAGCGTCATTGCCGCTGCCCATACAGGCATTGCAGAGCACCAATGGCCGCGAATGCTTTGTGTGAAGCTCAGCTAGCAGGCTCTATGTGACAGATTACCATCTAATACCAAGTGGTTGTTTGGGGGGGCCTGCCCCCCACACTCAGTAAATGCTGGGCTCCCTGGTAGCCAATCACCACTTACGATTTGGGTTCCTGTTGCTCTCCAAGGATCTAAAGCGGCTTTAGTAGGGCCCCAGTACAATTCTGTATCTGAGTGGAATTCGTTGCATATATATGCATCATTGGATCGGGTTCCGGCTGCAGACGGACATGTGTATGCCCTATGGCCCCCTGGGCTCTGGGTTTGCCACTCATAAAGATTATTATCATTATTATTGGATGTCCAGTGTATCCTGTGCAACATGATCCTGAACATCGTGTCCGAGGATCCAATGAAAACAATTGGCAGGAGACTCATGAAGCTACCCATGACCTCTTTCGAGTTTTTGGAGAACTCTACAGTGCAAGTGCCACAGTGGTTGCTATACGGCCCACCACAGTCTCCTGGGTTTTTTTTATCAATGCATGCAGGGCCACATGGCACGTGCCAAACTCGCCTATGAGGCCTTGCAAAGATTAGCTGCACAGTGGGCAACCGCTACAGGTGTCCAAGGTAAGGAAGGAAGGAAGGAAGATTACATCAACAGGTAATGTTTGGCCCGGGCATGCGAAACTTTACGGGGGGTAACCCGTGATTCTGACGGCAAGGAGTCATATGTGGGCCGTTTCCGGCGAAAAGCCAAATCAGCAGCTGCATAAAGTCTGCCCACCACCCGTCTTCGATAATGATGCAGTATCGCCATTTTCGATGATGTGGCGACAAGGGTCGATGCTGTATCTAAAAGTGCAGCGCCAGAGCGGCCCCGGCCTTTGATAATCGCATGTGCCGACAAGATTCCACGACCGTGCGATCACTGGGAGCACTTCGAGGACTGAGAATGGTTGTGGGAGGTCGCTTGCGGAGATTGCAGGCGCGGTTTGGGCGCTGAGGATGCTGCTTCGGCCCAGTGCTCCTTTTGGTGCACCATGGCACGAAAGAGAGTCTGCGCGCTTCTGATCGCGCTGCTTGCGGCTTGCCTCTGCTCAGAAGTACTCAGTCAAGGTATATACTCGTTTTAGAGAACTTTCCCCGCCTTGCACCGCTTCCCACGCTGAAGTCTGGATGGTGTTTAGAATGATGTGACCGATGGTTGCTGGGTGGAGACTCGTGCTTTGCCTCTCTGAGATGTTGTTCTTCAGGCACTTTTTGTGTGTGCGAGCCTGCCATTGGCACATCCAGTCCTCAAAATAGAGTTGGCAGCGACCTCAACGCACCTTGGTCTCTTCCTAGCCTAGCACAAAATGCTTTCAGAAAAGTCTGCTTAGACTCGTTCACACCATTGGCTTAGTCCTGTGCTTGTCATTTCTCACACACTCGGTCGCTTGACGATGAGCGGGTTTATCAAACAGGGCAGCTGCAGCTACGTTCAGTCATTTCGCTCTGACCAGATGTCATGTCTGCTTCAGCTTTAAACGAGCGACATGCTCGAAATCTTGCTGAGGGATGACCACGAAATGCACTCGTGTGGAAAAGATCAGGAACTCTGCTGCCAGTATTTCTGGTGTGTGGGAGCGTGTGAGCTGGACTGGAAGGTCTAAGTCTTGTCAGCTCTTGGCCGGCGTGGGCTGGCAGGCATCTTGATGGGAGGTGGAATATCCAAATGCTCCTGTGAAAGGGGCCGTAAGATCCTGAATGGGAAAGGGGATTGCAATACCTGAGTTTCCCTGGTGTTGCATCAGGTGGACTGCGGATTGCTGGGAGCGGTGGAGCAGTTGGAGAGCTTGCTATTCCCATTATTCTGGCCAATGCCACGGCCGTGTTGACACCCAAATATGGACAATTTGATGTGTCCTACCAGTCAGTGGACAGGTGACGGCCTTGCCTGTTTCCAGCCACAAAACAATTTTGCTCCACCAGCCCATGGCAAGCATGCACTTCCCAAGGAAGCAGTCCGTTGTCAGTTGGCAGCTGTCAACAGCTGTAAGCCATCGGGACCATCTGCATAGCGCAAGCCGTTGCAGTGCAAGAGAGCTTGCGATGTTGTCTGGGAACCTAGTGTCTAATTGAGCGCAGCAGCCCAATTCTTGCATGCATGGAGTCTTGCCGTACTGACATGTGCTATTATTGCCTTCTGCAGCCCTCAGGACGTCAAAAATGTCCTGTCGGGAGCGGATGACTTTGCACTGTCCTACATCCCACTCACGGCCCAAGCTTACAAGTCAGCCGGCAGGTGCGCAATGTTCTATATGGCCCTTTTAATCGGCCCCTGTCCATATTTATTATGGATGGTTTCTACGGGGAAAACATGTATGTCAACAAAATACATTCAGGGCAGTAGGCCAGATGGACATGTGAAGTCCCTGGCTCTGCTGAAGGCATATTTCCTCATGACTGGTCTCGTGAATCATCTTTGGCCTCCAGACTCGTTTGGTGATGTTGTGCCTTGTCTGCAGGGTGCTGTTGCAAATACCCTGGGCCATCAGCAATATGGCAATGATCATCAACGTCCCAGGTGGGGACCAATTTGCTGCATTTGCTGTGCTTTGCAATCTGCCGTCACAGTGAACTGGTCTTATGGGTCCAGATAGTTGCTCTCCGTCAGTCCCCGTTGGGATCAACCTCACGGGAGATTCCTTGTTTGCTGTTGCAAGTATCTTTCCGATTATCCCACGCTCCGAGGATGCCAAGTAGTAGCAAATGGTCAAAGCTGTAGGTGCTGCAATGATCTTCTCGCCCCTTGAGGACCTAGAGACCTGCGGGGGGCATGTACATATTTGAATGCATGCAACGGGGATCTATGGAACACCTGAAATGGAGGTCCTTGCACAAACAGCAATTGAGGAAAGCAAATAATTAACAGTGCTTGAGAATTCGCTATGCATGATGCAGGTGTGGGCACCGGGCAACTCCGACTGAATGCAAAGCTGCTGGGGAGCATCTACCAATGCAGCATCACCAATTGGAATGACCCCGCCATTGCCATGATCAACCCAGGCATCACGTGCGTGGCGTTCTCATGCCTTCACTGTTGGCTCAGTGTCAATTTATCTGTAATATCTCTTTGTGTTGTGCCTTGCTTCACAATAGCCTCCGTGGCTGTGGTGTTGGCTTGGCTTGAAAGTTGAGGGGTCTAAAGCAAGGTGGTCACATGTGAAAAGGTTTGCATCATTGGACAGTCTGCTCTGAGGGGTTTTCTCCTCAGATGGCCATATATGGAACACAGCCCTAACTCTTGCTCCGTAGTGAGCATGTCGGATGTTCCAACAAAAAGCTCTATCGCCTAAAGATTGGCATCCGTCTTGAAATGTTATCCCTGTGCTCGCAGGTTGCCGGACTTGAAGATTGTCCCGGGGGCGTTCTCATCCAACAAGGCAACGACGCAGATATTCACGGCATACCTGGCGACTGCGCCTGGCTGGAAATTGGGAGTGGGCATTCAGCTGCCCTGGACTCGCTGCGTGCAGCATGTGCTCACTCCTGACAACATGCTTGAAGCCGTCTCCAAGGCTCCAGGAGCCATCAGGTGCGGCCGGGCATTGCGCTTTTAATATGATCTCTTTTGAACTTGCTGCATGTGACTCTCGTTACGTGACTCACCCTGTCCTGCCACTATTGATGCATATCTTTGCATGGCTACCATCCACTGAGAAGAGGCTTGGTGCAT
The DNA here is from genome assembly GCF_000258705.1 of Coccomyxa subellipsoidea C-169. Taxonomy (NCBI): domain Eukaryota; kingdom Viridiplantae; phylum Chlorophyta; class Trebouxiophyceae; family Coccomyxaceae; genus Coccomyxa; species Coccomyxa subellipsoidea. Next base: position 210,156 of record NW_005178027.1, read on the forward strand.
TCTGCCCATGTGGTTGCCATAAACTGAAAGGAGGTAGTGTACATTCCGCCCGGCATTTTCTGATTATCAGAACAATTGAGGCAAGGACAACCCCAGAGTCCTTGTCACATAGCTTGTACTCTTAATATCTGCTGAAGAGCAGGAGGGTGTGGCTGAAGAGTTGGTGTGTGCAGCTATATTGGCGCCTGGCGGGTGAATGCATCTGCCCCTGTTCCGACAGCTGTGCTGCAGAACGCTGCTGGCAACTATTTGGGACCCACCGCCCGTTTTGGCATCGACTCCCTGAAGCTTCCCTCCAGCGTGGCGAGCCCCGACTGGGCAGGCGTGGATTTCTCAGGTTCAAGTGAGGATGACTTATTGAGCCACGACCTCTTGTCACACGATGTTCAAGATACCCATTGCCACCATAAATGGAGTGCCCAGACTGCTATGTCCCTGCAACAGTCCAGTGACTGGCTTGGGGATGATAACACCTTGCCACTATCGAGGCTCCCTGTGTCTTTAGCGGCAAGATTGTTCCGCTTTGCACATCCTCATGCTGGGGATGTTTGTTTGTTTGTGTGCCTGGCGTGTCTGAGGAACGTGATACAATCTCTTGTGCGTGCAGCACAACCGGACATTTACCCCATGACAGGCTTCCTCTACAATATCGTAAACCAAGACGTCTCTGCAGCAGGTCTGCCTCTCTCCTACAGATTTGATCCCCTGCTTTGACCTGTGTCAATGGCTTGCTGTGTCCCTAGGCTGCCCTTGTGAGGCCAAGTATCAGACAATCCCAGGTGTCATCTTGCCCGCCATCGTGTTATTCCCCTGCTATGTGCAGCGGTGGCGTCAGGCAGCTAGCAGAAGCAGAGACTTGTGTAAAAAATTTTGAGCAAGTGTTTGGAGCGCTGAGGAATTTCTGTGGTTCGCTTGCAGGCCTGCAGCAGGCAGAGGCCATAAGGGATTTGATGGCCTACTTTCTGTCGGATGCGGTCCAAAGCAATCTCACTACCCTCGATCTCGCGCCCATACCACCTGCCAGAGTGCGCGACTCACCTTGCACCTCAGTAGCTTCACATTCTTTGGCTCCTCACAGTAGATGCGTGTGCTCCGTGCTCTCCAATGCTTGTCAATAAATCATATTGCATTCATCCAAAGGTGTCTGAAAAGGTGCATTGATCGGTGCAGCCAGTAGCCTGCAAGCCTTGCAGTAATTGATGATCCATGCAGTGCACCTTTTGCTACCTGTGTTTCTGATGCACATTCGCTGATTATGTCGTTTGTTGTCCTGCAGCGGGCATTGTTTCGCGCTGAGGTCGCGCAGATGATTGTGAGACCAACAAACGGCTCCACTCAAGGAGCTGCAACTGCTCTTGCTCCAAATGGTGAGCACCCTCCTTCTCCTTGCCTCACACCTTCCTCATCGATTGGCACGGAGTAACTGGCTGAGTAGGTCCTGCCTCTTACAAGCCGGCCACCCTGATATACACCTCTCATGTCAAGCTCGGGCAACAGGCAGGTGTGCAGGTCTGGGGTTTGGGCACTTGCGTCCTGACTTGCACTTGGTATATCAGCACAAAGAAAAGATGGCACAGAAGATTCCTGTAATCTCTTTGCTCTCTCTTTGCTGACATGGTCAGGATTCGAACGAGCTCTTGCCTGCGAGATGGAGAGGTCCACAGGCCTGACAGCACCCTTTGCTCTGCTGAAGAGTTCGAGCTAATGAATCAAAGACGGGTCCTGAAGAAAGATTTCTGGTGTGCAGTTCTAGATGGGCTAGTCACAATGGGGACAGTGGTGGAGGGGAGCGGGGGTGCATCAATCCAGAATCTGATCTACAGAACCATCTCAGACGGGTCCGCCGCGAACAAGTTTGGCGCTGCCACGATCAACTATGCGCCGACCGACAGCATCCAAGGTATGCAGACTTATTTTTAGCAAGGACCCTTCCTCCTTGTTTGTGCAGTGTGGACCCACAGAACCATATGATGTTCTTAGTGTATTTTTATCATTACACGCATTTCCCTGCCAAGAGGCAAGGTGCGTCCTGCAGACAAGCTGCAGTTGAAGGCTGCCAAAGTCCTATCCCGTGATGGACTTGCCGCATCCCAGCAAGACCCAATCAACCGTGGGCACGGTGCTTTGTATTTATACCGCCCCCCGCCGGCCAGGGCCAAGGATGTTTTCAGTGTATCTAAGCATGCATATTTACAAAGCAAGCACAATTTGCCAGCACCAACCAAGCACCTTCCCTTTTTGTATGTGAAGCACTGGCAAACCCGGGGGTCCATGCCTTACAGACCGACAGGGAAAAATCTGAATCAGGACTTCTCAGCTTTGACCAGCAATTCTATACTCAGGGGCAGTGTCATGTTGATCGCAAATTCTGTTCAATACTGTGTGTCCTGATATTGGAAGCAGTGGGATTCACTTTGGAGTTGTGTTCTGCAGGGAAAGCAGGCGTCGTTTCAAACTCCTTTGCATATGGGATTTCCACCATCGCGCTGACGGCTGACGAGATTGCTGCTGCTGGAAGGTGCATAGTAATGGAACTCCTGAGCAGCACGACATGTTGCAAACCTCTCCCCAGAGACACCGCAAGTGACTTGAAAAGTACTGATTTGTGTTGGTGTGATTGTGCAGGCCACTCGTGCAGGTTCCAGTCGGCTTCAGTCCCATAGCCATTGTGCACACAGTGCCAGGTGGGTCTTGCTCCAGGAACCTTGAACCTCCTTATGGTCCCCATAGCTTTCTGCAGTGGATCTTTGCCCTGGCATTGCACGCCTCGCTCGCTGTTATCTGTGAGATACTGTATCTCATGGTGCGATGCACAGACGCTGTCAGTATAGCCCGACGCGTCATGTTGCCGGTACTGGCACGTTGTTTGGCCAAGCAACCGTCACATGCACGCATGCGTGGTTCACACTCACATTCAAATTCGAATATTTCGTCTAAGCAGGTGTCAAAGACGGCGTTCTGCGCCTCACCCCGAACATCGTGGCGCGCATTTTCCAGTGCACCCTCACGAACTGGAATGACCCGGAGATCAGAGCTGTCAACCCTTCGGTGACGTGAGTCCCTCTATCCCCTGCGCACGCTTCCAACTTCCATTTGTGTTGTCTTGACATATTAACCCGCCAGGGACGGCAGCGTCTTATGTTTGTCTGCCTGCCCCTCGCACAAAATCTGGAGCTTTAAGGGCATTGTGTGCAGAGCAAGCGGCTTGAAAACCTTGTGTCGAAGAAGAGGCCTCACAGTTTTACTGGTGTTTCTTGGCTAGCTCTGCACAATTCCTTTGTCTGACCGCCCTTCTGTATGCTTACAGCCTCTGCGCTGACTGTTTTCTGGGCTTGCACTGCCCGTCTCTTTTGTCTGTCTGCCCTGTATCTCTGCGCTAACAGCGGTGTCGCATACTGATGTCAGGCTGCCCGATGTACCGATCGCGCCGTTCGGCCTCGCTGATGTCAGCGGGACGACGGAGTTGATGTCAGTGTACGCAGCACGCAGCCAAAACTGGACGCTCGGCGTGTCCACTTCTCTTGCATGGCCCCGCTGCGTCCGTCGCACCAGCGGTGGCAGCAACGCCGTCTTACAGTCGGTCAATGGGACCGCGAATGCAATCGGGTGCGTGCTGCTTTCATGCTCTTATTTCCGAATTGTTCCTGGAGCTGTTCCTTCGACATATGATGCATTGGGTGCACGGGGCACTGGGCACTCAGCTGCAAGGCCATCGTAGCTGTAACATGAGCCCAGAAAATAGACCTTTTGTGTATGTGATATGAGCTCTAGGGGGCATTGGGCATTGCTCTCCGTCAGCTGCAAGGCTACGCTAGCAGTAAAGCTTGAGCTCGTATATACACCCTTCTCTACGCCAGTGCAAGCCGCAGCAAATGGGTTGCTTGCTTGGGGAGATTAAAGTGCAATGTTCTTGCATTAGGACTGCACCCTACTTTAAACGAAAGGAAGCGGGCACCAATCTAAACCAATCTAGACTAGTGGAGGGTTCCTCCTTTGTGTGAAGTGAATGTCTCACGCCTTTTGTGTGCTTGGACAGGTATGTGTCTTACAATGCGCTGGTCGCCGTGGGGCCGCAGCTGCCAGTGGCGTCAGTGATAAACAAGGCAGGAGTGTACGTTGCGCCCAACGCATCAGTCTTCCCATTCTATAAGGAGGAGCTGCCCGACAACATCTCCTCGCCCAAATGGAATGCCCTAAGCCTGAATGACACCTGTGCGCCTCTGCCCTTTGCCTCTCCCTCTAAATGCCCAAAACAGGGGACGAAAGAGTAGCTTGGACTTGATGAGTCCCCTGTTCAAATGAGACATGCACCCTGCTTGTGTCTTGCTTGCTAAAATTGAGTAACGCGGGCCCTTCTGCACTTCTCTGAACGCTTTAAAAGAGATTTCCAACCTTCTTGTCTCGTGCTTGCTAGATCCAGGAAGGGAAATCCCTTGCCATCTTGTCTGCACCCCCAGCCATGTAGGTGCCCTGCCAGCACTGCCTGTTGGACCAGCAAAACAGGGTCCTATGGCAGACACATCCTGGCAGGTTCCTCTTCTTTGCAGCGCTGATGTTTCTATTTGCTGTGTGCGCGCAGTTCGGACCGACAAGTACCCGATTGGGAGCCTCATCTACATCATTGCAGATCAGGATCTCAGCGCAGTGGGTGAGTAGACCGCGCTGTGATTTATCGAATTGCCTCCCCGGCTGTCTGTGAATCTGTCATCGGGCCAGCATTCTGTCCGAGCCGTGTGCTGCATTGCAAGAAGGATGAAGTGCAATCGTGTGTTCCTGAGCGCTCAGTGTGCAAAGAAGCAGGATGCGCAGATGACCGATGGATGCAATCCTTGGTGCTTGTTGAAGCATGTTTGTGTACTTGCTGCAGGCTATTTACAGGCTCTGACTGTGCAGCAGCTCATCCAGTACTTCCTGTCGGACACTGTGCAGGCCAACCTGCAGAGCCAGGGCGCCTCGCCAATGATTGCCACTTACGTGAGTCTCCGTGCTTTATAAATTGATGCGCGGTATTTTGCAAACGAGCATTTTGGTGGCTGCTGCACAGTGGCTTTGCCAGATGTTGCATGGAGCTGCATCACATGGCATGCACTGCCTGACATGCACTTGCCTGGATGATGTGGACCCTTTATGAGAAAGAGACTGGCGATATTTGGCGCTCCGCTGTGGCGTTTGCTTTGGCATGGGTGAGGGGGGCAGAAGAGTAGCCCTGATGTCGGCAGCGCCTCATCAGGGTCCCCACTGCGCTTCTGGTGCCGCAGTGCAAGTTCCTGTTAATATCACCGATTGGTGATGAGTAATTGGACTATTTTGCTGTATTGCAGCTTCCTCAGGAACGGCAGCAGGTGGCAGCGCTCAGAGTGGAGTCAGAGTCCCCAGGGGCTCCTGGCACTCCCAAGGGTACGTAGCTTGCTCTGCCCCTATTTGACTTCTTGTGCTTCTGGATCAACTCATGTACACTGCAATCTTGCATGCATTTTTTTAGGCATAAAGATGAGACACCGAGGTTGATTAATGTTAGCTCACTTTTGTCCAAAATGATGGCTTATTCATAGCTGTGAGGCGCGCATCGGTACATCTGCTGCTTCAATAGAACACAGATGAATCATGATAATTTTGCCCTTGAAGCTAATGCTGCGTTTGTGGCCTTCTGACGCTCAACACTGTGCACTGCAGGTGGCGTAGCGAGGGCGCAGGCGGGCAGTTCTAGGGCGGGGTTCCCTTGGTGGGCAGGGCTGATAGTGGCCCTCGCAGCTGTGGCAATTCTTGGCGCTGCTGCGCTGGCGGCTTGCTTAGTCATCCGGCGGCGGCGGCGGCGGCGGACCAGCGAGGGCGCTTCCCTTGTGGCGGCGGGGGCACGACTGAAGGTGCCTGCACTTCTCTGCCTGCAATGCTATCCTATTGAATTGGCTCATTCATGGTCTTAGGAGGCTCAATTGAAATAGGCGTGCTTCTTCTGCCCTGGCGGCACCGAGAGAGGCGTACACTTCATCTGTACGCCAGTGAAACCTGCAATCAGCCAGGGACAAGGGGTAATGGGTCTGTGCTCGCTGTTCCGTTGGCAGATAATCCTCTTCCCTTCGCTTCTCTTGGGTAAGGGAAGTTGCATGGTGCTCTGCGTCGACTTCTGGGGCAATGCAGAAGATAGACTGAAAGAAATGTGAGAAATTTTTAAACACTGTTGTTTCAATTCAATGTTGCACTTGCAGGATGAGGAGGTGGGGGCCAAGAAGGAGGTGTTCAGGTTCGACAGGGGGTCCGATGACCCCCCAGACCGGGGGAACCGAGCGCATGATGCCAGGTCTACTCCGCCGTCGGGGAGGCTCAATCGCACACCCAGCGTGGACAGCGATCACCTCATCGTCGCGGTGAGTCACCCGATCCGCTGCGCCCATATCTTTCCCTTCTCGCTATCAAACTCCTAGTTGCATGCATGCCACTCACATCAGACCAACTCATTGGAGCCTATCGTGTCCGGCTGCCATGGCGAACCTAAACAAAGGATTACTTCGGTCAAAAGCAAAGCCCAAGATCGCACAATCAAACAGCTGCTTCCTTGAGGTCGGGTGCTACTTTTCGATTATGAAGTCTCCTGTCAGCGCTCATTCACCCAAGTATTTCCCACTCATTTTCTTTCCGCTCCTTCAGGGTGGCGACCCTGTGCTGGACCAGCAGGGCATCGCCAGCGCCGCAGGCTCGCTGGAGCCTCTGACCGGCGGCGGCAGCAGCAGCAGCCACAGCGGCCACCGCAGCGTCCGGAGCGTGCCGACCGGCGATCATAGAATCGCCCTCACAGAGTGCAGATCCACCTCCCTACCCCAGGCATGCCCTCAGCCCCACGCCCCTGGCTTGTCTTCTCAAACAGGCGCCAGCATGGCCTGTCCAAGCTTCGTGCTTGCAAGCTCCCTGGCTTGTCCTCTCAAACAGGCGTCAGCAGGGGCGTGTCCAAGCTTCCTGTGCAAGCTCCCTGGCTTGTCCTCTCAAACAGGCGTCAGCAGGGGGTGTCCAAGCTTCCTGCTTGCATGCTCCCTGGCTTGTCCTCTCAAACAGGCGTCAGCATGGCCTGTCCATGCCTCATGCTTGCATGCGCATTTTCTGGCTGTGCGCGCGCTGGGCTTCCCAGGAGAACCAGCAACATCCTTCTCCAAAATTTCTGGCGCTCAATTGAGCAGGACTGCATGACGGAGATGGGGCCTTTAGAATTGCATTCGCCACCGCTCCAGGATTCTCCTCTGATTCAGATATATTGTGACTCTGCCATTGCGGGCGACACTGCAATTTGCAAGACTCAGGCTTTGTAAGAAGTACTTGTGGAACTTCACAACCCCTCCAATACCGACTTGCCAATGGCAGCAGGATTCGTGAGATGCGGGACCTGCTCCTCTCTGCGCCGACTCTTGCACTCATTTATTTTCTGACTTGTGGTGCTGCCGGCTGTGCAGCAGAACGGGACGGCGAACAGTGATGTGCAGAGCATGCCGAGCAGCCGCGGTCAGAGCCTGCAGAACGAGCCGGCCATGCAGAGCCTGCCGGGGCTCATTCGCGCGCGCGCCAACTCCATCGACATCGATGAGGTCGAGCGGGGAACGCTGTTGGGGAGAGGGTATGCCTCTTCTTACCCTTGTGTGGCCGTGCCTCCCCACCACAGCACCCATCCGTCCACTCTCCTGCATGGCATATACTACACCTCTGCGTTGATTTGATCTGGCGCATGCTCATTGTCACTGGTCAGCTCCCATTCAGATTAACTTTGTCCTGGCACAGGTTGTGACGTCAGAACCGGTGCATCTTGTTCTGTGTCAGGCTTTGCTGGGATGACATAATTTAGATGGGCGCGTTGTCTGTTGTGCGCTAAGAGCTTTGTGAGGGTAACTTTTCTGCTTGATGAAGAGGCAAGGGCTCGAGCGTGCTGCACGCTGCGCAGGTCATTCGGGAAGGTGTATCAAGGATGGTGGCGGGGTGGCAGCGTGGCGATAAAGATTGTGCCGCACGAGGGGGAGCTTGGAGAGAAAGTGGACGCTCTGCGAGAGTCGCTACTCTGCAGCGCCATCCAGCACCCCCACATTGTGCGTCCCTTTTCCCCGTCTGGCATGTCTGCAATTTTTTCGCAGTTTTTCGTTTTCTTCTTAGCACTTGATGAGCAAGTGAGAGATTTTTTATCTGGAGTGAAAGCAGCAGTGGACGGGCACATGCTGTGGTTTGTTGATGGTGACTTTTCAATGTGACTGCGCGGGCATGCAGCACTTGCTGACAATATTTGAAGCCTGAAAGACAAGCCCTGAATGGTCACAGATAAGGATGAAAGGAAGCCAGGGGCGGTGTTTTGTGGGTTACTCTACCTTGAACGGCCAGTGTCTTCTTGTATTCTCCTGGTTCTAGCAACCAGATGTGGGAATATTTGACTTCATAGTTTGGTGTGACTGAAGATGTGCGCATGCGCCTCACCCCTTCCACAACATCCAGTACATGTATGTGCCGCCAGGTGACCACGTCATCTGTTTGGAACCCGGAGCAATCAGTGGCTGTCACTACTTGATGACTAACGTGTGCATGTGCCGGCAGGTGACCACGTACAAGGTGATCACGCTGCACAAGGGCGCCGCGCAGCAGCGCTTGCGGCAGCAGGAGGCCTCCATTCCAGAGGGAGTCGTCAGCTCGCCAGAAGGCTCTGCAGGCACCGGCACGAGCCAGAGCAGCCCCGGCATGAACCTCATGGAGACCTGGTGCGCAGCGTTGCCTCTCTCAGCGCCCTATCAGTGCACAGCATCCTGTCACTTTGGCAACTTGCACGTTACTGCATTCCTGCATGCTGAGAGCTTGTTTTGGCACACATTGTTGCGTTCCTTTGAGGGATGTATGCAATGTGATCTAGTGTGCTCGTGGGCCGGAGGTGTCTTGTATGTTTCACATATCCCACTTACACTGCGAGGCAGCCCATCCTCCTATCTCCTGGCGCTCGCACTGCTTTGATGTCAACATACCATTTTCTCTAATTTGAGGGATGTGATCTGTGTAGGATCATCATGGAGTACTGCGACCTCGGGTCCCTGGACAGTGCCATCTCAGATTGCCGCTTCCAGGACCTGGTGAGCTCTTTTTATCATGATTTGTATTGTTAGTATTATAATAGCACGTTCTCCAGTCCTTCAGGACTAGGTACGTTGAGCAACACCTGGATAGCAATAGGCCCCTCCTGACAGCACTGATCTTTCGTCCCCACCTTATTCATGCCAGCCTCATGACTGCTTGCAAGATGGCTGCGGCAATGGCCTGCTGAATGTACAATGAGTACTTTGGCACCCCAATCTTCGTCCAATTGAGGATTTGTCGGACGGGGAGTGGTGTGAATGTAAGCATGCTTTGAGGAGGCAAAGGGCTTGCTTGAACAAATTCCTGTCGGGCTTGTTCAGAATCCTTCGAAATTATTGCCCTTGATTTTCTGGTTGCTTTCTTTTTCGAATTCGTATCTCAACTCATGACCTCATGTGTCACTGCCCCTCCAGGAGTCCATGCTGCTGCGGCTGCTTGATGTGGCGTTGGGCATGGACTATTTGCATAATCTTGGGATTCTGCACACCGACCTCAAGCCCTCCAACGTGCTCCTGAAGACTACTGCAAAGACCCAGAACGACACCACGGGCTGTACTGCAAAGGTGCGACTTCCATAAGCATGGCGAGTGTAATTTGGTTGTATAAATTTGCCCACCGCAGAAGTGCTGCAAGCCGCCTCCTATCCTCATGCTTTGTCAAATCGTGTGGGTGAAGTGTCTGGAGCTTCTGAGCTCTGCTGCTCGGGTGCGAGTGGGGGTGATTATGCCCTTATGCCGGAATCGAAACTGCGAATACATAATAAAAAGTAATGACCGCTGGCAGCAGGCGGCTGGCATGGCATGCACGGCTGGCATGTCTCTCAGTACCCATATTGCTGATCCTCTCCGTGTGCCTGAGCCAGAAATGCAGGGACAATTCTGGCTCAGATTCAAGTGCCAAATGCCTTCATGTGTAGCAGTCAACACATCCCCAAGGTGCAGAAGAATGCATGTCCGCTCAAGCCAGGCTTGTCTTTAGCATATCCCCGCTATGCATGCTGTGATATGTTGCCCTGCCTAGAGGTCTTCTGGTCACTAAGGACCCTAGGAACACATCTTAGCAGGCCGAGTGGGTTCTTTTTTCGCTGCCCTCAGCAACACCGTTTCACTTTTAACAGCGTCGTTCTTTCAACCGGGTGCTTTGCCTGCCCGAACGCGTGCAGCAAGAAGAGGATATATTCTTAGCAGTGCTCGAATAGAGTGCCAGGAGCTCTGAAACCTGCCAAGGACTGCAGCAAAGCAGAAGGAGGACAAATGACCTGGCTCTGTCTCTATGAATTTGACATTTGAGGCATGCAGACATCAGGGCAGAGCGAGCGCCAGAAGATGGGAGAAAGGGCCGTATATGTACTAAGAATATATCTGCTGTGTCTGTGTGCAGTTGGCGGACTTTGGGCTGTCGCGCGTGCTGGAGACCAATGCAACCCACATCTCCACCAACACCATTGGCACGATCGCGTACCAGCCGGAGGAGGTACGCCCCTGCTCGTTTGCCAATCCCAACACGTGTGACTTCACTGCTGCATCACTTGACGCAGTGGAGGGCAGCCGTCAATGCCACACAGTCCAGAAGCTCTGAGATCGAGGGTACAGAGCCTTCGAATTGCTCTTTGTTTGGAAGGCGTCATTGGAGGAGCTTGTGCCCAACTTTTGGCATTATCTGTGGTGCCGTCAGAATTGGGTATGGGAATGTCGCCAGCTCTCCGAGTGGCACTGCTGCCTTGTCAGGGAGTAAGCCTCCATGTGCCAAATGGGTCTTGGAAGGACTGATTTTTTTGTGTGTGTGCCAACCTTGCTTTTCAGACACCGGACCAAAAAGATGCGACATGGACCGTAGTTGTGTTGACCCTGGTGGGAAAGTGTGAAGCTGACGCGACCAGCGCCTTGCTTGTCTGCCAGCGATGACTCACATGGTCAGTGATCTGATGACTAAACCGGTTCGGCAGGTGCTGCGGGACGGCCATGTGACGCCGGCATCTGACGTGTATAGTTTCGCCATCCTCATGTACGAGATGTACACGCGCAAGCACCTCTTCAAGGGCATGATGCACTCGCAGGCACGCCTCTTTCGCGACTCTCCCGGGACAGCCTCTAGTGTGATTGTCATGGGGTCGTGCATAAGTGTTTTTAGGTATTTTGAGTACTGGTGTGACGTCTGGCATTTCGCATCTTTCCAATGGCTTGGGAAGATCACCATTATCACAATCGTCCCCTACGATCGGTCGACACATCTTTTGACAAGCAGCGCTATCCGTCAGGGTGGAAAGCTGACGTGCTGTCTGAGGGCGCTGCACCCTCAGCGTGCAGATGTGGCTGCAACTCAATCACAATTGCACACAACCCCATTTATAAGACCTACGCAGCTGGGGGTTAGAGATGTCTGCATTCCACAACTCACCGGTCGATGCCCCCTGCGCGCAGATGTTCTTCAAGGTGTTCAACGGCTACAGGCCGCCGATACCGCTCGGCATGCCCAAGGGGTTCCAGGATCTGATGACCGCCGCCTGGTCGCACAACCCGTCCGAGAGGCCCTCCTACCGCTCCATTGTGAAGGCCCTGCAGCGGCTCATACGAGAGGTGTGCCTTCCTCATTGGCACTCGCCATTGTAACAGGGAAGCGGTTGCTAGAGATGGGCAGCTGCCCCCCCTTTTGGAACGTCCTCAAAAAGGTCTAACGCACTCCCAATCTGGGTTTCGTGGAATCCTGCATCATCGATCATGTATTCTTTGGAATTCAAAGGCCTCAGATGACTGCGAACGTGGGGCACTAGGCATTGAACAAAAAGCTGGAGGTCTGTCATTGCCCCCTGTCATTGGCATTTAATGAATGTGTGTCAGGGTTGTAATTCTTGACCCTCTAGGTGGTCCTCTCGATACATATTGCCCCCCAGATCCTCACAATTCCCCTCTGCTTGCGCGCAGCACCGGAGGGCGATGGGACGAGCGACCTCGGTGAACCTGGATGACGTGCTGCCAATGGAGCCGGCGATGCTGTTTCCTGTCGGCCCCGCGATGCCCATCCGCGTTCCCTCGGGGCCACCTCCGCCCGAGACGTCGTCGGCCGACTCATCCAGAGCGCGCGAGATGTCCGGCGCGTCTGTCTTGTCTGCACACGCCGCCCAGGTGCGCGGAGATCTTCTCAGTGGCCTCTGTGTTCTCTTGCAAAAGTGCTGACAGCAGGCTGGAGAGCGGGGCGAAGTTGTGATTGTACGGGCGTGCCCCACTGCTGCGTTGTTCTTGTAGATGGGAATAAGTTGGTGTCGCGTGCCTGGGATGGCCTTTTGAGTGTTCTCAACAACCTGCATGTCACAAGCAAACGTATGATGTAATCATTGCTGCTGCAGAGCCCCGGGACACCGGACGACTTTGAGCGGGCGCTGCAGGATCTGCGCGCCAAGGCGGCCGCCGGCCGGCTCGCCCCGGCCGCGCCGTCCGCCACGGCCCCGGCCCCGGCCGCTGCGGCCGCGCCGGGGCACAATGGCGGCATCTCGGCATTCGCCGCAGCCGCGGCCGGCTCCCCGCGGCACAGCAGCAATGGCAGCGGTGGCAGTGGCAATCGCGGCAGCGGCAATCGCGGCAGCGGCAATGGGGGGCACGGGACCCCCGGCTTGCCACCAATGTCCGTGTCGGCGGCCAACGCGCAGCAGCCGCGGCCGATGTCGCGCGGCAAGAACTATGACCTACTGCTTGGCGACTGAGCGCGCTGAGCCTGCCCGGTCCCCCCCCCTTCCAGGATCTCCCGCACCTTAATTTGGAAGGGAAGGGGTCCGGTCAGCGTGGTGGAGGGTTGCTGTAGGGAGAGGTATAGCGGGGCTGACCAGGGGACCTTAAGAACCCAGTTGCATAGGAGGCTGGAACGGATGATTCAAATTGCTCGCCGGGCATTGTCAGGGCCCGTGCATCACTTGCTGCTGTGCATCACTAGGAGCGGAATCCTCTGGGGGTGATTTCGGCCACCCCATGGATATCACGCACGATTGACAGCGCAGGAAAGAGGGGGAAAGGCATTTAAGGAGAGCGGGTGTGGGCATTTTATGTATGGACGTAGTGTCCTGTTGGCTTGCATGGGGCGAGGCACCCGCCTCGGCACTGAGAGCTGAGTATTCTGGGTTGCTCTGCTGACCAAGTGCTGTTTGGGCCTTATAAGGGTTCACGTCAATTCCTCCCCTTGACAATGTCATTCTATCCAACAGACGAGGCACGATTGTGGTGGTCTATTTAGTGAAGAAAACATCCTTCAGTGTGGCCTATCCCGACGAATCCATGACAGGCTCCACTGAGGATAGTGCAGGGCTTTGGCCCCTTGGCCGAGTGCTCCTCAGCAGCCCGCACAGTATTAATTATCCCAATTGGTGAAACCCTGCGCCGGCAAAAACCACCTTTCTGGGAGGCGAGCCCGGTCCGGTTATAGTGCTAATCATGAGGTGCGCTACATGCGTGCAGAGAAAGGAGCTCCTGCGAGCCCCTTCCCTGCACTCTGTTTTAGCGGGGGACTCGAATTAGGTTGCTCGGCAAAATAAAATATGCATATAAGAGTTTTCTCTATCGGAACTCCTCTGGGCATTCCTGCTCCAGCACGGCCTCAGGTGCATGGCACAGCAAGACGCCGGCCCGGCGAAACTGTACAGGGTGCTCTATTTCCTTCCGTATCTTTCTGTCCCGTTCCAGGGTAGGCTTTGGCGGTGAGACTCCAGGTGAGTGTTCTGGGGGCGACGCCAACTCAGGTTCAGTGGTGGTGCACTTTTTTGGCTTATGTGATGATGGACAGCCTTCCGAGGAAATTTCCGTGTGAGAGGCTACGCTAGTGCGCAAGCATGCTTTGCAAACCATGCTGGGCGCAGGGTGTTTGAGGCCACAATGATTAGAGGTATGGATACAGCCCATGTAGCAGCCGAAGATCAGTTGGTGCGCGGATGTTTGCGCCCGGAAGGAGCATATATCAAAATGGAGGTCCGGTGAGACAGTTCACTGTCAATCTTGTCATTCGCATGATTGAAGGACACTGCACGGGTCAGTGTGTATATACTCAGCGCTGTAATCACAGTACATATTCGAAATGACAGCCTGGACAATTGACCCAGATCACAGCTCAGCTGTTGGTTGGAAACACTTTGATGGCACCAGAGAAGCTCGCTTGCCAGCAAGCTCCTCACCTACAAAACTGCTGCACGATGACGAGCATTCGCACAAATGCATGTCTTGAAATGTTTTGAGTGCGCATCCGCATGCATGCACACACGCGCATGTGATGGTCACATTAGGATTTGACCACGTCTTGTCCGGTCTCTGCTCAGGCACACCAGTGTGTAGAACACAGCACATCTAATCAGCCCGTAAGGCTGGCACGATGTAATGTTTCTCTCTCTCTCTCTCACTGAGCACTCATATAAAGCATGCATCCGGAAGAGACTGCTTGGCTCTGGCCGCTATCAGTGCCCGAAAGCGTTTGATGTGGAGGACTGGCGCCCAAAAGTATTCTGTGATTGATCATATATATATATATATATATATATATATATATATAAATCATCGATGTCGATATCTTGATCAATACCTACTGCCAGCGATGGCCACGGGATGCCAATATGATGCAACGATGTCACGTCTATGTTTTGGCTGAGCGCAGGCAACCGACACAACTGGGGCCCTCAGGACAGGGAGACACAGTCCCTCAATATTGAGACCAGTCGGGTCTGTAGGGTTGGAGGTCACCTGAGGTCAAAAATGATTCCACGAAAATTCTCTGGAGGTGACTGATCCAATAAATTGACCAGACTTTGCCAGAAGCAAAAGCAACTGTCTTTGGGAGCATAACCGAAAATCGTATTCTGCCCAGACTCGCGAAAGCGTTTTTTCAGTCACGTTCGGGGAGCATCGCGCGAGACCTGACTGAAAACCGGTCGGACTTGCATCTGACCTCGGAAAGCCACCGAACAAGCTTGCGACAGAGCTGAATATGTGCACAGACATCATTCAGCAGCTCTGTGGTCGTCGTTCGGCCCTTCACACATTGGTGCCCTTGACCGGTGAGTCAAAGGTGACCACGTGGATGCCACGTGTCTCAACCGTCCAGCTGGCAAGAAACAAAAACGACTGCTGCTCAGACTACATCGCTGCACTGGCATGTCCGAAAGTCGTCTGGTCCTTGAGGTATCAGTGTGCTGTTGCTTGCTGGATCTACACTTGCAAGCTTGTTGTAGGTGGATACGAAGGCACCCTTGGACCACTTGTCCCGCCACTTAGACAGGTCGATCAGCGCTGCACAGTGGTGCACAGCAGGCGCGCTATCTCCAGGGCATCGTGGGATGCTTTAATAGCTTGTGGTGTGTTGGACCACCTGCTTCAACCGAGACAGGTTTCTGCAGCAGGCATGCCTACAGGTGAGGTGTCAGCACTTTAGAAGCACTTGCAGGTTGTTTGCTGTGCAGAAACTAGCCAGCTCCGGAGACTTGGCATCCTGCTCGAGCACATGCGCGTTTGCCTTGTCGAGTAGCAGGGCTGACCTTGTGCGCTCATGCCAGTCACAAAAGCAGACATGGTGTGCCTTATCAAGATGAAAGGCGTTGTGGTTGTCTGCCGTACACCTCCTTGCTTTTTGATAACTGACTTTGTGAAGGTGCAGGTGGGACTATGATCAGAGTCAGTGTAGATGGTCATCTCGAGTTGGAGCCCTACGAGTTTGAGCCGCCTCAAACGGCAGACAGTGTCATAGAAGCAGTGGCCACTCAGCTGGAGGTTGCTGCTGGTTCCTTGAAGGCTGGACAGCGGCTTTTTACTGGCAAGACAGCTGTCCCTGCTGGAGACTATGTCTTCAAGACCAGGACAGCACGGGCAGAAGGTAGGCCTTACATCTGGGTCTGTCGGCATCTGGCCGGAACACCACAGCACTGTTGAGCTCCAGCTGTATTCGCACAGCTGCCACCCTGTGTTTGCGCGCCTTTCCTTTCAGCAGTATTGGGCTTGATGCCACTGGATCTCTGCAGCTTCTGGTAGCTTCCGTTGGTGTGCTGCTGGTTTCTAGGACTGCAGAGGACCTGGGCATAGCTGGGGCTTTGCCCTCGGCGCTGATCAGTCCTTGTCAGAACCGCACAGTCCCTGTTGACTTCAGCCACCACGTATGCACGCCAAGGCGTAAAAGCAGTGTTGGCTGGCTTCTTTTGGCGCATGCTTGTTGCCAACTTTGTGCAGGTTGCAACAGTCAGTAGCAGGCGGCTGTATCTTGGCTTGTGTACGAGTAGGGCTTGCTATGCCGCTTTGCAGCATTTGCCTGCATGCCTCACTGCGTACTCCTAAGCTGCTACACGTGCTGTCGTGCCCAGGCGCAACAGCAGATATTGAAGAGCTGCGCGCCAAGGTCGCCAAGGTGGACAAGTTGGAACAGCAGTATCAGGAACAACAACAGCAGCAGCGCAGGCTGGAACTCCTGGTGTTGCAGCACTCACAGACAACGCAGACCGAACAACAACTTGGGGCGGTACGGCTGCCATGGCTATTTTGATGCTCTATGTCCATAATCAGCGACTGGCTGTACACAGAGTGCAGTAGGGAACATTGAGCAACATGGTTTGCGATGGCATGCAGGTGTTCTATGACCTTGCACCAGTATGCCCCATATTCCCAGGTCTCCCGGCACCGGACATCCCCAAGCTGGAGAATGGCTGCAAACGTGTCATCAAACAGTGGCAGGACACTGGCATGCTCGCCAAAGCTGGACGGACAGGTACGTGGGCTAGTTGGGCAGAACCTCTAAGGGTGGCAAACAGGGCATGCCAAGACCCACGTAGCATTCTCGTGGTCTATTGAAACCTGTTTGCCCGCATGGTTACATCCGCTGCCCATGCAGCAAGTCAGTGTCGTGCCGTGGCATCTGCGCAGGGGCCCGCCAATCTCCACGCAGCGCCAGAGCGCAGGTAGTGCAGCTGATGGACCTTGTGCCCGAGCAGCGCCCGAGTGAAGCCGTGCACATGCAGCCACTCGTTATGCAGATGCTGAGCGCAGTGTCAGACGCTGTGGGATCGTCACAGCACCTTTTTGACACACACTCCAGCAATTTCCTCAAGCGCCCAACAGCAATGATTGACTGCTGCGGTCTGGCTAGCACACTTGTGGAGTGGACACAGCTGGTGGTGCCTTATGAGTTCAAACTTCGCAGCAGACAGGTGGTCAGCTTGCTAGGGCAGCTCATTGACCGCTGTGAGAAGCTCTTCCACCACCAGCGACGGCGTCAGCACGTCTATGCAGTGGGCATCATGTTGGACGCTGTGGAGGTGTTTTCCATTTCATGCAACAATGGCAAGATCAGTGTGGAGCGGACAGGCTTGCAGCCATTGTCCATTGCCAGCGGCTCACCGGGCCTGCGATTGTTGGCATCCGTTCTGCAGGCATCTTTGGTGCAGCTGGGCTACAGCAGCCCCCAGCTGCCTCCCAGCTTCCAGCTAGGCAACCACACTTTGAGCAATGCGCAGCTGATCCAAGAAGGCAGTGCTCCATGCAGCGGCCACCCTGGCAGCTATGTGTTCCGCGTGACTGTCGATGCCCTGCAGCACTCAGCCATCCTGAAGCTCAGTCATGATGATCACGAGGTGATACTTGTGTACTTTCTCTGTGTTACATTCTGGCGTTGCCTGTCAAGCCTTGTATGCTGCTGACTGCATGGGCAGTTCTGAAGCTGTCCCTGACAAAAGCCTGTTGGTTTCAGGAGTTCATTCTCAAGGAGCTGCAAGGCCTGCCGCATGTCGTGCAGCTGCAGGCATCAGGGTTGCTCGCCTATGAGAGCAATCTGTGGCATGCGGTCCTCCTCCAGCCCTATGGGCGCCTGCTGGAGCACACTGATCCGCGGTCTTTGATCGTGCAAGTGACATCTGATGTCGTACACGCAATATCTGACTGTGCCAGCAAGCACATCGCGCATCGCGATGTGACGGCGAACAACTTTGTCAACTACCAGCAGCGAGGCTACCTGTGTGACTTTACTGCTGCCAAGGTGATATCCTGCGGCAGAAATGCCTCACAATGCAGGCATGTTGTTAGGAGCTTAGCCCCTTCATGGTGCTGCTTGGTGGTCGTCGTGGTCGATGGTTGTATGTGGTTTTGCAGGTCATTGAGGACTGGTCTGAGCTGCCAAGCCCCACAGGAAACCCGGCAGCCATCACAGGCACACCGCTTTTTGCAGCAGTATCCGTGCTGGAAGGCGGCCCACATACCCAGAGTAGCATGTATGAAGGGCTGTTCTACAGCCTGTTGTACATCTGCCGAGGCGGGCGGCTGCCTGATTCCTGGGCTTTCAAGTTCACTGGCCTGGCTGAAGCGGCGAAGCTGCGCCGTGGGTGCATGATGTGTGAGCCGCCTATCAACACCTGGGATGTGCCAGAGGAGGTTGCACCCTTCATCCGTGCACTGCATGCGCTGTTTTGGGCCGAGATCCAGGATGGTGCCTTCAAGTACCGAACGAATGTGACGGCCAAAGAACTGCTGGATGTGTGCAGCCAGTTCATGGCTTAAACTTAGGAGCATGTGTAGAATAGCTCCATGGTGTTTTTGGCGCTGCTTTGCAGTCTACGCGATGGTGCTTGCAGCCTGACCATGCCCATAGAATATCAGCATGGCCAGTCAGAACACCAGTTCGCTATTATCGTCAATTGAACCGAACTACATGAGAAATGTGCACGAGTGCTCAAGCAATGCTGCAAATGCTGATGCGGACAAACCATGTGGCTTGCTGGCCTGGTGGGCCGAACATGTGCTGCTTAACAGCCATAAGCCGTAAAGTGTGGCTTATGAACGCTTGATGGGCTGGATGCAAACACTAAATGATATTTAAGTAGTGAAACAACCGCGCTCCGTGGGCAAGTGCATGCTAGGATGCATGCATGGCTAAGCAGCTGATGCTGCACGAGGGCGTTGACACGTTCCAGCCCAGCGCTGCTATCTCTTCCACACAAACCATTCGCGGCCAATTGGTGCTCTGCAATGCCTGTATGGGCAAAGGCAATGACGCTTTGACTGGTTCGACCGCCTCATTCGCTTTGCAATGTTCCTTCCCGCTTGCAAGAAAACATTACGTCTTGGATCCAGTTCGAGCCTTCCGAAGGAGTCCAGGAACCATCATCACGTTGCGCAAACAGCTGCCACAGGAACATGGTGACGTGGCAAGCTCAAGCCTGCACCCATTGTCTCACCGCTCCTCCATGCAGCCTTTAGTAACACCTAGTAACACCTTAGTGAGGCTACTTTTCCTCCCCACGCGCCACCAGGCTGCTGCACTGCTTGATCAACTGCCCGACGCGCAAGGCTGCGGCACTCCCGGCGCGGCCGATGCTGCGCGGAAGCCACATCACAGCACCAGGCCTCCACTCTGCATGCCTGCCCTGCTCAACAGATTAATCCAGGCACAGTCAGCGCCAGCGAAACGCCCATGCACCTGATTCTGGCTCCACGCATCTGTTAGTGATGCACACAATTGCTAAAAGTGCCTTTGCCCTAGCTCCATCAGGGGGTACTGAAGACCTTTCTTACTAGTCTTAAATACCCCCTCACACCCTGGTATGCAGCGTTTTGGGAGAGCTCACGAGATGCAGTATCTCCGGCAGGACGGGGCAGACCCATCAGACAGCGGTGACCCCGCACGCTTGCCATGCATGGGGACAAAAGACACATGTGGAACAATTGCACATTACCCACTGACACCACTTTTCTGGCTCGTCCTTGTGCAGCCTTTGAATGCGCAAGTTAAGCCTGAAACTCTGGGCAAGGTGACTTAGCTGCAGGTCACACACAATATTGGCCACACCTCAGATTCTGCACCCGGTGATCCTTGGCTGGACCTGCCCAGATCACCAGAGCTTCTGGCGCCAGGAGAGGATGGAGATGAGCTGCGGCTACTGACGAGGCCCCACGCTGCAAATCGAAATCCAAGACCTAATCGCATGCAGTTACTCAACTCTCTCCAGTCAACACTTGAAATGGCGTATTGGATGTGCAACTTGAGCCTTGCTTTTACTAAGCTGCCAGGCTTGCACCATTCTCGCGCAGGAGACAGTCAAACATAATCGGAACGGAATAGCATCCGTACAGTAGACTGTACCCGACAAGCTTAAGACCAGCACAGAAAGTGATCAGGCCGAGGTTGCAATGGTGAGCTGCTGCAAACAAATAGCTTGCAGCCGTACAGGGAGGCTCCACAGTCTTTGCAGTACAGTGCGAGCTACACATCAATTATCTCCTGGCCCAAAGTGAGTCAATGCCTCCGTCCTGTGAGCCATGACTCTCTGACGCCCTCAGGGCGCCTCCTTTCTGATTGCTGTGCAATTCAAACTCTGCTATAAACAGAACACAGAACAGGAAAGGGCCAACAGCTGCAGCAAGGCAGTTTATGACCACACTGAGAGTCGCCGCGCAGAACTGTGCCCTGTATAAAACGCCGCAGTACAGAGCCAAGCAATAGTGTTTCTCAATGCACGGAACAGTGTCTTTTACAGAGTGGCAGAGATACACATAGAATAAAAAGGTCTGCGAGGGCGTACCTATGGCCACACGAAGAAGGTGTGACAGGCGGGCAGCCAAATTGGGCACTGCATGCAGCACAGGGACCTGCCAGCAGGATCAACAATTAAGGTATTTTAGATAGATTTGAACTTCGTCAGAAAAAATGGCAGGGACAATGTAGACAGGTGTCCAGACGGTGACTGCATGCAGGGACTGGCAGGTGATGTGAAGCAAGAAGTGGGGGTGTGTTGTGGGGTAGATTAGTCACCTGGTGCTGGTCCCAAAAATTTGTCCCAGGCAGCCTGGTTCATGTGGAATGTCTTGGAGAAGCGCCTGCCCATGGCGGTGCGGTGCTTGTGCGTCCCATCTGCACATAGCACACATTAAACCAGAAGGGATTGCATACATGAAAGTCAGTGCGAGCGCCAAAATAGGGAGGAAGGGCTGCCTCTTTGAGTAAATACTGTTTATATATTGTGAATTATAAAACATGTAATCACTGAACAGGAATGCATCAAAATGCAAACATCTCCCGGCTCAGGAGCACTAACGATCACTGCGCACATGTGATCATTGATCATCAACCTGCTTTATTCCTGCTGTACTCCCTGAGGGGCAATGGGCCATTGATCCAGGACTTAGGCACAGAGCAACACAGACTGCAACGGTGCATGCATCTGCCATCGGTAGAGAAAGTGTCAAGGAAGGGAAGGGTGGAAGGGAATCATTGAGAGTTGCTGCAACGCACACACTCCATTTCTGGGCTAACAAAACCTTGCATTAACATTAAAAAGCACAAGACCATGCGCAGAACATACCTGGATGGGTATCGCCGGGAGCGCTTGGTGTGTGGTTGGTGTCAGCTGCGGCTGTGATGTCAATGCGTGAAATCCCGAGTCTCTTCTGCGAGGCTTGCCGGATCCACACAGCAGCCGCCGCGTGGTCTGTCCTCACAGCTGCTTGTGTGGCTGCGCAGCTGTCCAACATGGCCTCTTCATCTGCCCAGGCCCAGTCTGCATGCAAATTGCTCTCTCATCATCAACACAGAAATTGCAAAGTATTCAAATTTGCTGAGAATCTGCTTTATATTCACATCAGCAAGCACATTGCATATGAAGAAGTATAGGCGCATGAATGGGGTACACGGTTAGCGCACAATGAATATGCATGATGAGAGTGCATCACTGCTGCCATTGCCCTGCCAAGAGGCAGCGTGCACCCAGAAGAAGCAAATCATTCTCTGGATTTGCCAGATCACACGGTGTACAACAGAGTGCAGCTTGCATTGCCAGAGCCTGTTTGTCCTGTGTAAATCTTTCTAAATATCAAACCTTTGATGCTGCGTACCGTCTAGAGCATCATAGTAGACATCGTCCTCCCCTCCTTCTTGCTGTCCATCTGCTGTTGCAGCTTCTGTCGTCTGGGCAGCTTCTCCATAGCTTCCTGCCTCAGTCGCCGCTGTGCTGGGTTGCAACTGTCCAGACTGACTGGACGTTGCCTGGTCAGGCACGGCAGCTCTGCCAGCTGGAAGGGCCACCTGGGCAGCTGAACTGCCCGGCTGGGCAGCTTCCTCCAACTGCTGCCTGCTGTAAGGTGCCTGCATGGCGATTACACCGTAATTTATTAGAAAAAGTATTGAGCAAGTGCCTGCCTTCCAAGTGGGATTGCGGCACGAATTTGACATGCCAGTCTTCCGCCCAGCGTTGATCAGTGCATGTTGACCACTGTCATTTCAAGATGTGCGGACATTCATACTTGGCTGGTTGTTATATCCCTGGTGAGAGCATACAGGACATGCAAATGTCGCTCTAAGAACGAAAAATCCCCCCAGCTGAACCAAAAAATTTCCCCAAACCACCATTTGGAGGCGAGTCAGATCCAGCCGAGGCTGAATTCTTGTTCTTAGAGTGCATTTCGTCACCCTCAAAGCACATGCAAAGGACATAACAACACCCCGCGCTACGCACCTGCACCATCGCAGTGATGCGGTTACTAATCCACCCGATGCCATGGTTGTCCGGACGGCCAGAGAACAGAATGTCCCTGCCGCCCTCGTGCTGCAACACCTCGCTCCCGAAGTCCACCCACCTACAAGCCACCAATCAAAATCGGTCTTCTTCTTCTCCTCCTCTCCACTTCTCTGCAGATGGTCCTGCAAATGATTTGGGGTGATGTAGCTTGTAAAGCAAAAGGGCATCTGCATGTATCCAGTGCAAAAAAATGCCATGCAGCAGGACTCAAAGGTCCCTGAGTTGCGGTGATGCAGCATTGTATGTACTAAGGCACCTGCATGTTTCCAATCCCTTGACAGCCATGCACCAACTTATTCTGACCGAGTGGACTCCCACACTTGTTCCAGTGCTTAGATGGGCAAGAAATAACAAGAGGAAACCAGTAATGCATGGGATCATGAGCTGGGAGAGTAGAATTGCCAGAAAGTACCTCTGCACAACCAGGGGCATGCCCTGATACACCTTCTCCAGATTGCCCACCAAGATGCAAAACAAAAGACAAGCAGTCATGCATGGGGTGGAGACTAGGAAAAATGCACTACAAGAATTACCTCTGCACGACCAGGGGCATCCCCTGGTACACCTTCTCCAGATTGTCAACCACGATTCGCTGTGCCAGGTGCCCCAGCCCCAACAGCTTGAACTCCACCTCGCCTTCCAGAGTCTGGCAGCAGCTCACACCGGGCTGCTCGTCCTCTATCGTGAGCATGCACTCGATGCGCGACTGCACCCACCACAATCTCATCTTCAACATACCACTTTGCGAGCGGTTCTTTGCAATAATTGACAGTTAATGCGCGGCTGCACATATCACCCCAGCATCCTCAGCAGACCAATCTTACAAGGGTGTTCGCAACACTACATGGTCGACTGCATACACAGCCGCAACCCCTTCGGCAGCCCACTGCCTTGAGGGTGCTCAGTGACCCTTATTGCGCGACTGCACAGATCATCCGGACATCTTCAACAGCTAGCGCTTGAGGAAGTGATCAGCGACAGTGGCAGCTTGGTGGTTAAGATAACAGAGATAGATTCCATGGGTGCCTCCAACACCGACATCTTCAGGCCGTCCTGAAACATTGGGCTCTGCCCTGCTTTCAGTATGGTGCCTAGGATTGAAGGGCAGGAGTCTGCACATCAACTCAGTGAAAGAGTGGGAAGGCACTTGTATACCTTCTCTGGGAGGATTGGAGCGATGCTCTTGACGGGCAGGCGGTAGGGCGGGCAGGCAATGAGCTTGGGGTCATAGGTGATGATGTCGGTGTACTGCAGGCCCTGCTTGGCGAAGTGCCTCTGGAAGCTCTTTGGCACGTACTTATCCACATCTATCATCGTCACGAACTTGTAGATCTCCGCCTTCCCCTCCATCCAGCCGTCCACGATATCTAGTGATCCCACCTTCATGCTCTGTGACCAAACACATCTTTAGTCGGTGTGGCAATAGTCTTATCATACGATCAGCTGCCACACGCGATTTATCTTTCATAATACTATCTTGTGCTTCTTTCACCGGTCGGATGGTTTCAGGATCGCGCTCGTCCCAAATAAAAACGTCTTACGTAAAATGTCCAAGGAAATGCAGATAGTGCCAGACAAGCAGCAAGGAACTCTCTTGCAGAGATAGGAACTTGGATGCTGACTCCACCTTTGAGATAAGGGATCGAAAGGCGGCGCTGTCACGCTCGATGAAGTAGTCAGAAGCTGCAATGGGCAGCACAGCCGAGACCTTGAAGTGGAGCCCCGGCATCTTGCTAGGCTGTCTGGATTCTGATGAGACTGAAAGATGCTTTCTCGGAATCCGATATCTTTGTGGGACCGACGACGCTCCTGAGGCAAGTTTGCGGTGTTGCCGTTGCTTTCAAGACGGTTTCGGAACTCTCGAGACAGTGAGTCAGCGTTACATGGGCTTTCTCCTGATGGCGCAAACTGAACTGGTCTTGACCTGAAGATCATCAACAAGACAACTTGAGATATGGACTCCGTTAATGTTCCATTTATGTGTGCATTTGAGCACTTATCAGCGCTGTTGAGGATAGTCCTCATCTGAAGATTGCAATGCTGTCAGGATGAGCATGCCTCGTGACACCGCGTCCTGAGACAATGTAGAAGGCAACATGGTCACGAGATTGGTCAAGAGGGTCCTGTTCTTCCCCATCCGCGTCTTGAGCAGGACATATTGGGTAATAACAGCAGCAACATCAGTGCCGGATGCGCTCCCAGTTGGTGGCTTGAGCGGTGAACGTGCGTCTGGGTTGCTGTTCGCGCTCCGACAGGTTATCGAAAGAGATCAGGTAACCTGCAAATCCCTGCAGGACAGTTGTAGTTTGAATAGCATGCCGATGCTTGTGACAATTCCCTCACGACTCTCTCCTGCTGTGCTTTCGAGACTATTCTTATCTAAGTCACCATCTCTCCTGATTGCAGGATGTATGTGTTGCCGTGCAATGGCTGACATCCTTGCAGCTCGCCCAGATCGCATCAGACAGGTCTGCCATCACCACACTCAGAATTTAAGTACTGTATTTGTACTCATGCTACCTTACTTATCAGGTGCCTGGACTTTCTAAATGGAGCATAGCTGATGTATAGCAGTTCTCCAAAAGGTCCCATATCTACCAAGCATGCTTGAAGTGCATCAACATCCACATTCACAGCTGCAGGAGATCCCATCATAAATACGTATCACTGTCCCCTTCTTCTGTCCATCTTTAGTTCAGAAGTGAGGACCAACTTTGCCTGCCTGTCTACAATTAGTTCTTGGCCAAAGAGGAACCTTTGAGTCCAGGCATCTACCCAGCTCCCCAAGTATGGCAATCCTGACGCTGCCAGATGCACTGCAGAGCCACTGATTCAACAGGAGCAACTAAATCAATACCATGGTTTCAGTGATTCCAATTATTCCGACGCAACTGGACGCGGCGCCAAATTTGATTGTGATTTCGAGTTCTAATTCTTGTGGAGGCTGCTGCACGATGTGGACGCAGCGGACGGCAGTCTGAGCTTCTGGTCGGCGCGGCTGAAGGGCGGCGCGCACCGCAGCTTCCTCCTGCTGGGCCGGGGGCCGACCTCCTTCGTGCTGGACTGCGTGGACTTTCTGCGAGGCCATCCACGGCGCCGCCTTGGGGCCCTGAAGCAGCCGAATGCCACCGACCAAAAAGAGCGGCGGGTGAGTGCTCTCTTGGTATTGCTGCTTAAGACATGAAGGCCTGTCAGGCTGTGAGGAAGTGTGAGGGTTCTGTATTGCCGAGGGAAGGTAGCACACCGTCATACACGGCAAGCACTTGGCATGCATCTTCTTCGGACTCGTGGTGAGCCTTTTGTTGGCCTAGCTAGGTACTCCGTTGAAATAATCCTTCCCTCTGCACTGCTTCCAGTATGAGGAAGCCTGAGGGCAACTTTAAGACACTTCCACTGCAGCAGCTCTACTTTAGCGCTGCATTCAGTGTGGTCCTGGTACTGAGCGCAACCATTTTTGCAGCAGGTGATACTGCTGAGGGCGCTGCGCGAGCGGCTGTGCGAGGCGCTGGCAAAGGCGGATAAGGCCTCGCTTGAACGCATGCTGCGCGACTTTGAGGCCGACTTTGGCAAGGCCTCCACGGTGGGTCCCTCAGATCATATCCAGGGATGTGTTGCATGTATATTATTGGTTACAGATTGGGTGAGCTGTCTTCTCAGGAGCTTGTGCATGCCATGTCTTTTTGCTGCGCGATTTTGAGGCCAACTTTGGCAAGGCCTCCACGTTGGGTTCTCTGCATGCTTGAAAATCACCGCACATGAAAGAATCTGCAATCCTGACGCTGTGCATGCGCTAGTGGGTCTTTGCACTGGAACCTGTCCAGGGAAGATGTCACTGTGTTCAAAAGACATGACATTAATGCCGGGTCATAGCTTCACCTTCACCTGTACCGCACTGTATTCATTTGGGCATCAAACGATGATCTGGATTGTCTATGATGAGATGATTTACTGGCCTTGGATGGCCAGTAAATAGGCAAAGCAGATTCATGGGCCCTGCTGCTGTATCGTGTAATATGTCACCATGGCATCTTTATTCCCGGGACCTCAAATGCTAGATCCTGTCGATCAAGTAGCAAAGAGGGTCCAGGGCCCCTATGCATGATTTTCAATTTCCTGAAGATTGCGGTGTTTGCTGAGCACATAAGAAGGTGGATCCGGAGATTTCGGCGGCGCTGGAGCGGGCGGGGGCGGAAGATAATAACGCGACGGCGGAAGGGGAAAAAGCCAGCGAGGGGAAGGGTGAGGAAGGCGACGAATTGCTGCCGGGCATGGCATTCATGATGAGCTGCTACGAGGATGAACTGAAGAAGCCCATTCGCAACATCGTCAACGGCTCGCTGCTGCGTGCCATACTCATACAGGTAGATTGTCAAAATCCGCCAGTAGATTTACCACATATTATTATAATTGTGAGCAAACGCTATTCCTGCCAATAGGCAAGCATCTCCAGGCAAGCTGCACTGAAAGGCTGCCAGAGAACCTGTCCGTTGATGGACTCGCCAAACCCAGGCAAGACCCAGTGATACATTACCATATGAGACTTTCCCCGCAGCAGAGTGGCAGTGAAACAATGTGCCAGGAGTATTGGCAACGCTTTTCAGTGATGGCGAGCGGGAAGGTGCAGAGTTGTGGGGATAATGCCGTCATCATGTTGGCACAATTGCATTTGTGTGCAGGAGGGTAAGACATACGATATCCACATGATCATGAATCTGTCGTCTTACAAAGTGATACTTTGAGCTTCAGGAGGTTGGTTGTTGTCATCATTGGCAGAACTGCACTGTATTAATGTGCAGTATTGATGACAGTGTCAACCCTGGAGAGCTCACAGATATCAACAGAGATCAATGTCGCTTCAAAGAGCCAGCTGCAGATATCTGTTCTTGCATCTTTAATTCTCATTACCTTGCTTTCTCAGCAGGGAAATTCCTTGAAGCTGGACATTGAGGCCTGAAATGTTGACCCCTCGTACATAAGTCATATTTCAAATCTGCAACTCGTTTGAAACAGGCGAGCAGAAGCTGAAGCTGAACACTAAGCATCGGTCTGTTCCCTAGCATCCCTTCACATCATTACACCATTCTTCATTATGTAAGTATCGCGGTCGAATTCAGAACAGGTGCAGAAGCTGAAGCTGGACACGGAGAGCGCGATGCTGGAACTGGATCAGATTCTGCGCGCGAATGAGCTGACGGTGGCGGTGGTGGCCGCGGTCCCCTCCCTGCTCATCGCCGGGGGGACTTGTTATGCCCTCTTCAGATGGCTCACCCCCTCGCCTCCCGACCGACGCAGCGAGGCCCTCCCTGCCAGGTGTGCCTTCAGGCTAGGAATGGTCCGAATTCGAAATTAACAAGGTAAGTTCTAGGGAATGAAATTAGCAGATTGCCTTGCGCTGTTCCGGTGGCTGACCCCCAAGCCCCCCGGCCCCCCGCAGCGAGGAACTGCCCGCCAGGTGCGCGCTTATTCTGGCTAGTGATGACTGCAAATAAAAAAAAATTGTATTACAGTGAATCCATTTCCTACTTGCTCTATACTGCTGGCAGGCCCCGGCCCCGGCTGGCGGGGCGCGGTATAAATACTGAGCACCGTGACCAAATTGATTGGGTCTTGCTTGGATCTTTCTAGCCAACAAGGGGTTTTTTGTCAGCCTTTAGCTGCGACTTGTCTGCAGGACGCACCTTGCCTCTTGGCAGGAAAAGAGTGCAATAATAGCAATATCAACGAAAATTATAACTGGAATAATACTGCTGGCTACAAGACTTCCTGCTTGCTCTGTGGCACCAGGTGCAGAGAGTACCTTGGTCCTGTTCAGCTTCCTATTAATGACTTCATCATGGTCTTGCCTGCATGAAAGGCAATACCTTTAGTATAGTATCTGTCTCTATAGTACCGGGAACACATAATTAGCGAAGTGGGTAGCCATGTTTCTGGAGCAGCGCAGCCGCCTATGGCACAACTGTCTGGCTTTTGGGTTTGATATCATGGCAGCGGTGAGGATGGGTCATCCATGTGGTCTGGCTGTCAGTTCCAGGAATGGATTGAATTCCCTACTAGCTCTCAAAGTTTCCGCCCTGACCACATTCTGGCCACCTGAGACCGCTTCCATGATAGTGATCCCCATCATCCGCTATGCATGCAACCTCTCTCCTCTCCCTTCCTTGGCTCCTAGAAAGGCATCCGAAATAAAATCATGCAAGCTATGCTATCAGGATGGCGATGGTCGAAGTTGAGCGCACAATCCACAAGCTGGCGCAGGAGGGAACACCAGAACTGCAGGGCGAGGTCGTCTGGCGAGTCGCCAGGTGCGCACCCTTACATTTCCTAAGTTTAGGCCCTCAATAGTCATCATATTCACTGCTTGTCGTTGTGATCAAACTGTTAATAGCAGGGGCCTAGTTGTGTGGCTGGGGCCAGTTCAGGTCTGGGTGACTACCAGCCACAAGCGAGTAACTTTTAGTAGGTTTGCTCATTTGCATTGTCCTTTGGATTGTGGCATGTCTGCATTTGGCAACTCAACAATTGCAGGATGGTGTCTCCTCTCTCATGCGCACCATGGCACTGTCAAATGTGTTGGCTGCATTGCAGCACATGTCTTTATGCAGACTTGGACGGCATGATCCCTGATCATGACGGGGATGTGCTGCTTACTCAGGGTGTACTGGGAGACTCGAGCACTCTACAGAAGGCACACATCCGGGCTGGGCATAGTGGGATTGACAGTGCAGTCAGAGTGGCCCAATCTGCGCGCAGATTTGTTAGAGCTGGTTGCCCCAAACCCGCCCAGGGCCAAGATTGAGACCTGCCACCGAATGCAGCGTATTTACTCCCTCTTCCAGCCCTGATCATTGGGACACAAAATAATATTGAATACGTAAGTCTCTGGTCTTTAGTAGCCAGATAACCTCCAGATGGGGCACCCTATGTACCTGAGATCTCAAGAAGGGAGAATGCAAATTGCTATGATAACTCGATCAACTTGGTCATGACGTCAACATTATTACCGCATGAATTTATTGAGGTCACCTGGCATATTTGAGTGTTTTTTCGTGATTGCAGCATTGTAAGGGACATGGATGACAGGTTGCATGGGTTGGTTGGAAACACATTGATGGCACCAGAGAAGCTCGCTTGCCAGCAAGCTCCTCAATCTACAAAACTGCTGCACGATGACGAGCATTCGCACAAATGCATGTCTTGAATGCTATGTGTGCGCAACCGCATGCATGCACACACGCACATGTGATGGTCACTCAGCACTCATATGATGCATGCATCCGGAAGGGACCACTTGGCTCTGGCCGCTGTCAGTGCCTGAGGCGAGCGTTTGATCTGGAGGACTGGCGCCCAAAAGTAAATTTGTGATCATCGATGTTGATATCATGATCAACACCTAATGCCAGCGGTGGCCACGGGATGCCACTATGATGCAACGATGTCACATCTATATTCTGGCTGGGCGCAGGCAAACGACGCAACTGGTTGGGCGCCCTCAGGACAGAGAATCACAGTCCCTCAACAATAAAACCTGTCGGGTTCCGAAAATATCTCACCACGTGAACTTCTCAGGGGTTACTAAAGGAGTCTTTAGTACCCCCTGAACTTCTCAGTGGAAGGGTGGGTGCGTCGATCACAAAAGCGAGCGCCCCGTCACTATGCGAACGTGCCAGGTGGGCTGCCCGAGAATCTATTCGAAGATAGGGGTCTGCGCTGGGGCGAGATCTCAGAGTCGCCTTTTGCGCCATCCGTTCCAATTACTCCTCCCTCAAGTGGGTGCTCAGCGAACTTACCCGGCAGCTCCTCACAGGTCTGTGCGCCCCTGGTGTGCCCCAGCACCCGCCCCCCAGGCGCACGGATCTCGAGCTCGCAGCGCCGGCCCCCAGGTTGTTGCGGACGCCTCCCCAGAACATGATGAACCGGGCAGGGTCTCGCTTGAAACCTATCGCGCCGCGGCCCGCGGTGGACTCGTTCTCGCCCTCCGGCGCGGTGTCAGCGGTGTCCCTGGACCCCAAGGACTACGTCTACCCCCATGCGGACTATGTCTGGGGCGTGCCGCAGCAGATGCACGCCGGCGTCATGCACGAGCAGCATGGCTACGCCAACCCGTGCATAGCGGCCAATCCTGGCATGTACAGTGGGTACGGGGGCCTCGTGTCACCTTGGGGACAGCCCGCGATGCCGCAGTACCACTCCCAAGTGGGCCCGTCCACCTCAGGTGGGCGCCCTGGATCCGCACCCAAACCGTATCTGGGTACCAGTGGTGCCTGTCAGCACCCATGCAGCGGCCTGACAAGCATTGGCATCGCACCAGAATATGCTCGATAGTCAAGGATCGGTTATCGATGCCCACTGCGGCGCGAGATACTATTTGGGCATTCAGGCCAGATGGCCTCCTGAAGTGGAGCTGCATGTAGCAACATTATCGATACTCTTGCTGGTGAATTTCGCCAGCACCTGGCATTGCACTGCAGACTGCGAATTTCATGTTTTCAAGAGGAGTTGTCTAGAACCGTGAGTCCCATATCGTTTGTCTTGCGTTTGGTCAAGCAATTGCTTGGTGAGGCTATGCTTCCTTTGAACATCTGCTTTTCATTGATCTCTCAGGCTGAATGCGCATTCTCAAGGGTCAAAATTTGAGGCAGATGTTGGGCAACATGCAGGGCACATGCCCACCCCGCAGCCATCGCAGCCGATGACCCAGGACCTGCAGCAGCCCAGGGTGCCACACATCGTCAGCAATGGGGGCAAAGACAAGGACGGCACCCTCCCTGCCGAGGGAGATGCCGCGCAGGTAGGACATGAATGTATTTTGATCCAGCCAGTCAACAACAGCTTGGTGACACTCAGGGACTATTACTCAGGTGCATGACCTGGAGTACAGCAATGCCGAGGTACAAGCAGCCATCAGTGGACATCCGAGGTGTGAGCATCCCATGTTCTGGCAGGTGGTGCCAAAGCTTGAAGGTGTGGACGAGCTGCTGAGCATGCCTCTGGACGAGGAGTGCTTGCAGCGGCTGCTCAGCGGCGAGGGCCTAGATGAGGATGGACCTGTGGTGAGCCTTCCTTCTCTCTGCACCCAAGCTATAGGGATCATGATCACCGAAATTACCGTTAAATGGAGATGATTGTACTGACAGATGCCTGGACCTGTGTGTCTTGTCTTGATGCGTCTGTCTCTGTGCATGCTCCACATCCTGCATCATGGGATAGATCTCACCTGCTGCAAGTTTTGGCATCCGTGCCAAAGTAGCAGGTGCCAGGTTGATTGAATGGATTAGTCAGCTTTGCTGATGCTTTGGGTGCGCTGCTTGCGCAGACGATGGACCTGGGCACATCCCACAGCTGCAAGGAGCAGGGGGATCTCTCTGGGGACTCCACCTGCACCGGTGAGCAAACCTTTAAAGCTGCCATGAGCCCACCTCATCACAGAGGGGTAGCATTACTTGCGAGTGGATTAACATGAGGCAGCCTGAGGGTCTGGCACTCCACAGCGGGCCACAAAGTATGATCAACTGTAGGACAGGAGGAAATTGTGGAGGAGAGCGCAGAACAGAAAACATGAGGCGTGGAAATGAAGACAATGTGCCTGTGTGATCAGGCGAGGCCAAGGCAAAGAAGGCGGGGCAGTCATCAGCGGAGGAGGGCAACAGCGCTTCAGGGGCCGAGGACTTGCTGACAACCAACGAGCTGAATCGCTGCATGGCCGACTCCTCAGTCCTCAAGTGCGCTCCCTTTTAGTTCTCCATTCGACTTTTTGCCTGTTATCATGCAAAGAATCCTTCCTCTTGAATACTCCACCGCAAAGCAGCCTCTGCATGATCCTTAGAAGACAAATCCAGCTGGTTTAGTACCTCGGCTTCTTACATGATGCCAGCTGACACAGGGCTGTTGCCCCACAGCTTCCCAGTCATCAAAACTCGCTACGTGGCTTGATGAAGAGGTTGAATTCACGGTGCTGGTTAATGGTTACCCATCACCACAGGAGCGTGGCCAGTTTTGGCGATCTGGACCTGGACTACCTGGCGTCCATCCACGAGCTGGAGGCAGGCGACGATCACATGCTCAGCTTCGACGGCGAGTGCGGCTCCTCGCTGCACGGCGGCTGCGCGGCAGCTTCCAAGAGGGGCGACGTCCTTGCGCGCATGCGCAGCGAAGCCACGCTGCCGTCCTCAAAAAAGAGCAACCCGCTGTCCGCACTTGGCCCCGATGCCGGGCTGCAGTGCGTGCTGGACTTCCTCGCCTCCGACAGCCTCAGGTGCGGGGCCACATGATGTTCGTTGCAGGGTTATCCTGAGATAACAGGGGCTCACAGCTTAATTTCTGGTTATGCAGTGCCTGCATTGGGGAGGCAGCAAGCACGGTATCTCATAAGCGTCGGTAGCTGTTCAGTCGGTCAGACATGCTACCGCATACATCTGTCACAGCAACAAGTCTCTCACATTGTCATGCTAAAGACCAATTGTTTGTGGAGCTGTGTCGCAGCGCTCTCATCTGCATGTTTCACTTCTGAAGCAATGGGAGGCGGGCGGAAATGCAGCTCTGATCATATCCTGTCTTACCCGCACAGGTGCCTCCCTGAGAAGCAGCGCACAGCGGCAACCGAGTCGGTGCGCGCACTGCGGCTCAGCTGCCAGGCGCGGCAGCAACCAGATGGCGAGGAGAAGTTGGGTCGCGCAAACTCGGTGCCCAAGCGCAAGCGCACCAATCCACCACGCTCCAGCAGCTCCAAGAGCTTCAAGGCCGACGCCGATGCCACCGCCGCCGTCTGAGCAAGCGCTAAGTCTGGCGATGAGCATATCCGGCGCACATGGGAATTTGAATTCGACAGCTGAGGATCGAGGAGTGCCAGCTGTCGCAGCTGGAAATCCAGGAGAGAGGAAAGTGGGTCACACGAAAACGGCATTGAGTGCCCTCTGAATAGGGGTTTACGTAAATGTTGCCATGCTGAGTATTCAGCCGCACCAGCCATTGGTGACATTGTGAGGGCAGCATGAAAATCGAGCAGAGTCCAGAGTCTTCATTTTATTCATTTCAGCACCCGTGCGTCTGGCTTGCACGCGCATACCCAATTTTGCAGCAGAATTATTTTCTCCATTCAGCGTTGTTCGAGGAGCCAGAGAGGGGGGGATTTGGGAAAAGCAAGACAAGATCGGTACAGGGGGTAACTTCCTTACTGAGGGTATGC
Organism: Coccomyxa subellipsoidea C-169; assembly: GCF_000258705.1. Taxonomy (NCBI): domain Eukaryota; kingdom Viridiplantae; phylum Chlorophyta; class Trebouxiophyceae; family Coccomyxaceae; genus Coccomyxa; species Coccomyxa subellipsoidea. The sequence goes on from NW_005178027.1 coordinate 243,938, forward strand.
ACCTGCCAGAGAATTCCCTTCTTTACCCATGTGTATCTGACAGAATTGCCCACAATAATCAAAAGCAAACAGTGGCCGCCAGTGGACTTTTGAAGAGGAAGGTGATGAGGGGAAATACACCAAGAGAAAAGGGGAGCAAACTGCTGCTGCTGTACAGCCCATATGTGACAGTGCAATGCAAACACAGCCATCAGTGTGGTGAGTGGTTGAGCCTGTATATCACTGTGCAGAGCTTGTTGAAAAGAACGCTATGAGGCAATGTGAGATGAGAAGATAATATGAAGCAAAGTTGGGAATTGAAGAGCTGAGCGGTCTGCATACGGTCTGGGTAGCAGCAATTTGTTGTCCCTCCAGAGTGCTCTGGCATTGCACTGCCAAGCAGCAAGACAAAAAAAGATCAAGCAAGACAAAAGAGCGCTGTTCAAGAGATCCCAAGGCCTCTGTTTGCAGTGTTTTGATGCATCACTGCGTACAGATCAAATTGTTCATTCAATTTCTACTTTTTTGCATGAGCTGCACTAAGCAGCTTATGCCCTGCCTGTGCAGATGATCATGCCCCTGTTTGGGTGATTTGTTGCTTTGCATATGTTGAGTGCATTTGAGAAGAAAATTTTGGCGAGAAGCCATTTCAGGCCTGTGCTGACACTGGTGTTTGTTTTAGGAGCTTAGGGTGTTGTCGGCCCCGGCAAGCAAGTGCAGCGCTTAAATTGCCTGATGTCTTGCCACTGCTTGGGGTCGCATGTGTTGTCTGGAGTTTGCCAGAGATCACGGGAGCATGTTGGTGTTTCTTGTGTGCAATCTGCCCTGGCTGATTGTCATCTTTGCCCTTGAAGATGCTTGCCTTGATGAAGTTGTGAGTACAGCATGTGCATGACAGTGCCGCTGCATAAGCTGCATTGATACGGGAACAGCCGGCACTTTGTGTAATCAGACATCTTGACATTGATAAGCATGCAAGCCTTGCCTTTGCAGCTTGTGCAGCTGCATCACTTTGGCTGTGTGCCCACTGTATAGACTACACTATACAATCTATCCTTAGTGGTCTAACATATACCCAAGCGCTGGGCATTTGCCCCAGTGCTCACGAAGTGTCCTTCGCATTCAAAGCCTTTACCGCAGCGATCCGGAATCCGCGAATTTCGGATCACCAGGCCCTCAATAATATATCAGTGAGTCAGTGAGTGTTCGAAAATGGTTGGGCTGCCCAGGCAAGCATGGCCCAGCACAAGCATTCTACCAGAAAAGAATATGCAAAAGAAATTTTGCAGAACAGATTTGACAAATTTGCACAACAAGATGGCACAATTGTGGCCACGTGCTCGCTATACGATACATGGCATAAATAATACTTGTCTCATCAGCAACACGCCCCTATCCCAGACATGCCTCCCTGAGTGCCCTTTCGTAGTCACAGGGGAGGTGGTCATTGAATCCCGGGAACGCCAGCAGTAGAACGCGCATCAGCACCCTCATGGCTGACTCATCAGGATCCTGCGCAGCAAACACAAAGTAGATCAAAGGCTCGCCTTGTGCATGGTTCTGACACTCTGTGCCCACAGTAGCTGCTGCAGCTTTACCATGCACATGCAAGTCTGTGCAGATTAAATTTGAAGCGTGCTGATCATCAGCTGTTTGCTCTTTCCTTTGGCATCTCAGTGCAGGTTGGAGGTTTTCCCTCCCCTATGGCAGGCTCAATTGGGGCGGACGCCGCACTCATCACATCTCAAACTGAGAATATTAAGCCTTTCATTGATGTTCTTGCAAGATGCATAACGCACTAGGAAGCAGCATGCAAAAACAATAACACTTGCGATGTCCGGCGTGCCGTTTGAATTTCAACTATCACTTTATTTTAGGTGTTTCTCGCTCACCCTGAGGCCAGTGCCAATCTTGGCCAGGGACAGAGCATACGCCATAAAGTCCTCGCGCGCTTTCCAGACCCTTACGGTCCGCGGATCCGCCTCCTCCCGTAGAATACGCGTGCGGCGGCCCGAGTCCGTAACAACCGGGATGGAGGTTATGTAACGCTCCAGCCCGTGGTGCTGATAGCCCCATGCCGGGGGCAGCTTACACACCTGGATCCCATGCAACTTACCAACTCATTTCTGCTTTATTTGGCACGTTAAGATGCGAATCCCTAGTCAAGCAAATAGCAGGTTCCTTGGACCATGCTAGAGGGCCCATGTGTGGATGGTTTGCGTTCAAAACTGCGCCCCATTCATGTTGTGCAAGAGGGTTATCTGGAGGAATGATCAATGTCTCTTCTGCAAGCACAACCAAAAGCCTCCATGCAACTGCGCCCAGCACTCTGCATGAAGGATGCACCAAGTGACGAGTGCGCCGGGCTGGCGTGTAACAAAATATCAAGTCAAGGAATTAACGCCTCTAGTTGTTGCGCACCAGGTCTAAGGCGTGCGCGTAGCGGAACGCCTTCCCCGGGTACAGCTCACCGATGACTCGCGCTGACTCACCGTCCCCGCAGCGCGGCGCTCCAAACGTGAAAATGCCGCCGATGCTGTGTTCCAACCCCGGAGCCCTGCAGCGTCAGCACTAGTCAATGATCTTTTCACGTTTCAGCCTTTTTCCCAGAAGCTTCATGAAAAACTGACTCTGTGATCAGATCCCCTGGGACTCCCTTTGCCCAGACTCCTTCTGCTGAGCATGCCCTGTATGACATATTGACAGAAACTGCCTTGATACTACTCCAGACGAAGTGCTACGCTGTCAGACTGACTGAGCAGCATCACAGTCAGGGGTTCTAGACATATCTGCCTTTCGGGATAAACTGCCACGTCATCATGACATATGACTTAGTCACAAGTTCAGTCGTGCCTGGTGCCAGGCGGTCAGCAGCATGTGCGCATAGGTTGACAACCCTGGGGTGTTTATAACCTGAGGGGCAGAAGGAGCGCGAGGAAGGAGGCGAGCGCGCCGCCCATGCTGTGGCCGACCAGGAAGATGCGTTTTCCCCTGCCCGCTGATGTCAGCAGGCCCAGGAGTGAGTCAGCGACCGTGCTGCCCGGCCGGGCAGGGTCGGGCTGGTGCAGGCCTGCCCACAGCCCATCGTGCACCTCCCCCATGCCTGCACAGCCTCAAGCATTTTCTGCGAGGAAGACTTAGGTGGATAATTGCCCAGATCCTGCACCCTATGAGCCTGTCAAGTTTCCGCCCATCCTTGTTATTCTGCCTTTGTTCTAGGCAGGCTATCAAACACGTTTACAGCTGATATCCCCTCTATGCTGTGAGGAAACAGATAGGTTTAGTGTAGACAGCTGCCCTCATACTCAGGAACAGCCCCACGATTGTAGGTCACCTTACTTTGTGGGCTGTAAGATTTGGAAACCACTGAAGAGAAAGCTACTCTCACGATGCAAGGAGCTGTCCTCATTCAACCAACGGCATGTCCTTATAGAAGGCATGTGAGATCAGTCAGTCCAGGGTCTTGCAGAGTGTCTAAAGATTGGAGGGAAGAAGCGGCAGGTAAGCAACCTGGCCTGTAGCGCTTAATGCAAGGGGGGTCTGCGCGCAGATCCAATTGGTACAATGGGTCCGCTCCCTTCAGCATAACCACCAACGCCCTCTCGTTGCTGCACCCGCACCTGCGAGAAAATCACATTCTGCCTTGTTATTATATATTGAGGGAGATGTTGTGTTGCGGCTTTTGCATCTTGCAGCGTGACCCTCTGTGACAGCTGCCTGCTGATTATGCGCTGCATGCTTATACGGTAGTATTTGATGGTCACACCAACATGAAGGTAATTTTTTGATGTGCCTGTCGTAAGTGAATAAGCGATCTCACCAGACAATGTCTGGCAGCCAGCAGCTTCTGTTTTGGCGCCCATGTAACGATTCACCCCGGTGGTACTGCATGCCCCACCTGTGAGCCTCACCCGAATGCTCACGAAGGTAGAAACATCAAAATCAATAGGACCTTCATTCTGTTCAGTCATTGAGATATAATCATATGAAGCCATGAGTGCAGTGCAGATCCAGCATCATGAAAAGAGCGCCAGGCTGGACTTGGATTTGAGCAGTAAGTAGGCGTAGAACGGCCAACCCAAGGCAGCTTGTTGCGCGACTTTGTCCTGAAAACAATGCAAATGCAACACCAAAAATGCAAGGAGAAGGCACAAAGGAAAGTCTGGCTGTGCTATAGTAAGGGTACAAAGCTGCACACCTGCTCTCGATAACATCGCGCACAATCCTCTCGTCCTCGTAGATGAGCTTGGAGCACATCGCCAGGAAGTGGGCATTCCTCGGGCAATCCACCTCTCCCTTACTACCCCTCACCGGCGCTGCAGTCGGCTTTGTGAAAGCCCCAGTCTTGCGCTGCGCTGTCAGAATCCTTCTGCATTTTCTCAATGCTGCACTCGCATTTTGCGTGCTTGCTGGAGAGGCACCCATATCTGCTGGCTTGCTTGCTTCGGAAGGAGCAGTGTTGGCATTCTCTGGACAGACAGACTCTGGTACTGCCGGGCTGATATCATCCTGCAGCAGAGACAGAAGAGCTGCGGCGCGCATCGGGGGCCGGCGGCTGCGGCTGCTGCCGCTTGTGGTAGGTACTTTGATTGGGTTGTCGAAGGGGAAGCTCTGGGCTGGGCTGTATGGCAGGGACAGGTCCGGGCTGAGAGCGCCCAGAATCGAAAAGGGCACCTTGTCTCCGCTCTTCAGCTCGTACGCAGAGCCTGCATGCACCGGGCAGCAACCACCAAATTTAAAAGATGCATACACTGCAAATTGCACCACTGTGATCCATCAGCTTATTGTCGAGTTGTTGTTGCCAATAAGTCATGGGTTGCGCATTGCTATGGGCTGTACTTCAAAGTTTAGCTCTTTTGCGATGCACGGCTGCTCTCTCAAGCAGTAATGGTACCTTTGCAAGAGTCCGGGTCATAAGAATGAGGGAGGACCTGTGAGAAGGGACAGCAGGCGCTCAGCGTCCGCCCGGAAGCCATGCAGGAGGTTGGGCACTCCGAAGAAGCTGATGAGGTGCAGCGTGCCAAAGTAGGCGAGCACTTGGGTCATGAATGTCCATGACACCCGGCTGGCCTCCACAAATCGGCGCAGGATCAGGCGGCTGCGGTCGATGTGCTTGGGCCTGAATGCCGCTGCGGGTGGGGAAATGCACCCAAGCAGCCCATCCTCTGAACAGGAGCACAAGGCATCAGCTTGCAGTCAACCATGAGCAGGGGGCTCAGGCTGCGGCCCCTGTAGTAACACTGACAGGTAGCAGTGCTGTGCCTTATAAGCTGCACAAGATTGACAGAATGAAAAGGTGTCTTGGTGTGTTAATGAGCCGTTATTTTCCCTTTCAAGAACATTTCTTGGCAGATGGATCGTGCCTGGTGGTGCAGCCCGGTAATCGGACGGCTCCTCGTAGACGATGTGTGAAAAGGTGTCCCAGATGCCCAGCAGGATCGAGACTGGCCAAAATGCCACCTTGATGACTGTAATTCTCAAACAATCCCATTTGTCGTTTGCGATGCCCTGCAGATGCAACAGAGGTTCCTCGAACGACGAATGTTACTATTGTTTCAAACGATTGTGATGCAAAATACCACATTTGCTCACTTCATCTCCAATAAGTGCTCGTCGTAGCAAGTCGGCCTTCGCCCGTCTCTGACGCTCTTCTCGAGGCGTCGTCGGTGCACACATGGCGCAGGTGTTCGCGAACTCATTCCATGGCCTGGGTGTCATGATTTTCTTGATTTTGAATGATTTTCCTTATCTTCTCCGAGCTCATCTTGTTTCTGTCGCAGCGTTTTGAGAAGCCCTCTCGGAATGATCGCGTTGCTGTTCTTGGACAGGTTGAACCCCATGCAGGTGGCCACATTTGGCATGGATCTCAGTCGCCCCCTCCTTGCCCCCTCCATTCGGTTGTACGTTACTATTGATACCCAATAAGAAAGGAAGTGGAAGTGCTAGTTAGGTAAAGGGTGGTACAAGGTGCTTCTAGTTGTTGAAGTGTCGATTGCTGCTTTGACATCAGTGAGCTCAACTCTGGTCCCATCTATCTTCATACTTCTTGAGGCAGTTGTGAGAATAAGGATAGCAATCTCATCATCGCTTGATGTAGTGTATGACACAGGACCCACATTGCCCTGAGGCCTCACTTCTGTTTTGAAGAGCATTGAGCAATCACAAGCCCGGAGGGGTTCTGTCTGTAAGGATTTGAGTATCACTAAGTATTTTGTAATAATTTGAAATCGAAAAGTGAGCAGACGCGTTCGTAGAAGCGTTAACGTAGGCCGCCAGAAGCCAGATCAGCCATGGGCTTGCAAGGGTATGTGGGCAGTGGTGAGGACCAGCGGCGGATCAGACGGCAGGAAAAGGAGCGGGAAGAGAAAAAGAAATTATACGAGAAGGCCAAGGAGCAATCGGATGCCAATGTGGAGGGTGCAGGCCTGCGCCAGTTCGGGGCAGGCACATCAGAGGTGAGCACGCTGGAGCACCTGCAAATCATACATTCTGGGAGACCCAGAAATGATGTCCACGAATGCTCCTCTCTGTTAAATGCCATGCAAAGTGACCAGGCCTTTGGTAGCTTGCCAGTCCCGCTTCACACAGGACCTGATCCAGCCGTAGGATCCCCTCCAAAAGCCCCTGTTACTGATGCATAGCTATTGCTGCTGCTGCGCAGACCCTGGATGCGGCCTTCAAGATAGAGACAGTGGGGCTGGTGACGCGTGAGGAGTTTCTGAGCAAACGGGATACCCTCAGAGACAGGATGGATGAGGCCAAAGCCCAAGCCAAGCGCGAGGCTGACAAGGCCCTAGATCAGGCACGTCACTTCTTGTGCAGATGCCTACACAGAGAGCCGGCCTCTCCTACTCTCGCACGTATCAATGCATTGGTTTCTTATAGCAGTGCCTCAGAGGCTCACCATCACGACAGTGTGCAGACATTGACATACCAGATGTCGATGCTCGGATGGCGATCTATTCCCTGTGCAGACAGTGTTCCTCCCTGGCCAGCAGGCTGGGCTACTGGTGTCTTTATTCATTTCAGCTGGGGATGCATGTGCAGGAAAAGGCAGAGAGGAGTAAGAAGAGGGCCAAGATTGCAGCGAAGACCAAGCTGTCATTCGCGCAAGACGATGACGAAGACGGCGATGGAGAGGTGTGCAAGAGATTTTACAAATCTGGGTTTGAAATTAACAGCAAATTCACAGGCGCCTTCGCAAGGCAGAGAGCTTCCTTGTCACATACGGTACACCTCAATGCCCTGTGCGCCTGAAAAGGCATGAATGTTCAAGGCAATAGGAATTGCTGGTTGTTGCAGGAAGAAGAAGAAGCAGCAGGGAATGGGCTTGAGAATGGGGGGTCCAAGGCGCAGGAGCCAAAGCAGGCGGCAGCGCAGGCGGCAGCTTCCAGGAAGCTGGGCAAGGACCCCACAGCTGCCACCGACTTCCTGCCTGACCGCGAGCGAGAAGCTCAGGAGATTGCAGTCAGAGAGCAGCTAAAGAAGGAGTACGAGCTGCGACAGAGGGTGCTCATTTCTACCCATGCCCTCCCCGCTCTTCAGATGTCAGTAGTCTGCCTTGGATCTCTGTATTGGTATCACTGTATCGAGGGTATCAGGTGATGACAGGAGGTGAGGAAGTCAGCAATTTGGGTGAAGTATCAAAACCAGACACTTGTGGAATAGCCGTAGACATTGCACACTGCACCGGCCGGATGCGAAGCGGTGCTTGTGATACACAACCTCATAGGGGCGCGGCATGCAGAGCAAGTTTGTTGTCATTCTCTCAACACTCCGAATAATTATTTCAAGCAGGTCATGTAGCTCTGACTTGTGTTCTAAGCTACACAGGCAAAGTCTGGCGTGTGTGCACATGCAGCTTGTGAGGAATGAGCCGCTATTCTTTGAAACACAGATTTGAGTTTGAGTTTTGGTGCGCGCAGCTGGTGAGGAACGAGCCGCTGAAGATCACATACAGCTACTGGGACGGGCAGGGGCACAGGCGAGTGGTGACCATTCGCAAGGGTGACTCCATCGCGCAGTTCCTGCAGAAGGTCAAGGAGCAGCTGCACCCCGACTTCCGGGAGCTCAGGCGCGCAGCTTCCCCTCACCCTTGTGCACTTTGCCAGCACAGGCTTTGTTCTCTGGGTTGGTCGACCCTCGAAAACCATGGTCACAAGGCTGGTGTCAACCTCCGTCAATCAGCTCTGCACCAGTGGCTTATTGTTTCGCTGATGGCAAGGGCGCTGTCTTGCAGCTTTGCACTCCCACCGGAGCTGATGTGATTTCCTATGAATCACCACACCACAATCATGAAAGGCTAGATTACTCTAGGGTCGGTGAAACCAGCCAAAATTGCAGGGCCTGTCATTTGCAGCAGAGCCGCAACCCCACTAAGTCCTTCCTTATTTTCACACCTCTATTTGCTCCTCTTGACAGGATTCCTGTGTCTTGCAGGGCGGCGTCTGTGAGCAGCCTGATGTATGTGAAGGAGGATCTAATAATCCCCCAGCAAACCACATTCTACGACCTCATATCGTCCAAGGCTCGCGGCAAGTCGGGCCCGCTGTTCCACTTTGACGTCCACGAGGACATCCGCATGCAGAACGATGCCACCGTGGAAAAGGACGAGTCACATGCAGGTATTTTTCAACCTTTGGAACAGATTAAACAACTGATTTGAAGATTTTGTATTAGGCCCAAGGAGCTCCTTGCAAGTTCCATATGCTCCCAAGGGGTCCCGTAATTTGGAGTGCTCCCAAGCCTCTCCTAGAAGGTATCCCATGTAGTGAGCCACTTACTTCTCAGTGAAGTACCTTCAAATGTTGATGTCTGGAGTTTCTCGGTGGCACAGCAAGTGGCTTGCTATATCCCAACAAATCTGTTTGATGCAAAGCTTCTGTGAGCCGTAATGGTTGCTTTCTGAGTTGAGCACTCTGGCCAGCACTGCATCGGAGGATGGAAATAGTTTCTGCATGATTTGTGCAATGACATATCAATGACATACAGTATAATGCGCCCCAAATGGCGGGGGGCGGTATTAATGCTGAGCACCCACGGTTAATCGGGTCTTGCTGGCATCTGGCAATTTCATCAAGGGGCAGAAATATGGCAGCCATTAACTGCAGCTTGTCTGCAGGATGTACCTTGCCTCTGGCAGGAAGAACGTGCAGTAAGAATATAATAATGATGATGTGGGGCTTGAATGAGGAGTGACTTCTGAACTTAAGAGGCTCTGTGACTTCTGACCTACACACGCGGTGATAAGACAATTTTTTGCGCTATTGACCAATGGCATCAAGTTGTTTTCTCTCAGTCAGGTTTCCTTTGTTGTTTGCAGGCAAAGTGGTGGACCGGCATTGGTACAACCGCAACAAGCATATCTTCCCAGCCTCAAGATGGGAGGTCTATGACCCAGAAACCAACTATGAGACATACACCATCCATGGCAATGAAGTGAAATGAGCGTGCCTTGCAAAGCAGGCATGTAAGTGTTATGCTTGGACGGAAACTTGGCATCGCCACTGCTCGATGTTGAGTGGAACGGACATCTGTACACGTGAATTTTGCACCCATGTGCCTCCCCTGTACCAGGGAATTAATAGCAGATTTCTTTGATGGCAGAAAATTATGAGAGGAGGCATGCTTTTTATGCGTAGAGAACATGCAGACATCAAGACAGAGTAAATATGTGCCAGGCATGTGCATGGGGTAGCCCCGTGGAAATTGTTTATCCAAAATGTTGCTTACAACTTGCCACACAAAGTGCGGCGTTGCAACTGTGTGAAACTTTGTCTCTACGACCAATATATTAGCACACATAACATGACCACACACATCCTAAAGGACCTGACTCATGAGCTCGTAGCAAGCTTGGGTCCTCTATCAAATTCAGACGATAAAAAAACCTCCTGTCTTGGTTGTACACCATGCACAACCTGCCAGTTCACTGCAAAAGGACAGGGAAAAAAAGTGCACACGTTCACTATTCCATGATACAATTCAGACTCTCCCTTGCCACGTCTCACCCCGCAAGAGTTCCGCAATCCGCCAGTCCTCATCCCAAGTTTTGTAGTTTTGCATTTCCAAGTCTCTGCAGCAGCTGCCAGCAGCCCAAACTTTGAACTCAATCCTCCCTCGCATCCGTATGTTTGCGTCATAATTAGGTTGCCATTCCAGCACTCAATTCCAGCCAGCTGCTGGCACTAACAAGACATAAAGACTGCCAGTGACCCAGCGATCAGTCGCTGTGTCAATACAGCAGCAGTTCCAGAAATGCCTCTCCTTGCACAACTGCGCAGGGATTGTATTGTCATGTCAAGAGCCAGAACATGGTTCGTCAGCTTAGCTAGGGGTTCATTCAGGGGTGGATCACTGTGTCTCACCCTCTCGGCAGAACATGCCAGCCTTCCTTTCAGAAAGACAGTCCGGGGTAATTAAATGTGTTGCAGCGCTGGGGGCCAGCTCTGTTTAATTTGCACAGCTAGGGGGGAAGGAAGGTAAAGCTGATTGTACAATAAGAGAGTCCCGTCAGTCTATGATGTCAGCGCAGAGTGACGTCACCGTCAGCGGTGACATCAGCGCGTGTTTCAGAGACAGCCCGCGGATCGTAAAGGCTAAGGTCACAATTCTAGCTACAAACAATTCTGGCAACTCAGAAACCTGGCTACGCTCTCCGCCTTGTGTGCCGTCCACTCCTGGGCACACTTTCCAATCCTGCCGCTTTGACCGTCCCTTGACAGCAGATCCTGGCTCAAATTTCCGCCTGATCGAATCAAATCAGATGCTTTGGGATACTGTCAGAGCCAGCAGAGGATGTTCCATGTGTTGGCCGGCAGTCTCAAAAGGTTAGGAGACTGACTTGGCCGTTGCCAGCACTCTCTGAGCGTCAACAAATACATGCTCCAGCAGTCTTATGCATTCTTTGAAAAAACACGAGGGCACCTCGCATTTGTTGCTGCTGGATCCAGCAGCCAAACAATGTGTGTGTCTTTCGTTGCTGCATCTCCCTTGATGACAAAGTCATTTCCCATCCCTCACTGCAGCGCTTCCCACTTGGAATCGGCTGCCACCAGTGGACTGACCTCTGCAAGCCGGCAAGGCTTGCAGATCCAAGATGTCCTCCGTTGGGCACTCCTTTGCTCCCATCTCGCCACAAGATCAGCTTTTGATCTTTCTTTCTCTGCAGGGACGGAAGTCACACAATTCTTCCAGGGCTGGCAGACTTTCAGGGCCGCTTCCTAGCAGCGGGCCCCACTCCCTAGCAGGTGTTGCTCCTTTGCATCTTCTCACTTCCCCACAGAGTCGCATGGGGTCTTCAAACCACGAATCACTTGTATGGAGAAGCAGTTCTCCATTGGTATCCATGACAGGACCGCGGCAGGAGCGTTGCAGGTTGGCGCACGCTCCCGTGTCTTGATGTGCGCCAAAGGGTAACGCTCCTCCCAGTGAAGCCGGCCGGGAGATGGCCGGCTCGCGGCCTGTCACGAGTGCTCGACAGTATCTTATTGCCTGCGATCAAAGCGCGGAGAAAAAATTTTGTCCCGGGGGGCGGCCGCGGCGCGGCGGCGGCCGGGGTGAGTCATCCAGGTGGCTCATCGGGGTGACTCATCAGGGCGCCTGCGCGGGCCGGAAGAACGGGCCGAGGCGCCACTGGAGTGCCTGCAGCACCTCGAGCTCCAGATCGGCAGCGGCCGTGGCGGCAACTTCTCGGTTGTGCACGTGTGAGAGCATCGTGGACAGCAGCTTCTTGTAGGGCACAAACTCCACGTTCTTGGCTGCGATGTAGATGCAGGCCAAGTGGATGGCCGTCAGCCTGCAGCAGCACATCATCATTGGTCATTTCTTCCCTGCTGGACTTAATTTGTGATTGTCAAAAAGATAAAACTGCACATTTTAAATATAAAATTGAAGCATGGGAGAGAAGACTGGTGTTTGGTGACGGTCTCCCCCTCACTAAAGAGTCAGCATGGTTGCAGCAAAGGCAAGCAGTGAATTAGAAGACCTTGTGTTGTGCCTTTTACAGCATGACACTCCAATCTATGCTGATGATATTGCAAAGGAACGGCAGCAGTGCATCAGCGCTTGGGCCAGCGGCGCACCAGTGCTTGGGCCCGAGGTGGATGTGGGCGGAGCCGATGGGGCGGTTGGCGCGCGGGGGCGGATTGGCCGGGGTGGTCGCAACAAACGCGGTGAACTCCGGCGTCGCGCGCGCGGCGGCTAGCAGCGTCGGGTCGCGCGCGGCCACGCGCTCGAAGTAAGCGGTGCCGACCGAGATTGTGCAGGGGGTGAAACCGTACATGGTTGCCATGCAGCCGATCAGGGACTCCTCCGGCACTGGCCGGTAGCTGAAGTTGCCTGCGTGTGGCAGAAGTGATCAGCATAAAGTTCTCAAAGTGAAATCCCCAAAAGGAAGTCGACAAAGTCTCAAAGGTTTAAGAGTAAGTCTCAGCTCTTCCTCCCTTCTTGGCGCTTGCACTGCCTTGTATGTCTTGCATCTCTTTCTGATAACGACTCTGAGAAGGTGCCCATCGTAAGGTAAGTCAGAAGGAGCCTCTTTTCACGGTAAGTCTCAGTAGGTGACTTTCACAAGGTGAGGCCCTCTCTGGTGTGACGCAAGAGGGGTGCATCACATTTGAAGAGGAAGGCCTCATCATCAAGATCATCTGATGAAGATCTCATCATTGGTCATCATCATTGGTCATCATCATGAACTTAGTGATTGCCAGCTCAGCCAGTTGATCATAGCACAGCACGCTGTTCTGATTGATGGAACGATGCTACTCATTGTAACCATCTGGATGTACAGATTTGGTGTCAGCTGAAGCACAGCTCAGACTCTTGTCTCATCCAGCTTTGAGAGCTTCTCAAGATGATCTACCAGCAGGACTCACCAGAGGATGAGGGAGATGTGGACATTGCGCAGGGGTCTATGACCGCAGAATCCTCTGGCGAACTGCATGCGTCAAAGTCGCCGCTGTATTTCCGCTTGGGCACCACAAAGCTGGATCCTGCGCACCACAGAAAATCCCCGCTCGTCAACACCTACAACCTATCTGAGCATTTGCTTTGCCACTAGAATGTCACACTTTCAGATGCTGCAGACATTGGTAAGCATCCGAAGCTCATGCAGGTTGCCAACACCAAGATTGTAATTCCTCGCTACAGGGTCGCTCGCAGCCTGCAAGTCAGATCAGCTCCACCCAATGCATGCCAACACTGTGTACCAAAGACAGATGCATACAATCATTGCTCCACAGCACAAACAAATATGGCAGGGTGGGGGGTGGCTCTGAAAGGATCCGCCTCCCCACTGCTCTTGGAAAGTGCCACCAGCAAATCTGCAGTGCTCACTGCAGGGCCGTTCACCGGCCACACGTGATTGCACCCGCAGCATACCAACAAGCTTCCACAGAGAGGCGCACAAACAATCCACAGGACTGGCAACATGGTGGGGATGGGGGTTGGGCTCACCCTCGCTCTGCTGGCTGTCCAGAGTGCTGGCGGATCGGCAGCGCGCGTCCTGCTTCACACCCTCCCACGGATGCGGCGATTCGCACTCCGGGCCGAACTGTGCCGCTGTTGGGCTGGCGTCCTTGCATTCCAATCCCTGTGCACAGCCCAACCTATTCAGCCCCATACTGTTGACAGTTGAAGATTAATACACCCTTACTGTGCCACAGTCCTGTATAATCCACCAATCAAAGCGGCTGCGGAACACATTCAGAACTACGGCTGTCTGTGGGCCACCTACTTCACCCCAAGGGGTGCTAGTCGTCTTTTAGCGCTGGCTATTCACAAGCTGCCCTGTTTAGTGATTAAGGCAGGTGCAGCAAGAACAAAACCGATGGTATGAATGATCCAGTGGGGATGAGGTTGCGTTGCACCACTCCGGGAGAATATTCCCCGGGCCCTGTTGGCTGCAAATTGCATGCAGTGGGTGCTTTTTGGCCCTGCAGGGCATGCTGCAGGCACGCACCTCTTCGCAGAGCAGCAGGCCTGTCTCGTCGGTCTGTGGCTGCGCAACTGGGCTGGGGCCAGGTATGTCCAGGAGCAGGCTGAAGTCCAGCTCTGACTGCAGGGAGGCCAGATTGCTGCAGGAGCCGTTCTGAAGGCTCCTCAGGCGCTTGGCTTCGTGCCTGCATTCAGCTTACCCCCTTCAGCCCGCTTCGATCTCCTTTCTGGCTTTCAGCAGAGCTGCCTTGAGTCAATGTGGACATGTGGCCAGTTTCAACTTGGCCTAGGTCTGACTCGTACACGACGGACCCCTTTAAACACAACCAAAGGCGCGATCGTGCAGAATCTGCATTGCGTGCCGCAATGCAATGCCCTCGGATGCTGGGGCCGTGTGACACATCGAGCTGAAAACCTCACCCATGGGAGGCGCGCTCCCAAAAAATTGCGGCGGGCACGACACGCTCGGCCAATCTGGAGGCACCCACCCAGTGCCAGGGATGTCAGAATACAATGCCCCGAGTCTTATGGGTGGAATATCTATATCACGCTTGCCTCCAAGGCTCGAAACCCTGACTTTGAACTTGACGGCAGGAGCGCCTCACCTGAAGTCGGGCGATGTGGCTTCTGCATCGAGCGATGCTGGGCAATCAGCGCCGGTCTGGCAAGCCGACATCTGCGCTATCGAGCTGCACGGCGTGGGTGCCGTCGAGCATCCCGCCTTGCGCTTGCTGGGCACCGCCAGCGGGGCCGAGCTCCCACTGCACTGATGGGCGGGCGGAGATATTTGTCCAGCCCTCGAAATCGATTGACATCCATTCGCCCATGCTCGGCGTCCGAAATTCATGTATTGATCACAACAACGTCAATGCATGCACGGGCGCAAGGTACGACCTCGTGAAGACTGCCAGCGCAATCTCACATCCCACAACAGTGCCGGAGGTATCCCAACACGCTGTGGATCGACCTTGCACCGTACTCGCGTCAAATATCTGGGTCACAAAAGAGCATCATAACCCGCTTGAACTTGCCCGATCAAAGAAATCTCAAAGACCCCGTGAGGTGGCATACGTGGCGCCAAATTTGGGGTTCTTGGCGGGCGCGTGTGCCGTCATGCAGTGACACTTCACCCGAGACTTCCCCAGATCCACCAGCAAATGAATTCGATACTGCGAAATAAGAATAGGATTCTTCAGGGGATACTTTAAAGAGAGGGAAACAAAAGTCTGATGCATTGTGCCCTGACTTCTCTGCACCTGCCCATGCACCTGCAATTTGATATTTGTCAAAGGCCCATGATATTTGTCGATACAAGAATGTCTTTAAGTGCGCAGTAAATATCTAGTCGGACACTTTCATTCCCACCAACCTAGGTCTACAAATCATTGTCACATCATTGCTAATGTGCAGTGCATACCGCAAAACCTCTACATGCAAGACTAGCAACAGACTCGGGTCCCAAAGACAAATGCACTGCCAATCTGCAGCGGTACCCGGGCAGACACTGAAGAAATGACCCAAACATGCACGCCCTTGCATGCGCACATGCGCAGAAAGCTTTCTCCTTTTTTCCTCGATTTCAATCCGATTGCAATCATTCCACCACATGCACGACCAGGAGAAGCAAGTTCTAAGCTGCGGTGCTCAATATGTCCTGGCCTTGGGAGGAACGTGCTCCATCTCTGAGTCCATCGGCTGATCGTGCACCGGCCTGTAGTCAATCCTGACCTTGTCCTGCACGGCACATGTATCCAGACTGAGCACCTTGTTGGACTGACGACGATTGCATGACATGCTGCTCTATCTCGCTGAAATTGGCGGAGTAAGAAGTCTATCTCTACTGGTTGATCCTTTCCAGCCACACAGGGCAGTACTGCTTGGAGATATTGCGAACAGATGCACACCCAATTTCTTCAGCAGTTGATTAAACTCTCAAAGAGGTCCTCCAATGCGGCATTGAAGCCCTGCTGAGATCAGCATTATCTGCTGGGTAGAGCAGGGCAATATGG
Source organism: Coccomyxa subellipsoidea C-169 (assembly GCF_000258705.1). NCBI lineage: Eukaryota > Viridiplantae > Chlorophyta > Trebouxiophyceae > Coccomyxaceae > Coccomyxa > Coccomyxa subellipsoidea. The sequence goes on from NW_005178027.1 coordinate 259,861, forward strand.
GCAGGGGTGCAAGCAGGCCGTCCTTTTGGCATGCCAAAGGCACAGGAAAGATCAGGACCTTCCATGACAAGGCTGAACTAACAAATCTGGCCTATCTGTCAGCAGGCTCATTTGCAGTCCACTTCACTCACTACAGAAAGGATGCACCCCCATTGGCTCTCACCTTGCCGGGCGCCTTGTAGTCGAAGTAGCCGACGGTGTGCTTCATCCAGTGCTTGTCGTCGCGCGTGGTGAAGTCTTCGCGCGCGTGCGCCCCCCGGGACTCCTTCCGCTGCTCCGCGCTGTGGATCGTCACCGCGCCGTTGATAAGCAGGTTCTCCAGCTCCATTGCCTGCGCCAGAACAGGACACGCTTTTCGAATTTGAACTCAAATTTCAAATGCGCACTGCTGCTGCGAGGAATCAGTGAGGACACAGACAGGACTCGAGAGGACAGGATCTAGAAAGGCAGGAAGAGCAGCCACTCATGACAATGACAGCTTGCAGGAGCTCAATGAGTTAGCTGCAGAGCGGAAACTGCTATTGCGCAAGTTCTGACTGTCCCAAAAAAACACTCAACGCAGCGCAAACCACTACCAGCACGAGAGATATCTACGAAGCTTCCCTTGGCCATGCGCAGTGGACCGAAACAGCAAAAGCACAAAAACTGCACAATAGTATTCGGCAAGCGCCCATTGGTAACCAGAGCAGGCTGCGCACCTCCACCAGGTCAGTGTTCCACACCATGGAACGGTCCTTGAGGCCCACGTCATTTAGCGACTCAACAATGTCGTCCACCTTCTTGCACCCCTCCTCCAACGTCTCCTGTAGTGAGCAAACAACCCAGAAACTTTTAAATCTCTGTTTGCAAATGCGCCAGGGCACCCGTTCTCAGCATGCAGAAACAGAAAACAGGCAACCCCCGCTTTGCTCCGAGGCGCCATGCAGTTTGTGCTGTACACTTGCTACTTGGAAGATCCCTTTACAGAGCAGGGGGACCACGTGCACAGGAGCAGCTCTGTGAAGGGCAGCGATCATTGAACAGTTTGCCTCGGCTCTCACAGGACAGCTCCTGTGAGTGCCAAACCCCAACTCCCCAGAGGCAAACCACTAAAACGCAGCACCCCGCACAAGAAGTCAAATGGTGCCTGGAGTAGTCAAGAATATTGAGGGTCCATAGACATCCCAGGGTCCAGTACAATCAAAATACGATGGCACATGAGCGGCGAGTGTGTAGCGCGCCTGGGTCCTGAAGACGGCGGCATCTGCTTGCATGGTCTTCTGGAGGTTGCTGCGGATCTGGGCCACGCTGAGGGGCCCCTGTGAGTGCCGCAGCTTGTCCAGACGTGAGATCGTGTCCTGCCCAGCGTCCGCCGCCAGCTCCGGCTGCGACTCTCCTGGCTTGCCCTCCTCGGCTGCGCCCGCGCCACAAACAAGATTAACTCTCTTGCACCTTCAAAGTGGCACATTTGAGGACTGCATGCTGAGCAATTTGTGCGGCAATGATACCTGCTCTTTAACTTGCAGACCACCCCGCAACAGAGCTCAGGCGGCCGGCGTATCAACAACACACACTCGGTTCCCCACGACCTTTCTTAAGAGCATAATAACACTCGCGCCGGCCCAGCGTAGTGTGCTATTGGCCCACTCCAGATTTAAAATTTAGCGCTAACCCACCCATCGCAGCAGGAGATAAGGGCAAGAGGGTATCTGGGGGCTCACAGATGGTGATGGCGCAGGCGCGGCCGAAGACGACAATGTCCAGCAACGAGTTGGCGCCCAGCCGATTGGCGCCGTGCACGCTCGCGCTGGCCGCCTCGCCAGCCGCGTATAGCCCCGGCACGATGGCGTCCGGGTTGTCCTTTGTGGGTAGCACGACCTGCCCCCGAAGGTTGGTCGGGATGCCGCCCATGTTGTAGTGCACCGTGGGGATCACCGGGATGGGCTCCTGTGCACACGGGAGCAGAAAGAAGTGGTGAGAGAACTGTGCAGCAGCAGGGATGGCATGCGATGCACTGCATCTGCTGCTCTAGTGGCCTGCCTTCCAAGCAGCAAGAAGTGCATGTTACGGTGAAAACCACAAAGGAGCCAGGGTCATTTTTCCATGGATCCCAATTGGTTGCTTGCTCACACATTCCGGTTTCTTGGCTATGCAGGCACACAGGCATCCTTCTGACCTTTCGTTGAGAGTGGACAAAAGTTGCGTCTGTGACCTCTTGCTAAAATAGAGCGGACATGATTTGCAGCACAGGAAGGCATTGCAGCCGAACATGATCAGCCACGGGGATCACAAAAATGCACCTTGGTGACATCGACGCCGGCAAAGATGGCGGCAGTCTCGGAGATGCCGGGCAGGCGCTCGGCCAGCAGCTCAGGCGGCAGGTGGTTGAGGTGCAGGTACACATGGTCCTTCTCGGGGCCGCACCCGCGCCCCTCGCGGATCTCCATCGTCATCGACCGCGACACCACGTCCCTCGACGCCAGGTCCTTCGCCGTCGGCGCGTACCTGGCCGGAACAGCAAATTTCATGTCAGGTCCGTTTGAATCATCATTCAAATTCAACGTTCAACAATGTTGACTGAACATGCTGGCGAGCGACACCAGGCCCTTCGCCGTCGGCGCCTACCTGCCGAGGCAGTTTGAATATAAGATAGGAGATTCAAATTCATACTTGCAAATGGGTGGTATGCTCAGACTCCCACGGCGGCCACCAGGCAATGCCAGCAGGGATCAGGAAGCCGTCTCAAGGCATGTGGTTGCTTCCCTTAGACGTTCCTGGTTCCATCTTCCAGAGCGCAAGAGCGTTGCAACAGGGAGGGCTGAGCTTGGTGTGCTGAGCATGTTCAGGCTGGCATTAACAGCATGCACAGAGGAGGTGGAAGCTTCTGCTCGACTTTTGCGATGCCTGCATGAGATGTTGCAGGGACCGATGAAAGAGCTCACCGTTCCATGAAGCGCTCGCCCTCGCTATTGCGGAGGATGCCGCCCTCGCCGCGGGACCCCTCCGTGATGAGGCAACCCGCGCCGTAAATGCCTGTCGGGTGGAACTGCACAAATTCCAGGTCCTGCAGTGCGCCAGCAGCGACCCTTCAGCCGGTGCCTTCAGCCGGTGCAGCCATATAAAAAATGTGCCAGGAGGTACTGGTGCATACTGCTGCTGCTAAGGTTGGCGGACAAGCAAGCAGGTGCAGAAGCTGCACTTGCAGTAGCCAGCTCATGCCAGTCAGCACTTCAATCTAATTGCAGCAGGGGGCTGCATGGGTTATGAAACTGCGGAGGTTTGTTTCAGATCCAAAAACCACCCGCACGGAGAGGCCGTCTTACGCTGCAACACCAATGGGTGAGCAGATTGAACACAGGCATTGGTATCAACGCATGGGTCCTGAAGTTCATGTGAAGATGGATCCCCCCACCTGCAGTGGGAGGCCGGCGCGCGCGGCCATGGCATTGCCGTCCCCGGTGCAGGTGTGCGCTGAGGTTGCAGAGAAGTACGCGCGGCCGTAGCCGCCGGTGGCTAGCACGGTGTGCGCCGCGCGGAAGCGGTGCAGCGTGCCATCCTCCAGGCACAGCGCCATCACTCCCCGGCACGTGCCGCTGTCGTCCATGATCAGGTCCAGTGCAAAGTATTCCACTGCGCGTCACAGCAGGACCATGGTCAGTCATCGCTTCTTTGCTTTGAGGCTATCAAATTACTGCACTTGTATGCACAAGTGGCTGTTGTGCTTTGCGCCTCCCTTATGCAACTCCACGTCCATTGTGTTACACTGGACAAGGGCCCAGCAGAGCAGCGAAATGCACACATGAGTAGATCGCAAGGATTGTGAAGGCAGATGCTGTACATCACTCTATTCAATATGCCCCCCAAATCTAAAAAATGAGGATGTGCAGATGCCACAGGATGTGAATGTCACTCAGCTTATTGCAAGAGACCCTCTAAAAAGGAAAGTGTAATCATATGGCAGCAACAAAGATGGAGAGTCACGCACCAAAGAACTGGCAGTCGTGCTTCATGCTCTGCCCATACAGCGTGTGCAGCATGGCGTGCCCGGTACGGTCAGCCGCGCATGCACACCTGTATGCCTGCCCGCCCTTGCCAAAGTCCAGGGACTGGCCTCCAAACGCGCGTTGGTATATCTTGCCCTCCGGCGTGCGCGAGAAGGGCAGCCCATAGTTCTCGAGCTCTGTCACTGCCTTGGGCGCCTCGCGGCACATGTACTGGATTGCGTCCTGCGCGCATATTCAGATGGAACACTTGAAACAGGGGCAGGCATCTGCGAATACTGATGCCAAGTTTGCATACTGATCTGCTGTTTGTGACAATGGTAATAGAGTGTCTAGTGATAAGACAGCATCCATTTTGCATGCAGTATTTCTGCTTGTGCTGAAAAGAAGAAACGTGCCTGATCGCCGAGCCAGTCAGAGCCCTTAATGGTGTCATACGCATGCCATCTCCAGTCGTCCTCTGACATGTTACCCAGCGCGGCATTAATGCCGCCCTGCGCTGCCACTGTGTGGGAACGCGTGGGAAACAGCTTTGTGATGCACCTGCCAAGACATGAGTATATGTGTCAACCTCTGTTGGGGGAAACGTACTTAAGCACTTTCAATGAGCCACAGACATTCCTCACGAAAGAATTTACAATCTTATCTAATTCTAAAAACGTTCCAACAAGAATAAAACATCACAATACATCCTGCCCTGTCCCCTAGACATGTGCACGCGATGGAGCGTTGAGCAACCCTAAAGCTGATAAAGATCTGAAAGCTGAGGGCTTTGCCATGAATGTGGCATGATCGTTTGTAAAATTGTGGAGGGACGTATATACAGTCTGCACGTCGGTTCGAGTGATGACCAAGTCAGGTCTTTGTCCTACTAAATATTGTCAGAAAGCTTTGCGACTCACGCTGCATTGAAGCCTGCCTCACACAACCCCACGGTAGCTCTGAGGCCCGCTCCACCAGCACCTATGACAATGGCATCGTAGGTGTGGTCTATGATCGGGTAAGACGATTCAGCTGAGAAGGATCTGCCACTGACGCTGGCAACTGCTGTCCTGCTGGCTGAAGTCCCCAGCAGCCTTTTCGCAGCCTGTGCTGCTAAGCTGCGCATACCCATAGCGCCAATCTACACAAACTTATTCTGAACGAGCAGAGGAGAACACGACGAGACAAATCGCAGTCATGCGCCTTGCTGTCATGACGTGGAGGCATTCTCGTGACGTGGAGTTACACCGTGGCCGGGCTTTATTTCAGCTTCACCCAGCTTCTTGAATGCCGCATGCACGCGCCCGGAGCGTATTGTTCTCTCTCTTGTCTCTCTCTTCTCGTTGACTCAAAATAATAAGAAAGCTACATGCTTGCTCTTGTTAATGGCTGTGTATGCTCGGTCTGCTCAAATGGGTTCGACAGCAGCTAGGTCTAGAGAATTGGCTCACCTACGCGCAGAAACTCCTGGATGTCTACAAAGGATCCACTTTAACAATGCAGGTGTGTGTGTTTGCTTCCTTGTGTTCAGCGATTTCATGTTGTTGCGTTGTACTCCAGTTCGCATCGAATGCTGCGCTTTTTGGCAGGGTCGGCGTTGTGCACGCTTGACGTTGTGAAGAAGCAGCAAGACTACCTTGAAGCAGAGTCTTTGTACGGAGGGTAAGGGATCCCTGATCATCATTCCACATTTGTTTCCTGACACGATCCTTTCACATGCCCCTTTGGGATGTCAGTCACTTTGCGCAGGTACGAGACTGTCGAAAGCCAGAGGGAAGCTTTGGATCGGCCTTACAAAGAGTTTGCAACGATGCTGAACTGCTCACCGGGCAACATTGCCATTCTGCAGAGTGCGACTGCAGCATGGATGCAGGTCTGGTGATGGGGATGGTCTATCATTTTCTCTTTTCAGCCAATAGCCAACCCATTTTGAAACTCACAGTAAGCACTCAACCCCTTGGATCTGCAATGCTTGACAAATTGCCCATCGGGTGCAGGTGTTCTATGGCATTCCCTTCAAGCAGGGAGACCGCATTCTGACAGGTGTCCATGAGTATGCAGCCAATTACATCGCTTTCCTGCAGGTCTGTTAAACATCTGCACTGGTGCACTGCTATCTCAGCCTGCATGAGTACAGCGCACTTTGCGGGCTGCGTCCCTCTTGGTGATACACTCGCTTAAGCGTCTCTTGGGTCAGCTATTGCTCCGATTGAACTTCGAGTTCAATCATAGCCGCATACAATGTACATAGCTCCTCTATTGGATGCAGAGTACAACCAAGTACACCTCGTGGTGGGGAAATTGTCTATCCAAAACATCAGCAACGGATGTGACAAATCTATACAACTTCCTATCTTGACTGGTCTGCAGCCATGTGACAGCTTGGACTGTATGTTGCCGCAGAGGGTGAATTTGACTTTGAATGCATGCGCAGGTAGCTAGGAGGACCGGCGTCAGGATTGAAGTCATCCCGGAGGACGCCGACAATGATGTTGACATAGCAGCATTGGAGGACAGCATTGTACGCGGGGACAGAAAGCCTGCACTGCTGGCATTCACACACATCCCCACAAATTCAGGTCTGCTGCTCCGCCCACCCCCACCCTGCCCTTTATAATCCTCGCCCTTCCTTAAGCCATGCAAAGGTCAACAGCTAGCAAATCCACTACTTTGAATCTCACACTGTCTTATTGGAACACTTGCATAGCAATGATGGTGTTGAGAAAGTCAAGCATAGCACTACTGGCGTGCTTGGAGGCTGCAGCATCCCAACGCCTCCTTATCCTGCAATCTACTGCGGAGCGGCAGCTTGCTGGTGTGTTGTGTCAACCATGAACTACGAAGCGCTTGAAATGCAGCATTTAATTGCTGTGCAGGTAGAGTGTACAGCGCGGAGGCGATAGGGGCGGTGGCGAAATGCCATGGAATTCCTTTTCTGCTCGATGCTTGCCAGAGCATCGGCCAGATGCCACTGGATGTCCAAAAAATTGGCTGTGACTGGTTGAGCGGCACCTCTCGCAAGTACCTGAGAGGCCCCAGAGGCGTCGGGTTCCTGTATGCTTCAGAGTGAGGCTCTTATTACCTGCAACAGAAACGCACAAGTTGCAAGAACTCACGTTTTTTGTGACAATCTGGCCCTCTATTGTCTTGGTCCTGCCATTTCTGCTGCTGTGTCGGTGCCTGCCATTACTGTATTCACAAATCCCTTGCCATTGTTCCTGCAGCTTTACATAAGATTACCTGTCATTGATCAACCAGCTGCAACCCTATGCTCATGGGTTGACAAGGGCGGGGTTGAATCCTGGGAAGAATAGTATGCCATGAGGGCCATTTGCAGCTGTTGAGCATAACATGTGCATGTAGCGAGGCAGTGAGGAGGTTTGAGCCTGGAACTCTGGACATGTACGGAGCAAAGTGGACGGCAGAGTCAGAGTATGTGATGCTGCCGGACGCCAAACGATATGAGCAATATGAGAAGTGCTTTGCTGCCGTGGTGCGATCTTAAACTCCCCCTTTGCCCCTTGACATTCACTTCGCATACATGACAAAGGGAATCCTGCATTGTGGATGCACATGTGAGGTGAGGCTGTAAAATGAATTTGGATTGATCACCACACTTGCGTATCTCCCAGCAGGAGACTCTCACACAAGTTTAAAGTCCGCTGCTCGCAATTTGCGTGGTCACAAACATATGGAAATGCATGACTTGATGCTTGCAGGTTGGGCTGGGAGCTGCAGTGCAGTATGCGAATGAACTAGGCTTGGACTGGATTTGGGATCGGGTGCAGTCTCTTGCAGCAACTCTGCGCGCACAGCTCTCAGAAGTGCCTGGCGTGCAAGTTCATGACAAGGGGAAAGTCCTGTGCGGCATTGTCAGCTTCACCAAGGTGTGCTTTTCCTCTCTGGCCCTCTTGACTAGTACTTGCCAGGCTCTTTCCCTGACAGACGCTTTTAATGTAACAGATGTTTCTTCAGGATTGTGCATGTATATCAGATACTGCCCAGTGTGTTCAACAAGGAGTCTCATGCTTGAATGTGTCTTGCCCACGTTGTCTTCAATGGTGCCCAGTGCGAACAAGTTATGACGGGTCCAACGAGGAGTGAGATCTTGCCCGCGGACGCACTTTGCCTCCTGGCAGGAGCAGTCCCCAAGATGCAGTAAAGTTTTGGAAAATCTGGGATGTGCTTTGTAAGCATGCAAGCCTTGTTGCGAGCAGGATGGAATTGCACCAGGCCAGATCAAGGCTGCTCTGCTGGAGAGGGGAATCAATGTGAACACATCATTAAAGTCATCTACGAGGATGGACTTTATGAAGAATGGACTCCCCGATGAGGGAGTGGTGCGGGCCTCCGTGCACTACTATAACACAGAGGAAGAGATATCTGCCGTTGTGCAGGCTGTGTTATCAATATTTTGATTCTGTGAACGTGACATGTCAGGCGCTATCATTAAGCTTGGTGCCTTGTGTGCCTTGAAAGTTCTGTCCTGCAACCAGGGGAGATGTAGTGGGTGTGTCCAGCCATTGTGAGCAGAGAGGGATTGGTGTCAATTTTGTATTCTCAAGCGTACACGCATTGTCTTTGTACCATAGATAGTGAACTGGCTAGGAGTGTTTTGAATTGCTGATTTCACAGCTATAGATATCAGGAGCGTCTCAGTGCTACCAGACTTGTTTGTCACACGTCCACTATGGCCAGTATGCGGCCTTACCAAATTTCAGAGACAGCTTGTTATTTGCACTGCAATGAGTTTCAAGATCAACTGCTGCTGGCACCACTTCGTGGGGACATTTTTGGTACAAAACCGGTCCATCAGAAGGATACCTTCAATGTTGTGAGTTCCCAGGCCTGGATAGTGTGTGACAGCCATGGCCAGTTACTACAAACATTGCTCTGTGAGGCTAGGGAGGGGTGAGATCATATTAGAATACCCCAGCTTGATGCATTAATTTTCCAGTATTGATGAAGTGAACTTCATTGTACAAGTTCTGATGAACACTAGTGTCCTTCTGTGTTCATCATGTAAGCTCTTCTTCACGGAGGCCATAACATCGTTGTGCGTTCCATAATGTTTCAACAGTCGCAACCAGCATCTTGCAAGTTGAATGCAACAGCGGGCTGACAATCAAAGAATCCAATTAATATGACATGCATACAACATTCACATCCGCTCCTTCCTCAGCAAACAGCACTGCTGAGAAGAAGACAATATGAACACTTGCCACCAATGCAAGAGGATCACACAACACAGCTGCCGCATCAATCCAATGCATCAACCAATGGTGACATGATGTTATGCTCAAAGAGCAGCATCACTCACAGCCAGCAGGGCGGGTGGGGGGTGCATGGGAGGGTCAGCTTTCCGAGGCGGCTGGCTCTGCAACATTGGTGTCAACGGCTTCTTCTTCCTGGGGGGCCGCTGCCCCATTTGAGGCCGCTGGCTCCACCACCTTGTCTGTGTAGGAAACCTGCCGCACATTCACATCACTCAGCATCAGAGCAGTGGATAAAGAATTCTTGTGACAAACCAGAACACATTCAGGCGCAAAAAGAGGTATCCCCAGGCCCTTGCAGCAGACCACAGTGATCTGCATTCTGCAGGCACTGCCGAGCATCATTCGTCACTGGAAATCATTGCCTCACAATGGGAGCAAGGCAATCCCTGGAGTCACAACTGGATACAGCACCCTCGAGTGTCAGTGACACGCATACACTCTCACACACACACTGAAGCTCAATCTGGTGCACGCCCAATTCTCAATACCAGGGTTTCTTCGAGATAATCTGCCCAGATTATTCAGAGTACTTCTTCTGGCCGCGTAAAGACGCTTGGGAGGAGTTGAAGTCAGCCTTAAAGAGCAGGCCGTGGGTCTCAGAAAGGTAGAGGCCCGTATGAGATTCCTGTACAAGTGTCTCAACGTGTGATGCTTGAGGTAAAGGCCCTTATTACCGTAAATGGCGGATCCACGGGACAACAGAACTGCACTCTTCGCGCAGCTCACCCGGCCTAGACGGGTTTGAGGTTCTGCAAGTGACCCTGCAACTAGCACAGCCGCTTGGTAAAAATCGAGCATGTAATGCGGTGGCGCGGGAGTCTCACCTGCACCATTGCAGCGCGCAGAAGCTGCGATCCGAGCCGGAATCCGCGCCGGAACTCCTTTAGCACGGTGCCATCAGGGACGTCGTCCCTCTCTTCGCGCATGATGGCCTCATGGAACTCTGGGTCGAAGGGCGTTCCCACCCCCGCCACAGTCTCCACCCCCAGAGACCGGAACGCCTCCACCATCTGCTTGTACACCCCCTGCCCGCCCGCAGAAAGTATTCTTACAACACTCTGTTACAACATTTTGACCCTGCAACCATTCACCTAAATGCACCGCTTCAATTCCCCGTGAAAAAGATTACTCTGAAGGCCCCTCCCTTAACCTTGAACACAATCCCCGTAAACCCCAAGCAGAAAATGTAGTGAAAGTATTTTCATGGCTGCCCATATGCATGCGTGAGCAGCATCTGTCACCAGACGCTCTCTCTCGTCTCAGGTGCATTCTGCAGATATCTTTGGAACTTGTGCAAAGCTGAGGAAGTAGCCAAAATGCTTTATTATTAGGCAAGAACCGTGCTCGCGCTAGTATGGAGCAGGCTGGCTCACCTGGTAAGCGCCGTCGATCTTTTTTTCGCCCTCGGATTCTGGTTTGAGGCTGCCCTTGGCCATCTCAAAGCTGTCCACCACTGCCAGCAGCGCCTTCACAGTCTCCGCCTTTGTCCGATCCTTCACCTGATCCTTCTCTGCTGCCTGCCACATGCACAAACTTGATCAGCAGCGTTAGATAAATCTTTGTGCTTACCCGTCGATGCCTCTAGTCTCGCTGGCTCCAACACACTCTCTTCTGACACGTCAATGGCTCTAGGTTTGCTGGCGCATTCGTTGCCCTGTCTATCTTCGCGCCGGTGCGTGGTGCACCGTCAGCACATTCAATAACCGCCAGCGGCAGTACATAAACAATACTTATTACATGAATTTTGAGTGTAGTCCGAAAGGTCAGATTTCCCCAAGGCTGCAGGATCAACCACTGCACTGCTTTGCAGATGAGGACATAAGATTTCTACTCATACACCTCCGGGGATACTGGCAGAAAGCAGGGGTGGCGCACCGTCCGCTTCCGGAAGTTGTCAAAGTCTGCGTTGAGACGAAGGTAGCGCTCCTGGGATGCCCTGGATGACTCATCCGCCTTGGCCACCGCTGCACTCTGCGCGCTCGCCTCCTCTTTCAGCCTTGACACCCCAGCTCTCAGCTGCTCCTTTTCCTGTATACCACACAAGAAAGAATTTTATCAGCGCTCCAGCAGAATCACACAATCCGTTAGTCATCCCGGTGGAGAAGGTGGTGATGCGAGGCGAGTTTATGTGAGGACGTCAGGGAAGAGTCAATTAATTAGTGCTGCATCAGAGTCAATGAGAAATTCATCTGTCAGCCATCCCTGTGGAGCAGAGGTGAAGCAGGCGAGGTGATGTAAGGCAGTCGGGTACATGCAGCTATGTGAATTCTTTGTCCTAGTTCTCACACCCTGCTGCATCAGATGGTGGGAAGAATGTGGCAAGGATCGGGTTCATTGGCAAGCGCTTTAACTCTTCTTCACCATTATCATTTTTCTAGCAGCTTCCCTTGGCATACATACACAGTGCTTTAGGAGACTTTGCATGTGACGGATGACAAACAGCAAAAAATTGGGGGGTCGTGCGATGGCTGCGTCTCACCTCGTCACTGAGAGCACTGGCACCAATCAAGGCCAGGATGTCGCTGGGGGCCTGTTCTGAGCTGTCTGCTGCCTCTCCATCAGCAGCAGAGGTGCTGCAGCACCAGTGACACAGCTGTCAATGCGCCAAAGGCAGAAGAGAAGATACAGGTTTGCAGTGGAACAATCGAACGAGGAAAGGACAGATCGCAGGAGCTTGTTGATCTTAGGATTCTGGCCATAGACAAATATTCGCTTCAGGCTGCTAGAAGATCTGCTCACCTAGGCTCCTCTGGGGCTTCCACCTCGACAGATGTCTCCGCTTGGGAATCCTCCTCCGCTGCCCTTACCAACACCTGAACATCACAAGCATCTTTGCGTTAGTAGAATGGTGCGTCTAGCAGAGGCAGCCCTCTTCACAGCGCGCACATGTGTTATCAATACACAAAAGCAGAGTGGCAATGTGTAGCAATAGATCATCGTGGTAGTAAAGAAGACAAATTCCAGTCTTGCAAACCTGAAAGGGTCAAATTCAGCCAGGCGGATGAAATAGTACAATAAGCAAGGACAGCAGAGCAGCAAAATGTGTTCTACGATCCAGCACCTAATACCCACCTGGGAACGATCCTGCAAGTGGAAGTCCTGCAGCGATAACTTTCGATTACATCGCCTGTCAAAGACGCCGTTGGCGATCACTGCAGGACGCCTGACAGGATAGCACAATCTCCAGGGCAGCCTCAGAGGCTGCGCCCTGGCCGTGGTAGCGCACGGACATGCCATGCTGTTGGCGCTCGTCGTGAAACGTGTTGTAGCCATTGTCATAATTATGTATTGCAGTTTCAATGCACCACAAAAAGCGAGCAGAAAGTGCACCAAAGCCAAGGCTCTCCAAGATGTTGCCTATTCTGGAGGGTGGCTGAGGATGCGGCAGCGCCTAATAAAGTTTCCAGATTGTTGCGAGATTGCACCCGTTATACACTCGCACTCGGTCCTTGAATGCAACAAGAGAGGTCAAAGATTGTTTGCTGTCATCCTGCTGGCTCGAAAGCCCACAACTTGAGGGGCGCCCAGCACCTGCGCGCTGATCGTGTGGGCCTACCTCGTCGTTGATAATATCCCTGTCAGTGCAGCTGTAGGTGCAGGCATCTGAGACCAGCAAGCAGAGTAGTGTGATGCGCTGAGGGATATCAAATTTTCAAGATGACCGCGCAGCCCCTTCTTTCCCCGCTTCCGAGCTCGCTTGCATTCCAGCACGTGCAGCGCCCAGCAAAAGTACTGGTTGGTGGCAGCACTTTGGGCCGCCTCCGGACTGAGAGGTACAAGAGCCCCTGGCAGACCATGCTGGAGCAGTCGGGCGGCAGCAATCCCTTGGAGTTGAGCACGTCAGGCCGGGAATCGCCCCTGTTTCACCTCTACAGCCTCAGTTTTGACACAGAACAGGACAACCGCATGCGGCAGCAGCAAGAGTTCTACTTGAATTACGGGAGGGCTCTGCGTGTCCTGAGGGAAGACATACCCAGGTGTGCTTCTGTCCGTGATACTGCTGCACTGTTTGTTACATCTCCTGCTTCAACGTATATGACAGAGCCAGGCAGAGGCGGTGCTGACAATTGCGGAGATCCTGCAAGCAGGATATTTGAAAGCAGAACACAGAACGCCAGGCAACGCTGGTCGCAGGTTCTTCAAGGGGGCGCCTGACACCAGCATTTTCACAGAGGACGTGGTGTTCCTGGATCACATCGGTCCTCGCATCGGCATGATTTTCACCACAGTGAAGGGCAGAAAGGCGTACTCCCAGCACATCTGGCTCCTGCGCTTCCACTCCAGCCTCATCTTCAGCCGCTGTGAGGTGTGCACCCGTGCTTCACATCCGACTGTTTGCAGGCACAATTTAGGCATCAGAGCCCACTGAGGCATCTGCAGTTTTGTCTGGGGCCTACAAACAAATTTGCAAAGTAGACCAGCGATCCTCTCGACAAATTCCTTGGCGCTCTGACGCTGATGTGTTCTGAATTGAGTTTGATGTGGTGCCTCTCAGGTGGAGGTGCAGAGGATTTGGGAGAGGGATTCGCGCACAGTGGCAGTTCGCTGGAAGCTTCGCTGCTTTCCTCGCCTGTTGGACCGATCACTGGTCAATTTGGACGGCATCTCTGAATACAAGTTCAACGACAGGGGCCTGATCTACGAGCACACGGTGAGTGGGGCTTTGATCACCCATCTCCCCGATGAGATCATTCGTTGCGAGAATCTGAGCTCTGGTGTGACATGCAAACTTTCCAGTATGGGTGCATTGTCCTCGCATCACTGTTGGCTTGCAACGCCCGTATGCAAAGTGGGTTTCCTTGTTTCCTTTCCTTCCTATGCAGCATAGACACACACTTTCTTTGCTCTGCGGTTTGGAGGTGCTTGCTCGCTCATTCTTTCATTTGTGTGCCTGACATTTCCAATTGCTGGCTGGCGTTTCTGTATCTGAATTGGTGTTATCCCACAGGTGGACATCATAAACTGGGATGACAGCCGCAGCAAGAAGCCAGCGCAGCGGCAGCTTCAGCACAGCTTGTCCACGCTGGCCTGTTGAGTGGAATAGTTGAGGAAGTTTCGAGTTGACGGCCAAGGATGTGACATTCAGAGCCTCTCAGTTTTGGTCAGGATGGTAGAGTCACAGTGAGACAGCAGAATTAGATCACAGCTGTTCGAGATGAGGAAGATTCTCTGGCATGTTGTCCCCGCTCAAGAACGCTGCTGCAATGATATTCTTTTGCTTTGTGAGGAAGTGAGTTTCTCAAGCCAGAAACGACAGTGTTGTGGAACAAGTGTGAATGGTCCGGTTGAGATACTGTTATCAGAGTTCAGCGCTAGCATCAAAATTTTAGTGATGAGAATGTTGGAGAGGCAACTTGAGACAATGAGCTATGCAGATTTGGGATCCTGGGCTCCCAGGCAGCCTGTTTGCTCGATTTTGGTGATGATGAGGTGTGTTTGGCCGTGGAGTGTGCGAACTTGAATGTAGACAGGATTGAGGATGGTAGTCAGAGAGGCCAGTCAGGAGAGAGGCAGATACGCTTGAATCTCTTTGATCGAGGAATCCTAATGGTGTTTCAATATTCCGGTATCTCTTCACAGTATGATGAACTGGATTTAAAGAGCTCAGCGAGCCATGATATTAAAACTGATCAACACACAGTGTGTAAAGTTTGGATTAAGAAAGTGAACTTGCATGCAGATTTTGCACCTCGGAGGTGCTCGAGCAACTCCCTCGCAAATGGCTGTCAGTCAGCTTGCTTGCTCCAAATTGACTTCAGACCGTAAGATCAGCCATGAAACACTGAAACTGCAGTATTGCAGATCTGATCCAGAATACTCCGTAAAGCTGCATGCCCCCTTGGGCGTGTGGCCTGCCAGCTGCTTTGATGTCAACGTTGTCATCATGTCAACATCATAGGTTTCCCAGTACTGCTGCAATGCGGCAATATTGGTAAGCCTGTGCACGAGTTGATATGCTAGGCAATCGTTGTGTCTGCTGCATGCGCATTGTTAATTGGAAGGAAATGAGCATTTGGCCTTTGTGCCTTGCCTTGCATGGGACTCTGCCAGATCTGGCGAACAAGAGGTAACTTCCTTCATGGCGTAGCTTCCAGGCACCCGGGAGCTGGTCGACCTCTACCGCGCTTTGCTTTCTCTTGGCCTGCTGCTTTGATCCCTCAATCAGTTGCTGAGAGTCGTCTGGCCGCAAGTTGAGTTCTTCCCTGATAGGCAGTCGCACCGCTGCTCCTCGTGCAACCGGTCAAACCGACCGATCTGAAACGCTGCGCGCTTGTTTTTTGCACCAGGGTCCCCTGTAAGTGCGCCATCGGTCCGTCAGGGCTGTTGAGGCGAATATTTCACGATGTCTGGCGCGTCTCAGATGCCGCTCCCTGGCAAGGATGCGCATAAGAACGGGAAGAAGCCTCTCAATCTTGTTGCCGTGAACGACAGAACCTGGAGCACCGACGCAGACCTGGAGGGAGCCGCCAAAGAACACTCGGCCCAGGTGCATTACATATCCTCATCCTACATTCCTGAACGTTTTCGTGATGCTCGGTCGCAGAAACTCGGCTTACCGCTTCAGGAGTACCGGTGCTGGTACTCCAAGCTAAGTGTGCAACGCTTCGCTTTGCCTTGTTTATCGTCTGCTCAGCACCAGACGATAGTCACATGTGCATCGACGAGACAAGTCGGGCTAATGCCAAATCACTCAGCATGCATCGAGTACTGATGCTCCTGTGCTGCCACAGGCAACTGCTACATGGGCAGCCTTCCTGGCCTTGTCCTATCGTGAGCTTCTTCCAACACAAACATTATTCGACCTGCCTCACATTAACCTTCCCTGCATCTCTGTGCAGAATGCACTATGCCAGTGCAGTTGGCTGTCTGTCATGCTGACCAAAAACGTGTTTTTGTTCTCAGGATCTGTGGGAGTCGTGTACGGGGATCTGGGTAAGCTCACACAGACACTTATGCATCTCCCAACATTACCGGCACTCCCTGTTAGATGTTTCTAAATCATGCATAGTTGCACTGCTTTTATGCAACTTCCTCTTGAAATCACCCTCTTGCATGCCTTGCAAGCTGCAGACAGGAGAACAAAACGAATGTTAGGCATGAACTGGAAGCCCCCTGCATGCTAAGCCAGGGGGAGATGGCACATGCCAGACTGGCATTGCCAGTAGCTCATCTGCCTGCTTGTGATGCTTTTGAAACCTTAATTATCCATGTTTATGTTGGCTCTCACGTTGTGAAAGAGAGAATTGCATGTGCAGGCACATCCCCGCTGTACATGTGGCCATCCATATTCAGCAGTGCACCTTCTGAGGAAGATGTGATTGGAGCGCTGTCACTGGTCTTATGGACGCTCACGCTCATTGTTGTCATCAAATATGTGGTGCGATTTTCTATCCTTGCATGTGTCATTCTGGACTTTTAAAGACTGCAAACACTGTGCAGCTATGCACCACACCTGCCTTGGCGAAACACATCATCACCAGCAGAGACTGTGCGAAGCAAGAGCATGCATGCGCCTCTATGAAGCTGCACGTCTTTGCTAAAGACATCATCTTGTGCATTCCGTTGATTAGAGCAGACTTCTACTTGGAGTTGCTTGGGTGGGTCGGGAGTTCTGACTCTGTGTGTGAGAACTGCAGGCCATTGTGCTAAACGCCAACGATCACGGGGAGGGTAAGCGCTCTTTTTCTGCCTGCTGCTTTGGGATGTGACACCCGCTTGATGCGCTTGCGCATCATAGCAAGGCCTTGCAAGGCAAACCCTGCTTGCTGCGCTTGCAGCGCTTGCGCAGCACGAGCAAGAGGGGCCTTAACTTGTAAGGGGGTGGCCCTTGGAGCCACCATAGATCGAGGAATTCCCTGAATGGGTGTGCCAATATTGCTACGGACCTTCCTTTGAACATTACTTTTGCCAGTGTGTTCTGAAGCCACCTCAACCTCTCAGCACCCGCTCGGCAGCACATCTGGCCTGCACTCGTGCACGGGCTAGCCACCTTTGTATAGTTCAATGGCGCAATTTGCGTTTTTTTGGCAGGGAATTCCCCTTAATGTACCGTAATGACAGTTATGTATCTATTTACTTATTTGAGACTCGCCAGATCCAAGCAAGACGCAATCAAGAATAGGCACGGTGCTCAGTAGTCACACCGCACCCGCCAGCCGGGGCGCCCATGAATATGATGACAGTAATACTTACTGCTATCGATGGCTTTGCAGGCGGCACATTTGCCATCTACTCCCTGTTTTGTCGCTACGCCAAGATCAACCCCATAGGCGCTGTTGAGGCCAGTGACAAGACACTGCGCCGCTACAGCACCAGCCAGCGCCGGCTCATGGAGATGACCAAGGGGTACAGCGCTGTTCACTCCCTCTCTCTCTGTGCAGGCGCACATGCATAGCACTTATTGCAAAGAATACATCTCTTTGGAGCAGCCAGTTGGCTAATTTTGTTTCTGGAGCTTGCATGCATGCTTTTGAAGCAGAAGAAGAGAGGCCTGGCCCCATCTGTTATGCTATGCAAGCAACTGTAAAGCGAACGTAAGACTAAGACCGAAGAAAAATTCTGGCAGATTGCGGAGCATGCGCTCGTTTTTGCAATCTGTGCATGCACTGTCCATAGCACTTGTGTCTGCGTTGGCAGCATATAAAGAGGACTGAAGTTCGCATGCCCGCAAGACAGAGTTATCACCGAGCACACTTATGTGGCAGGATGAGGTGCGGGGACAGAATCTCACTGGCCCTGGAAAGGCATGCATGGCTGCGGACTTGCCTGCTCATGCTCGTGCTGCTGGGCACATGCGCGCTGGTCGGGGACGGCATCCTGACACCTGCCATCTCTGGTGAGTCACCGCTTACTCACTGGCACGCGGGATGACTCACTCTTGCCTCCACGTTGACCTGGCGGCATGCAGCTGATGACACCTGCTCCCTAGGGGCCCGGTGCTGGTCTGCAACAATACTGCTTGAGCAGATAGCACAACTGCATTGCTGTAATTCTGTGGTTGCATCAGATTTTTGTCGCATTCATGCAGCAAATAAGTGCAGGCCATGTGCCTGTGCAGTGGTGTCGGCAGTCTCGGGGCTACAGGTGCCGGCCAGCCTCCTGGACGACTCAGGCCTGCCTAAAATCAGTAACGGTGAGTCATTGGCTTTCCAAAAATTCCTCGACTTGCTTTAGGAGAAAGCACGTAGATTGCTGTTGCAATAGTGTGGATCCTCATCGTAACATGTCTTGTAAAACATGCATGTTGAGAGAACGATATAAGCGGGTCCCACTGCCATGGCTGCCGGATACTTTGTCATTTTGAATTCGAATTCGAATTAATGTGTGCGTGCCTGAACAGGCGCCGTGGTCGGCATAAGCTGCGCCATAATGGTGCTGATATTCGGCGGGCAGCGTTTCGGAACGTCCAAGATCGGCTTTGCATACGCGCCAGTGCTCTTCCTCTGGTTTCTTTCCAACGCAGCCGTGGGACTTTACAACATCGCCACCGCCTACCCGGCCATT
The DNA here is from genome assembly GCF_000258705.1 of Coccomyxa subellipsoidea C-169. Lineage (NCBI taxonomy): Eukaryota > Viridiplantae > Chlorophyta > Trebouxiophyceae > Coccomyxaceae > Coccomyxa > Coccomyxa subellipsoidea. The sequence continues at coordinate 278,603 of NW_005178027.1, forward strand.
TTGAAGGCATTCGCACGTCCTCCAATTAGTAAATATTACCTCAAAGAAGAATTCTGGAGTTGAGCGCAGCAAAGCATGCATGGAACTCCAGTCCATCTGGCAGCCAACTGGCTGCAGGTGCATTTGTAAATTAGTCAAGAAACCATGAAACATCCATAGGTCTAGTGTCCCAAGGCACTCCTGCACCTTCACTATCCAGCTTGATTATGTCGTGCAGTTGTTACGGCTCCTCTAGCAAGCTGCCAAAACACACGGTGCTCTTGCATTGCGGATGTACTGTTGCAGTCTCAAAATGATATTGATATGCGTGCGGCAGGCTTGCTCCCCGCACTACATCTTCACCTATTTCATCCGCAATGGCCTCACCGGCTGGGAGAGCCTTGGTGGCATTGTTCTGGCGATCACAGATATGCTCCGCCTCCTGCTTCAACAGTGTCTGTGATAGCTTTATTACGGTGCTGCCCAGACAGGTCCTGCTTGCAACAGCTTGTGAAGACCATTGTATGGTAAGGCTTTCAGCAGCATTGTGAGTCTGGGGATTGACAAAGGGGGTGACTGACATGCATGTGTCTTGGTGCACGTGCTGAGGCGCTGTTTGCAGACCTGGGCCATTTCAGCAAAGGGACCATCCGGGTGAGCAACCCATTCTTGGCTCCTGCCCAATCTTTGTAGTGGAATTGGAATTGACTTTCTGGCGAGAAGCCAGGGCAGCACAGGCAGCTTTGGTTGTCTAGCAGAAGGGCTGACTTTGGTTGACTTCCCCTTAACCCTCTTTCAGTTGTTACAAAATTACAGATGGCTGGGGTCCACACCCGGACGCTCAAAGCAATGTGGGGTATCGATTGCATGGAGGCTGAATATGTCTGGCGTGAGTGTGGTGGGCTCTGCTTTGTTCTGCAGCTGAGCGCATTGGGAGTGGTGTACCCCTCGCTCTTAGTAATCTACCTGGGGCAGGCCGCCTACCTAGTGGCCCACCCCGACTCCTACAGCTCCCTTTACTACAGCGCGCAGCCGACAGCTGTCTACTGGCCCATGTTTGTCATCGCCATCCTGGCATCCATCGTAGCCTCCCAATCCATCGTCACGGGTGAGACCCATTTTTATGATTATTACCCGCGTTTCCTGCCAAGAGGCAAGGTGCGTCTGCAGACAAGCTGCATGTGAAGGATGCCATGAACCCAACCCCTGGATGGACTCGCCAGATATGCAAGGCCCAGTCCACCGTGGGCACGGTGCTCAGTACTGAAACTGGCCCCCGCCAGCCGGGGCCTGTGCATGTTACGTACCCGAGCATCCCTGCTTCGGGAAAGCTTCAGGAGCGCAATATTCTGAGTACGAGTCAAAAGTATTTCTGGTTTCACCCAAAACAAAGACTTTCGCTCTCTCTGTCAGCAGCCTTATCCCCAGTTTTGAGACCTGCAGCTTTTCGTGTTGCCTTCGATGGGTTTGAGCAACCTGCCTGCACTCGGCCATGCATGACTATGGCTCATGCACGACCATGACTAACCATGACTACAGTGCATGCGTGACCTCACCATGTTCTACACCATTGCCTGTGCTTGGAGGTCCTGCACAGCCGCAACAAAATCCCCCATACCACCTACAGTGAAGTCAAAATGATCCTGATTCCTGATTGGTTGCATGCGCAGGCACCTTTTCGATAATCTCACAGTCCATGACGCTTGATTGCTTCCCCCGGGTTCGCATTGTGCACACATCAGCCAAAGTCAAGGGCCAGATCTACATCCCAGAAATCAATTGGATCCTGCTCACCATCGGCATTGCTCTGATTCTGGGCTTCACGCTGACTCAGCCTGCCAGCTCACCCGTCAACACCGCCCAATTAGGCAATGCCTTTGGTGCGCGCACCCTTTGTTGCTAGAGTTTTTGTCCTCTTCGAGCGTGCTTGTGTGCCTCTGCTTCATGGTGTCTCGATGAATTGCAGCTACAACGCTGGCAATACTGCCATGGCATGAGGGGAACAAGGTTTGCGCATGCAAGCCCAAGGAATTAGATGGCGGGCTCAGCACACATTGCTTGCATCACCAACAGGATTGACCCCGTTCGACTTGCATGTGTCAGGCCTGCCAGGGCTGCTGCAGAGAGTAGTTGCAGACGAAGTGCTCACCGGGAGTCCTTTGCTTCTATGCATGCAGTGTATAGCATGATGCTTCACATGCTTGACGGTGCTCAGGATTTGTTGCGGCACAGAAAAGTTGGCAGAGAGGGCGCCTCTCTTTGCCGAATCACTCTTGCTGCGATGGGAATCTCATTGTGAGGCCTGTCAGTGCAGCCAATTGGCCTTTCAAGTCACGCTTCCATCAAGCAGTCATGACTAAACAATTATGACTGCTTGCATTTTTCTGGCGCTGCAGGCGTGGCTGTGCTGAGTGTGATGCTGGTCACGACAGTGCTGGTATCTCTTGTGATGCTGGTGGTGTGGGAGAAGCCGCTGGCCCTCGTGCTGCCCTTCTTCCTCTTCTTCTTCATCTTCGAGGGCGTCTACTTCACAGCCAACATCCGCAAGGCACGTGCACAATATCATGGCTTGGGTGCAGACTCGTCTAGAACCTTGGAACCTCTTTGAATATGTGCGCTGCTAAAAGATTAAGGCTTGACCTGCCCGTGGACTATATGGAGCCAGCAAAGTCACCGTTGTGCTGAAGAAATGCAGGGGACGCTAAAAATCCCACATTGACTGAAGCCTAAGTAGTCACACAGGAAGCACATTTGTGGCTTTGAAGATCACCCTTGTCGCCACCAGCATGCGGCTGGGTAAGTAATGCCTTAGAGTGTCCCGTTAATTTAATTTTTAATTTTTTTAGGGTGTAGGGTCAAACTCCAAACCCTAAACCCTAAACCATAAGATGGAAGATCGGCAGACAAGGAAAGGACACGCCTCGTGTATCAGATTTTTTTCAAAAAGTTACCCCTCGGGTAACCCGAGGAGTAACAACAGAACAACCTGAATTGCAGACTTCAAGAAGTGGCTGGGGGGCATGCGGGTGCAACCAAATCTGCACAAAGAATATGAGGAGTTTCTGAGCTGCTTTGTCTGGCGCAAAGATGTTGACACTTCTCGTACCACGCTGCAAGGGCCCTGCATCTTACCCTGCAGGGAACACACGTCCCCCCCGCATTCTCAGTCATGTGTCCAACAACTGAGCACCCCCTACGAGCATGTGCCGACATGTGCGTGCGGTGCGAGCGCAGGTGCCGACGGGCGCCTGGTTCCCTCTAGCGCTGGCGGCTGTGGTCATGGCCATCAGCTGCACGTGGCACTGGGCGTCCATCAAGCGCCTGAGATACCACAACGACCACGCCAAGCAGCTGCCCGAGCTGCTGCAGCCTGCACAAGATCACAGCGATGCCGATTGTGGCAGCGGTGGCGACGGTGGCTTGGTGAAGGGCAGTGGAGCAGCACCGTCTGAGTACAAGGTGAGCGACAGCCGAATTCCATCTGACAAGATAATCGGATTCATTGCTTCTGCGCTGGAGTGTGGGCGCATGTGGTGTAGTCAAGGTGGTTTTTTTGTAATTTGCTGTTGGTTTTGCAAATTTCTTAGCAGGGCTTGCATGATTGCAAAGCGGCTTACTTCGTGAAGGCTTCTGAGTGGATAGCATGCCGTCCTGTCCCATCGGCTCCTTCAAAACATTTTGCTTCTGTCACGTCAGAAGCGTGTAAGCAGGGCTTGTCCAAGTGATCAAGCATGTGGGATTGTTAGCATCTGGTTGCGGCGGTCATCACTCATCTCACGCATGCAAGTGAGATTGAATTTGAAATACCCTAAAACTAAAAATTCGAATCGGCACGCGCAGGTTTTGTCGACCGGGGTGACGGTGCCCCGCCAGCCGGGCGTGGCAGTGTATTACAGCGACAGCCTCCGAGGCCTGCCGCCCATTTTTGAGCAGCTTCTGAGCACCGCGCCCGTCCTGCACAAGCTCATAATCTTCCTGCACATTCGCCAGGCGCGCTGCTGCAGTAGATCACTCACAAGATCGCACTCTTTTCAGATGGGTTGAGGCCAACAGCATGGCTTCTGTCATGTCTCTGGCATGCACCAAGATCTGACGAAAGAGGACTTTACTTCTATATGCAACCTACACCTCAGCATGCCATGTTCCGTTGAGGACTTCAACTGATAAATGCCAGGGCCCTGCACAAGGAACTTTCCTTTAGAGGAGTCCTCAGGGGGATTTTGTCATGTCCTGATGTCACCACCCATGAGAAACTTGATCACAATTGCATTCCTGTGTGGGTGATGTCTGTTTGCACGACGGACGAGTAGCGATTTTGAAAGGGACAGATGAGCATTTTCTGGGCCTGGAATCACAGCCTAACTGCAGCATTGACAGGCGCTGGTAGCCTGAACGAGTTCTTACCCCATGCAAAATCAGGTTCTAACTCAATTGCAATGGGCATTGCCAAATCAGATTATAACTCAACGGGTACTGCAAATAAGGTCATAAATTGTGCCCGTTGCCTGATCAGGTGCCAGTGCCGGCTGTGGCGGAAGATGAGCGGCTGCTGGTGAAGCCGCTGGAGTTCCCGGGCTTCTTTCGCGTTGTGGCCCGCTACGGGTGCTCCTTTTTATCTGAGCACCCAAACACTACCCACGCTGTAATGATCATATTGTTGCAGTCCCTCGGCAGAGTACATCGAAGGCATTTGCTCCCCAGGCCAAGCATGGCCGCAAAGGGAGTCTGGGGTGGCCCAGTATGCATCTGAATAACGGCTAAGCACCGACTTGCTGATACTCTTGACGTACACTATTGTTGGCTTGGCTGCAGACAGTCACAGCACTGCAAGAGGTAGAGGCCGTCTGGGATATTCTGGTCCAGAGAGAGTGAGGAAAAATGAATGCTCTGAATTCAAATATTTCAATTCACATTATAGGTACCGCGATCTTGTGGATCAGGGCCCGGCGTTTGTGCGCCTGTTGATGGCACGGCTGCAGTTGGAGCAGCGCTTCGCAGTCGCCTCTCTTGCGGCCGGCGCCACCGTGCGGCCGCTACAGTCGCAGGTGCGCGCGCAAACCGGCGAACATTGCATTGCACCTGTTTTGGCATCTGATGCAGTGTGCCAAGTTTGGCAGTCGTTGCTGTTGGCCTGTTCTGGCAAGTGCAGCCGCGAGCCTATTCTGGCAAGTTTTCTTTTTTTTTCCTGAGAAAATCAGCGTAGCGGACATGCCACCGGCGGCTGCAGTCGCAGGTGCGTGCGCAAGCTGAGATTTCCATGTTCCGGCAATCACCGATCTGCGTATTTTCTGGTAAAGTGGGCGGCTCAATGGGCATACATTGCATTTCGCCAATACGGTGAAGACAGCCGTGTGCCTGATCGTACCTCCACTGCAAGCGTTGCAGCGCAACACCCATTCTGTCAATGTCCGCCATCTGGTTTGTTTCGCCAAGGGGCGTCACACATTATACTGCCCTTGGGTTCGTTTGCTGCGATGTGCCTGTTCGGCAATCCCTGCACTGCGCCTGTTTTGGCAACGCAACTTACAGATGAGCACACATGATCTTATTTTAGGGTTTTCATATTTAGGGTTTCGGTTTTCATCGGTTAAGGGTGTAGGGTTTAGCGATAGTGAAAACACATGCCCTTTGCGCTGGCGACAGAAACTGCAAGGGGTTTGCATTGTTAGCATGCTATCGAGACCAGCAGTGGAATTGCTCCTGCGGCAAATTGTCTAAAGCTGCTGCTGTGGTTGAGAGCAGAATATGGCGGCGCGTAATCAATTGTTTACACAGCATGCATCATCATGGCAAGGGCAACTTTGGGATGGCTAGGTCTAGACCCAAAGCATTCAGCTGTTTAACGATGCACCCAAAAAAATCTATTCGTGTAAATGTTGAGCTTGTGAGCTCTGCTGCAGGCGCTGTCAGCTGCCCTGTCAGATCCGGCGCTGACTGCAGATGACCTCAGCAAGATTGTGTCGACCGGGCGCAGCTTCCGCCTGCCAAGTGGCGCTGAGTACGAGCTTACTAATCCTGTCCCTGCCAAGGGTCCCCCCACGCCTAAAGAGGCTGCTCCACCTGTGCCCACCACTCAGGTAAACCTCTGAGAAAGCCCTCTGCAATCCTTAATTACTCATTGTTGGTTCCACGGGATGAGAGAAAATGACTGCATTGGCTTGTTTACCCTGATTGGGTGGCTGCATGTTAGCAGTGCATTCCTTACATCCACACGGAAGCATTTTGCATCTTTGCTCCATCCTTCTCCACACATGCATAGTGATTGCGATCTTGCGGCTGACAACATCTCAGCCATGACTCTCATCAGGGTTTGAACCGCAAGATGCAAGCAGATTCATTGAGGTTTAGGCAAGGCATGTTGAGGTCTGGCCTTGGATTTGTCACAGGAGCAGAAGCAGGAGGCGCTGCAGAAGATGGACGCAGCTCTGCTGCAGCTACACGAGATTGAGATTGCTGCCACAGAGAACATAGTGTACATCCGCGGCCGCGCCACCGTGCATGCCAAGCCCGGCACCAACTTCTTCTCCAAGCTGGTGCGATGACTCACCCGTGACTCACCCTCGACTCACCTCCTCCCTGCCCACCAGAACTTTGTCTGCACCCTTTGCTTGCCGCCCTGGCACATCTCCTGATGGTTGAGAAAATGCTAGAATGCACGCAAAGTAGAAAATTTAGGCCTTCGCACACACTGACAGGAGCACAGGACATCAGAAAGTGCTCAGCAGGACAAATGTTTGCCGTGTTTATGACAGTCACCAGCAGCTTTTCACACCTCTGCTTGGCTACGCATGTGCGCACACTCTTGGGTGGAGTTTCTGAGCTTCTGGGGAGGACAGGATTTCCGGTAATAATTTCTGTGGGCTGGTTGCGCAGCTGCTGGAGAAGGGTTATGGTCTCCTGGCAATGCTCAGTCGCTCGCCCATTGCAGCATTCAGGATCCCAGCCAATCGGTTATTGGAAGTCGGGCTGCAGTATGAAGTCTGATTTAGGCAGTGCCCCTGCCACAGGGGGGCATTTAGAAAAGTAAGCATAAAAAAACACTAAAAATTTGTTATCAGATGCTTTTCCTGCCAGAGGCAAGGTGTGTCTGCAGACAAGCTGCAGGGGAATGCTGCCACATATCCTACCCCTGATGCACTTGGACGGATCCAAGTAAAAGTGGGCAAGGTGATCAGCTTTTACACCGGCCCCGCCAGCCAGGGAGGGACTACCAAAAGTAATCAAGTAATCAGTAATCAAGTAAATAGTAATCAATAATCAAGTTCCCCCTGCCTACCAGACGCGAGAAGGAGCTAAATTGAGAAAGATTTACGAGGTAGAAGTCTAGTAAATCCTGCAGGCCCATGGGAGAGGGTGTTTGTTCAGTGCACATGGCGTTGAGTCAAGGCTTGGAAATTGCCATGGCAACAGGCTTTTGCAGCAATATAAGCTCTATCGGAGAGCTGCGCAGGTTAATCACTTCCGGCGCCAGTATCAAGATATGACAGCAAAAAGTTGGCTCGAATGAAGTGCTTGAACATTAGACCGGTGAGGTTTGCAGATACACCATCATAAATGCCATTTTTATGATGGGCGCATTCCCCTGAAGTAAGTATTCCAGTCTGTCAGCCGTTGACCAGAAGCTTCTGAGGGGTTGGTCTGGGACCCCAACCGAATGACAGGTGGCCTTTCAGAGCTTGGTCTGTTGAGGATCAAATTGTTGTGTCGTGCAAGGAGAAAGCACAGCTGCAGCTTCGGAATGAAGATTGGACTATACTTTGGCATGCGCATGGCATAGGTAGTAGCGGTTATAACTGTAAGACAGCACTTTACGTCTGCTCTTCTTTGCAGCTTTTCTGAGCAAAGGCGCCACTCTGTCCAGATGCGGGAGTGCCAGTTTCAGGGCTGGCCAAAATTGGGCCAGATTGCTGTTCAAAATTTTGAGATCTGTGCGATCTGTGCGACGGGTCTTGGACATGTGCTAGGTATTTCATGCACCACTAAGATAGACCTAAGACCCCAGACCCCTAAAATCTGGCGAGCTGTGTCAGGAACACCGGCGCCAAGTTTGGCTCCTGAGGTGGCATTACTCATGATGACCGCGCTGTGCGCGGACTAAGGTTCTGGACCCGCATGCCACTTTCTCACGGATCAGTATTTTCTTGTACTTGGCAATTTGCAGAATTTATGTAACCAGCTTTTCATAATGGCAGCGCTAGTTCATCCTGATGATAGTGTACAAGCATGGAGAAGCCTTGGCTTGGCTGCCAAGATTGCCATATCACCGGAGCAGGAGTCACCATGGAAGGCCATTCACCGGAACATGCATGGATATGTGACACCACACACTGCACCTCAGCAATGTTTGGGACCATGCAAGGTGCATTCAGAACACTTATATGATAATTGAGACCATCAGCTGGAGATAAAAACGCAGAGGATAAATCTGATCCGCCTGATCCCCTGCAGTCCCTCAGCGGGCCCGGAGGCATGAAGATATTTGCAGCAGGCCTATCTATTCTGTTCTGTCTAACCAAGCATCCCTCGCTACAGAATTCATTCTCTGTGGTTAGGGCTCGGCAGTAAAAAATTCTCAAGCATGCAGAGGGCGAATCAGTATACACAGCATCAGGGCTGCAGCCGCTGCTGGCTGCCAGCTCTCCGCCTCTTAGTCCTGGCCTTGAACATCTCCTGGACCTCCTCCAAACTCAGCCCTGCACCAGCACACAACAAATCTCATGAAACAAGTGCTGCTCAGCAGACACGCATGAAAGACTGCATGTCAAAAGTGCACCGTCAAATAGACAAAGCCCAGCTTTGTGCCATATATCTTGGCGTGAGAGTACGAGTGCTGTCCCGACTTTGTCGACATCATGTAGGTTGAATAGAGAAGATGAAGAATGCTTGCCTCTGCATGCGTGTATAAACATCTGGGCACAATTTTGGGTGTTGGACAGGCGCACACCGGTCAAAACACAGGTCCACAAACGCCCAACTAGCTGTTTCGAAGCAAACACTTGAACAGAGGATGTAAATTATGGAGAGGGCTGACACCATAAGCAAAAATCTCACCCTGGGTTTCGACAACTGCAAAGTGCGCCCACACAGTGCCAGCCGCGGCGATCGCTGCGTACAGCCAGAAAGTCCCCGAGCCGCCAAGTGTTCCCGTCAGCATGAGGAAGGTTTGCGCCACTAACGCATTCGTCAGCCAATTCGCAGTCGCCGCCACGCCGCAGGCGAAGCCGCGCACCTGTGACAAACCCCCAGGACTTGCTCAGCATAGCCATGACTAATGAGATGAGGGCTCATAAAAGGCTGCAGCCCTGCAGATGTGTTCATTCCCAATCTGAGCCAGAAGGTGGGCCAGAAGGTGGTGCTGTGTGTGAGGAGCGCCTGTTTGAGCATTCAGCCAGCGAGAGCAGCATGCTAGCCCCCGAAGAAGACATCAACGTTGATCTTTGATCTTAAATCTTTACTGATGGCATGAGACTGTTGAAACACAACCAGACGGCTGCGCTGATGAAGTGTGGAGCTGGGATGTGACAGCAGAGCACTATGTCGCACGCCAGCCCGTCGTCCATCATGGAAGCTTATGACAGTGCTACATGAGGTCCAGGCAAATGCACAACTATAACATCTGCACAGAGCCTTCACAGGCCACCAAGGGTGCCCTCCTGCTAGTTCAAGATGAGTTCAGGAGATAGGCAGAGGTAATTAAGGAATGAGCCAAGCAGGGTTTAGGCAGGGGGGACTAAAGTTGAAGTAGTCTTTACTAAGTAGTCTGTAGTGCCCCCTGTTGTAGGGATGTTAGGGGGTTTTGAAGGGCGCGCCTGAGGGGAATAAATCTCGGCGTTTATGGCCCAGGGCACGGGGCCGAGCCCAGGCGAGAAGGCGGCCAGGTAAACCAATAATCCCCCCAGGATGAGGGGCATGAACCCTGAGGGGCACCCGGCTGTGTAGGGGAAATAAGCGGGGGGCCCGTCGGGGGGTCCCGAGGGACAGCCGTCGCCCCTCGCCACGCACACCCCCGGCGCCGCCACGTCGGCCGCCGGGCCGCAGAAGTCGCAGCCCTGCGAGAGTAGTCAGCGATCAGTCATCCAACGATTGTAGATCATACAGTATACGCAACTTAGTGTGCACGCTAAGAGTTACGAAGACCAAGGTTTCTAGCAAAATGCCAATGTGAAGAACCAGGGTGCCTGCGACAAGGAAGTTGCCAGAAAATGGGTATGAACATGCAAATGACGGCCTGTGGGAGCTAAGACCAAATAGACATTCAGAGTGGCCAGCCGTCGCTGTGATCTGCCGGGTACAAATAAAGATGCAGACGCCACAGGGCTGATTGACACATGCCCTTGCTAGGTCAACCTCACAAAGCATACAAGACCAGCGAGGCATTGATGACTTAAGTGCCTCGTCAGGTCTCACAGGCATTGCAAGAGGCTGTCCTAGGACAGGCGGATGGTAGAGAGGCAGGTGCGCGCACCTGCCGGATGCACTGCGTGCACGTGGCCGCGGCAGCCGCCGGGCAGCTTCCGCCGGGCGCCACCGGCGGCGCGTGCAACTCGGACACCTTGAAAGCTCCTCCAAGCAGCAGCAGAGCAAGTGTCACCGCGCACAGGCTGCTCTGCAGCAGCTTCCTGATCCCAACACACACAAAAATCAGAAGCTCTTCATAAGTGCCGATTGTGCCCCTTTGCCCGAGCCATGCCTGCCCTATACACATTCCTGCTATGCATGCTGTAAAAGGGAGTCCCATCCAGGTGTCATCTGGTTACTAATGACCAACAAATATATTTACCCCTCTCCAAAGTCTTCCCCCACCGTTTTCCTGCAATCCCTCCCCAGCACATGACATAGCACAGCATGGGGGCAAACGTTTGCACCCAGTTGCAGCTTGCTTCAAACCTCAAACAATGACCTGTGAAGTGCGTGGAGGCACTAGTCAGTTACACAGATGCCTGAAGAAGGTTCCTTCCTCAAGTCTCACAAGGCTTTATGATCTGACGGAAAAGGGATTAGGTGATGCGCACCTCCTGCCGCATCTGTCGATCGCCACCATTCCCACGACAGTCCCCAGTGCATTGACGGCCGCCGGCGCCATCGCCACCTGCGCGCACATTCCGCACATGACTCCTTTTCTCATTTTTTTTATATCAACCCCCTAATCAGGGTGATCACCCCTTCCACTTTCTCTCTGCCTTGCTCTTCCCCTAGCTGTTAGGCGAGTCACTACCTCTGAATAAGAATATCCTCTGGCCTGCCGACCTGATGGCACACCTTACGCAGTGCTTCAAAATATAACACCCCCCTCGCCTTTGCATCAAGGCAATGCAACTCGAAGGTATGAGCTGCACACAATGTCACCACTACAGAGAAAGTGTGTCAGGGACAATTTGAAATTGCATGTTACCCCTACACCCTACACCCTCAACCTCAAATTATTACATAATATGAAATTATGTATGCTTGTGATGCCGGCATGCTAATGTGCATGTCTTGCCTTGGTGCCTCAACATGAGAAGGGTTCTGCATGTTCCAGATGGTTCCAGAGGTGGGCATAGCAGGCAAGGTGTTCAGCAACATGACGCTGCGAACACAGAATGTTTCAACGCCCTGTCAGAGCACATAAACATAGGGGCCTCACGAGCAGGGCGGTGCGCTTGTCATGCAGGCCGGCCAGCTCGAGGATGACAGGCGTGTAGTACATGACTGTATTGATGCCCGCCAGCTGCTGCAACACCTGCAGCCCCACGCCTGCAGCACAGCAACATCAATCTATGTTCCTTACCATGCTCACTGACAGGTTTTTTCAACAGTGTACAAAAGGCTACCACTGGCGCAAGCACACCGCAAATGTGGATGACTTTAGGACTGGCAATAGAACTGCCAGAAACCTGAAAAGGCTCTACCCCATTCCCCATTCATCCTGCTGCCGGTGATTCCCGCGCAAGTGTTGCAAAATGGCACGCATGCTTTTGCCGAGCATCGCAAGTTTGCACGACTGCTACTAGACTGCTGGCCCTTCCACCAATCACAATAGGAAGCATAACGACGCACAGCAGAATCAAGGGATCTTTCAGAAGGTAGGTCACAATAGCAAGTGTAAGGACGCACAGCAGAATGAAGGAATCTTTACAAAATGTGGATGACACACGGCGCCCATTAGGTAATCACCTATGTGCAGCTGGGCCCGCAGTTCGGGCGTGCCCAGGGCTGCCCAGACGCTGATGCGGGCAGCCCGGTCGCTGTCCACCTGGGCGCTGATGTCAGCAGCCTCCTTGTCCACGTCAGCGCTGGCCACCAGCTTCTCCAGAGCTGCCCTGCCCTCCTCCTGCCTCCCGTGCGCCAGCAGCCACCTGTGCATGAAAGTGCAGAAATATCAGCATCAAGACTTCTCAAAGCAATAGGCATCACATCTGGACTTCCCTCCACAATGTGGCTCATCAATCAATTAGATGCGAGCTGCTCCCGTCAACATATTTGCAGTGCCATTGACTTCCGTGCAGTTGTGCAGGATCGTGTGTGTGAATGCATGCGAGAAGGAAGAGACGTGTTCGTAATGCTATTACAGGAAATGAAATCCTTAGTGCCCTCAGAGTTCTATACTTAGAGTCCTTCGCTGATCTGAGACATGCTGGGCAAGACAGGTAAAAAGTGAGAAAGTGAAATTCGTAGAGTTGTCAGAGTCCTCAGAGTTGTATTCTACTTGAAGAGCGGACCTGGGGGACTCAGGAAGGAAGAGCAGGCCAACCATCTGCAGAAGGGCGGGCACGGCTGCAACCCCCAGCATCCACCTGCGCACCAACAATCAATGTCCGACACTCCTCATTCACTGCAGCCCTTGAGTGACCTGGTAACAAGTCGAGTAGCCTGCTTGCCAGGTGTTGGCATGCTCAAGGAGGCGGATTGCCAAGCCTGCCACAAGAACTAGATAGGTCCAGCAAGAAGTGACTATCAAATTTGCAGGAGCAAGCTTGCAGAAGCAAGCAAGACAAATCACTGCAATCATCACATGCAAGGCAAGCAAGATGCACCGCCAATCACTTAACACATTAGCCAAACAATACCGCTCTCCGCACAAAGTAGGACGATCCACAGTCCTCCGAATAAATATGCTCCTCTCAACAGCACAGATTATAAACTCCAGGCTAAGCTAGCACCACGCACCTCCAAGTCCCAGGCACAAAGGTGAAGAGATAGTCCGCGAGGTAAGCCACGAACTGGCCGCTGGTGATCATGAAAACGTTCACCGTGACCAGCGTCGCGCGTACCTCCGCCGGCGCTGATTCAGCGATGTACACCGGCACGGTCACGGAGGCCAGGCCCACCCCAATGCCAACCAAAGCACGCCCTGATCAGGCAACAAAACATTCACTGGTTTGAATTTGTAAAGCAATTTGAAATCTGCCTGCACGGGGTGTTTTCGAGGGGCTGCCTCCCATCAAAGTCGAGCTTGCCCTGGACGGGCCATGCTGCATGAGATCTGCCTGCATGGCGTGTCCAAGTTTTGGGCCATCAAAAACGCCGTCAAAAGATGGTTTAAATCAGATACCTTCAGACATCTGAGGCATTTGGCTTAGTGGGCATGAAGCGCGATTGAACAGATTCAAAACATGTGCATCCAGAGGAGGTGAAGAGACTCCGTACCGCAATTTCGACCGGGTGGCAGGACATTGCCTTTTCAGCACACAAAAGAATGACATATTGGACACAAAAGGACACGCCAAAGCATACACAGATTTGTGCAGAAGTCAAGGCAGAAGCACCTGCAATGATGACAGACACGTCGGGTGCAGCCGACATGAGCAGCGCGCCGACGGTGAACAGCACATCGCCGGCCATCAGCGCCTTTTTGCGCCCGAGAAAATCGCTGAGGGCGCCCCCCAGCGCGGACCCCCCGGCCGCGCCGGCCACCGCCGCGCTCACGATGGTGCCCTGGATCCAGCTAAGCCTGTATGCATGCATGCACAGCGCGCCTGATCAGGCAGTGCTCATTCCAGAGCTGCAACTTGCCTTGGAAGATGTAAATAAGGTGAGTGAGTGGTGAGTAAGATCCTTAGCCAAAGTGGATCCAGCAGAGGATTGATGCGCAGAACGGAAGGGTGGCAAAGCGCTCTCAGAAAAAAGAATTACGTGCAATGAATGAAGCCTGACGCACAGGTGCAAGCCCAGAGATTGGCTCGAGCAATCTAGTGTTCATGAGCAGCACACAAAGATTGGGAGCGTCGCATGCCTGGCTGCGTCTGTGCTGTAGCTTGACATCACGTCATCCTGCATATAGGGCAGCGCTCCAGAAATGACGCCTGTGTCATACCTGCATGCATGCGCAAAGAACAGTTCATGTCTTTGTAACCAAAGGAAGTGTGATCAGGAGGCATATCACATGTGAGATCCCATGGAAGAGCCTAGAATGACACATTCGATGGAGAGAGAGAGAGTGAGGGCGCACCCAAAGAGAAAACCACCGGTGCCGCAAATCAATGTCAGCAGCCACACATATCCTCTTGGGCTGAGCCTGCGTGAGAAGAGTTTATATCAAGGTTACCCCTTGTTTGGAATTACAATTTTGCCAGTATAAGCGATGGCCTGGCAACAGCACCAGATAATGGGGTACACTGAGTGAGGCATGTCATTTGCAAAATATCTTTTGAGTAATGTGATGCGCACCAGGAAGGAGCAGAGCGCACAGCGGTTGGGTTGCTGTTAGTTTCGCCTTCCAGCAATGCCGCCCTCTCTGACCATCCCACAAGAATATTGTCAGGAACACCACATGCACGCCGGAAAAGAAGTTTAAAATTGTTCAAGCACAGTACGTCCAATTTTCTCAGGGGTGTGGATCCCAGGCGACTTCAACGTCGCCATCTGATGATCTAGCTACCTGTTGCTGGTGCGCTACCGGTCGATGTGTTGGCCATCTCGAGGCCTGCTGATGGGTCCAAGACTTTGGGGCTCGGACCGTTGCCCCGGCGACTGACCTTGTGCATGTCCTCACATGTCTAAATCACTTGCTCAAGGACTAAGATGCGCCATTTCCCTAGTCACCATCCCCAATAGATCTCGTGAGCTTGCGTGGCTTGGAGGTGGAAGGTCTTCTCCTCTCCTGTCCAGGGCAGGATGCCGGCCACTGCACGATAGACACGTTTGATTGATCCTATCGATTCTGTTTGCTCGCAGACTGGCGAAGATTGCTGCTTATAACACGATAAATTGCTCTCATCGCAATATATTATTCTGCTGGCTTTGCGTTTGTCTCGACTTGCGATCCGTGATCGTCTCAAGAATATATACTGGCAGAATTAGAAAGCAATGACGAGGGTACTTATGACATTCGAAGCTTGATGAAAGCGCGCTCACTACACTGACTGCCATGACTTTTTCCAAAGGGCACAATACTCTTGCGAATCTATCGGCTGATTGCAATACGTTCCATTGCCAACTCCTAACCTTCTTTCCATCGCAGCTGCAGAAGGGCCTTCTGAAACCGAAGGAGGAACGTAAATAGATCCATGTCAGCAGAAGTGATGACGTCATCATTTGATCGCCGCCGCAGAACAGGACAGCCGCTATCGAAACGTCTCGGAACAGAATTCTTTGCAATTTCATCGAGCACTTGCTTTGTGGACGGGTCTGCTGATGAGAAGAGAATCCACATCAGGAATCGTCGTCTTCATAAAGGTCGATTGAGCTGCAGAAGCAGGGGATGTCGTCTTCAAGCGATGACGAGGAGTACAGCTCCCTAGCGGAAGAGGTGATCTTGATCCCTTGTTCACCTGAAGTCCATTGGTTCAATGCCTTTCGTGGCAGTAGATCAGGTTGTGAACACGGATTGCCTTGCACGTTCTCATGCAGCACAAATAATAGTAAAACAACTAGCTGCTGGTACAATTTAAGTTCTATGCCACAGGAACGATCTTTCTAGAGTAGCTTTAAAAGGTATCATCTAGTTTTCACCTTATTCGTGTATGTATCAAGCACCCCTGTTCTTCCTGCTGCACAGGAGGCAGCTTTGGCCATGGGAGCAGAAGGAATGGAAAAGGACGGAGACGAGGACGAGGAGGGAAACAGCGCAGAGCAGCGAGTAGCACGGTCCTCTGACGCTGGCGCCCGGCCGCCCATCTACAATGCGGAGGGCATGCACGAAAAGCTGGAAGACATCTGCTGGCCGTCAGAGGTGCCATATCCCTCCGCCTCTGTTTATTATGCAGTCAAATGCAACGTCAAAGAATTTTCTTCTTATGGTTCCAATGACTGCTGCAGAAGTGCACAGAAGCAAGAAAATCGACGCCACAAGCTTCTGACAGGCTTTTGTGCCCTCTGTTTGCATACAGGCAGCCTGGGACGAGTCGCTTGTGATCACTGGGGAGGATTCCACACAAGTGGAGGATGTGGATGATGACCTGGCAAGGGAGCTGGCCTTCTACAATCAGGTCCTGCTTCATCATAGCCCCTGATCACCTGTCATTAAGACATCGTTATCGTGAAAGGAACTTATCTACTTGTACCGCTGTCCTGCCTGAGTGCGCCTCTACTTTTTGTGCTCTTCAGAGCCGATACCGGCGCTTGAGACTGGCAGAGGCAACCAGGCTGGTGTAAACCCATGCCAGTCTCAGATAAGCGCAAACAGTAAGGGAGTATTGTGGCAGATCGGCGGTAAATGAGCCTCAGCAGCTGGTGCCCTTTGGGTCCATGATTGATAGCTGCTAAATTCGCTGACCTGAGTCATTTTCTGCGCCAGGCGCTGGCAGCGGCGCGGGGAGCCGTGGGGAAGCTGGAGGCAGCTGGCACGAAGTGGCTGCGGCCGCCGGACTACTACGCGGAGATGGTGAAGAGCGACGAGCACATGGCCCGCGTCAAGGCGCAGCTCATGCATGAGCAGGGCGAGATTGAGGGCGCCCAAGATAGGTGCATCCCGCACCTCAACTTTCGGCAGCCACCCAGTGAATGTTTGTTGTACAGCTGTGCAGCTGAGACTCTGCAGGCCGAGGCCCAAAATGGCAGCCTGAATGACGGCCTTGAGTCAGACACCTGCACTCTGGAGACTGGGCTTTTGTCAGTAGCTTCGGGTTCTTCGCAAGCGCAGATCGTTACACGTTACATCCTTCGTGTTTGTCACATTCTGAAGTACAGTGGACTACCAGGCCATGCAAACAAAGGGACGAGCACAGTTGGGCATAGAGGGGTGGTGCACCCCGTCATGTCTTTCAAGTGGCGCCTGCCACAGCGAAATGTTTACATGGACTCCAACCGCTTGCAGCACTGCCATGAAAGTGCCTGAGAAATGAAGCCTATGCAGTGGCTGACATGCTCGGTTGTTTGCAGGCGGAAGCAGCGGGAGGCGAAGAAGTACTCGAAGCAGGTGCAGGCGGAGCGGATCAAGGAGAAGGCGCAGACCAAGAAGGCCAGCATCTCATCCATCTCCAGGTCAGCCCCATCCTTACCTCCTTTTAGAGGAGCATATAGCTGTATCTCTTAAATCCAAGCCAAGACAGAATGCAACACATGCAATACAGCGCCAAGCGTGGAGGCACGGCTGCCTCGCTGTTGACATGCAATGCATGCGTAAAAGTCAGGCTAGTCTAGTTGTCGACCCTCATTGTCAGCCTGGTTGGCATGAAAGATACAAGCTGACCTCCATCGCCACAGTTGCCATGATCTTCTTGCTTTTTTTCTGCTTCTGTTTCGCATTTTCCGTGTAATATATTTTACAGCAAAATACTGTGCGCAGGCTGCGCAAGCAACGCGCGCGCGATGGCTTTGCCGGGGAGCTTGACATGGAGAAGGAGCTGGCGCGCGGGCCGGGCGGCAAGACGCCGATGAGCCCCGGGCAGCGCATCCGCCCAGGTGGGCAGCCGCTCTGGGCACTTTCTATCAACAATCCGCACGCAACAGCACATTCTGGTGCATGTTGCAAGAAGATCCTGAATCTGGCAGTGAGGTATTGCTGTGTCGGGGATCTTTGGCGGCGAGCACCAGGACGTTCTGACTCTGACGAATCTGCATCGCATGACTAATTCACGCTTAAAAGTTGCCACAGATTTCAC
Organism: Coccomyxa subellipsoidea C-169; assembly: GCF_000258705.1. Classification (NCBI taxonomy): domain Eukaryota; kingdom Viridiplantae; phylum Chlorophyta; class Trebouxiophyceae; family Coccomyxaceae; genus Coccomyxa; species Coccomyxa subellipsoidea. Next base: position 296,605 of record NW_005178027.1, read on the forward strand.
CTCGCTGGCTGTTGCCAGTGGGCAGTAGACCTCATCCTTCATCTGTGTCAGCCCTCTCAAGGCGCATTAGGGTGGGCCCGTTCATTGGGCCCCTTGACCTCTATAAGCAGCTGTTGAATTGTGCGAGTCCATGCAGGCGAGCGCAAGGTGAGCAAGAAGCGGGAGGCAAAGGACACCAAGTTTGGGTTCGGCGGCCGCAAGCGGCTGGGCAAACAGAACGACGCCAGCAGCGCCGCCGACATGGGCGGTTTCCGTCAGGGGAACTTTGACGACGGCGTGGGCCGCGGCCGGTGCGCGCCCCTTTTTGCACCCTTTTCCTCCCTCTCACAGGGACAAGAGAAAGAGGTATGCAGACATCAAGGCAGAGCGAGCGCCAGGAGATAGGAGGATTATAACTTGTATGTGAATGGGACAATGGGCCAGAATGCAGGATTGGACCTTTGTCTCCTCTTTCAGGGGCTCTGAACTTCATCAAAGCTGCTGGACCCTAGGACGCCTGCTAAAGAAAAGGCACTAGACACTGAAGAGGGATTGCAAAAGCATCGAAGGCATAGGCGCTTTACCAGTGCCTCTCTTCCCCACACATTTGCTTTGGCAGCAGCCAGTGTGCGCCATTTTTCACTGCCCACCTCCCACGGGATGCAATCCTCGTGTAATAAGTTGAACCACATCTTCTGGTCTCTGGTCTTCTGGTCTCTTGAGACAGCTGAAACGAAGATTCATGTGTGCTGTGTCCAGGGGTGGCGGCGGCAGGGGGAGGGGCGGCGGCAGAGGCAGGGGAGGTGGCAGGGGTGGTGGCAGGGGGGGCGGCAGGGGGGGCGGCAGGGGGGACGGGGGTGTCAGACAGGGGGGCGTTAAGAAAAATGCTGGGGGGAACCGGCCAGGCAAGGCGCGGCGACAGGCTGGGAACAGGGGTCGTTGATCATTTGAGAGGAAGGGGATTAGTAGTGTTGCAGGAATGGTGAAGCGTGCTTTGTGCTTGCAAAGAAGGTGTTGTGAAGTGTAGTTAGCTGTGCATACCGCCCTCGCTTTACAGAGCAGGTTTAGGGGGACCACTGTTCGAAGGAATGATTATGTGACCCTTTTCCACAAGTTGTGCACGTGGCAGAAAGTCTGGAGTGTAGTCTGCCCTCAAGCCCAGACCTGCAGTTAGTCATTCTGCAAATGGGCAGCCCCAATTGCTGGAGTCCCATTGCCAACCTGTGACAGTGGTTTTGTAAGCTGCACTGTGCAGTGACTTTAGTAACTCACATAGTCGGCCGATGCACCGCGGACTATGCACCGGCAGTAGAATAATGTTTACACCATGGCCTGTAATTGATGATCTGGGAGTTGAGAACACCTCTTACAGCACAATCAAACGACAGATGAAGTATTTGCACTCACCTAACGACAGGATTGCCACTGGCCAATGTAATCAGCCACTCATTCGTCTCAAATTTCAAATCCTGGGTGTCAAACCCTAGTCCAACCCTAGTGACGAACCACCGCCCACCCAACGAGTCATTCCGGAACGACATGAAGGGCAACGGCAACATTCCGATATCACAAATACCTGAATGCCAAGACGTCTGTTGCTTCAAGCGTTCAATTATCACTGTTTGTAGCTAAGAGGGACATCGTCAAGGTCCAACGCAGCTCCGAATAGCAGCCAGCGTTTTGCTCAGGTCGTGGATCGCATAGCTGACACAGAGCCAGGGAGCATTTGAGACTTTAAGGCATCTTAATTCACACAGAAACCGAAGCCGTTGCCCAGCTAAAATGATCAGAAGGAGTTCCCAGGTGAAACAGGTGAGCGTCCGCTGGTTGTCCCAGCGTTCTCGAGTCCTGCGTCACATGCGCTTGGAGGCGGAGCTAGACGGAGCAAGCAAAGCTATCATGCTTCAGTCCATCGTCTCATGACAGAACTTATAAGTCTTTGTTGAATGCACAGCAAGCATTCCAGACGTTCTTTCGTACGCAGACCTCTTCTGGGAACCATATCAAGACTATGACTGTGCGTTGGGCCATGTAGGGTGGGTGACGGCGCGTTGAAGGAGCATTGAAGTGAGACTATCTTCGATTGCTAGGTAAGTCCTATAGTTGACAATTAATCGTCCTAAAAGACACGCTCTCTGCGACTTAAGGCTCCCGCAGTCTGGACGATGCCGTTGTCGCAGCAGTGATGTACGACGAAATGCTGGCTAGCGCCTTTCGCCAATGACAAATACGCCCAATTCCTTCATTTTATGTCTTTTAATCATTGTACTGGTGTCAGCAATGCGACGCTGTCTGTCTGTTGCCTGGAAGTGTGCAACTGGGAAAGCCATTGTGGCTCACAGACTGTCTAGAAGGACAATTATCGTCAGACGAGCTGCCAGGAAGCTCCTGTCAACCTACCAGTACAGAAATTAGTCAAAAAAATCACCATTGCATGTGCTGTGTGGTTCCTTGAACAGTGCTTTTTGTGGTATAGGTGGTTGGGGGCATTGCAGCCTTTGCCAAGACCAGGACTTTGCAGCGAAGCCACGCAAAGATATCTGGCAGCAAAGGAGCTGGGCGCATGAGGTGGCAGACCTCCAGACCGTGGCTGGCGGTCTCACTGATATTGCTACAACTATTCAGCACTGAAGCCAGACAAGTGAGGGCCGCTCACCTTTCAACTCCCAGTAGCCTGTCTCATCCGTGCTAATCTGCTTGCGCACCATTCCGGACATAAATGCATGTATTGTGTCAGCCCTGTTCTCAGCTTGCCCGTGTCACTGCTCAACGTTGTACTTCACCACCATATCTTCTTTATGCTCTCATGAGGTACCCCTGTCCATGGCGTTCTAAGCCTTCGGCTTCTTGTTGCCAGGGCTACTATGGACCAATGCATGCGCCAAACCCGGCCCCAAGCTCGCAGCCGCAAATGCACGAGCCACCAGCAGAGGCGATAGCTCCAGCGCAGCTGTCAGCTGCGCCAGAGCTGAGCGCTACCGCCCAACTTGCAGCATCCTTCCTGCAGACGCGGCTGCTCAGCGGGCCGAGCCTGCGCACCAAAAACGTGGCCAGCCCGGGGGAGGCCCCTGCCGGCGGCTCCGCTTCCATCACATCCACCCAGACCTACGCCAGCTCCACCACAGCCAACGGCGTCGCCACCGCGCCCGCGCCGGCGCCGGCGGCCGCGCAGGGGACGCGAGTCGTGAGCGGGTCGCAACTGCGCATCCGCACGCTCGCCAACGTCGCGCCGGCCGGCGCACCGGTGGCCGCCGCGTCGGTGGCGGCTGCGCCGCCCGCTGCCGCGCCGACCGCGGTGCCGGGAGCTGCGCCACGCGTGCTCGGCCCGCCGGCTTCCCGCACCTTTACGCTCGCGGCATTAACGCCCGGGGGCGCACCGGCTCCGGCCGGCGCCCCCGCCGCGGCCGTGGCTGCGCCAGGCCCGGGCAACCGGCTGCTCGGCCCGCCGTCCAGCCGCTCGGTGCCAATCGCTAGCGCACCCGGGCCAGGGCTGGCCGCGCCGGCCGTGGCGGCCGTACCGGCGTTGGCCCCGGCGGCTGCAGCGCCGGAGAACCCCAACCGCGTTTTCGGCCCGCCATCAACACGCACCTTTGCCACGTCGACGCCGGCTGGTGCTCCTGTAGCGGCTGCGTCGCTCGCGCCGGCGGCGGCGCCCGCGGCTGCTTTTCCGGCTACCGCTCCGGCAGTGGTGCCTGCGGCCGCGCCCCCGGTTGTCGCTCCCGTGGCGGGGGTGTCGTCTCCGGCGCAGGTGCCGGCGGCCGCGCCGCCGACAGCCCTGGCGGCTCAGGCGCCATCGACCCGGGTGTTCTCGTCGGCTTCGCGGCGGGACGGCCTCATTGTGCCTGGCGGAGTGCAGGTGCCTATTCCTGTTGCTTCTATATCGAGTTCTTGCAATTTGCAGAAACTTCAGCTCCTGCAAGACTTCGTACTTACGCTTGGATCAATTTCATGCATGACCTCAGACATCAGCAAGAATCAAGATTTTGCAGTTCCCCAGATGGGCGCAAATGCTCCTAGCTCATCGCTGTTCTGTGTCATGCGCAGGCCCCTGCAACCCCGCCGGCCGCCAGCCCGCCGGCAGCAGCCCCGGCGCCAAATGAGGTGGTGCAGTCCCAGTCGGTGCCAGCCCCGGTGAGCAGCCCTGTGGCGTTCCCTCAGCATTACAGCATCTGTATTGATATTCAATATTCTTAAATCTATAGAGCGCTCCCCTTGCTTGCCCTGCCCATGTCCTGCTGACTCCCTTGGGCAGTTATAAAGCTAGGAAGGAGCCATGCCATAGAGAACACCACCTGCTTGAAGCCTGAATGATAACAACCTGAAAAAAAGACAGTCCATGAAAGTGACGACCTGTTTGCTATTTGCAGGCACCGGCAGTGGAAGCGCCTGCCATTGCACCCGCTTCAGCCGTCCCGTTGGTTCCAGCCCCTGCCGCACTCGTCACAGCACCAGCACAGGTGCCACCTCAGCCCTACTTTCTTCAGGGAATACTGGGGAACCAGGAATTTATTGTAAAGTGGTAGATATCAATCCCCCACCACAGGCTGTGGCAGACATTTGGCACTGAGCATCCAAGGAGCTGATGGTACTGGGGTACCTGCGGGCCATGTTTGGGGACCAGAGACTGCAAGTAATGAATTTGCTAGGAGATGAAACGCCACTAACACCCTGAAAAACATGTGTTCTGCTATTCACCTGCATCCACTGGGCCGCAAGATTAGTCAGCAGCAATGCATGCTCAGAAGCATTTCACATTGCAGGCTCCAGCCGAGGCGGTGTTTGTGGGGAGATCCCCAGCTACAGTGGCGTCTCCTCCGGCCGCGGCGCCCCCCGTTGCGGGCGGTTCCCCAGCGGCAGTGCCACCAGAAGGGGAGTCCCCGCCTGCGGCGGTGTCCCCCGCGGGGGGCACCCCCAGCATCGTGCTTCCACCCTCGCCAGTGCCTCCAACCACCTCGCCAACCCCAGGCGCCCCTTCTTATCAGCCCCCTGCCCAAGATTATGCCCTGCCATTGGGATTGGTCAGATCTTGGAGCTCTTTAATCACAGTTGGCATCATGCACAGTGATACTTGGGCAACATTGGGTGCATGCCTCCAAGACAAGTCAGACACGTTCTGCTTTGTGCACAATGCAATGTGTGCGGTGCTGCTGTGCATGAATCCTTTCAGGCCTCGTAAGGTTGCAGCACACACGTTTCAAACGTTGCTTTCGTTCTGCAGAGGCTGGCGGGCCGCCGGGGGGCCAGCAAGGAGAGGGCCCCAGTGGACCTGCCACACCATCCACCCCAGTAAACACCCTTTTAAATTCAAACTCAATGACTAAGTTCGTCATCTTTGCCCTTTGTGAGTCTCATGCAGGCAGTTTTGGTCATTGGCGCGAGGCACAGTCACACAGTCATATGTAGCCTGACTACTGTCTTGTCAGGCAATTAGCTACTGAACGGGGAGAATTCAAAGATGCAGTCCCTAGAAGTGTACATACAGAATCCTTGCTAGACCCAAGACTTACCTGGCAGCACAGGAGTTGACATGTTCTCCCCATGCAGCATGTTCCATCGATTGCTGCAAGCAGCGGAGTGCGCATAAGATTTCAGACTGAAAATGGCATCTTCTTACCTATGCAGGGCGCGGAGTCATATTCTTCATATTCTTCAGCAGCGTCGCCCCCCCCTCCGCCACCGCCGCCGCCCCCTCCACCACCGCCGCCACCGCCGCCGCCGCCACCGCCGCCGCCACCGATTTATTACCCCGGCCAGTCTTACGGCAGCTACACTCCCACCACTCCAATCCAAGGTGTGGCTTTTTTGCATCGTATGCAGTCTACTGTGCTTCTCAGGTCCCTGTGTGAGCCGTGTTTCATTTTGGAGAGAATCTGGGCGGCAGCGCATTGCCATTGCATGCTACACATCTCCTGGAACTTTATGCGCAGCCAGATTGATGTCTTTGCTGGTGACTGCACCCAAATTTTAGGCAATGCACAGAGCTGCAGCACTAGTCTTACCCTGCTGCTGATGAATATGCTTGATCAACTATCTAAACTGGGTTCAAGGTCAGTATGGAAGCTCAGTTGCAACGCCGGACGGCCAGACCGGCATGGAAGTCTAACAGAGATTTTAACTTATAATTCAAATGCGCAGGCGAATCAACTCCCTCGGGCCCCAGCCAGCCGAGCGGGCCGGCAGCGCCGCCCGAGGGCAGCGCGCCGATCTCAGGCGAGGGCCCCCTGCCCCAAGGGGGAGGTGCGCCCCCCAGCGGTGGCAGCGGCGGCGGTGAGGGATCCCCACAGGGTCCCCCCAGCGGTGGCAGCAGCGCACCACCGCAGGGACCCCCCAGCGGCACCACCGATTACCGCGGCAGCGACCCTGTGGGGTCTGACACCAAGGGGTCTGACACACGGGGCAGTGACCCCGTTGGCAGCGACACAAAGGGCAGCGATACGATTGGAAATGGCAAGGGATGAGTCATCGTCATGCGAGGCAGTAATGCACTTGCCTGACGCAATTACCTTCTTGATACCTTTTGTCTGCTGTTCGAGCACGACAGGAATAGAGATCTCTAGAAGGCTGTCTTTGCAAATGGGTTCTGACAGGTATGCCAAACAGGCAGAATAAATAGCACTTCGTACAGCTGAGGCCTGGTAGCTTCTGGTCTGCTGCCTTCAAAACGTCTTGAGTGACGGCTGCGTGAGTAGCTGTTGCAAGACACACATTCAACATTAGCTGTAGGTGTCTTGAACACTATCAACCACACGTCCTGTGGGTTATATCTCAAGGAAGTATCGAACAGGTCCAGCAGAAGATTTGCAGCATGCAAGAAGGGAGACTAGCTATGTATCACTCTCTTACTGAGGCTGTCTCTGCAGGGTCAGGAAGATGGCCTGAATTGCTCAAGAGTGAGCACCATAACTTGCTGATGGGGGTTAGGGCCTGTTTTTCCTGCAGGCTCGCCAGTTGTGCCGTCTGTCATCCTCCGGGTTGCAGGAGGGTATACAGATGAAGATGCAGAATAACTGCAGATCACATATGCTCAGTGGTACCACGAGCCGTGCTAGAGAGCCCTTGGCGGTTGCGTTCCATAGCCCATGCCAGTATTCATTGGACACCAATTGCCCCTGTAAATTCTCACCTGGACAGGAGATTATATTCCTTTATAAGACAGACAAAGTCAGCAGCCGGTGTCACCAGACCCGGGATGCAGTTCATCTTCAAAGCTTATTGGGTCTGGAGCTGACAAGGCCAAAATAAAGCACAATACTCACGTTATCTCCTTGGTGCCTTGGTTCCACATCTCTCCCCAGTGTAGATTCTTTTTGGTAACGGCTACAACACGGAATGGCGTTACATATTAAAGACAGCAGTAGAAGCGCGGGCCTTCAATTGGATTGCAAGCACCTTGCTAGAACCATCTCACCCAGGGCCTTCCCGGTTGATCCGTAGTGTCTTCAGCTTGTTTTGAACCAGCCTGAGGCTTGCCTCTCTTAAGCTTGCTATGCACTGCCGGGGCAAGGCTGAATATGCCTGTACTGCCAACTCCTGCCCGGGGCCTTGAGAGCCACTCTACCTCCCTCAGATAATGTGGCGTCACGCTGCAATGCTCAAATTTGAAAAGGTCCAAGGAAAGTGCATGCCATGCATTGGGATATTCTGCACTGCCCAGTGCACGCAAGATGCGCCGAGCAGCAGCTGCCTGATTCCATGCGAAGTTTGAAGAATTTCATTGCCAAACAGATGTGCAAGCGGGACAAGATAATCTATATATGCATGCACTGATGGTTAGATGTTCGTGACCGTGTTCGAAGAGCTTCCAGGTGCCTAGCGGCCATGCCTGCTGAGGCATCAACTAGTGGTAGGAACTCCGCATGGCTAGTATTTGCTGGAGGCCTGGCGCTTGGAGGGACGTTAGCTGTGGCACTTACTTATGCTTACGCCACGTCCACCAAGGATAGCCGCGTACGGAACAAACGCAGCAAAACTAGTTTGAGGTAGGCATGCCCAAAGAAGAAACCTGAATCTTGATGATCAGGTGTCAATCATGTACTGAAGAATCTGTTTTAGCTTAAGTAGTTCCACATGCCATCCGTGTGTAAATGACTGCTCTCTGAAATGGCTTCATGTGCCTTTCCACTCGTTGCCAATTTCCTCTTCGCTGGACAAAAGTTGTCATTTTGCTATGTGTACGTGACACAGAAGGGCTGTTTGAAGCATAATGATCGCATTGAAACATGGAATCCTTCCCATGCCCTTGTCTCATTTGCGTATGGCTGACTGTACTACACAGCACATGCCAACACTGAGTTCTTTCTTACTTCCTTAAAGGCCCGTCAGCCCACGGCGGCGAAGACACGCAGCACTTAACGGAGACAATGGCGATTATTTCAACACTAATGGAGGGGGCAATCACTCTGAAGGCCCTTGGGAGAAGAGGCGATCCCCACAGCAGGAGGTGTTGTCATCCTTCTCTCCTTAAATCCAACATGACGGCGTTAAACAACCATCATCAAGTGTGCCTGTCTATAGTGCAAGGCCATTTCATGCACCAGTCTTGCACTGCACAGAATTCCATACCTTGGTTCAGTCAGTAGAGTGAGTCCTGTGCAGGCTGCGGAGTCTGCTCTATTGACGCCCTTTAGGGAGAGAGCCAATGGCTCGGCGCATGCCCCCACAGTGGCCAGCAGAAGGCAGCAGCGCCCCAACCAGGTGCATATCCTGCCTCACTTCTCTGAGAGGCGCTCAAAGCATCATGCTGCACAATAGCACCCTCACAAAATGACCATTCTATACAATGGAGGAGCTTGCAGCTAGATCATGTCCTTGCTTACAGCTGGCAATGCATTAGTCACACGTCCCTTGCATCTTCGTCTTGGTCCCCCCTTCTTCACAGTTTTTGAAGTGAATGGCTTCCTGTGCGTATTAGGGTCTGGAGGCCAGCATGTCGACTGCCACTCAGAGAATGCCAGCGCATGCGGTGAGCACATATTTGCCGATTGACCAGGAATTAGTGGAGCACTCCAGTGCTAACCAATGACATGCCATGTGCCAGCAGCCGCATCCTAGTAGGGAGAATACAGTACTGAAATTCATGGCATAACAGAGGACTGCTCAGCGGCTGCTTGCTCTCAAAGGTCTCAATGTGGTTATATTTCAGGCATTTCAGAATGGACTCTCTCTTTGTGATCACTTGCTACCCAAGGCCTGCATGCTGTCCTCCTTGTGTTTGATACCAGACTTGCAAATTCCTAGCGCTGATCATGAGTTTGCTGCACGCAGGATAACATCACAGAGGACGATGAGAACTGGTCCAGGGACATGCCAGGCTACAATCCCTCGCCCTCTGTGCCGCCATCCGTGCCGGAAACTGCCAATGTCTCGGTGTGTTGGCGCCTCCTCTCAACAATCTGTAAAGAGGAGTCTTGACGGATAACGGTCCCTTCAGCGGCGGCAGCCACCTCCACAGATGCCAAGACAAGACAAAGCAGAAAAGAGAGGGACCTGAACATCACCAGACAGAAAGAGAGAGGGTGATATTCAATATGGGCTTTCTTGAGGATTATATTGCATCTCATCGAGAGCGGAAAAGGGATGCTGGTCATGTTGCCGAATAACTGGCCTCGGACCGCAGCCACAGAAAATCATAGTGCACGATGATGTCATAGCTGATGTCAGCGGTGTGATGTGGCGTGCCAGGCGGACGAGCGGGGCATGTCACTGACGGCGGCGCAGCGCGAGCAGCTCTTCAAAGTTGGCCTCGGCCATGGGGGCGGCGGCGGCAGCGTCCTGCGCGCGCACGCCTACATGGCCGACCAGTACAAGCAGGTGACTCACATGGCCGACCACTATAAGCATCGAGCGCCTCGGCTCGCGGTTATAGCTCTGCAGGGAAGCAGGCCGGGATCACCTTTTCAGGGGCTTTCAGCACTTCTCAATTTTACAGGAACTCGCTGGCTCCCGGGCTCTATGAGCGGGTGACTAACATGGCCGGCCAGAACAAGCGGGTCGGCGAAGGTCTCTTAATAGAGGACGATTGTTCAGTTTGGCGTGTGATTTGACCATCATAAATTTCTTGCGCTGCTGATAAGATGGCATTGTCCCCTTATGGAAGTTCATTCTGAACATGCCTCCTCTGACAGCACCGGCACCAGCATGCCAGTCTAATTGACTGGGAGTTCTGGAGCTCCTGACAGCGGTTGCAGGCGGTGCGCTTCTTGTCAGTCGGGCTGTGCACGCTGAGGCGCGAGTTTGTCATTCAGCATGCATGCGCGCTGCCATGCCAGTTATGCATGGCGCGTTGGCGCCCAGGCAACCATGGCCCCGACTGCAAACAATCGCACTGCCTTCGCCCGAGAGCGCTGTTGCAGCAGAGCCTGTGATGTCCACAGCAATTTCCTTCCGTTCTATGTGTCACTTATAAGTACATGATTACTGTGACTAATTATTCCCTTGATGGCCGGGCTCTGTCTGTCACCCCGATCAGCCCTGGTTGGACAGGTTTAAAAACCCAACAAAGTAAGCTGCAGCCCTCGAATCCTCAAGAGCTTGAAGCCTCAAGGCCTCAAAGGTCAAGTCCTCAAGGTGCCAAGGCCTCAAAGCATGAAGACTCGATAAAGCAGAGGTTTGGGACGCATGTGAATGCGAGTGGAGAATCACCTTCAAACTTTTCTGTGCGCACACCTGCAGAATCCAATGAAGTTCAAGAAAATGGACAAGGAGACATAGCGTTAAGGCTTCTGTGCATGCAGACGCAGAATCAACTGATGCAGCACGCGCATGCGAGCGGCAATGCGTTGGCTCTGGCGCAGACGCTCGTCCCGGCGCCCTTCCAGCACCCGATGCCGCAGCTGCCGCCCACGCACAACATCGCCTCGCACAGCACCAACCCGGCGACCGTCAACTCTGTCAATGACCTCGTCCTGGAGGGCAAGGTGTGAACCACCAACCACTAAGCCTGATGGTGCACTTATCAGACGAGGCCTTGCATGCATGCAGGACAGCGCGGCGGCTGTAATTATGCTTTCACGAATGATTCAGCTCATGTGCCCTGTGTCTTGAAGCAAACTGGCATTGTACGCGGGCAAGCTGAAGGCTCAGACATATATGTTCGTGCAACTGCTGAGCTTTATATCCTTCCGGGTGATGGCCATGCATTCCCAAGCAATTCAGGACCGTACTATCAAGATCATCGCATGCTTGCAAGAGTACCCCAATTTCGTGTATGCATGTCTGAAATCTCGGTGTTAGGCACAGAGAATTGAGTGCATGGGTAGTACACATCTGATGTGTGTGTGTGCATGCATGCAGATCATAGAGGATGCGGCGGTGCACGAGCAGTACAGCAGAGTCATCACTCCCGAGCCGGCCATGAACGAGGAGACCGAGGACGTGTGCGCGCTCCTGCAGCAGTGCCTGGACATCAGGCACGCCACGGCTCTTTGTGTTTGAATTTGAATCGCCTGCAATTGCCGCACACGCTCACTGATAGCCTTCCTGTGATAAGTGGTATCTGAGTCCTTGCCTCGCAGAACTATATTATTTTGGGGGCAGGTGGTCTCACTTATCACTTAGGTCAAGGCAATGGAGAACATTTCAGACCCCCAAACAGGCATCATCTTAGAAATTTTTTCGCTGAGAGGTGTTTGCACTGTGAACACGTGGCCCTGTTTGTGAGAATAAAGAGCTTCTAGGAAGGTGCAGGGGTAAGAGGGCATTTAGGAAAAGGTTTGCCAGCTCAGACCTGGCTCGGATATACAATCTGGGACATGCAGGGAGAAGTGGCTTTTCAAGCCGGCTGTGCAGCCGGAGCACCTGGCGCATTTGGAGGAGGTGGCAAAGCCATCTCTGGTGGACCCCGATCCCTTCGAGTGGACCCCCCAGGAGCGCGCAGATTTCCAGTACGAGATGGTTGACGGGATTGTGCGCGTGTACCGCGGCGACGACCGCGACGAGGAGGCGTTCCCTGTTCCCGGCAACTCCTACGACTTCTTCTCCGACATGCACTGGTGTGACTCTCGCCTATCTGGCAATTTTCTTGAGAGTCCTGAAACAAAGGGTGACTTGGGCAAAATTTCTTGGTGCTCCTTCTCCAACATGCACTGGTAGGGTCCCTGCATTTGCTTGTTGGCACCATAAGTTAGCCAGTTTTGGCCGGCATATGTGGTTTGTGATGGTGTGATCTTTAAATTAAGCATCTCTGGCACTACTAAGCCTTGCAACGGATGACGTGACCGTGCTGAGGTAGCATGGCCCCATTGCAGAAGAGTCCAACGAGAATACTCAAGAAAAGAGAACAACCGGCATCATACGGATGGCTTGCCAGGTTTATATGGCCCCGCGGGTGCACTGCCTCAAGACGCTGCCTCAAGCAGCGTCTTTTAAACATCGGGATGATCCATCAGAATGACTATAATGGTTGAAATGGACCTGGAGCAAATTTCTCACTGGCAGGCTGGTGATGAGTCAGCATTGTGTCATGCAGAGACACTGACGCGCACATGACACTGCAGGAAGCTGCGCATCAGCGCGATTCGCCCGACCTCCCTCATGCATCCTGGTGCTGAGTCAGCATTATGTTACGATGAGTCACTTACGCGCGCATTATGTCATGCAGGGTGCTGCGAATCAGCGCGATGGGCCCGACAAAGTCGCTGTGCCACCACCGGCTGATGCTGCTGGAGCAGAAGTTCCGTCTGCACCAGCAGCTCAACGCGGACAAGGAATTCCTCGCCCAGAAATCCGCGCCCCACCGAGACTTCTACAACGTCCGCAAGGCGCGCCCTGTTGCTCGCTAAGTTGTCAGCACTAGCAGACCTTTGCATGCGCCGGTATCAGTGATGAGCCTGCAGCGCAGCACTGGCAGCACTGGTACATCACTGGCAGGTTTCATTATGACAGAAGCCCTGGGATGAAAAGGATCGTGCTTCCGAGTCTTCCAAGGCGCATGCTTTGCCCATCCCCTGCTTGAGTAAATTTCAGAACAATGCATCCTTTGCACACACTTTGGGGGAAGTGAAACGTCCCTGCATGTGCGTGGGAATTGGGGCTCAGCAAGACTTTCGAAGAAAAGGTATTATATACCCTCGCATGTAGGATAGCCTAATACCTAGGCCCCCGTATATGGACTATGCGGCCTTGACAGTACACCCGTTTCTGCTCCTTCAACAGTACATTGTACTGTCGCTGGTGCTTAGTTTCATATTTGAGGGTCTGATTGCGATGCCCATGTCTGATTTGGGGAAGGAGCATTTCAAGGGATATGAAAATGTGCATTTTTAGAGAAAGCACCTTGGCTCCCTGGCGCACAAAAGTAGTCAAATGTCCAGGAGCTCCGTATGACGATGACTACAAGACGTGATGTTTGTGGCTAGGTCAAGCTTGAAATTGACATATTGGTTGCTCAATGCTTGCAGGTGGACACGCACGTTCACCACAGTGCGTGCATGCACCAGAAGCACCTGCTGCGCTTCATCAAGAGCAAGCTGCGCAAGGAGCCGGACGAAGTGGTCATCTTCAGAGACGGCAAGTGGCTCACCCTCAAGGAGGTCTTTGAGTCCCTCCACCTCACCGGGTGCGCTTTCTCCATTGCCCTTCTGCACTAGCCCTTTAAGGCAACATCGAGGTGGGAAACGGCTTAGACGAGTAGGTGCTGTGCTGACTGCATGTGCTCCTAGAGAGCTCCCTTTTTGTGCTGCCTGCTGCTATCGTTTGCTGACTGTTCCTTTTAATGATGTTAGAAATGGCCAGGCAAGCATGTGCTGTGCTGGCTGCATGCGCTCCCAGAGAGCTGGCTTTTCTTCACTGTCACTGCTTCTGTCATCTGCTTGCTTTTCTAGGACATTGCTGCTGCATGAGGGAATTCTTTCTATCTCATGTGGACTCATCTCTCTTCATGCCATTCAACTTTCTGCAACAGCACGAGCGGGTGACCTTGGGAAACAGCGCTTTAAAGCATCTAGAAAGCCCACACGGACGCCGCCACAAGCATCTGGCATAGCTGCGGAGCTGGTATGAGCCCCCGTTTACTGTATATCTGGCATTTTATCCTTGTTTTCCGCCCTCAACCTTGACTGTGTGCTGTGCAGGTATGACCTGAATGTGGACACGTTGGACATGCATGCGGACAAGAACACTTTCCATCGCTTCGACCGCTTCAACTTGAAGTACAACCCCTTCGGTCAGTCGCGCCTGCGCGAGATCTTCATCAAACAGGCGCGCCCAGCTCATTTCCTGCAAATTTGCCTTTGTGTCTCTTTCTCCATCCCCGGAAATATGTTGTCGGTCAGATTCAGCCACGCAAATTTGCTTCAAGTCAAATCATGTCAAGGGTTGTTCCATTGTTCTCCAAAGCCATGCAGTACTGTCTTTGCCTATCCTGATTATATTGCAATCAAATCACAGCATGATGTTCTCAGGGATTTTTGTCTTTGTGAGATCAGATCATCCGTGGGAACAGTAGCATTAATTTGGTATTGTATTGGGAACAGTAACATTAATTTAGTATTGTGTAATAGTAGTTTTTGTATTAACACCGGTGACGCGCGCAGGACAACCTGCTGCACGGCAGCTTCCTGGCGGAGCTGACGAAGGAGGTGCTGAGCGACCTGGAAGCTTCCAAGTACCAGCACGCGGAGTACCGCATCTCCATCTACGGCCGCAAGCGCGTCGAGTGGGACATTCTGGCCGCCTGGATCGTGCAGAATCAGCTCTACTCCGACAACGTCGTCTGGCTCATCCAGGTGCTCTTCGGCCCCTGTTGAGATCAAGAATACCCTTGCACAGGCTCCATTATTCGCGCTCCTGCCAAACAAATGCAATGGTGTCTTGCAGAAATCCATTGTGTAGTGGCGACAGGGGCCATGGAGTCTGCAACAGAGAGCCTATTGGTTTCCTGAGGCAAATTGGTATATACTCGTTTATTCCCTCGGCTGCTTGTTGCCAAAGAAAGGACCAATGCAGTTGGTGGCTTGCCCGATCAGGTGCATGCATGCCCGATCAGCTGCATGCATGTGTGCAGGTAACAAATGGTTGGCATGCTGAATTTCAGCTTGCACAGCCACCGCACGTACTACCAGACTTGGCCATTATTCACCCATGAACGAGTGCAGTGGGCACAACGGGTAAGAGAGATCCTGACTCCTGCAGAAATTGACTTTTGTGTATGGCTCTGCGCAGATTCCGCGCCTGTACGACATCTACAAGGCGCAGGGCCTGGTGGATAATTTCGAGCAGCTGCTGGACAACATCTTCACGCCCCTCTTCGAGGTCACCGTCGACCCAAATTCGCACCCTCAGCTCCACCTCTTCCTCAAACAGGTGACCACATGCCGGGGCCCTCACAGTGCACGTGTCTGCGTACATTCAATAGGCTTTATGTTGCAAGAAGGGGTGATCGGGACTTCTGGACATCAGGCATGCACTCCATTTGCTCAGAAGCAAGATTGCCTCAGGGGAAGGAGTGCTACAGGTGTCCTGAGTCCCTGCTTCATGCCCCAAGTCCCTGCTCATCTCTTCCCGCCATGAAAAAGAGGCATGCTGCAGTAGGCACAAGACAAGGTCTATCGGTTTGTTCTTCTTTGTTCTTCTCCAATCTGAATCGGAAGGTTTGAGTGCTGGAGGCAAACAAGTACTCGGTGTGACTTGGACTTTTGGCAGCAAGGGGTCATCTTGAAGCAGCAGATATCCTGCACACTCTTTTTGTCATTTTGATTTGGTTTGCAGCCTGCATGATGTCTGCTTCTTGGATGGTTTCTTGCTGCAATAAATGTCAGAATGCACAGCAAAGGTGTCTTAGGAATACAATCTTTATAAGTTGCAGAGTGGGTGAAGGTTCCTATGGCATTCGCGTGATGGCCAAAAACCTTTTGCTTCACTGGAATTCAAATTTCAGATTTGAATTTATTTCTTGCCGCGTCGCGCCAGGTGGTGGGCTTTGACATGGTGGACGATGAGAGCAAGCCGGAGAGGCGGCCGGCCAAGCACATGAAGACGCCGCGAGAGTGGGAGCTCAAACACAACCCGGCGTACGCCTACTACGCCTTCTACACCTACGCCAACCTCTACACCCTCAACAAACTGCGCGAGGCCCGCGGGCTCAACACCTTTGCGCTGCGGCCGCACGCCGGTGCGCCAATCTTCACTTTTTGGATAAAATGATTACCCTTTATGGAGTGTCAGGGGCACTTGCTTGTGAGCTGCGTGCTCCCTCACGTGTCAAGTGCATGCTCAATAGCACAATCCAGAATGCCCTGCTTGCTGAGCTCCAGTCAGCATCCTTGAGATGCACAGAATCCGGAGTCCACGTCGAGCGCATGTGCAATCATCAAGAGCTTCTGCCCTGTGCTCTCCCCTTCATCCCTAACAAGGAGGTGATGACGTTGTTGCCCGTCTCTTTTGGTGGGTTTGATGCAGAACTTTTATGTGCAGCAAAGCGCAGCGCATACATCCGCGCGGCAGGCACATGGTGACGCGTCACGATTGATGTGGCTGTTCACTCGTTCACTGAACGCCTCAGCTCACTCGTGATCAGCACCATTTGAATTCGGAGCACCATTCGAATTAAGCTATGCACGCGCACAGGCGAGGCGGGTGACGTGGACCATCTGGTGAGCGCGCTGATGCTGTGCGAGAACATCGCGCACGGCATCAACCTGCGCAAGAATCTGCCGCTGCAGTACCTCTTCTACCTGGCGCAGATCGGCTTGTGCATGTCCCCGCTGTCTAACAACTCCCTCTTCCTGGACTACCACAAAAACCCATTTCCCACCTTCTTCGCGCGCGGCCTCTCCCTCTCCCTATCCACCGACGATCCCGTGCAGGCGTGTATTCTCTCCCTTGTAACTGTGTCCTTTCCAACATCGGTGCATTAGATTGACCAGGAATTGAAAAGATCAGTCAAGTCTAGCATCCCTGATCAAAGCGGGGCAAAGGCACAGGCAAAGCATGCACAATCCTCTTCTGGGCATGATGTGCTTGTCACTCAGTTCCGCTTCGGCCGGGAATCCGCCTCAAGGGATGCAGGCTCTGTGCCCTTTAGCAAAAGACAGTGTTGGAAGCGTGTCTTGTGGCATGTGCAGATCTGCAAAATGTGCACATCCGCGTTTGCAAGGTGTCGAGCAGGTGCTGAGCACCCATCTCGGCGAACCATACGCATAGCTCTAGAAGAGAAAATGTCTGAAGAGGCCTGAAACTGTGTCTGGCGCGGGGGCGCAGATCCACCGGTGTCTATGTTGAGGGTCCGCTGGGCATCTGAACATGTGCAGTTAGAATGGAGAATGGCGAATGTGCTTACCGTAGTTAGCACCATATTTCCCGCATAAAATAAGTATTTTTCTTTTTTAAGGGTCGAAATTAAGACCCTAAAATGCAAAATATAAACCCTATGACAATTTTGAGACCAGTTTTGGAAAGCTCTCGCTGAGCCCGACCCGTTAACGATGATGAAACATCATTTCAATGAAGGAAAGACTCTTAAAGTCAGGTCCAAACATTTCACGCATTTTGAGGGGTGCGGGAATTATGGTGCTGACTACAGTATGTATTTTTGTTGGTGACTGCAGATCCACCCGGGTTCAGGGCTGAGGGGTTGCTGGGCACCATTTGCATTTTCGGAAAGAGTGTGTGTGAAGTGGTCTGAAGTGGGAATCCTGGCGCCTGTGGCGCTGCAGATCCACCTGACCAAGGAGCCGCTTGTGGAGGAGTACAGCGTGGCGGCTCAGGTGTGGAAGCTGTCAGCCACCGACCTCTGCGAAATCGCGCGCAACTCAGTCCTCCACTCCGGCTTCCCCCACCAGGTAGGCTCTCTTGACCAATTCACAGATACAAATCAAAGCATCAGAAAACAGACGTTCTCCATAGCACAAGACCGTTAAAGCTCCTTGCAAGAAGGAGACTGTTGTGTCACAAAGTGCTGTATGTTGCTTGGATCTGGCGAGTTCAACAGAGGGTAGGAATGCGGCAGCCTCCAACTGCAGCTTGTCTGCAGGACGTAACTCGCCTGTATAATTATGGGGAGATCCTGTGATGTCTTTTTGTAGGCCCTCTCTTCCGGTATATGAGACGCTTCAGGAAGTGCGAGCGCCAGAGCAGGCAGATGTTGTGGATAGTAGGGCAGTTGGATTTTATATCGGCTTGTCTTTTAAGGGAGAGCTGATCGTGACTCTTACAAAGAGTCTGCACTGTGTGCGACAGAGAGTGGTAATTGAATGCTTTATTTACTGTGCTGTACGCCATTCGGCCCCCTTATAAGGTCCGAGAAAGGCAGCAGCGTGTAGCATTTGAATGATGTGTTGAGGGTGCAAGCTGCCGTTTAGCCTCCCTACAATGCCCAAGACAGGGCAGCAGTTTTGGCTTCACGATTGGACGCTTTGAGCACTAGCACTTTTCAGGGTGGCTGGCGGTCGTCTCTAGAGCAGGGAGAAATGCACCCGTGAGTCCTGCCGTGAATCGCGTGTGTCCCGCGGCACTGGCAATGTCCTAATAACCCATATCAGTCTCAGAACTTCTTTGTTACTCACCCAGCCATATATGATCCGGAATAGGAACATCAGGACATCAGGATCCAGGATCCAGGCTTGTGCCAACTGGCACGAGCCTGGAGGGGTGTTTTGCGCTAGTCTGAGCTGGTCATTTGCTTCAATCACATTTGCTGAAAGGCGATGGTGACACTACAAGTGAAGTTGGTCTCTGCAGATCCCCAGGGGCTTTTTAGCATGAGCTTCATTCTCTCCAGTCAATTGTTCATGCATGTGGGTGTGAACAGATGAAAATGCATTGTGCAGTCTGCCCGGGGGCCTATAGCATTGATGTGTCATTTCTTTCCATACACAAATGCTGGTGCTTTGAATTTTAGAAATTTGAAATGCGGTGCGGGCGAAGATGCACTGTACAGTGTGCACGGAGGACTGTTGCAATTATAAATAAATATTTCCGAATTCAAATGCTGGTGCATTGTTATTCAAAAGTTGAAATGCTGTGCAGGTGAAGATGCACTGGGTGCACCAGTACTACTGGCTGGGGGGTCCCCAGGGCAATGACATCCACAAGACCAATGTGCCCAATCTGCGCATGCGATTCCGCTTTGACAACCACCAGGAAGAGGTGCGAGCATCTTGCGTACCCCTTTCCTAGCCTGGTTGCAGCAAATTGAACATTGACGGCAACTTCATCCCTGTGCATGCGCCAGAGCACTTGACTAGACACTACCGGAACTTGCTGGAGATTCAAATGTCTGCTGCTCACTATTTTGCTGAAAGAAAGTGGTGTGCGGAATACAGCCGGCTTTTCCCACCTTTTCAACCTATTCCCAACGGCTCGATATTGTTCGCTAATGACTTCATCACGTTCGTGTTCAGTCACTGATCTTTTGAGCAGAATTACTTTGAAGTGGCTGTGTGGCGCAGATGGCTCTGGTGAAGACGGGTGCGGCCGCGCACGCACTCAGAGTAGAGGCTGCAAACGCACGCAAGGATGCATCATAGGGGCCGTAATAAGGTAGATACATCACAGACCCGATGTCTGATACCAGTTGCAGCTTGCAGATGGTGAGTCACTAATGGCCACCCAGCTGACAGTAAGCTCGGGGCCAAAACAAGAGGGGAATTGCAGGACGGAAGGCTGCCGTAGAGGGCACACGTAACCTGAGCAGAGCACAGCAGATTCATGGTTGGGAAGTGCTGGTATCTGCTCGCTGTTGTGTGGCATCAGTGCATTCAATCTTTATGTCTGAAAGCCACATTGGGTATTACAAGGAATGCAGGTTGTAGCTGTTTCTGGTGTTGTGCTTTCGGTAAGGTTTGTGGATGGCTGGAGAGATCTTTCCTGGGTTGGCAATTGATCACAAACGCTACCTAGAAAACCACAGCTTTGTTGGCCCAAACAGAAATGGGCTTCTGACAAATTATTGCCGTCTTGCATTGTGCTTTTGTTTTTGAATGCTAGTGCAGAATTGGTAGGGTGCAAGCCTAATTTTAAGGCCTTGCTTGCTCAAGAACATGCTCTTGCCACCTTGGCTCACTGGAGTGACAACGCTTCTGCTGTAGACGATTCATAGCATACATGCACTGCATTTTAAGCCTTACTTGAACACGATTTGTCATCAAGACTCACCACCACACCTGTGACATTCAGTAGAAGATACATGGAAAGGAATGTGCATCACTATCAGGATCTACTACCATACCTTCATTATACAGCAAAATATGAGTTTAAATGATTGACCAGGTACATCACTTGAAGGCTGCTGCACTGGTGGAATTGGCGCTGCCGTCAGCATATCTCACATAGTGTTCCAGAAGCTTGTCCTCGTAGCTAGTGCCCTCCTCTGGAGCCTGGAACGTCCCCTTCACTGACGGGCGCTCCAGTGCAGCCTTCACCCACCGCTGCAGCTGCACAGGCACACGCGCTTTGCCTTTTAATCTTGAAGATGAGATATTGCCACTGTCGACATGGTTCTGGCGATTGTCCATGAGGCAACGTCACAAAGAATCCAAATGCCATGTTGCATTGCCACACTTGCATGTAACACTAATGACAGCAGTCCGACTTGTAGCGGGCAAAAGGAAGACATGCAGTGTTTTCCAGGATTTACCCAGACATTCAGCCATTTATTTTTTACATTATTTCATTGCGAGCATTACATATGCGTACCTTTGTGCAGCGTTGAGGCGGCAGTTCCAGCTGCCTGAAGTGCTTGAGAATGTATCCGCGCACAAACCAGGGGATCATCGCACAATCCTGCAATGTTTTCACGCAAAGACTGAGACTCCGTCGCACAGGATCAGTCTTTGCACTGGTTTGCTACTTGAAGCCATGTTGTTAACATCGCATGTAAATATAGTCATACCTAGCAGGGACCTGTTGGTGTCACTTCTAGCACTGCCGGAAAATATATATCAAAGGTGCTTTGCCGCAAGAGCCTGGCGTCCATATGGCACACATTGGCCACACTACAGACCCAGAAGAAACACCCATATCTGAGATATTCAAACTTTTGGGACTGAGGACACAAAGACTGCAGGCTTTGAAGTGACAGGGGAGTTTCGCAGGGAACGCCTCACCACGAGGGAGAACTCTGTGCCCATGAAGAAGGGTCCAGCCTGGTCGGCATTGTCCTCCAACCAGTCACACTCTGCCTGCAACTGCTCCGCCACCTCAGCCTGCTGGCCCACGTCCTGCCTGCGCGCATGTGCCCGCACATGCCGGTCGTCGGAATTGACCACATCATTTACACCTTTCTGTGTCACCATGGGTGATCTGCAAGTGTAGGCGTCTGACGTTGTAGATCTTCTTGGTCACCACATGACGCAGCGCTCTTCCACCCCTTCTATAGGTCACTTATAAAATACAAATCACCCGTACTCCCCCAGAAAAGTGGTCCTCCAATTTCAGCAGATGTCAGCTTTTGTGAATGGAGGCGCTCACATGCCGGCAGCCAACCAAGAAGACAAACCTGCCCTTAATTGTCAAGGCCAGCGCTGCTGACAAAATCCCTTTCCTTGATCCATCTGCCAGCTGCTGACCAAACACTTCCTGATGCTCATCTCGGCAAGAAAAAGAAATTACATCGCCAGCGATGGAGAGCGTGCACAAATTGCAGCTTGCGGAGGTTTACTGCCTTGACAACAGCGCGACTCTTTTATTTCTGGGGCTGCATCCTTCTGCCTTGCACCCTCTTGGGCAGCTGCCTCCTTGCCGTGTCCTTTCTTCTTGGACTTGAAGGCGACAAGAGATGGCAAGGGCTGTGTTGCGTGTTATTGCTGTATTCTTACATTTGGCCCCGGCTGGCGGGGAATGGTATAAATAACTGAGCGCCACACTAGATTGGTTCTTGCTTGGGTCTGGCCAGTCGATCCGGGGACAGTATTTTGGTAGCCTTGACCTGCAGCTTGTCTGCAGACGCACCTTGCCTCTGACAGGAGAAGTGGGAAATAATATTAATTGTGAAATTGGTTGATGGAAAGTATGTCTAGACCGCACCTGATGAGGATGCGGTAGAAGAGCGGCACGAAGCGAGTGTTGAAGTGGTCCATCACGATACGCGCCTTGGCCCGCAGCGCCGGATGCGGCGGCAGCAGCGGAGGATGCCCGGGCGCCGGCGCATAATCCTGTATTTTCAAAGTTTTACATTTGATTTTGAATCAGAATATTTGGACCTTCTCCACAGGTAGTAATCACTTGAGCGCTGCAGCTCCACATGCTGGCATTGCTACCTGCTTTCTCTTGGCTGTGTTGGCAGAATTTATGGGGCAGACGTAGGCAACTTTACATAGATTCTTGGGTAATCTTGAAAAAGAAAATGCTAACCCACCTCCAGCTGATGGCTCCCAGAATCTGATTGGTCACGGCTGCGTGAGCAGAATGATGGGATGATGCGGTGATACATGGATCGCTTGTAGCATGAAGTGCTGGCTCACCTCTAAGAACTCGTTGCAGATGAGGGACTCATAGACGCTGTGCGGCTGCTGGGTCTTCTCATCCTTGTATGCCAAGACTGGCACCTGCAAAGAAAGCCAACTCTTTTGAATACAACACCAGCATTGATTCCAGATTGATTTGGCCTTGCTCGGGCTTGGCGAGTCCAATACGGGGCCGAATTTTGGCAAGTGGCCTTTACATGCAGCTTGCCTGCAGACGCACTTGCCTCTGGCAGGAGACCAGTGTAATAGTAGTAATAATAATGATGAAGATGATGATGTGTCCAAAGCTACGGGAAAATGTACATGTAGGGGGGAAGAAAAAAGGGTGTGATGACAGGGGCAGGCGCACCTTGCCCAGGGGATTGAGGGCAGTGAACCACTTGGGCTTCTCAGTTAGAGGGTACCAGAGACCAGTGTCTGGGTTCCTCAGGCTGACCTCCTTGTAGGCAAACGGCAGCCCCTTCTCCAACAGAGCAATCCATGTGCGCTGGCAAGCAGGCGTGCGTTAGTATTTCGGTAGTTTACATTGGCTGTGTCCTCGAAACAAATTGAGAGAGCGCAGAAAAGGAATGATCGATGGATATATCGACCATCCATCACCTCACAAGGAGTGGCAGGGCAAATCTCACCTGCGCGAAAGGGCAGAACCTGCAGCGCACATTTTGATTATCTTTTCAGGTCACATTATGGAATGGATAGAGCAATCACAGGTACCCCAGGTACGCCCACTCACTGTTTGCATCTGGTGATCCTCACATCCCATCCCGATCATCTGCAAAGAGTAGAAGGGTCGGTGGTAACACACCATGAGCAAAGCAACGTCAGTTCTGTGTTCAGTTCCAGGAACTCTTCATCCGCCATTGCTGCGTCGGGCGAACCAGCGTCCAGAAGAGATGAGCGCTTGGGGCAAACGGACGCGACGATTGCTGCGTGAATTGCGATATGGGTGGCAGAGTAGAACCACAATCGTTTCCCAGCTAGAAATTATCCTTTCCTCCTTTGCTTTGCAAATTTTAAAGTTCTGAACGGTGATCGCATTGGGGGAAGTTACATGGAAGTTGGAAGGTGCATATTGGGTAGGGTTTATTAAAGGGTTTCCTCTTCCATTTTGGAGAAGGAAATTCCTTGCACTGTAATTCATAAAGCAATAGCTATGAATCTTGATTGATACTGCTGGCTTACGCTGTTCACATCTCATCCCGGAATAAGGACTGTCTGAGACAACGCAAGCTCCGCATGCTGTTGTGCCCTTGCAAAGCAGAAAATTGCAGGAAGTGCTGATTCTACTTCCGAATGGGCATGGGCATTGCTCGCATCGCAAAAGCTGTGTCAGAGATGGACATTGATGACCACGTCTTCGAGGGAGTCTATCCTTCCCTGAGTGACATCCCAGTAAGTGACAGAGTTAGCCCAGTTTACGTCGCAGCTTCGAGATCAAGTTGCAGTAGAGCACACTTTATATCATTTACAAGCGTCCAAGAGGCGTTGCATGTCTTTATTTTTTGCAATACCAATGCTCTGCTTGTTGTTTCATAGTTCACATCTTGATCTCCAGGACGATCTTCTGGCCCGTGCGCTCAACTACTTGGACGCCCCTTCATTGAGCAAAGCCGAGTGGGCCTGTCGACGATTTCGCCGCATCGGTACCCCCCGACATACTCTTGACTCTTGATGTGCACATCTCAAAACCCATCCCTGCCTGCATGTATCGTGTGCACACACCTCACGATGGCTGGTGCTGTACAGTCTTGGAGCATGACCTCTGGCGAGAGCAGTGCTTGAATGCATGCCCGCAGCTCAGGAGCTTCCATGCAGATCTTCTTATCAAGGTGTGGGCTGGCCCCTCAGATTTTCACTATAAACTTTCCGAATATATCTCTACATTCCACCTGTTTGCATGCCTTCACCCCACAAATACGCTTTCAGAGCCATGACATTCATCCCTGTTTGTACACTTCAATCCAATGCGCCTGCGCAAGTGAATACTCAGTATACTCAAACCTGCTGAGCTGGCATCTGCTATAAAGCAACAAGTAGGACAATGGGTCTAATGGCGGTCTTTTCTACCGAGCTTGGACTTGACACAATTGCTGGGCGGGCTAGAAGCCCCTCACAACACGTGGCCAGCAGACAATTTGACAGGACAAATTTCAGAGAGGCCTAATATGGCCAGTGGCCGTTCATCTGCAGCTCTGTCATGACATAGATGCTGGGCAGGCTACAAGCCCCTAACAACACACAGTCTGACTGAACATGTAGCCTGAACAGAGTAGCCTGAACAGGCCAATGGTCTGAATGGTTCAGTTTGTAGAGATGTAACAGTTGCATCTGCTGCCTTGTCAGAAGCTGAAGACGCCGCGGGCTTCGCCAATGCTGGCACTTGAACAAATGCTCCCCTCTCCCCCGCCAGAGGAGGTCCTGCGCGCAGCCGCCTTCTACAGGCTGCACAGCGAGCTGACGGCCCCGGACTCCAACCACTCGCTGCTCGCCTGCGCGTTGTCAGCCTCCTCTACAGGTGCAGTGCGCGGCCTTTTTCTCCTTAGATCAATGGAATAGAGACTGTAATGGGCGATGGTCTTGGGCCTCTTTGAAAACCTGCATGGTAGAAATGCATCAAAGGCACAGCACCAGGATGCTGGCTTACTCCTTGTCCTATGTGGAGGCCCTTGGTTCTAGTGCCGCACAAGAGTCAGAAGGAGCTGGATGTCCACACGACTTGTGAAACTTGTCAAACACTGAATGCAGCTATCCAACTGGGTTGCTAACCGCTGCACACGGAAATTTGAAGCCTGAAATGTGAGTCCTTGCCGGGAAATGGCGTGCGAACACATCGGTCCTGTGTCATTCCGTCTTCACCCAGGCATGAACCCCTGGATTCATCACCCCAGGCTGGTCACTGAGTTGCGTTCAGGTCCTTGCATACATGCAGACAACGCCAAGAGAACGTGCCACAGAACAATCCGGGCATTCCTGCTGCACCAAAACCCATGACCCTCACCCAGACCCCAACACTCTGTATTTTCCCTGGGTTGTATACCCTCAGTGTCCCCCTTTTCCGCACAGACATGCTAATACATACATTACTACGCTTATTCTATATTCTTTTTGTTGCGCAGACAACCCGGAGGAGAGCGTGGAGAATGTGCTGACGCCTCTGCACCGCTTCAATCCGGCGCTGGGCGTGCGCAGCGGCAGCTACTGGTCCAGCCGGGGGAGCGAGGATGAGTCATCGACCGAGTGGCTGGCGCTGCGTCTGGCGCACCCGCTCTGCCTCGTCAGCGCCGTCAGCATCATGCCCTTCCTCGCATTCTTCCAGCGGGTGCGCGCTATTTTCTTTTGTTGGGTGCACAGGTTTTTAAATATGGTAGACTATATATGGTAGTCCCTGCCGGTGCCATTGTACATCCATCTGCCATTCTCCATGCAATAAAAACAGCATGCAAATCGATGCAAGAAGATTCACAAACCTGCAGGTTGTTGGGGTGCCCCCTGATGTACATGTCGTGGGGTCGAATGGTACTGGTGGGGTGACTTTTGTGAGGGGGCCACCAGCAGTGGAAATCTGTTCCTAGCCTTTTTTGAGCGGGTGCGCGTGCTTCTGTATCCTCTTTCTGTTTTGAGGGAGGAGTGTGTCTCGGTGACGTGGCACTGGCAGCCGTTGCATGTCCTGTCATGCATGGATTGCCTTGCGATGCCAGGCCTACCTTTACCTTTCCCTACCTGTCTCTGCCTGCTGAGGGCGCATTTCTGAGGAAGGTTGCTTTTGTGGCCACAAAATGGGACTTGACTGGCTTGGACTCTTGAAGATTTTCTAAGAAGAAGTAAGGAACACCCTGAGTGCTTCACAAAGCTCAAATTTTTCTCTTCCCGGCAACATGGCTAGGGTCAGGGAATGGCAAGACAGCAGCCTTGTGCGACAGTGACACAGCTTTTTCGGAATAGTCAGTCATTACATTTCACTGGCACTTTGCAGGGCCACCCGATTTATGCGCCCAAGGCGGCGCGATTCGTTTTCTCCTGCGGGGAGGACGTGAAAGCGAGGCCCGTCGGTTCGACGCCCGACAGTGACACGGACGAAGATCCAGAGACGGCTGCGCTCCTAGAAGAGGCGGAGGAGGCAGGCTACGCGACGATAAGGAGCTGCGCCAGATTTAGCGCATGGGAGACCCGCACTGAGGCGTTCCCCATGAGCCAGTCAGACGAGCTGCAGATGTTTGAATTCAAACGGCCCATCCTGTGCGTCGGCGGCCTTGTGAAGGTACGCCTCTCAATTGTGTTTCAGTATCGCTTGGAAACTGGCTCAAAACCTTTTGCTCGTCCGGCTGTCCCTACTCCAAGAGTCTCAAAGCATGCCTTTGACAAAGAGCTCCAGATTTGCATGATTAGGTTGACGGGGGAATTGGTATATCAGTGACAAACATTCTTGCAAATGCCAGACCTGCTCATCTGCATGATAGTGTCAGGCTATGCTCTATGGCATTGGCGTTGCCTGCATTATTTGGGAAGGGCAAACCCAGACACGCTGGCATCTCCTGGCAAGGCCCCTCATTCGTCTAGAAGGGGATGCAGGTAGCATTTTAGCCTGAGCAGCATGCAGTATGGTTGTGTTTTCAGCCTGTTGTGACGACCTTCGTCTGGAGCAATCACTAAGGGAAGTCTTTTTTCTTGAGTTGCTACGGCTGCTGTTGCAGATTGAGCTGCTGGGGCGCACGCAGCGACAGGAGCAAGACAACGCGTGGTACACATGCATAAATCATGTTCGAGTGTTGGGCAAGCCTCTGCACAACTTTGTGCCGGCGTCTCCGCAAACACAGGACCGGGCCGAAGGCAGCAGCAGCAGCAGTGCTCCTAAGAGATGTCCGCAGCAGGGGGTGAAAATCGAGGGTGTACCCCTTGTTTTAGAGGCCCGGAGGGAGGACCCGATGGTGGCGCGGGGGGGACTGATGGCTCTGTCAGAGGGGGGACTGCTGCTGCAGCGGCTGGCCACTGAGGCACAGGGTGCGCTATAACCCAATCGTTGACGGCTTTAAAACTGGTTGAGACTTTATTTGTCACGAGAACCCAGTCACATGCCTGGATTGCTTGAGGCTGCTGATGCTTCTGTCACTGCGTCTCAGTTCTACAATTTCCAGCCACCATCCCTGTTCTTCTGGAGGAGCTGCATGCAAACATAAAACCCCTGCATTCTCCCAGTAAGATTTGCTCTTGAAAAGCTCAAAGCCGGCATAATCGTGCCTAAGAAATGCACGTTGGTCAAGCTGAATTTACAGTAGTCACCATCTGTATGCGCATGAAATTGTGTGAGTCGACCAAGTCAAAGGAATTCAAATGGTTTATATGTAGAGATAGTCACAGAATTTCTGTGGATCTGCATCTGGTAATTTGGATGCATTACAGCCTCTCTGTTGTGGTGCAGGGGAAGGAACAGCGGATTATGACACAGACGACGAGCTGATAGCTGATATAGCTCATGCTGACGTCATCGGGCCGCACCTGGCAGAGGTCGGACTCGAATTCGAATGGCTGGCTGGGGGACAGCCGATGCCCCCATGGATAGCACACCCGCCGCAGCCGCCGCAACAGCAGCAGGCGCCAGCTGACGGCGAGGACTAGTCATGTTTGTTTAGTCATGTGTGACAGCAGCGTTTATGCAAGAGAAGACAGGCGTGCGGTCTTTGATTCAAGGTTTGCATTGTTGAACTTTGAGATATGGGGGAAATTGGGTTCTTGATTGGAATTCATTGCCAATCTGTCTGCAATTTGCAGAGGGTGGGTGGCAAGGTAGGAAAGTCCTTGATTGCTGATGGTTTGATGGAGCAGTACAAAGTTTGCTGGAATTCTATTCATTTAAGCAACACTAGTGTTGAGCGGCCTGTTGTGTGCGATGAGGCTTGCCAGGATAAGAACTCAGACATCGCTCGGACGATGGAGCCTTTCGTGGCCAAGTGCACCTGCCCTGAGGTAATTGCATAATTGCATTCAGCCCTGTGCAATACAAGTATCTGCTATCTGAAACCCTTCCCATCTGAATGTCAGGCAGCTGCTTCTTGTTGGCTTCCGGACTCAGCCCATGGAATGTGCTACAAGGCATTATGCTTGCTCTTCTGCTTGTCCGATTGCTGCAAAGGTCGCTCTGCCCTCTGTTGCTGCATTGTGACATGTTGCTCAAGAATTGCCTTTGTTGGCAGCAACTCTGTGCAAGACGATGTACAAGTAAATGCGTATCACGATTACCAGTCCTCATCACTGGAAGTGAAGCCATCCTCCTCTCCCTCTTTGATGATCCTCCAGCCTGCCACCCATGCACCACGTAACACTTGGGCTACAAGAGAAAGGTATGTGTACTGGATGCATATAAGCAGGTGGGAAATTGGGTCCTGCTAGGTACAGGTGAGGTGATTCAGATGGTGCTTGGGGCAGATGGACACTTTAGGGTAGCATGCACTGATCGTCGGGTGCTTGTTAGACAGGATCTGGCAACACTACAATCTTCAATATGAAGCGATGTACTGCACTTAGGTATTGCTCGATACATGCGAGCTCGAGACACTCGAAAGATGACAAATGAGATGAGTCGAAAGCAGGTGACATGCTGCTGAGTCACCTTCGGGGACGAGAACACGACGCACGGAGATGAGCTGGGCGCCGGAGGGAACGCCGCATTCCTCCAGGGTATGCTCCGGCAGCATCAGCCGACCCTTGAACACTGTCGTCTCCCAGGGGTCCTTGAAACCCTCCAGCCTGCATCAAACTTATCTCAATCTCGTCCTTGCGTACCTCCAGACTCTTTGGCAGCTGAATGGCTGTCAGCATGGCATGCCGATTTTTGCCCACATTCATGAGCTGACAAAAAAAGGCTGCACGCCGCGTGAAGCACCCGTATAATATTGAAGTTACACTCTTGCTAGATTCCAGCAACTTCTTGATCCAAGAATTAGTCAACCCACCCAACATCTTGAGATGGCCTGACAAATGACTCAACATGACTGAAAATGCCAGAGGAGCACCGCGCACCTCTCTAGTTTGTCGGTGGGTTCCCAGCCCAGCTTCTTCTCAATCTCCTTCTGCAGGTCGGCCACTCGGGCGCTTGGGGGCAGCGCCAGCTTGATGTCCTCAAGCACGTCCGTCTTGGTCTCCATGGACTCCTGAAGAACCCACATCCACAACTTGAAGTTATACGAAACATTCACCACGCTTGCCTTTAAATGGCAAGTGTGCGCTGTTAAGCCAGAGTCATGTACAGCCACTCATAGAAGCAAGATGGGCCTGCAGAGGAACTGCGGGCGGAGGCTGCCGAAATTAGACACTTACTAAATCCGTGCTCGCAATATGCAAGCAAGACCCGATCAACCATGGGCATGGAAACCAATGAGATGTGCTAAACCACGCCCCGGCAATTGGGAATCTGACTCATGCTGATACAGAGGCAAGTCTGCTCTCATCTCCAATCTCCAATCAGTCTCAAATCCATTGTTGCTATCATCTGCACGTTGGTAGATTTTCTGGCTCCCGATGTTGCAAAGAGCACAACGGAAGGTTGAGACACAGGAGTTCCTTGGCAGAGCTCCCTGGTTATTCTGCAGACATGGCAAAGCAAAGCCGTGTGATTGCGCTGCGCAACTTGCCTTCCAGTACAGGGACCACTTGTCCTTCTGCAGGCGGGGCTTCACGGTCAGCTGCAGATTTTTGGCGCCTCCAAGCAAGCGCAAGGAGAGGTCCAGAGTGCTGTCTTCCAGGATGCTGTACGTGCTCAGCATGTGTGCGTCCGAGAGCTGCTTCCCCGCATAGCTAAGGCACTGTTCACTCGCCAAGATTCCTGAAACAAGTTCGAAGGCTCAATCTCCCTGATCGTTTTGAGCAAAATGGAACTGATGAGGCAGAAGCGCATCGGAGTGCAGTGCAATGCTCTGCCGGATTTATCGTTGTCTATTATTCAGAAATTCTTCACCTGTCGCTTCCTCGACGTTTGTACGTAGAGACTCGACGGTTTGGCATGGCTCAAAATTTAGGGATACAGTCTTGTCACCCCTAACAAAGATCTTCATCTTTCGGAGCACAGACACCCCTCTCAATGCTCGCCTTATTTCCGCCAGTCCTGTCAAGACAAGATAGAATTTTCAAAACAAATTGAATTGAATTGGACAGACTGGAGAACGTAATTGCTCGCTCGCCTATGTGTAACGACTCCGTAACGCCAGCTGAGGAGATCACGTAACCACGATCTCCCAGCTTTGAAAGACTTCGGAGACAGGATCCCTTGGAACATATCTTCGACCAAATTAAAAGATTCTGCAAGAAATGTACAAAAACTCTCACAAACAGACCATGAGACAAGAGTAGATCCTGTAGAAAATTATTACAGGATGAATGGAATACAGAGGCCGAGGTACGACGCAGCATTGCTGAAGATAAGCAACATGTAGTACTTAAGATCAACTTAATATTATCCTTCAATCGTTTTTCGCATTGTCTGGCGAGGGCATGCTTTGATTCTGTGAGGGCGTGTGAACTTGCCAGTTCAATATCCTCTGAATGACCATCCTTCATTGGCAGGCGTGCAAGTCCTCCAAGGCCGAGCTTGATGGTGGGAGACATGGATGCCTGCCGAGCGGCATTTGTACCCCTGCAATCAACCTGCTCGGCTCTCCTAGCTCAGAACGCAGGTGAGGCCGATCTGTCTTGGCAGTATTATGTGATGTGGTGTTATTGACCCCTGTCTGACTGCTGCCTTCACTGTGAAACTATACACCAACCCCCTGTCCTGATGGGGTTCACTGCTCTATGCAGGGCACACGCAGTGGGAAGATACTGTGCCTCGCTTCAGATCTCTGCGCGAGTCTCTGCTGTCACATCAGGTGACCTTCAATGCTGACATTCCCGACACACAGCCAGGCTCAGAAAGTCTGACAATGTTCTCAACGGCATCGCAGTTCATACAGTGATGTCTGTTGTTGTGAGTGCGAAAGGGTTAGTCCCAAGTACTGACAAATGCCAGGGCTGAGGGCTCATTTGAGTGGCAGATAATGTAGCAAATGCCAAGTCTTACACACCATGGGTGCATACTGTGTCAGGCGGTGACAGGGCATGAGGGGGGGTCTGAGCAGCTCAAAAACAAAGTATCACCCAAGTGTAATGCATGCTTGATCAGGTAGTGGACGAATTCACAGTGGCGGCTCTGGAGGCATCATCGGACGCATGCCTTCGCGCGCGGAACTTCGCAGAGTTCCTCAAATCCACTCAGCACCTTGTGCTCACAGCCTACCCGCTGCTGGCTGCCCGCCACCAGGTGTGACCCTGCCAGCTCCTGTACTTGCCACTTCATTCATTCAGTGCAGGAGATTGCCTGTCGCCCGGGAGCAGCTTTTGAACGCACCATTGCACAGATATTATCCTTGCGGCTACATGCAGCTGACCTCTACACATGCAAATAGAGGCATTGCGTTAGCAGCAGCCTTAACAGCGCATGTGCAAGCAGGTCTCAGCAAGGAAGTATTCATCTTTTAGAAGTATACATGCGCTTGGTAGCACTATTATGTCAAGAATAACAAAGTAAGAATTAGCACATGTCCCGTTGCTACACATACATGGCTCCGGCTGGCGGGGGCCTGTATAAACTCTCAGCACCTTTCCCAACGTTGATTGTTTTGTGCTTGAATGTGGCGAACCCAATAAGGGATAGAATTTTGGCAGCCTCTAATTGCAGCTTGTCTGCAGGACGTACCTTGCCTTTAGGCGGGAAAAGCACATAGAAGATGAAATAACAAGGACAACAACAATGATGAATAAACGTATTGCAAATTTTATTAATAACAAAGATGCTAGTCATAATAGTAATGTGAGTAATTGTACGTAGTAAAAAATAAAGGCTGGACAGGTGGCGGAGCAGCTGGAGAGCTTGAGCATGGCAGGCGGCGCGGCGAGGGAGGCAGGCAGGGCGTCAGAGGGCGTACCTGCCAGCCGTCAGGCCGGTAGCGCGGTTCTGGCTCGGTGGAATGAATTTGCCGGGGCCTTCCTCCTCTACTTTGTGTGCATCCCGCCGAGCCCTCAGGTAGGACATATCGTCACCCGCCTTAATGTGCTCCCTCCTTTCAAAGCTGTTGTGGAAAGCTGTTCAACGTGGGCCCATATTCCGCAGTTCTTCTTGCAATGGGTGTGGCACTTCATGCTCCTTTTACTTCTTCTACACTGTTTGGCATTGCTTGAGATCGCCTCCAAATGTCCTCCGTTAAGGCCTGGTTGCAATTGCAGCAAAAAATTGCGGCTCCACATACAACAAAATCAAGTGGGTGAACAGTGGCCCGCTTGTAGCTGCAAATGATATATTTTCTGCAGACTCAAGAGAATCCTGAGGTATGGCATGCATGGCAGAGTCTGGATGTGTCAGCGGTGCTGAGGCGGCTGCCCCACAGTCTGCAGAGGTGTCCGGAAGTGGCCTTTGCACTGCGAGTGCACCTTGCTGTGACCACCAGAGACTGCGCGGAGTTTCTTCGAGCCCACTCCCGGGCCGGCTGGGTGCAGCAGGCGCTCATGCAGCCCAAACTGCAGCAGGTCGGTGTCTTGCCATGCCCTGCAATTTGACGGGCTCTGTGGTGCTTTATAAAAAACGTGATGTCATGAACACAAGTTGAGGTTTCAGTTAGCTGCTTGGTTCTAATTTCTGGCGGGAACACTGCGTTATTGTATGATAGGGCCCTTGGTGTAGAGTCTCTAGATCACTGTCCTTCAGACGCTATGATTATGACATAGAAAGCCCAATTTCGTGTGTTGTACGCACTAAAATGTGGCATGTCGCAGCTGTGCAATCCTGTTGGGATGTTTTCGGACCCTCTGAGTCCATGAGGACCCAGCTCACTGACATCTGCGCTCTCCCTGCTGGCATGAATCTACCATGCATGCAAAGCTCTGTAGCATCGAACGTATTGAAGAAAGTCAAACAGCTTGAAATATGTTGGTCGCAGATGCGCGAAGGGGCAGTGGAAATGGTGGGATCCGCCTACCGCAGTCTCAGCTGCACAGCTGCGCGGCAGCTGCTGCACTTGCCGGCGCATGGAACGCCCCCAGACCGCGACCTGGCCGCCATTCTGAAAGCCTGCGCCGATCGCGGCAACGGCTGCGCTGCGCGCGCTCTGTCCTCCATGCAAATGGCCGAGCAAGATGCGGAGCAGGCGCTACTGTTCAGGTCTTGAGAGGTCAAGGACCAAGTACTGAAGCTCTGCGCAATTTTGTGTCATTCTGCGTGCATGTGAATATGCATCGACAGCGCCGTTCCAAGTTGGTTATCAATCAGTCCTGATTGTGATATGTGGTTTTGTGTGACGCGTTGAACTGATGTGAATGTCAGAGTTTGCTGAACAGCTTTGCAGCCAAGACAGAAATCTTGTAAATAGCACCCACAATTCTGACAAGCGCCAGCTCTACTGGCAAACTTTCTCTTCTCTCTTTGAAAGGAGGGAACAGGTTTGATAGACTGAGATTAGCAACCCCTCATGACCTCTCTGGTTGCATGTGCCTGGACAGCTAGAAGATGGACTGTTTGTATTTCAATCAAAGCTTCTCACAGCAGCCAGGCGGCAATTTGTTGCCCGCTTAGAGCTTGGCTTGGCCCTGCTGCTCTTTGCGGCGCACAGCGTTCTGCACCGCCCTGTCTAGGGTGGCGTGCAGCGCGGTGTAGTGCGGCTCCAGCTCAGCGCTGACCTGGCCCATCCATGCGCGCACTTTTGGGAAGGCTGCCAGCTGCTGCTCTAGGCTGGGACCCTGCGCATGATCAACACCATGGTCTCCTGAAAGCCAAACTTCAACATTGAAGAAATGAGCATGAGGACAGCAATAACGCCGAAGTTAAGTCATGCATGCAACACAAAAGCCAGTGGCCATGCATGCGCCTTGCAATACACTGCCTCAGCAGTCACCAAACCATGTGAGCCTTGTGAGACGAGCTAAAAGAGTCCTAGGCAAGGCACATGCAAACAAGAGCTCCTTGCTCTTACTTGCGCTGTCCCCGGCGCATAGCCTATGTTCAGATAGGTTTGCCCAAATTGCCATTTTGCCAATCTATTGCAATACGACCGCACCTCTGTTGCGCCATCCAGCAGCCGCAGCGTGACCAGCTCTGTGAGGATGGGCAGGTCTGCCAGGCTGATGTGCTCCCCTGCTACATAAGGGGTGCTGCCCAGCCAGAACCTCTCCATGTCCTGTTCCCAAAATTGCACCACATTTCAGCCACCCTCTGGCATCAGCAGTTCAAACAAAACCGTTGCCTGAAGCTCACCGCAATTTGCTCATGCACACAATCTCTGCAGCAGCCATACATAAATGGAACATGCAAGACTTGCGTTGCAGGGCGCAGCAACCAGACACTGCCTGCCATGCTGCCAGGCAGGCAACTGGTGGCTCTCTTTTAAAGGGGTCACATGAAATTCCCACAAGGGGCAGAGATCAGGAGAATCCGTGTTCGAAATCTCTGTTCTAAGAGATTCCTCGAGTTGTAGCAGAGATCTAGGAGATAAAGGATTCCGCTGTGCATGTCCCCCACCTGGAGCGCCTTTCTGAGGACTGCTTCGCCGTCGCGGGCCTGTGCTTCGCTGGCGGGCTGACCGGACATGGGCGCCAGAATTCTGTTCCACACCTGAGCGGTGCACCCGCGGCGGATGGTCAGATGGTGCCAGTCCAACGCCGCATCCACCCTTGCGCGCAGCCTCGCATCCCCTGGAGAGAACGAATGAATATGTCAGTCAGATTAGGCTGCTTGCAGCCAAATGAGGGCTGCACCAACGCTCGACTCTCAGATTCTTACAGTCAGAGTCTGTTCATAGCATACAGCATGGCATACAAGCACTCGGTTTTCACCAACCAGGGACCAGCCATGCTCGAAGGTTGCCTGGTGTGGTTGTATCCAAGAAACAAGAGGCTGCTTGGACTGGTGCCTCCCAAAGAGGACGAGCTGAGGGCAAAAAGATCCCAAGAGTAGATTAGCATGCAAGGGCATGCGTGTGGCAAAGTGGGGACTTGCCTGGATACCAGTGGTCTGGCACGTTGTATTTTAGCGCAAGATACCTCAGTATGGCACAGCTCTCGGGCAAGCAGAAGCCATCCTCGTCCTGCAAGGAAGCACAGAGTTGCAACTAGTCAAATGCACGTCTTGTAAGGTTCTCACCAAGGACAGCTAAGATCAGCTAGATCGATCTCATCAACACCACACAGCATGCGCATGTCAAACCTGCAAGGCTGGAACTTTGCCAAGAGGATTGATGGCTAGGTACTCTGGGGTGCGTTGCTGATTCTTGGCAAGGGGCACACGTTTCTCGTCCACAGGCAATTGATTACACCTGCAAAATTTTACTAAATCATTGGTGAATTTCAACGAAATTCTTGATGTACAATGCTTCTCCGCCTCTCAAGCAATCCATTAAAATGGGCAATCAACACTCTCGGATTTTCGGGACTTGAAATGACTGGGA
Source organism: Coccomyxa subellipsoidea C-169 (assembly GCF_000258705.1). NCBI lineage: Eukaryota > Viridiplantae > Chlorophyta > Trebouxiophyceae > Coccomyxaceae > Coccomyxa > Coccomyxa subellipsoidea. Next base: position 332,441 of record NW_005178027.1, read on the forward strand.
AATATATGGAAACAGGATTAATTGCCTGGCAAACAGCAGAACAGAGCGACTAGGCTGGGAAATGAAGTCAAAGTACAGTGTGCTTCTGGTGGGAGCCATCTGTACAGATCAAGTCAAGCTTTGCGATCTGGCAAGCGGCCCAAATGCTCCTTGACATTAAAGTACTTTTACTGAGAGTTTTGTCGCCAGAGGAATTGATATGACTCCCAGCAGGGATCACCGTCAGGATTCCATCAGATAGTCAAATGACGTCACTCCTGAAGAAACCTTGGAAACATGCTCTGGACAAAAATGTGTTGATAATATCCATTTTGAGTGCAGCAAGTACACTGGTGCCAAGCTTATGAAATCTCTTATGCAATATTGGCCCAAGGAGGCAGGACACTTTCAATTCTTGGTGTCAAGACCTTACATTACATGATAGCATCATGCATGATATCTGCGCAGGATGTTAATTTACTGCCTAGCCACCCAGAGCGCCGTGGATCGTTAACTATTCCGTTGCTAGCTATTTCTAGGTGACATTCAATGCGCGCTACCTAATGTATCAGTAAGGTTGTACGTACGACGGCATTACAACCGTCAATACTAGTCATTGTTAGTAACAATGTAGCCCGGGCCCGCCAAAAGAGGTCCACCCTCCAAAACATGTCCCGAGACAGTCCTGACATGACCACGTGCAATTCCAGGAATGCAGTACTAGAGAAATTTGGACAAATAAATAATGGCCACTGCTTCAGACTGTGCAATACACCGCACAGTGCAGGATCTACCAAATAATTCAGCAGACATGCTATAAGTCTGGACCGTGACTGATTGAATATGAATAATTATCCCTGCCTATGGTATGACCCAGGCCTCCCTCAACAGGACTTCGGTGCGTGCGCACCACACCCCTCCCTATAAAGACCCCTTTATTTCCCCTGACCCTCTTCTTTCCACATGCATTTCATTGTCTCTATTCATGGCTCAATTCTGAGAGAGCCACTGCTTTGCCCGCTCGCGCATGTTATCATAGTCCTGCCCCCTTAGGTAATCCCCAGAGAACAACAGCATCTGTTTGGCTGGCGCGCCGCTCTCAGCATCCTTAGAGTCATCGGCAGGTTTGCCGCTAAACCCCTTGGGCATGGGAAAAACCTGAAGGGGTTCGTTAAGTTCAAACGGCGCATCGCGCAGGCTCAGGAAGAAGGCATCGCTGCCGTCCCGCGCGCCGTTAGTCATGGATGTGTCATTGCTGCCGTTGGTCATATCCAGCTCAGCAGCCGGCCCCAGTGCAGTGTCCTCGAAGGAGCCCAGCAGGGCTAGCGAGGCTCCCGAGCGTGCAAAGTTGGCCAGGAGATCCACCATGCTGAGCATGTCAGGCCGCTGCATGCGCAGCACAGCATGACCGTCAGTCATTTACTATTGAGATTCCGAGCTTTTCCTGCCCGAGGGAAGGTATGTCCGCAGACAATCTGCAGGTAGAGGCTGCCAATCAAGCCACCCCTTGATGGAAACGTCAGGACCAAGCAATACCAATCGAGGACGGGCATGGGGCTCAGCATTTGTACCGCCTCCCGCCATCCGGGGCTTCCAGTACTTTCTAAAGGACAGAGTCCCAGCATGGCACGCAATATAAATTAAGGGTTCCTTGCCCTGTCGATTAGATACAATGCATACTCTTGGAAGTGCTTTCTGTACACACTTTCTCTGTGCAGCATTAGTGATGTAACTCAAAAACCCATCTCAGCAGGTAGGGATACCATGGCATCACAGATGCGCTCTTATTGGGCAAGACATGTCGTGTTGGAGAGGCAACGATGGACCCACAAAAGGTCAGCTTCTGACTGGTTTTAATAAAGATATCTAAGAAATATATAGGATATATACATGAAACTGTGTAGAAAATGATGGGGTGTGTATTGTTACCAGGAGGGCGGCGCGGCTGCCAAGGAGGTCTGCTTGAGGCAGGTCTCCGCGCACATAATCCTGCAGATGGAAGCTCCATTTGGGGGTTTTGCCATGCACTCTCACCGCCGAATTTATGGCCTCCTCTGAATCGTCCACCCCGTAGTACCTGGACACAAGAGGCTCTGTGAACTTTCTGAGCTACTACAGGTTAACCCCTGTTATGGGAGAAGGACGGAATTCCTGTAAGGAAAAAGAAATGAAAAGTATTAGGAAAGTCCTGAGCTATGACTTTTTTGTTGCCTAGTGCTGCATGGCAAAATCTGCCACGCCTCCCCAGCCAGCACAGGATATTCTTTGTATGAAGAGGCCTCGTCAATTGTAACTCTGCTGTCTCAGAGCACTGGAGCCATCTCTTCCTGTATACTTCCCAGTTCCTACCTGAGATTTCAAAAGATCACGCCTGGGACTGCCTGATCAAGGTCATACCGCATCTAGAGCATGCCAAGGGATCTATTTGCAATCTCAATGTTGGAAAGGGCATATTGCACATCAAAACCGAAGAGGACAATGCGTCACCTGATGTCATTGGGGTGGTCTGTAGGGAACTCGTCAACCTTGCTCGACACCTCAATTGCATTGCCGCAAGGCACATCCAGGAAGCTGGCAATCTTGAAGTGGTCCATCAGTTGCTTGAAGGCGACTGGCTCCTGCAGGCTGATCCCTTCTGGCTTTGCTACTTTCTTGGTCGCATCTGGATCCTTGGCATTGTCCTCCTCCTTGGCTCCAGCCTCCTCAGGCTGAGCTTTTGCCTTGGCGCTGCTTGCGTTTCTGCTCTGAGACTGTGCCTTCCCGCCAGCTTCCTTGTCCGCGAACCCTGCAGCGCTGCCCGCTTCCTCAGGCTGCTCCTTTGCGGCGGCATCAGTGATCCCCTGATCAACCCACACCGACAGATGTTTCTTCATAGCATTCAACAAGACGAATCAAATTCCAATCCTCTCTAAAATTCGTCAGCACCATGCAGACATCAGCACAATGCATGCCAAGCAGCGTGCATGCATAGGCAAAATATTTTGGCGTCAGGCATGCTGGTTCCATTAAACCAGGAAAGAGGCAAAGGGTACTATGGCGCACATCTTCTGAGGAGAGCACCCAGACGCCGTCTCCCACTTCCTCACCCCGCAGTTTGTCCAGCGCCTCTCGTAGGTCATTGCTCTGAGCTGATATCACGGCGGCCCCGGCTGACTCAGACTCTCCACTGACCAACTTCTGCTTCGGTTCCCACACACCGCTGCCTTCCTTTGCGCGCTCTCCCTTCCCAGCCTCAATTGTCTCCCCTGAACTCCCCCCATCAGGTCTGGCAGCTTCATTGGATTCCCCCTCGCCCCTCCCTGCTTCGCTGGCTGGCTGCTGAGCGTCCTTCTGCTGGGGATCAGCCGCGCTGCCTTCGCCAAAGAGCGTCTTGGGCTGGGAGGACTCATCGGGAGGCACCACCTGCTCAGGCGCGTCCAGCGGAAGGAACGCCTCCTCCCGGCCGGGGTCCCCCTGGCCGGGGTCCCCCTGGTCCCCCTCGCCAGGGTCCCCTCGGTCGGTGTAACCTTCCGCGGGGTCCCCGTCGTGCGGGAGCGGCTTCGCGGTCCGGCGCTTGCCGTCACTGCGGGCCCGCCTCGCATTTTGTGAGTTCGAATCGGCGCCTGATCTGGCTCTGCGTGCTTCTGGCTCCTGCTTGGCAGCTTCTGTGTTGACTGCAGCTGCCGCTGGCTCCTGCTGCAGGCTTTCTGAACCGGCAAGAGTTTCTGAGGCTGAGTCATCTTTGTCATCGTTCGCCGCATGCTTGGCGGCTGGTGCCCCTCTGCCGCGCCCCTTGCCTGCCCTCCTTGCTAGCTTGCTGCCCCTTCTGGTGCTCCGAGGGCGTTTCTTTGCTGACTGAACATTGCTGCTAGTAGATTCAGCCTGATCCACTGAATTGGAGTCCTCCTGTGTGCCCTGAGCGTCACTGATCTGCTTCTGGCCGCCGCTGAGGTTGTCAGAGTCTTGAGGTGCCTCGTCTGCAGCCTTTTCTGCGCTGGCGCTATTAATTGCAGTCCTTTCTGATCCTGATGGCCGATGCACTTCCCTCTCCGTGGATATATCTGTACCCTCTGTGCTCACGCCACCATCTAAGTCCTTCTTTCTAGCCTTGCCTGCACGTCTCCTATGTCTTCGCTGTCTGCGGACCTTCACTCTAATTTCCTTCTGCGGCCGGGCTGTGCCTGTTGTCCTTGCGGGAGATTGCAAGTCATTGGTGCTCACAAGGGGTTGCTGCTCCTGGTCTGAAGCTGCGCTGTTGCTGGCTTGCTGCAGCTTGTGTTTGAAGAACCTCTTCGATTGCTGCGTTGCTGCCAGAACCTGGGCTGTTGCAGCTGACAGTACCAAAAAGAGAAAGATTGACCTGAAGGGTCTCATGGTCCCCTGGGCACATGCCACATGGAGCTGTTCAAATCCACTGTGCTCAACTACTTTTCATCTTGCTCTCATGACACTAAATTTCGTGTTCGCTAGCTCTTAGCTGAAATCGCCAAGGAATCGCATAAGAATATAGGAGCCTACCTTGGTGCGAATAGGGTTAAAGCAAGCTTCCGAAAAAACTGTCGACCTACAATACAAATGTATAAAGGAATGAATCAAAAGGCACGATTGATACTTTACAGTCGACCAGAAGTTCCAGGGTCCCATGATGTATAGGCAAAGATGAGTCTTCCAACAGGCACTGTTCACATTGGTACCAAGCGTTCATCGCATAAAAGATCATTTTGACGGTAGGAATATTTTCGAGTACCTGTGAGGTCCTGCTGTACCCAGAATCCAGGCTTTAGTCAACCTCAGAAAAAGTGTTCACGTAAATGCACGTCCCACTCTTCCACGACACCACAGCGTCAACGCCGTGGCGCTTGATGGGTGAGTAGATAGGTAGTACACTTACGTGCACGATTTTTCTGCAGAGACGAGGTCTGTGAGCTACAAAAATTTTGGTTACAATTAGACGACTTTCCCTCCTCACGATGCTGCTGCAAGGAGTTTCGAATTCAAGCCACGTGGCCCGAATGAGTCATTGGAAGGCCCCCTCAAGTATGACATGCAGGACTCTCTAAGCTTGGCTCCTTGTAGTCTTGACTTCAAGGCTACTAAAAGGCTATTTTGATACTTCTTCTTTTCTGGCAATGTACATATACCGTTCATAGAGCTCTAGAGTCTTTCTGGCCAGCTGCTGCCAGCCGCTGCGCAGCAGCAACGCGTAAATTTGATCAGATCATGACAATTTAAAATTTACAATCTTCACACCAAATCTCAATGTACTGCATGTTGTCCCACAGCAGAGCATGCATGCCTGGTGTGTGCTGCTTCCAGACCGATATCTACTCTAAACTGGAAAATTCAAAAAGTATTTGAACAGCTGGGCTCAGCACACCTGTTTGAGCCATTGCCAATCAGGACAAAAAATACCAGTTCTCAATTACAGTTCACCAGCTCAATAAAAAAGACAGTACTGGGCTACCCGGGCCACACTTCGTAGACAAATACAAGACCAATAGCAAGCCTGGCATTTTCAGCCAGCCAACATATTTGTTAGAAGCTACAAAATTGCACATCTATTCCTGCACTCTTGCCATGAATTTATTGCCAATGATAACAAAATTTGGAGCCCCTGGACCGATACAAGTAACATGGTGGAACATGCTGCTACCGTTCAATGGTAACCTTTGCCATACAGCACATTGTAGTAAATACTTGATGAGCCCGGCAGGAACTGTTGGTACAATTGGAAAGCAGGCCGACTAATGGCACCTCGCTGATGTCACCCTTGCGGCAATCTTGAAGCGCTGACATCAGCGCATGTGCCACATGAGTCAGCAGCAGGAGATTCATCAATGATCGAACACAGTCAGCAGCGTCCCATCTGCTAAACTGCAAAGCTTGGCCAGCTGCAACCTCCACAGTAAACATAATTTAGTATCAATGGTTCAATATGCATGATCATGGAACGTTGCTAAGTGATTACTCATCGTATGCCCACAGGCGCTCCTTCAACGAGTGTCCTGGCTGCGGCATCAGTGCCGCCATCTGCAGATTCTCCGAGAAGTGCCCTTCTGGACTTTGCCAGCTCAGCGAGTTCCCTGTAGCCCACAAGCTGCACATGCGAGGGCAGATTCCTCGCAAGTTCCTCCACCAGAGCCATGCTGATATCGGGTAATTTATATAGATACCCCAGGCTGCCCCGGGATAACTCCCCCAGTTTCTGCGCCACGCTCACCCCGGGGTCCTGCGGCCCTAGCCAGCGGTAAACTTCCCTGAAGGTTTCCAGGCTGCCTATCTTGGCGGGCACATAGGGGGTGATTGGACTGAAGACTGTCTGGATGCTTGTGTTGCTCAGCCTGCCCAAATATGCCTGCATGGCTGGCTCGTTGTCATAGTTGTCCCAGTGCACATACCTGCTCAAGCTCAAAATAAAACACCAATTTAGTTGATGACAAACAACACACTACGACGTGAAAAGATTGGGGCTTATGAAATGTGCACAGATGCATGCCTGGCTGCACATTCATGGTGACAGTAGAAACTAGATTTTGTGCGCTACCACTCAGTACCATTATCACTGCAATCCTCCAGGCAGGCAGCTGTGCAAACAGCAATTTGTGAACCTGCAGCAATCATTCTGAGCCCACAGCTAATACAGATGACTAAGGTCCCCATCATTGCTTTTTTGTGAACAATAATTGGAATGGTGGAGGGAACGCACGCAGACGAGGACAGCATGGCGGCAGCAGCAGCAGTGCGACTGATCATCTGGTCAACCAGCGGGTCGTCCGGGGCAATGATGCTTGGATGCATGAAGCCGAACCCAGACGGTCCCATCAGGAAACTGTCCTTGCCCGTCACTAGCCCATTCCTGCACAGAAGCCGCATATAAACATAACACATGTGAAACTTCCCGGCAATTAAATTGTAATATCCATGGGATCTGCCGGGAATTTGTGATGCATCTGCAAAGTGTAGTATAAAGACAGTGGCATGCAATTGCATGACTGTTCCTTTTTGCAAGAGCGCCCTGCGTGTATAATGCTGGCATAAGCAAGGTTGTTGGGCAAAACAGGAGATCACATTTGTTGATGGAAGCTCGGGAGGCAGGAGAGCTGCACCTGAAGTACCATGTGAGGACAAAGGGCGCAAATTCGGCCAGCCGGTTACTAATGGTCCATGTGACGGGCGGGCATGCTGCGCCGATGACCTGGCACTCGCTCAGCCGGTCCTCCATTCGCTGCCGCTTCACATTGAACGCCATCTGTCACATGCGCAACGTGACTATTTAAAACACGGATAAGCATGGAACAGAGACTGGAAAACGTATGACAACAGAGATTGAATGTATGAAACAGTGAAGATTCTCCCTAGACAGCCAGTGAAGTGACTCTCGCTGTCCAGTCCAAGAGTGCAATGCAGAGCCATTCTCCAATTCGACTCACTAGGTCTCATCTCTCTCCGTGGAAAGGTGGTTATTGCATGCAGCAAGGGCCGGGCAGTGGGCCGTACTGCCTTTGTTACGGGTCTTGGAATTGGAAGAAAGACGTTCCTGCAGTGTCCAGAAGCATGCCGGCAACATGATACATGACCAAGAAGTCTACAGCCTGAAATGAGTGCTTGATGGATGGCTGCAAACCTGCATGTTGTCTCCGTCGCTGGCAATGATAGCAATGTAGGTGGTAAGCCGCGAGTAGGGCCCAGCTGGCAGCGGCGGCGACTGCACCAGCTGCCCAGTCACAGCTGGCATGCGCGACCTGCCAAGCAAACACTATTACTTGTTAGGAAATTGTATTTCGGCCCATCTCCTGTCTCTCCATGCTCAGGTGTCTGTAGTGCCCCTTTGGCCAAACCAGGCCTGTCTTTTACGCATCCCTGCTATGCATGCTGTAATAGGGTGCCCCTTCTAGAGATCACATCTGGAGATCACCAATGACCTGAGAAACACTGTATCTATCCTCTTTTGTGACCCTCTGCTTGGGGGAATTTACCTCCGGTAATGCCAGCCCTGCTCTTTCCTTCTTGTTGCACCCAGGATGACCAGAGCACAGCATGAGCTGTGAGCAGCAGATACCAAGGGCTCATGGAGAGAGAGCTGGCAAGGGGCGCGCACTCACCAGAATGACAAAGAAGAGCAGTAGTCTGACACCAGGGATACTTCTGTGTGGTGCTTGCTGCATATGGCCACCACCTGCGCACACGCAAGGCAAAAGTTTTAAAATTCCATGAGCTCCTGGAATCATTCATAAGCTTGCATATGTGCACAAGCAAATCAAATAATACAGTATGTGTGTGCACCAGGAATGCAAGTGCGCAACATTTTAAAGAATCAGACAAGTTTGCCAAGAAGCACATGGACTCGAAAAGCATGTAATGCTTAATCCACGATCACCATATGAGGTGCTGTAAGAAAGGATGCATGCACCTCCTGTGTCCCAAAGTAGCCCATGACAGACAGCAGGCTGCTTTGGGAGCGAGCAGCCTCGGCGATGGTGTCATAGAGAGCGGCTGAGGTTGTGTTGGCATCGCACATCTCCGGCAGGTGGAATGCGAACAGCTGCCGGGAAGCTACCATGTCTGCTAGGAAGCCGGCATGCAGCAGCCCTGGATCCTGCGCATTCGCAAGGAGCCCCTTGACTTCCAACTTCAGATGTCACACTAAAAGGGATGAGCAGAAAGAAGCTTGAAGACTTGCTGATCCTGGCACGTCCAAGTCACAGCAGCCACAGGGGTCGATCAATTGGCACAAATCTCAACCCCGGGCAAGGGACAGTGTTGTCAGATTGTACGCAATCAGAGCGAGAAGCGATGTCACACATTTGGATGACATGTGGCTGCAGCTTCAGGAAGCTGGCTTGCATGCTTTTTTTGGACAGGGCGTGCAGTGTAGCATGTGGGCAACTTGGACTCTCAAATGCAGGTTCATTAAAAGATTCCAAACACTGGCAGGTAACGGAGCCCCACTGCGTTTTGTATACCTTTAGTAGAAGAATTTGGTAGTCTCTTTTCGCGACTTTCATAGTCCTAGTGCAAGGGCAAGAATAGTACCTGGAGAACCACGAGGGAGCCGGTCTCATTGCAGAGCGGGTGCAAATTGGTGAGGGCCCAATCAGTGGCTGAGGGGGCATCCCTCCACTGCAAGTGTGCATTAAGCACTACAGGTAGGTCTTCAAAGACCGAGAAACCCAAGAGCATTGTGTTCTGTCCAATCAAGGAGGTGTTGAGCGGTACTGGCACGCTCTGATGTATTCCAGCCAATGTGACAATGTTTGGAAAGCTCCAGGGCTCATCCGGCGAGTAGAGCACTCTTGACTGCAGCGCTCCTGCATGGAAGCAGCAGCCGCGTTCGGTATTTGATTTCTGCAGCAGCCTCAAGCAAGGCATGATGAGACAAATGGCTTGAGTCTCACGAGTTTGATGGCGTTGGTCGCATGATGGGAGGCAAGAAAATGCCTGAAAGGACAGAATTGTATGATTGCGCATCATTCCGCTCCATACCTGATGCTTTGGCAATGGTGCCAAGCTCCTCAAGGGATCTCACTTGCTGGAAAGTGGCATTCTGCAGAGAGGGCTCCTCTGTCCGAGCAGACTCGATCCATGTGTCATCAGTGGGATTTATTTTGCCAAATGCCGTCGGATTTGTCGCCTTCCTATTTATCAGTCCAACCAGGACAGAGGCAGCCAGTTGCTGTTCACGAGGGAGATCTGCGAGAGATCACGGAAATTAAGATCTACAACCTGGGATCCTTGCTTGTAGATTGCTGTAAAATTAGATAAAGCCTTTACCTCTGATGCTAATGATGTACACAACGTCCTTGCTCTGCACACTGGGGGTAGCAATCAAGAGGAGGCAGCATGCAAGCAAAAGATTGCTCGTGCCCATTGGTGCCTTCACCACTGTCGATACGTTTAGGCACTCCACATCAATTGCGTCCAACTTCAGGGTAGGATATATGCGATTTCTTGGGAATGTCGTCTCGGATATCCGATAAAGTTGGCGGGGAGGTGATGACGCATGTGGTCAGATGGATCACATGATCCTACTCAGCACGTTGACGTCACAACCAAAAATTTTCTGGGTGTCTGAAAATCTTTACAGTGTCACAAACTGCCACATTGACTTCTCAAGATTCATGCTCCATCCTGATCAGGTTCGGACCCAGCCCTGCTGCATGGAGCTTTGAAGCCTACGCATGCGCATGCACATGCACCGGCCAGCCTGCTACTACTCTTTAGTGACTCAGTTCCTCAAACACCAAAACATGACTCATGACAAGCAATATCATACATCAAAGGGTCTGCATGTAAGCAGACCCAACACAGCTTTGCCTACTACCACTGTGCAGCACTGGCAGATGCCATGTTGCGAAACTTCTCGTACAATTGCAACCTTAGGCTCACAGGAGAGGTTAACACACATTGAGCTTGTAGGCCTGCTGTGAGCAAACCAGCTCTATTTAGCTAGAACTTGAGAATGTTGAAGCAAATTTTAAGTAGTTCCTGGTGTAGTGCTCATATGGCTTCAATTCACTGTTTGAAATTCTTGTGTTCTGTCACGATTGGTTTTGGTTACAGATATCTATCTGAGACTGATCTCAGACAAGCGGCCTTCCAGGAAGGCGCTGTCTGAGTGCGCAAGAGGCGGTGAGCTTGCTTGGGGATCCTTGCCATTCTCCTGCTGAAAACACACATTGAGAACATCAGTGCTTGGTCAAAATCACTCCTCTGCACAGCGACTTCAAATTTTTTGCAGCTGCAGCTCATGAGGCCAGTGACCTTGCAGGCATGCAACGTGTCCTGTCTCTATCAGCATCTTTCAGTGAGACTCTACAATGTGCTCCCTTTGAGGGTACCCGGTAGTGCATTTGCGTGACTTAGTCAGCCACTCTGGAGCACTGGAAAATAAAGGAGCTCAATACAGATTGGCAAGAAGGGGCGCACTTGATGCTTGGGTACATCCACAGGGTGGCCCGCAGAAGGGGTGAGTTCTACGCCGATGATGACATCATCTCCTGGGTTGCGCACAATCACTGCGCGCCGCATAGGAACCACCCGTTCGTCCCCTTTGTCCTGATCTGTTCCCTCCCTTCCTCCCTCCCCCCTCTGCCTGCCTGCAGCACCCACCACCACTGCTGTAATAAAGGCAAAAGAGCCTGTTAGTGACAGGCCCCGTGAAGCATGGAATGCACACCAGCAAGAGGTGAGAGGCATTACAACCAATAAGAAGATTGTGTGCAGCTATCACGCGGAGTTAGCCCTGAGCCCAGGAATATCTGACATGCAAAGCCTCGAAAGGAGCTGTGTCACGTGTCATTTGGGCAATGATCGTAGAGTCCCAGCGAAGCTGACAGTCTCGGGTTGTTGTTATTAGCCACTCCTCACAAGTCTGTGCTTTGGCTTGGAGGCCATTAAAACGGGAACTAATAATCAACGTATTGCACCGTGCAGATCATGCGACGGGTTGCTACATTCACTTGCAACATGCAGGTGACCCATTCAGCCATTCAACCCCTTTGTCAGCCTTTTATATCACCTCACAGCACCTCATGGACTGTCTTTTCTGTGATGACACAGAAACCTGCGCCAAAAGTAGCCTGGATGGTACGTCCCAAGATCTTAGCACTCACGCTGATGGATCTGCCTTGCATTGCCTGAAAGGCTTGCACACAGTCACTGATTATGCAGCGGCCATGTGCAAGCTGTCCAGGCGATGCAAGGCAATATGCTAAGATCTTGGGACAAACCATACAATTTGGGCTCACAGCAATTGTCATTCATCAGGGCCTTACATACTTGTTTACAACAGCAGTGGAAGGGGATGCATTTGTACCTGCTGAGGATGTGCGCGGCAGCTGGTTGCGGTGCACGAGTCGCCAGGATGCCATGCAGCCGATGGAGCACACCAGCACCGCTGCAATGCCTACCCCTGCATCGCAGGCTTAGTTTTGAAGTTCACACCTTCCATGTATAGGGCTAAACTGCGGCTGCTTCAGCATCTCTGTGAGGCGAGCTCCGCTGTTGAGCAGCTATTAAGTGGCAGCTAAAGCTGTGGGCGAATCCCTCACCTCTGCATCATTGGGATTTTGTTCCTGTTGTTCCTCTGGTCGAGAGAATTCAGATGATCCGACTTAAATCACCCTTGGGCAGAGTAACTTTGTAAAATGTGGGCAATTCTCATCTTTCGAGAGGTCATCTGCCATATATTACACCGGTGAGTCACCCTAATGAGTAACTCCTACCAACGGTATACATGTATGATTCTGCAAGCAAAGAGGCAGCTCCACACAAGCTACAAACCCAAACAGTCCGGGGGACACCACCTCATGAGCCATAATCCCGGAGCAGATCCCATCCTGAAGGTTAGCACCAGCAGTTCCCGTTCTTTCATGAAACAGAGGTCGTCCGGGAGCCACATGGAACAAAATTCAGTTTACAGGCACCCACCAGTGATGAGGATGGTGTTGAACAGGGGGGTGGGGCTAATGAGCCCATTGGGATTTCCCGGCACCGGGGGCGCGAAAGGGTTGTTGCCCCAATCGGGAATGGAGGCGACATCTGGCGCAGTGGCATTGGCTGGAGGATTCCCTGCACCAGTCACAGCCCACGCCGCAGAGGGCGCCACCACTGCCCCACCAGCCGCCTGCAAGAAGACATCGATATTATCACTATTACATACCTTTACTGCCAAGAGGCAAGCTGCATCCTGCAGACAAGCTGCAGTCAAAGGCTGCCATAATTCTACTACTTGTTGGGTTTCACCAGATCCAAGCAAGCCAAATCAACTGTGGGAACGGTGCTCAGTATTTCCACCGCCCCCCGCCAGCCGTAGCCAAATAATCTTCTTATACATGCTTGTCCAGAAAAGTCATTCTGCTCAGCGCCTCTTTGCACGCCCGACTCTCTCAATGAACTCATATAGCAGTCTCTTGTCACTGCGGATGGTTCCTATGAAGATCTATCCTTCGGCAATCCTTACAGCAAAGCACCTGTGCACATTTTTCGTTGAAAACGTCTTGCAGCGTTTGGATGAATTTGGTGGGGCATGCAAGAATGCTCTCAGCAGTAAAAGGAACTTACTTGATTCAAGGTGGCCCTTGTGATGGCAGAAAGGGGTACCACATGCCCAATTGTTGCTTTGACCGGCCGAGACGGCCAAAACAGCGCCCATGCAACAGCTCAGAGGATTCAATGCATATGAGCATGGCAGCGCGCACCACTCCTGCCTGTTGGGCGGCTGTCGGGCTGGTTGCCAAGAAACCGATGCTAGGAGGCAAGGTCTCAGCAGGGGCCATCAGCGGAGAAGCTGCCACAAGCGGCAGAAGTGATCTGCACAACACCAGACGGAAGTCCCTTCAATTGCACCTTTTGTTATCAAATCATGCATGCTCTGTCAGAGCTTCTCACCCTTCCTTTGCATCTGAAGCAGGTCTTCAACGGCAGCACTCTATACTTGTAGGAATGCCTTGGACAGAAGAGTGTGTCAATTGGCGCCAAATTGTGCTGACTTACATGCTTGTGGGGCCTGGTGAAGGAGCAGTGGATTGTGGTTTGTCAAAGTCAGTGGCTCCCATCAGGCGCAGTTGCCTGCCATGAAAAACACCTGCATCCACAGACTTGTCACTATTACTAGTGATGCTGACATACTGCCTTTTGCAACAATTTGCTGGCTGCACCGCACTGCATCATGCAAGAGCACCTGCCTCTGACTGGGCAGAGTCAGTTTTATTTCATGACTACATGCTGATCCTGTGAGGAAGCAAGGTGCGTCTGCAGACAAGCTCTGCAGGTAAAGGCTGTCAGATATCCTGCCCCTTGTTTGGACTCGCCAGACCCAAGCAAGACCCAATCAACCGTGTGCGCGGTGCTGCTGGCCCCTGCCAGCCGGGGCCCAAGGTGATGAAGGCATATGATTGCTGTTTGTCTGGGGGTGTAAGATTCACCCCACCTGCAGTATTGCCTTGTTGCTCTGCAGCGGCAGCTATTGCTAGTCTGCTTCCGTGGGCTGTGGCCGTAGCTGACAGCACTATGGCCATCAGCCAGAATTACACGGCTCTGCCATGGTATGGATGAGGGCGCTTCATGTCAGGGAAATCCTCTGCAGCTGGTGAGGTGCATCTGCACAGACAGCCTCAAGAGCGTGAAGCCTTGATCTTTTGCTCGATGTTCTGTCCATTCATTGCTTGAAAGGAAGGGAGAGTGTACCTGGTAAGGTAAAGGTTTTGGTTCACGACACTGACGCAAACTTGGTACCTGTATAACGGCCGAATTAGTGCAGCACCTGAATAATGAGCAGGCAGCCAAAATTTACTGACTTGGTAGCAACGATGACCTCCAATGCGATCGGATGATTCAGCACTGCTGGCATTACGAGGGTCATGGCATATACTAATGAGCTTGAAGGCAGCACCTGAGGCGGTGTGAGTAAGCAGAAGGTTCGTCCTGTGCTGCACAAAGAGAGATTGACTACGACAAGAAGTCAAGGACAGCAGCTAGCCTGCATGAAATAGGTGCTTCTCGGTCGTGCTCAGGAGTGTCTCGGAACCTTGGATCTTTGCTGTCAAAAGTACGCCATTATTTGCTATCTTATTGCTCTTTGCAAGGAAGCCTTGTGTTGTCAAGAAATAACCTACGATTCACGACGATTCAAGGAATTTGTTCCTTTCTAACGTACGCAGCACGTAACGCAATCATCGCAATCGGATACGAAGTTGACGATGAAAGGCTTTATCTTGGATGCATCGCTGGGAAAGATTTTCTCATGCCCCTAGAAACTATCCATGATTTGTCAATCTGAAGGTCTCGATCTCACACCAGACATTCCCGACAGTCTTCGGAAATTGCAACTTGTGCTTCCTAGACAAGATGTGAAGTATTTAAGTTGCGCGAACAGCAGTCACTTTATTGTTCTGGTGCAGCATTGGCTGTTACAGCTCATGGCGTTTGAAGCATGTGATCACAGAAAAAGCGCGCCAGCTCGTCATTGAATGTTTGTGATTGCTTTATGCTGAAAATTACAAGGCAATTTTTAGTCAAGTCCTTCGTAGCTGATTTAACGATGGCTGCTCGTGGAATGGCCATGCGCACCTCCCACACCAAAGCAGGTCATTTTGATGTGTCGAAACAATATACGAAGCTTTCGAAATCTGCAAATTTCCGATCTACATGTCTGCAAGGACAGCATCTTTCGAGGCAGCAGAGCGGACGAGGTACTTTGTCCCTGTTACAATTGCAGCTGCAGGTCCTGATGCTTCCGCTTTTGAAGGCAGCTGATCACAGAATCAAAGTACTGAGCTGAGATATGTCGTCATTGTCAGGGCTCCGGTCGACCTGCAGCAGAGCGCTCAGCCTGCAAGAGGAACCCTCTATAATTATTCTGGATCCTGGTCAGTCTTCTTGGTCCCTCTACGATCAGCCAGAGCTGTACGACCGGATTTTCTGCAGAAGCGAGCGTGATTTTGCCGGCGAGGTTGGGCTGCCCATCTGCACAATTGACTGTTGCCAGTGGATGAAGCGTTGCCAAGCCAGCTTGTGAATTTGACTTTCTTGATGAGCCACCAGTGCTGCTAAAATAACTGGATCTACCAGCACCTGAAACATCTGCATGTGTCCGTGCAGATGCGTTTTGTGATTGGCGCTTACGCCCAGCATACACCTGAGGGGAAATGTGGGGGCAGCCCACAGAGCCTCATCGAATTTGGGTGAGCGCTCTTTCACCAGTGAGCACACCATCGTCATAAATAATTGCACCTAAGGCCACCATGAAAATTCTGGCATGCACTGGTGACCAAAGATAGACTCTGTCAAGTAGACTCTGGTTTATCATATGCCCATCATCTTGAAATATCTCAAGACAGCTCCCCCCTGATCAGAATGTGTGAATGGTGATTTTCTAGCATGCCATGCTCTGCATGTCCAGGTCTCAATTATTTTTCAATGATCCAAATGTTGTTCGACGTGCCTAGTCCTCAGGACGAGGAGGTTCAAGGTTTGTTAGCTCTCATCAGATATCGATCCCCCTCTTTTAGACTGGAAAGCGATAACAATATAGTAACAAATATTCTGGATATGAGCAGGTGTGGTCCAGCGAGGCATGCAGTGGAGGCTTGCCTGCAGGGCATCGAGCGAGTGACAGCACTTGACGCCAACCCGAGAATGCTGGAGTATGCAGGGAAGCTGGCGGCAGCTGCTGGCGCCAAAGTGCAATTCATAGAGGGGCGATTGGAGGAGGTGTTCAGCAGTGAGGCCAATCTCCCGGTGAGCAGTTGTGCAATATTATGTGAAGCCCTCCTGTCCGTGAATAGCAGTGGGTTGTGGAAGATACGGAACCACACTACCTGGACCCTTTTTAGAGACTTTGATAAGTCAGGGCCGCAAGAAAAAACACGCTTGCTAGATTGACGACACCGCACCTGCTTTGCAGTCTCAAACGCTGACAACTGTTTGCTGAACGCATTGTGCGCTGTCTCTTGAGCTGTGTATGCCTGGTTTCCCGCCCTTCTGGTAAGCACAACAATGCAGCAGGGTGAGCTCAAGGCTGCAAGGGTTCTGCAAGAGTTTTAAACCCTCCTGGGGGTAATGCAGGAGGAGTTTATGCCGGCTGACCTGGCGCTGCTCCCGCTGAATACGGTGGCGCATGCGCTGACTAACGATGACGCGCTGCGCTGGCTGGCAGCTGCCGGGAATGCGCTGCGGCCGGAAGGACTTTTAGTAATGGAGCTTCCTCCCTTGGATGATGTCTTCAATGGCAACCTTCTTCAGGTGTGTCATACTTCCCGATGTCATTCTGTTAAAACTATGCATCCTGAGCTCTCATTGCGCAAATGAGTCTGTCAAATAATTCTCACAAAAGGCTGAAGCTAGACCCAAGTCTACACTAGTGACCCGCCTCTTAACTGCAGCTTCCCGCCAAAGGCCAGGAGCATGTGGGAGCATGCAAGCTGCAGTGGTTGTGCCTGACCAAAAGTCCCTTGGTGAAAATTCCGATTGGGGGTGTTTTGTGTGGGTGTGAAGAAGGGCAAACATGGGTGCCCAGGGAGATGAGTGGGAGTTGGAGGGAGAAGAAGAGGGAGAGAATGACCTGAAGATTGTGTTTGGCACAAAATTAGACCGCTTCGACTTCTGCTCACAGGTGAGCACCTCAAGTAGCTTCCAGCTTGGCTTCCTTTTTAAACTCGCGGCCTAGAAAGGGAAGAGACAATAAATGTACTTGACTTCACTCTTGCATGCTTGCATGCATGCAATGCTGTCACTTCATGCTTCTTGGCATGGAAGTTATGACATCATTGCTGCATGATTTTCACTTTTGAGGCAGGCCTTCATGATGTCTCTGGCACTCTCTGTCTTCTTTTTTCCTTTCTGCACATCAGAATGCAGAGGCCTCTATTGCAGGCCACTTGTTGGGTGGGCAGGCATCCATTTTGCATGCTACAGATTAGCACAAGCCCATTACACTCCACTTAGCCTGAAAACTTGTCATCGCGCTCTTGGGTTCTGACATCTACCAATCCAGCTCTGTGGCGGTGGAAAGCCAGGCTGCTTACGAGGACTGCACTTTTGCCACAGGTTCACTATCGCACAGTGGCAGTGAGCGAGCCAGATCCGGAACAACAACAACAACAACAAGAAGACAAAGGAGAAGAGGGGACATCAAATTGGCGGCTGATCGGAGAGGAAGTTGTGGCACAGCGAATGTATACCTGGCAGGAGCTGCAGCCTCTTGCCAGGCTGGCTGGCTTCGGTGTAGAGGGTGTGTATGGAGACATGGAGCAACCTCCGCACCCGGATGCAGACCTGCGGACCAACAAAGAAGCCCAGTGCATATCCTACCGATTCATTGTTGTCCTGAAGAAGCAGCAAGAAAGCTGATGCGTATGGTACGCCGGGCACTACCTAGACTAGTAGTGTCTAGTGCAGGATGCTCTGTGGGGATCATCCCCAAAATGAACGCATGCAGGTGAATGAAGAGATGGGTACGTCAGTGTGTTTCCCGGCAGATATGATATTAGGAGTGCATGCCTCTTGCAAATTGTTGTGTGGTCAATCGCTTGAGCTTACAGTGGAAGCCTTACACATGCTATGAAAAGGGCTAGCATATCTTACATAGGCACAGGCACCAGCTTGCGTTCATGCAAAATGCATGTTCCCTTGGGCCTAGGCCTCACTGATCAGCATTCATGAGCATGTGCAGGACGTCACCACGCAATACTGCATTCTGTGAATTGTTTATTGGCGTGTCACAAGCTTGACTTTTTGAACTGTGCAGAGACAACAAAGAAGCAAGTTCCTCTGAGTCATGGATTGCTGCAACCCTTGGTAATCTTCAGTGTTCCAAAATTTTTCTTATCGTTTTCTGCAGGGGCAAAGCCACTTTATGAAGCCCCGTCCCGTTGCTGTGCTGTGCAAAATGCATCATCGTAACACACCAATTGCTGCTGCTGCTCCTGCTGGTCAAGCACAACCAGTTGGCGCTCCACTTCTGCATTCACCCGGACTTGCACACTGGCCGTGCACCACAATCTGCTCGTGATAAATACCACCATTTCAGCAGAATCTGTGTTGACCCTGTCCTATTTCAATGATAGAGATGCTGCACAACCTGCGCCATGACTGCTGCAAAGGACTCTACAGCGGCTCAGGCCTTCTTGGGCGGCTTGACGAGGTGCTTCTTGTCGAGGTCGGCCAGGGGGGTGTGCTTGAGCAGGAAGAGGCGTGCTGCGCGGTCTGTCAGGCTGCCGCCGCACTTGAGGCCCAGCCGCTGAAGCTCTGCCTTCAGCCTGTCCAGGCCCAGCGCCTCCAGCTCTGCCGCGCTGCTATACTGGGCGAGATCCACCGGCTCTGCTGGGGCCGCCTGCAGAATGAAAAAAATGGAACGTTGGCGACCATAGAAATCGAAAGAATCCCCATCATACATGGCTGCTGTACAGTATTGAGGCTGCCCAGGTACAAGCAAGGTGAAAGCAACAGGAACCTTACAGTGCTGGACAGACTCAAGACAAGTCAAAGCTGCCTCACGAGCCTGACAGTGGGAGACACGCAAAATCCACAATCACAGAATTTCTCTGCTTCAAAGGAAGCATATCAGGATGAGAATGTGGAACCTGCGGGTGATACACTGTATTTCAAAGCACCGTTGTTTGCAGAATTCCGCAGCTTCAGAAAGCACGGTATAACATACACGATGCTGTAGAGCGGCTGTGCACCGCTGCAAGCGACCACTTTCCCAACCTGATACGCTCCTATATTCAGGGTGATGGTTCTGCTCGCGGCACCACTGCCAACTTGCTCAAGAAGATGTTCCTTTCAGGACTTGTATGCTTCGATTTTGGGAACAAGGGAACACCAAAATGGTTTTCCCCAGTACGAAGCTTGTAGGGCTCACAATGGAAGGCAGTCAAACCTACCTCAGTGGACACCTCTGCGTTGCTCTGCCGCCGGTCCTTCAGGCTGCTGTCGACCACCGACGCCCCGGCCGCCGCGGCATCGCCGACGCTCGAGACGGCCACTTCCATCAAGGCGGCAGTGCTGCCGACCTGCGCCAGGTCCAAACTCGGCGCAGCTGCATTGCTGTCCACCACCGAGGTTGCTGCTGCGACGGGCTCTACAGCCGGCGCGGCCGTCTCGACTATAGACGCCGAAGCCTGCGCGCGGTTGCAGAGTGATGCTCAGTACAGCACGTCAAACCAAACGATGGCAGGGTGGGAGCCATGATAGAAACGATTGACTACCAAGCCCAGAAGGACATGAAATCCATAACAAAGTGTGCAAGGGGCTCTGTCATGCCAATTGATGAACCACAAGGGGCCCTCAAAGCCTGAGAAGGTCTATTTGCTCCTCTCATGCCCACTCTTATCACAGCCAAGTCTGAATGAAGCGAGAAACGATGAATGGTCAGCCCACGGGCACCAGTGACTTGCACGGAATTGGTTTTACCACAAAGTGACATACCTGTTGGCTGGGGGAGCGGCCGGCGGCTGCCAGGTGGAGGGGCTCCTGCTCGGAGCCGTCGCTGCTGCGGCTGGCGCTCGCGGTGACGCTGCCCTTCACTATCATTGCCACGCAGCTGTTGTTCTGCGACGTGGCATCCAGCACATCCTCCTCTGCAAATATAAAAATCAAAGTCAGTTGCTCTGGCTGCCCTACACGCCCCTTGCTCACACGAAGCGGTGCAAAAGGCCAGCATCCAAATGACCCTACAGACCCCCCAAACCCAGGCCACTGTGCAAAAGTTGAGATGACCACTAGCACTTTTGTCGTTCCGGCAGATAAAACATATGTTGCACAGTCGGCGTCATTCATGTCGCCAGACCTTCTCGCTGGTCCGCCACAGAAGCCAGGACACCTTAGGGCTGCCGGATTGCATTTAAGCCCATGAATCCACCGGAGTCTGTGGGATCGGACCAGCAGAAAGGGCTGGTGTCACCTAAAACCTTTGATTTGAGTCTGTCACATGGCATGTAAGGGGCGCACACACCATCCTCATCCTCACAGTCACTAGAGGTCCCGTCGACAACGCCGCAGGTTCCTCAGCAGTTCTCATGGATATTTCTGTGGCCGGCATGCTGCATTGGTCCAAGCCGCGGAAGCATCCAACAACCGCGCAGGACCATTGACAAGGGTCTAGGCAAATTGCCTCTTTCAAATGAATGTCCTTGCAAGGTACCAGAGAAGAGCATGCACCATCGTCATCCTCGGAATCACTGGAGAGGCCGTCATCGACGCCAAAGGGGCGCTTGTTCGCGCGGCGCCGTTTGGTGGCCGGGCCGGCAGCTGCCGTGGCGTCGGCCGCTGGACGCTTGGCTGCGGGGGCGCTGCCTCCACTGCCGGCCAGCGCGCTCGCCACGGCGTCCTTTGCGCGCTCCAACGCCGCGTCCTGTTCTGTGCGGATGTCCTCCATGTCCACCTGGCAAGAAAGACTGTCTTAGATGGTTTCAGCTTCAATTGCAGCTGGAGAAAAGCAGCGTTTGCTTGCAGAAAGTTAAGTGTAAAATGGGACAATGTTACAGAGACGACACGTCCTGTCCGGATATTAACAGTCATCTCACTGTAATTCAGTCCTCCTGAGGTTATGCGGGACATCTCTCGCAGTCTCACACAAGGCCTCCCTGGAGCGTTAAAAAATTGCTACAATGCTTACATCTGCAAAACATGTGTTGCATGACCTCACCCTCACCACGACTTCTCACCCCAGTAAGAAACTAAGTACATGTGATGCTCCTTAGGAGGCATGCAAAAAAACACAAAACAGGCATGTTAGAGAGAGACCCCGCCGATAGGCAAAGGTGATTCTGACGGGGCCAAGGGGGACGGTACACACCTCAGCCCTGGCCTCGCGAAGAGCAGCCTTCTCCTGGGCGCGAATGTGCTTCAAGCCGACCTTCTCCAGCTCTCGCTCCTTTGCCTGGGCTGCCCACTCCGCCAGTTTCTGCTCAGCATTCACGTGGCGCAGGCGCCGCCCGCTCAAGTCCCGGCACGCGTCAAAATTGTCAGTCAGCGCAGCGCGGCCTGCAGCGCCAAGCAGTGCACCCCTCAGAAGACCAGGCCTGGCTGGATCTTTGTGCCTCACTTGGTGCTGCTGTGCGACAGGTCACTTGCAACTCTTGCAACTTGATCGGCTTGACGAGCCTGTCGTGACTCGCTAAGTTTGCAAAGGACAAGAAGCTTGACTTGCAAGGTCGAAATGAGGCTCAACAAGGCACTGCCAGACATAAAATAAGAGATTGCAGAATCAGGCAACAGGTGTGAAGGCTTCGACAGCTAGCTCGTCAAGATGTCTCACCTGCGCCACGCAGAAGAGCTCCGAATCCTCCCTTGCCTCCCCGCAGGCGCAGTACGAGGTGCAGCGTGCTGCCAGACTCCACTGAGCACTGCTCCAGGGTCCTGTCATCCTGCAGCTGCCTGCCCGCATAGATGAGCCGCTGGTAAAAGCACGGGATACCCGTCTTTGCCTGCAAAAAACATAAGAACTAGTTGACTGGTAATTCCTGAAAGAGGACGTTGGCACAAAGTAAATAGAAGAGGCTGACTGAGGTGGGTTGCCAAAGTGGCTGCTTTCAGTCTGATCGGAACACGAAACAAACAACGCCCACCTGTATTCCAACCTTCACTGACTCCACTGTGTCCTGGGCCTCGACCTCCAGCGCAGAGACTTTGTTGAAGAAGATCTGCATTCTTCCAGGTACAGAAGCGGAACAAAGGCTTCGCAATGCTTTCCCGCTTGCTGAGATGCACGATGCCGTCAAAAGGAGCTATCCAATAGTTTGCGGGAACGGATTTGCTTTGCCCTTTGCGAGACTTTGGTGCCTCCTGTCGAGTTCCATATGTCAATTCCCCCATCAGTTTCCTGCTAGGACTTCCTGCACGTCATTGAATCTAGGGTTTTCGCGTGACCGCACGTTCGCTCGGATACTTCCTCACTGTGCCACGACGCGGCCAAATCTCGCGGTCCTGTGTAGAACCCGTTGGGAAGCCTGATCGTCCGGTTAAACTTCCGTAATATTTCACACATTCACAACAAGGGTGAGCATCAAGCAGTGTCTGCAAGCTTCTGTCCAATGATTTCTTGGAGCTCCAGACAGGGTATTGCATGTCGCTGCCCGTGTGTAGCTTCCACGAGCAGTGCCGTGCCGGTCCCGCCACGGTCAGCAGCTTCAGGCGCGCATTCTCGCAGAGATAAGCAGCAGCAGCGGAATAGCACCATTGTCGCAGCCCGGCTTTGGAGTGAGCCCGAGACCCTTGATTCGGTCTCTACCCTCCCTGAGTCTTGGCCCGAGGAGGACCTCACGCACGGGGGTATCTATCGGGGTATTTCAGCCCGGGCAGAGCGCTTTGGCGTCCAGCGCGCCGCTGCGGAAGACGACGCAGCTTCAGCTTCTGAGCTGTCCTCAGGGTAAAACTCCAATCAGTGTATCTTCCTTGGTATTAAATACACTGTCGTTCCCTATGATCAGCTTGTTGAAGAGGATGGAATGATAGCAGTTCGTAGGCCCGATCTGGGCTTTTTTAAGCGGTTTGAGCTGACGTTTTGCTCCTTTAGCCTTCTGCCCCTCAATCTCTCTTGGCGACTTTTCCCGCTCATCTTTCCCATCATTTCAAGGCATTTTACGTCATTGTGTTGTGCGGGAGTCGCTCATGCTGATTGCCTGGATGTCTGCAGGGCAAGCACCAGCGGCAGGGGATCCAGGCAGGCAACCCCGGCATCAATGGTGCGGCGGCGGCAGCGGCAGCTGTCCGGCAGGCGCGCTCATGCTTTGCGCGCTCGCCGCAGAGGGGAAATCGGTGAGGCTGCTCCAGTGGCCAGCGGGCGGCAGAGAACTAGGAGGCGGACCAGCGCAGCGGAATTGGCTGGTTCAGAGGCAGGTGCAGCCAGCGGCAGTGGTCAGTTTGGGAAGGGGGATAACGTGGAGGAAGCTAGGACAACGCGCTACCTGACAAGGGAGGAGGAGATTGAGCTGTGCGCAGCCGTCAAGGTACCTACGTGCCCATAAATCAGGCAGCTAGGATAGGGCATGATTGCGTCTGTTGCTGATGGTTTCATGGGTTTGGTTGTCTACCATCCTGCTTTACACCTTTGCCATCGTTGGCCTTTTTCACTCAGGTCTGTTCTGGGCAGAATTCACCTAAGGAACAAAAAATCAAGCGTTGTTTCTTTCAGCTTGTCAATGCCATGCTGGGCGTGCACTCTGAGATTCAGTCTTAGGCATGGGGTTAGTACAAAATCGACTGGAAGCAACGTAGTATGACTGACTCGTGCCTGTGCTGCTTACAGAGGGAGGCGCAGCTGCAGAAGCTCAGGGGCGAGGCAGCAGTGGCGGAGGGGCGCCAGCTGTCAGATGAGGAATGGGCAGAGAGGGCCGGGCTGCCATCTGTCAAGGCCTTGCATAAAGCCTTAGAGGCCGGGCAAGCTGCAGGGCTCCACATTGTGAAAGTGAACATGGGCCTGCTTATGAAGCTGACCGGCAAATTTCACAGTCAGGTGAGGCACCCCTGTGGCAAGCGTAGTCCTGCTTATTATTTTTACACGCTTTTCTGCCGAGAGGCAGTGTGCGTTCTGCAGACAAGCTGCAAGTAGTGGCTGCCATAATTCTACCCCCTCAAGGACTAGCCAGATCCGAGGAAGTCCCAATCAATCGTGGGCACGGTGCTCACTATTTACACCGCCCCCGCCAGCTGAGGCCAGCCGGGTCCGCTTGTAGTGCTCGTGAAAAGGGCTCTTCCTGCGTTTGTAAAGTGCACCAATTAGCTGGCATGTGGGAAGCACTTTGCTTCTTAAGGCATGGTGGCTCAGATGCGCTGTCACTGGTGCAAAGAATTTGGTGATGCAGTAATACAATTCGATGAACAGAGTCTCATCTTGGCGCTGGCATGCTTGCCTGCTTTCATTTTCCCTCTGCTGCAATGCTGACTCCGATTTGGAGTTTGTTTTGCTTGGATTTGTGCAGATGGTGCTAGCAGCGGGGCCATCTACAAAATACTTCAAAAGATTAGTAATGCCTGTGACAGCAGGTACTGACATGTGCCGGCATGTGCATGCGCAGGGCATGACTCAGGCCGAGCTGATGGTGGAGGCGAAACAGGAGCTGCTGCGAGTGGCGGAGATATTTGACGCGTCTAAAGGGGCGCGCCTGACCACCTACGCCTGGTACTACATCATGAGCCGGATCACCAGGGTGGGGCACACCTCCGGACCTGGAAGCTTTTTGGATCACTTTCAATTACTATTATTATGTTATCGGTGCACGCTTTTACTGCCACACAGGCAGGCAAGCTGCAGTTTGTAGGCTTGTGGCAGCCTTAAAAAAGGCTTAAGGGCTGCCTTCAAGGCTGCCACAAGCCTACCCCTTCTTGGACTCGCCAGATCCAAGCAAGGCCCAGTTTATCGTGGGCACGATGCTCGGTTTTTTACCCGGCCCCGCCAGCTTGAATTTTGGGGCACAAAATTATATGAATGAAATCGAACGCAAACTCAGCAAGGACAGAATGCAAGGAATACGAGGCAGTGCGAGGGCCATCTGGCCCCCCTCATTCTGGAGCAAGTTTAAATCAGAGAAGCTATGCCTTACACTTATTGTAATATTTTGTGTTTCAATGGCACAGATGGTGATGAAGGAGAGCGGGCTCCTGCCGATGAGCGGTGCATTACAGCAGCTGGCGCGTCGGATGAAGACCGTGGAGGATAACCTGTCTTTATCACTTGGCCGCAACCCCACTCTCGCGGAGATCGCTGCGCATGTGAGCATTCCCTCCAATGGATTAGAGATCAAATGCACCCTGTATTTCATTTTGGATCAAGAGATGTCCCCTGTCTATGCGTGAGGGGTTGCTCAAACGCCCCTGTGCGAGTTTTGCCAGTTCCTGCTTCTGAGGAGCTGAGGTCTGAAGGAGCAAGGCTTGCAAGCTGTTGCTTCATGTAAATTGCCCCGTCTTGTCTTGGTGCTTAGTTGTCGCAGGGAGTACCGCTGGTGTGCGTATATGTGTTGGAGCATGTTGGACCTGGTCCAGGGCTGAAGCCAGAATCACTGGGGTGTTGATGCGTATGTCCACGCTATGTTTTCACAGGTTGGGTTTTGCAGTACCCAATTACAGGGGCTGATTTGTGGGTGGTGCTGTGTGCGCGCAGGTGGGAATCACAGAACAGCGAGCAGCAGGCATCCTGAATCGCAAGAGGAACACTATCTCTTGGGACCTGAAGGCAGTGAATGGGGACAAGAATGCCGCGGTCTTCGGCGATGAGGCCATCTCTGATGGCTGGGAGCGCGAATACATGCAGGAGGAAAAGGAAAGGTGGGCACCGGCGCTTCACAGATTTTTCCACAGCAAGTGACAAGCAGTTTCTGATCTGCATGTATAGTACTTTGCACACAGGGCTATGGCATAGTTTGGCTGGGTATGTGTGTGAGGGGGGCGTGAGATTATCTTGGCCCATCAGCTCTTGTGGACGGGGCCTGCCCCTCTCGGTTCTGCACATGGGATGCTTTTCTTTCCCTTGGAACCAGAGGCGTGAGGCTTTGGCAATTCAGGCTTAAAGCGCCCGAGGAGTGGGGGATTCTTGATTAGATCATTGCATCATCAGCAGTGTTGGGTTGCAAAGAAGTGCAACTCTGCCTGCCTCTTGCAGCATGACCCCCAGGACAAGCCTGAGCCTACTGAGTCGGAGGCAAATCTTGGTGACATACCCATCGAAAGCCTACTCTGTTTCTGCACGCCAATCCTCGTATAGTTCTGATGTAGCATTCTCTGACTTTGCAGGAGTGTGAAGAACGTGATCGAGCTCGCACTGGATGTCCTGGGGGACGAAAGAATGCGCACAGTGATGAGGTGGCGTTACGGACTGGTCGACGGGGTTCCCCGTAGCCTCACGGAAACCGCCCAGAAGGTGTTCGAATACGAATCCTCAACGGCGGGAAAGCTAAAAAAGCGTTCTGAGCTGCCCGCAAAGCCACTGACGGTAGAGCGCATTCGAGTGCTTGCCAACGAGGGGCGCGAGCGGATGGAGGCCTTCATTCGCGAGCATAACCTGCTGCGCGATCTGTTGAATTGAACTGTGAATTCTGGGGTTGAGATTTCAGACTGAATGGGCAGCTGTCGAGGGACGCGAGCAAATGGAGGCATTTGTCCGTGAGCACAAGCTGCCGCGTGACCTGTTGAGTTGATTTTTGAATTTGAGGATTCTGTCAATTTTCAAGCGCGGCAGCTGTCGAGGGGCACGAGCAGATGGAGGCCTTCATCTGCAAGCGCAATACGCTGCATGAATTGTGGTTCTTTTCCATTGTGGGCCCGGCATGCGTTGTGAGAAGCACTGATATCGAGGGGGCCATAGGAGAGGTCGTTTTTGTGGAGGCTATAAGGTAGAAGGTAGGGATCCTGTCAAAGTGATGTTGCGGAGAGCTGAGGCAGACTTGATGAGAAGATGTGCTGAGAGATATGGCATTGTTGTGTAGCCTCAGAAGGGGCTGCCATGTGTTCTGAGAGCCATGAGAGCTGTTAGTGATGCTTTACTGCCCGCATCAACTTCAGCGCTGGGGCGGGAGAAACGTTCAGAATCTCCAGGCTGATTGTATGATGACTTGGATGGCAATTTGATGCCATATCAGTGTACAATATTATACTAGCAGCCCAAGAACGGCAGAAGTGATTTTTAATGCACAATATGCCTCGTTCAGGTTCGAACTCCATTGTGGAGCGTGCGTCTAGGATATAATTTTCTCAGCAGCATCTGGAACCTTGGTATGTAGGGAGTTGGCCGCAGGTGTGTACCAATCTGTATTGGCATTCTTTTGCTTGCCAGACGAAGGCATATGCATGTCATGTGAGTGGGCTACAGCACATCATGATCAAATGCAATTTAGAATACTATTAGTAGGCAGGATGGTAGGAGCTGGCTAAAAGCCTTAATTGCATCAGACAATCGATACCCCATCCCATTGATGTACATGTCATGCATGAGGAATGAGCTCATCTTGAGATTGGCAAGGCATCGATGATATTATCATATTGTAAAGCACCGCAGGTCCCAGCTACCATATAAGACCAGTGATCTTAGATTGCCACTCATTGTACTGCTCTCTGACAACAATATGCATCTGTACCAAGTTCATCAGTACCAGCTGGTCAGCATCTCAACTTTAAAGCAACTCAAATTTGTTATGGAAAGATTTCAGGGCGTGCACACATACGTAAAGAATCTCAATGCTGAACGCCGTGAACAATCGGCATAGATATGAATGCTCCAAGTACCAACTGAGCCTCTGAAAATACACCAACTGTACACACCTTCGCACTCATTTGCAGCCTATAAACCAAATGGTGTAGCACTGTGTCTAACAAAGTTCTGCCGTTGCGTTGACCTCAATGCAATTTGCAGAAATCCAAGCCATGCATTGCAAACTCTACATCGCGCTATATAGCTCCAAACCCTCATTTTTGCAAGGGCAGCTGCCAGCATTGCACATCTGGCTGCTCCGCAGAGGCTACAAGACCACCGCAATGCTCTCCTGCAGCCTTCGAGCAGTTTTAGCCTGCCTGTCTGCTGCCATTCTGTACTGATCAAACAATTTTGCAGTGCTGCAACATATGCATCTTTGGGAATCTCCTTGCTCTGCCCAATATGCACAGAACAGCCTGGTGCATCAGGCTCTGCCTAGATGTCAGCCCCCAAGTCCATGACCTTCAGAGTCCGGCGGGTGAGCCAAAGTGACTGCTTGCTGCTGCAGCTGCCATTCCAGCAGAGCTTTCTCTTCCTCGGCCCTGCATCACCACACACCACCTTCCGTGCTCTGTTTTCTCATTGCAATCAGTCTCGCATGGCAGATGCTCCAAGAACTGCCTCCAGGTGTGTTCCTGCTGAGCCATGATGCAAGAGAATGCCGCAGCAAGAAGCGGCGCGTGATTCTGACACTGCAAAACTCGCAATCCTGCAAGACTGCCCCACCATCCTTTGTTCGATCACAGCGCTGCGTCGCATGTTGACAGTGCATGCCACTTGTCCTTGCCAGGCCTCTTCATGTGAACTGCCGATAGCAGGTCATGCTTATAAAGAAGGTTTCTTGTGGGAACCTCCTGGATGACTCTGATGCCGCCCGGTGCATTTCAGCATACAGGGGGTTCGGATAAACAATCCCCAGCCGCGGGAATTGCCAGGAGTTGTCCAACTGTAACTCCACTTAGCAAACACTCTGTATTATTTTGCAGTGCCCCTTGCCCAAGCCAGGCCTCTCTTTGGCGCACCCCTGCTCTGCATGCTGAGGTCGTCTGATCTCAAAAGGCCAGAGGAATACAAATCAGGGTTACTAAAGGTGACAGGATTACAGTAAAGTGCCCCCACCGCTGCAGCAGGTCGTGCAGGAACCCCAGCTCTTCTTCGAGCGCCTGCTGCTCTGGCTGCTGCGCGTCCCCGTCCTCCGCCGCGTTCCCTCCGTCCGCCGCGGCGCCGCGCGAAGCTTCCAGGAACTCCAGCCGCGCCATTAGCTGCGCGCAAGGGAGAACTTATCACTTTGAGTAGAGCAGGGAAGGGATTTTCGATGTTACAAGCATAATGTTATCACGCTACATCAGAGAAGAAGACTCGGTGTTTCCACCGTGGTGTGTCCAACGGTGAGGCTTCAAGCATGGCTGCTCTGATGTCATGTGATGGGTTGCCCAAATTATAGATTAAAGCTGCGAAATATCTTTTGATTGATCACCATAGACAGCATAAGAAATGGAAGGTGAGGGAATCATGGCATGTGCCAACAGAGCAATACAGGTAGAAGGGACGCAGAGAGGCAATAAGCAGATAAAGAGGAAGGCAGTTGAAGGCAATAGATTATTATGTCTGCTTGCCTGCGCGTTCTCGCGTGCCAGCTCAGCATTGCGGGCCGCCATGTCAGCGCGCTCGGCGACTAATTGCTGCGCCTGCATCGCCATCTGCGTCGCCAGGTCATCCGCCAGCTCCTTCTCCGTCTGCACCACGGGTGACAACACAGAAAAATTACATGCTCACTATTTGTAATACCCTCATATTTACTGAACCAAGCCACGAGAACACCTATTCTCACAGGTGAGCTCATGAAAGCTGCCTTCTTGTGGGTGCAGTACAAATGACCACGGTCGCCCCAGGTGCTCTCAGTGTGTGCGCATAGAAGGCAAGAGGCATGTCCGTCTGAATTGGGCATCGCAGTCGTGAATCTTTTCCAAGGAGACTTCCTGCACGGAAGACTTCAATCGCTATTGCTGATGGGCAGTTGAGGAGTACAGCAGCTCATACCACCACTGCAGATTCTTCTGCCCCAAAATGCAGAGATCTCACCCGCAGCCGCTCGAGCCTTCTCTGCGCATCCTCGCCGCTCTCCTCCGCGCGCGACCCCTCTCCCGGGGGCGCAGCGGCCGCGGCAGCGGTCGCCGGCGGCGGCCGCCCGGCAGCGTCCGGGCCGGCACTCGCATGGATCTCTTCTGACCGCGGGGACTTACTACCATTGCATTTGCCGGCCGCTGTTAGTGGACTCAGATACTCTGATGCTGCAGCACATGCAGCGGCAGCGTTTGTTTCCCTTATGGGTGATGACGTGGCGGATGCGTTGGAAGTGGGGTGAGCGCGAGTCTGCGACGGCGCGCCCTCCTCGGAGCCGGCCTCGGAGCCGCCGCGCTGGCCGGCGCGCAGCAGGCGCTGCCCGGCGTCGCTCAGGAGAAGCTTCCTGGGCTGGTGCTGCCTGTCAAAACAAAATAACCCTACGGTTAATCACCCGAATCTTCTGAGAGTGTGGTGTTGCCCATGCATATTTAGAACCTGTGAGACTGAGAGACCTAGTGACAATTGCTTCATGCAATTTTAATGATCTAGTCCTGCATGTTTGTGCAATCACACAGGAGTCCAGCCTCCTGTCTCTGCGATTTTTACTGCATTTCTTTCGCACGAAACAAATATCTGTAACATAGCAGATGTAGGGGAGCGGGAGGACCTGTTGAGGCGGCTGGAGGAGGGGCGAGGGTGGGATCCCGGGGGCTTGGGGGACACAGTTTCCCAGGGCTGACTGGACGCTGAGGGAGGCGACTCGTGGGACGGCGGGAGCGGCACGCCCCTTGACGGCGTGGATCCCGGGGTGCTCTCTGCGCTGCGCGGCCGGCTGAAAGCTACGGTCCATCAACAGGCTACACGTCAGACCCAAACTGTATACCTGCCCATGCTCCGGTGCAAATTCTGCTATGCATGCTGTAATAGGGTGCCCCATCTAAAGGTCATCTGGATCTTCCTCTAGATGGCGTGCAGAGGGGTGGACTTCCAGAGGAGTTGTACCACCTAGAATCGTGGAGCATTACTGAAGACCAGAGGAGTAGAGATCCGTGAAATCAATAATACTAAACCCTGGGTTCCAGACAAACTTGGATCTTTTTATGAAGCAACCTGCAGAGCATGACCTGCCAATGGAGCAGACAACACCTGCCACAGCGCTTCAAATTCGGTACACCTGGTTCATAAAGCTCGAGGCAAATAATTTGGTGCATCAAGCCAAGGCCTTCATTGCTGCAACCAACTTGGACCAGCGCTGCTGCAAAGCAGGATATCACAGGGGACTCTGAGTTTTATAATTAGAGTCCACTGGATATCAGAAACACAGGGCAGGTGCGCGCACATTTGTTGACTGTGTTGCCCCGCTGGCGGAAGGCTCGTTCGACGTCAGCAGAGTAGGGGGGACTGGGCAGGCTCCCCACACTGGAGCGGGAAGGGGGGGTCAGCCCGGGGGGTGCGACCAAATCGGGCAAGGGTGCCTGCTTCGCCCATGACCTGCGCATGCACATTATTAGCACCTCAGCAGCTCAGAACACCCGTCCCTTGTGATTCTGAGGTGTTGCTGTCATGTCTTTTGACAGGCTGCCCACACGACTGCCAACACGAGCATGACACCACGAAAGCAGGAGCTAAGACTTGTCCATGTACTTGACTAACGACAATCCTACCAGTTATGTGACCCACTGGATGGGGGTGTGCATTATTCTGCGCATTCCCGGCACCGAGCTGTTTAGGCACGGGCGCGCACCGTTTACCCCTCGTACTGACATGCTGCACAATACAGCAGATGAAAGCATGACATCTGATATCAGCTAGGTGTGGCATGAGTTTACTCATAGAAGGAGGGTAACGGTGTTTCACTCTTGACGTCGCATGCGTCAGATCAAGTAAGGTGGTCAGTCCTGGGCGCGCACCGGTTGCCCCGGCGCCTGTGCCGGTCGGAGCCAGGCTGGCGGCTGCCGCTGGACGCGGTCTCCGACGGCGATCCTGCGCAGCTGCTGCTGCTGCCCGGCGTGCCCGGCGATCTTCCGCCCCCTGCCCTCCCTGCCATTCCCCCTGCCCAGAAACATTGTCAAATATTCTGATCCCTGTCATGATTTCTGACAATAACTTACTAACCCTTCAGCTTGCACATGCTTAGGCACTGGCTCTCTTCCTCTGTCTAGCTGCATGCACATCGCAGTCCTGGCTTGAATTTGGCTTTGC
This sequence comes from Coccomyxa subellipsoidea C-169, assembly GCF_000258705.1. Classification (NCBI taxonomy): domain Eukaryota; kingdom Viridiplantae; phylum Chlorophyta; class Trebouxiophyceae; family Coccomyxaceae; genus Coccomyxa; species Coccomyxa subellipsoidea. The sequence continues at coordinate 364,350 of NW_005178027.1, forward strand.
AACTAACATGGGGCGCCAAGACAGTTGGAAGCTAAATCTTATAGGACCGTGCTTGTAGCACCGTGCTTGTGACTGTGGCATGTCTTCTCAGAGAAAAATAGAGTCAGCTTGTAATGAGCCAGGCAGGTTGAGTCAGCAGCGCACCAGGGTGCAGACTCAGCCGAGCCAGCAGGTGAGGGGACAATTTTTCGAGTGTGGAGTCAAACTCGCTTGCGCTGGCAAACACGTCAGTGCCCTTGTGCCCATTTTGCTGAGCAGAGCTGGCATGTGATGCAAGCTCTGGCAGTCCCATCCGGATCCACCTTAACACCCCAGCAGATAATGTTGCTGTGACTCCTGAGCAGAAGGTTTAATTCCGAAGAGAACGTGTTTCAAGCTGCACATCTTCCATGCTTGGCCAAATGCCTCCTTCCGTCGCCTGTCTGAACCCAATCAGGGGGCAATGCATGATGCAACCTTTATAATTTCTGAGCATGTCATATGGGGCCATATAGCAACTTGCACGAAAACAGCAAGGATATTTTCCATTGACACCCTGTGGGATTTGACAATTGTAAAGTTGCAGCGCGTACCACAACAACCTTCTTTGGGCAGGTACCGACCAAGTTATCCCCCCACTCTCGAGCAACAAGAAAAAAAAAGTCCCTAGACAATGGGGGCTTTGCAAGAAGTATTATTGCACGAAAAGTGATGTTGAGGCAGGTTTGCTGAAATAGCAGAGCCAGTTTGTGAAATTGATGCACATACCTGTAAGAGCTAGGGGCTGTGCCCACCGAAGAGCAGCAGAAGAAATGCTAAGCGATGGGCTCAGCGTGTCTTATCAGGTACAATATTCACCCTCTGGTCACCTCTTGGAATGGAAGCTGCCTGCCGAGGCTGTCACGTGGCAACAAATGGCCTGATGTCCGACCCGGGCAACCACCGTTTCGGGGCCTGACCTTCACCACAAATGTGGAAGATAGTACTTGGATCCGCCTGGTACGACAGCAGCGTAGGAACGAGGATTGGGGCGAGCAAAGAAAGCTCTGGCTGACCTGCGCAATTTCGAACCGCTGCACATAATTATGACCTGCCCTTCTGCATGCCCCTCCTGGATGAGCATGTTATTTCTATTCTACATTATCAAAGCTGCAATGTTACATCACCTGCAAAGTGGTGTCGCTCTCATAGTATACGCATGATAGTGGAGGATTGAAGTGCTGCCAAAAGTACAAGAGCATGGCACACAAAACAACGAGATCAAGAAATTCTAGGACAATCGGAGCACAGACCTAGTCTGAAAGGATCTTACAGAATTGTAGGATGATTCTCACCCGGTCCGTCCCTATGTCCTTCTCTTGTAAACACCTGCCATGGATGCAGGTTGGAGCACGGCATGTGGTGATCAGAAGCCTCACAAATTATCATCTAGGAACGATCCGGCGATGTAGATCAATAAATACAGAGTCACAGAATTCGTGGAGGCAAAGCCACGCAAGCATCGAGCCTACTTCAGGTGTGAGGAAGCCAGCAGAGCAGGGAAAGTTCGTTGCCAGAGCTAGCTCATACTCAGCGAAACAACCGCATGCAATATCAAGCGGGGGCCCCGATGAAGAAGGTTCTGAAATGAGCATAACTCCAATCGTGTTGCTGTGGATCTCACTCGGCATTCTGGCCTGGTGCACACAAAGGTTGGCAGCCCCGTCCATGCAGCGTGCTGATCAATTCTTCACTTTAGCTGAAGGTTTCCAAACTTACCGGATCTTCCCTCAATACATATACTATTTTTCTGACAGTTCTGGGCATGAAGGGCGAGTGTCAGGGTCCAAGTGGCAGCTTTCCTTGCGGCAGAGGCAGTGTACATATGGCTGCACGTCAAGCCCCTGGCACCCCTCCTGGCTTCAGCCCCGCCTGATGTCTCTTTCCTGCGTCGCTATACCACCGGTGCCTACTTTGCCAGCGAGCTGGCCCTTTTTGGGATGCTGGCATTTGCCAGCCCTATCCGGTAAAATTTGCACTGTTCACCTGCACAAATGTCATTTCACCAGCCGACAGATGTGAATCTCTGCAAGCACTCAAATGAGTGCCATTGAAATTGTATTGGGTGCTGCACAGGGAGGTCGTTCCAAGAGCTTTGTTGGGCACTCATGCAGCTTTCCATGTGCTTTACACGGTCCTGGCAACCTTTGCGCGGCGCTGGTGCCTGCAGCAGAATCTCCAGAGGCTTCAGGTGTACCACGGTCCTCCTTTGTTTGCTGATTTTATGGCAGCCAGTCAACTGCTCAATGGTGTTATGTTGAACAAGCTTGCTCCAGCAATCGCATCGCAGGAGCTGATTCATGCATCAATTGTGCTGTGGTACTTGAATGCATGGAAAGAAAGTACACTTGCTAGGCGGCCCTTTCTCCTACCTCTTGAAGTCCATTTACAAGACAGCCCTTTCTTCTGTCTTTTGGTGTTTTTTTTGCCTTCATGGTGCACTCCTCTTCCTCTGATTTGATTGGGGTGCTGGTTGCAGGCTTCTAGCAACAAGTTCACATGGCACGGCGTCTGGGCTGCTGCATTGAATCTGTTGAACGGTGCTGATGCTGCACTTCATGTGTTGTACTTACTTCTCTTAGCAACAGCTCTCTAGCCCAGTAAAGTTGTGGAAGCAGCATGGCCATATAGGCCTCTGGGAATTCCCAGTGGGAAGTACTGTCATACCCATGGTCATTTGAACCACCAGGTGTGCTGCAACTCTTTCAACTCTTTTTAATTGTTATACACAAAATACGTGTGTTTGTGCACGGTGTCAAAATCCGTCACCCTTTGTTACAAGGATCTTTTTCTGATAACGATCCAGTCGCATGCGATGTGCAGGGTTGAGGCGGCTTACGTCAGAACAAGAAAGAGAGCGCTATCTAGTATATGCTTATTTTGGGCATGCACATTGCGGAAGCGGTGTACCTATAGGGCAACTGGTCCGTTGCAAAAATGAACAGAGATCCCGGATGGATGTGCAATGGAAGCAAAGCTAGTCACCCGAGTGGTGGGCTCCTGAAATGTACAGTCCTTTTGCGCAAGCAGCCTAGCTAGCCTATAGGCTTGCAAGTTGCCTCAAGTTGTATGCAGGATCAATGATTATGACCAAGAAGAGTGCCCTCAGCCCCGAAAGATGATATTGTCGTTTCCTCATGATTGAGTACCGACCAAAGTCTCATCAGATTGTTGTGACTCAGTAGTCATCACCGGGCACCCTTCTTGGCATGTGTGAGACGTTGTAATTCAAAAGGTGTATTGGCAAGACAATGAAAACAAGAACATGTGGTGCACATTTGAGTGCCACTCAGAAATGCCAAGACCTGCTCCCGTCCATCAAGGCACCTTTCTTTCAGCTGTCAACAGTGCATGGCATCCAACAAGAAATAGATTGGAGTTGGAATCACATGCATGTGCGCCATACAACTGGCAACCTACAACTGCATTGCAAACTTGCAACTCAAAAAAGCGTGCCTGCACCGTTGATAGCATTTGATCCTCCCTGTTGGATACTTTGGATTCGTACATCTGTGAACACCTCTAGGCCAATAAGGGCCAGTCTTCTCACAGTCACACCTGGTCTCTCTAACTCCCTGCGGAACAGTCTCAGACCTGTCCTGTATACAAGATTGCATGGGAATCCATACCGTTGGCAAACATCGTGAGAAAACAATTAATTTAAGAAGTCCTCCCTCGCTGCCCCCATCGACTGTAATGAGCCCTGGAGCCTCAATGCCAATTCTCTGATCATGATACCCACGCTCTGGTTTCAGGCAGACACTGGCACTCCATTTGAGGGCGCCTTGCTCTTCTTGATGCCCTCAATGGCTGCACAGACAGAAACACAGGCAGAAATCAGTCACTGCCAGAAAACGCCCTCTTAGCTCCTCTGCAAAGCAAAGCCCCATGAGGGCTTGCCAAAGTGGCTTCAACACAAATTCCCAGAAAACATGAGCAGGGGAGACCAGCAATTGCTGCTGTTGCAACGACCTGAACTAGCCTACTTGCCACTCGAGCCAACACTTGTCTCATATGCCAATCTTCACACAAAAATCCAACGAAACACAAGCCAAAACAAATTGCAATCTAGGAGATTCCAAATAACAAATGAGCTCACCGTCTTTGTAGCTCTTGGCACCGAAGACGGCTGATCCGGCAACGAGTGCGTTGGCGCCGGCATCAATCAGCTGGTAGGCATTTGCAGGGGTGACCCCGCCGTCCACCTCAATCCACGGGTTCACTCCCTGAGTCACGCAAATCAACGCTTTCATTTCAGTCCCAGGGGGTAGAAGTGATGTTGTCCCACTAATCCCCTAGGGGCGCACATGCTGGTTACCAAAGGACAGAGAATTACACATGCAGTCGCAGAGATACACAGCCTGTATATGGTACAAAGCGTGCCAAACGACAAAGCTTTCTAGGCTCACGGTCTCGACAGTGGTCAATCAATCACAAATGACAGAATTGGAATTTTTGCAAGAATCAAGGCATACAAGGCATGCAGATGCATGCCTGCAGCAGTAGATGCTGTGGCTACCCAGAGTTCCACATGACTCTCACAGTGATCAGTTGAAGCACACTGCTGACTACTTGTGTGCATCTCTATTCCTGCAGCAGCCGACTACCTACGCTGCAGACGCTTATTCACAGACATGACTTCCGTGAGAGTTTGAGGGTGGCTCATTGCCCACCTTGGAGTTGCAGAGGGCTTTGAGGCGGCGGATTTTGTCGACCTGTGAGTTGATGAACTTCTGGCCTCCAAAGCCCGGGTTGACGCTCATGATGAGCACCAGGTCCACAATTTCGATGACCTGCGCATGCACAGGGGTTCATGCACGGAGATACCGTACTGGTGATTCCTCAGCGCCACTCTTTGAGGTCACAAGATCACTCTGTTGTATTCTGAACCCCGCACCGAAGGCGGTGCGGGAAATGTTTCAAGGCAACATTTGGGGGTCTTCCTGCAATTCTATCACCAGGGGCTTGCTCGATTGGATTGGAGAATGCACCATTGGCTACGAAGGAATATTTAATTTGGATGGAGGGGCAATGAGGCAGCAACACACCTCCTCAATGGTGGTCAGGGATGTGCCGGGATTGAGCACCACACCAGCTTTCACTCCAAGGTCCTTGATCTGCAGCGCACAGACCCATCAATGGTCACATGCAGACCTCTCTGCATTGTCTTTTTGTTGCACTGTCCAGCACAGCACGGTGCTCCCATCCCCTCATCTGACAGGTGAAGGCTGTTAAGGCTTCCATCCTTGCACATACAATACTTCCCCCATTACATGTGGCTACGCAAAGTCAGCGCTGGCCACCAATTTGCAGCACAAGTGCAAGATCATGCATGCTAGCGCTTGGGCACTTCACCAAATACTGCTCACAACCTCGGCCACTGCCTCCAAAGACTTGCATCACAGCCGTCCCCAGCATGTTGCATTGCCCCTACTGTTCCTCTGGTGCCACAATTGCTGTCCTTCCTAAGAAGTTTCACCAAATGCCATACAGGATGTGCTCATGCTTGGCTTACGCCGTGGGGCCCTGCCATTAGTGCCACTGGAAGAATCAAGCCTATGGTCATATATAGACGCCTGCAAAGGGCACATGTAGGAGGGTCAATCACTGTGTAGAGGGTGGATCACTCACTTGGTTGACCACACGGTGGAGGTGGATGGTGGCTGATTGCTCTGCGTGCACGCTGATGATGTCACTGCCTGCCTTGGCAAAGTCAGCCACCCTCTGCTCTGGCTCCACAATCATCCTGCGCACATGCGCCCACCCAGCAAATTATTTTCCTGTATGCTTGGCATGTACATCTTATACACCACTCTGACATGCTTCATACCTCCCACATAGCTCAGCAGTCCTGGTGCATGCATGCTGCATAAATGATGCATGAGATGCGATCCACGCAATGCATGCATGTCAGTGGGAAGCTGCAAGCCTGACAAGAAGCACGAGCATGCGAGCGAGGGGAAAGTAAGATACGGAGAGAAAGAGGCTCACAGATGTGTGTCGATAACTGCATCTGTCAGCGGCCTGAGGGCGTCGACCACCAGAGGACCGATTGTGATGTCTGCACCAACAGCAGTGATGATAAACAGCAGTGATGATAAATATTCTGATTTAAGTTGAGTCCACAATGTGCATATCACTGTTGGCTGTTTCTACAAGATGGCAAGATAAGCCAGTACGCACTTGGGACAAATCTGCCGTCCATGACATCGACATGGACCCACTGTGCGCCAGCATCGACCACAGCAAGCACCTGTACAATAGACATCCATGGTATTTGGTAAAAGTGAGGTGCATCTGTCAACAAGGTGAAGGCAGTGTAGCATTCGTGTGTCTGCAGATATCGCAAGGACCAAAGAGCAGATTCCAGAATTGTTGGGCTAGCAAACCGATCCCAAAACTTTGTGACATACGCTCACCTGCTCGCCGAGCTTGGCAAAGTTTGCCGAAAGAATCGACGGAGACACACTGCAGCGCACAGGGCCAGTGTCAAGTAGTGCCACCAGTATTGCCCAGTCAAACACCACGATACTACCAATTGCTTTAAAAACGTCACAGGTTTGAAATGTGCTTATTGCACCTTAATTCATTTTGAATCAAGATACTATCAAGGAGACAGCAACAGCTCCTCCAGTCTGGATGCAACTCTAGTACGGTATTTGTGCCCACGTACTGCATGCCTGTATCGTGGCAACCAGGGCAAATAGGAAAGATAATATAACGCACATGATGCTGTCCTTCGAGAACCTGTCTACACGGGCTCCATCGCCCTTGGCTGACACTCTGACGGCAGCCCTGCTGCTGGCCTTGAGCGACCTGCTGCCGGCACCACACAACTTTGCTGGAAGAGCTGGCGCGAAAGTAGCGGTGAAAGACGCCATTTCCCTGATCCGATTGTGTCTGCGCAAGATGCCTGAAAAAGTTGATGTGCTTTTGATCGATTCAGCTTCGTGGCTCACCTTCACGTTTCCCCGTCACCTCACTGCAAATCTCGCAGGTAAAACCAAGATACCAACGGTGGAAAAGGCGTGATAAACCGGGAATACCCAGTCAATCATGAGGGTGCTGTCCAACATGCAAATTTTCAACAGCCAGTCATAATTGCTTTCTAATTCTCATAGAGCTGTATAGACATGCATGCACCCGTGACCTATGGCTGGCAGTGCCCAAGATCCCAGCCACTGAATGAAGCAAATGATTGTCACAAGGACGGCCCGTACCGGGTCCTGATGTACCGTACGTGACAGTTTCAGGAAAATTTCTTAAAGGCATTTGGTTTGTGACTCGCGGGAAGGCGAGCTGCTCTCAAACATATCGTTAACAAAGTAATCTCCCAGAAGTCCGGGCATCAGCCAACAAGCTTCAAGTCACCTGTTCAGAGTTTGGAACCTATAGGCCTAGGAACCGTTCTGTTACAGGCTTGGCAATTATTCAAGGCCGCAGGAGCTCAGAGGCTCTGCCAGATCAGCGATATCCTCAGAGTTCTGCAGATCTGTGAGCACTGCTGCGGTGGCTGCACTGCAGTTCAGAGACAAGTTTGCAGTGTACACATGCGCTAGCTATGCGCCAGCCACACTGCATGAGTGACAGCAACGCATGCATAGTTCTCAGCAGGGTCCTGCTCCAGTGGCTGCTACCAGCCTGAGAGAGCTCAGGATTCAGCGTCCTTCTCTTTCTGCGTCTCCTCGTTCACTGCATCCAGCAGCGGTTGCAGGTCGGCATCCTCATAGACCCGGTACACCACCTGTCACAAAGAGGAACTCCCCACATCAGATCTTGTTGAAAAAACGAAAGACCCATATCAGCGCGCCTGCCCCAGCACTCCGGCACATGTTGACATGGCTGTAAATATACTGATACAAAGGAAGTACATCTATGCTGTGAAGCGGTAGAATATTAAAGTTAGTATTTATAAACTATATCGGAGAATTAAAAGATTTGAAGCAGGTTGTGCTACCTCGCCAGCTGCGTTCTTTGAGATGGTGGCAAGCTCGACCTTCTCCGGGGACAGCGATGTGCTGTCCATGGTTTTGCTCAGGATCTGCATCCCAGCAAAAAACCAGCTCAGCACAAATATACTAGGTGCTACTGCACCAGCACAACCAGCTCCTTCAAAACTATCAATAGCAGTCTCCTGAAATGGGCATTTCCTTTCCAGGCAGGAAATTCAAATTGACATTCTGATGGGTTTCTCGAAGGCATCACAGGTGGAGTACAGCTCATCCCAGATGGGCTCTTCCTTTCTTAGGAGTCACATTCCGAATGATGCTCTGATGACATACAAAGAGTCATTGCACGTTTTGTGAGAGCTGTGATTGAACCGCTGTCAGGCTGGACTTGCCTTGGTTACGAGCTTGATGGCCATGTCCAGGGTGATCTCATCGGTGTAGTCCTGCTTGAGGAGGTTCTGGGCCGCCTGCTTGTTGGCGCCAATGGCTGTGGCCTTCCAGCCACCATAGTTGCCGCTGGGATCGCTCTGGTACAGCTGGAACCCCCTGTCCTCATCCCTGCAAGCAGCCATGCAAATCAGTCATTGTCAACTGCCAACCCCCTGATGCACCATATGCTTGCTTCGCAGTGTTTGCAGCATTCCTGTAAGCGCTGTCTAAAAGGCTCAAAACTCTGAGAAATCTTCCCTGGGAGTTCTGCTGTGGATGCACCTTTTCAGCTGCAACACAGCTAGAATATGCAAAGCACACAGAGTAGTGCGAGCGCCATGGAGGGAAGAAATACAAACAATTGCAATGACTTACCCTCGTAAAACCACACAAATGGGTCAAAGCTGATCTGACAGAGCACAAGGTTGGATGTGCGCAACAAGGCAAGTCACGCACCAGCCGCCGTAGAGCAAGGAGACGCCAAACGGTCGCAGGCCGCCAAACTGGGTGTACCCCTGCTTGTTGTCGCACAACGACCGCACCAGCTGCTCGACTGGGATGGGCTCCTGGTAGGCAAACTCGTACTGCTGCGCCGCTAGCCGGCACTTGTTTATGAGGATGTTGGCGTCAGCTGCGCGCAGGTGACAGATTCTGTGAGAGACAGGTGTTGGGCGCAGGGAGACTGGAGAGTCGCATGGAAAATTTTCTGCAGAACTGTCCAGCATGCTTGCTGCGCTCATTGATGGCTTGTGCTGCTGGTGGAACAGAATCGGAGGATTGCTCGTGCTCACCTGTGATGCCAGCTACCGCGCACGCCACATGATCTGCCAGCTTGTACATCTTCTCCCTCCTCACTCCTACTGCATTTGTGTCCAGAAGCTGCAGCAGATTGAACGCTCATCATTTACGTACTGAAATATAAGACTGTATGACAATGCTGATATCCAGATAGACGAGCCCGCACTTAAAGTGCAGCACCACCACTTCGATGCACATTCAGTCTTGCAAAGACTGTGACATCCGACATGCAGCATTCCATGTTCTGAGCTATCTGAAAATGCGAATGAAACGATCAGTATATTCTTTTGCTGGTACACCTTGGACGTGATGCGCTTCTCTGCTGCAAGGACAACTCCATCAACAGCAAGGACACCAAGTGCCGCTCCTGCGTTGGAGATGGCTTCCATCGCATATTCCACCTGGTAAAGACGGCCTTCCGGGCTGAAAATTGTTGTCCTAGAGTCATATCTGCGGGCCATGACTGCCCCTGAGCACTCCCCTAGGTGTTGATTGGCTCTTTATTGCTACAACACTGTAATATACCAATCCAGGCGTTATGACACTGGTACAGGCACCCAAAATTGATCAAATCGTACAATACTGCCTTAAAGAGCGTGCTGCATTGCCAATTTCTAACGAAAACTCGCCATGCCATCTACCCTAACAGTACTGAAGCATTCCCCTTAAAGTTCCCTTTTTATCATGGAAAACCCTGCACCACAGGGATGAGGTGCTGTGGCATCTGCAAGGCCGCACAAACAAAACTATAGCACCTGTAGAAGTGCACGGGTGAAATTTAATTCGGGTTTTGTCTTGTCGAATAGTAATGTTTCCAACTATGATCGGGCAGCAATCGGCACTGGGAAGGTCCGCAACGACTTCCGTGCTTGTAGCTAGCACCAGCTCACAGCAGACTGGGGCTCTGCCACGGTGTTCGGGTACCACAGGCGCACAGCAGAACGTCTTGAAGAATTCAGGATGTGGAATGAGGGTGCGCAGAGTTGTAATGCAGTAAAAGCAAAGCTAGCTGAGCCCTGGCATTCCTGCTCATCTCTTCCTTGCTCATGATACCGGGGTCTTGTTCCTTTTATCTAGCGTCTGGTGTAATATTGTTTCTTGAGGTGAAATTGTATTCTCTTTGGAGTATCAAACGTGTCCCTTATCAATATCTTACTACATGCTGAGTGCTAGCAGCCACAAGAAACAGCAGCAGGAATGCAAGAGGTCTTCAGGAACAAAAAAAATAAGTACAAAGTCGTGATTGAGATATTTGCTCCTGCTCAGGGCGCTCCTGTACCCCTCAAGAGCGGTGTCTCTCGCAGAACCTCCACAATCCGGACAGCCACAGTTGCTGATGCAGAGTCTGGTGAGTGCATTCAGCTCTTTATCAGGACATCTCAATTTATGCACCATGCTGCCCAAGAGCTTGCCGGCCCAAGACCCTATTGCCAATGACATCAAATTGATGAAGCAGGATCGCATGAAAGATGCAACTGCTCAGATTACATTTCTTGGAGTGATAGTCTTACAACGCTCTGCGCAGGCAAACGCGTCGTGCCACTGGAGAGGTACAGGAACATTGGAATCTGCGCTCACATCGACGCCGGGAAGACAACATGTACCGAGCGCGTTCTCTTCTACACCGGCAAGTCATATAAGGTGCGACTGATACTGCTGCACCTGACCACATTGGCAGCCGCTGGCGCTTGAATAGCCGGTGTCATGCACGCACAATCAAGGGCCCGCGGCAACACTTTTGCATGAACACACCTCTACAGAGTCCAGCCTCTCCAGGGTTGTGATGAGCAGCTGGGACCTCCTGCATGTGTGTTCTTCCGTGAACGTGGCGTGCATGCGTTGCATTCGTCCATGTTGAAGAGGCATAGCTATTCATGTAGCCCAGTCAAACTACTAACACTACAAGAACCTCGGCAAGGAAATTTGTGGGTTCTGTGCAGATTGGGGAGGTGCACGAGGGCGCTGCCACGATGGACTGGATGGTCCAGGAACAGGAGCGGGGGATTACCATCACATCCGCTGCCACCACCTGCACGTGGAAGGACCACCTCATCAACATCATTGACACTCCCGGTCACGTGGACTTCACCCTCGAGGTGACCCCTTCTATCTCCCTCGCAGCAGTGCCGCACCCCTCATCGCCTTCTGCATGCTGTGCTAGCAGCATGTTGTATGGAAAATCCAAGCATCTGCACTGTTTGCAGGATGTCTTTTTGAGTGTCCTTTTAAGGGATGCCTGGCGCTTCTGGTGTTTGCCTTGTGAGTGTCAACTGCTGACAGTACAGAAGCCACTTCGACACGCAAAGGCACAGGGCAAGTTTGCGCTGTTTCAGGTCTTTTTGTTGCGCACTGTCAGCCTGATCAGACTTCAGCATGGGTTTGGATTTGCTTGACTTGGCATTGTCCTGGTGTGCCACTACCTGAGCTGGCACTTCCCTGACTTGGCGCTTGTTTGAATTCAATTTTGCCTGCAACAGGTGGAGCGTGCGCTGAAGGTTCTGGATGGAGCAGTGGCGCTGTTTGACAGCGTGGCGGGAGTCGAGCCGCAGAGCGAGACCGTGTGGCGACAGGTGTGCCTATCAGCCCGTCTTGCTGTGATATAGCCCTCACCTTGGGAGAGCTGCCAGTGAAGGCCACTTGGTTTTAGTTATCCAATATATTTAGAATCCTGGGGTATGGTGGGTGTGCATCTGGTGAGTGAACGTTTAAGCCCTGTCGTCTTCATGAGCGCTGGGAAGCACAAGACATAGCATAACTTGGCTATCATATCTTGTTTCACAACACCTCGCTGGCTCCAACTTAGTCACTCAGATGAAGTGCCAGGAAGATACCATTTTAAGGCATAATTGTCTATCAGGTTCTGTTTTAATGCGACTCGTGGCACTCACACCTGTCTGGTATCAATTTGGGCCCCCCAAGCATACAGGACTTGTTGAGAAGTAGCTGCAGCCCAATGGGCGCTCATCGTGGGCTGGAGCAAGCATGCATTACTGATGAGTGCATGCATTACTTACAAGTGCATGTAGGCACAAGTTTATGCATGCTTATAAATGTGTCGCACGCGCAGGCGGACAAGTACGGCGTGCCGCGCATCTGCTTTGTCAACAAGATGGACCGTATGGGCGCCAACTTTTTCCGCACAGTTGACATGATCAAGGCCAACCTGGGCGCAAAGCCTGTGGTGACCACGCTGCCCATCGGGGCCGAGGACAACTTCAAAGGAGTTGTGGACCTCGTGGCCATGAACGCCATAACATGGGACGGCGAGGTGTGGAACAAAATAAAAATGAAGCATTATGAAGAGAGGAATGCAGACAGCACGGACATGTGCTGAAAAAGAAAAGGACTACTAAGGGGCTCTGTTTAGATGAGCTATCATTAAAGGAGAGCGAGATCCGGAAATGAAAGGAAGGACTGCCTAGCAAGTGCAGATCATGCGACAGTAATATATATTTCTTCCGGCCCAGGAATGCTCAATGACCACTTGAAACAATCGCAGATCTATATGCCTTGAATCCAACCCAGGTTGGTCTCTCAAGGGGCCACTGTGTGGCTCCTGCGCACAACAGGGCGCAGGGGTACTTTATCGAAGGAGGGGCAGTTTTGGCTTCCTGGGATATTCCTGTGTGTTGATTAATGGTTGTTCTTGCCACAGCTCCTGCATGGATGTTTGGCTGTTAGGCAACTGTGGCAAATCGGCAACAGCATTGCATGGATGCACCTGTGGCTATCAGGAAATTGAAGGCGCTGAAAGTGCCAATCGTTGTCGTGCTTTGCATTCGGCTGCAAATTGAAGGGATGCAAATGTGCCTGTCAATAGTTTATGGTGCTGAGAGTGCCGGTGGCTGTTCTTGCAGGAGCTGGGCGCCAGCTTTGACGTGGGCCCAATCCCGGAGGACCTGCAGGAGATGGCGGAGGAGTGGCATGAGAAACTGGTGGAAGATGCCATCGAGGTGGACGACGACGCCATGGAGGCCTACCTGGAGGGAAACGTGCGCCCCCTTGTGCTTCTTCTTTATTTCCCCTCTCCTCCATTGTATGGAGTATTCAATATATGACCTGGAAGAGCTGTGCTGGAGAGATGCATTGGCTGACCCAGCATCAAGGCTAAACATCCGGTTGCTGGTCGCTGCCATTGTATTGAGCAAGAATTGAAAGGTATTTCATGTGTGTGAGGACATCGACAGCCAATCCTTCCAGCAAATGGTCCAAGCAAGGGTAAAAATGAGTTTCACACAGAAGCTGCTCGGCCCTGTGTTGCCTTGGTGCAGAGCCACAGCTGTATCCAAGTAGATATTAGTAAGATAGACTACAACGCCCTTACTAACCAAGTTGACGTGCTGGCGCAGACGCCTGATGAGGAGGCGCTGAGGGGTCTCATCCGCAAGGGCACCATCGCCAACAAATTTGTGCCGGTGCTGTGCGGCTCGGCCTTCAAGAACAAGGGCGTGCAGCCTCTGCTGGACGCAGGTGCGCATCCTTTTCCCATGCAGGGCAGCAGCAACGTGTGCGTTGCAATAGAGCTGTCCATGATCAACTCACAATCCATACTGCTGCTGACAGCTTTGGCCCGCCTGCCATGCATGTGATTGATGGAAAGGAAGCAATTGTTGGTGTTCCAACTGCGAGGCAGCCCTTTCTCCTTTCTTTGGCGCTGGCTTTGCATTGATGTCTGCATCTCTGTTTATTTGATTACGAGGCAGATGCAGTTCACATTTCTCAAGCACAGGCAACCCAAAAGCGTGTCTGCTGTCATGTCAGCTCCATCTGTGTATTTGCACCAGGGTGCAAAGCAACGGGGCTTATCTGTTACTCTCTATGGTAGCTTATCTGTTGAGGGGGGGATCAAGCTTTGATAATGTGCGTGGGCGTGCAGTGGTTGCGTATTTGCCATCTCCCCTGGAGGTGGCAGCGGTGAAGGGGTCCGAGGTGGACAACCCCGACGTGGCCCTCACCCGCAAGCCAGACGACGCCGAGCCCTTCTCAGCGCTCGCGTTCAAGATCATGGCCGACCAGTTTGTGGGCTCCCTTACCTTCCTGCGCATCTACAGGTGTGTGCTCCTTGTGCTCTGGGCTCTAGTCGTGTGCTCGGTCTGGGCTTTTGTGTATAATTGATGCATCAGGAACTGGCGGCTCGCAGCACGATTGTGATTTTGCGATTTGATGTTGTGCTCTTCATATGCCAGGCAGAGTTGAGCATGCACCTGGTTTGGACAGACCGTCTCAGAGCCCTTTGGGCATGCATGTTGACATGCCAGCTGATCGCCTCGTTTCACCAAGGCAATATTATGTGACAGGGCTCCGCCCACCTAGAGGTATTCTGACCACCGATGTTCACAGGAACAAGATTTAAAATCGTTTCTGAAAGAAAGGTCCTGAAGCAGGTTCTTTGACCCACATCCTGGAAGCTGATGCATTAGGGTGCCCTCATAGAGGTCATCTGATATTTGCATGACGAAAGGAACAAGACTTGAAACACAAATTTGAAGGAGGGATTCAATTTAATTTTCTGCCCCGCCGCAGTGGCGTCCTGGAGGCTGGCACATACGCGCTGTGCGCGAACAAGGGCAAGAAGGAGCGCATCGGGCGCCTGCTGATGATGCACGCCAACAACCGAGAGGATGTGAAGATCGCGCGCACGGGTGACATCATCGCCGTGGCCGGCCTCAAGGACGTGATCACCGGCGAGACGCTGTGCGATGAGAAGGCGCCCATCATCCTCGAGCGCATGGAGTTCCCCGGTGTGTCTCTTCACCTGGTGCTCTCATTGCACAGTCACTGCAGCCACCTCTTCTCTTCTAGCCTATCCTGCAGAATTCAGGCCGTGAAGCTTTTTGCTGCATGTGTATATCCTTGCCCTGCCAAGCTTGTAATTTGAAAGGCATCAAAGCTTCACTGAGACATACTAGTGGCCCTCAGATTCGCATCCTCTGGCTAGTATCCTGCATGTCGCCACTTCATGGAGATTGCCCCACTTCAGACGCCAACGACCTGCGCAGGACTCGAAGGATACCCAAATGCATGCACAAAGATGGTGTACTGAGCTGATGTTCTGCATGCTTGCAGACCCGGTCATCAAGATCGCGATCGAGCCTAAGAGCAAGGGCGACCTGGAGAAGATGAGCAACGGGCTCATCAAGCTGGCCCAGGAGGACCCCTCCTTCCACTTCACCCGCGATGAGGAGACCAACCAGACCGTCATTGAAGGCATGGGCGAGCTACACCTGGACATTATCGTGGACCGCCTGCGGCGCGAGTTCAAGGCGCGTTCCCTCCCGCCTCTTGACGTACCCCTTGCTGAGTATCGCATTTCCTCGCTGCACAACTTGACATCTGCATGGCTGCTACAGTACACCTGTCGTACAGAACACCTGTCATACACCTGGTGCATGATAGCGGAGTGCTAGCGATGCAGTGTCGCAATCGAAATGTTGCAAGCCTTGCGCATGAGAGCTGATGTGGCAGCAGGGACGCCTGCTGCCCTGAAATCTAATCTCCACCAGCTAAAATTTAAATCAAAATTTAACTTTTACATGCTTCATATCTTTTCTTTTTGTTTAAAAAAAGTATTTGTTGCGCAGGTGGAGTGCGATGTGGGCGCGCCACAGGTGAACTACCGCGAGTCGATCAGCCAGATGGCGGACATCAAATACGTGCACAAGAAGCAGAGCGGCGGATCCGGCCAGTTCGCCGAGGTGTCAATCCGCTTCGAGCCGGGCGAGGCGGGCACTGGATTCGAGTTCCGTTCCGACATCAAGGGAGGCACCGTGCCCAAGGAGTACATCCCCGGTGTCACCAAGGTGCGCCCACCCTCCTCCATGCAAGCCACCATGCAAGACCTTATGCCCCATATGCATTTGTGCAATCGCTTCTTGGTGACCATGCTCCCATGGCTGCAGCTAAGGGTGGCATGAAGATTGCCAAAATGTGTGTCCCTTCCTCCCTGCCTCCCCGCAGATTTATGCATGCTATGCGAATTGTGAGCCCACCCCCTTCTGTGCAGTTGGCCTTGCCAAACCTCTTGCTCTATGTGCTCTTTCAGTGTCCTGCAGCATCTGGCTTGCACTGCTCCTTCCTGTGGGCCTGGTTGCATGTCTCCTATGACTTACGACAGAGAAGACGGCATGGAATATTCTATCCTGCCTGCCTCTTGGCAGATCGATGAATTTCATGCAAGATCAAGCCTTCTCTGCCTGCGTAAGCGGGGTCCTGAGGAGTTTCCACATTGGGACCAATGTGGCGGTACAGAAATATGCACGTCTGAGGCGGCCCTGCAAATTCACCGCATGGGCCGAGGCCGGGAGGTCGTCAAGCAGAGTGTGACGTCCAGGATTTCACTGGCAGTAGGGATTTGGGTGGTGTGTTAGATTGATTTTGTGCCTTTGGAACAGGGTCTGGAGGAGATGATGTCCAGTGGAATTCTGGCGGGTTTCCCGGTTGTGGACGTGCGTGCGACGCTGTACGATGGCTCCTACCACGATGTCGACTCCAGCGTGCTAGCCTTCCAGATCGCTGCGCGCGGCGCCTTCCGTGAGGGCATGCGCAAGGGACAGGCCCGCCTCCTCGAGCCCATCATGAAGGTGTCCTTCCCGCCTTTGCCAGTTTGTGGATATGCAGGAGGTTCTACTATTTGTTACCTGTTGCAGTACGCTGTGCTTGCACATGCATGCGCAAGGGGCTAAGCGCGCCTGCTTGAGCGCAACCTGAAGGTCTGCTTGCGGCCCTCGGCAGTCTGCTGCGCTGCTGGGGCATATCGTGGGCACCTTTAATTGCCAAATGCAAAAGTCCATCACTGGCCAACCTCTGGAGGGTACCAAAAGGAGGAAACTGTCAGGTCATTCTTGCACAGGTTGCACAGGCAAGCAGTGGCTCAAGAGGAGGAGCTCCTAAAGAGATGTTTGTTATATGGCTGCCCCCAGCTGTTAGCCCAGGAGTCACTGCGAGAGCCACTGCATGCAAAATAAGTCACCCCTGACTATGGGGTGCACCGCAGGTGGAGGTGACTACGCCCGAGGAGCACATGGGTGACGTCATCGGCGACCTCAACTCGCGCCGCGGCATGGTCGGCGAGTTCATCGACAAGCCCGGCAACCTGCGCCTCATCAAGGCACGCCCTGCCTCTGACTCTGAGATGTTGAAAAGGAGACTGGCCTCAAGTGTTTGCTGCTGAGGGTGTCCCCTCTACAGTCCTGGTGCTCTTTAAGGAACACATTTGATATTTTGATTTATTTGTGATTGGTCATTCAACTGCAAGGCGACTGACCTTGGGCCTCGCTCAGATTGGACAATATATGGGTAAGGAAAGCTTGATCTGGGGTTGATGACACAATTTCAGGGTTGCAGCCGACCTTGACAGCCCACGTGGGTGCACTCCTTCTAGATTCCAATGACCCTGCGGCCGCCAAGGGCGCCGCTTGCTAGCGTCGATCAGGATTGTGAGGATTTTGTCGAGTTCATGAGGGTTGAGATTTGAATTTAATCTTGATCTGCAGGCGAGCGTGCCCTTGTCGGAGATGTTCCAGTACGTGAGCACGCTGCGTGGCATGACCAAGGGCCGCGCGCAGTACTCCATGCAGCTGGAGAAGTACGACGTTGTCCCCAACCATATCCAGGAGAAGATCGTGGGCGCGCACGCCAAGTCCACCGCTTGAGAGCGGTAGATCTCATGACAACCTTGGTGGGGCGAACATGCCAAGTGCACCGCACGAGAGCGGTTCATCTGATGACAAATATTGTAGGCGACGCATGCAAAGTGCACCGTTTATAGCGGCAATAATGGGAACCAGGGGGTAAACTATAGGGCCCCTGTGGAAAGCATGTGGAGTGGCATGCCATGTGCACGGCTGAGTTCGGCGTGGCTGCCCGATTTGGTGGGAGGGAATGACTTCTTTGTGAGGGGGCATGCGAAAGCAAGCGCCTGTGTGGGGAGCAATTTTTTTTGCGCTCACCATCAAGGCTGCTGGCAGCCGTCAGGGTGGATAAGGGCCAAAGATGAGCACATATAGGCGGCAATATTTGCAGCGCACTGTGTGACGGTGGGCTGCTGAAGGAAGAGCAAATTGCACAGCAGCATTACAGGAAAGGGGTCGCAAAGGCATCAGCTCTGACATGCCTGATGATCAAGAGCTGTGCTACATTTGGTGCAGAAGAAGAAGCAAGGGGCTTGTTGGTAGATAAATGGCTGAAGAGCTACACGAGCGGTGTGATTGACTGGGTCTTGCACTATTTTGGCTCGCAAGTGCTCAAGGCAGAGTAATATTACTGGGGTGCTTTGCGGCTGTTTTCAGTTGTCAACAGGGCTTGCATGCGCGTGTAAAGCCATGCAAAATACCTTGGGCTGCAAGCATGTTGCAAACTTGCACACCCCCAAGCATGCTATGGGCGTGGTGTCCAAGAGTATCGCGTGTTGGTATGCGTGTAAACTTCCTTAAAGCTTGAGAAGGTATACTGCTACTGTGCTTTTGCAGCCAGTGCAATTACAGTGTCCACTGGATGTGGGCGGACAATGACAAGGCATGGACCTGAACGGTAGTAGATGGCGATGACAGAATGAATACCATGGGACGACCACTCTAAAATTGAATTCTAGATGAAGTTACAGTACTGCATGCACCTGATCAGCTCGAAGAGGGCTTCAAGTTTGTCTGTTGACTGAGTCCATTTTGGTTACTCGCACTGTGGCGGGAGTCCTCATACTGTAATCTTGAGGAACCCAAGATTGAGAAGCCTGCCAGAACTTCTTGACTTGAAGCCGGCCGGCGCGCGCCACCGCTTTAATACATACCGCTCAAAAATTCGTTTGACACTTTGCTTGGAGCTGGCTTACAAGGCATGTGCACAGGGCACATTTTGACAATGCTGGATGGGCACTTGCCATGTCGATGCGGAGGGCAGTGCGATCGAAGCTGTAAATCATCCATTCTCTGAATGTGCATGGCGAGCTCATGCATTCCGCCAAATTCTCTGCATTCGCCAGAGCTATCTCCCGAGGGTCCTCCCGCCGGTCCCCCCAGGCCAGACGGCATGAGCTTGCAGCAGCAGGCAGAACTTTTCATTTTGCAACTAGCAGCATTGACCTGTGCACAGAGCAGCCATCGCTGCTTTGGTTATGGGAGAGTACCGATTGTTGTGAGCGATGCTGCAATCCTGTTGCCACGAGCTGCCAGGCAGGGCGTCGTTCTTTGGAGCAGCGCAGTCCTTGAGAGTGCAGGTGGCACCTCGCCTGCGGCCCGTGGCTCAACCCCTGACCTCGGTGGCAGCTTTCCAACCAGACCGCAGCACAGCACAACGCACGCACACACCACAGCAGCTGTCCAGGCCAAGGCAGAGCGCGGTTGTCAGTCTTGAGCCTGCATCAACTGCCGTCAATAATGTGCAAGTGCTAGGGGGTGGGGTTAGATCATTACCACGGGAGCCGAATGTGCATAAGCAGAGGAGACGAGCCAAATTGCGAGTGGCAGTGGATGTCGATGAAGGTGAGGACGGCTTTTGAACATCCACCTCGTTGTGAACTTCCTGATTGCCAAGCCTTTGGTCTGTACCATGCAGACAATCAGCATGCGTGCAACGAATGACATGTAATTGATGGTTCTGTGTGACTGCAGTTTTGGGCAGATTTTTGCATAGCTTAAACAAGTTCTGCCACGAGGAGTATGGCCTCGAGTATGACATCCCAGACTACTCTGTATATGAATTCGCAAAGGTGCGCTGCTGCCTCTTGTTGCTTCTCATTGCCTCCTGTATTGCACCGTGGCATTTGCTTATTGCTAAATATTCTAGTCTATTTGTCTTCAAGCAACCTGATGGTTGCTACTGCAGATATGGAATTGTTCAACGGATGAATCGAATCACATAGTCCACGATTTCTTCAAGTCGCGGCACTTTGCAGCAGGCATTCTGCCGATCCCAGGCACGTCCTTGGACTCCCCACGCTGTGCAGGACCTCTTGCAACATCTTGAACAAGGGAGGCAGCATGCCAGACAAATTGACATACTGTAGCACTTTTTCTTACTCCCACGCGACACAGCTCCTAGCTCCTAGCTGCTCGATTTGACACTCTACTGCATAGAAAGGGTGATGCCAAGCAAGGCTGAGGCTCCTGTATATTGCATCACAGGCGCCCTGCACAGCCTGCAGCGGTTGGGCAAGAGCTGCGAGCTGGTGGTTGTGACATCGCGGCAGCACTGCATACAGCAGCCAACGCTGGAGTGGGTGGACAAGCACTTTCCAGGCATCTTCTCAGAGGTCCACTTTGGCAACCACTGGGCGCTGGAGGGCAAGTCCAAGGCCAAGTCAGAGATCTGCAGGTACGCCGCAGGATTTCCCCAGGCTTGGTCGCTTTAAAGTAGTCGTTTGCGGGGTCTTGTGTCGCCAGAGTGCGCCATTTACAAGGTTTGGGGCGAGTGACGTGGATCTCAAGCATTTGTGCTTTTGCGGGCATCAGCTCCTACTGCATTCTGCCCAGAATTTGTTGACCACAGGCTTGTTGGCTTGGGACACTGAGCATGTCATGGGCACTGTAAGAGAGGCAGGCTGCGAGTGCCATGGGTTGGTTGGTTTTTAATCATTATATGCTGTTTGGTCCCAGGGAGATCGGCGCGACGGTGCTTATAGATGACAACCCCCGCTATGCAGTGGAGTGCGCGACAGCTGGCATTGATGTGCTGCTGTATGACTGGAACTCGAGCTACCCCTGGAGCAAAACCTCTGACGGGTGAGGGGCCTTGATTCTCAGTGAAATCTCATCTGTGCTGTTGGCCACATCTGCCATACACTTGAGGAAAGCATGTTTATCTTGGTGGGTGTTCTGAGATGATGGCAGCACTACCACTTGTGCCACCGGTGGCTCTAAGGATTGCTCGCCAGTGGTGATGTGATTGGCACTAATTGAAAGAAGTGCGGAGTGCTCAATGCAAGGTTTGCCTTTATGTGCAGGCCCACGCATGACCGGATCAGGCGAGTGAGAGACTGGATTGAGGTGGAAGAGGCTCTGGCAGTGCTCGCACTGGAGCCCTCCGCTTGAGGCACAGCTGGGGCGGCCCTGAAATTGCAGCATGTTCCTACCAGTTGACTTCCACCGGGGCCTCCGAAGCAGTAGCGAGCATGCAGCACCGATGCGAGCATGCTGACTGGGATTGCTTGGAGCTGCTGCCTTGAAGAGCAGATGCTTGCCGGCAGGGCTGGCAGGAAACAGCTGTTTTAGCCAGACAAGTGTCAGGGGTCGCAGCGTGCGTTCTTCCAGGCATCTTATGTGGCTTTGGTGCACAAAGGGTCTGCCCAGTTGCCTGCAATAAAACAGTTGCCAGGACGTTGCTTACAGGGAGGGCACAGCAGCACACCTGTGACTAAGCAGCTCCACTACTTTGAGAATCCTGTCCTGGGAACCAATGTATTATGTAGTGAAAGTAGGTAGCAATCAGTTGAGGGACTTCTTGAATATGTATTTTGTCCATTGTAAATCAGTGCTTGCGTTTGCGCCCTTTGAAGATGCTGCCAATTGCATGAGCATGCGGGTCATGTCCATGCATCATAGTATGATCAGATCGATCCCTGTCATCTAACAGGCACAGTGACTTCCAAACGTTGTTCCCCAGTTGTTCTTAAGAGTGTCACACTGAACGGTGGAGTAAGTGTTGTCAAATGTGCCGTCTCGTGGGGCATCCGATGAGTCATGTGCCGGCTCCCACTGCAGGCATGAGCTACGGTATTCCATGCATGATTGCTGTGGCTTTTAACAACACACGGGCCCCGCAGACGCGGCTGCAGACGCCCTGCGTGTATATCCTTTGGCTTTGGATTTGCCGACCTGAAAATACCAACACAAGAGCATCATCCCCATTCACCGTCCCTGTCGAATGTCATTATCAAGGTGACTAACCTCAGGTGACTAACCTTCATAATGGGAGAAGCTGCCTTGGCGGACCCAGATTTGAGACTGTGCATCCAGGAAGAAGACCCTAGTTGACGAGAAGACATGGCTCGCGTTCCAAAGAGAAGGCGGCTCATCAGGATATATGACGATGATGATCTTCAGGTGAACATCTTGTTTCCTTGATGGTCTAAGATGTCCACACCGCGCCAGTGATCATCGCCGATAAAAATGCTGGCGATTGGATGATGACTGTGGAAAAGTGCAGCTCAAGTGCTGGTGGTCAGATTACTCCGGATGCGAAGAAAGAGCTGGATCCTTAGATCTTGCAGACCTCCACTGCTTGAAGTATATGATCGAGGCACCGACTAATAGCCTGCTCTACTTAGCATCCAAACGGTATATACCGAATGCTCTTCTTCTTACTGTTGTCGCAGTCCGCTTCGGAGGCAGCGCATGAAGGCAACAAACCAGGAGAGGCATCTCTTGCAGTGCCTGACACAGAACAGGCGCCAGATCTGCCAGCAAACATTGAAGAGGTCGACGAAGACGATTTCAGCAATTTTCCCAGCGACACTCTTGCAGCAGTGCTGCTGCTAAGAGCCCAGTTCCCTTCAGGCTGGAGCAGGGATGTCCCACCTCTAGTGCTCCGATCGCAGATATACAGCATTGTCAAAGATAGGACGGTGGTGGACAGACAACTGGATGAGCTCAGGTGGGCAGCATTCGCCTGAACCTTCCACCGCACATACCATATAGGAATTTACTTGCTGCTTGTAGCCAGCAGTCACACAATAATGTCGCACATGCATTTTGCAACAAAACTGCAGCATCAATGCTGCTTGAATGAGGGTTCGCTTGAGGTGTCAATGCTGACAGTCGCATGTGCTGCAGGCTTCAAAACAAGCTGCGCATGTTCAAGCTGCTTACACTGCAAGACGTCTATGCCTACCTGCCAATCGAAGACTATCAAGCGCTCATCAGCAGGCTAGAGCATGTGCAAAAGGTTTTTGCTCTCCTTTAGCTCATAATGCCTGGCGGCCTGATGCACATGGAATCGCAGCTGCTTGTAGCTTCTCTGCTGGAGTCATTGGATACCACGGGGGCAGAACTCTGCAGTTTCGCACCCATCTGGCAAACAGAGAAGCAGGAAATTCAGGTGTTCTGTGGCGGCTTGGTGGCTATCTGTGAAGCTGAAGTTGGGCTTGGGCTTGTCGGACAGGAGAAAGGCACAGTGGATATTGTGCTGGCGGTATTCCAATGGTACATGCAGCGAGTGCTGCCCCAGTGTACAGGGATTGACATCTCTCACGAGGACCTGATGTGGCACCTGTCGAGAGATGACAGGTGAGCACAGCGTCCCAGCTCCGCATATGCAACAGCAGCAAGGATCTTCTGACTGAAGGACAAAATATACCTTGTACTCAACAGGCGCATAGTGATCTCCTAGTACAGATTCCATTCATACGGGGTTTTGAAAGCAAGCCTGAAATGATTTCAAGGAGCGATTTTGTTTCGCAAATCGCATGCCAGGGTGGTTGATTCGTGCGCGACATGTGCTCAGGGGGAATGAATCGCATGAGAGGGTGACGGAGGCGCATGTGTCGCTGCTGCTGCATGTGGGGTTGCTCACGCGCCACTCAGTCCCCGGCAGATTCCTCTTTGCACTTCCCAACGCCGGCCCTGTCGTCAAGGGCATCATAGCAGGCCGCAAGGTGACCACCTATTGTCATGGATCAGCTAGGTATATACAGTATATCAGACGAGGCACATTTTGCCGCTGGGGTCTGAAATCGCAGCATTGGTGTCACTCCATAAATACCCACTTCTGACTACAGGCCTTGCGGCCTCGAGGCATAAGGCAATAATGTGATCTCCTGAAACATCACAAGCTTTAGGCAGCCTGCCGTGGCTGAGTGGGACTGACCAACACATGCATTTCGCTCGTTCCTGGTGGCATCATATATGTAAGACATGGTTCTGCTTCATTGTTGGCTCATTCAACATGTAGCATGATGTGCATGCATAATCCCTTATTGTGTGGCGGGTGTGTCCATGACTCAGGAGCTGTTGGGGATGCTGACGAGGCGGCGCCACCCGGAGATGTTTGTGAAGGAGCTGGAAAAGAAGAAGCTGCACAGCTCGCCGCTGGGCATGAGGTGGCATGTGAGGGACCTGCTTGGCTCAGGAACGCTGCTGCAGACGCAGACCACTGTCGGGCCGCTGCTCCGAGTGGTGAAGAAGCCTTGAGTTAGATGCCTCAAGAATTCTTTATTTGTTATGTAGAGGAGAGATTGCATCACAATGCAGACAGCTGTGTTCAGAAGATCTTTAAGTTCTCTACCGAGTCCTTGCCAGTCTAATCTATCATCTGGGATCCAGCCCCCGTCACCCTTTGATGGCACGCTGACTTGCCTTCCTTTAAATCTGTCATTACTGATCATCGATCACCCAACCAGGCTTGAGACTCATGTTCTATTGACACATTGCGTGTATCAGGAATTGCCCTGTGATTGCACAGGCACATCTTCAAATTTGAATTTGAATTCATGATTATGTTTATATTGATTACGCCATCCTGCGGCCTGTCGAGCTCTGCATCACAGCCGGTCCCAGGGCGGGGCTGGCCGCGGCTTTGGGGCTCCCCACAGAGCTGGACACCTGTCACAAGTAGCAGACAGCCTCACGAAAATTTGAATTTGAGTTGTTGTTTAAATACTACTGACCCACCCAGGAGAACATGCAAGAGCATGAGTAGTAATCACCATGTCTGATCTGCTCTCCTGTGCTGAGCCTCATGGACAGGAGCATTATGTATGCTCTATCTGAAGCCTCAAGCAATGACCATCGATTAATGAGCAGTTGTGATAAGCAGACAGGTAAAGGGATCACCTGTGAGGCCAGGCTGCTGTCCATCTGCTGCAGGTAGGACATCCAGCGAGCCACGATGCCGTCTGTTACCATGGGCGAGCTCAGCAGCCCACTCAGCCGCTTCACAAACCGAGCCTGCGCGCATGAGGAGAGCATTGAATCTTGGTGGTGTGCATGCACTGAAATGCAAGAGGCTCACTTGCAGCTGCAGCATGTCTGACTCAAATGCAACAGCCTCGGGTTCTGCCACAGCCAGAAAAAGCCATTGTGATTTGTAGCTGGAAGCCACTTGCACATCAGGGACCGTTCCTGCTGGCTTTAAGGCACAGATTTCCGCACGAGCTTGTTCTTGTTGCAGAAACTGTTGCGCTCTGCCTCAGCATGCAATTGCACCATATATTTGCATGTGCGGTTGTTTCTCTGACTATATTTTCAGCGCGCAACCCCTAACATGTTCAAGGTCGGGATGCTTAGCAGTGCTAGCCAACTTATAAGCACAGGTTGTTAGCGGTCATCTCTCCTTGACTAGGGGGCGGGGGCATGCGCGCACCTGCCGCGCCGAGTCGAAGGAGCGGAAGCGCGCGCCGGCCTGCGAGAAATTGTCCGTCTTGTCGATGACTGTGCGCACGCGCATTGCCGGCCCCACGCTGCTGTTGTCCACAGGGTATGGTGCCGCCAGCGGCTGTTCATGCAAGAGCTTTGTCAGTGTCAGACAATCAAGAGAAGTGAAAAGTGAGAGATAGAGAGAGATCAGAGGAAAGCCAGGATGGTCAGGGATCAGAGAAGTCTCAGCCAAACGGAAACATCATGAAAGAGATTTGGGGAAGATTAGGGTGAGGTTACGGGTGAGGTCAGGGAGGGATTGGGACAAGATCAGGAGTTTAACTAGCTTTCGTCAGCTTGTTGTTGCATGCGCGAGTAAATACAGACGTGATCATCCCAGGTCTACTGGCCTACATGAAGAATTATGCAGCAGAGAATGACAGGGCATAGAAAGCAAAGCCACAATTCTGTAGGCTGTTCTCCAATTCGAAATTTGAATTTCAAAGGGAGCAGAAGTATCTGACCTGGCTCGCAAAGTCGGAGGGGTAGTAATTGACGGCCCCGGTCTGATTGGCGCTGTTTAGGGGCCCGTCCTGGCGAGTGGTGTACACCGGGCAGCGGGGTGCATTCACTGGGAGCAGCCCAAAGTTGGGGCCGATGCGGTAGCGCTGAGTGTCATCGTAAGCCACCAGCCGCCACTGCAGCAGCTTGTCGTCCGAGTACCCAATGCCTGCGCGGCAGTCAGTGCTGTTTGAACTTGAATTTGAAGTCAATTTCTGATTGTTGGAAGATAGGATTGCCTCTTGTGCCTCAAGACTGCTGACAATGGAGATGCATGACACAAGCTTGCGGGTGAATAGCAGGAAGCTGTACTAAACCAGGCACGCATGCTACAGCCTTTAATGCTGCAAATGTGCTGTAAATATTTTTGGCCAAATGCTGGCAGATTTGCCACTACCTTTGTTGTGGGCCCACAGAATTCTAGGAATAGGCTTCAAAACACTCTTCAAAATAGTCTCAACCAAGAAAATGAACACGACATCAGGCGAGGGAAGAGCTCTGTCCAATCAGACTTCAGGCAGGGAGGCGGGCGCATGCTGACCTGGCACGATGTGGGCAGGCGAGAATGCGAGCTGCTCGTTCTCGTTGTGGAAGTTGCCAGCGTTCTGATTGAGCACCAGTTTTCCCACTCGCCGCATTGGGAACTGCTCCTCCGGCCAAACCTGGCCCATGCACCACTGTTCATGTCCAAACCAAGGGGCCTCGAAAGACTTCTGTTTTGTTTCCCCTTTATCACATCTCACGGCTTACAGTAGAGAATGCTTTCCAGGATGGCTCTCAAACATGAGAGGACAGACATCTTCATGCTGCAGAGCTGCAAACAGCATATATGGCAGGAAAGCGGACCGCAAATTGAGTTGTGGCTTCAATAGGAGAGGCTTGCGCGCTGCACAAATAGGTGCATTCACGAGGTAGCATGTGTCACATGCATGCAAGCGCGCACTGCATGGCATGGTGGTGCAAGAAGAGAGGATCATGGCCTGCCTTGGTAGGGTCCAGGGGGTCGAATGCGAGGGTTGTCGACGCAGAGGGGTCTATGGTTTGGATGTACAGGTACCACTCCGGATACTCCTTGGCATCGATGGCTGTGTAGAGATCTGAAGATGCAGAGGAGCCGTCCGGGTGTGCCATGGCCACCTTGCCAATGTCCTCGTCCAATAGATACTTCTCACCTGAGGAGGTGAGAATGTCCTGCTCATTGTTGGACAATTAGCGTGTCACAGAGTTCAGGAGCCTTGCCCTGAACCAGCAATGAAATGTCTACAGATCCTGGCAGATTCTGGCAGATCAAGCAGTTTATGCACTAGTGGTAGCAACTAAAAGCTTATTTGGCGTCGCTTCTCCTGCTCCATTTAACAACTGCTTGAAGACCTATTTGCCTTCAACCTCATGATTGGCAGTACATTGCGTGTGATGCACATCCTTAAAAAGCACAAGTGCAAAGATGCCAATATATTAAAAAGCAATATATATAGCAGTTTGTGCACAAAGCAAGCAATGCCATGCAGCTTAGCTATTGGCCATTGCCATAAAATCAAAGTCCAGGTTCAATATTTACTGCCCTGAGATAGTGCATGAAACAGGGCCTCACCCTGTGAGGGCACCCAGCGAAATTTGGCGAGGTTGACTCCGCCGGATTTGTTGATGAGCGAGTATGTGTTGACACTGCTGCCGTTCATGTGGCGGTAGTCTGCCGGTATGCCCACATCATCAAGTAGATAAGTCACCTGCACGCACATTGCCTCATGCTGCTTGCTTGAAGGAGGCTGTCTGTCTTGTGCATCAGGCAGCCTTCCTGGGGACAAAAGTTGTCTGCCAGTCAGGTCTGCAGGTTTGACTATGGCATTGCCTGTCTGTGCCAGGTCTGCGCAGAAGGGAATGCCATAGTCTGCACTATTGGCATTTACAGCAGGAAGGGGGGCATACATCCAACCTTGAAGCTTGAAGCCAGTATGAGCGCCACTTGCCAATTCTGCAAGTTTGGCATTAAGAACCAGAGCAAAAGCACACAATAAAATTTGCACATTGCGAGCGCCATTTGTCAGATAACCAGCAATCAAAGGCTTTTTAGGATCCTGTCTGTAGGTGTCAATGCCGCCACTGAATTTCAGAACCTGCTTCCTGGACATTGACAGACAAAGTAGGTGTGCTGGGAGCAAGTGGGCAGCAGCACACCATGTGCATGCTCTCCGGGTGGTATGACAGGAAGTCGGCGGTGCGCCAGCCTGGCGACAGGTGGTTGACTGGACTGGGCTTCAGAGCATGGGCCAGGTCCGGGAACTGCGCGCCGTCGCGAATGAAGAACACCTGCATGCATGCATGCAAAAGTGGTGTGATGATCCGTGCAGAGTTGTAAGTGCTCTGCTGGCTCAGAGGAACTTGTCCTCTGCGTGCGCTTGCCATTGCTGAACTGTGATGCATCCACCAATGAGGCGTGAGAAGACTCGGCTTTCACAATGAACAGGGGTCTGTGACAAGGCAGCCGCTGCAAAACAGATCGGCAACAACCCTGGTAGGCCATGAGGCTGTAAGGTTGTAGCTGGTGCTGTACTGGTGCTCAGGATACAGGCAGGCGTTGCATGTGGGGAGCGCTGCACTCACAGGGATGTTGTTGCCGACAAGGTCCCAGTTGCCCTGCTGGGTGTAGAACTTGATGGCGAAGCCACGAGGGTCGCGCAGCCACTCCGGCGAGCCTGACGGGCCTGTCACGACCGAGAAGCGCACGATGATGTCGGTCTTCTTGCCGACCTCGGAGAAGACGTCTGCGAAACTTAGCGCGGTGATGTCGTCCGTCACCTGCAGTATAGGTATGAGCTGTGGGCAGCTTGATACTTTGTGGCCCCAGTAACATCACAGCCACATTCGTTTGGATGTTACCATGAAGCTCCATCACTAGCCAACATTGCAATTGTTGAAGGAGGCTGGATGGAACAGGACGAGCGAATCGACCTCGAAATACCCTTTCGCTACGGCGCCTCTGGCATGCACCACGCGTTCGGGAATCTTTTCACGGTCAAAAGTCGCAATCTTCTCCAAGATCTGGTAGTCTTCAAGCAGCACAGGGCCTGTGAAGCAACAAGCTCTCTTCTTTGACCCCGTTTAACCTGGCAAATAAAAAGTGTACCACGAGTCTCTCTGTAAATCTGACAATCTGATTGAAAATAAGCTGCTGGACACGCTTCCGACAATTTCGAAAGTGTGCAATCTGCGTGAACACAAGCAAGCTGGACGTTGTCATGTCGGCTGTCAAGAGGAACAGGTTCCATCTCGATTCTATAGTAAACAGAGTCCTGAAGATTAGAGAAAGCTGTTGTGGAATCTTATTCATAACATACCAGCCATGATCTGGCAATTTTCGGACGGACAGGTAGGCAAATTCGACATCTAATGCCCGGCATCCGGTGAAGCGGAAAAAGATAGCAGGCACACCTCGCGATCCGACAGTGAGAGATGCGTTATTGTTGGCAATTGGTACACCGAAGTTAGTAGTGAAGAAAGGCCCATTGTTGCTCAGCACGGGCGAGCTTGTCTTTTCATAGGTTGCAGCATCGACCACACATGCAGACAACCAAAGGAGGCCGAGCATTAGGGGTTTCATGTTTGGCTTCAAATGAGTTTTTCGATCATGTTTCACATCGATACTGAACATACTGTCCTGGTTTACTGCATGACAAATAGCATCCCGGGAAGCAAGAGCCTCTCGAGAGACATTCCCCGCCCTGCTGGAGCACCTGTCTCCAATTTTAGCAATTTATCCCACTTCTAGGACCGGCCTTAGAACGTGTGTTCCGACCATTTCGTCTTCTGCTGATCACCACTGCATTCTTTATACCTAGAATAATTCAATTAATCTCACGAATACACCACCGCATGTTGATGCTGACTTTCTGGCTCTTGGTGGTTGCCTCTGGAGTCTCCAGACACATAAAAATTCCTCTGCAATGCAGATGGACTCCTACAGACTCATACTTGCCTTCACGCAGGGACATTAGCACGTTGGATGAACGAAAGACCCTCTTTGACGCCCAACCAATGCAGCCCAATTGCAACCTGCATGAAGAAAGAATTCTGGCTATGCAAAGTACCCAAAGTACCAAAGTACCCTAACAGCTACCCTTAAGCTTCCTCCCATAGTTTGTGTATGCGTTGGTCCAGTCATTTGCAATGTCAGTATGGTACAGTGTACAGTTTAATCAATCGAATGACTGTGTCCCGATGGGATGAAATCCCATTCAGAGGACTCTTGATCATCATTCTAAGATGATCAACACAGATCATACAAGGGACTCCAGATGTCCACAGTGCCTGCCACACGCCCTGCACCATAGGCTAGGCCTCAGAGACAGAGGGTCTCCAACCAATTCACGAGAGTGGTCCAGTGACTCAGTCGTTCTGAGTCATCCTGGAGGGAATACTGCAGTCCAGGCCACATAGCAGCCGCCAGCTAGCAGCGCCTCCAGCGCCAGCCTCTTTGCCGCCTTCTGCAGCCGCTGCCGTTGGCTGAGTCCGGCATTCTTGCCTCCCACGAGGTCCCTGCACAAGCCACTGGTCTCAATGACATGCTGAGGCTGCTTAGGGAGAGCACAAAACAAAGTCAAGAAGCTCTTCATCGATGCCAATGAACAAGGGGTCTACAGTATCTATACTTTCTAAGAGCGGTGATCAGCACCAGTGAGCCGTTGACTAACATGGCCTTCACTTGAAGCTCAGCATCCTCCCTACAAGGCACACCATTTTATGACAACAGAGGGGGAAAGCTTTCCTCCAGGACTGCCTGTACACTGCTCCCATAGTTTGCACAGTCCCCAACCTTCATTTCGAATCCATAAACTCAATTTGAATTTGAACCTGAAGCGCAGGTTCCCGCTGGATCCAGGGGTGACTAAGTGGTAGAGGACCCCCCGCAGGTGCCCCTTGCCGACCACCCCCACAACGCAGCGGCTGCCGTTGACCGCCTTGGAGCGCTTGAGGGACCACGCCAGATACATGTCCCTCTCATGCAGCAGCGGGCCCACCACCTGTGGCATTGCCGGGTCTTGAGAAAGGTTTTGTGAATTTGAGACAAGGTCATTTTTAGTCATGATTGATGGACATCCCACGAGTCATGGATACAGACTCACCCATGAATGAGCTATGGACTTCCACTACTTGGCAGGAAACTGAGAAGGCACCCTGCACAAGATTTGCTGCGGTTGCAGGACATCACCCAACGACATCCTCTGCCTCAAATGTGCACACGACAGCCCATGCAGACCCGTAATCATTGGGAGATCTGGCATGGAAAGATGTGGCTGCCAAGAATTGACCACGCAAATTATATGTACCGCAGCCTGTTGTTGTTTCTGGGGAGAATATAGAATCACGGAAAGCAGGCAACAATGATTGAGGGTCACCTCTGGGAAGGCTGCGCTGTACTCGGCAAGCACGGAGCTGATGACATCATCGTCCTTCATGGCTTCCATGGCGTCAGCGCTGATGTCAGCGGTCTGCCCCTGGCTCTGCCACAGCGCGTCGACTAATCGTGCGCGCTGGCGCCAGCTCAGCGCCGACCACGCCCTCTGCAGCGTTATCTCTATCGGCCGATCCCCTGCCGTGCAGCCGGGAGGAGGTCAATCAACATGCCTTTTGCACACATCTCAAGAACAGCAGGTATGCATTTCGAAATATGTCGACCATCCAGCGTATAAGTATGAAACAAAAGCGTTGAGCTCGCAAATATGTTCATCTGGAAATGGCGTAAAGAACAACGCATGCACCAGCTATCATCTATTTCATTGCTTTGCTCCACAGCAAGTCACATGCACATGCAATGGTATTTGCTCCACTTGCACTCAAAAAACGAAGACGGCCACGAGGCCAAAAATTACGCAAAAATTCTCCACGTTTTGCTTGTATTTGGTCCCCACCAAGAACTATCTGCGCCCCGATGCGCTCGGCGGCGCGGCGGCCGGCGCGCATTTCGACGCCGGAGCGCGTCCCGAGCGCGGCCGAGACGCGGTCGGCCTGCGCCGACAGCACGGCGCGCAGCAGCATCGCGGTGTTCCCTCCCAGCCGCGCACTCCGCAGCAGCGCCGATGCAAAGTTTGGCCCGCTGCATTTCCAGCCACGGCAATCACGCGTGTATCGCAGGACGTGCATGCGACATAGCAAGTGTTTGATGGGTCGCTCCCTTCTCAATTACAGCTGTTCTGGTATGCACAGGTTTGGCTGTGCTCTTTCACTCCATCACCCACAAATCTTTCAGCGCGCTGCGTTCAAACTTCTTCTTGGGCAACACTCTTCCTCGGATTTCTAGGAGAAGGAAGTGGTCCTTGTGGGGTCCTCAAGCCACACCTGAGGCTCATGCCATTGGGACCCTGGCTGCGACCGGACGGCCCGGCTTGTTCTGCAGGAGCATCATACATCACTGCAGCCCGGCTCCTGCACACCTCCAGCACCACATTCTCTGGCTGCACTGCCTGCCATGCCAGCACACGCCACCTCAGCCCGCTGTGAATTGTAATGTAAAAAAGCTCTTGTCGAGTGCACCAGCAGGGAGTGCAGCGCTTGTTGCAGCTATTAAAACCTCTTAAGACGTGGCTGCAGGATGTGAGGGGGCTCTGCAGCTGCCAGGGATCCTGCAGAAATCGCCTGCACAATTCCTGGCAGCTGCAACGTCCCTAGCCCATCTTCGAGAAGTCTAGTAGCCACAGCAATGGTGCGAGCCCAAATTTCACAAGGAGAACAAGTAGAAAAGCCGATTAGGCACTCTAAACTCTAAACTCTACAGGAGTCCTCAGCTGCCCCAATTGTACTACGAGGAGGGGCACAAGACAAGGACATCCAAGACCAATCCTTCAGGATGTAATTCATGCCTTGCTTGCATGATATTGGCTTTGCAAGGGCAAAAGTGCTGGCATGCACTGATGTTACCTCAATGACCCGCGCGACATCGTCTGCAGATTGCTCTGAGAAGTGGGCAGTGCCGACCACAAACACAAGCTCTGGTTCCTGGCCATGACACTTGAAGCATGAGCCAACAAGATTGATTTATTATAACAGAAAATTAGACTAATGTCATTGGATTGCGTACCCTGTAGCCATCTGTCCGGCGCTCAGAGTAGTCTGCAGGTCTTTGTATTCCTGCCAACACTCCTGGCACAGCATAACAGGATGTCAGATGGCCTTTGAAACCTAAATATCCGCGCAAACAACAGGAAATTAAAGAAATGGGATAACAGACATGACGGTCTTGCCTTTCTGAGCCAAGTCTAGCAGCTGAGGGTAGCGTGTCTCGATGATCTGGCTGGCGCTCGACGCGATCACAGATCTGTGATCGAATGTTCCAGGTGGTCCCTCTACCTTGCTGTTGCCTGATGCATGCAATCTGAATCTACACCTTGCCTGAGGGGGCGATGCCCTGCTCGATGTACTTTTACAAGTGTATCCTGGAACGAGAATCAAGCGTGAGGAGAAGAAATAAGCTCGCATGGAGGGTGACTGTGACAAGATCTCAAGGTCATAGACTTTGACTATGCGGTGCTGGTGGGCCTTCTGTTTGTTGAAGTCTGAGCGCGTTCCGAAACTCGTCTCGGAGCTGCCAAGATAGGAAACGAATTCTGCAAGATCCTAGGATATGGTCTTGGAGCGCTTTCCACGAGCGAGAGGTCGTACACGAGAACTGTCAGTCAGCCAACTGGTGCCGCAGACTCTCTTTTGGACTTGTCTCGCTGTCACTATCGCTGCACGGGCCGCGCCGATATCTGTGGCCATGAACATTTTTGGCATGCAGGGGCTGGGGAGTCGAAGCACTGTGGTAATTTCTAGATCAGCAGCGCTCGCAAGGCCAGCTTCGTGTTTCTTCTTTCCACAACTGCCATCAGTAGACCGCAGATGCATCAGGGTAATGCTCTGCTGGTTCTGTCATGGCATCATGATGGCACTGGATATCAAACCCCGAGGAGGTTTAGTCGCTCAGGACATTGCATGAAACTCGTCATGCGTCGAATAGACATGTCACTTGTACTGCTTGCACTCTCCTAGTGTCTACTATGAACATCTGATATGCTCTGTTCTTGGTCCCATTTCTTGATGCCAGGCAAAATAAAATTCGTACGCCCTGGTGCCTCAACTTGGAACATCCAATTTCAGCAAACGCAATCTTGGACGATCATGTACCGGAAGCTTGTCAGAATGGGTGCCTTGGCCGAGCAAGCCTCAGGGTCTTCCCCATCAGGAGCACATGCACCCTCTACAGGCGGATTCAGAATCATGGTGTGGCGTTCTGATCATGTTTATATATCTGCAGCAGGGGCTATCATGGCGATCAAAGCAGCAGAAGTGCAGGCAGTTGCGCGCACATGCCGAGCCAGAGGCAGAGGAGAGCACAAGCGAACGCACAGAATTGGACAATGGCGACAGCGATGCAGGTGTGGACGTGCCACCAGCACTGACCGGCAACAGCAAATTCGCATCGGCGCTGCAGGCTGCGCTGAAGCGCTCGGGGGATGCAGGAGTGCTCACTGCGGGAGAGCCTGCCGAGCGCAAACATGAGCCCCCGTGAGTCCCTCATCTTCTACCCCATTTCCCCTGTTTGCAGCACGCCAGCTGCCCTGGAAAAACACTACAAGATATGGCAGAGAGAGTGTGCCCGGGTTCCTGACAAAGGTCGCGGGTCCGGTCGCCAGATCCATTTTACCTTTTGGACGACATACTAAATTTATCATGTGCTAATGGCTCCTTCACTGCCGTTGATTTGTGCACACTTACCTTGTAATTGCCATATGCCTGCCAGATGGGCTTCCTTTGGCCGCAGTTGTAGAGTTTGAGGGGTGACAAATTTGCGCAGGCGGCCGACGGCATTGGAGGAGGTGCTGTTGACAGCGCTGAGGGATTCGAGGCGCAATCTGGTGATGATTGAACAGGGCAAGAAGGAGCTTGAGGCGGCAAAGGAGCGCGAGCAGATGCAGTTCGATCGGCTGCAATTTGCATACAAGAAGGTACTGCTCTTGGTGCCCTGAATACTAGTGCATTCCTGAAGCAGGGGCACAGAAACCGATCTGCCGGCCTAGCCCGAGGCGGCTGCTGCGGCTGTCAAAGGCTTATCTCTTTCATCATGCACATGCACATGCAATTAGAGTGAATGATCTGCGAACATCACAGCGGATCGAGTGCCAAAAGTAAGGAGAACGGGCTGCCTCGCAGTGGAAGTGGTACAGTTGTAAAAGTTGATTTACGAGTGAGCTGATGCAAGGGATCCATGATGAGCGCCTTGTGCGCCTTTTCTTGAGAATGGATTGTGTAAGAGTTTGTGTCCTGCCCCAGGCCACGCGGGACGCGGCATACGCGCGCACAATGGAGATGCTGCTCGAGAGGGAACGCGCAAAATAGACGCACGCCGTGCCGAATTAGTCATCGGGCTTGAATTGGCGGGAGGAGGGAACGCCCCCACGGCCATAGCAGAGAGTGCAAGAATGCGCATGCTTTGAGGACATATTCAGGTGAATGCAGGTGAGATGAGTGAGAGCAAAAATAAAATTTGCAAATGTTGAATAGTGCACTCTTGTAGTTCAGCTCACAAGACAATCTGCTGTGAGGAGAAAAAATGTGAGGAGAAAGGATGTCACACGACGGTCCTGTTGGAATGGCAGCAGAAACATTACATCTGCAGACCCACAGCACGGAATTTTTAATTGTGTATGGACAGAGTGGGAAAATATTGGTCTGCAGCACAGCAGATTGGCAAACAACCAATTGTGTTATTGAAAAAGACTTTGGATGTGATTGGTAGACATGTACACACTCTATTTTTCTGGTCAGCTCCTCTTTTGTAAAGTATGATTGGATGTTGCAAGCCACTTGTTCCTGAAATTTGATGCTTTAATTACATGGGCTCCTATCCAAATTATGCTGGGCCTGAACATTTTCTGTTCAAGTTCTCACCCAAAGTGTGTGCGCCCTCACTGCAAACAATAGACAGCATCTTCTTCAATGGCAATTCTTCTACACCTATCCTCCGCAAAATAGATTTGCTGAACAGCCAATTTGTCTCTGCGTCAATTTGCAGGACTTCCCAATCAGTGCTCATAAATAAGGTCAATCCACACTCTGGGCCTCTCAGCCCTCGTTTCCAAAACATTCATTCAATATTTGCGGAACGCAGAAAGCAAACTTGAGTTCGGAACTTTGAGTTTCAGACAGGAACACCAGATGCCATCCACAGCCTGCCATTTTTCAGGCAGGCACCTTGTTCTACCACGCACTGCACAAACAAGTCAGAACTCCCACCATTCATGCGCCTGTTGGTATGCTCTGGCGCTCAGTACAGAATTCACGGCGTGCCGCTCTAGGAACGAGGCAGCCTGTCTCTTATGTACCAGAAGAGGTCTGGACCATGCTCCAGCCAGTGAGCAACCAAGGGCAAACAGCCACAGCTCAGGACTCCCAGCAGTGCTCTGCAGCCCTTCAAACAGAATGGCGCGCCGCCCAACGCTTCCAAAAATACTACTAGCAACTTCTGCTGCCCCCAGTAAAACCCGGCCTGACTAGGGGGTTGGGCTCGGGCTAGCAACGTCATTTTCTGAGACCAGCAGCGGCGGCTGCGGCTGCGGCGGCAGCGGTGGTAGAGGCGGCAACGGCGGCGCTCCCGGGGGCCTGTTTGCATGCAGTGTTTGATTTGAATTTGACTTTCAAAGTTCTGCTGCTTGTGTGGGTGCCACTGAGCGGGAAGCCACTGCCTCGGCAGCGTGAAGAAAAAAATCAATACCTTTCCCATCCACAGCTCGGACAACCAAGAAAGTAATTGCTCAGCCCCTGCGGTGCAGTGAAGGGTGTGAAGGACATGACAATGAGATCTCGTGTGCTAGTGCAAAGACGGCAGCGCAAAGAGCGAAAGACGAGTGTTGGTGGGGTGTCGGGGGAATTAAAAAGGGTGAAACCTGGGGGGTCGGCCGCCGTTGCCGTAAGGGTCGCTGCCCCGAGTATCGGAGCCGACCGGGTCACTTCCGCGCGTGTCCGACCCTCTGTAATCAGTCCCGCCCGAAGGTGACGGACTGTTGCCTCCATATGAACCGGACCCTGCACACCACAGGACCCCTCAGTCCCCTCTCGTGACAACTCCCAATCGAGAATTCTCCCTATACAAAATGCACAAAAACACCCGACAACAGCCGCTGCCAGGCGTGCTGCCAGGTGTGGACCATTGCAGTGTAGAATTCTCGAGGCTGCCGCCTGCTAAATACAATCCAAAGAAATGTGACGCTGAAGGCGGAGCGCACCTGGTGAGGGGGAGGATCCCGACTCAGCGACGGCCACATTCTGGCCGACAGTTGCGCGATAGCCGGCGTCAGAGTACGGCGGAGGCGGCGGCGGTGGCGGGGGTGGCGGCGGGGGCGGAGGCGGGGGTGGCGAGGATGATGATGACTCGGGGGATGGTGATGGTGAAGGTGAGGGAGAGGGAGACGCTTCACTAGACGCGGGCGCCTCAACCGGCGGCGCAGCCGGCGCCGGGGACGGCGACGGCAGCGAGTACGACGCCACCGGGCCGCTCGGGGCGGCCTCCGGCACAGACGCCGGCGCGGAGACGGTGCCGAGTGGCGCGAAGGCCGGAGCGGACGCCACCGACGCCGTGACGGCCCCTGGCGCAGGCGCAGCAGCCGCTTCCGCGGCGGCCGCTGGCGCGGGCGCGAGCGCGGCCGCCGGCAACAGCTCCGGCGCCGCCAGCGGCGCGAAGGCCGGCACGGCGGCGGCCGGCACGCCCGTTACGGGCTCCGGCGCGGGCGCCGACACCGGCGGTAGCGGAGGGAATGCCAGCGCCGCCGGCGCTAGCGCCGGCGCGCCGGCTGACTCCGGGGCGACGGCCGGCGCGAACGCCGGAGCGAACGCCGGGGCCGGCGCCGGCGGGAGGCTGCTGGAGGACACCGGTAGCCGCTGCTCCATGACGCCCTCCTTGTCTGTGATCAGTGTGTAGGCGCAAGCCGTCGCGTTGCCCACGTATATACTGCGCGCATGGCCCGAGTCAGCACCGGCCGGATTTGCAACTATCATTCCTGAGCAAACAACCCCTTTCCCTGGTGCCAAAAACACCCCAGGAAGAGCAGTCATGCTCAGCAGGTGGTCCGACCCACAGAATCTTTTGAAAACCAAAGTCACAGCAAATGTTCTGGGGCTTCCTGGGGATGCATGAGCAGATGGCAGCGCACATGCAGGAGCCGGGCTGGTTGCTGGACAGCTGTGGCTGCTGGAAGACCGTGCTGCCAGACGCATCGGTAATTGTCAGGTCTTGCTGGCAGATGTCTGTCAGCTGCACTGTGTTGTTCAGGCCGCGCCCCGTACTGGTCACGTGCAGCGCAAACTGCTGTGGCCTTGTCCCGTTCGCCACCGGCCATTGGTATGACGGGCCGCCTGTGCGCCACACAAGCGGCTTTCAATAACTCCCCCTCAACAAAAAAGTTCTACTTGGAGTCTCTGCAGACCCCAGAATTCCTCTCCATTCCTCA
Source organism: Coccomyxa subellipsoidea C-169 (assembly GCF_000258705.1). Lineage (NCBI taxonomy): Eukaryota > Viridiplantae > Chlorophyta > Trebouxiophyceae > Coccomyxaceae > Coccomyxa > Coccomyxa subellipsoidea. The sequence goes on from NW_005178027.1 coordinate 402,864, forward strand.
CTAAAGAATCCCCATACAACTCTTTGGCACAGCGCCTGGCATAGGCACAGCATGTGCTCATGCAAGAATGCTTGCAACCCCAACGAGTCTCCTCTGCAACCCCTCTTCCTCAGCGCAAGACTGAGAAGGAGATATGTGGCACCAGGGAAGATGACCATTACAGCTGGCACCCATAGCTGCTGTCCTACACTACAAGGCATAACAAGTGAGAGGAACAGACAATTTGTAAGGTAATCGATGTGATATCCTCATACCCCAAGTGACAAGGTCAGAAGTTTACCTGCAGGGCTGTAGCCTGTGAGCTGGCCATTGTTGGGGTCTGCTCGGACTATTCTCCTGGGGTCTCGCGCGAGCGCATCACTCAGGCGCACTGCAAATGTGGTGATGGGCTGCTGCGGCGTCACCTGCGCATGGAACAGACAGTACCCGCGTTCAAATCCCCGCCCCGCTCTTGGCATTTTTTCTGCCAGGCTCATGCACTTTTCTTGCAGCTGTTGCCCCTTGGATTTGCCTCATTGGCGCGAGGCTTCATCGTCATGATAACGGCGCCCGCTTTGTCACAAAAGGCTGATTCTGCTGCAAGAATAGATGCTGCATGTGTGCTGCGGTCCCTGCTGGCTGCCAAGCGGCTTCTGAAAGGTGTTGAGGCTCACACAACAAGCTGAACATGGGGCTCTGTTCAGCCTTCTCGGTGGTGAGCACACCACACGACTCCACATAATTAGCTGACCACATCACCTGGCAAGTGCGAGGCTGTTTGATGACCTTGGTAGAGCAGGAGACGGGCAAATGCGCAGATGACATAGGTATTGAGAGGTATGCATGTGATTAGCGACGCACCAGGAATGTGAAGGTGGTTTCTCTGGGACCGGCCGAGCGGGTGTAGGCCACTCGGGCGGTGCTGTTACTAAGCCGCGAGTCATAGCATGCCTCTGGCGCCTGCCCCTTCTCCCTGTTCCCCTGCGGCTGTGCTGTGGCAGCAGTCGCCAGCAGCAGCACTACCAGTGCTGCGCAGGCCTGCGGCATCAAGCACCAAGAGATCAACATCCTGTTAGGAGAGATCCAGCAGTGCTGCACTGTCATCTGCAGTAGGAGCAACATGATTGATCGAAGACTGCCGCAATTATTCAGGAAATCTGCTTGATCTGCCTGCTGCTGAGCTGAGCTGACTAGTGGGCAGGAGGTGAATAATCTGCTAAAGCGAAAGGCAGACAGATGCCCTTGCAAGCCACAGTTTGCTTGGTCGGGTGGGAAAGAATCCTGAACGTCTTATTCTTCAACCATGGTGGTCTTTTAGAAAAACAAAAGTCACCATCAAAAGGCTCTTATCCGCTACATCTCTTCGACCGCAACCTTGGCGTACATGGCCTTCAGCTTTTACGTCAGCTAACACCATCCCCCATAACGCACTGCATGTATCTGATTATTGCTCTCGGTAGAGCGCAGCCCAATCAGGTGCCTTTTGGTGCAAAAAAGATGTTGCCTGCTCCGATGCCCAACTTTGACACCTAGAAGCCCAGGTTGGATATCTGATTTGGGACTGCATTTGTGATTTGTAGCATTGTTCCTGCCACAGAGACAATAATTGGTTCCTGCTGATGACACTCCCACTGACTTGCACTGAAGGATGGAGGGAATCCTGCGCTGCCCCACTCGAGCCTGAACGCGCCCTTCTTCCCATTCGCATCCCACGACCTCATGTTCGTCCAGAAGTAATGCTTCATGCGTTCAGATGCGCTGCGTACTGCCCGAGGAAAGAGCCTCGCATTTCTGCTTGTCTAGGAGGCTTTCCGCCGCTCAATGTCTACCGACTGTTCGGGTTCTGCGCTGCCTGCCGCAAACCGAAATCGACCTGCGCCTGCCGATGCAATTTACCTGTTTCAAGGCCAACATTCCCTTGAAGGGAGCTCCTCTCCTCTCCTTTGCCGCTGTCCCAATACGTTCGTCCTGCCCAGCCCACCAACGTCCGTATAAGAGGATCGGTCCCACCTCAAGCACGCGATTCTCTGGGCCTCAGGTGCCAGGAGGCGGCACATATGGTCTCTTTACGTTCATCGATGGCCGGCGATCACGTCTGTCGTTAAGAAATCGAGCATCGCGGGCAGCTGGGTGAACGATGCTGGGTCATCCTAGGTCATCGAGGGGATAAACGGACCAACGCTCAGTATCTCCCTTCAACTGTTGTAGGGTTCTCCATGCCCTAGAGAGCTGTTGCTGATCAGCAAATATGAGCAAACTAGCATCAGTAAGTAATCGAGAGGATCAAGTTTGTTGTGTCCAAGCATGCAAGCTTTCAAGCTGGCACCAGCAACGCTTTACATAGATTTGCCTGCCTGCCATTGGAAGTGGAATTCCACTGCCAATCAAGTACTCAGAAGCCTCAAGCTTGCTTCCACCCACCAGAAGGTTGTGCAATTAGCTTCCAATTCCTTGCCAGTCAGCACAAAACGTAGCACACACAAATATCAAGCACACAGAAGCCTGCTATACATGCATGGCCTCAGGCCTGCTCTTCTAGTCATTATTTCAAGTCAGCAAATCAGCAAACGAGTTCATCTGACAGACCTGATATGAACACCACACACTCAGACAGCCTTCACATCCTAGTCACCACGCACAAACCTGGCGTCAACCATCAAGCACACAAGTCATCGTGTCCTCACACAGTCACCAAATTATTCAAAGGCCCACATGTGAGACAAGGACAGAATATTGGTACACGCCCGATCTGCTGCCAGAAGCGACTGTTCATGGATTGTCAATGCATCGGTGAAACCAGACAATGCATTCAACTCAAATGACTCTCCCTGCAAACTCCCCCTTTGGCTGTCATCACCTTCTGCCCTCTCCACTATGCCCCGGTGAAGAGACCGGCCGGTAGCCCGCAACAGCTGCAACAGCATAGGCACGTACCTCAGTAAATAACCGCCGTTTACGGCAGCATGGGCACACAGACATCTCGATTGGAGACTTCCCAAATAAACAGCAATATGGAAATTCAATCACAAGACATGGTGTAAACCTTTGCAAGCCATCACCGACATAAGTGCGTCTCACCTGCAGCTCCAGGGCCCATGACCTTTGGGCGGCTGCTCCGAGGCGCCTCCGGCGCCACAGCAGCGGCGCGGCCGGCGTCACGGCCTGCGCGGCCGCCACGGCCGCGCGCCCGGCCGCCACCGCCGCGGCCTCCGGCGGCGGCTGCGGGGGGGCCGGGGGGGCGCAGCGTGATCGGGCCGGGGGGCCGCAGCCGGATGGGCGCGGGCGGCCCCGCCGGCTGCGGCGGCCGTAGCGTGATTGGCGCGGCCGGCCGCGGCTGCGGAGTAGCACCGGGCGGCTGCAGCGTGATCGGCGCCGGCTGCGGCACCGGTAGCGTCACCGGCCGCGGCAGCGTCGGCGGCGGTGGGAAAACCGGCTGCTGGGGCCCCTGTGACTGCACAAAACACAAGTCAGGCGTCTCCTCCATCTCACCAAAACCCAATCTTCAACAGTGTCTGATCATGTACAGGCCTATGACCTCTTGGACATCTTCGTCACTTCAGACAGAACGAGTCCCCAAGTGGCGTACCTGCCCAGGGGCTTGTGCAGGCGGCTGCTGGGCCTGGAAAGACTGCCCAGGTTGGGCAAACTGCGGCTGCCCAAACTGCCCAGGCTGCTGCTGGAAGGGCTGCTGCTGCTGCTGCTGCTGCTGCTGCTGCTGCTGCTGGGGCGCCCACTGCCCTGGCTGCTGTGCTGTGGGGCCAGCAGGGAACGCCCCCGGCTGTGGGTACGGCATCGGCTGCGGCTGTCCAGCCATCCGCGGATCATGGCCTGCCAAATGCATTCCTTACCTTGCTCTACAGGACCAGCTTGCATAATTCGACAAGGAACCTTGAGACTACTACCCTGGTGATGTCAACATGCCTTGTGACGACCCTCTCTCGGCCCGAACAAAAGTCCAAGGGGTTCAGCTCATGAACTCAGCTTTCGGAGAAGACCAACATAATATACATAAATCACAGACTTTAGACTCTGGTGGTGCAGTGTCCTTTGTATGCCTGGTGGTGCAGCGTTCTTTACCTTGAGAGAGGGCCGGCTGGGTTGGGGCAGCCGTGGGCAGCTTGACGGTGCCCACTCCCAGGGCAGCCGCCAGGGCGCCCAGAGTTTTGAAATCGAGTTCGATTTTGCCCGGAGGAGGCTGCGCCGCCTGATTTGGCGCCCCTGGACCTGCCGCCTGATTTGGCGCTCCTGGATCCGCGGCCTGACTTGGCGCCTGCTGCTGCTGTACCCGCAAATCAAGAAATCTGTTAGAAGATTGGTGTTCCGAAAAAGCATCCCCATTTATGTTTGGCAGTGCAGGGGAGCAAAGAAAATATCAAGTATGTGCCATTCTGCATACCCGACCTTTGGCAACAGTCCTACCGAGTCTTTGCTGTGATATTGATCGATGACAATAGGTGCAGAAGCAGCAAAAAGTCGTTTTGTAGCAAGAGCTCCCAACCAACTTAATCATCACATCCACAACACATTGCCCAGCAGCTAACACGGTGCAAAAGAATGGTTGCACCTGCATGACATGGCCATTTGGCGCCCTGGGATCTCTGCCGCTGTGCAAAGGGGAGGCATGAGATGCAATGGGAGGCGCCTGCTCAGCCGCCATTTGCCCTGCATCCACCAAGACAACAGTCAAATCTTAGCCTATCCTCTCTAGAAGTTAGCAGCGCAAGGCGATCCTCACAACTTTAACCCAGTGACTCTGCAGTCCCTGTCTGCAGAGACCCCATATTGCAAGCACACTGTCACTGCTACTCCATCTGCTCAACCATAGTACAACGCTGACCAAAGTGCCGGTGGGGTGCACACAGCCGCTCAAAGATCCAAGCAGGTAAAGAAGAGGTCCAACTTGACTGTGCACCTGAGCCAGCTTTTGTGACTAATTCTCTACAATTTAGACTTACAACCCCAGTAACACAAAACCCCTATTCTACAAATTTACCAGGGGGGCTAGGAAGGTTTCGGGGGTTCAATCCCGGATAGGGGGCTTTATAAGTGGCGCCCGCTGCGGCCGCGAGGCCAATCGACCCTGATGGGTTCTTTGCTGATCACCCCTGGTATTGTTCATCACCCCATCTCTCGGGGGGGGGGGGGGCATTATACTAGATATATTCCACCAAGCCAAGTGATGACAAAGGCAGATCGACTTGAAGTCAATTGGCCAAAAGGCGAGCTCCCACCAGGGTTGGGGGCTGGTGCCCTGGGGTCATAGGCCTCTGTGGTCGGGTGCTGCGGAGAGGTGCCTGGGGACGACGGCGTTCCCTTCGCTGGCTCTGCCTTGGGCTCTGCGGCTGTTGGGCGCTCCATCTGCTGCCAATCCTGTCCAAAAAAGAGACAGACACCTTCATTAAACACAGATCCCTTTGCACACATGAGATGCAAGCGGGCTTGCTGGAAGGAGCCCGGTACCAACCACTCTTGAGAAGCAGCATGAAACAAGCAGGTCTCATAATCCGCAACACATGGACAGAGTGGGCGGCCGGTAGGGCTACATCAGCATACGCATGTTGTTCACAGGGCAGATGACAAATTTGCCAGGACAAGCACAGGAATTCTCAGTCTGTTGGATATGGAGAAAACCACAGCAGAGGGTGCACGTGGGGCACCTAAAATTTATGTAAAATGCTTCCTTCCATGCAACATAAAGGGTGGAAGGAAGGGTGGATTGGGAGGGGCAACTCACCCGGCGATGCACGAAGAGCAGCAGCATCTCGGCGGCGCCGATGGCGCGGGGGATTGTGCCACGGGTGTCAAGGGGCGCCGCGCGGATGGCAGTTTTCAAAATGCGCTCCGACAGCTCGCAGCCCGGCAGGAGGTACGCCTCCAGACCAGCGCCAAACTGCGCCACTCCGCACCTCTGCCTGCCCTCGTACAAATCCGACAACTCCTTGAAGGCCTCCGCCGCCGTCGTGCACCTGCGCAGATTCGGATTCAAATCAATGGAAGACAGCTGTGCCGAGAAGTCTCGCGCATAACGCACACTGGAACAGAGAACGGCCAGCGGAGCCTGACTCCCAGACAGACAGAACCAAGTAGCTCAGATTACTCTTCAATAAGCTGGATGGGCAGGTGAATGGCAGCTATCCGCTAGCAAAATTGGCGAGTGAATGGAGAGGTGTCCTTTGGGATGTAAAGCGCCCCCCTTCTCTATCAACAAAGCCAAGTATTTACCTGAGCCGAAATGAGAGGCTTGAAGCTAGGGGCATTCTATGGGGCAATTTGTGACACAACACAACATAATACAATTTGTTGCCCGTATTGAAGCATGGTGGCACCTGCGCGCACCTGACGAGTGCAGCCGTGCAGGTGCGGCTGCGAGAGCTGCGCAGCTCCTCACAGAACTTCTCCAGGACCTCCAGTGACAGGCGGCCCTTTATCACCACCTGCCCAATCCACCCCACACAACTACTATTATACACGTGTTTCCTGCCAAAAGGCAGGGTACATCCTGCAGACAAAGCTGCACACAAAGCCTGCCACAATCCTACCCCATGTTGAACTCGCCAGATCCATGCAAGACCCAATTAACCCATGATTTACAGCACAAATTCCACCATAAAGAGCGTGGGCCTAACAAGCAGACTGTTCTGCATTGCCATTCAACGTCAGTCTGTGCATGGGCGAAGGCTTGTACACAAGTGTTGCCTTGCACTGCACATCTCACAGCTGTCAGCTGCTGGCGAGTGCACAATGTGTGTCAGTCAGCATGCTGCCAAGATGAGAAGGGGTGTAGGTGTTTGCAGAGCACAGGTGCTCACGACGAGGGATTGCTCAGGGTGAGGTGTCACACCTCGGCATTGCCCATGAGCTGGCTGATGTCAGCGGTGCCGCCCACGTAGTCAGCGCTGATGTCATATGTCTGGGATCCGGGCACCGTGACTTTAGCAGACCAGGCCTGCACCCACACGCACATTTCATCTTCATGATTTTGTAATTCAGCAATAATTGGCACATTTACACAAGTGGCTTCACAGGGACAGAGCATGATGTCCACAGGCTCAAATGATTGACTTGCAGCTTTCGTGCAGATGAATCTTGTCCTCTTAGCAGTAACAGCGCGCAACAACCTTTGCATTGTCACTGACTTATCGTATCATAATCAACTAACACAGGCTCAATTGGACAGGATAACCGACTTACTCAAATTTCAAAAAAAAAGAAATAGAATTGGGGTGAAGAGACGTACGTCAGGGGTGCGGCCTGAAGAGGAGGCGATGAGGGGCGCCAGATCAGGCAGCACATCCCAGAAGCTGTCGGGGGAGAAGTCAAGGAGTGTATCCAGCTCGATTCCCCCCTCCGGCTCCGCCGCGTCACCGGGAGGCGTTCCCTCCTCGGCCTTGACCTCATCATGACTAATTCCGCCGGTCTCCTTGTGGTTCTGAATCTCCTTCTTCAGTCCATCGTCCTCGAGCTTGAATGCTGGCGGGCTCTGCTCCTTCTGCTTGGACGCCTCCTGCAGTGTCTGGGCCTGCACGGAGAACCATATGCAGTTGTAGTTTCACACTGCTGCAAGTAGCACATACTTAAAACAGAACACTGCACGGCACACAACAAACAACAATTGGCCCAACACACAGGGATGTCCGAGGCTCGCATCACACCGCTTCACACAAACAAGATCCGGCCCCGGCTGGCGGGGGCCGGTATATGTACTGAGCACCGTGCCCACTGATATTTGGGTCTTGCTTGGATCTGGCCACCAAGGGGTAGGGTCATGGCAGCCTTTGACTGCAGCTTGTCTGCAGGACGCAGCTTGCTTCTTGGGAGGAGTAGCGTGTAATAAAGAAGGTAAAGAGATACAGTGGCTGGGCAGCCCACCTTGATGCTGGTCCAATCGAAGGCCGGCACTGCTACGGATGTCGGTGGGGCTGAGGAGGGCGCAGAAGTGCCATTTGTGGTCGGCTTGGCTCCGCTTTCATTCCCGGCTGATGTGGCAGCGGCGCCTCCTGCTTGGAAAGACCAGAGTTCCAGATCAGGACATCAGCTCAGCTGGCCAAGATAACAATTTGCAGTAGCAGCGCACTGTGCTTGAACACATGGGGCGGAGCTATGAAGGATACTCGGTAAGTGTGCCGGGCAGGAAAGTGCATGTGGCGGGCACTCAGGGTCACGGTTAAACATCAGGGAATCACTGAACGTTATCGCGGATTTCCAGCAGAGCAAGACATCCGAGACAGATTTGTGTCTGCCGTAGCAAATCATGCTCCAAATGCCGCAAGTCATACCACAAGTGGCAGTGGCCCTCGATCCAACTCTATGAGCCTGAGCCTGAGAGCTATGTTTCTGCCAGTTGTGCCATGATCCTCCCAAAAAGCATTACATTTGCCAAAGCTACTCCTTGCAAACCTAGGCATGGCAATGCATGCGGCAGCCAATCAGGGTCACAGCAGAATTTTGGAGACCTAGACCGCAAAGCGTTATGGCAAAACTTCCACCGCTGGACTGCTTAAGCCGTGGTATCTATGTGTCTGCCATAGCTCACAGTGCTCCGAGGACCCAAGTTCTACAACAACCTTTCGTAGTCCAGTCTTAATTCAGCCATGACCCTGACTGCCCCATCCCTGCAAATTCATCCGGGATGTTCCAAGAGTGACATCACGTGGGGCGTGAAGGTGAAAGGATGACTCACCTGATGACGGCTGCGAGGTGAGGGGTGCCTGCTTGGGCTCCTGTTTTAGCGCGGCCTCGGCTGCGGCCACGGCGGCATCCTCTGCCGGTGTCGTGCGCGGCGGCGAAGCGGCCAGCGTGTTGGTGCGCCAGTCTATAGCGGCACTGTCAACCCAGAGGCAGGCCTCAGAAGAACTGGAATGATTATGTAATGGAGGTTTTGGACTTCATTGCAATGCCATGATCGCACAGAATTGAAAATTCTGATACACGTGTTGCCGGACGTACCTAGATCCTAGATCCTAGGAACTGGAAAAGCTGTAATTATATCAATACAGTAATAATAAATGTCAACCCAGAGAAAGCTACATCCTCAGTATTGAGATTGTGCCGCGGCACTGTGAACCCAGAAGAAGCTACACCGGCAGCATTGAAACTGTATCACGGCAATGTAAAAAAGACAAAGCTACACCGTCAGCACTGAAAATGTGCAGAAACCGCCCCATAGGGTAGTCAGCAAGAGCAGAATGGGAGGCCAGGATCTGCAAGTGCTGAAGTGCTGTGATCTGAGACCCCCGCCTGCATTCTCCCTCGGTTACCACTATGCTGATATGGACCACACATGACAACCTCCTTGCATAGTGTGATACACAAAAGCACTGCATGTTCCTTGCGGAGGTCGCAAAATCTCCCAGGATAGTTTTTTGTTCTGGTGTGGCAGGAGCGCACCCGTCGCCGGTGCGGCCGCGCGCTTCGAGCGCGGCGGCCGTCGAGAACCGTGCGGCCGTGGCAGTGTCTAGCACGCTGTTGTTCAGCGCCTCTTCCTCCTTCTGTGCGCGCCACTGCTGCTGCTCCTGCAGAAAGGAACGAGCCACGGTTTATGCGGATTGCTGGCTTTTTAGCGGAGCAGCCACAAGACGTTGTGAGCTTGGGCGGCACTCAGAGACAAGGCCACTTCAAACGTCACGAGCCCACATTGTCCCTCCCTGCGCTGTGCTCTGCCCTGCCAAAATTGGCATTCCTGGCTTCAACAGTGCGGCGTTCCAGCTGCCGGCACCCACTAACAGTGCCAAGCTGAAGCGTGACTCGAGACTCTGATTAGACATTAGTGCACCTGGGTTCGAGCATAAGCGACGGCCCCTCGCAACAGCTGCAAGGGAGGGCATCATGATAATCAACCTCAACAGGGCCAATAAATGCATGAGGCTGACTGAAGGGGCAGGGAGAGAGGCAACGCATTGTCCTGCCAAGCAGAAGGAGTCCAAGCACGCACTAGACACATCCATACGGTGCAAGCCCGTTGCAGGGGCATCAGTGGCAGCCCAGCACAGTCAACAGTAGATGCTAGATCATGGCATGCAACCATTGCATGAGCAAACTAGGCATGCAGGGCAGGGAGGGAGGGAACGCGCGGCACCTCGGAGGCCATCTCCTGAGTGTGCATGGTCATGAGCTTGGCGGGCTCCAGGTCCCCCCGCAGCACCTTGGCCCGGAAGTCCGGATTGCTCTTGTCCGCCAGGTTGAACTGGATGCTGCGGTTACGCGCCCCGTACTCCTTGTTCACGCCCCCTGCGCAAAGAAGAATGTTCCATTCATAATGTATATCCATTTCCTGTCCCCGAGCTAGGCCTGTCTATGCACATGCATGCATGCTGTTACGGGGTGCCCCACCCAGCGGGATTCCAATGAACAGAAATATATATGTGCTGTGCACGGTCTCTCCGAAGTGATGCCTTCCGTATCCCTTTATTAATGTCTCACCACCATAAATGCACTTTGTGTCCCTTCATTCTTTCTGCAGCCAGTTCCCCCGTCTTCTTGCAGCATACCAGCCTGCTTTCTGAGCACCCGACGGACGGCAGGGGCAGGGAGTGGGTTAGAGAAAAGACGCACCAAAGTGCTTGAACATGGTGGCCTCTATCCGCTGCGCGACCATGTCTGGCGCTGGCAAGTCGCCCTCATGCCCTTTGGCTTTCAGCTCCTCCAAAGCCCTCGTCAGACTCTCCTTCATCTCCCTCCTTTGCTGCAGCACGAAAATCGAACAGAGACCCTTCAGCACACTCACTCTGCTCCCAAAAACGCACCAATAACAGGCTGAGACAGGCAATAATAAAGCAGCACGAAAACGGACACCAAAGCTTGTGAGCACACTGAGCTGCCGCTTGACCTTACTTCCGATGAAAGTCACGCTGGAACAAGCAATGGCTTTAGGACACCCTGCTGCTGCTTCCCAACATCTAGTCAAAGTCACGCTGAGAAGAACTGTAATCGCAACAGCACACATGGTGACACAGAATCTTCACCTTTCCTGCTTCAGCCCCTCAGTACAGTGCTAGGCTGTAACACAGAAAGATGACAGCAGCACAGCAAGCCACACACATGCACTACTAGAAAGCACAGAAGAAAGGAGAAACGTGAAACCTCAGGACAGAAATGTCACGGTGCAATGATGCGTGATAGCAGAGAAAAGAAATGAGGCATACCTTCTCCCTGAACTCGGTCTCCTTGACATTGCTGGCAGTTTTGGCCAGCTTGGCAGCAGAGGCAGCTGCCTGCTTGGCCTGCGGCTTCGGCTGATTACCACCTGCAATTTGAAAGCATCTAAGAATAAACTTGCAGACAGGCTGACACATCACTGCAGTGCAGGCAAGGCTGATACAGGAACCGATGAAGACCTTTGGAGAAATCAAAGTTGTTCACTATTTACAGCAGTTTAGAACGTGGATTGGAAGAACAGCAGCTTCTCAATGCGAAGAGAATGCTGCACGAAAAAGCGGGGTTAGGCAGGGCTCGTCACTCGGTTTACTAGTAGGAATGCAACGCAGGGATGTGGGGAAAGTCCAGTAGTACCCTGAAGTACCAAAATTTCCCACCCCACTGACGCAGCATATATATATACCTTCCTGCAGGAGGCCAGAAGACATGCATGACACAGCAGGACAGAACCAGTTCCAGCCAGCAATGGGTTGATTTCTTTCTCGCCTGATCGAGCTAGCATTGCAAGATGTGCGGCGTATATTATCTGTTCCACCTCTTAGGCGCAGGCGCGCACCATAGAACTGCTGCGTGGGTGCGCCGGAGGAGGCCTTCTTGCCGAGGATGGAGGCCAGCAGGTTTTTGGACGCGCGCTCGGCTGCGCGGAAGTCCTCGTCATTGCTCCTGCCGCGGCCGGCGGCTGCCGCCAGCAGCTCCTGTGCCTTGGTGGACGGCGTCACCTGCGACCCCATGCACATGCACTTATGCCTGTGACCGCAGAGTTTTGTCCATGCCTCAAATGTCATGCTCTTACAGAAGATTATTTCCAACGCATCCAAGCGCGTACCAAGCTAAGAAAGGTTCCTCCAAAGACATGTGGGCGGTGGATAGCAGCCCCAGTTCTTCAAATATACATGTCACTGATTAACAGTGTGCTCTTATGGACACCTGCAAAACTGACAAGCTCCTAGAAAGCCAGCCACGGTGCTGAGTATTGCCACAGCGTCAAAACAGTACAATTGGGAAATTTTGAGCAGAGCGTGAGCAGATCAGTGTACCTGACGCTTTGACGGTGCGGCGGCGGCCGGCGGTTCCACTCGGCTGCGTTTGGCCGACGACTGCCCGCTGCCGCTGCCTGGCTGGGCAGCCCGCTTGCCGCCCTTGGCGGGCGGCGGCGTTCCCTTCTTCGCCCTGGGTCCCCCGGATGAACCCCCCTCCCCATCGCTGCTGTCCTGCACCGCCAATAATCCCATATCTCAAATATCTGTCTCTAATGTCGCTTCTGTCTTGCAGGCAAAATTTAGCACGTCGTGCAAGGTTCAAAGGACCTCTGGTGACAAGCGCATGAGGAGACGGAGACGCATGTACTCGTAATCTGGAACAGCGAATAAGAGTCGCAAAGCTGCTGGCAACAAATGGTATGGGGTGACCACTAGGCTTCTAAATGAATCTACGTGTTGCAGCATTTCAGCATGGCAAAACAGCTGCAGAAAGGTGCCCTGACAAGAGAGGTCCTCTATGTAACCACTGCCTCATTGGCCAGAGACACTGCAGACCCACTGTGAGCGAGTGCTACACACCTCTGCGCTGTCGCCCCTGGATCTCTTACGGCCCCTGGCGCCTCTTCGCCTGCCGCCTCTGCTGTCATCATCTTTGCTGACATCATCATCATCGTCGCTGTCACCCCCGGCTTCGTTATCGCCATCCCCCTCTCCATCATCTTCCTCCCCTTCCTCTTCCTCCTCGCTCCCGCTGCCCACATCCCCCTCAGGATCTGGCTTGTCTATGAACTCCTCTGGTAGCTCGAGCTCATTCTCGCTCAGCACATGCCCCTTTCTCCTTGACTCCCCTGCGCACAGGATTGCATTAGCCCCACTTGTATGCATCACCTCCCTCTAGGAAACCTTCTAAATATATACATGCATGCAATGTGGTCATTTAGAGCTCCTGAGCCTGAGTAATCGCTGCATAATGTGCAACCGCGATAAGCCCTTCCTCTTTTGTCCCTGGCGCTCGCACTGCGTTGATGTCTACATGTCTCTTTCGCTGATGAGTTTGCCAAGCCTTCAAGACATTCGCATGTCATGAAGCAGGCCAGATGAAATTGCAGCTTGGTGTTGTTGTGCTGTTTTTGTCAGAGGGCAGGAGACATGAAGCATTGATCACGCAGGAGCAAGATGTCTGCATGACAGCTGATAGAGTTTGGCTGCAGGAAGAGGCAAGAGTCCTGTTGTGCCTCCCGAGCTGGAAGATCATGCATGGGTGCTGTGATTGGCAGCTTTACTGTGACAGGATCACTGAGCAAATATTGCATGCACAGCAAAAGCACAGGGAAGCAATGAGACGCACTGAAGGCCGCTTTGCCCTCGCCAATGAGCACTGCCAACTTTGTGCCGTCCTCCTTTTCGACCGTGTCGAAGTAAAATATGTTTGCCAAGCCGGTGGCGGGGTCAAACTGCAGCATGCAGAACGAATCAGACGTTGCAAGCCCAGCAAAGACAATATCAGCAACTGTTGCTGTTTGATGTAACATGACTGACATTGCTCCACCTTGAAAAATAAACATCGACAAAGACCTGCAGGACACTTGTCACAAACACTCTGGTCTTGGGCTGGGCTCACCTTCTTGATCTTGGCTCTATACCAGCTGCCATCGTCCTCCCAGAATAGGTACACGACTCTATCCAGCAAGTCGTCCGTCCCTTCCTCCTCACGCACCAACCGGAGGACGTCTCTCTTGGGGGGCAAAATGTCCTCATCGTCCAGATCTGCTCAACACCAGTGGCGACTTGTCAGCGTGAGTTCTATAATTGATATCGAGGCCCACTTGAGTAGTATCTTGAGCGAGCATGGTCAGCATCCTAAAACGATCCACCGCTAACGATCAAATTTCTTTTAGCCATGTACGCGCAATCCTCCTGAAGGCCTCCAACCCATCTTAATGCACCTTAATGGTGATGGCAAGAGCGTGAAATGAACATTCCGACCAAGCTCCGCCCACGCTTGGCAAAAGTGCTCGCAAGACAAGGTGGCTTCCACTGGGGCCAACATCGGGCAAGGTTCTCGAAAAAGTGCGGATTTTTCTTGTTGCTGGTGCCTGTAGTCATTTTCATGGCGATCGTGATACGGACGCTAAGAAGACAATGCATGGTCGCCCGTGAAGACCAAAGCTCTCAGAATAGTGAGACATCCAGCCAGTTTTTGCAACTGCAGGAGGTTGCAACAGACATGCCCGTCGTGTCAAGCTGTCTCGAGTCATTCTGCTCACTATTGATAATCACGGGAAACGTTACAGGTTGCTCACTGGGGGTGAACCTGTGATTTCATAACTAGCCAAACGTAAGGTGACAATGCACTCATAACTCAACCCGCCATGGGCATGGTCACGGCGCCCTTTTGCAGACTACTCTACTACCAAGAATGTCAAAGAAGGCAACTTGGGCATGAATAGCCTCTGTCGCCCTCGTTTCTGTGGCAATGATCTGACAGGAGGCGTTTAGCAAAGTTGACCAACAGCGCTGCTGACGTACCCTCCGCCTCCAAGTATTTCTTGGGCGCCTTTATGGTTCTCTTGGAACGCTGAGAGGCCATTCTTTATGGAGTCTGCGGCCAAAGCCTTGCAACCAGTGCCTTGCCAAGCTGCTGCGCAAGTCTCCTTCAGTCACAAATCTCGCTGTCAGTCCAGTCCTGACAGTTTATGCTACCGATTGAACAGATGCCTTGCTTCTCACAGGGCTGTCTGTTCGTTTATTGAAAGTATTTCTGAGATCTGCATGAAATGGAGTGAACAAGCTCGTGTCCTCTTTTCCACTGGTCCGTAGAACATTCACTACGGTTTACGGGGATTCTCGTCGAGCAGTTAGAAACCGCTCTCGGCGAGATTTTTGACTGTACTATTGCGTACATAATGGGTGCTCAGGTTCCGTGAGGTCCCCAAGGAAGGGAAGATTTGATACACGAAGAAAAGCAATCCCCAAAGGGCCGCTAGCATTCCCTTCGAGACCTGGCCTCAGAAGCGAAGTCGGCTTGGGTCATTCGTCACCAAAGTTGACTTTTTTGGAGGCAAGGGTGGGCTGCAGTGTTGTGCGTATTCTGCATCTAGCTCTACATCAAAACCAGATAAGGGATCGGATGTGAAGAATCAAAGTTTTTCGGCTCTTGTCCCTTTCGAGGATAGTTCATATCAAGAATACCACGTGCGTTTGGCTCATTGCCCACCCTCCATTTAGCCGGCACATTTGGGTATGGTGAGAACATCTTCGATAGTTGGTCTCTTGCTGAGATTTGATGGACGCCAGCTCTTGCCTGGGCGCTAGCAACGGCCTGCATGCCCATGGCATCGTGGGGTCCTGTGCACCTTTGTGCCAGGCTCTACCACAGACAGGCCATCTTCCTGTGTATTCTGATGCTTGTTGCATCGGAAGACGTGGATAAGAGTGCGCGGCGTCCCCAAACTGCGCCCACATCGACCGAGTGGGCCTGCACGATGGACTTGGGCCAGAAAGACCTAGCACCCGTTTTTACCAGCTGCAGGTGGGTACTTCTGTCTCGTAACGTTCATGTCGTACATTGAAGATATTTCACGATGCGAGAGAGGCATTCGCAGGCCTGGAAGGCTCGCAAAGGCTGTGCAGGCAAGGACATCTTAGTCACCCAGTCTAGCTTATGTCACTAAATCTGAAGCTGCACTTGTGCATGCTCTAGGAACCGCCAGCAGCTGATGACGAGCTTCCAGAAGAAGTGGGGGGACAAGAGTTCCTCCCCAAGCAACGCCACCATCCATACAGAGTCCATCACCAACTCAACAGCAAGCACCACTAAGACAGCCAAGCAGAGGTACCCCAGCATCCCCACTGTCACATCAGAGCCTCTGCCACTATTATACAGCCATGTACGCTGCATTTGGCAACCTCGCAGCGCCCGTGTGTGCTGTGTGCTCAAGGCTTGATCCAAAATTGACATTCGGGAGTTCACTAGAGTCAGCAGGTTGCTTTCCCTGCCAGCTGCTGTCCTGAGGAAGCACTCCTGTGGCTCAACAAAGGCTGTGATATGACCTACTTACTCATTTCGAGCTTGAAGTATATCTAGCTGGCGTCAGATGTAGTAATATGTGAAGTATGATGTGAAGTATGCACTAACAAAGTGAGGTTTGTGCACAGGTGGATAGTGGTGTGGAAAGAAGGGGGTGGCACAGATGCAGCATGCGCAGAGGCAGAGGCAGCAGACTCGGGGCGTTTCAGCGGCGCCTGCTCTGCTCGCTATACCAATGTGTTCAACGGCTTTGCTGCTGAGGTGAGCGGTTCCTGGCTCCAGTCCACCCTTTTGTGTGGCTTGCTGGACAAATGCTACAGTGCCCTCGCTCAATAGTGAGGTCCATCTGTCTTAGAGCCACAGTGCCAGCAGATTCTGGAGGAAAGGAACCTTTCCACCCCACACACCAGTTTAGAAGCCTTGGTGCATGGGCCCTGTGAAAGGACAGCACTGCTTTCGCAGAGTGACTTGCGTGTGCAGCCAAGAGCCTCACAGCACGCTTGCTGAAACTGAGCCAAGGTGTCTCGACTTGCCAAGACTGTGCCGGGGATGCGTACATTGGCTCTGCAATTGCAAGTGTTAGGCATTAATAATGTTGCTGAGAAAGAAGGGGCTGGTGACTAATTTCACGGGTTTACGGGACCGCAGTTCACGCGCTCGGAGCTGGAGGCGTTCCTGCGCGTGTACTCTGGACAGGTTGCGTCTGTGCACGAGGACACCGAAGTGCGCGCAGCCGACATCGAGCAGCCGGCACCCTGGGCGCTCGACCGAATCGATCAGGTACGCATTAATGATGCATGCCGAGATTTGAATCTCGATTGATTCGTCAGCATTCTCTGGGACCCCTCAATAGGTGAGGGGTGTGTGCCCTCGGCCCCCGACCGCATTGACCAACCGCATTGACCAACTGCGCTCTTAAGGTTGAAATCAGAGTAATTATTAACAGCTTGTGTAGATCTTCAGGGTATTTGTGTGCATGTGCACCATGCAGATCGTTGGTGGCATGTAGATAAGGAGCATCGCATCTGACGCATACCAAGGCTTCTGATGCACTGTGTTTGAGCCATGGCTCGGTCCAGGCAGGACTTTCTCTTGGGTTTGACTTGTCTTTTTGCCAAACAGGTGTGATAAGATATGATATTCTTATTGTTGATACCAGGTGGCGCTGCCGCTGAATGCGGAGTTTGACTACTACAACCTGGGCACGGAAGTCAACATCTACATCGTGGACACGGTGGGGCACTTGCCATACAATGTTGGTGATTACAGGTGCCGTGATTGGAGTACTTGCGGGCGGCGTGGCATTCGTTGTATAGATGGGGGGTTGCCTCTGTTCTCATCAAACCTCCGGCGCAGAGGAAAGGCATATCAAGAAGACAGTGTGACAGTCAGTGGGACTGCCATAGCATCTATATCTGCATGCGTGCATCTCACCTCTGCTGAGAAGCAGGGCCTGAGTGCGCCCGGCTGCCGCATGCCCGGCATAAGTTAACTTCAGCGCTTGCATGCATCTCAGCCCAGATTTGAAAAGGACGCGCTGGTGCAAACAAGGCAGGTGGAATGGCTTGTTCAATCTCAACAAGAATGACTGTCTGGATTTCATCACTCATAGCATGCATGCATGCATGCATGCAGGGCATCCACGTAACGCACCAGGAGTTCCGTTACGGGGACGGCAACGTCGGCAGCCGAGCGGCAGAAGTCTTCACCTCGCTGCAGAGCGGCCGGGTCGGGCAAGACTGCAACGGGCACGGAACTCACGTCGCCGCGGCCGCCGCCGGGCTGACGTATGGAGTAGCGAAGAACGCCTCGCTGCTTGCTGTGCGCTCGCTCGAGTGCCTCGGAAACGGCACCGTCTCGCAGGTTCCGCCCCTTGCTTATGTTTCAATGCCTGACCTGGGCACCCTCAATTCCCTTTCTTCAATTCCTGGAGAGTGGCAAAGTGTGAGATATCACTGCTCGCCGTGCGCTCGCTTGAGGGATTTTGGCCCGACCCATGGGAGGCAACTGTGCGCAGGCCATAGACGGGTTGAACTGGTACTTCACAGGCCACAGCTGCTGAGCCCTTGTGGCCCTCAAACTGGCTACCCTTTACGTAAGGGAATTCGCAAACGCGCACAGGTGATACCGGGACTAGACTGGTACTTCAGAGGCCACACGTGAATTTTTGTGGCTCTGCAAATGGCGAGCGGGTAGTAAAACTAGTACTTCAAAAGTGGCAAGCAAAATGAAATGTGGGCTGCAAATGTGTGCGCAGGTGATAGAGGGGTTGGATTGGGTGAGGGAGCACTACGTGGCGCCGGCGGTGGTGGTTATGGCGTTGGGAGGGGAGCCGCAGTATGCGCTGGACATGGCAGTGCGAGCACTGGTTCTCTCCGGAGTCTCCGTGGTCGTAGCTGCCGGGAACGAGGACTCGGACGCCTGCGCCAAGAGCCCTGCCAGGTGACCCTACACCCTGAATCTACTGTATGAAAAAACTGCACCCCCCCAAACTTTATTAAGCCACTGCGCACCCAGCACTTAGGCGGTGTAACCAGCCCTGCGAATGGAGAGGGCTCCTTCTGAAGGTAAGTGCTGAGCGAGATTTGTCTATGCAGACCTTAGAGAGCACAGGGGCTCGATGCGCATGCTTGGCAGTATGATCATGTGCACGAGATGGGCAATTGAACTGTATCTGTCCGAGCTGATACAGGGCTACATGATCCATGATAACTCTGCTGGCCTGGCTTCCTTGCCAAAAATCTTCGTGAGTGGGTAAGGTGTACACCTACAGTAAAAGTGCTGCCAGTGGCGCTGATTTGAGGGAGTTATGCGGATGCGCAGGGAGCCGCTTGCGATAACGGTGGCGGCAACGGCGCGCGACGACGCTCGGCTGTGGATCTCCCCGGGGGTTGCCAGCAACTATGGCAAGTTATCACCCTTGCACCCTTTTCTAGCCCTGTGTCTGTAGCATCGTTGGGACTGGGATGCCAACGACATACCGGGCTCGATTTTGGGGACACCATAAATATGCAAAGACATACCAGGCTCGTTTTTTGGGACACCATGAATATGCAGGTGGTGGACGACTTGGGTTGGGTAGCTTGTGAGAGACCATCCCTCAGAAGAACAAGCCTGGCTCGTACTTGGGAAATCCAGGATCCTGCAAGTGCTGCGAGACGCTGACTAAGAGAAAATTTGTTTCTCTGCACCCCCGCAGGCAAGTGCGTGGACGTGTGGGCGCCCGGGGAGGACATAATCTCGGCATCCCGCCGATCGGACAGCGCCACAGAGTTTCGGTCGGGCACATCTCAAGCGGTGCCCTTCGTTGCCGGCACCGCCGCTCTGTACCTGCAGAATGCCAGCGGTGAGTTTTCCCCCTTTAGGATCCTTGTTTCCCATCATTGTCAAAGGGTGATGATTTAGGGTCTTCTCTGGAACCTTGGGTTTTTGGAGCCACCGCAGAACGTTACCGGCTTGGTTACCCTTAGGCTTTAAGGAAGCTAGGGGTAATTAGGGTGATCCCTGTGCCATGTGCCATGTGCCATGCCTGTGCCACAACTAAGTGCTGAAGCCGCCAAGAGTTGTGTTTGGAAAGGGCCGAGTGCAGCATCACCTGCCGGCTACACAGCAGCTTTGATGAGCCCTCTGTGCCACAAGAGTCTGGTGGAATGGTTGTCATGCATGTCGATTGACAGTGCTTGCTTGCTTCCCGACGAAGGGTCGAAAAAACCATAAAGCTGAAAGAAAATGAACGCAATGCACGCCACCCGCAGACGCGACACCGGCGGAGATAGCGGGAGTGCTGACTGCGTCGGGCATCTGGGGCGTTGTGTACGAGCCGGCCGAGAGCGGGCCCTTCAACGCGCATGTGCTCGATGACTCGCCGCCGATATTAGTCAACATCGACATGTTCAACGCGCTGCGCGCCAGCCCCGAATCCTTCACCGTCGCCGGCGGCGAGGCCGGCTTCGGGCCGACCGCCGTCAATGTCTCGCTCGCTGAGGTGTGTACTTCTTCAAATTTCAACTTCAAATCTTAAAATGAAACCCAAAGGGCGAGTCACTGACACTTGTGGCGAGGCCGGCTTCGAGCCGCCCGCCGTCAATGTGTCCCTGGCCGAGGTGCGATTTGCCGCCGTTTCCGAAGCTGAAATTCAAAAAAGAAAGTTGTAACACAGGGCAAGTCATCGTCACCAGCGGCGAGACCGGGTGCGGCCGGCCGCCGCAGATTCCCGCTCGCTGAGAACCGCGCCGGCCGCGGGGTTTATGCCCAAAACATCTGTTTTATAAATGTAGATGGATGCATGCCTTTGAAAGTTGAATTCTTGCAGGGGTGCACATGCAGGCATGCTTTTGACACTGATTTCCAAGGCGCTGATTGCTTTTCTTCTGGCATTCTGCAGGCACCGAGTGGCATAGTGTACGCTGTTGTGAACGTGTCAGAGCCATCGCGCGCCACGGTCTACCCTGGCGAGCTCTCCTTCACCCCCAAAAACTGGGCGGACCCCAAGGTGGCCTGCCACTTTAATTACCTCTTCATCCCCCCTGCTGGCCAGAACAAATTGCTGGAGTACTGCATTGAACAGGGTATTTATGCACTTGTGCTTAGGATTCTGTGGCCGAAAAAGCAGGTCCGTGCATGACCATTGCCCACCACCCACAGGCACAGCTTCCAGCAATCTCAGGTTGTTTAAAATCAGTTTCGATCTTGAATTCGATTTCTGCGGCAGGTGCTGTGGGTGAGCGTGGGCGCGGCCGCCTGGCTGACAACGGACAGCGACCAGTTCTACATCGACATGGCGCTGCGAAGCAACGACTCGCGCTACGACGGCAAGCGGCCCCGGCTGCGGGTGAGCTGCGCGCCCCACCCTGCCGATCCACCCTTGACCACACCGATCATACACCCTGCATGTTTCTGCACCAAACCACTGGCAACAATCCTTTCGAGCAGGGCCCGTCTTTGCACCCTGCCACAATCCGTGTGTCACTTTCTGTGTGTCAATGTCTACAAGATTAAGGGATTTTGAGGCTCCATCTGGGCATGATTCAGCGGAAATTCAAATTATTCGTTGACAATCAACACCTGATGATCAGACATATTTCTGGCGGCCCCCGGCCCGGAATTTTTCTCTAAGTGGAAAAGGCTGAGGCTCACAGAAAGCAGAAACCTTTTCATTCCAGGTGATTCAGAAGGGCGAAAACATTCTTATCCAGAGGATCTACAAGGGGGTCAATCTCGTTCTCCAGGTGGTTGACTAAAAGAAACTTGTTGTTTCCAGGTGATTGACAAGAAGGGGGATGCTTTGGAGTACCCCAAGGTGATCCAGACGCTGCCCTTCTGGGACAGCGCCAACACATACTTCTTCAACGATGACTACACCCTCAACTGCCCGGGGGAATACACCGACCAGGGCGGCGGCAAGGCGCGTTCCCTCCTGCATTCCTTTACACTCCTGTCCGATACTTTCTATTGTTCTAGCGTCACTGGAGATGATATATACTCCTTTTGAGATGGTGTTAGATTACCCATTGGATGAGCACTGAGACGTGCGAGCATTTTTTGCCCTCATTGGCAGGCTTGACTCAGAAACATCCAGATTTATCTCTTCATGTGCAAGCTTGCCCACTGAAGGGTCCTGCTGCTTGTGTTGCAAAAAGAGTGATTTTGAATGTTTGCAGAGAGAACAGTCATTCTATACTGCTTGCAAACTAGCTAAGAGCATTACATGAGGGATGAACCCATAGTTTTGAAGCTTGCAAGTGCTGCTGCTCACAAGGGCCATCAGCAGAGACTGCTTACCTTCAGCTGACTTTAATCGAGAAAAAAAAGTCATATTTGATCTTAAATCTGCTGTGTGTAAACAGGATGTGGCGTACTACCTGGCGCCAGAACAGGACGCGCGGATCACCATATCTCTCTGCGCCTCGGCCGCGCACTCGGACGCATTCGACACAAAACTTTATGTCGTCGCGGATCTGCTGTCGCCATCAGGCGCCCGCCTGACGCCCATTTCCTGCAACGACGACTTCTGCGGCTACCAATCGCAGGTCACGGTGAGGCTCCTTTGCTGCCGCTGCTTCTCAGACAATTGCTCCAAACAGTCCCTCTTTTTGCATGCATGCCTTGTAGCATGTGTTAGCTTGACATCTCCCAGTTCAGGTGGTGGGTGCAGTGGAATGCAAGGAAGGAGGCATGTCATGCTTTCAATTTAGGCGGCGGCACGGGCATCCGGGGATGTGTGCTTGCCTGGCAGTATAGCAGTGGTAGGGCCTTGCAAGCCCAGTGCGGCAACCTGTAGGGGTGCAACTAGCTTGAGAGTTTCATCTGGCAAGAGCAGTGGTGATGCTCAAAAGCATTACTCAGTAGATGCCCTTCTGAGCGCAGAGGAGCTATGCTTTTTTGGGCGCGTCCTCCTAACTGGCTAGTGCATGTGGTGCAGATGGATGTGCGTGCTGGCGTGGCATATGGCATCATCGTGGACGGATTCGATGGGAAGTTTGGCACCTACGAGCTCGCCATCACAGCCGCCCAGGCATGCCGCTATGTCTCCATAAATTGCGTCGCATCGCCCCTGCTTGCTTTGCACCGGAGCCGCACATCATCATCTAAACTTGTTTGTGCTCTTCTTTCGCAGGGTGTTGTGAAGGGCAGCATTCCCCCGGCCGGCTATGGGCAGAGCGGCCGATTCACCCTTTCCAACAGTTACCTAACCACCTCGGCAGTCCCGACAAGTCCCCAGCTAGTGCCCGCACCTAGGACCCCCCTGCCCCCCTCCGGGCCGCTGTATCTCCCCCGGAACCCTCCCCCGCCCTCAGGTTATTCCCCCGACATTGCATCATCCCCCTTTAACGCCCCTGCCCCTCCCAAACACCGGCCAGCATCCTCCTCCCCAGTCCCCAGCAGCAATAACCAAACCAAGGCTTCAGACAAGGATCCCTCTGGTAATTTAGACAGCAACATGCCAACACCGGATGCAGACAGCGGAATTGTGATTCCGCCGACACCGGTCACGTTCATCGGCGGGCGGCTGTCAGCGCTGGTGACGTCACCGCCCCTGTCGGCTGGTGAGTCAGCAGGCGGTGTGTCAGCGGCGGCTGAGTCTGCATCCCAGAGGCAGCTGTCCCGGTCTCCCGAGGCTTTCCTGCGGCAGCTGCCTCCAGCTTCCCAGAATTTCCAGCCAATGCCCGCTCCTGCACCAGCAATCAACCCCAGCCCTGGTGCAGTCTTGGGCACAAGAAAGCCCACCGTCTTGCGTCCCTTTGAGGGTGAGAAGGACGGGCATGTGCCGGCACCTGCTCCTAATTATTATGGCGCCAATTTTGGCCGCAGTGGCGTTGCGCCAGATCTGGCTCCTGCACCTGCGCCACAGAGCCATGTTCCAAGAACGCATGTATTTGGAGAAAATTTGATGGGGCACATTAAGATTCTGCCCTCCCTTGGCCCTAATATTTCCCCTTTTAACGGCTTAATGCCCCTTCCCTTGCCCCCAGCCCCTAGCCTTCAGCCAGCGGTTGGGCCTTCAGATAGTGCGGGCCAAGGCAGTGCAGATTTCAGCTCAGAAGATAGCTTATTCACCTACACGCCCCTGAGAAGAGCATCCAACAGTGCGCTCCTCTTGATGTTGCCTTTTTCCTCTCTTTCCATTAGGCAATCCATACTGATAGAAGCATACTGAAAGCAGATGGGACAGAGGTCATGGACCTTTGTTGTCTGGCTTCTTTTCTTGTCTATAGATCACCACCTTGATTCCTAGCACAGAGTTTTTTGACGAGTTATGTATCACCTGCATTTGCACTGTAATTGGATCTGATTATATCTGAGTGTCAGGAAAGCTGTAATTTGTGCTCTTCTGTGTACCCTATCCTGTCCACTGTACTGATGTAGGATGTTTTTGGCCTTCAATAAATGTGCAATACCTGCATGTGTGCTGCATTGTCCCATGGAATGCGGCTCTCATGATCTGAAATGTGAAGTTTGTTCGGTGCAGCTCCCTTGGCTGATCCGGCGGCCGGGCGGCAGAAGCGCTACGCGGATCCCGGCACATCGCCATCGCCGCAGACGCGGCCGGGGCCACCGCTGCCGCCTTTCTCACCCTTCCTCGCCCCCCGCGCGCAGCCGCCTTCGCTCCCGTCAACCACCAGGTGATTGATTAAATTTTAATATAAGGAAGTAATCACCTACGCCCATGCAAAGACCTGCTCTCGCCCATGCAGAGACCTGCAGGCTTATTTTTATACAGCCTTCAACAGCTGCAGCGTACTCTGTCGTGTAGCAAGACCTTTGACAACTTTAGCCATGCCCGCGTGTCTCTTTCCCTTGTATCTGTGCAAAAAGCAGCTGCACTTTAGACAACCCTTAGCATCTTGAGCGTGTCTGGAGCTAACGGTGTCTGCTGTAAGTACATGCTGAAGCAGAGTTGATGGCACTCAAGATTACGTATGTGGTATCAGCAGGGCCCGGCCGCCGCCGCCGGTGCGCTCGCCCTTACCCGGGCAGTACACAAACGAGGACGGCGCGAAAGCAGGCGGCGTTCCCTCCAGCTGGCGCCCGGTCTACAGCAGCGCTGACAACGCCACGCGGGCGCAGGGCGTGCGCGACAGCTCAGCCAACGACTCATCGGCCGCCGCGGCCAGCGCCGGCGTTCCCTCCGCCCCGGGCAGCCCGGAGCCTGCCCAGCCGGGCGCGCTCGCCGTCCCCCCCTCCCTGCAGGCGCGCGCACTGTTGGTCAAATTAAAAGAAATCATTGCGAGTAACGAAGATGAACAAGCAGAGGCCTTGTGTGTGCTCAATTGCTTCCGTGCATGTGCGCAACTGATCTGCAAATTTGCCACCAAGTGAACCAAGCGTGCTGCACCCTGATTTGCATATATTGGGCACGCTGCTGACAACCAGGCGGTGCCTTCAAATGTGCATGGTACTATTTACCATTTTAAGGCACTATTTTTGGCTAAAAGGCAAAGTGAATGAATATCAAAGATTGTCGCCTGCTTGTTGCAGAACCTGTGGCAGCCGCTGTACACAGCAGACTACCACAGCAGCACCACAAGTGTCCAGGGCGCGAGCCTGCAAGAGCCGGCGCCGCTGCCTTACACCGATCCGCAGCCGCCGGCCCCCGCTCCTATTGATCAACCATCTGTCAAGGTATCGACCCTTAGGCTTAGCAAAGTTGGATTCAGGGTTTGAATTTGGGATTTGGGGAAGGGGCCCTTCCAGTGATAATTTTTTGAAGGAGAATGCAGGGGTTATATTAGAGTATATAAGCATATTACCCATTGAAGGGGATCAAGTGTTGACATCTTTATCGATGGTTGTCCTATAGGAGCTGCCGCCACCGGCCGCAGAAGTGAACGCCCCCGGATCAGCGCCCTCTGTGGATCCTGGGCAGACCACAACGGCCCCGGCACCCTCCGCTGTCGCCGCTGTTGCCTTCTTTGGCAGCCTGCAGCCCGGCCCGGTAAGTCATCTTATTTGCATTTTCAAATTTGAATTCAAATGGCATTCCTTTTCTAATGCTGCATAATTTGCGTGCGGGGTCTGCCTTGCTTCAAGGAGAGGTTGATGACATGAAGGAGATCAAGTCGCCTTTAATTAAGATATTAACTTTCCCCTGCACCTCACTCACTACTGCAAATATTACATGCAGGGTCTGCCCTGCTTCAAGGAGACTTTGATGGCCTGAATGTGTGTCCGGTGGTTTTCAGCCTTGAAAATGATCCTTGGCATGCAGGTGGCGGGTGCAGCAGCTGCCTCTTGGAGCCGTACTGGCATTGCTGGCCTGACCACAGGCATTGCAGTAGCCCTCCTGCTGCTGTTAGGTGAGCAAACATTCTGTTCGCTGAAGGATTGAGCCAGCCAGCCTTGTTCAGCAAATCTGCATTCCAAAGCTTTTAATGCAGCGCAATAACTAATGTACATCTATCTGCCCAATCCATAAAGTCTGTGATGCTAGGCATGACCGCTCTTTTGGCACTGCTAGGCACCAGTAATTTACAGCGCACTTTTTATAATCAGACTCCTTGATCATTTGATCAATGTATCATCATCCTTATGTTATCTGTGCAGGCGTTGCTAGTCTGGCCATCCACCGCCGAGCAGCGCTACAGAAGATGACCGCTCTGTGGGCCCTGCCATCTGAGAAGGGCCTTACACAAGGCCCCAAAAGCACTGGCGCTGTGCATGTCCAAGCTGTGGGGCTGCCTGGAAAATCAGCAGCTGCAGACATGGAAGCTGGCTGCTCGCCAGGGACTCCAGAAGAGCGCAGACAGCCAGATCAGACTACAGCAGAAGAGCAAATGGGAGTGGGGAGAGGCGGTGCAGAGGGGGAATGCGCGGCAGCTTCCCGGGCGGAGGAAGCTGCCGCGGAAGCTTCGCCGGCAGCTGCCGCGGCGGGCTCGGGCGCCCCATGCGGGGCGTCCCTGAGACAGCGTGCATGTCAGGAACGGACCGGTGATGCAAGCGCGTCTGCAACGCAAAGTGGTCAACCGGTGGGTTGTGATCATCGAGCGGAGTGCTGCGGGCCCGGGCAAGGGCAGCGGCATGAGTCGCGGGGCGTGCCATGTCCTGCTTCAAGCAGCGGTCCTGGCTGCCCGAGAGAACCTGCCGGGCAGCAGACGTCTGCCCGGCAAGGGTGTTTGCATCATCAAGGGGTGCGAAGCTCCGCCACGAGCGAGGGTGATCAAGGGTTGATCAGAGTGGGCCAAGGGGGATGCGCGCGAATAGGCAGCAGGAGCAGCTTCATGGTGTGTTCTGAGGGGAGTTCAATATCCCTGGGCAGGCCGCAACGCAGCAGATCTTCTGTCATCTTTGCAGGAGCGGAGAGTGGGGGCGGCGCGCATTCAAATTCGAATTCGAATTCAAGTTCAAATTCAAGTTCAAGATGAAGAAGGCTCTTTCTCATTGCCGTTTAGGAGAGCCTGAATGCTACACAGGTGCAGCTGCCATACTAGAGCAGCAAAGCCGCTGCAGCAGCAAAAACTGTGCAATGCAATTTTTGAAGTAACGAGCACAATTCCAGATCTACAGCGGGGATGGGTATAGGATGCCCAAGGCTTGTGGCTGAACGAACGAGTCTTCCTTTTGGGTTTTCTAAGGAATGTTCTGGGACTTCAACATCACCTGTTAGCATGCCAAGCGTATGAGCTTATCCGCGAAATTTGTTCTCCCAACAGACCTTCTGGACACGCCCTTTGTTTCACCACAAAGTATACTGTGCCTTGGCCTTTTCCAATTCCCAGAGGACAGTTCATGGAGAGACCGGAGCAATTTGGAGACCTTTTACATAAGCCATTTAACGATGACTGGACATATTGCCACACTTCCTTAGCCTGTACAACAGGACTCACTCCTTGTACATATCACAGCCCTTAGCGTGCAGTCTAGAGCATGCATCTCAGTTTTTGGTGTGCTTCCTCAGGCGTGAATGATTTCTACTCGTGTGCTTTATAGTAAAGGACCCGCAGGCCCTTAAAGGACTGTTTTGCGGGTTAGATTTCTCAATGCTCTGCTGAGTCATCTGTCTGTTTTCTGCATGCTTGCTGGTTGGAGTTAGTGATAGCGTTGAGAGGTTGAAAGGTATTTCACAAGGAGAAGCTCTGCCTGGGCTTGGACAATGAAGACTGCGCCACATGGCAAATCAAGAGCTTCAGATTGCTGTTCTGCAATGTATTAATTCATGCATGTTGTATGCATGACACTAGGCGTCCTTTTCCAGACTCGTGGTCAGGACTTTGTCCTAAGCAAAATTCGCCTGAGGTGATCCAGGATTGATACACTGTGCTTGCCTTGATTTGGTGATCGAGATCTCAATGACGTGGTGACCACTAGGAGCGTTCAGTTCAAGGTAAAAGTTATTGCCAGCCTGCTGAGTGGGCTAAGTCAGCTGACTTCAACTCGGGGCTGTGCACACGTGCAAGTGCAAGCGCATGCGTAGGTAGGAATGTAAGTTTTGATGGACTATTGCTCTCTAATGACCAGCCATCCCGAGGGCTTTGTGTGTTGCAAGCACAACTCGGTGCCCTTTCCCAGGGGCACGTTTCAAGCCAAAGTCCAGAGGAAGCTTCCTCAGTTGCGGAATCTGAGGGAGCATGACGTAAACTTTTTGAGCGAGGGCAAAATCCTGCAAAGGTCTCAAGAAGACACTATAAGCTGGCAAGCTAGACTTTTTAAAGATGATCCTGTTGGTAAGCCGCGCGCTTTGCGGGCAGCGCCTGCCCTTGCAGCACCTGGGCATTGGCATCCGATCTCGTGCACGTGCGTCTCGTGTGTTCGCAACTGTAGCGGAGGAACCCATCAAATACCCGATTCCGCCTTTCACGGAGGAAACGGCCCTGCAGAAGACCAGGGCCGCCCAGGTTTGAGTTCCTTTTCTGCGGCACGTTGTTGCAATGCCCTACCCATGGGACGTCTCTCCAAGATTCTGAGGGGTTACCTGGGCTTTCAGGATGCATGGAATACTAGAGATCACAACAAAGTGCCGCTGTCGTACACTCCAGGTAAGCCATACCCGTCAGGTGCACACGTTGCAAGCTGTCCCAGGGAATCGGGCTGCACAACGAGGAAGAGGACACTCTAGTATCAGGTCATGTAATCTGCCAAAATTCACTTTAATCCAACATTTCGGCTGCAGACTGCGAGTGGCACGTGAGTGAGAAGTTCTTCTCGGGGCGCGAAGCGATCACCGCATTCCTGAAAGCCAAGTGGGAGGAAGAGCTGGACTACAGGCTTGTCAAGGAGCTGTGGTGAGTGGGAGATACTTGAATGACCGCTTTTCGATTCCAATCCTCCTTTGGACGGTCTTCTACAGTCCTAGGGTGATAATATTGTGAGGATGCTGCTTGTCTTGGCTGAGCGTTGGTGTTCTGCAGGGCCTACAATGGCAACCGTATTGCTGTGCGGTTCGAATACGAATACCATGATGCGGATGGCAAGTGGTTCCGCGCACACGGCAATGAGGTGATCCTCTTCCCCTGTCTTGCACCTGCCAACCACAGTACATCACTCGTCATTGCTTGCTGCACAGGAGCTACACCATTTGCTGCGAGCATGCTGGCTCATGCCCTAACAGACAGCTGCAAGAGCCCTGATCAATCACTCTGCTGTTCCTCAAGTGCCCAAGGGGTGCTATCGCCATCCCCTTGTAGTGTTTAATATCTCTTGGAAGGAGTGAGGGTGAGGGCCTTTGCATAATGCAGAAGCAAGACGCCTGATGTTTCAGCAATTCAATATGTGACTCTGCGACTGGTGTGGCATGCAGAACTGGGAGTTCAACGAGCGCGGGCTGATGCAAATTAGGGATGCCTGCATCAACAAGGTGCCCATTGAGCAATCTGTGCGCCGGCTCAAGGGCTGGGAGGTGCATGACGATAAGTGATGTCAGCAGCACACGCCATGCAGCCATCGTATTTCACCCGCACCTTCCATGCTCGGTGCAAGGAAGGTGCACCTTGCTGGCTGCATCTTCACAGCCGGAAGAATGTGGGCGCATAATCGTTTCAGCATTACTCTTTTGATGTTAATGCTGCAAGTGCCGCATGCAGCAGCTTATGATGTGGAACTGAAACAGACAATTTCCTGAGCACTGCCTCCTGGGAGCATTGCAGCAGGGGATGGGATGAGCAGGGGTTATTCAAAGGCTAAATGAGTTTTCAGTACCCCCTGGAATGCGTCAGTTACTCGGATATTGTACTGCTCGCTGGCCTTTGCTCCCAGCAGTAAGTCACTTTTCAGGGTGATCTCATTGTTGCTGTTAGTCCTGTGTCATTGGTGGCAACTCACTGTCAATGCCATGGAGACCAAGTGTCTCTACCCTGGCGATGTCAGTCGATGCTATGCTTACATTGATACTGTCTGCATGTCAGAACTGCCTAATTTTCCAAATTCGACGGCCTGCTGAGCAAAGCGGGGATCAATATTTGGCCTTACATGTGGTCAGCTGAGTTTTTATGCTGTCTATGATAGGTTCCTTTTGCGTTCTGCTTGCTGGCTTATCGCGTGCTTGATGCATGTACTTCCAGATCCGTCAATTTCAGATGTGTAACCGCCAAGTATTTTCCACACTGATCTGCTATGACTAATTGTCCCACATGATTGTCAATATTAGTGTGCAAGATTGCAAAATTGAACTGCAGTCATAACAAATGTGTCAATCACAATGGTCACATGCTTATTATAATAGGTAAGTCATCACCAATCCTGTCGCACATGTGCCTGTGCAAATGACATCACCGATGCTTTTAAAACTCTCCCCAGCCGCTAATGGGAGGCTGTGGAGCATGCTGACCAAATCACAACGTCAGTCAATATTATGCCTCTACGTATGGCACACACATATATAATATTAATGCAGTGCCTGACCATCAATTTTTGGAACGTACTGGTCTTATGGTCTTCAAGTCATGCAAAAGCAACGCTCTGACAAACAATGTCATAACAGCCTGTCATACATTTGTCACCTGACCCTCAGCTCTCTCAATGCTTGGCACATGCAGCCCCAACCAAACATTAAGCCTCTGTCACCAACAATCAGCCAGACTGGCATGCATACAAGCAATGTTGTCAATCAGAGTTCCTGGGCCGGGACTTCATTTGTACTTTGGATGCACAGTCCTTGATTGAGAGGCACCACATCCTCTTATCTCTGATGCTTGGTTTGTCTTGATGTCTGCATCTCTCCTTCTACAAACCATCCTGACGTCACCTTGAGAGATAGAGGCGGGCACAGGGCATCACAGCCTGGGGTGAATTTGTCATGAGACCCTCTAGCTTCCATGACGCTTGACGCACAAAGCCTCACAAGACATCGGCCTCCGCTGCCAATAATCAGTCATCCTTGTGTCATCTGGGAGATGGACAGGCGCGCAAAGGGCACACCATCAGTGACACTGACATCATCCGGAGAGGTAGAGGCGGGGCAAATGGAACAGCCAAAGTTTGTGGCTTGATGCTCGACACCAGTAACCTCAATAACTGGCCTCCCCCGCCAGCAATTAGTCAGCCTGACGTCATCCAGAGAGATACACGCGGGCGGAGGCCACAGCCAAATCTGAGCCTCCGACGCCGGCAATCAGTCACCCTCACGTCATCCGGAGAGGTAGAGGCGGGCAAAGGGCTCGGCGGGGCGGCCG
Source organism: Coccomyxa subellipsoidea C-169 (assembly GCF_000258705.1). Classification (NCBI taxonomy): domain Eukaryota; kingdom Viridiplantae; phylum Chlorophyta; class Trebouxiophyceae; family Coccomyxaceae; genus Coccomyxa; species Coccomyxa subellipsoidea. Next base: position 434,111 of record NW_005178027.1, read on the forward strand.
CTGGCGCCGTGCTGCCGGGCAGACACTAGGACGGGAACGCGGCTGAACATGCGCAGCTGCAGAGGCAACGCCGCCGGCCGGACGTCCCCGCGCGCGTTACTGATGTTGTCCACGTCGGCCAGCACGGCCGGGTGCGGCCGAGCCGCGTCGCTGTCTACCGCAGCGTTCCTGGGCCGGCTGATGTCAAGCGTCCTGCACAATCAAAATCATATTTTTCACATGGCTTTATTCACGCCTCCCCTTGACAGGGCGCAGTCCAGATGACTGGCTTGACTAGTTCCGTGTGCAAACGTCCATGCTTCCTCTTCTGCTAACGCCGATGTGCAAATGAGCAGCCGGTCTTGAAGCTCCTAGTAGCAAATCTTCAGCATTGGCCTTGTCAGCTCAGCAAGATGCACTATCGACTGGGCACCTATCTACCAGCACAGGCCTTCTGCATTGCTGCTTCTACTCCCAGAACAAGCCCTTTCGCCATCGAAACAAGACAGTCTTGACAGCTCCACTGCATAGCCCCCCCGCCCTTTGCCTTGACAATGCAGACGCAGAGCCTACAGGCTCGGGAGGACACGGAGTGGCTTCTCAGCAGGCAATGCAATGCTATGCCACCAAGAGCAAGTGCACCCACTTGGCTTTGGCGTCCCAGTCGCCGTATACGGGTGCCGGCGCGATGTCCTCCACTTGGATTCGCAGCTCGATGCCAATGTCGGGGACGTAAACATCTAGGAATCGCGCGCCGTTGAGACCCATGACAACGCCCTCACACAGCACCGGCCGCCGCCGCAGCAGCACCGCCAGGTACAGCCGCGAGCTCGCCTCCTGAGACGCGCACACTGGTTTTTGAGTTTGAACTCAAATTTGTGATTGATGATTGACACTGGATACAAGTGTCAATCATATCCACTGTCAAAAGCAATGATGTAGAAAGCTGACTACATTTGTACCGTTCAGCAATGTGCAGAGACCATCGCAACAAGCACACATGCTGCCCGCAGGGTGACAGCAGCTGCCTGAGCCTCTCGCGACCTCATGAAGGCGCCAGCGCTGTAATTTGAATGCCTCCCAAAAGGGTGTGTGACCCCCTAACAAATCATAGGTGTAGATAAAAGGAGCAGTTACGTACTTGGACCATTTTGGCGGCTTGCTTGCGGTCGTTGCAGTGGGCAGCCACGTCAGCGCACGCCTTGGTGGCCAGCAGGCCCTGCTGCTCGCACCACTGATCGCTCGGCTGCGCTGCTGCCAGCTCCCCGCTTTCTTCTGCAAGAAATAACGAGATCCAATACTTACATCCTCGCGCCTCCAATCTTTGAACGTCACAGGCAAGCATGCACCACCTGCATGAGCTGAGGAGCATCCTGGCAGCAACTGACAGAAATGTACCCCAAAAACGCCATACGCATAGCGTAAAGTCACAATGAGATCCTTGTATACAATGGGCTGTGTGCTGGCCATGTGAGCTGCGTACATCATGCCCGAGCGCTGCCACAGCTGCTCCTGTGCTGTGATAATACCAACCGTTGGATACAGCAATGGAACGTCAGGCAGGTAAGTTTGAGTCATCACTGACTCACCAAGCTTGAGCGCTGCTGCGAGCAGGCGGTGCACGAGGATGTCGGGGTAGCGGCGGATGGGGGACGTGAAGTGGGTGTACTCGGGGAGCGCGAGTGCGTAATGAGCCCAGTCAGCAGGGTCCTCCACCTCGCCCGTGCAGAAGTAGCGCGCCAGCTGGCCGCCACATCAGCGATCAGTCAGCACACAAGTAACGCCGTAAACCCGGTGGACAGTCAGGGTGGCACAGGCCCAAAAGGTGCCCACTACCTCGTTGCCAAGCGTCACTGCTTCCTTGTCACTTCACGCCAGGCCAGCACATGAGCAATGAGTAAGCACAGCAGGCGGCACAGGAAGCTCATGGATGTTCAGGGCTGGCATGGTCAGGTGAACAATGCACTAGGGGATGTACAGCTCCGGTATTGTCCCAGATAGTGCCCACTAGCTTGTGTCCAAAGTCTTGCTGCTTTGCCTGAAGGAAGCTAGTGGAAGCTGATGATATATATAGCAGAGCCAAGCCTTCATTTGCTTGTGGCCTTCCAAGACCACCTCAAGAAGGTGTCCAGCAGGTGCGCCTGAGCTAAGCTGTGGCCTTGTGGACTGTGCAGGTGGAGGCACAGGACAAAGGTGTCATGAGCGAGCCGAAGACATGAGTGGCACACCTGCATGGGTTTGGTGGCGAGCAGCTGCACGATGTCGAGCATGCGCGGGTCCGGGTGGCCGCGCAGAGCCGCCAGCGACGCCTGCAGCGACGCAGCCGATCCGACGTCCACATTCACATCCTGCCACAGCAATTACTCACTCTGAACACCATGCTGCCAGGGAGTATTTAGAACAAGTTGAAGTATTGTAGACAGATTCAGTCACCCCTGATGCTCTGTGCAGCGGGGCAGCAGGATATGCCGTTTGCAAGCGCAGGCATCTCTGTTGTTCCTGACAAGAATATAAATGCAGTTACAGCTGTGTAATTGGTTGGCAAACACCCCTATACCACCATTTCAAGGCTGGCAGCTTCCCGTGTATGCCTCGAGTCGATGAGCACGATGTCACGGGCAATGCCTGCGAGGATGGGCGCGCCTGGAGACAATGTTGACATAATCAAGAGTGATGCCAGCAGGCATCGTTGACTAAGGAGTAACAAAGCATGACTAACAGGGCCAGCGGCCGTGGCGGCAACTTGTCTGCCGTGCCCAGGGTCAACTTGACATGCTACACTCATGATTGATGCATGCATGATTTCATGACTGAGCATTAGTGAGCCGTGATTAACCAGGCCGGCGGCGGTGGCGGCGAGCTCCTCCATCTTGCGCTGGTGCGGGGGCGGGTGGCGGCGCAGGAGGGCGCGGTCAGGGAACGCCCCCGCGATGAGGGCAGCTATGCTCATGTTGGCCAGCAGCATGAACTCCTCCACCAGCTGGTTCGCCTCCCTTTGCACTGCAACAGCCAGAGGGAGAATTCAATGCTCTTGAGCATGGATATCACCAAGAAAGAAAGTACTTCAGTTCCATCTCTCAAGCAAACAACCAACCATGTCTGCAAATGAGTGACAGAGACTCTTGAGTGACGGGACAGGCTTGCAAACAGTCCACTGCAAAGAATCATTGAGCAAGCTTGACTAAAGATGATATGCCAGCCTGTCCAGTCACTCCTCACAGGTTCAAATTGCTGTATCCTAGCGTTTAGACAGCTTCACAATCCGGGCGGAAGCAGTTTTCTGACACTCCTGAGGTCCGAGCATTCTTTGCCCCATGTCACAAGGGGCAGAGGTAAGGGGTGTTTAAGTTAGTCACCGTGGGGCTGCGCATCGCAGGGGTTGCCATCGGCGTCGAGCGTGAAGTTGAATTTCACGTTGTCCAGTCGGAGCGCCCCGTTCTCAAAACGTTCCCTTCGCCGCGCCGCCGCAATTCGGTGGAGCGCCAGCACGTCCCCGACAACCTGCGCGGCAGCTGCCATATCTGAGAGCCTGTTTTGGCACTCCGACATCCAGACTAGACAGGGTATCACTCGTTTATATACCCCCCAGAGGGTACTAAAGACCACTAGTAGTCTGTAGTACCCCCTGCTCTCCCTGGTCAAGGGGAGCAAGAGAAGGACCACTTATTAACCCCATGCTTAGATCTCAGCTTGCACTGCAGGCTCTAAGCCAGGTCCAGATCTAGCTCACAGGCAGCCTTGCTTGGCAGGTTCATGAGGAGAAATACCTGCAGCTTGCATCTGCCATTAAGTACTCAGGCAACCCCATCACCCAGCACAAAATTAAACTCAAACGGACAACAGGCAATGAAACTGCACTCAGAGATATACATCCAGCTGTATAGCACAGGTAAGTGGACTTAAGGACCTATGCTGTTCAGGTGAAAGCAAGTCCCTGAGTGCAGCAAGCTCCCAGCACAGAGACAATGCTCTCCAATGTGCAATATACTCGTGCATCTGAGAAGCGCCCAGCGAGGTTCCCATTATCGAGGGGCGCACTTGGGGCCATGTGTGGGGTCTGGAGAGGGCGACAGGGGGCTTGGCGGTGTCGAAGGTCCCCTCGATCATGGCCTGCGCGTGCTCGTACGCCAGCTTGGCGCAGGTGCGGATTACGGTGCGTCCCGCCCACTGACTCAGCACCCGCCCGTCGTCTGACAGGTCCCAGATCACCGAGAATGTCAGCCGGTCCACGCCTGCAAGAGAACTTCACACACTTCATCAATTCCTGTGGACATCGTAACACGGGAATTTGGCAGCTAATGCCTGATGACAATACAAGATGAATCCGCTCATGCTTTGTCATGCTGATGTGTCAGTGAAGCATGAGAAGGGCAACACACAGCCCTCTTCATCAAATATACCTGTTGCCAGCCTTGTCCAAACTCAGTACAGCTAATTGATTCCAGTCACCATTGAAAGCATGAAACTAAGCAAATCTACATGAGCAACAGGATTCCCTCCTTGCTCTTGCAACATAGCAATGCCCTCAATACTCAATTTTGCACTGGGACACGGCCCACTGGCAGCAAGCAGCAGTGCTATTTTCTGCATGTTCCACCGAGACCGGCATGAGGACTCACCCGGGTTGAGCGAGCACAGCTCCTCGCAGAGCAGACGCGGCAGCATGGGGATGACACGGTCGACCATGTAAACGCTCGTGCCCCTCTCCTGCGCCTCCTTGTCGAGCGCCGAGCCGGCCGCCACGAAATGCGCGACGTCCGCGATGTGCACGCCGACGCGCCAGCCGCCGCCGGCCGGCAGCGGCTCGATGGATAGCGCGTCGTCCAGGTCTCGCGCGGTAAGCGGGTCAATGCTGCAGATCCTGCAAGAATGCATCGGACATTACGCAAAATCCTGTCTTTTACGTGCTGCGCATGTGAGCTGCTGATGTGGGCGGGGCCGCTTGGTGCACAAGCAACATGTGGTAATCCTCAAAGTGCTGAATATTGTGGCTGCAGAGGAGCTATCACAATCTATTTGATGTGACTTGGAGGAGATGTGCATCGCTGTGCCTGTTGACACTGAGTGCCTGTTTTGGGGAACAAGTATGGAGGACCGAGCAGGCGCTCAGCTTTGTGTTTATTTATTATGGCCAGCCACACCACTTGTGTACTGGCAGTTCCCAGTGTGATGGGAGGTCTGAAGCTGTTCATATCGTAAGGAATGGATCAGGGGCCGCACCTAGTGGATCGCAGATCCCGCCGGCGCATGATCTCATCGTTACTAATGCTCCACGGCGTGGCCGGGAGGCAGGCCATAACGGCGTCGCTGAACGGCTCGTCCGTCACAGCCTCCATGTGCATCATGGCCTGCCCACAGCTCACGCAATTTGAAATATATTTTAAACGCATTTTCCACTCGCTACAAATTCAAGATCCATAGTACTCAGCCAAAGACAAGTTATTTAGATCCTCTCCAGTCTGCCCGTTCCCTGCTGAGATCACCAGTGTGATCACATAACCTCTCCTACCCCAATAAATTCCATGAAACGCCCGTGTCTACTCGTTCACATCCCTTGGGAAGTTCTCTTGCTTCCTTCATCACTGCCTTGCTCCATGTCATGGGTAACACCGCACCTTGCATATAGTAATGCTCCCAAACCTTTCCATTCCCAGGCGAATACCACTTGACCCTCTCTTACACTTGTATCACTGCACTACATGAGGTGATAAAAACAGCACCCCACCTTGTTCTCTGTGGCCAGGCAGCCGGCCTGGCCCAGGCTGGAGCGGATCTGCGCGAGAGGGAACGCCGCGGACGCATCCCAGCTCTCGATCATGCCGGACACCAGCGTCCGCTCGCTGCTCACCAGGTTCTTTGCCTCCGCCTGCATGCCACGTCACAGTTTCAATAGTGACCCTCTTCTGAAATAAGGAGCAGCAGGCATTCATCACATGCTCTCTAGCTGCACTCTCAGCACTCTATAAGTGACCACCTACACGCATGCATGCCACACTGGGCCATGGGAATGAAACTATGAAAAACATCTACATGTGCAACCATTTATGCCATGCCAAGCTTCCTATCGCAGTCTCACTCCCACCAGCTACTGGCAATAATTCCAGGCAGAAACGAGAGAACCTCTGGCCTGCTAGGGGAATACTCTCCTTTCTTACAGCCAGTCCGGCAAACAAGGCTTTCCCCAGGCATGGCAGCACTTCAAGACTATGGTGACATGGCTAAAGTGCCAAGACAGAGAAGGCTGGAGGGGGGTTCTTGAGAGGTTGCTGCAAACGCACCCAGCACTGTGAGCTGTAAGATGCATGTAATGGCAATGCAGTGATAGTGACTATGATATGGAGGCACTCGCCTTGAGTGAGGACTTAATGTCCGGCGGCAGTTCCGAGGATCGGACGAGACAGCGGGGCAGGCGGGGGTCGCAGGGCACCAGCAGCAGGGCGTTGCCTGCCGGCTCCTCCTTGAGCACCCCCACAATGGCCCCCCGGCGCCGCGACGGCTCCAGAACGGCCACCACTTTTGCCGTCGCGCGCAGCTCCGGCCGCTCCAGCAGCCTGCACGGAAAATCATGACTGATTATGACTACTTGTGACTAACTGTTTCAAGAGGTCTGCGTCCTTCTCAAGGCGGGGCAGCCCAGCCATCAACAGCAAGATGCTGACGAGGGTGCTTCCTGCTTGGCTGTCACTCTTTTGCAGAGTTGAGGCAGGAAATGCAACGGTTACTTCACAGTAGCTCACGCTGTGACTTGTGCACTGGCATGCCAGATGCAGCAGCTGCAGCACTTAAGGTAGCTTCTGTGCATGGTGTTCGCAGTGATGCTTGAAAGACAGGGCCAGACACGGGTTTGTATCACTGGCTCAAAATTGCAGCCACTCACAGGGCGCTGATGATTTTGAGGGCCTCGTCCGACGAGCCAGCGTCTGCCCAGGGGGGCTTGGAGCCGTTGCCAAAGGCAGCTTCCAGCTGGGCGCGCGTAGCTTCCACCAGATCCGCATGCGTCCCGCTCAGCCGCGGCCCCTCCTTCCTCCTCCCATTCTTTTTCCCCTGCCGCCCCTCTCCGGCTGTGCCGTCGCTCGGGCCGCACTCTACAGACAGTCCATGCTGAGATATTGAAGCTCAACGCTAGCTAGCAGGAAAGCTTGTGGACACTGGCTGGTTCAATTATGAGTGAAGTGCGAGCTAGCATCACATTATAGATGAGACGCTCAGATGTGGCGGTAGTTGAGAGAACAGATGGCTCTGGATTCATGGGCACACCTGCAGCCTCGTCTGGCGCAGCCGAATGAGGCTCAGGCGTTGAAGGAAGCTCTGCGCACGGCACAGCGCTTGTGGCCTGCCGATCTGCACCGCTCCGCTCTGCAGAGCCGGCCTGCCCACATGGGCTGCCCGGTTTGGGCAGGTCCAGCGCCGCAGCCGTCAACGCTGCCGGCGTGGAGTGAGACGGGTGCAGGGCGCTGCCGTCGGCACCGGCCGACTTCACTAGCGCGCTGGAAATGAACCAGGAGCTCGGCGGCAGAATTTGCAGCGCTACTATGTCCCCTTCCACCGCCCTGTTCTGCGCCACGGAGCCCTGCAAGCCCACACCAGTGCATTCAGTCATTCTTACTCTTCAGTCTTTATTATTATTATTATTATTACATTAGACACCTTTTGAGAGCCACCTGAGGCTTATTGGTCTTGTAGGCAGTCTGTCACTGCCCATTTGTCATATCACACACTTCTCATGTGTCTGGATTCCGTGAAGAATTTGGCAATTGTAATACTGTTGTGGCCCAAAAATGCATGCAAACACGCATAGTGCAGACACAACAAATTTCTGAGTACTTCTCCTTCAATGCATCGCCCATTCTTCGATAATGCAGCTGTCACAATGGAACCTCTTGCTCCACTCCTATCACTAGAGTTTTTAATTGGAGAAGCTCTCGGCAATGCAGCACTCATCGAATGACAAGGGGCTGTCATGTACACAAAGACAGCATGCAGAACGTGCGGGAAAAGGCTGTCTTTGCGGCTTGACCATGTGTCTCAAACACGTCAGATCAGCGTATTTGTGACTGTTGGAACATGACACCGCCTGTTTGTGGCTGACAATGGTGTTGACCAAGTCACATCAGCTCAGCTGCGCACTCATAAAGGCTTGTTTATTACAGAACCACACTTGCAAATTGTGGTCGGGATGGATTTGAAGGGTGAGATTGTACGGATCAGGGGGCGCACCCTGATCATGAGGTCGGACGGCAGGCCAGGCAGCGTGATGTAGGCCTGGCTTCGGTCGTGCGCATTCACCCTTATGGGCCCCTTGAAATAAGAGCCCTTCTTGAGCCCATGGCCCAGCTCCTCATGGCTGGAATACGCTGGGTATCGCAGCTTCCTCCCCCCGCCAGAGCCTGGCCGCCCCACAGTTGCATCTCTGTGCATCTCCGATGGTCACTCAGTACTGATCAATTTATCATCATTGTCAAACCGCTTTAGCGCCAGTCAGGCAACTAAAGAGTGCTGGTGCAGTTTACATCACCCTCACCCAATAGCCTTACTGATCATAAGTGCTAATTTCTGTATATCCATGCGGCCTCTCAAGGACTCTCCTACGAGTTGCGTGGCGCCACCTTTAATGCCAGGACAGATCGACCAAATTCTTGCCAGTAGCGCGCTCACCTGAGGGAGTGCAGCTGCCCAAAGGGGAAGGAGCTGCCAGCATGGTCTGGTCAGCACAGTCACGGCTGGTGGGTGAAGGGAACGCGCCAAATTGGCGCCCTGCACTCCCGGGGGTCTTCTGTTCCAGAAAGCTGGGGGGTGCGCTGCTTGAGAGAACGGCTGTGCTCTGCTGCAAGCAAATGCTCATGCATCAAACAGATGGAAATCTTTACTGCACTTTGTACAGATCAGTGAACAGCTAGTAATTAGGCGCCAAGCTTGCTGCACAAGAGGTGCTTCACATCATGATGCTCAAGGCGGCCAGAATGCTTGACAATTCTAACAGGAGACAGCCAAGGCACACCGTAACCTACCAAAAGCCACATTGCTGTTCATCCCAGGCATGGGTGTATGCATGCAGTGCTCCCTTCTGGACAGCCCAGCTCCCCAAACAGGCAGACAGCAGAAGTAAGGTTGCATGAGTCAAGTTGCATGCGCAGGGAATGCACCTGGGCTGTTGGTGATGCACCTTGTCCCTGCATGTGCGCCCTGCGCGCCTTGCGATTCTGTCCCTGTCCCTGTGGTGACTCATTGGAGGCAGGCGAGCTCTGGGGATCTACAGTCCTCTGCGACTGTCCCTTAGTGACTGTGAGACCCTGGGAAGCCGAAGAATTGCTGACTGCTGCATCCTCTTGCTTGGGCCTTCTTAGAATGCTCAAGGGCTGGCTTGGTGTGCCAGCAGGGCTTGCATCTGCAGTGGGGCCTGCGCTCTGTCTGGCGGCCTTGCTTGTTTGCCTGGTAGGTAGTCCAGGTGGAGGAGCCATGTTGCTGATGCTCTCAGGAGGGCTGTCTGGTGAGCTGGGCTGACCGCCCTGAAATCGAAAGTATGGTGCTGCCGGTGACTTGCTATCTTTGCTGTTATTTGGTCCTCGCCACCAGCTGTTACCAGCCATTCTAGGCTCTCAGTGCCTGGAAACTAAAGCGGTCCCCTGGTCTGTTGCTCTAGTACTTCCCTTCTTCGATCATACGCTGGTCTGCGAACACCCAGGAGAACACAGAATATGAAAAAAATAGTCCTTCAGTGCTGTCTACCAGATGAAATGACACCATGCAACGCTGCAACAGAGCTCACTCCATCCCATGGGTGTCCTGGCAGTGTGAATGTCCAATCGAGAAGCCAAACAAAAACGCTTGACATAGAGCAGCGGACACGGAAAATCGCACGTTATTCTCACTGTCAGCTCAGGACATGTGGAAGCCTCGATGCCTGGTCCTTTTTGTGATGGCGCAGGCGACTTAGAAAGGAATAAGGAACACTCCTCAAGATAGCGAATGTGTATTTATCAGTTTATCACATTTTCTGAACTGCCGAAGATGTTGCTGGCTTGTCGCTTTGTATGTCAAACTGTCGTGGAGTACTGTTGCAGTCTAGGACACCTCAGCAAAGCATGCTGGACATGCTGATCATGAGATGCTATCTGAAGCTCCAGCGCTTCACCCTTGAGGATTGGCGTCTTCTTCACAACAAGTTCAATTATTTCAATATTGTACAGGCACAACCAAGAGATGCATCACGACCTATGTGCATGAGGTCACCACGCACGGTGCCTCGAGGCACCGAGAGCTCATGACAATGATTGTCAGACAATCACACAACTTTCCCGGACATCATTGAGAATGCGCGAGCTTCATCAGAGTATCATCATGTTCAATACACCAACATATCCGCAGATGCTCGCCAGCACTGGGGGCATCATCAGATCTGAGCTGCAACTCTAGCGCTCCAATTTCTTGCGCAGTCTCAAGGTGTAAAAGCCATACAGGCTGCAAAGGTTCCTAATGCTGCAACACATAATATCTGCCAAGCAGAATGCCTGCAAATGTCCAATTGACCGCTACCAACAGAGTTACTGTCCTTGATCAGGGGAAGCACAATGGTGCAACAGAAAAGGCAAAATATGTTAGGCAGCTTTCCAGAATGTCCAGAATGACAATAAATCACGAGCTGCTTTGAGAAACCCAAACCATGACCGCCCACAATGACGGACACAATGCACTTGACCAATCCAGGGGCAACAACTCAATAACGACTTTAACCCAAGAATGACTCTATAGTACAGATCCGCCCAAAGACCTTGCAGCCGTTGCAGAGCAATCCGGCAAATCACTTATAGCAGCAAGGGTCCATTCCCTCATGGGAGAGCAGTAGTGCCCTTGTTGAAGATCCGGCCAAAGCCATAGGTGATTCCCATGGCTGCCAAACCCCCGATCAAAACGCGCGTGCCACCCTTCATGACCCCCGCGCCCCCCAGAACCGCCCCCATGATCCCGAATACCAGCAGGGCGGCTGCTGATGTCAGCACCTGCGCATTTGCAGCGCATACATGTTTTGAAGACGCAACTCTTGTACTTCTGCTCACCTCTCCCGAGGTGTGAACAGCTCAAGGCAAACAGTTTTGGGCTCCAGGGCTTAAAGCCAATAGATTTCCAGCTTGCGGCCGACAAAGCTTGGGCCCAACAAAGCTTGCGGCCCTGTAAATGAATAATGTACAGGTACTAAGGCATAGGCATTTCTATATTCTGATTAATGAAAGATGTGGGATGCACCCCAGGCTGGAAGCGGCCATAGTTGAACAGTCGCGGAGCGCTGCGAGCTTCCTGAATTAATGTAGCACGTATCCGAACACCGCGGGCCCTTGCAACGGGGTCACAGCAGCTATAATAACATGCTTCGAACTCGCTCAAATGACCTAAATCCACCTATTCACGGTAACTCCATCTATCCCAATCTGACAGCCTTGTCCTGAAACAAGCTTGAAGGCAAGTTCTAAAGCTGCAGTCACGGATCCAGACAGCATGGTGCAAATACACCAACAGCCCGAAAGAAATTTGACAATCACATGGTTACCTCACTGCTCCTGCTGCACAGCCACAGTGCAACAATGCAAATAAACAGAAGAGCCGCTCATTACTGAGACAACGCGCTGCTTGCTTCTGCTGCACTGCAGCAGGGCACACATGCAAACAATCCAGAAGAGTTGCTCTTGCTACTGCCACACAGCGCAGTCCAAACACAAACAAGAGGCACAGGCGCTCACCACTGAGACAATGCGCCACTTGGGGTCTTCAATGAAGGCCGCCGCCAGAAGAGGCAGCCCGGCGCCGATGCAGAAGGCGAGGGCGGAGGATGCGGCGGCTTGGTAAGGGTTAGTCATGTCATCAATGTCGATGCCAAGCTCGTCGCGCGCATGCGCGCGGATGACGTCCTTGGCCGTCAGCTCCTCCGCCACCTGGCGCGCCAGAAAAGGGTGAATTTCAAACCCCTACTAGAGCTCGAAAACAACCACGGTGCAACCATCCCACAATGCAGTGAGCGGATCTATGCACAACCGTAACTCTCAAAAGTCACGTTCCTCAAACGCCTCTCTTGGCTTTGGCTGTATGCATGCCTTCCTACCAATAAGAGACCCATCCTTCCATATTACCTATGCAAAATAAGGAATGGAGAATGTCTCCAGTTAAAAATGGAGACATCATTCTAGAAGAAGATGAAGACATCCTTCTAGAAGAAGAAGAAGCAAAAATAATGCGTTGCAGGAAAAAGTGATCGGCTTCATCCCTCTGGAAGAGGTGATGCCAGCACTGCACCAACCCAGCAGATGGGCATGCTCCAGGCTAGTCATCGCACAGAGCGCCTGTGACTGGGTTTATCATGCTTAGTCACCTGGCGAGCAAGGCCCTGTGAGAGGCCGCGGTCCTCGTAGATAGCGGTGAGCTCCTCAAGCTCGTGCTGGCGCGCCGCCGGCCCCTTTGCCTGCTCCTTGCGCTCCTTCTCGATGTCTGCTTCCTCTGCATCCCTGCAACGCACAGATCGTCCATCATTATTGAGATGTCGATCATGCAAAGGAGTTGCCTACCAGATAAAGCACAACAGGGGGGACCCCTGCTGAGTGCTGAAAGGCTGATGGCAGCTATGCATGGTCTGCCATGCATACAGGAGATGCACTTCATTCAACTTGTCCAGAATAGCGAGGAATGGCATGTACATGACAACAAGATCCAAGACAAAGATGCAGTAGGTGAAAAGGAATCTGTACCTCTGGGAAGACACGCTGACAAACTCGCCAACGGCCATGCTGAGGGCGCCAGCAACAAGGCCAGCCACACCGGCCAGGACAACAGGATGCAGCTCATGCGTGCCGCCCTCCACGCCCAGCATGAGTGATGCCACGCTGACGAGGCCGTCGTTGGCCCCCAGCACCGCAGCGCGCAGCCAAGGAGCGCGCTGACTGAAGTGCTGGTGTTCATCAGGCAGCTGCACAGTGGGGCACGGCAGTTCAACATGTGCAGGCCACAACCATGAACCTACCTTTGCCTTCTTGAAAGATCATCAGACTTCTGTTTTTAAGCAAGCTTCGTGCGAAATGCGAAGCAGAGTCAACATATGTGTGCTTGGTGTGATCGTGTGGACACATCCTTTTGCACGAAGATCTTGCACATAGACATTAGGCAACTTAGAAGTGTCTTTGTCAAAGCTTTGATGTCACCAAGAGACTTTTTTGATCGGGACAATGCACAGGCATAGGATAGGTCCATAGCTCACCTCGCTGTATGGAACTTCTGGCATATGAACGTGGTGGTCCGGAGACATACGTTGCCGATGCTGGGCTGGAATACTGTCTGTCTCCAGGCTGTTGTTGCTGAGGTTGCTGTCCTGGCTCATGAGAGCGTTCTTGCCAAAGTTGCCATCAGCCTGCTTATCCGCCGGCTGTGCCATGTTGACAAGGGCGACAAGGATGAGATTCAGCAGTGTGCCCGGTGACTTTGCATGATTTTTAAATCTTGTAGGAAGGATGCCGATCGTGGTGAAAGACTGTGTCTTCAGAATATTCATTGCAAAGCGTGGAGAGCTCTCCACGCCTCGAGGCCGCCAATTTGCTGCCGCCTGGGACGGCGGCAGCGGTCCCCTCTGCCACGTATGGAGAGCCAGAACATGCTCAGTGAAGAGAAATTACTTTCCAACAATTTAAAGTATGTGGCGTTCCTCAGCCTGTGCTGAGCCATAGTAAGGGCACCAAATAGTAAACACACTAGTGCATCACAAAGTCTTGCATGCGCCTCTGTATGCTTCTTCCGAAGTCCGGAGTCCGGCTGGGAGTCCCTCGGCTCGGAGCCTGCTTTCCTGTTGACATCAGCCTTTGTGCATTTCAGCAATGGCAAGGCCTGACACTCATTACAATATCTCATATTGCGCATCACACACATGTGCATAGGCACCATCTGTTGCTGCTCTGCAATTATCATGACTATCACTATGATAGCCTTGCAACCGTGGCCTTCATCAATGAGCATGAGCAACCATATGGCCTGCATAGCCTGAGCCTCATCACCAGCCTGAGGCACGCCATGTGCACCTGTCAACAATGCTAAGTCAATGAAACACCCATGAAATTTAGCCTGCTCCTATCTTACAGCCACCGCCAGTAATCGCGGTCTATCACGGCAGCTTTACAGATCCTCAGAAGTGATTTCCCGCAGCAACCGCCGGCCGAGGCTGACAGAGTTGCCGCCGGGTCCAGTCAGCGTTACGGCGTTGGGGTCCGCGGCCGCGCCTTGGGCATTGGCGGGAATCTGCGCTGCGTAGGACTGCGTCTTCTTTGAGGACTGTGTGTCAGCGTTCCTGCGTATGCAATGCCCAACTTTCAGCATCTTTTCAGCATCTGCACAGGTGCTCAGCAGTTTACAGCAGGGAATAAGTCTTGGCCTTATTTCCCAAGGGTCTGTAAAATATACCTGCATGACCGACAAGGACACAGGGGCTGTGCCTGACAAGAAGGTCTCAGCGTGCCCTCTATGCAGTATAAATCAAGCACAAAATAGCATGAATTTATTGGGACAATTAAGAAAGAGAGTCATTCAATGCCCAGCATGTGTCAGTACCACACCTTTCAAAAGGGGCAAGGTTTTCATTGGACACTTATACTCAACAGGAGTCTGTGCCAGCGACCTCATTAAGTCTCAAGGGACCAAAGGCCCTCGCCAGACCAAAGTCAAGACCCCTCAAAAATCCCTCCCGACCCTGCAGGGGGCGCGCACCGGAAGTAAGGGTTGCTGTTCTGCTTCGCCCCGATAGCCTGGGCGTTGCTGTTGTGGCCTCCCTGTCCCATGCTCGCGAGCGCGGCCGCCGCGTTCTGCGCTGGTGTCGTGATGCCCCCGACGTTTGAACCGAGCGGCTGGAAGTTCGATTTCGAAACCGGCGCCGGCCCCGTGCCCTGGTCATTGATGGGATAGTTCTGCACCACGCTCAGCTGCGCCAGCACAGCACAGCGGTGAGTCAGCATTAGTCAGCATGACTCATTGATGACTCACCATGGGCGAATTATTTCTTCTCAAAGTGGCTGTGACACAGTCCCTTTCTAAAGTGCTTAAAGTGCTAGCTCTGCCGGGACACCGGGGGTTCTGTCATCATTTGTCCTTTCCCCACTGATGTGCCCAATTGGGCTTCCTGCATGCCGGCACTGCACCCTTGCAAATCATCCGGTCTGCAGCACAAAGTGCAGGCGCTAGCAGAGCCTCCTGCAGGTGTGACCCATGACTGCTGGCAGATAAGTGCCGGCATGCTGAGTATATTACAGAGGGAGGCCAGTCTAGCTGTGTGGAAGGGCCCAGTACTGATGGTCTTGAGATCCGACACTGACAAAAGGGCGCTGAGAGTCAGCATTAAGATGCCCTGCCCCTCGTGCCAGCAGCTGCCACTTGTTGCCGGAGATCATTCGC
Organism: Coccomyxa subellipsoidea C-169; assembly: GCF_000258705.1. Classification (NCBI taxonomy): domain Eukaryota; kingdom Viridiplantae; phylum Chlorophyta; class Trebouxiophyceae; family Coccomyxaceae; genus Coccomyxa; species Coccomyxa subellipsoidea. Next base: position 449,501 of record NW_005178027.1, read on the forward strand.
AAATCTGAAGATTGTGAAGTCTTTAGTCTGAAGTCTGAAGAAGCCAGTGCAGCTGCTTGCCAGGGCAATCCTTTGTGTCACCAGCTGTGAGACGATGAACATGTCATAGTGAAGGAGGCTCACCCCCTGCCCTGGGAAGAGGCTGCCTTCTGCCTGCTCTGGGATGGGGTTCACCTCCGGCTCATTGTACCTCACACCTGCATTGCCGATCTGCGCAGCAAAATCACTTTTGGTACATCGTTACTGACTCATCAGCTGTCATGTCTCTAGTGCACTTGCAGCACAAAGTCTTGCCCACTGCTTTGCAACATTCACATGCTGCTGGTAGCTGAAAGGTGATGCGCGGTGCACAAAGCAGGGTGATTTCCGGGGGAGTCACACCGTCATGGAAGGGGCATCGGGGCTGCTCTTGAGGGTGACTCCATCTGGGTTCAGGGTCATGCTGCCCTGGTCCTGTCCCCTGGGAATTGTGATGCTGTTAGTTGTGGCAGTGCTGCCAGCTGGGATGATCCTGCACAGCCCAGAACAGAGGAGTCCTCAGAGTGATGCACTCCCACTGCAGATCAGCCAATCATATATATAAACGATTTTTATTCTGTCTGCAAGCAGTGCCTAATACAAGGTATCTTGTGTAACTTCTGGCAAGCAGTGTCACCAGCCTTGTGAGATGGGAACCTGACACACTTGCTCTGATTGCTACATCGTTTGGCCTGAAGAACGCCGCAAATCTGTGCCAGAAAATCAAGCTAGAACCGATCAGCCATCGCTGACGGGCATCTGTTGCCCCGGACACGGCAGTGTCGAGGCGGATCGTCCCAGATCCTCTTGCACTATTTACTAAGATGGTGCTTCAGAAGACTCACGCTTGCGCGGGCGGTGCGCTCTGAAGCACTTGCGTCGCTAGACTGGTCGCCTGTAGAAGAGCATTGTTGACATCCGATGCCTGCAGCGAGGTTGGCTGCGCTGGCTGTGCAGCTGCAGACGACTGGCTGAACACAGCAGCGGTGCTGGCGGAAGGTGCTGTCGCTGTCCCTGTCTTAGCGCTTGTGCCTGCTATTTGTGGATTATTCGACGCGCCCTGCAGGGTCTGCGCGATTGCTGCGTTGGATGTGTCAGCTAGACTTCTTCCCGAGATGCCGAGGATGCAGATCGCGACCAGGACTGCAGAGCCACCTCCTCTCAGCATGATGTCTTGCACCAGACGGCCTCTATTAAGATGATCCTTAGTTCTGACTGGCTTCTGAAGCTATCACAGTACAGGAGAGCTTCACGATGAAAGAGGACAAACGGGATCGGCAAGGGGACAAATTATGGCGGGGGGGACCTTTTTCAGCAATGCGGGGGGACCCCACTCCAAAATGGGTTCACAACAGCCGGCGTCAATGCAGTCACGATCACCATTGCATGACGGATCATCTTGGGAGACGTAGAAGATGCAAATTTCGTAATTAGTGACAACAAGGATGGGAACATTTCTGTGCCCCAGGAAATGCTGGTGCTCTGACGGACTTTGATGGAGATCGTTCCTGCACAATCCTGAACTTTCTTCGGGCTGTAGAATATCACCATAAACACAACTTCTGCTGAAGGTAAGAGAATTAGTCCATCATTCATCATGCCATGTATCTTGACGTGCTTCACCTGGTTTGAGACGTCCACTCGCTCAGTCCACAATATCCTGAAAAATAGAACCGATGGCCTTTAATGCTCATCCGCTGCTGGCCGTGATAAACGTGGAAGTAAGTTGACGTTTTCACTGCAAATGTGGTCAAACTGACCGTATAAGAAGATCTTTTTCAGAAGTACCGAACGAAAACCCACTTCCAACATCTGAGGCGAAGATTATGGCTGGGCAGGGCCTGAGGCGAAAAATGGACCCGCGATGCTGCGTGCTCTGAGGGTGGACAGCACTTGCATAGGTGCAGCATTGGCAGTGCTGCTCTGCCTGAACCTGATCGAACTGGGTTATTTATTCAACAGCCAGCGTGGCGGCATTGACCATGGCGGTAGCCAGACAACAAATCTCCTGGACGGTCATGCAGGCACTCAGCGCCTGGCAATCAGTGCAGGCCGCTCTGGGAGCAGGCATAGCCGCATGGCAGGCTCCCCTTTGATCAGGTGCGCCTATATTGATCTTCCTCTAAAACATATCACGGCATTGGACCCCAGGACGCCATATTCATACTCTGCTGATGTAGATCTGACTGCGCGGCAAAGTCAACTACCGTACACACCACTCACTGAAGGAGGGAGCGTCTGTCTGTCTGTCTGTAAACTGCTGCTCAGACACGCACCTGTGCAGCGCTGCCCGGCGTCCAGTCTGGGGCAATGAGCATGCCAATTGTTGCATATAATTATGGAGAGTTTCTGACAAGGAGCAGAGCTGGCCATGACGGCTCAGGCTTCTGATACGCGCTGGTCGTCAGGAGAAGGAGGGACAATCGTGAAGACGAAAAGTAGATAATAGAATTTCCTGAGCAAGGCAGCGAGCATGTGCCGGCATGTGCGCGCAGGCAGCAGGAGCCCGGCGACAGGCCGCCGGGCCGCTTAGTCACCCAGTGCAGCGAGGCCCGGCCGGAGATCACATGCGCAGTGTTCATTCTGTTCTCCTGGAACTACGAGCTCTTCCTGACCTCACTGCAGACCTATGAGGCTGCCGGTTACGCTCGGCGCATAATTGTTGTGGACAACTCTGACAGCCACCGCCTGGTGCATGACCCCCAGGCAAGCATTCAGAACTTCAGACTGTATTTGAAGTCCTATTCAGATTGCACCTGGGCTCCAGATACCATGTCCTTCTTGGCTTGTTGTCTTTCCTGGGCCTTGACCCTTCACTGAAGCTCATCCGTGTGAAGCCCTGACTTCAGTGCCACATGGCGTCTTGTACCATGTAGTCTTCTGCTTTTTCTTGCAGAATGTTCACCACCAGTGGTGTTGATACATGCTCTCAAATAGATGCAGGGCTGTCTGGAATGTACAGGTGCTAGTGCAGGTGTAGTACGCTGACTGAAGCTGTACTGGCTCACTACCCCCTAGCACTCGTACAAAATCTAGAATCAAGCCATGCATGCAGGCTCACATGCTACCGGCATGTGCGCGCAGGTGAACGCGATAGTGGGTGAGGTGATTCCCACGCGCGTGCAGCACACCTTCTCGCAGCTGCAGAACTTCATGGCCAGCATCGCCGTCGAACGGGACTACACTTACTACTTCTGGGGTCATGCTGACGTGGCTCTCATGGCGTCCAATGCAACTGCCACATTCTCTGAGGAGATCTTTCGGTGCGCAAAATATCTTCCCGTTTGCAGCCGTCGCGGCCAATTAGAGGCTTATGACTCCTGCCTTCCCCCTGCGATGCCCCTGTCATCCCAATGCATACCTTGTGCCTGATTGAAGGCCCAGCACTTTGTCCTGAGTGGGTGGTGAATGCCCTGGTGGAGTCCATCGGTATGGCATTGAACTTTTGGCGGAAGTACCATGACTGAGAATTTGATACGGGGTGATTTGCCTAGCCAGTGTTGCCGGATACACCTAGATCCTACATCTCTAGGAACTGGAAAATATGTAATGGGAAGAATAATGCTGTGGGACTCCACGTGCTTATTTGCTGGCCTTAGGCTCGCCTGACATTGGGAATGTGAGGATGCAGATGCATGGAGCATGTCATGGATCAACACCCCAACTGGGGCATCCATTACTTCGCCTACGACTGGTTCTCCGCCATCCGGACCTCCTTGGTACGCCAGGTGTGCTTCCCGGCTTACGTTCGCATGCCCAAGATGTGTTTTCCCGCCCAATCTAGAGCAGCGCCTGAGAAAGTGGGGCCATCATTGTTAGGGCCTGCCCAAGTCCAAATCGAGCTGCAAAAACAGAGGCTGGCCATTTCGGACCTCACAACAGCTTTGTCGCAATAGATGAAGAGTAGGGACTGGCAATAGTTTAAGCAGGGGTCTACATGCGGATAATCTGTGATAGGACAGGACAAAGAATGAACACTTAGCGCTTCAGCATGATCAATATGCTCAGTTTCCTGCCGCAGCATGACATGGGCATGGTTTCATATTGTCTGCTACTTCTAGGAATACCTGCCTGTGCCTACCAAATGCCAGATCTGCCTCCGTTATTATTATTACTGTATCATTATTATTATTTGCTCTCCCCATGCATGCCAAAAAGTCTCAGAGGCCTGGGCAACCCTCTGCCGAACTGCCTTGCATGCATGCAGGTGAAGTACGACACGTTCGTGACCGTGTACATGAGCGACTGTGACTTCTACCCTCGCGTACGAGCGGCCGGCTTTGAAACACTGAACGTCGCGAACACTTGTCCCGACATCAATATATCGGTGCGCTGCTTCCGTCCTGGACACAAGATAGCAGCAGAGGTTGTTGCAGTGATCCTCACAGTATTAGTTACTGCTCTTGCCAAGGTGGCACGAGGAGGAATGCCCGCCAAATTTTTTCGAGTGGCCCTCAATTTTATGCTGGACAGGTGCCCCCCTACTTCTTGCCACTGGCTACAGACTGTAGTAGCTTTGTTGAGAACTGCAGTAGCAAGAAGGGAAGAGTGCATGCACAGATACTCCTGTGGCTCCCAGAGCATGCATGCTTATGAAGCTTCATGAAATAGCAAGATGACTGATGGTGATATGATGCTTTGGCGGCGTCCTGCTGTGTGAGCATGCAAGGAGCTGCTGCTGTGAGGCACGCGCTGTACCAGAGCTTCCACTAGAATGACAGCTAACAGAAAAATTGGTGTGCATTATTGCCACCAGTGCTGGTTGCTTGTGGGTCCAGGTGTATGATCTGGTCAGGTCGCTTGTTGTGGCCAGTAGCTATAATGTTACAATCACGGGTTCGAGTGTCCTTCATCATTTTTTGATTATATCACGCTTTTCCTGCCAAGAGGCAAGGTGCGTCCCGCAGACAAGCTGCAGTTAAAGGCTGGCACAATCCTACCCCTTATTGGACTCGCCAGATCCAAGCAAGACACAATCAACCGTGGGCACGGTGCTCAGTATTTGTACCGCCCCCCGCCAGCCGGGGCCATATTACTGTAGCTATATTCTCTAATGTCAGCGCAACGACTGTGGACTCCAGGTGTATGATCTGGTGAGGCCGGTGGTGCTCCCGCTGCACAACTATGAGAAGATGCGCATTATGCTGGAGGGGGAGAAGAATGTGACCGTAGACCGCAATGCATGGAAGCGGCGCGAATGGCGGCTGGGAGAGGACGTCGGCTGGGACACCTGGGAAGTGGCGTCCCTCACCTACTTCAGGTGCGAGCTCAATGCACTGCTAAGGGGTGCAAAAGCAGAAGGTTATAGCAGGTTACCACCCCCTGGCCTTTTGGCCCAGTGGGGCATAGATGTTGTTGGAACATTATGAGGGAGTGTGTTTCACCAGCATTTCAGGTGCAAGCTTGAGGCAATGCTGCACACTAGGTAGCAAGTGGCGTGTTTATAGTTCGGCATACACACGCAGTTGAGGAAGAGCATGTGATAGGCAGAGGGGGCTTCTCAAAATTTAGCACAGCCTGGTACAGTGTGCTGGGCATTGGCTTTGAGGCTGTTGCATGCATGTAATTTGCAGCTCGATGACTCAGAGCAGCAGGAAGTGATGGGGTTGCTGGCAGCGGGTGCCAGGCTAGCACTGCCAGCCATGCACAAGACAAGTGAGAAATGTCTAATTTGTGCTGCTTTCCTGCATTTGTGATTCTCTATGCAGGGCAAAATGGGGGACAAAGCCGGAGGGCGGAGATGAGTGCAAGCAGGTCGAGCTTGATACAGAAGGCGGCAAGATCCTGAGGCAACAGCCCTTCGAGGGTAACAAGCCGCTCTACACAAGACGGCTTACCCACATACTGGGCTGAAGTCTTCAAGATGCCTTGCTTTGCAGATTGGACACCCCAGAAACTGGCATTAGCGCTATCAATCACTTGAGCATGTATGCCCTATGGTACAGCATCCGGGACCACACAGCAGCAAGGACCATCTAATTAATATTACAGCTACATTAGATACTGCCACCGCTGCAATAGTTTCCGATGCTTGATGACAGCCTGTAAAGTTGAAGATAAGAAGTGAGTTCTCTCCACGCATGTGCACAGTCAAAGCAGTGCATGCCATGATCATGACAATGCACGGCAGTCAAGTCCATTTTCCCAGGTACCGTAGACAAAATTCAGACGACGTCAACATGAACAACAAACTGCGCTTAGAAAAGAAAAGTGCTAATGTTCACACCAATCCGCCCGCTTAGAGCGGTTGTTTCCGCCTCATCACTCGCCGGGGGCGTAGCTTGCGCCGCGCCTCCCGTAAATGCCGCCTTATTGGCTCCCACCAGTCTTGCCTGCACATCCCAACAATACCTTTTACTGCGTGTAAAGGACGTATTAAGCCCTTCTTCCCCCGTCACACAAACAAACCGCAGTGCACCGGTAGGCAGTTCGGCTCCCGCTTCGCGCACCCTTTTCTTAACATGTTTGAGGATCTCATACAGCCGGCATGCAGAGCATATCCGGGTGCACCCACCGCCGTGCATGGCAAAAGCTCCTGATACTGGGCAGGAGAACACTGCATGCATGTAGCGGGCCCGCCTGCCCGAAACAGAAAAAGGCAACAAGAAAATTTGCAGACAGCGGGGTTTGAACCGGGGTGCGCGCCTCGCGTAGGAAGCGTCGACAAAGGTCGAGCGGTGCTTTCCGTACAGGGAGACTCGCAGGACGTCCACCAGATGTGCCAGGCCGCTGTTGAAAGTCAGCGCGGCATAATCCGCGCGCGCCAACAGCTCTATATCCGTCAGAAAATCCACTGTCCCTGTGCATCGCTCCTCGAACCCCTGCATGTTGAAGTGGTACTGCGCCGCACGAGTACCCCTTTCAGCGGGTAAACCGTTGCAGAATCAAAGACTCGTGGGTCTGGGTGCTGACAAGTCTGCCCAGAGATGCTGATGGTTCGGCCGGATTTATTTGGCATGCTGCATGCTCAGAGCAGTGCTCACGCTTAGGATGCAGGCAGAGACAGGGAAGACACTTTCAAGACAAGGAGCGTTCATAAGTCTCACAGGTGGCGGCTCCAGAGGAAACCACCCCAGTCCTGACTGCTGCTGCTTGGTGTGCATGTTTGCAGCTTGGCATGCATGCGCCCAGAGACAAGGCAGCAGAAGGTTTGAGGGAGGAAAATGCGCAAAAGGATGTGTTAGACAGTGGCATGCCCTCACACCCTGTTAACAAGGCTAGTCACTGGAGTGGCAAAGTGCGAGTGAAGTGTACTGTGCAATGCGGTCATGTGGTGATCTCTTTGGTGTCAAGGAGACAGAACACTGTGGCAGATACCTGTAAAGGCGGTGATCAGCACAAACAAAACCTCTTTCAGAAAACCGAGAGCAGTGCTCTGATGGGTTAGTAAGGGAGGAAAGAAGGGAGGGAGGGAACGCACACACCTGCACGTGGCCCTCGCGCCGGAAGTAGGGAACGCTGCGGAAGATCTGGCAGCCCAGGTGCTTGCGCGCCAGCTGCTCAGCCTCCCGGATGCGGTCAAAGTCATCGCCCACCATTATACACGTGCCCACCTGCTAAAATCACCCAATCTTACGTATCTGTATACTTACTCATGCGCCAGGCTCAAGACTCTCAATTTCAGCAGGACCAAGGGCCAGGAACACAAGTTTTGGCACCCCTTACCAGGCATGTTTCAATGAAATTCAATGAGAACAAAACAATCCTAGAGCTAGCAAGTCACTGCTACCACACCCACGAGAAGCACCTCTTTAAGGTCTCTCCGAAGGTCTCTAGGCTCTATGGTACTAAGTCTGTCAGGCTACAGCAAGGCAGTGCTGCTAGGATGGCCCATTACCTTCAGGCCGGGCCATGCCCGCAGAGTCGCCTTGATGAAATCAGCCGGCTCCGTCGTTTTTCGCTTCTGCACACACCATGCATGGTCAGCTCACATTTACGCCACCCATCTATACACCAACCAGCTTCTCTTCTAAGAGGCACAGCTGCAGGGCATGGATACAATGTGCAGCCCGAGCATGCCATTTGAAGTGCATTTTACCAGGGTTGTACCAGTACTGCATTTTTCAGGAGTTTTGGAACCAGTACTCGCACTGGGGAGACGTACTGGCGTACTGGCGCTAGCAAGTAGGGGTGCTCAGTGCATTTTAGTACTTCAGTACCCCGCGCACTCGGGCGTACAGTTGCCACCATGCATTTTACAGTGGCCTGCCGTGCGGAGGGCGTGAGAATAGTATTGTGAGTGCACTGAAGGGAGGTCAATTAGACGAACCTGCAGAACGTCTTCCTCACCCTTGTCGCCCCCTCTGATGTGGAAACCCACCGTCGGCTGAGGGTAGGTTGCCAGCGCCCTCAGCTTGTAGTCCATCCGCGCTCGCACCCACTCCTGCGGCCTCCACAGCTGCACGCACAATACCATCTGCTTTACTGCTTTACTAACGGCCGAAGCATGCCAATTGAATTGTCAAGAGCGCTTGAAATATTCCTTTGCCAGATCCAGAGGCTTCTGTCAGCTGTTGTGTTTCAACTTACCGACATGCACCATGCATGCAGTTCCTCTACCGTTCCATTAAGCTTTCGCAGCAAGGATAAATCATAATGCAGACCTTTGGACAAGAAGGCAGACAAGCAAGAGATGTGTAGGTTGAAGTGAGAAGAAATCAAGTTTTTCTACAATTGTGCACCTTGTGGGCGCCCATGGCATCAACATCATTCCAGCTGAAAGAGAAGCGCCGGTCGAGGAGGACATCAATGTCCTGGAACCCCATTCTTCGGCACGTGACCCCTTCTATTAACTCGCGCCCCTTGGACCAGGGAACTAACACGTCCTCCACCCTGAAGAAATCGTGCCACCTGCGCATGCAGCACCCGGGTTTATTGCACACATTGCATCAGACTAGTATCTGATTTTACAGCCCTCTAAGGTGAGAATTGCTCCTGCATACATGGTCATTGCTGCAGATATCAAGCGACATCCTGATGAGAGACAGTATACACAGTGAAAGAATTCAGTATATAGAAAGTCCCACCCGCCGCCTTCCGAGCATTTGTAGGCAAACTTGGTGGCATCCACAAAGAGGGTGCCATTGTTGCCGCCTCCAAACATGGGTTCCATGTGCAACAGGTGCACCGCGTTGGCTGCAAACCCCGAGTCGTTCAACTCGAAAATTGTGCACGCGCTGGCTGTGAGTGCACCCATTGTGCACACCAACACCCAGCATGCTGGCCACATCAGCTTCTTATGCTCACGATGGTGCGTTGTGCTTGCTGTTGTCCTGCCACATCGTCGTTGGTGCAGGTATGGGTGGCGTTCAAGCAGCGCAATTTGGTGAGGGCACCCTCCACTGGACGTGAATGCTGCTCTTTGGTTGCTTGACGATGGCTTCAATACAAAACTGAAGTGAAATTCTTTGCTCGGCAGAACGTCTTGAAAGCGTCTAATTGCAGACACTCCAGACTTCAAGACCAGATGCTTTCCATCACACCCAAGATCGTCTCAGGTATATGAAATTTAAGAGTTTCCGACACCGACAGATACCAGTGTTTTTACGACCCTCGATCAATACCGTCAACTGCGGAGTTCACGAAAATCCTGAAAAGACAGATCACGTACAGCATAACTTAATGTGGTCTGAATATTGATTACTCGTTGGTATTCTGCTTTCACCAAAGCCAGCAGGCTTCCGAGACTGTCTGACGACGTTGTCTCCTTAAGGTAAGCTTACTATGACTGACTAATCCTCGCGTGAGTACAATGCACAGCGCAGTTCGATCCTCAGTTCGATCAATGTGCACAAGGAGTGCGATAGCTGCTCAATTTTAGAGGAAATGATGATCATATCATTGGAGTGCGAGTTGGCACTGTCCTGACGTGCGACTTGCTGATTTGCACTTGAATTTGACACCCCCAAGTTTGCTGTCAAGGTTGAGGGCCAGAGCTCCTTGGTGCTTCCCGTACCTTCCGACTCGCAGCGCATGAGCCTTTCGCTTGCTTTGTACAGATATTTTAGTGTTTACTACAAGAAAATGGCGCAGAGACGTGCTGCTGCGGGCGGCAAGCAAGTTGCCGTGGAGGTGAGGCTTTTTCTAACCTTGTCCCCAGCTTTTTGTCTGGAACGAGGTAATAATGTGATCGTTCCGTCATACATTCTGAGTCTGCAGTTGCGTGCAACTCACGATATTTGCATCGCATTAATATTCATCAGTGACCTGTTCCTGCTACGAAGAGTCAGGCCTGCCGAAGTTTCCCAGAAGTACCTTTCAGGAAATTGTCAAGCAGTAATCGTAATTGGTCTCGTAACGCACCGAACGCAGCAGTCAAAGGAGATATCTACAGCCCTATTGGTTCCAGTAAGGCATGGGACAGCGATGCAGGCCACTGAACTCTCTGTGTCCTTCTGAAGCAGCTGATCTACCTTGGAATTAGCTTAGTCGGCAGTGCCTTTTTAATGCGATGGGTGCTGTCGCATCTAGACCCTGAGAAGGCCAACAAGGAACAGGTGACCTTCTGGATGTCCATCACCACTACTGTGACACCAATCCTCTGTCGTACTCTGTGCACTTCACGCAACAACGTGCCTCATGACACGTGTGGTTCTCTGACTGCTCGAAGAACTGCACATCAATGCCTGCTTTATGCTCCCAGGCGAAGAGGCGCAGGCAAATGGTGCAGAGACGACTCGGCATCAAGCTAGAGACGACGCCCTATGAAGATGTGAGCCCTTCCTCTGTGCCATATCCTTAAGTCGCAGCATCTTCCAGAAAGCTGGCATACCATTCCATACCTTTGTGCACATGCGCAGCAAGTCTGCTAGAGAAGGCATGTGTTCAAGTTCCAGGCTGAACTCTGCTAGGCAATGGGAGCAATCAATCGAGGTATCATGGATGTGTGTCACTGCAGATTGTTGCCTCAGAGGTGGTCAACCCATACGAAATCGACGTCACCCTTTCACAGATTGGTGGCTGCGAACGCATCAAGCAGGACCTGGTAAACCTTTGCTTACTTTGCTTGCATCTTTGTAGCTTGAACCCAAACGCTGTTGTATCAAGGCAGAGCGCTTGGAACACTGCAGTTGCAATATACGCGCCACTCCTGATAGATGCCTTTTGTGAGTGCCATCCATAGCCAAGCCCTTCTGAAGGTTTATAATCACTGTTCAAGGCTCTGCGCAGTTTATGTCAGTTTGATGCTTCGAGGGAATGTGCTCGTGCTCGGGGGTTGTGGGAATCATCACACTGCCTGGCACATGCTGCTGCAGATGCAGGGGTTACTACATCTAAATATAGTACACCTCTCAGCGGTATGGCAGGGGTTGCCGGGACATTGGCAAGGGGCGCGTGATGACTGGAAGGGTGTGTGATGCGCAGGTGAACAGGGTCATCCTACCGCTGCAGAAGCCGCATTTCTATGGCGGCCGGCTCCTGAGGCAGGTCAAGGGAGTCCTGCTGTATGGACCTCCTGGCACCGGCAAGACCATGCTCGCAAAGGTGCTCTTCTCTCGTTTGTTGCTCTCTCTTGCAATGTGCTTCCATTGTTCAGGTTCTGAAGAGGCAGGCGCATGTTTGCCTTGTGAATGGGCACACTGTCTGCTGTTGAGCAATCTTGGTGCCCTGTCAAGCGGTAGTATTGAGTTTGAAGACGAGCGCACCTGCTATAGATAGCATCTGTCTGGCTCCGGGACCTGTGCTGCATCGCAATACAGATCCCGCCCAAGACAAAGGCTCTCTACTGTTGGTGGTGCCACTGCTGGTATCATGTGGTGCAAGCAATGACCTTACGCACTGAGCGCTCCTAGGCCAGCCAATTCAAGTCCCGGCAATAGCATGTTTAGAGCTCCTGCTTGCCCTGCCTTGTTGGTAGTCCTACCAATCAAAGCGCAAGTGGTTGCTTCGCTTTCTTCGAGGCAGCTGCTCTTTTGCTTGGCACACCCTGAAAAGTTGCATCTAGAGAGAGTTGTCTAGAGTTAAGGTACCTTCACAGCTGCAATCACAGTTTGAGTACAGCTGGATCGCCAGCTGCTCATGCTGTCATTCTGATGTGGTATCAGGCTCTGGCGAAGGAGTCGGGCGCCAACTTCATATGCGTGAAGCCAAGCCTGCTGCAGAGCAAGTGGTACGGCGAGACCCAGAAGCTGGTTCAGGCCACCTTCACACTCGCCTACAAGCTGCAGCCCTGTATCATCTTCGTGGGTGCGCGCACCAGCTGGCACTTTTCTTCCTGTCTTGCATCTCACCGCTGCGAGGCGAGTTGTCAATGCTTCCTAAATGGAGCCTGTTTACCCGCTTTGCGCCTGCCAGTCCCCAAGGGACCCTCCATCTCATCTAGAATCCTTCACCCTCTTTTTTCTTGCACATGACTTGTCATGCTGTAATGTTAGTAACATCAGCAATAATTAGTAATAACTGCGCAGACGAGGTGGATGCGCTGCTGGGCATGCGCAAGGCGCAGGAGCACGAGGCGACGACGGCGCTCAAGACGGAGTTCATGCAGCTCTGGGACGGAATGGCCACGCGCCGCGCTGCCAACGTCTGCGTCCTAGCCGCGACGAACCGCCCCTTCGACCTCGACGAAGCCATCCTGCGCCGGTGCGCGATTTTGTCATTAAATTGTCGTTATTTTCGTAATTGAGCATGTTTGAACACGCTTTTTGGAAATCAATGGGACGGGTGCCAACCGCCCCTTTGACCTCGACCAGCCATCCTGCGCCGGTGCGCGGCCGCAGGCTTCTCTTGGCCGTATATGGTGTTGAACATGAGAACTGGGGAGGCGGGATCTGGTCTCTTGTGCACCCTGACGAAGCCATCCTGCCGCGGTGCTCGCCTGCAGGCTTCTTTCGTGTTATTTATAGAGATTGTGCCAGGCGCCATCTTCTTGCTGTGGTCCCTTACGGAACTGGCAATGCCATCCTGCGCAAATGCGCGGCCCGCAGGCGTCCTTTTTTGTGTGTGCTGTACTTTAGTTATTGTCGTTATATGCTGTCCCTGCCAGTCGCAAGGTCTGTCTGCAAGCAACTGCAGGATAAGGCTGCCACATATCCTGCCTCTTGATGGACTCGCCAGATTCAGGGAAGACCCGATCAATGTGTTCATGATGCGGGTCCAACGCTCGGCATCATGCCTTTTGCCATGAGGCGAGCATTGGTCTTGCGCCAACTTGTGGCTCGGGCGGAAGCAAGTCTTTCACGACAGTATAACATCTTGTGCCCCAAAACTTCCCTCCCTGTATGCGGCATGCGCTGAACTTGAATTGTTCGCCCCGGTGCCAGGTTTGGCGCGCAGTTTGAGGTGGGCATGCCGAATCAGAGCGCGCGCAAAGAAATCCTGCGCATCATCCTGAAGCAGCACGACCGCGAAATGCCCCACTGCGTCGACCCCAGCCTCCTTCAGGTGCACAATCCCCATTTTGACCCGACGCCAGGGGAACCAACACTAAGTGTTATGTTAGTACTTGTCCAGTGATTTGCACCGGCTATTTTCTGCCCCCGGTCGCCCTGCTGGCTGGTCCTCCTGTCATCACAGAGCAGGCTGCAGACCGACAAGTCAAAGCAGCCACTCTGTGGCATCGAGTATTCCATACTGCATCCCATCTGACATTGCGGCCCTTCTTGAGCAGCGATTGAAGCTCGGCTTTCTCTCTTGTTTCTTGTGTGCGCCGTGCTGGGGATTCAGATGGGTAGACGAGATACCTCAATATCTGTTGTTGTGCCCCACGATTGACTGGGTCTTGCTTGGATCTGGCGAGTCCCACAAGGGGTAGAATTGTTGCAGCCTTCACCTGCAGACAGCCTGCAGGATGCACCTTGCCTCTTTCCAGGAGCAGCATGTAGTAGTAATAATATCATTAATAGTAGGAGTAATATCTGTTGCAGGACAATGCGCTGGCCCGGCTGGCGGCCAAGACGGAGCAGTTCAGCGGCAGCGATTTGTATGAGCTCTGCGCGGCGGCCGCCTCCATCCCTGCCAATGAGCTCAGTCAAGCCGAGCTGCGGTGAGCGCTCTTTCAGCCCCCCACATTGCAGCTGTGCAGGACGGCAGGACATACTTTGGAAGCTGCAGAATGTTTGGTCGTCGAGGATTACGCCAGCATTATCAGTTTCAATCTTTTGGGCTCGCCTGAGGAAATTTTATTTACTGGCTCCACATGAGGCTTCTCAGCATGCTCTGTTTGCGTACCGTGAGAGGTATCGCACCTCTCGTGAGTGCGAACAGAGCAAGCTGGGGATCCTTGAGCTTGTAAGCAGGTGACCCTTATGTCTTGGTGTGCCATAATAGCTTCTGGCACACCGAGAGGACAGCGGCGGCTAGCCTGCTGGCAGCTTCAGGCATCCATGTCCAAAGTCTAGCTCGACTACAACTTTGCGTAGGCTCACAGCCCTTTCTTCCCTCTAGGGAAAGCCAAACAAACACATGATGATGACAGTATCACGCCGCCCAATCACTGACCTTGGTGAAGAATACTTGCGAGACCAAAATGTGGAAACTTGGAAGCACCTCTTGAGTAGATTCTTCATCTGTAGGCTCTTGAAGTTCCTGGGTTGTGTGGCAGGGGGGAGCAAATCGGGTTGCCCAGCGGCATGGCTGCGACAGCGGCCAGCGACAGCGAGGAAGACTTCGTGGAAGCTGCCGAGCAGCTGCCGGCGGCGCACGTGCGGCAGCTGCGCTTCGGGGACTTTGTGCAGGCGATGGAGACTTACCGGCCGTCCAACGTGCACGCCAACGAGTATCGGCAACAACAGGCGCACTCCGGCCAGGTGGGAGTTCTGCACAAGCAAATATATGGGGCATCTTCAGTGTTGCCGACTTTTGGGCAACCCATTTACATTCCGTCAAGTTTTCTTCGCGTATGATTGGGATAGACGGTTCAGAAATTTGTGTGTGCAACATAAATGCTAATACACTGTATATGGGGCGAAGAAAGATCTGTTAATGTCCATGGCAGTGCTTGTGTCTCCCACTGCATGCACGTTGACACTCACAGCTGAGCACCACCAGTTGATGATGTCTGAGCTCTTCAAGCACCTGTGGCTGCCCAAAAACTCATGCAGAGTAGCTGTGACTGCTCTTTGCAAAAAATCATCTTGCCTGCAACATCGCTCATGCGATGGATATTGCCCATGACAGGTGGACCCCGGGCAGTTCATGAACTTTGCCGCGGCCCTCTTCAGTCAATTTGGGGCCAATGGCGCCAATGGCAGCGCGGACACGAATGGCAGAAACGGCGGAGTGGATGGTGTGGATTGAGACCATTCACAATTAGTCATTGAATGCTTTTCCTGCCAGCTGGCAAGGTGCGTCTGCAGACAAGCTGCAGGTGAAAGGCTGCTGTATGCCCTACCCCTTAGTGGACTCGCCAGATCCGAGCACTTCCCAATTGAGACCCGGCACGCCATGATCGGCATAGACCGAGCCGGTTTATGGACAAATCGTACAATTGCAGAGGGCACGGCTTTTTAGTATCATCTTAGAGGGTGTGAGCGTGCGCCTGCTGCTGGCTAGGACAGCAGGATTGGCTAGAATTTGTGACTATAACTCACAGCAGAAATGCTTGTGGTTGGACGAACAGCTGTTGAGGACTTTCGAGTGTTGTGCTTTTGTTGGATTTGGGTTGAAAGAGTGTGTTGCTGCATGTGCCTGTGAGGTGCAAGGCCTGTCGTCATAGAACTAGTCTGGTTGACCTCCAAGGGCCTATTCATGTCTAGCTGCAGTCTCGACAGGCCGCTGAGAAATTTCACATGCGGGGGGTGTTGTTGTTGCTATTTAAGTCATTATTGTGGTATCGTACAAATCTTGACCCCTCGTTGAATGAGGCTCACTCCCAAGGACACTGTCTGTATATACTGTAGTACAGTCTTTACACAAGAAATGTTGACCATCTGCGAGTTCACACGGGAGCAAATTGGTCAAGACCTTGGTACCAGTGCAATAATGCTCATATGAATATCAATCAGGCCACACACTGGGTTGCATCCTGCATCAGGCGTTCTCATCTCAATTCTTGAGCTTAACAAACTCAATTAGAGAAATTGGAGTGCAGACATCAGATTCGAGAATACCTTATTGTCGAACGACATCGCACCTCACCACTAATTTCGCTCGCCTTATGGCTCTGATCTCGAACCTTTCATTTTTGTAACAGTCCTTCAACTCTGGCAGCAAAGGCTGAGCATGTGAACTTCAAGGCCTGCCTCTATTCTATACAAGGCTATGCAAGAAGCCTAGGAAGACATCATGGTGAGAATCAGACTTTGTCTATGTAGAGCAGCCAATCCCATGTGCATCCATCCCAGGTAACACAATGATCCACGCCCTCAAATGCAATGTCTTTTGAGATGCGCATCCTTAGTGATTACCAACATGACTCTACCTCCAGGACCTTTAAACACATGTAATTCTGCCAGGAAGTCTGTCACTCCATTCTGCCTTGTCCCGACCGCCCCAAGCACAGAAGGCATGCACTGTTCAGTCAGCAAATGCACACTGATCAGTCACGCCAAAGCTGCCAGCTTCAAGATCCAAACAGTGCTGGGGTTCCTCACAGCAAGGAATGTCCTTCTTCTTGCTTCTCGAAAGATCCAAAGAGAGGGCCTGTCAATTTAAACACAACACAAGCCCTGGCCACCCTCATCAGGCACGCTGAGAATACCAATATCAGGCTCAGAAAGGGCTTTCCCCGGATGCTGGTGAGGCGACACAGCAGCCGCCGGTTCTGGCGCCCAGTCAGCGCTTGGAGAACCCCCCAACCGTGCTGATCAGGCATGCAATCGAGGTCCAGTCAGCGCAGGGGGGTCCCCTGTCGGCCCGATCAGGCTCGGGGGATCCCAGGTCTCCTGAGCAGGCGTACCCCCCGCAATTCTGGAGGTCCAGTCAGCGCACGGGGGTCCCTCCCTGGCTGTCCTGATCAAGGGCGCAGCAGCCGCTAGTTCTGAGGTCCAGTCAGCACGGGAGGTGAACTGTTATCCTGATCAGGCGCCGACTTGAAAGTCCGTTCAGCGCCGGGGGGTCCCTTGGCCGGCCTGATCAGGCGCGCAGCAGCCGCCGGCCAAGGTTGGCGGTGCTCTGCTGCAGCTGTTTGACGGCGTCTGATGCGCGCTGCACGGCCGCAGCCGCCGCCGGAGCGCCGTCCCCGGCCGGTGTCGCCGCCGCGGGGCCGCCGCCGCTCGAATTGGAGCCGCTGCTCTGGAACGAGCTGTCCCCTCCTGCCCCCACGGTGTCGGCCTCGCTGCCCCCAAGCACCTCCTGTGTGCACACAGGCACACACTTCTGTACATGAGTAACTAATGGACTTGTGTAATTGGTCGTGTCAGGTGCACTTACAGCACCGCCCCAAGCACCGGTCGGTGGCCGGTGGTGTCTGACAAGCGCGGGTTCGGGTGGGGTGGAAAGAATCTTTGCTGGGTGCCAGATCCTGAGGATGGTGTACAGTTGCATGGACAAGCAGCGAGGCAGCCGATGAGGAATTGAACATTGAAGCCAGCTGGCTCTTAGGGGCATGCAGGGCGCAGCGCCGTAGCCTGCGCTGCGCTCCAGGCAGGCGATTTGAAAATTAATTCAAAAACAGAGGCGATAGGGGTGGTAATAGGGGCCCTAAACCATAAACCCTGATAATTAGGTAACAAGTCAGGGAGCCCGACCTTGAGGCGGCTGGCGATGGCGGCTGTCTCCTGGGGCGTTGGCGCAGCAAACGAAGCTGCGATGGCCGCGGCCGGGGCCTGATTTCTCGCCTTGGTCGCCGCAGCCGCCGGGTTTGCCTGCATTCAAATTTTATCCATTATCATATTCCCGGGAAAGGTAATGCCTTACTAACCCTAAATGGCGAGTTCAATTTGACCAATCAGTTGTGTGTTGTGTGCTGCAGGCCTTTTGCAGCTGCCCCGTCTGTTAGAGGCTTGCGTGACTGTCATTTGTGCAAGCAGTCCCCACTGTTGTTTACTAAGTGTCATATAGCCTGGAAGTGAAGAATAGCCCTGAATCCACCATTGCATTCCCAATGGAGGAATGCTACTATTAAGCAGGGTCACCGCATGCGATTATTCTCAAGATAAAATGGGATAAAATGCTAGCATCATTGGCGAAAAGTATATGTAAAGGCTCCTTCCCTGAGCCCTGAACCCTGGATCTATCTGCCCTGATCCTGAGCGAATAATATCTGAAAAATTATATCATACGGAGCTGGGGGTTGCCTGAGTCATGGTGATTTGCTGCCCGCTGCCCGACTGGGCAGGTTGCTGGGCAGAGGTCTGGGCAGGCTGCTGGGCAGAAGTCTGGGCAGCCGGGTTGACTGGACCGCTGGGCGCGAGCTCGGCATGCTTGGAGGGGGCCTTGGAGTGCTTGTGGGGCGTTGTCGAGGGGTGGTGCTTCTTCTTCTTCTTCTTGAAGCTGTTAATGTCCAGCGAGGCCAGCTGCTCTGCGCTCATTGGGCCTGCGCATAGCGATACACAACACCACACGCTCAACAATAACAAATATGATACTGTACTAGTCAAACTAAAAGTTGCATTAAATAATTGTTTTGAACCAAGATGGTATAACAATAGGTTTTTGGGGTGCGAGAAGTTGCCTGCGGGAACATATATTAATTACTGTAAGTTGCAGCCCAAGAAGCTCATTTCCCTAGTAAAGCGGGCCAAACTGGGGTCCGCGGAACACAAAATGATAGCAAAGCAACCCACCTTCTGCATAGCCAAGGCTGCCCGCATCCGCCTCCGGTTGCACTGCCGGAGCCATCATGCCCAACTGCTGGAAGGACATGACGTCACCATTGCTGCCGCTGACGTCACTGCTGACGTCACCCCAGGCCGCCGCGGCTTGTGCCGGGGCCGCCACTGGCGCGTCGTTGCTCCCGGCCTGCCACTGCGCATTGCTTGTCTGCTGCGGCTGTAGATTGTTTGCAGGGGTCGGCCCTGCAGGATCCCTGTTCACCACCTGCAGGAGCCAGCCAACATCTCAGACCTCAGTCCCTGCTGCTCTTTGCCAGACATACTACATGCATGACGCATGCACAGAGGCTCCGCAAGACTTCTCCATGCTGCCTGAAGATCGCATGGACAAGTTCTTCTATGAAAGGGCATCATACTCAAGCACTGCCATGCGTTGGCACCGGGTGCGATGCTATGACTGGCTGGCAGTGGAAAGGAGCAGAAAAAGCCTGCCCCTCTGCCTGAGCCAGGCCTGCCTTTGCATCGCTGCCTTTGTAGAATTCAGGTCCCTTCGTGCAAAGCAGCTTCAGCTGGTACCTTAGGGTCCATGATATTCCTAAGCAAAAACCCCAAATCCTGAATTATAATCCAGGGGGCGAGGCACGCCTGCTGGACGTAGGCGTTCGCGGACTGGGGGGTCCCGCGGACGAGGTCCCCCCCGTACTGGTACTGCCGGGGCAGCGGTTTGTCAGTCACCAGCTGCACTCGCGGCGCGGGCGCCTGGTTCTGCACCGGAGCATATACAGGAGCCGCTCCTGCGCCCTGGGCAGCGTTCTGCGGCAGGAGCCCCTGTACACACACTCAAATCTATCAATGCAAATTATTGCACACATTACATATATTGCAATCATAAATCCTGAAACGATGAAAAATTTGGGAAGATATCGTTATTTTTTTGGAAAATGTAAACAGTATTCTGCGGCAGGAGCCCCCGGGCAGGCGCAGCAGGCCGGCCTTCATCAGACTTCAGGAACTTTTAAAAATTTGCAAGAGAACTTTGGTATGTACAGGGCTTCTAAGGCGGGTTTCAGCAGCAGTGACACTCGCAGGCATGCCGTGCAGGAGCGTCAGGGAAGCTTCAAAGGGGTGGCTGGATACGCAGAACACAAAAGTACAAGCAAGGGGCAGGCTCTGTGTCTAGCTTGTATTCTTGTCTGGCCAGATCATCAGTACAACCATGGGTCTTCTTCCTGATCAGGAAAGGAACGCATGCGTCCAGAACTTTTCAAACTTGAAAACGCACTTGCTGCGTGGCGGCTGCGGCGCTAGCGGCAACACGGGCGGCGGCCGGGCCGGGGGCGGGGGCGCGCGCGAATGAAGTGTATGGTTTGCCGTTAGGGTCCAGGCCCATGAAGGGCGGCGCGGTGTTCCCTCCCACCTGGCTGTACGTACCTTTGTTAGGGTCCAGCTGGTAGTTTGTGTACCCCTGCCACATCAGCGCTCATGTCAGAACTCACATTGCAAGAAGTGCAATCCCGCAAAACCAACAGGTTCCACGTCACGCTCAGTCTCTTGCCCTGATGGCATGGCCAACTGCGAGTGAGAAATCGATCCTTGAGTGTGTTCACAGGAAAGCACGACAGGATAGCAGTGCACAGTTTGATGAAAGTCCATGCACTTGACAGGAAGCATGCACCATCAACAGTGTGGCATCTGGTTGTCTAGAGCAAAAAACTGCCAGCAGCTCTGAAGCAGAAGCTGACGGATGAAAGCCACGACAATTGGAAAAATAACCTGTTTGAAGATATATCTTGAACAGCGCGCTGCGCACCTGCAGCTGCTCAGTGGCGGTGCTTTTGCCGTCCCCGACGCTGATCTGCACGTTGCTGGGCTGCTTGGCGGGCGCGGCTGCCCCGGCAATCTGGTCATTGCCCACCCGCAGGTTTGGCTTTATGAACAGGTGGCTCTCGCCCCCACCTGTGGGATTGCCCTGCAGCTGGATGCCCTGGTTGTTTACCTGCATGCATGGCCACTCACATCTGAATGTTGTGTGATAGAATGCCGCACTCTGAGGTTAGGCTGGTGCCTTCAGGTCCAGCTGAGCTGATCAAATCTGAGGCGGTCATTTGCCCTGCATTCCCCCGGTTGTTCAGCTGCGAATGACACTTAAGGAAGATAAAATTGGGCACATCGACAGAGGAAGGCACCGACAGACTGACAGGATGCTTGGCTTATTTGCAGGCCAATCCAGCGCAGAGCTTAGCAAGTGGTTGTTTAAAGCTGATGCCCCTTGCAAGACAGACATGTTGCTGTTTTTCCCAGCACCGGGCCAGACTTGTCTTTTGCATCCCCGTCCTGATCACTTGCTACAAGATAAAGAGCTTGTCTGGGTGCCAGGGTCCAGAGGTGTCCAATATTGTATTCTTCTGAAATCAAAGGCAATCTCAAGGCGCTGCAATGGCAAGGAGGTTGGAGCAGAGCTCTCACAGTGACAGAGGAGTTGAGGCGGTTGCCGTCATTGATCATGATCCCATCGGGGTTGATCTTGAGATTCTTGACGCCAAAATTGCCGAGTGCCTGGTCCGCCGCACGATTCACCTGGGTTTGCAGTCTGATGTTTCAGGGCTTTGTGTATTTACCTCATGTAGATAAATAATCATGAGACCCTGGGAGCCAGATGGGCGATGTGTCACCACCTCTCCAAGCAGAGGGGGTGCCCAGGCACGCCCAGCTTGCTATGAAATTTACAGCTTGCTATGTTAAAAAAGTTGTACATAATGACGATGTAAAAGTACATAATATATGAATGACAATGGCAGCCTGGCATGCAGTTGTGGATTGCCACTTTGATCAATGAAGGGATACAGGGTTCTGTGTCGAAAGCAATGTAATGAGACAAAAGTCTCCCACCTCTGCGCTGGCCTTGTCTGGTCCCAGGACCACACCGTCTGGGCCGATGCGCGCTGCTTGAGAGAAGTCATCCACGCCCTGCAGACGCCCATCCCTTGTCTCTTAACTTTGATGAAGACAGTCCTAGACAATTGTCCGTGCCAGAAGCCATTCATGGAAAAGGAGGTTCAGCCAACGCGGAGGGAGTGTTTGTTATAAGCAGAGCCGCTGCAATTGAGTCATTCGCAGGAGCAGGCCTGGTACAGTGGGGTGGAGATGCTCTGGCACAAATACCTCCATTAGTGCGCGGCAGGTATCAATTAGCGCTTTCAGCTGCCCTGGTAAGTCTTGCCAAAAATGCAGAATATCATTACAGCTGCGAAGCCTCACACCTGGGTGGGGTTGCGCGAGAGGATACTGGCTCCATTGGGGCCAACTTCAACTCCAGCGCCCAAGCTCTTGTCTGTGTACGCCCATGTGCCAGTCTGGGGATCCACCGTGCCAAAGTTGACGTTGCTGGGTGCTGGCACGCTCACGTAGACCCGCCTGTTGCAGCAGAACAATATTGTGAGTAGAATTCTGAGAAGTAAAGCTCAGGGGACATGGGTTCCTGTGCTCATCTCAAGTCCATGTCAGACCTGTGATTACAAGTCTATAGTTGTAAGAGTTCGAGCAAGGACTTCGAGGTTCTGTAAAAGGGTGATGTACTACAGGTGGCGAATTCAAGCTTCTCATTTTGATGTGCTGCTTGCAAGGTCAAGGTCAGGAAAAGGATGTTGTGTGCGCAAGACAAACTTCGGGTCGGATACATGCACAAACATCATCTTAATTATATGCGCATCAAGGACAATTCTCATCTTCTGCAAGAGTTGAGACAACAGGGCTAAGGGCGTACTGTCCGTCTGTGCTGAACTTTGGAACATCTTTCGAGCCGAAGGTCGGAACGTTGCCAAGGAAACTTTTGATGTTCGCTAGAAGCTGCGCCTCGTTGCGCTGGCAGTTTGAGACGAATACAAGCAATAATAAGGCCAACGACGCCTTACTGAAAGCCATGACCGCTGGCAAATACTAGTGCCTCCTTTGCATCCAGCTGCCCTCACTGTGGCCCTTCTTGTGGATTGAGGCTCTTGTTACTATTTCTTAACACATTTTTATTGTCTCTGAGACCAGGCTTGGGTATCTGACTGAGCTATCCAGCAGAAGCTCAGGATGACAAAAGATGGGAGTGCTTTGTCACAGGGTTACGGTGGCTTCCAGCTACGCTCTCGAGGGACTTTGGTGGAAGCAGCTCCAAGGATGGTGATTGCTGCTTTTATCGTGTTTGATTGCTGAAGAATCAGAACAAATCTGTTGTTAGCAAAGGTCGTTTCGGGACCTGTCGGAGGTCAGTTCAACTTTAGAGGATACGCATGCAGCTGCATTTCTGTCAAGGCGTGGCCCGCCATTCTCTCCTCATTGCACGTGCATAGTTGAAGGAGGAGGAAGAGATCATCTGCACAAAACAAGGCGTGAGAAGGCGTACTGATTACTGGTTTAACGAAATACATCTAGGAGCAGGACAGGAACCTCGTTAGAATTATCACGTATGAGAAGCATGTGCATGTGAAGGTCACAGCGGTACGCTTCAAGGGCCGTCGTTGCAATGAGTGACTCTTAAGGGCTCATGGAAGCACCATAGTATCTTTTGGTATGATCGTCCTGGCCCAGAGAACTCAAGGAGGCCTGATTGCCCGCCAGTCTGTCACATTCACTGGGAGAAGGCTAGCCTTACCCCAGAGGCCGCTCCTATCATGCTTGCAATGGCAGGCCAGATGCATCTCGTTGTGTCCTAGCTGTCAGTTATGCCCCGCTGTGCATGCTGCTGGGCTGGAACCTAGGAGGCATGGGAGGACGGCTGGGCTTGCATCCTTCCCTGACCTTGGGCAGAGGCCAAGACGAGGGGCTACAGCTATTGTCTGTGCTGGAGGCCCCTCCGGAGGCTTGCAGAAAGCGAAAAGAGTACGCAGCGGGGAGGTGTGGCTCTGTTCACTTTGGCTGAACAGCATCGGACATCACCAGTGCCAGACTTATAATGAGTGACTTTCTTCCGCAGTCACCTGATGGCTTGCTTGACTGCAGATCGACACTGTTGGCAAAAAGGCGCTCGTGGGGATCGCATTCGCCTATGTCGGCCTTGTGCTGTTTGTACCCTTTCTGAATGTCTTCGTCCAGGTGTGCACCTCTCCTTTGGCACCTACATCATCACTCATGCTTCTAAAACCTGCAGACGCTTCACCTTTGAATGTTTTATATCCAAACACGTCCACTTCCAAAAGGTGCAATGTCACTGCAGGCATTCGGCAATGGAGTTGGTCCTTTTGTGGAACACCTAATGGATGAGGACTTCCTGCATGCGGTGAGCTCCATTGCACCGCGCAGATATTACTACCCTTTATCTGTGTTTACTGGGCACGTCGAGTGCAGTGCAGGCGTACAGTGATCAACGCTGTTAGCAATACACCATTTACTCATTCGTCAAACCCAGAGAGAAGCGCGGTCTTACCAGTTTGAAGAGTCTGCTGGGCTCATTCCTTGCGCCATGCAGAAGGCAACTGCAGCTTTTGTATGCACGAGTGTGAGGTGTGTAAGAGAGTGCTGCGCTGTGCAATATTCAGGCGAAGCTGACGCTGCTGCTGGCATTGGTGGCAGTGCCGATCAACACAGTGTTTGGCATAGTGGCAGCCATGCAGCTGACGCGCAATGAGTTCTGGGGGAAGACCTTCGTCATGAGCATGCTGGATCTGCCCTTCAGCATCTCTCCTGTCGTCACAGGTATGTCATATTTACTGCCTTATCTTCGTTCTGTGTGAAATGACCTTCCATTCTGGCCTCTTGCAGCACCCGTGCACTGACTTCTACCCTGTCTTGAGGCATGCTGTATTTCATTCTGTGCAGAATAATGATTTGAAAGGAAGGAGGGCTGCGCTGTGTCGATGTACAAGTATACGTGTACTGAATTTCGTAAGTGTCTGGAGGACAGGGTTGATGCTGGTGCTGCTGTACGGGAGGGAGGGCTGGTTTGCGCCCGTAATCCGCGCAACGGGCTTCAACATTGTCTTCGCATTCCCAGGTGGGCAGCCAGCCCTTTCGTTGTAAAATTTTGTCGTCAATGACATCGTATGTTTTCCCGAGCTCAGCGCACCACTCTGCGCCTTCGCTGCGCGCATGCAAGGCACAATTGGCAGCCCCTGTTGCAATTCCACATCGGCGATCTTACGGCTGTTCAACAAGACCCCGGTGACAAGGGTTGCACATGCATGTCTCACCACAACACCCGCTCTGATTGCATCTGTGGAAGCACGCAAGTCATACCGTGGTTGCAGGCCTTTTAATATTCGGATTCGGATTCAAATTTCAATTACTATTATTTCAGTTCAGCCCAAAGCCAGAGGCCATAGGGCATGCACGCAGGGCGTCTGCAGCCGCGTTTGCGGGGCCTACAGAAGTCTGCAGCCTACTTAAACGGGATCCGGCCGTTGGTCGATGAATTTGACTTCAAATTTGAATTCTGTGCCATTTCAGGCATGGCGCTGGCGACGCTGTTTGTGACGCTGCCGTTCGTGGTGCGCGAGCTCATCCCCATCCTGGAAGCCATGGACATGGCGGAAGAGGAAGCTGCTCGCACTCTGGGCGCCTCTGACTGGGAGGTGTTCTGGAATGTCACCCTGCCCAACATCCGCTGGGGGCTTCTCTATGGCGTCATCCTTACTAACGCGGTGAGTGTTCTTCTCCTTCACACGCTTCGAGCCAGGCTTCCGCTCTCCTGACCCCTCTCTGTAGCTAGGGGCTACTTGTCCTGTACCCCATATTGAATGCTGGATCTGGGAATCCCTGTGGAGCAGTGATGTGCATATCGTGGAAGGCATGCACCCAACCAAAATCACAGGAACGCACTCTTTTCTGCCTGAACATGGATTGAGGGGGTAACAGCGCAGTATGGACAATGCACACAGAACAGGACTGCCTGTTGTGCACCTACCTTGCTTGTGTTGCTCTTGTGAGCAGAAATTCTGCTAATTACAGCATGGGGTTGCCCACACAATGGCTGCCTGACATGGATCTGAGGATAATGTGATGGGGCGCTGCAGAGGGCGATGGGCGAGTTTGGAGCGGTGTCGGTGATTTCAGGCAACATCATCGGCAAGACCCAGACGCTGACGCTGTATGTGGAGAGCGCCTACAAGGAGTACAACACAGAAGCAGCCTTCTCTGCGTCAGTGCTGCTGTCCTTCCTTGCGCTCGGCACACTCTTCATAAAGGACATCCTGGAACGCAAGACATCCGAATGACGCAGCATGCATGCACAAGCGATGCAGAGTGCAGACACCCTTGAGCACCTTGATTGTGAGGGAAATGTCTGTGATTTATAAGCTGAATGTATTGCCCTGCATTGGTGGGAGCCTAAGATCGGCAGCTTGTCACGTTGCTGCAACATTATTAGCTGCTGGTGAGATGATGCCTAAATGACACTTCAGCACAATTGGGCCCTTGTTGCCCAGGCGGCATAGCCATAAACGGCGATTATGCCCGCAAAACCAATTTTACTTGTATACTTTTAACGATCCAAAAGTCTGAAGATTGAGGTGCGGGAACATGCTGAAGTCCGGATTTTTTAGATGGAAGCTATCATAGGCATGAACGCTGAGCAAGGCGCCCCTGAGTGGACAAAAATTCAGGCTTGGATCCACAAGAAAGATGGGCATGCACCATTCCCCACTAGCAGAAGCATTGTCTCTGTATTGCTCGCGACTCCTTCAAGCTTTCAGGCAGGGGACTCTAAATCAACTGATTCAGAGTCCCCTGTTTCAGGCACTCCGCATAGCGAAGCCACGGCGGCATGTTACGGCAACTTACGGTGGAACCGGGTGCCCCGTACGGTACACAATTTACCTCGATCATTTCTGTTTGCATACATTTCATAAATGGCAGAGTGCGAGTGTCTCAGAGGTTCACCTGTGAAGCCAGTGGCGCCAGTGCTGCCAGTGACGCCTGTGGCTCTAGTGAATTTCAGCCTTCGAAGCCGGTGGCGCCCGTCTCCCCGGTGAAGCCGGTAGCGCCGGTGAAGCCTGTTGCTCCCGTCTCCCCAGGGGCTCCAGTGAAGCCACTTGCTCCGGTGTCTCCAGTGAACCCGGTAGCTCAGTGGATCCTGCAAGGCACAATCATGACATCAGCACTGACGCCTCATAACTCCCTCTTTCACAGGCATGCAAGCCTTGCATTCTGCAGGGTCTGGTGGAGCTCCTTGTTCTGAGCACTCAGCTTCTCAATACATATCTCAGAGGTTCACCCATTGCACTTTGCAATCATGCAGGGCCTGGTGACGTGAGGCAGGCTAACATCACGTGATGGATCCGGTCTGAGATGGTGCCTTGTCCAAGAATACGCTCCTTCTGCGTCTCATTCAAGTCCGATGATTATTCTGCCGATGAAGTTGCTTGCGACTTGCATATTTTGACATACGGTGACATCTCCGTATTCTGCTGTTTTGGTTTGCTCTTTTCTTGTATCGCATTTTGGACTGCCTCTTCAACGCTGAATGCACCGGAGACGGCTGCAAAATTAAAAATTTGCAAATTCGTCCCGAGGAGTACCATTGCTAAACTCGACAATTTGAGGTAGCACTTGTCCCTCTTCGCTTGTTGTAGCCCTTCAGAGGGGTTTTTATACGCCGAGCAACAATGGGAGCAGCTTGGCAGGAAGCCGAGCTTATGAGGTGCGTCCGTCACGGCATTGAGTTAAATATTTCTTCTTGTTATTGCGTGCCTTTGTGATTGTGGAGTTAGTTGAATGTGCAATGCTAGTTGGTTCAAGTGCTCTTGTCTGCATGATGCAGGGACTGGAGCAATCCACTACCTTGGCCGCTGTTCGCGTTCTGCGTTTGGCTCCTTAGCCTGCTCAAGCGGTTCAGGCAATGGATCCAGCCCCCGCCTTTGACGCTCTTCGACATCTGCATGGGTGCCTGGCAAGCACAGGTGCGGAGATAGCTGCTGTCACTGCACGATGCTGGACGGCACGACGGATGTCTCAGGCAGGATGGTGCATGGGAGGCAACAGGCATTTTTCATACCGACGCAGGTTCTGTACAGCGTGGCTGAGCTGGGTGTTGCGGATGAGCTCGGCATGAAGGGCCCCCGAACTGCACAGGAGCTCGCCATGTCCCTGGGTGAGCATTGCCTTCAATGGCTGGCATCACATCGTACGTGTGGCCTGTGTGTGCGTGTCCTTGAAGCGCTGCATCCTACGCATCTTCCTGCAATTCTTGATGAGCGATGACTTCTGTGATGGTCGCAGGTGTTGACGAGAAGCGGCTCTACAGAGTTTTGAGGAGCGCCGTTCAGATGGGAGTGTTTGCTGCGATCAAGCCAAAGGAGGCAGGCGGCGCTGTCGGGTGCAAGAATAACCGCCTGTCTGCCTGCCTCCGGGAATACCACCCCAACTGCCTGCGAGAAATGGTGAGGTCCTGTCTCCCGGCTGCTTCTGATGCTTGCCGCTCCTGCCGATGCGAGAAGCCGTGCAAGTGTTGCCGGGTGGAAATATCTGGATGACCCCACGTGGTGAAGTTGGTTGGACTTGGGTACTTTGTCTCTTACTCAACTTCCTTGAGGAGATGGGTACTCAGAGTCTCCTCTGCTTCAGCACGGGGGTAGTAGAGAAAGCTGAACTACTGTTATCAATTAGCATTGCTGAGTCTTCTCATGTATAATCCCATCAGGAAGGCTGGCAACAGAACTGCACATCACAAGACACTTCGTGACAGTTTCCTGGAAGAGAATGCTGTGACACCGCCATGTTTATGGGCAGAGAGAGCAGAATTGGGGGGGATTCTGAATGTTGCTGCATTCTGAAGTTTAGAGATGTGTGCTGGAGCTATACATACCCAGTAGGTTTGTTTACTGGGGGTGCTGAGCTTTGCTGTTTTTCTCTACAGATTCTGTATTTTACTGAGCACAGCAACCCGGCGTTTGATGAGCTGGCGTGGGCGGTTCGTACAAACGGCCACGCGTGGAAGAAAACTCATGATGGGCTCAGCCAGTTCGATTGGCTGCAGCTGCACCCGAAGGAGGAACAGCTATTCTGCAAAGCCATGCAGCAAGTTGACGGGCTCGGTGAGGGCCCCTCCGCCTGCAATGCTGTGTAGAGCTGTTCGAGTACTTTGCGCGCGCGAATAGTGTGCAAGTGATGTTGACAACGGTCCTTATGGAGGATGTACTCAAATCGCGGCAGTGGTAAGGGGGCAATTTTGGAGGAGATGGCCGTAACTGCGGGTACCATTCTCCTATGGCACTGCCATCTTGAAAATGTGGTCCATGGGATTCAGTACACGCCCTTTCTCTCCTCCCAAGACTAGAACCTGTCAAGGGTGACTGTGAAGACGGTCAAAAGTACAATTTGGCGCTGGGCAGCCCTCGCCATTTCTCCTAGCCCAGCCGGGCCATTGCGTCCCCTGAAAGAATGACAACTTCTGCCTCAGCATGGCGGCTACTGGCTAGGCTTGTGTCTGCTCTGTGCATTTGCAGGGCAACAGGAGTTCTCCGCATTGGTGCAGGGACGCATGCGATGGCTACGGATTACGGCTGGAACGGGCATTCGCGGATCGTGGACATTGGCGGCGCTTACGGATCCTTCATGGCGCACCTGCTCTCCGTAAACCGTAAGCCGCTGGGGGTCCTCTTCGACCAACCCCAGGCACGTCTCCAATGGCATTGCCTCCTCCTGGACACTCTGCTAGATGTGCATATTGCAGGCCATTTTACTGTTTTGGACCCTGTTGCTGGGCCTGCTGCCTCCTGTCCTGCTTTGCGCTCTGAGGCGAGTGCAGCCATAGAGCTGCTCGCAGCTCATTTTATCGGCGATAGGTGTGTGAGTGTGGAGCAGCTTTTTGCGGCGCTAGCATCGGAGTGTAGGCAGGATATTTGTATGTTTATTTGAATGTTATTTGAGGGTTATACTTATTTGTATATTTGAGGGTTATAAACCCTGATCCTGAAAACCCTAAGGGTGATGCAAAGATTGTAGACACGAGTGATAGCCCTGCCTAGCACACGGGCAGTAAGGGTGGATCAGCAGTGAAGCTACCGTCAGCAGCACTAAACTCTGGCAAGCATACATGCAAGCAAACAAAGCAGCTGGCAGACAAATGATGAATTGTGACTGGATTGGGGTGAATGATGATGAATCTAGCTAGCGTGGCTGCGCAGATAATCGAGAGGGCGAAGGAAATTTGGGCGGAGAACCCCGAGTGGTCCACCCTCACCCCCCGCATGGAATTTGTGGCAGGCGATTTTTTCAACGCAGGTGCGCGTTTAAGCTGCATTGAATACCGGACTCGGCCTAATACATAGTTGAAGAAACAATCAATCGTCTTCAAAGAAGGTGAGAATATCACTTTTAACTCCAAGAATAGTGAGGCTCTGAAGATTTTGAAGGCAGCTTTGGAAAGCTGTCAACGAGGGCATTCCATTGGAGCTGGCTGTATGAATCTTGCATTCTGGATTCAAAATACTGCCTTTTTTACGTGCATCCGACGAAGGTGCAATCTGTCTTGAATTAGGCCGATTTCGGTAGTAGAAGACCTGCTCCGGCAAATCCAGCCTCTAGAGTCTGCCTGTCTGCCTGCTAGCCAGTGTAAGGTTTTAAGTGATTTCCATATGGTGGGAGTGTTAATATAACACTGGATTCTTTTCTGTCGTCATTCTCCTGGTCCTTAGGCATTGCGGGCAGGAGGGAACACCCTCCTGCCAGACTGCAGGCCTGACGGTCACATGGTAGCGCTAAGGTTACAGCCCGCTGTATGTAGCCGCATAGGCTCATCGAGCCTTTCTCGCCACGTGTTGGCCGTTTTGGCATGCTCATTTGCATGATGTTAGTGCAAGGTGGCTGTGTGTGCCTCTGCACCAGCGCTTCTGCATGCATGGTAGCTGCGATGCACTGCATGGACTTTAATGTCTTCGGATTGTCCCCATGAGCTGCCCTTTGGCGTATGCCCGGCTGTGTCTGCACCAGCATGTGTGCATGAGTACATTGTAGGGCCCCTGACAAAGCTTTGTCAGGGGCCCTAAAGAGATTATCAGGCCAGCCCCTAAGTATGGCGTGGGCGATAGTAGCTGAAACAATGGGGCATCCCTGAAGTTCCCAAGGATTTTCAACAGGGAGATGCAGGCTTTCTCTGGATTCTGGCCTCTAAGTGGTTCAAACTGCCTGAAGATTCCAGGGTGCCCCTTAGTCACAGCCCTGTGGCTTCGGGACATTGTCCTGATGCCATTTTGCTCATCTCAAAATTACCCGGGGCTGCTCTGAAATCTTGCCCCAGCCCTGAACAATTCGGTTGATCCCTTGGGGGCTGTCAAACTGTACTACGTTGAGACAAGTGTGACGCATCATGAGATTGTGAAATTATTCGTAACATCTGACTCGCATGAGATGCATGCATGCAGAGACACTGCCCAAGGCTGCGGATGGCGATGTTTTTGTGATGCGCTTGATTTTGCACGACTGGGACGACAGCGATTGCGTCAGGATTCTGTCCAGCCTTTGCACAGCCATGGGCTCTGCCAAAGCCCGCCTGCTCATTGTCGAGGTGGGGATTTTTTCTTTTGTCTTCCGACAGGGCGTCTGCTTTGCTGCATCCCTGGCCGCAGCATGAGCCTGGTGTTTTTGAGGTCAGAAGGCCCCCAGAAATTGCCTAGCACAAATTTCCCGCACCGGGGGGGATGCGGGTTTTTAAAATGAGTACTACAGCAGTCAGGATGTTCCACTTGAGTCCGAGCGTGGAGGTGAAGGAAAGCATGGGGTCGAACATATGGGATCAGAGGCCAATGCTCGTATAAAGAGGTCTGCACTTCAGAGTCTGCAGGAGTTTTGCAGAAGGTCAATTGTATTGCAAAGAGGCGTGTGGTAGTTGCACCTGATCTGTGGAGCATCCATTATTATTTCAATTATTATTATTATTTCACGCTTGTGCCAGCCCTCTGGGCTAGGTGCGTTGCAACAAGCTCTCAATTTGAATCTTCTCCAGCCTTCTCTGTGGAGCATGCATGCTGAGAGGCAGCTGTGGGGCGTTGCAGACCACGCTTGGGGGGGGGGCGGAGTTTTTGGACCCGCTGTTCCGGCGAGCCTTGCTTGACTTGCACATGATGGTCGTGCACGACAGCGCTGAGCGGACTGTCCCAGAATGGTGCGCTGGCAGTTTTTCTTTCAGTGGCGTCCTGAAGCCGATGTGGCTCTTAACAAATAAACAGGGCATTTTTGAGGCGCCCATATTACCCTGAGGGTGTCCTTCTTTGAAGCCACCGATTGGCTTTAAAAATGCACTCACCAGCCTCGGAAGCCCAAAATCACCGGTTTCGGGAGAAATTTTATGAAATTTTCAGCTGTTAGCCACTTTTGGCTTCAAAAGTTTTAATGTGGCATATGTTGTAGCCACATTGGCTTCCACCTAGAATCCTTATAAGAAACACTGTGCGCTGGAATTGCCTCTCTCTCTCTCTCTCTCTCCCACTGCTTTATGATTACTAGCGCTGCTGCTTTGCTGTGCTGTGTTGTCAGGAGGCTGCAGCACAGGACAAACTATTTGCATGTTTCCTGATGCCGTAGTGTGCGGGCAATATTTTGCAACACCAAAGGGACAGCGGCTACGGTGCATGTTTCGCGGCTCTGCTGCTTTGCTGTGCTGTGCTGTGCTGACAGGGCAGACTCTGTTCATGTTTCCTGGTGCCATATCCCTTTTGCAGGACCAAAGAGACAGCGGCTACCGTGCATGTTTCGCGGTGCGGCCTTTATGTTGGCATTAATTTAGAGGAGAGAATGGACAGTAGGGGCCATGCAGAGCTCTTTAGCTGTCTTGCAATTGCACTAGGGCAGCATGCAATGACACGACACTTCAAGCTGGGATGTTGTCAGCTGCCCTGCCCAGTCATTTGAGGGCTCTCTTTCATGCCAGATCTTTGATGTACGGAAAGGTTTCTACAATGATTGTTAGCTCAAGGTTAAGGGAATACATATTTAGAGTAAGTAATTTAGGGTTTAGAGAAGGGGCCTTTTAAGTAATTATTTTTCCACGGGGAGTGCGATGGTAGATTTAGGGTTCGGGGTTCGATGAAGGGTCTAAGATCAATATTCATCAATTTTGATCAAAATCATTGTAACAATAATTTCTGTCTGCCAGGGAGGGATGACTAAAATGTTATATGATTGATACGCTGCAGGAAGGACATTCTGCAGAAGGCGAGCTTTTCTTTTGGTCGCCACATCCCTACTCGCAGCGTATTCTCGATAGTCGAGGCATTCCCGGCTTAAGGTCAAATCCAAATGGAGATTCAAATGGGCACTGCTGAGTTTGGGGCAGAATTGCTTTGCTGAGGAATCCAGCTGATGCTGACTCAGTGGGAATTTGAAAGACGAAGCTACATTGGCTCTTCCTGAAGTGTTTTGCAACTTGCAATTGCATGTGCGTTATTTTTCAGGGATTCCTTCAGGGCTGACTTGAAGTATGACACTGGTACTAAGCATGAACGCTCCTATAGCACTTTGGGCTTATATGGCACCAAAGTGCGCCAGAAGTGTTTTTTGAGCCATTTCAAAAACTAACGATGCTTTTTAGGCCCTATGGACATTGCAGATGATTCTAGCAATTTGGAGCAGATGCTGCGCAGCTAAGTCTTGTGACTTTGAGCACAAGGCATGGATGGCAGGTGCTTCAGAGGAGAGGTCCAACCTGATGATTAATCGATTGTTAGCTGGGGTTTGTTGTATTTATTTGGGTGTGGAATTTGCATGTATAAAATTGCCCGTCAAAAGCAGCAGTCAATCTTTACATAACACACTATGTGGGTGGAAAACGGGCCGTACTTAGTGTGGGGCAATACTTCGAGGGTATTACGGGGAGATGGTGCAAGTAACTCACAACCTCAGCACGTGCTTGAATTTCTGATATGAAAGCCATGTGGAACGCTTGCAGATGTTGGACGGAGTGCTGTAAACACACGCACACGCTAGTTGTGTTGTTGTTGTGTTGTTGCTCCAGCTGGCCACCACAAAAGCGATGGGTTCCATGCGGCGGTTTCAGCCAAGGATGTACCAGTCCTTACAGGTGCATTACCCCACTTTTGTAAGAAACGAAAAGAGGCACACTTGACCCTCGTCTGTGCCTGACCTGACCTCAAAAGGGCGAAATTGATAAGAAGGCAGACTCCTATACTAGCCGGTATCTGAAATGTGGCACGCCCCATATGTCACTAAAATGCATAGCCTTTTGTTGTGACCATCAGATACTGCATACTGCTTGGATTCATTGGACAAATGCATGGCCACCAAGTACTATCACTGCGCAGTGCATTGAGCACTGCATGCATTGAGCCCTACAATTGGTGATTGTCCATTACTGCCGGCCGCTTGGCGCATTGCAAGACACCCAGCTTTGACTTATTCTCCACCCCAGGACT
Organism: Coccomyxa subellipsoidea C-169; assembly: GCF_000258705.1. Taxonomy (NCBI): domain Eukaryota; kingdom Viridiplantae; phylum Chlorophyta; class Trebouxiophyceae; family Coccomyxaceae; genus Coccomyxa; species Coccomyxa subellipsoidea. The sequence continues at coordinate 483,519 of NW_005178027.1, forward strand.
TGCATGCAACAGATACACCTCTGGCGCATGCAGCAGAGTTTGCAGCTGGGACCCGATTTGCCTGCCAAGTGACTGGACACTGTTAAAGCCACAGTCACTGGGCCGCCTAAGTGACAGGCTCCAATCCTTCAACTAGGTCAGATCCAGAATTGAATTTGAAGAATGTCCCATGAAGGGCGGAGGCTCAAGCGCGCTGGACGGCTCCGAAGAGGGTGGTGCGGATGTCTGGCAGTGTCTGGGTGTAGGCGATGCGCAGCCGCTCGTCCAGAGTGTTGGAGCAGACGATCAGGCCGTTTGAGGAAGACACCACCACTCCACCCGTGCTGCACGCAGCGCAACGCAGGTCAATGGAGAATCTCACAGAGATAAATATATATGTCCATAAGGGGGAACACGCGGCATCATGCTCTCAAGTACCTGTCTGCGCACCACAATTACAGAACTCAGGCCAGTTTCCAAACTGGCCTGAAGAATATGACTTGGAGAAGTCAAAGCACAGGGGCACAAATTCTGCATCCTCGTGCATGCATAGTCATACTGCAGGTGTTGGCATGCTGGGGTTGACATGTGCACAGGAGAGTGGCAAAGGATGACTCACCATGACTCGCTGTCCTCGTCATCGCTGTCCTTGGGCGCGGGCGGCAGGAACTTCTTCTCATCCACGCTGATCTCTGGAGCAGGCTTGCCATACACCTGGCAGCCAGCGCAAGGAATATCCCTTCAGCACAGCAGTTCTATCCCTCCCTTGCCAAAGCCTGCAAATCGATCTTTGACAATATTTGAGCATCGTCATGTCCTCATCTCCTTCCCCGTACGTGCTCTGTATGGGTGCCAGACTGACAGGAGTCACAGAAGGAACGCATCAGAGCTCAGTGCTCATAAGGCTGTTGGCTTGGGCACAAACATGCAAAGGAACAGAAATTTCTAATTATGCCCTGAGGAGTATCTGCCATGAGGAGTAGATGTTCAGAAGGGGCGCACCTCGGTGAATTTACTCTTGGCGGGCTCCAGGACTTCTTTGATGAGAGAGAGGTCCTCCTTGCGCACCTTGAGCACTGCCTTGGGCTCTTGCAGCTTGAATAGCGCCTGTGCAGCAACCAACATCTCTCAACGCCGTTATAAACAGAATAGTCAATTTCAGCCCGTCATCACTCAAAGATTGGATGGAGTCATGATGATGGGATGTCACTAAAGACACACACCATGACAAACACATAAGTGGGCGACGCATCAAGAATAAAACCTTTAATGCTGAATGGGAATTTATATTGTCATCTAACCCTTCGTAAGGAGACGACCTCTACGTGGTACTACATTTGTCAGCATGCATAGCAGGTGCGTGCTGAAGGCAAGCCTGGAAAGATACCTGGACAGTGAGATCTGTGAGCAGCGACTTGTACTGCTTCTTGTTGCTGGAGATGGTGAGGAGCTGCTTGTGGGCGTCCTTGACCAGGCTGTGTACAGAGCCCTCCTTTGCCTGGAGCACCTTGATCCTCGACTCGTTCAGCTGCTTTGAGAACTCGCTGCACGACAAATAAAGCCTTGCTAATGATTCATGAGCCGCTAAGCACCATATTCACAACAAATTCTGCACAGGTTTAGCATCTACACAGAGCAGCGTGTCTTGTATGCTGCACATAGGGCAGAGATTCCAGTGCATGCGAGGTCCAGTAAGAATAATGCCGCTCACATCTTCTTCTTCACTTCGATCTGCCCCTCTCTCCTCTCATATTCCTTTCTGATCTTTGCCTTCTCGGATTCCAGCAGCTGCAGCTTCTGGATGTTGAAGTCCTGATCAGCAACAGTGCAGCTAGTGTCAGGTAAGTAAAAATGCACCTAGCTATTTTCATTTCCAAGGCATCAAAATGCACTGGAAAGACTAGTCAAACGAGGAGGAAAGGCGCTAGCTTCATAAGCCTGGGGATCCAAGTTTGACCCTAAAGAGCTCAGCACGAATACTAGCAAACACCACAGCAGCAGAGAAGTATAAATAGTGGATTTGCACCTCCTCCGCTGACACTGAGATCTCGTTTGCCTTCTCCTCGGCTTCCTGCTTAATGAAGCTGACCATTTGGTCTATTTGACGTTCCACCTGCAAGCAAGTATCAAGTCAACGAGGGCCCCTTCCTGATGACAACATATTGATGTTTATGAGAGAAACATTCCATTCATACCTCCATCTCGTTCATGGCTGCCCTGGAACCGCTGACGGTGCTCTGAAACCTAATCAACCAAGCTGAACTTCTTCAGATACACCGCCTCCGGGCCGCCTTCTAGACAGAAAGATGCGAGGATCTTCGCAGACTTTAATGAATAGGATTGCAGGATTGCATGCCAGATCTCGATGAACTGATCTGAGCTTGACTGATGGATTGCTTTTAGGGCTCTTTCTCTCTCACACATTGGCAGGCGACAATCTTCAGAATCCCATGCACCCCAAGAATTCCCCATTCGCTCCATTTCTAAGGGTGGCTGCCTTTGAATAAGGAAGCACTGTACGATAAGGGGAATGCATTCCTAGATGATGCACATGACATCGGAGGCAGGTGAAGGCTACGACAAAGGCAGATGCTCCTAGGCATGGCTTGCAATGTCTCTATCTTTCCGCAGGAAAACGTGGTCATAAGTGAATTCATTGATGGAGGTTGCATCGCTGGACGATGAGGGGGCAAGCGTTGCAGTCCATTACAAGGCACTTCCCAAGTAAGTCCTGTATAGTAGATGTGAACATCCTAAACACAATGAAATCTAACACACTGCTAATAGATCCAATATATAACACTCACTCGCATATGTTTCGATAGTACAGTAATATTATACTACTGGCTCAGGGACAGCAAGCTATACCTGGAAAAGGTGCTCCAGGACTGGCTGGCATGGCACCGACGCTCCTACCCAGTTGAGGTAGGTGCAACGCGTCTTATGGTCACAACGCGTCTTATTTTCATGGACCTGCCATCATGCCCACGTTCGCTGTCATACATTTTAGCCTTGTGGCAAGTGCGGTGCTGTGTGGGAGTGCAGGTTGCCTTGACAACCAGCATTCCTGTGGTGTCCGGGGCGCTTGAGTTCACACCATCCGTGTTACCCAGTGAGATTGTCGCCGGCCCCTTGGCATGGGTTGACAAGCCGAGCCGCAGCACATCCCCCCAGCATCCCAAGCGAGGCTTCAACCTCTCCTATGAGATGGTACGCCCAGCTGTGCAATGCTGCACCCACTCAGACCACTTTCTTTCACTTTTTTGAGGCACCTCCAAGCCTTCAACCTCCAACCGCCAACAAAGGTTGCAGCAACCTTCCGCTGCCTCAATCAAGGCATAGGATCTAGTTTGGCGTGCAGCATATCTCGTCTTTGCATCCTGCCTTTCCTACCTTGTGCTCATCACATGTAGCAGGTCCAGCTGGCACATTAGGGTCCAGTGGATTGCATTTCTATCATTTGCGAGCTGAAGCAAATGCATGGTCCGGGCTGGCGGGGGCCGGTACAAGTACTGAGCACCGCGCCCACGGATGAATGGGCCTTGCTTGGATCTGGCGAATCCAACAAGGGGTGGGATAAGGGGAGCCTTCAAGGGCTGGTTGTCTGCGGACGCACCTTGCCTCTTGGCAGGATAATCATGCAAAATAACATCATACTATAAGTCCTGGCCTGCAGGTCGGAGATGTGCCCAAGTACGACTGCAGCTCGGAGCGGCCGCTGGACGCTCAGGACGCGGAGAGGAGAGCAGCCGAGCGCATTGATAGCAGCGGCCCGACAAAATACGTGGCTGCCGCGCCCCGGCGCTCCCGGCCGCGTTGCTTCAATTGCGGCTCATACTACCACGCCCTCAGAGTGCGCAGCCGTGCATAAATCAATAGGAGTGAAATTAACAACTATTGAGATGCAGAGTTCCACACTAGATGTCCTAGAGACCATCTGGTTCCTAAAGGCCGGAGTATCACAAATATGCCTCACATGTCCATCAAAAAACCCGGGGCAGCTGCAAGGCTCCTATTGCCACGCCCTCAAAGATTGCGCAAGTGCGCGGATTGATATGCCTCTGATTGCCATCGCGCATGCACACCCAAGACTATCGAATGGCCTGAACCGGTGCAAGAGAGAAGAAGGGGACCTTGCCACCATAGTGCAGCCACAAATGGTCCCTAGGTTTGCAAATGAGATACCCTGATTATTGTCCAAATTCAACTTTGTAGATGGTTTCATCAGCCCAGCGGCGGGCCAGGAGTGCTGAGCAGAAGCTCGTCACAGCTGCTCAGGTCCAGATCATCGGTTGCAAGCTAGATTGGATGAATCCTGTCGTGTTACTTATGAAGGACTTCTGGAGTGGACAGAGGAACTACAGTGGTCCGCACATAGACACTTTCTGGTCTTTTATCTTCATCTTTCTGTGAATTCCCAGCCCGTGTCTTTGCAGCTCGGTTTATGTTCGGGCAGGCCATAACACGATGGGGCCCAACTCCTCAGGTGCTCCTCTAGATTGGGCGGACTAACCACTAGGAGCGAAAGCTGATGTGGGCGTGTAGGATTGCCTGCTGAGCAAGGATGCAGACGCCATCAGCAGGGCTCGCAGCGAGCACCAGGGAAACAGAGGCACCTCTGTTAGCGGAAGGTACGCCATTAACATCATCTGCATGCAACCAATGACGCCACTGCATGCTCCTTGAGCACACCGTTATTGCCACCGCGCTTTTTGCATGGCACGCATCAATACAGAGGAGTGGATCTGTGTTTGCGCGGCACCCTCAAATCGTTGACCTTCGCAAGAATTCTTCTGAATTCTTTTTCCTACTTTTCTCCTACATTTGCTATGTGCCCACGGTGGGTCAGGTCTTGCTTGGATCTGGCGAGTCCAATAAGCGGTAGGGCATGTGGCAGCCACCAGGCAGCTTGTCTGCAGACACACATTGCCTTCTGGCAGAAACAATGTGCAATGTTGACCTGTGCTACCCAACCTGATCATGACGTGGCAAGTGCATGCCAGGTACTTTCTGGAGGCGAGTGCTGCGGGCGCTGAATTCAGCGACCTGCAGCCGGGAGTGTTGTCCGAGGAGCTGCGGGCAGCCATGGGACTGAAGCCGGAGGACCCCCCGCCCTGGCTCTTTCGCATGCGCCAGATGGGGTACCCCCCAGGCTACAGGTCAGCACACCCTTAGTAAGTTATGTATTCCTGTGGACATTCAGGCCGCAGATGGACCTCTAAGCGGGGCAATGCAATTGCATGACATGCACGACACGGGTGCTTGAAGACAGCCCTCGCTCTGTCTTGTGGTACCTTATGCAGATTCACCAGTGTGTGAGTCTGAGGATGTTTCGCCCAAAGTATTTACTTGGAAACAGCCCAAGTCATCTGGAATATGCAGCCACATGGGGAGAATGGAGCTGCGCACGTGATTGCGAGGTCGGTGTGAAGAGAGAAGCATTGTATCAATCTTGACTAGCTTCCCAGGAGTTGGGAGCATCCAACCCCAGTCTGAAAAAGGGTTTTAGCGTCAAACCTGAACATCGCAGGCAGATCTAGTGCGTTGCATGTGCAGCATTTGACTTGTGGTTGGTAAATTGAAGGAGGTGGAGCAATGAGGAGTCTGATGACGAGGTCGTCATCATAGGGGACGATGGGACTGAGCAGGATGCCCTCCCTATTGCATCTGGTGGGCTCTCCTGATTTCTCTTCTGCTTCAACCAAACCTTCACAAAATCGTTACCTAGGCAGACAAACATCCGTTGCTGTATCACAGGCTGACTGTTCTGCGTCACTTCCTTGACTGCAATTTCATGCTTAGGAAACCTTATGGAGTGCCTACTGTGACAGGGACTGGAATGCAACAGACGGCACACTCAAGGCAACATAACAGGTCAATTCTGGCATGCAAGTTTGGACTGCTGACTAGTAGAAGTGTGCATTTGCAGTGAGTCACAATGGCGACAGCAGCACCAGCGAGACGGAGGAGCTTGTGGCCTTCCCTGGGCTGAATGCACCCATACCGGCAACCGCCAACCCTGCAGTCTGGTTTGGACAGCCAGCTGAGGTGGGTTCAGTTTCCCTTGGCAATCTTGACGGCCTACTGCTGCTGTACACTCAGCATATGCCCAAGTGTGGAATGGTTATGGTGCAACCCGTCTTTTTGAAGCTGCAAAGCAAGAAAACGAGCCGTGCTAACAATGCCTTTGGGCTACCGTGTGTGAGAAATGCTGGCATGAGCATGCAGCCGCTAGTGAATGGAATGATACCTGAGGAGAGGGGCTTCAAGCGAAGCCGCTCTGGCGGCAGCGGGGGTGGCGAGTCGGTAGAGCACGCCGCGAAACGGGCGCGCTTCTGGGAGGCCAATCCCCTGGTACAATTTCTGACATTGCATAAAGTGATTATGCGTATGCCTCTCTCTTAATGGCCCCGTCTGGCGGGGTCCGGTGTAAATTCTGCGCCCACGCTTTATTTGGGTCTTGCTTGAATTTGGCGCGTAGGGGTGGGATTTTGGCAGCGTGTAAACGCAGCTTGTCTGTGGATGCACCAGCCCCTTGGCAAAAGAAGTGTGACATAATAATTTAAGATAATTCTTGGATGATTCCCAGATGCCAATGACGCCCAAGCTGCTCTGCAACGCCTGCAGGCTCTGGCACAGCCGGCACAGGTACTACAGTACCCCTGAATGGTGTCCTTTTGGATGGCAGCAATAGCTTCAAAGCCTGGAAGTTGAAAGACACAGCGGTGTTCCCTTTGTGGGCAGCCATTGCTCTGATGTGTCGCTGTATTTTGGACACGGGACGACAGCTAGACCTTCAGAGAACAGGTGTACACCTTGTACCTAGCACGCTTGGGACTACATTTACCAGATGCGCGCTGTGACGCCTTGGCAGGACAGTGCATGCTAACTTGTGGAGTTTGCATTGCAGGGCATGCAGTACGCAGCCAGCACACCGCTGCAGCAAGTGTCATATACAGCATATGGCCTGCCCTCTTACGCCCCCTACACACCAATGTACCCCCACCCACCTGCTGCGAACCACCCTTACACGCAGCAGCCGCCGGCTCAGTCAAGCCAGCAGTGGGCGCCCGCAAATCCGCAGCCGTTGCAATCGCAGCCGCCTCTGCATGGAGTGTATTCTCTCACTGCGCCTCCTCCAATGCACCCCACATTCGCCCCGCTGCCGGCCGCCCCGCAGGCAACGCCCCAGAACGGCGCGCCGGCCCAAGGAAGCTTCCAGCAGCTGCCGGGCGGCTTCCAGGGCGGCTTCCCGGCGGCTGCTCCCGGCGCCTACCTTGGCGGTCCCGCACAGACGGCATATGCATACGCATATTCTGCTGCGCCCACACAGCCATACCCATACCAGCACCAGTACAACACCCCTGTGCCTCAGCAGCAGCTGCAGCAGCCGCAGCAGCAGCAGGGATATGACAACTTGCAATGGGCAGTGCACAGCATGCAGTTTCAGTCACTCGTAGAAAAGCCGCCGCCGCCCCCTCCGGGATGACCAATCCAGTGATCAATCCCAGTGCTTTATGAGGTTGAGTGGAGTTGCAATATTTTGTTTTGTTTTGCGTATGATTTACTCCAGAGTGTGCTTGATTCCTTGCACACAAGCCAGTGCAATTTTGTTCCCATTGACTTGATATGCTGGTACCAGAGAGGTTGAAACGTGTACAAAGACGATTGTTGTGAGGATCTTCTGCCATTTGTTGCCGTGAACGCGGAGGAGTATGCAGAGACATATTCATCACCTGGAAATATGTCCCTTTTATAAAGAAGTGGGAACGTGATGACAGGCATTGTGCTGATGCTTAGGAAAATGATTTCTTTTGGTTGCGCATGCATATTCAGATATGTTTGCTTGACACTCAGCACACGTAGGCCTTAATATGCTACGTTTGGATTGTAGACGATGCACCCCAAAGTTCTCGATGAGAATTGTTATGCAGAACATTTACAATCTGCCAATCGGCCGACTGGATCAGGAATGGCGCGTGTATGCTTTCAAACACCCTCTTGAGACTGAAACGATCATGTGACACAGCAAACTGCTGACAACGTCCACTGCTGATATCCAGATCAAGTTGCCACGCGCTCTCTTTAAAGCATTCTCACGAACTCTCTTTTGGGCCTCATGATCAGAATTGCTAGCACAATTGTGCAGCATGGTTCTCGTGCAAACTTTCACGCACGCCACAGAAAGCCATTCAACCAAGCATTGGAGGAACAGTTCCAGAAACACAGAATTTTCTCTGTCAGCTCTACCATGCACTGACAGAGCTCATCAGGATACAAAGCTGAGACAGGCGTAAGCAGGTCTGTGGCCTTATGCCTACATTCGATGCTCCCTGATCACAGGATCAATGAGATAAGTAATAGGGAAAGGTAATAGCACAATGCCCTGTGGCAATGCTAGAGAGCCCTTGGACATTATGGTGCAAAACTGGGTACAAGAAGAAAAGACTAGACCTGAGGCTTCAATCCAGAAGCAATTCAAGTCATTACTTCCATCTTTTTCTCTTGCAGTCCTGGCCCAGCCTTGGCACCATCTCTGCCATCCTGGAAGGTTCCTGTTCTGGCTGTGCCATTATTGCTCTGCTGGGATTTCCCGGGCTGCTGGGCTGCGCCGTCTGAGTTGGATGGTGAGTCATCCTCGTCATCCTCTGAGTCATCCCCCAGCAAGTCCTCAGCTGCACAGCGCACATTACCACTCTCAAAGTGAGTTCAAAGATACATTTGACAAATCTCGCATCGTGGGAACAATGTCAGTAACTTTTGCGCAGCAACCGTATTGTCCGACGAACCATATCTTCATGTAATCTGACTAAAACCAGCTGCCAGGTCAAGCTACAGAATGACGAAATCCAAGGCTGCCTGAGCTAAGTGGGTCGGCTCATCAGACGAGGTCAACTCAGAAGTCGAGCACTCTGTAACTTAACCCATGCAGTGAGTGTGAGCACGGATTCGGGAACCAACGAATGAGATGACTCACCGCCCATAAGCGATTCCACAAGCTCCAGCGCTTCGCGGAACGAGTTTGTGCTCTCTACTAGGTGCCGCTGTAGCAGCTGATTCGCTGCCTCCAGCTCTGCTGCCTTCCTCCGCTCCTGCATCGCACATCCCAGCACATAATTCTCCAGATTCCCCGGCATCACAATCTGTAATGCTGCTCAAACCTTCACCATTCTGCTGGTGTCTGCCTCTTCCCCAGATGTCAAAAAGGAACTGCACGCCAGCATGCCTTCCTGTCTCCCACCACAGTGATCTATCCTTCCTAAACCTGGATATGCAAATAAAAACCACCCCAGACGGTGCAGGTGCGGAGCTACTGGACATGACCAAATAGTCGCAAACGTATTCACAAAGAATTTGTGAAAGAAAATTTCGAAAAGTGTTGCACCACCGCCTGCTGCGCTTTGGAGCGTGCCAGCTCAGCGCGCGCTACCCTAAGCTCCAGCCGCGACTGCTGCGCGTCCTCCGTCGCCACCGCCAGTTCCATGCGCGCCCGCCTCAGATCATTCCTCTGCAAGACAAAAAGAAAGTCGCTTTGATTAGACCATTCCTCTGCGAAATGAAGAGGAAGCCGAATTCGTTGGACCATTCCTCTGCAGAATAAAGAGGAAGTCACCGACCAGCATCATCCCTTGCACAAGAGCTAGTATATGAAATAAGACGATTGCATGTAAGCATGCTTGGAACGCATGGCTTGCAGAACTCTGCTACAATGCAGCAGGTGTAGACCAATGTACCGATGTTGCAGGCTTGCTTCTCGGCAACAAAGCCACAACGTTTCTCGGGGGTGCTGGGGTGTTGTTTAGTGCTGTTCCAAGGGATTTTGAGGGCAGTGAAAGAGAGCCAAGGTAAAATATGCACCTGGGTGGTGACGAGCGCCTCCATTTCATTGGCCCAGTCCAGCAGCGCTCGCTCCCGCGTCACAGAGGCCCCCCGTGACACCACCGCTGCCCCCGGCTGGCCCTCCCAGTTGTCAATCACCTGCACGCATCCGCTCAACTCTCTCTTTCCGAAAGAGTCTTCTCCAGGACAGGATTTATCAGGCTTGCGCAGCTCTGGTCTTCTCCAGGACAGGGATTTCCCAGGCTTGCATTGCTCTGGCAATATGCACACAGGGATGACTTCTGCATGCTGCAAGCGAATGCTTTACAAGCAGTGTTGCGCTGCCCGTGCAACACGCAGACAAATATGCAAGCCACGGGCTGCAAATGACTCCTTCCAAGTGAGTGCAACAAGTCTGATGCCAGCATCTGCACCCCTTCAATGATGGTGACAATGCAGCTGTAGGATATGAGCCACTGAGGGCCTTGCAAGTCCTGCAGCGGCAACGACACCATCGTTGAACTAAAGCAGATGCCATTTGGCTGTCGCAGAAATTGAGCCATTTGAGCGAATGCCTGAATTCGAATTCGAAGTCTGAAATCCTCACCTCCACAGACTCCTCGCCGGCCTTGATGGCGAGCACCGAGTTGTTGCCTCGCTGCCAGCTCAGCGCGTGGCCAGAATAGGAGTCCAGCAGCACGTACTTGTATTCGTAAACGGTCCCCCCGGGCAGCTCCACCGTGGCCCTCCAGTTGTCCCCCTCTGTCCAGCGCAGATCTGGCCCCTCCCTCAACTGCCACGACCCTGTAAATTAACCTCACATGTCAGAAAGATGCGCGTGCATAGTACTGTGATTTGAAAGCATACGAAAGGAGAGCTGCGTATTACTATGGGAGTTATATTATATAATATAGGAGAGCTGCATGCACCCACTCAGGGCAGTGACATGACAGAACGCAGTGACAAGATCGATTCATATGTCATCAGCTCTGTATGCTTGTTATTCATGTCCTAATCTTTCGCGCCCCTAAGGCAGGAGCAGTGGTGCAAATATGGTACGTAGCATACCTAGATTTTCATGTGATCCCACAAGCCGGATCTGCTGGCCGTAGCTTGTGTGGTACTGCAGACAGAAGTGGACCAGGGTAGGCCTCTTGCTGGAGGTGCTCCATGCAACAGAGGTACCAGGCTCTCTTTGGTTTCTCTCAACGCTACTTTCCTGCTGGGGTGCTGCTGGGACCCTCTGCTGATCGCTGCTGGGCCGTTGAGGCACCTGCTGCTGAGAGGGATGCTGAGGCTTTGCCTGCCTGGAGTCCATTGGACGCTGAGGTCCCGGCCTCTGCCGCTGCAGGGGAGGCCTGGGAGCGCTGTACGACCTTCGTCTGGCCCCTGGCTCACCGACTGAACCCCCTGAAGAACCTTCTGCTTGGCTTCTGCACGGCGCAATGCTTCTGTAGCTGCCCGTCCGCTGCACGAAGGGAGGCCGCTGCCTCTCTGCAGCCTGATCAAGTCTTCTTGACCCCATATGTTCCTTCGCTGCCAGCATTCCGCAAGACAACGACGGTAGATTCCTATGCCGAGCTAGCCCAAGCTGTCGTTTACCCAAGACAAGAGTGCGGCATCCGCGCCCTTCCCCGCGCGATCTTGCGCTGTTAGAAGGCTGTGTCGATGATCTGACGCCGGTATCATGCTGGCAAGGGAGTCTGCCAATGTCGCAAAAACCTGACATTGCACCAAGCGTTCGCCTCCTGGCACGCGCTAAACCACTGTTCCGCTTTGCAGGGAAGACATCACTGTGATTTAGGGGCACAGGAAACTGTCATAATTACAATTGGAGGCCTGAATGATTACAATTGGATGCCCAGATGTTGGGGCATATTTTGCCTTCCAGCATGTGGGCAGGAACGCCGTGATAGAACCGAGAAGCACCTCTGTCACGAGGCGTGCCGAAAGATATGTGCAGCTCAAGAAATATCTTTAAAAATGCGTCATTCCGGGTGCATCGCATCCTGCTGTCTTTCGGGCCTGCTTTGCAGAAGCATCCCGAGATCAGTGTGCAGAAAGGGGAAGACCTTGGGCTCCAGCCCCCTCTGACGAAGGAACAGTCAGCAGAGAGCCAGCACCTGCGATGGGCACGCACGAGGTGTCCACTGAGCAGCCGCGGCCTTCCTTGCAGAGGCCCAGCAGCGGTCCTTACGGCTGCTGGAACCAGCAAGGAGGTTTCCTGCAGCTGCCAGGCCTTCATGAGCTGACCCCTCTCAATTCCCACCTGATCTCGCCTGTGCTGGCTCAAGCGTTTGGCCTGCCCCCATCGAACAACGATGGTCGAGCGCCTGCAGCAGGCGCCTTCAATGACCAGAACAACCAGGCGCAGCAACAGCACCCAGGTCAACCCAATTCTGGGCAGTTCCAGCCGATGCAGCAGCAGGCCGCTCAGCCACAGTCAGTGCCCTTTCAGGACATGTCGAGGCTGATGCAAACTGCAGGATATGACGCTGCTCAGAATAGGCAGTCATACGGGCAGCAGTATCCCTCCTCAGGCCAAGGCTACCCTCCAGGCATGGGGATGCAGCAGAACGGTGGAGCCAATGCGGGCTACCCAAGCTTTCAGCATGCCAACCTGTATGGCTTCAACCCTGCCACGACCATGGCCAACCCGTATAACCTCAGTCAATACCAAGGTGTGCTGGCCTGCCAAGCTTGCACCTTTGCTTTATGGCCCCAGTGCAACACAACGTATACGACTGCCTTCATGCGGTGCCTCCCTGCTTGGATCCTGTAGCTTGTCTATCACGCTGGAGAAACCTGTTTCTTGTGCAGCAGGCTTTGGACAGCAGCAGCAGCAGCAGCAGACGGCACAGCCTGGGTGGGGGGATCCCCAAGGGATGGGAGCAACCTCCTCGAAGAGGAACCAGCAGGAGGGGCCCAAAGCCACCTCCACTGGTGAGAGCGCTTGCTTGTAGAAGCCCTTGACTCTGGTTTTCCAGTCTTCAGTTTCTTTCACAGAGTCTCTTGGATGACAACCCTGAGGAGGAACTCATCATACACGGTGGAGTAAAAGTCTGCACTGACTGCAGCGTTCGAAAGGGAGATTGAGTCACCGGTGACTGTTTGCTGACTCATAATTGACTGATGACTAATCAGTGAGTAATATCTGTCTCAGGGGAAGATGACGCGGATGAGAATCAGGCGCGCGCGCTGAAGCGGCCGCGGCTGGTGTGGACGGCGAAGCTGCACCAGTGCTTTGTCCAGGCCGTGGAGCAGCTGGGCCTCAAGAACGCCGTGCCCAAGACCATCATGCAGGCGTGCTTCCCCACCTCTGCCACCCGCCTGCACCCACTGTCATGCCCTTTGCAGTCTGTGCTGGCACCTGTATCTCAGTGTGTTAAGATTTGAGTGTGACACCAGAGTGGGCGCAACTCTTTGGCTGCTATCTGTGGCTGCTCACAATTGACTTGATACGCTCAGTGGTCTGAAGCGATTGAATAGAGGCCAAGGCTTTGGTTTGACATCATCTGAGGCTCGAGGCACATAAAGGAAGCAGCAGTGGAGCCGTGTGCTGAATGCCCTGCTTGCATGCCGACTCTGATGCCTAGCGCGATGCATGAAGCATCTGTCATGGAAGGCGGGCATGCTCCGAGCAGGTGATTCCAGTATTTTGACATGGCAAAAAAAAAGTGAAAAGAAAATGGTCTGCGCAGCTGATGCACGTGGATGGGCTGACGCGCGAGAACGTGGCGAGCCACTTGCAGAAGTACCGGCTGCAGCTGAAGAAGGAGAACAAGCTGGACGACGAGGGCAACCTCATCTCCGGCGCCGGCCGCGACAGCGGCGAGCCCGCCTCCTCCTTCAGCCACGACGAGGAGCCAGGGGTGCGTTGTAGTCCTATCCTGCCAAGAATTTCCAGAAATTGTTGGAACGCTTGCCATAGCCAAGGTTGCGCCCAAAGTCCTGTATTCTCTAGGGTGCTACATGAAGGTGCCTGGAAGGATGGTAGGAGCGAACTACTGACCCCCCTGTGGTGCGCGTCGAGAAGATTGTTGCCTGTTAGGAGCAAGAAGGTCCACCCAGGGCTTGTGCAATGCGTGATATCATAATGCGCTTTGTGCTGGAGAGCGTGAAACAGCGACAACCATATGCCCACTGTGCGCTAAGGCCATCAAGCTCCTGCCGGACCAAGCTTTCCTTTCCAAGACGCTGCACTGTTGTATGGCATACCCGGCCTTCGTGCCACCAGATTTAGAAATGCTAGATCTAAGCTACATGCTGTTGGCCATGGGCACTATTTTGTGGGAAATCAGCAGAGGAATCAGTGAGAGTGCAGATGCTGCTGTACGAATAACAGAGTCACGGCAGGCAGTGAGCTCCTTGTGCATGCAATCCGCGCAGACCGGCAAGGCGTCAACGGGGGCACAGGGGGCCGTTAAGGACATGGAAACCGCTGCTGGCAATGACATGCACATCGTACCTCAGCTGCAGCTGCATTCTGGCAGCAGGGATAAAGCTGCTGAGCTGCACACACCACGCGGCTCCTCGCCAGGATGACTAACCTTCTGTCATCCCTTCAAGTGGGCAATTCACCAACGATGCATTCTCTGCACAAGGACGCAGACAGGCTTTCCTCTTGAGCTGAGACGTATGCGCCGAGTGATTGTCTGTCAACAATGTTTTTTGGCTTGACCACACCTGATTGAGGGAAAACTGCTGGAGGTTTGAATGGGTCGGGCATGCCAAAGGGCAAAGAGAAGAAGATCAAGAGCATGCGAGTCGGTATCGTGCAAGGAGAAGAGGGATTGATTCAAACTCTTGAGATCAAGGCTTTCACATGGAAGATCTTGAAAGCACTGTCTGTTATGTCCAAGGTGGGCAGCTGCATGTGAACAACTGTCCACCAGCCAGGATTGCAGTCATTATCAATGCCAACTGTGGGAATGGTTATATTCGAATCTTATCACTCAAGAAGTCTGGTGGCATGCTTAGCGTCCTGGCATGTGCTTGTCAGGGGCTGTCTGAACAGCGTGTTTTGGATTTATGTGAAACTTTGTCTCCAGTAATTCTGGCCCTGGGCAATCTTTGCGTTGCACTGCTTGGGTGCCTGAGGAATGTATGTCGTGTGTCTGGTACCCAGCAATGCTCAGATTAGTTGTGTCTTTGAGATTTTGCGGTACAGGTTTCTGTGTCTAACACTTGGGCCTTCTCATCAAGGTGGTAAAGCTTGAATGCTTGTCAGTAATGATGATGCTGACATGATCAGTGCTCGTGGCGTGTTCTCTGTCTGCAATCTAGCCCATAATCCTGCAAGGGCTGTGAATCACAGTGATCAGGCGACTGCTTTGACGGGGTACCTATTTTCTTGTTGTACATTAGTATGCTTTGGGTTTGCAGCTGGTCGGCAAATCTGACAATTCTACCGCTCATGCTTGTGATGAGTTGCTGAATGATGACACTCAAAAAGATAATTAATGTATTGCGATTGCCTCCAAAGAGAATGTTTACTCCGTAAAACATTGACAACCTTGTAACGGGATTCATATCCGCGTCTTCAAAATATTATGTGATCATGGTACCGTATCACATGCGCATCTCCGATTGCCCTTGTATATTAGTGCACAGAGCTATACATGAATCAGATCTATCCAGGGTGTCTTGAGAGGTGTCATATTTCCGTGCAGAAGGCAGGGTTGACTGGCAGATGCTGTGCTACAGAATTTTCCAGAACAATTCGCTGCTGACTGCATTCTAGGCGTGGAAGCTTACTGATCTATAGTAAATTTAGCCCTTGATGAGCTGTTGCTTCAGGTTCCCAGTCTGCTGGAGTTGCTTGTGCCGGCACCACCACAGAGCGGAGCCAAGGGCCGCCACAAATATTGCAGCCGCCCCTGCCATGATAAGCACCGTGGCAAAGTGTGCCCCCAGCCATGCAGCGGCCGCGCTTTCCGCCCCACCTGCATGTCGACACCAAAAGTATGACCCTGATGCAGAGCCCTTCCCACAGATGATGATACCTTCAAGCAGCTCTCAGCTGTAGCAGCTCTTCTCAATTCAACAAGATCCCTTAGTATTCTGTACTGATGACCGCTCTTTGTCTGGCCACACAAAGATCCGTAGGACCAGTGCAGCACTCTTTCCTGCAACTCCATGCACGTTCTTAGAAAACATAAAGGCAAGTTTTCTTAGGGACTGATGTGCAGGCTCAGCAAGGGGCCACAGACGCAAACAATCTAGCCTCCACCTGCAGCTAAATTTCAGGTGCACCATGCCTCTTTGTCCTTATGTCAGACAGGACCTGGATTTTCTTGGTTTATCTCTGACTTGGTGGAGGAAAGCCCAAGATAGAGAAGGTTGGAAGGCTGTTATAGAAACGGTGGTCCGACGCATCCGATCCTCATGGATTGGAAAGGCGTGTATTAATATTAATAATAATAATAATAATGATAATAAAAAATGCCTCTTGGCAGCAATAGCGTGAGGCAATCATGATTGTAGGCGCACTGTTGGGTTTGGCGAGGCAGCGCGTCCCCTGCCGGTAAAATCCGGCGGAGCAGCCGCCGCAATCGGCGCCCGCGTAGCCGCGGCCGCACGCGCATGCGCCGCTGGCCGACGCGCAGACCCCCCGCGGGGCCCCCCCGCAGGGCGAGAGCGATCCGGGGGGTTTGGGGCAGGGCACGAAGGGCAGCGGGCAGTCTGCCGGGCAGCCTGCAGTGACGCATGCAATCTTACATGAGGAAGATCGCATAATTAGGCAGAGCATGCAGGAGAGCCTTGCATGCTGTGCACATAGTGGACTTGCAAACTCCACAGAAGCGACCCAGACAATGATTTTGTTGTGTTCTTGATCTGTTGCTTGGCGGGACATGTCTGTTGCCCCTTATCAGGAGGAGGCACAGCTTTGAAGCATCGTGACACGACAAAAAGTTTGAGATGGCTCTCAGCATACGGTGTCTCAGATTAAGGCAGAAGCAGGGCAAAGCTTGCAGCACACCTGCGGACCCGATGCTAGAGCTGGTGTTGGCAACAGGCCGCTCCCCGGTCTCACAGACGCCGTTGCCGCACAGTGACACCGGCGTCACTCCCAAAACCGCCACCTTGGCACTGCCGCCACTGGCAACGGCTGCCACACCCAGCAAGTACTCCACCTGAATCCAGTAAGATTTCTTGATGCCACACTTGTGTTTAGTCACACCACACCGGCTGGCAGGTGACGGGGCCAGGCGCGGTATTATTACTCCGCACTGTGCCCACCAACGATTTGTACTTTTGGTATCACCCTACTCAGCTAGGAGGATCTGGGCTGGCAAGGGGCGGTAAGAACAAAAGCATAGTGCCCTCATGATTGGATCTTGCTAGGATCTAGTTTGTCTGGCAAAGAAAAGGATATATGGCAGCTTGTATTGGGACGAAGCCAATCTTCTGTAATTCAAGCTCGAGGCACTCTTACTTGCACCAGCAGCAATGCCCTGGCGGCACAGCCTGCGTGGGAGAGCACTCACACCATTCCAACTTGATGCAATTATTGAATTTGGTATTGAATTGAGCGTTACTGTTGGCAGGAGGCTTCTATATACCTGTATGAACCCTAAGAATTGAGTTTTCTGTGGGGATTTTAGGGCTGCACACCTGGCCCATGGTGAGGGTTGATGAGGTGATTGCACGGCTGCTGGGGGTAAATGCGTCAATGACAAAGTGCGCCGTAGTGCTGCCGGCAGCCGACAGCCGCCGCCGCCGCTGACTGGACCCCTGGCTGCTCTCCACACTTTTGGCAGCAACCGCCCTGCAGCAGCGCAAACTCTTAGTTTTCTTTACACGGGTCAAAGCAAATGCTCACTGAACTGCCTCATCAGTGCTGAGGTTTATCAGGTGCAAGAGGGTCAGAGCACTGCAGTCTTCCAGCTCTCGAGTAGGTACCTTGCAGACGTTGTGCATAGGCATGCAAGAGTTGCATGGTTGCATTGATTTTTTGCATCGATGATGGATGGGTACATCTCGACACAGCAAACAGAAGGCAGGCCCCCCAGTGGTGGCTGCAGACTGCCTGCATATATGCCCGATGGCCTCTAGCCTGGGTTTTGCTGGCCGGTTATAGAACTGAATACAGATCAATGGTGCAAGTGCAGCAGAATTGTGGGCGCACGCGGAAGCTTGAGAAGTGGGGTGTAAGCGGCTGGGGTCAATTCCAAGGTAGCCCGCGACGGCCGCCGCCGAGGCCGCGCTGGCCGGTGCGCCGATTAGAGACAGCGCGATCTGTCCTGAGGCGTCCCATCCGTTACAGACTCCAAACGCGTCAACCACCCCGTAGTAGCAGAAGCCGGCGGCATCTATCATGCCCTGCCCAGCATTCATTTTTGAACATCAATTTAAATCATGGAAGCAGTGTTCCCTGCACATGACTCTCAGTCCTATGATTCTCTTCAAGCAAACATGATACACATTCATGCATGCATCATGCATGCATGCATGCAAGCTAACATGCAAGCAATATATTCCAGTCTGCAATTGATAAATTCGAACTCTCTGTCCTGCCCAGATAAGTATCCCGTGCCCGAAAATAGTCGACAAAAGATAATGTGCTGTTTACTTGGACTGTTGCAATGTGCTCTAGTATGGTGACACCTGGCAAGGCGCTCCTTGGAGGTCTATGCTGCTGGCAGCGCCCAGGCAGGTGCCGGAGGCGTCCAGCTCAGCGCTGACACAGCATGCCATGTCAGCATCCACGGCAGCGCAGCACTCGCCGGCCGCCGATAGCTCAGCCGCGCAGCAGTTGCCTGCCGCATCCAGACTGCCAGCGCAGTCTGTGGGTGTCTGGCAGTACTTTCCCTGCCACACCGATACATCCTATCGCTTGCATATTCATAATCCAAAGGCACAGGAATGAAAGTCCTTGCTGCCTTCAATAGCATACTGTAGTCTAGGTTTCATATCTTTGAAATAACACCCACGCAGTTGCTACTGGCACGATGCCATATCCGTGAGTTTGCAGGTGACCTGATGCAAAAGGACACATGATGTGGGTTGCATGGAATTACACTCAATGAGATGCTGCAGTAGAAGAAGAGCGGAGGAGGGAACATCACCTGCCAGCCCTGGTTGCAGATACACTTGCCGGCCGAGGCGCTGCAGAGGCCGTTGCTGGAGCAGTCAACGCCGCTGCGCAGCTGGCACGCTGACTCAGCGCTGCACACCTGCGACACCGCCGGCTTCGCCAGCTGGCACAAGCCGTCTGCCACCTGTGCGCAGCCCACAACACTTTTTATCGTGGTCTAAACAATGCAATCCCTCAATTTTTGAGCAATATCCATGCAGAGATAACTCACATGCATTGGCTTGCACCTTTTTACTGACCTCAGCCCCAAATTCTCACCATCTCTCTTTTAGACTTGTATTGAGAGGCCTCCTAGGAGATACCAGCAGGACAGCTTTAGTGGCAATTGGTGCGTGAACGGTGGGTGACATAGTTGGGTTACAAATTTGCGGCTTGCCTGTGCTGTGGTGCTGCCGAGGACAGACCAGCACTGCATAGTTCTGGTCATGAGGCCGGCAGTGCCACTGCAGCCAGCACATGAGCTGTCACAGGGCGACCATTCACCCGCCCTCCAAAAATATCTCGCGCACTGGGCCGCTGAGCTGCACTCCCTCTGCAGCGCCCCTGTACATGACATGTCAATCAGCCTCATGGCATTGCTGCATGCACATCCACACCAAAATGCTGCCCTCCTGGAAGTCTAATCATTTTAGGACGACAGAAATTCGCTCCCTGTGCAGACATGCGTGACCTACATGTGCATTCAAGCATTCAGAATTGGTGTTGACATCAGTCATTATAAGTCACGCTATACATTATGGGCACTGGGTCGCTGTAAGTCGGGCATCAAGTGACTTTCAAGATTGCCATCAAAGTTTGTATTGAACATTTGGGTCACATGGTGGATGCAGGCATAGAAAGGTTGCCCAAATCCATTATGCCAGGCTCAGAGCGAGCCACAAAATGTGTTGTGCATTATTGTCCTAGGCAGAGTGCATGAAATAAATGTGTGTTTAGCACCTCGAGTTGCAACGGGGTGCGTGCCTGTGCAGGCCGCCTGCCTGAATTGGTGGGTGACGGGGCAGGTGCTGGCGTCAGCGCTGATGTCAGCGCTCCTGGAGCCTGTACAGGCGCCCCAAGGGCCGCACCCATGCATCTGCCCCGCTGAACAGGGTGCGCTGCTGTTGCATGACGAAAATCTGGGAAATACACACGGTCAGATCTATCAACATTTAAACATAGGAACACCCACGTGCTATTTCTGCCACGAGACAAGGTCTTTATCTATATATATATCCGTAAGTGTTCACCGTTGAAGAGGTCTTTGGTTGCACCCTGGGTGTGTGCAGAGTGCAGCACAAATCTCAAGAGATCTCAACCCACAACAATCAGACAGAGGCGGAGAAAGAAGTGCAAAGCATGTGTTGGCCAGTTTGGTGAAGCAGATGCATGAACAGCCTGCTACGAAGCAGCAGCACACAATTGTCTTTGCTGTAATTGTGCTTTGAGATATAATAAGAGCAAGGCTTTTGATGACATGGCGGGCCACCTGGCAGTGGCAGCGCTGACATCAGCGCAGCTGGACAGGGGAAGAAGCTGGTAGCCGTCTGTGCAGGTGAGCGATCTTTCCAGCATGGCAGCGCCGCATGGGCAGGCAACGCCGTCCCACGGCTGTATCTGCAGTTTTGGATCTGCCGGTGCGCCAACACCTGCACATTTGTGAAGCCAAATAACAAAGTTAGTATAGTCTTCTGCTCCCATGTGATTGAAATTTTATGTAGCTCTTTCTTGTGGCAAGCAAGCACAATTGAAAGCCTATGTTGTATCCAGGCATGCTCTGAAAGTGCTGACATGGCATATTTGTACATTTCCCCATGACTTCCTTACGATGGTGGGAAACTTTTGAGATTTGCAGATTGGCAATCTAGTCTGTTTGGAGACTTTTCTTAACATGCCTCGAACCACGGATATATCAGACAGGCACACCTGTCTGGGAGGCGTTCGTGACGGCAGCGGCGGCAGGTACGGAGGGAGCTTCCGCGTAGGTGCCGCGCAGCTGCAGCCCTGCCACGGAGGAGCCGTCAAGAGAGCGCACGTCCAGCTGGTACTGTCCGGCGGCTGCCTGGAAGCCGGAGATGACTAAGTAATAGATGCTCCCCGCTGACATCACTGCCTGCCCCATGCACCATCATCTTCAAGCAAATCTTTTATCTCACCTTTTTCACTTGAAATTGTTTTTGGCGCACAGAAAACACCCAAAATGCAGTACGTTTCAGCCGTGTGCGATTGCCAATGACTCTGTAAGTGTGCACACTTCAGGCTGCTGAAATCCACCTAGCCTTGGAATGCTGAATAGCTGGAAAAGCTGGAACAACGTGTAATAACCTTTAGAAATATATAGGTCAGTCATGCTCTTTTAAGCCAGGAATGCACACCTCAAGATAGCTGCGGTCCTGGCAGTAGTCATCGTTGCAGGCCACTTCTGTCAAGTCAGTCCAGTCGTCTGCCCGGCTGTAGAGCGCCAGTCTCGTGTCAAAGGCCGAGCCGCAGAGTGACACAGACACCGCGCAGTTGATCGCCGGCTTAAATGCATACACCACGTCCTGCCACAACACAGAGATACTCAGAACTGAGCATTAATATTCCCAATGAGTCGCAGACAAGGAAGTGCCAGTCCCTGAACTCTGATTGACATCATCTGGACATCGTTTTATATAAATATGATATCCCATCACAGAAATTTATCATCATTTGATGTCATATTGATATGTTATAGGTTTGCTATTTCAAATTGCCCTGGTCTCAACATCCCACTCTCCTACAGCACTGCCCAGGCCAGCAAGGTATCTCCCGAGAAAGAAGAGTCTGAAGACGAAAGAAGAATCTTTGAGAAAGGATCTCTGCATGCTGGGACAACAGTCCTCTTCTGTTCCAGTGCAATAAGCCACTTCCTGCATGTCTTCGGCATGTGAAAACAAATTCGAGTTGCGAGCGGGTTTGAAATCAAAAAAAAGCGCACCGGCGCGGTCTGCAGGGGCGTCTCTGCCGCGCCAGAACAGGCGGCAGGGTGGTAGTCCTGGGAGAATCCCACAGTGGAGCCTGCTCCGGTGAAGGGAACGCCGGTGATCAACTGCCACACGCCATCACAAGAACTTTATAATTACTACATTGCAGTTACTAATTGGATCTCCCTGCTGCCCTACTCATACTTATTGACTCATCAACCCATCAAGTCAATGTGACTGCTATCATCTGAAGCCTCACTCCATCGCGTCAAATTTCTAGAACAGTGCGCAGGCTGCCTTGAAGCTCCAAACTTGACCTGGCATGGACCTTTTCCTCCTGTGTATCTCAGATATGTACACTAAGTTACAGTAACCCCTGCCAAATTAAGGTTATACTATTTTAATTCAAATTAAGTAAGAGTCCCCTGTTGCTTATTTCCAGGGAATATCAGAGAAGTGAGCTCACCAGAGGGAAGTCTGCATGCTCTCCAGGCAGCGTCCGCTCATCCACGACATGGAACACGTGCGTATTTCCATCAATGTCCGGGTCGCTAGGGGCGACAACATAAAAGTCGATTGCCAAGGAGCTGTCCCCAGGGGCGTTGTCACGCGCCGCCGCTGCCAGCAGCCCCTGAGCCTGGTCCCAATTGGCCACGGTGAATTTCAGCGAGTTGGCGGCAAATGTCCCGCTCAGCACCAGACGGCCTGCGTGCATGTGCGCCCGCTACTGAGCGCACGTACATGATGCATGTATGAATTGTGAATCAGTGAGGTCAACTTTTACTATGCAAGGTGCGTCTGCAGTCAAGCAACTGCTGTTCAGTGTCCAGGGCCCTGAATGTTGAATCTCTGTTTGATATGTATCCAGGAGAGGTCCTGTTGAGGGTACACTGATGACTTGCACTAGCAAACTGGCTGTGGAAGAGATCCCCATATGAGGAGCAGGTACATGAGAGTTTCACCTGAGGAGTCAGTTGGGGTTGGATAGATGGTGACGGTGCCCTGGGGACGCTGAGTCAGCTCCACTGCAAGCTGGTAGCCCAACCTGTCACACACATGCAAAGTTTTCAGAGAAGATTTTCACGTCACGGGTGTACCTTTTGCACTTCGGCATGCAGACCTGAAATGCAGCACATACCTGTGACAACTGTGAGTGCTGAAAAGGCTTTTGAAGCAGGCAGACATGCAAAGCAGATGCCATGATCATGCCTACCTCTCAGCAGAACCTGCAGCTGACACTTGTGCACCAAAGATTTGTGGGGGTGGTTTTGAGCAGGCAAGTGTAAATGCAGACGCTAAGAGCATGTGTACCTCTCCGAAGATCTCACATGCACCAGAACTACTGTGGCAGGGATTAAAAAGTATTTTGCGCCGGCAAGCAACCAAAACAGGCGCTAACGGCGCAAGTGTGTTGCGTCTCAGAAGACTGTGCATGCAATAGCAATGATGTGACAGGGGGACGTACTGTTGGTTGTCATCTGTCAGAACGAGGAAGCTGCTGCCGTTGCCGACCCAGGAGACCTTCAGGGGCGGCGGCAGGAGAGAATTGAGGAGTGCGTTTGGAGTGTCAGCACTTAGGCTGGTTTCAAGGATTCTGTTCCAGCTAGCCTTTGACTGCAGTGCTGCCTGCACCTGCGCATTGATCCTTCCAGAAGGCAAGGCAATGCCAAATGCAAGACTGGAAGTTCTGTATGTAAACACACCTGCCAAAATGCAGATTTATACGATTGTGACCTGTCAAGTCGCTTCACACTTTCAGCTGCCAGATTCAAGCAGGTCATCAAGAATGATGTACAGGGCTGAAAAAAGATGAAATGAATTAGAAGGAGTCTGGCACTGGATCGAAGAAGGGCATATCAACTTGAAATCGCATACAAGGGAGGCTGCTCTAGAAGAGGGGTACCTGCCAGGGAGGAGCGGAGGGGTTTTGTTCGAGGTAGATGGCGGCAGCACCAACCACATGAGGGGCAGCCATGGACGTCCCACTCTTGAACCTGTCAGCACACCCTTGTGAGATTATGTAAACTCTCAGCACAAAAAATGGCATCAAGCAGAAGAAATCTTATTCGTCCGTAAGCTGCTTCACTGATTCCAAGCGGTGGTGCAACCTCCAAGCCCTTCTCAATCCATCCCAATCAGATATTTGGACTCCGGCGTTGCATGCTGTCTGGACTTGTCGGGGTGCATGTCTTGGCTACACAGCTCAGGCTGGCCTCATCTTGGAGTACAAAACACTCATTTAATAACTACTGCCAGCCACAGGCCAGCATACAAAGCACACAAACAGGCAGCAGTTGGGCTCTCACGCTGTGGCTGTGGAGGAGCCCAGGCCGGCAGACAGGATTCCAACACCGGGCGCGAGCAGGTCGACACAGCTTCCACCGTTCGAGAAGCTGGCCATGGTGTCGTCAGCGCCGGTCGCTCCCACCGCTATCACCGACGGCTGCCGCGCCGGGCTGAACGTGCACGCATCTGCGGCGCAGTTGCTTTTGCATGAGATCTGCCCTTGCTTTTAAGATGGGCCGCTCCTGCTGTGACGAGCCCTTTAATATGGCTGCTGCCCAGTTCAGGTCGATATAATTCAAAGGGGCCACAAAATGCACTGGGCAGACGCTTGTGCAACTCTCCAGCGTGGTTAATATTTTCAATAGGGATTCTTTTGCGCACATTGCTTTTGGACCGGCTACCAGCAGTGTGGTCATGCTCAGAGTTGATATCGGTTTCTACTGACGTCAGCCCACACAGCACGTTGACGTCATTCCTAGCTAGCATGCGTGGGTTAGTAAGTGGTGAGTCACCCGTGCCCTCGTTGCCAGCAGCCACCACTACGGATATGCCGGCGTCTACCAGGCTCTGGCAGGCGTCATCAAACACCTGCGCATCACAGTCTTCAAGTCTTCTATTGATATCATTACTTACATGCTTTTCCTGCCAAAAAGCAAGGTACGTCCTGCAGACAAGTTGCTCTTAGAGGCTGCCACAGATCCTACCCCTTGTCGGGTTCGCCAGATCAAATCAAGCCCCAATCAGCCGTGGGCACGGTGCTCAGTGTTTGTACCGCCCCCCGTCCGCCGGGGCGGTCTTTGCTGCAACCACATACTGTACAATTGAAAGTGTTAAGAAATTTGATATTCATTTTTCACTCTAGATAAACGTGAGTCTTACCTGTGCTGCCGGGCCGCCCAGGGACATCAGCACAGTAGCCGGCGGCTGTGCATGCGCATGCACCCACTCCAACGCAGTAATCACATCCAGCATGGACCCCGATCCGTCGCACCCAATCACACGCACTGCAGAGCATTGCATTCCAATATCAGCTTGGTTTATGGTGACTATTGCAGGTTTTCTCTCGAAGAGAGGCTGCGGCAAGTGTGCTTGCACGTTTAAAAAGGCAGGGAACACAGGAATTGATCAGCAGGAGAGTGGATCTCTAACAAAAGACAGCGGATGGCATACACTTTGAAGTGCGGTTGCAGGGGCTCTGGCCAAATCTCCTGTAGAGCTGTGGGTTCCTCAAGCGCTCAAGTACTACTGCGTTTAGTAAATGCAGGGGGTACTAAGTACTATCAGTAGTATTAAGCACCCCTGAAGTACTACCAGTAGTATAAAGTACCCCCTGGTAGGTGCTGGCAAGGGGGCTTTGTGCAAAAGAAAAGAGGGCTGTGAGAAAAATGTCATGGGAAGTGCGCACAAGGGTGGATAAAGGCGTTTTTGGCGACGCCAAAGTAGCGGCCGGCAGCGGTGGCAGAAATATGTGTTCCATGGCCGTTGCAGTCTGACTGAGGGGTCGCGCCGTCGATCGAGAACCCGGTCATTATCCGCGAGGCCGCCCCGTCGGCGCTCAAGAATTCTTCGTGCACAGCGTTAATGCCCTGCGCCCATCAATTATGTTCTACTTTCCAGGGAAAAGCAAAGGCAGCTCTTACCCCAATATATATTCTCTTGCCTGGACAGGACTACCATTTGCTTGACTTCTATCTCTCCTCATCAATCAAATGCGGTTTCATTTATTGAGAGAATTCCCAGCAGTTGACATCAGGAAAAGCCATGCATAGAAGCGGAAGGCCATGCCAAATCAACAAAATACACATTGTGGCGATGTGTCAGCTTAATTATGATGAGATGCAGGTGACTCACAGTGTCAATCACATAGATGTGTACGCCGCTTCCGTCCCCATCAAAATTGTATCTGTAATCGCGGCGCAGAGATCTGGCATCTATCCTGTCCAGCGACCAGAGACCTGTACCAACACAGTGAAGACTCTCATCCCTTCACCGCACCTCCTGACAAACCAACAATGTCTTTGCTATGAGCAAGCTCAAGGCACAGGCACTGAAACTCAGAGGCCATGCACGGGCGTGGTATGAGTATTGCGATAAGCGTGTGATGTGCATGACAGAGACTTGCAGCAATCCAACCATCTTATGCTATCAGCAAGTTTGAAGCAGAAGCATTGCAGGACAGAAGCCATGCACAGGAAAAGTGCATTTTGCGCATGCTCAGCATGGCAAAAATGTGCAGCAAACAAATGAAATCTCGCCTTGTGCTACCACCAGAAATGGATATATTGCACTGCGAGACAGAGGCTTTGCACAGGTACAAGATGCTTTCTGCGCTTGATCTGCATGGCTGAGATATGAGCAAAGACAAAAGGGAGCACCTTGTGATATCGTGGTGCCCAGAGCCTGTGCGCTCAGGTCTTCAGGTGATTGGAATGTTCCAGCAGAGAGCTGCAGGTGCTCGTCCTCCCTCGCATAGCTGACCAGATCTCCAGCCGCCGCCAGAAAAGCCACCATCTGATCCTCCCTTGCCTGTGCACAGAAAATAGTAATAACGTGGCCGCTTCTGAGCCATTTGCAGATCCTGATCCAGATAATGCTGTGTCTAATATCGGCCCCGGCTGGCGGGGGGCGGTACAAATACTGAGCAACGTGCCCACGGTTGATTGGGTCTTGCTTAGATCTGGCGAGTCCAACAAGGGGTAGGATTGTGGCAGCCTTTAATTGCAGCTTGTCTGCAGGACGGATCTTGCCTTTTGGCAGCAAAAGCCAACAACAACAACAACAACAACAACATTGAGAGGGCTGCGCACCTCTGTCACAAAACCAGAGGAGGTGCGGGTCAGTGTGTGCTGGCAGACCACTCCAAAGTTCTTGGCGGCAAACTCACACAGTGGCGCCAGCTCTGACTTGTTGAAGCCAGGCTTGAGCACCACTGCGTAGCGCGCTGTGCTGGCAGTGATATTTGTGACATCTGTTTGGGGGTTGACTGATAGAGAGCCATCTGAATATGTGCTGATGGTTTCAACAGTGGCCTCCAATGGTGGCCTTGGATTTGTGGCCCTGCGCCAAAAATCACAGCCAAGTCTATAGCACTGAGCAACTGGCTATCATTGGGAGACGCGCACTAGATTTGATCATGACTGACTGAAATAAATATATTTTGTGGGGGTCTGGTACTCACCGTATCAGGACTGCGCTGCCCTTTCCAGCTGAGATCTGCGCTGACCCCTCTCCTTCTAACAATCCCTTGCTGGATGACCTGCCAGCAAGGTCGTTACATGTAAGGTGCCTTCACATGAAATAGCAATAGAAGGGACGCAGGGCTGAGTGCCATGAAGTGCTTCTTGGAAAAGAGTTAGCACAGTGGAAAGCTTCTTACTCGGGGAGAACGGATTCAGTGCCAAGAGGGGGTGCAGTAGATGGAGCCGCAGAGGATGTGTTGCCGTTCCAGCAAAGAATCAGAATGCAGAGGCTCAGGACTCTGCCTTGCTCCGCTTTCATCATTGTAGCACCACTCCCTTCGAACAAAGGTGTTCATGCGGTGTCAATTTCTGAATCTGATTACACCAAATTTTGAAATAAATATATATCTTTTGATCGATGTTGGGTACTTCGGCCTTATATTCGGAATTCGACAACCTTGGAATCAGGCATGCCGCTGACAGGCGAACAGGCATAAACGCTCCTGTGAACCAGATAGGCTTTGGCAGATTTCGCAATTGGAACAATTCAGCATTTTATCACATCAAAGGGTTTATTGGGCTCCTAATTCTGCCCATCATGTAGTGGAAGCGACGTACATGGAAAGGGAATTATAAATAGAGCTCCGGGGGATAACATTTATCGAGAACATGCAGAAGTGAGCACCTCTCTGGAATGTACTTCATGCCAGTACCAACATGCAACAGTAATCAGATAAAGTACTCTTCAGTACCCCATGTTATCCAGTGGGCAATGCAAGGTCCAGACTAACAATGCAAGAATATAGACCAAAGCTCTTAAGATCTTAATCGTCTAGACGCCAGGTGGCACCTTTGTGAGGATTTACGAGTTCTTGGTCTTTTGGGTGTGCTTTCGTTAGATTGATAGAGGCCCCAATATTAGGTCCGCTCGGGCTTCATTTGAGCGGACACGTGCTTGACTTAGAAGTGGTCACACCATCACACTGTGCTGCACTGTGCATATCATAAATGCACAAGGTAGTCGCTCAGTGATCTGTGACAACCTTCAAAAGGAACCTAGGAGTACAAGTTTGGGCCTTTTGGAGCGTCTGGTAACGCATAGGTAGCGGTGCTGAGGCAATAGAGCACCCAAACGCCATTAGAAGAGGGCGGCGCAGCGCTGTGACTCTTTCTATCCAGAGACCTGAATCGCGTAAGTCAATGCAGTGATGAACGGCAGCTTCTGCTATCAAGATTTACATGGATATTGCATTACATCTAATTCATCAATATCTTGTAAATCCGCCGCAGTTATAAGGTTGGAAACCTTGGAGATGGCGATGCCGCTGACAAGAGAACAAGCCGGCCGTTTTCCAAGACTACTGGAATTTAAGAAAAAGTATCGCACAACGATAAAAAACTGTTCAAAAAGGTCACTCACTTGTCAGGTAATTGATACCTTGGAGAAGTGACGTGCAAGGGAGTCAAAAATAGTCTCGAGGGGCAGGAAGCCGAGTGAATGCACATAGAGCACCTAGTAAAGCAATCTTGTTTCAGAAAGGGCAGACTTGGCATCTGATCAGATAGTGTAATCTTACAGCATCACATTTCGCATCGACCGGAAGGATGACCTCAAGAGTCGGCAGGATCCTGTTACGGACATTCATCTTGGCATGTTTGACAAATGTTGTTATTGGACAACTTGCAGACAATCTGATGGTTTCAGGGTCCAATAGGCCGATGGCAGAAGGCGTAGGCACATACGGCCTCGCGGGCGCAGGGACTCAGGGGATCTCAGGGGAATCAAACGGAGGGGGTCTGTATTCTCGGAAGATCCCGACAGTCACGATCAGCAAGAGAGTTCCTGGTGTGATCGTCTCCGATGGTGCTGGTCACGCCCAAGTTTATCAGAATAATTTAGATGCCTTCCGAGGATTGACAGACATTCTTGGGGCCGGCATCGGCCAGCAAGTCGAAAGCCATCTCCAGCAGCAGTTCGGCGGAGGGCCACAGGGCCATAGCTTCGCTGTTGCCCAATCTCCAGCGACAGCAATCCAACCCGACAGCGGGGATATCACCAGCAGTGCTATGCATTCAAGCGATCTGGCGATGCCGGCGGGTCGACGGCTCCAGCAAGCCACCATCTTGGAAAATATTTCCACCAACGCACTCAGTGCCATACAGGACAGGTACAAAGTCCCTCGACCTGATGTACATTGACTACGACTGATGTAGAACGCACGAAATCTGTAATAGAAACATTCTGAAACTCTAGCAATTGAAGGGATTGAGCCCAGGGCTGTTCTGACGACTGCTCAGGGGATGGCTGGCTGTGAATGCAGGGTGGTGGCAGAAACGAGCAGCCTCAAGGCTGATATTGCAAGGGCGACTCAGCCAGGGGACCTGCCAACCGTGACGTCCACCCAGGATGGCACACTGCAGCTGCTCACCAACAACAACAGCGGCGATGAAATTCAATTTCGAAAGGACGGCACCTTCACCTTTGTCAACGGCGGCGACTCCCCCGGCATCTTCTCTGTGAGCAACTCTCTTGCTTTCCAAGACTTTATTTGTTCTCATTTCAATGCTCTTGAGTCTCTCTCCGCATGCTTGGCACACTTCTGCGCATGCTTGGTGAAAGCATCTGTGAAGTGGGGGCAAATGTGTCAGGGGCACAATAGAAATACTGCCTGTCAAACTATCTCTTCTCTGCTGCACAGGCAAGTGCTCTTGATAAGGTGCTTGTTATTGGGTGGAATGCTTGAGGGTAGATATATATGCGTGCATGGCTGTGCACTGACTAACATGTTGTGTGTACAGTTGGGGCCCAAGGGAGTCCATTTTGAGAAGGACAACGTTTTCAAATCAAGGATGTACGCGGCCAGGGCGCCCTCCAGCGACCCCACAGCCACAGACGCAAATTCGAATTTGAATTCGAACGGGCAGAGCAGCGGCAGCCAGTCTGACTCATCTAACGGCGCAGCCACGGCCGGCGGCGCCGGTGGTGCAAACAGTCAGACCCAAAGCAGCAACACCTACAGCACCACCAATGCGAGCCCTGATGCCAGCACCTACTCCAACAATGGGTCAGGTAAGGGTCACAAGCCAAGAATCGGATTTTAATGTTGGACTTTGTGGTTCTGAGCTGAACAAATGCATGCCGTGAGGTCAAGGCACGCTATTTTCCAGCATTGTACACAAGCTCGTATGACATTCTGCCAGATACTCGAAGCAAAGTACAGAATCAGACAGATGCGGGCAGATGTATTTCTCACGGTGTTAGGGTGGGGCAATTACAATTAGGACAACTACAACCTCTCCTAATCCAAGTGTCTGCCATTTTCCAGGTCAGCAGCAATCTGCTGGGGGCCCCACAGCCTCAGCCCCAGCCCCTACAGAGGCCAGCACGGAGGGGCAGAACAGCGGCTACTCAGTGACTACACCCGCACCATCACAGGAGTCTGCCACGTCCTCAGACAGCGCCCAGTCAGCAGGGCCCAGCAGCCAGGGAGTGCAGCAGCAGCAAGGCACAAGCTCCTTTGTCACAGCAGCCTACAGCGCAGCCAGAAACTATGCCAGTGCCCCCCAGGCGGCGGATGCTGCCTACTCAGCAGCACAAGGGGCCCAGGCTCCCACTACTGTGGCTTCTTATGGGCCGAGCCAGTCTTTGCTGCCTCAGAGCAGCTATGTTGGCAGCACAAACACAGCTGCCAGCGTTGCAGGTTTGCACCTTCTTCTTGTTGCTTCGGGCTGCTACTGTGAGGTACCACTGTAAGAATTTGGCTTTCTCTCTCGTGATAAAATCTGCTTTTGCCTGTTGCACCATTCTCTTGTTACCTTCAGCATCGCTGCAGAGCAACTGACTTCTATCCTATATCAACAAACTGATTCTGCCAAGCTCTGGTAGTCATGTTTTAGAAGACGCCGTGTTGTTTTCACCCCCTTTACAGCCTTCCCACGGCGGTTGCCAGGCCCTGCTCTGTGTTGTTCATGTGTGCTGGCTTGAGCGGTGTCAGCAGATGCATTCTGCCAGCTCAAGTCAGCACCAGCAGAATTCTATTATTTTATTTTCTAATTCTAATATTTACCAGCACATCTTTCCCATCAGCAGTCGCCACATTTATCTTATATTCTTAGGGTGTTTAGGGTTTACCCTAAAAACCCTAAATATTAAATTTTAAAAAACAGATGCATTGACTGAGACTTGCATGTGTGTTTCTGGCATTGCAGGGGCGCAGGCGCCAAGCGTGGAATCCTACGTGGTGTATCCCACTCCTGTGGATCAGTCTTACTTCAATACTGGCACCCCTGTGGCCCAGGGACCCGCCGCCTACCCTGCCCAGGCAAGTAACTGCTCAGTCACGTTGTACTTGTCCTCGCCGCATGCATGCGATTGCTGCCAAGTCTTGACTGCATGGCAAGCGTGTTTAGAGGTTATGATGGCGTTTTACCTCATCAGTGGCCCCTCTTACTGCACGATTGCAGTGTCAGCTATATTGCAACTGGTACAAGCCGCTCAAGCATGCTGATATCGCTAGTAAAATGCATCTTCTCAAGCATCCCAGATCTGCTGACGCCAAAGTTGAAATTTTGCTGCTGCTGCGCAGGCGCCGTCTGTGCAGACACTGTCTGCTTCGGCATACTCAGCGGCTGTGCCGAATGTTCAGGCATCCGGCCTCGCCAACAGGTCGACTGGGCGGCAGCTGCCCACCAGCGCAGATGTGTTCAACCTTGGAGAGGGTATTGCATCACTCCTGGGCCGCAGGCTGCTGCATCAGGGGTAGACTTCAAAGGGTGGAAGCTGACCCACAAGACCTCAAGACAAGCGGGGTGGTCTCCTTCTTTTTATTGTTGTACTGCAGCGGCACTGGCTCTAGTGCGCAGCTAGCCATGGAATTGGACATAGCATCAAGCAAATGTACAAATAGGAAGGAGTGCACCCTTCTGGTGGGGCCAAGACAGGTGCTGGGTCATATATTAATCTGACATAGATAAAATAGGTGTCAGGTGTAGATGGTGGGGAGAGGCAGCATTGCAAATTAGGGTAGAAGGACCTCTGGGTGCAGAATATTTCATGCAAACAATTGATGAAGGACACCCACTCACAAAACCACGATGCGTCTGAGATTGATTCATATTGATTAGGTGTACTTTTCTTGTAGTCCTAAACCGTTCTGTGACTGTGCTGACCTTGGTGCTCTACTTGTGTGTGAACCTACCGTGCCATTATCTGGCTGCCACTGCGCACTTGCAATGCTCACTCGTTGAAGGGGGCAGGCTATATTACTTTTATTCAAGTGTTGCGCATGCCACTGTGTTAAGTGCATCATTGCGGTACCGGTGCGCGTGTGAACATAGTTTGCATGCATGCATGCGTGGGTGGAAAGCTGAATCAGAGGTGTAAGATTCGCCGTGCATGCGGCGGGCAGGGCGTGTCCACGGAGGGTTGATTCATGTGTGGTTTTGTCCATGCCCGTGTGCACAAGGAAGGCGCAAAGGAAGGCGCTGCAGGACATTGAACCGGAGACCTCGCTGCGCGTGTTTCGTTTGCATTGTCAATATTATAGAAATGCCTGCAATTGCAAAGTGTGGAGGAGGAACCGAAGAACACAAAAGAAGCCCGAGCAAAAAGGAAAGCGTGCAAAAGGACAGATCTTCACGTCGGGTTGCAGGTGGTCACCCAACCCACTACTAGTGACGCCCATGGCAGATTTGTCTCCGGGAGCGGACGAGAGCGGGTGTTTTCAGCCTGGTATGAATGATCTATGTAAAAATGGTGTGCTCTATACGCACTGCACAAACGGCACACTAAGCCAAATTCGAACCAGGATTGAAGCCAGGGACTTCCTCGAGAGCAATTATCACATTACTAAGGTTCTGTGACTCTCTTTGAAGGTCCTCAGAATTAAATACAGGAGGAAGGAAAGATACATTTTCGGTGATACATGTTAAATGAGAGGAAACTAGCCTTGGAGTGAATGGCAGTGTTGCATGCTTAAATAGTAAGGAACGCCTCGGCACAGATCTCCACCTGGCGAGAACCTGACACGACTGTCCTGCATCTGTAGCACAGCACTCCCGACCTTTTCGATGGCATATTTTACGCTAGGATTGCTCGGAGAGGTTGCTGTGGGTAACCGCCGAAATCTGATGAGAAATCGTCTCCAGATTTGTGCGCATGCACGAGGAACATCACAGATGTGTTGAAACTTGCGCCTATCATGATCCCTCTTCTTGTTATCTTGATCTGGGAGGCTGCTAGAGTAATCAGGGAGCACAGGCAGCTGCAGAAGGAGCGACAAGAAGTTCTTGCTGCTGAAGCTCTGGCAGCAGTGAACAGAAGGCCTTACTTTCAGGTCGAGCAGCCTGACGGACAGCAATCTTTGTGTAGACCAGTAGAAGAGGACTACTTCGTGCAGCACGTCAAGAGCAGGAAGCCGCGCATCAAGAGAAGGATCAAGAGCTGTTTCTGCATGGGACCAGGACACAGTCAGTCGTACTCAGCAGATCGAGAGGAGTGGCGAGTAGCCGAGCCCCGATTGGTGCAGTAGTCGCACCTCATAGACAATTAGAGTCTTTGTTCCGCGCTGTAGAGCTTTTACACGATATTTAGCCACTCAGCAGGCAGACAGAGTGAAGGGACCTTTCCTCAAAATAGAAAGGCATGGCCAAGACAGCATGCGAATTGTGACGTGGAACATCAATGGCTTGAGGGCTTGCTTGAAGCGCCGCTTCGATGGCAAGCTCATCAACTTGCTGCAGTTCTTGGAAGCAGGTGAGATCATAAATTTGATTTACTTGTTCATGCTTTGCCGTGGAGCATGCATGTACTGCTATCTAGCTAATCAGATTCTTGGCAAAAGTATGGATCTGACCTCCTGACTCTCCACTCTGTTGCAGACATCATATGCTTCCAGGAGACAAAACTAGCACGCCAGGAAGCTACAGAGGACCTGGCCTTGGCTGATGGCTGGTGCGTCGTATATTGCTTAAAGCGCACTATAGACGACAGTACCTTACTGATGTGAATGTACAGCCAGAGGAGCACAAGGGCCAGCAGGCACCTACAGATGCAGAACATGTTCTCAGCATCACTGTGATGATGGCCGTGTAAATAGCGTGCGTGATCTGCAGGGATTCGTTCTTTGCGTACTGCCGGACCAGGGGCGGTTATTCTGGAGTGGCCACCTTCTGCCGCAGCGGCGTGGCTGCACCCATTGCTGCACTGGACGGGTTCTCAGGTTTGTTGCTGCACCTATGATGACTGTGTCTGCCTGCTTTATCAAGGTTCAGATATCCGCATGTTGGAGCTTTGGCTTGGTGCCCTGCAGATAGGCCATATCTCTTTGATGGCATATTTTGTTGCGCAGGCGTTCTCCCACAGGGCGCTGGAAAAGTGAAAGATGCGCCGCCTCTCACTGCCGCACAGGACGCGCTGAGTGCCCCATGCATCACACTCTTTGACAGGTGCAGGCCCAAGCACCCTTGCAAGGAGCATATTTGTTGCAATACATGCTTCTGTCTCTGTTGACATGGCTCACATGATGGAGTGATTCTAACCCTGGTGAATTAGGCATGTGCACCCATGGAGGTGCATACATGGCAAGACAAGGTTTTACACAGAGAACCTCCATAAGGATGTAGTAAAACATAACGCAATGCAGTAGATGTAATTTGCTTTTTTTTGTGTGCAGCTTCTCACAGGAGGAGCTTGAGAGGCTGGATTCTGAGGGGCGTGTGGTGATGACTGATCATGGAGCCTTTGTGCTTGTCAATGTGTACGGCCCGGCCATCTCAACCGAGGAAAGCGCTGAGGAGCGCTATGCATTCAAGCTGCGCTTCTACGAGGTGCAACCCCATCTTGCATGCATGCAAAGGCAGCTGAGGGCATGGATAAGAGGACAGATTGGTCTTGCATGCATGCGAAAGCAGCCGAGGGCCTGGGTGAGAATTTTCAGAAGGCCAGATCTGTCGTTGGAGAGCCCTAGCATGAGGCTAGCCCATGTCTGCCAAGGTAGTGTGACATTTTTGGCAAAGCACGCTCATCCTAGACTTGTGATGGAATGCGTAGGGCACCCTTTGTGCAAAACAATTGTCTTATGTTGCGCAGCGCTGCCGTAGAGCCGCTACATGACCTCCATCTGGATTGGCCTCGCAAAAAGCAGCCTCAATTTTTTGCTTGGAAGCATTATATTCATCACGGGGTGGAAGTCAGGCAAATGGGGTGGCAGGCGACTCTTCAAAGCCCATAGATAGCTGGAGTGGTTTGTGCTCCAGGGCCTGCTCCACCGGATCCAGACGCTGCGCGCGTCTGGGCGTTGTGTAATCTTACTCGGAGACCTGAACATCAGCCTGGCGCCCATCGACAGCTGCGACCCTGGTCCCATCGATGCCTTCACCTCGCGGACCGACCGGCGCCTGCTAACGCGCTTGCTCACAAGCAACGGGGGCCCCTTCCTTGATGTCTTCCGCAAGTTCCACCCAGACAGGTATCTCATGCCCACATTGAACCTCATGTTAAACCTGCAGCCAGTGAAGGGCTGGACTGCATTGCATGTTTTGAGCACTTCTGCATGAGTCGAGCAGAGTCTGGTTTAGCCACCCCCTGCAGGCCAGCTTCTTGCACACAATGTCTTTGGTCTTGGGTGTTTCAGGGTAGCAACCCTTCAGGAGTCCTTCTAATTGTCATGTCTTGCTCTGCAGTTGCACTGGTCTCCGCGGCAGGCGCAGAGGATGTTATTGTGGTAGCTGACCAGCTCGCCTTGTTTTCATACACTGGAGTGCACCATCAGTTGTCTGTTCAGTTGTAGAAAATATATGATCTAATATTGTGGCAGGCGCGAGGCGTACACATGTTGGAGCACGGCATCGGGGGCACGCATCAACAACTACGGGACGCGCATTGATCTGATCCTGGCGGCCGGCCCCGACGGCGCGGCGGCCGGCGCCGATTTCCACGACCTGTTCACGGCCGCAGACGTGCGGATGGACGCACAGGTGTGTGCCACAATACAGTCTCCATGCGCCAGGGGGTACAACTTTCGTCTTGGTAGTCTTCAGTACCCCCTGCAAGCGCTCTAGTAAGGTTTGAGGGTTGCGATGTTATGTTGAGGGGTTAGAGTATTGGGCTTTGATATTTTTCACCTGCCCCTGAAATGAATTGGCCCGAGCAGGCGTATATTGGCATCCTGTATGCCGTGTCATGTATTAGATGCAGGGTCAAAATATGCCAGGATCCAGATGTAGGAGAAGTGGTTTGAGGGACTGGGGTCAATAAGTGTCAAAAATTCCTCAAATTTTAAATTTGAGGAATACTTAATGACATACATGTACAGGGGTCCGATCATGCGCCTGCCTGGGCTGAGCTGGCGCCACACGCGCGCATCCTGGTGGAGGAGGTCCCCCCGCCGCTCTGCTCCCGCTACATTTTTACTGGTGCGTCGAGATCTCTAAAGTTAGATTGCTCTGCCAACAAGTGCTTGCCTTGCCAGTCGACAGAAGTGTTCGATACAATCCTTGTCTGGATGGAATGCATGCAAGGCTGCATCGATTTTCTGTCTATATCGTTCTGTCAGTGTCACTGCTTGTTTCAGTGGCATAGAGCTTTGGGGTTTCGTGTTCCAAAAGGTGTGCGTATTATTGTGCAGCGTTGATTCCCTGTCTATGCTGTTCTGTCAGTGTCACTGCTTATATTTGTGGCTTGAAGCTGTGTGGTCTGGTCTCCTGAAAGGTGTTAGTATCACTCTGCAGGGAAACAGGGCAACCTACGGTCTTGGCTCTCCGGGTCAGCGCCGGCCAGGCAGTGTTGCTTGACACAGCAGCCAGTGCAGAGCTCGCAGCACTCAGAGCCCTCCAGGGAAGCCAGGCAGCGGTTGCCCATTTTGGGCAAGCGGGCAGGTGGGCGGGCAGCCCAGAAACACAGCAAGGCGGCCAAACTGCAGGCCGGGCCCGTGCAGAGCAGCCTGCGAGCCTTCATGAAGCCTCAGACTGTGCAGAAGAGCGCGAGCGCAGCCAGTCATGCCTCAGAACAGAATCAGAACCCACAGGATTCCCGTGCACCTGAGGAAATGAGCGCGGCTGCAGCCCCTGTACCAAGGGAAGGGCAAATGGATGCAGGCATCGGAGACGGCGGCACGCAGGCAGGTGCCGGCAGCGCTGCGGCATGTGCCGCGCCAAAGCCAGGTAAATCTGAGGGGCAAGCAGCAAACGGGAGTGGTGCTCACCGGGCAGTCAGCGCTGCGCATGCCGGAGGGAACGCTGTCGGGCAGGTGCAAACTTGGAATGAGCCACAGGCAGAGGGAATGGCTGGCGGGGATGACTACCTGGCTGAGGCTGCTGCCAACTGGGACGGCGATTCAGGTGAACGCCTGCTGCCTCAGAGCACAGATTGTGCAGAATAATCTGTTGATATAGAGTATCTACTGTTGCATGCCTTGTCTTACTCTCTTACTGCCTTGAAATGAGCGATTCAGCTCAGCTGTTGAAGGGGTTCCTGCACCCTTGTTGGCATGTCCGTCGCACAGGTTTCAGTGGGTTTGTGTTCTGCAGAATCTACTTTCACACCTAGCCTAGGCAGGCTGTCACTGGCGTGCACTTGCTCTTCATTTCCTGGTGCACTCTTTGAGAGCGATCAAGGTAGCAAGGTGACCAAATCTCTAAAACATGGTTGCTGTGCGCTGCAGATGCACAGGGCAGTGCGAGCGTGGCTACGGACCAGAACACAGCGGCGAAGGCGGTCTGGAAGCAGATCCAGGACCGCATGAAGCCACCGCTGTGCAAGGGCCATGGAGAGCCCTGTGTCATCCGCCAGGTCAAGAAGGGCGGAGTCAACCAGGGTAAGCCCCCGCGATTATACCATTCCCCCTGCTGGAAAATATCCCTTTCTGCTATGCTGGCACATTGGCATTGCATGCGTGTCTGTTCGGCTGTGTTTAACTGGCGATGAGTTACAAAGACGACATCTCCCTTGCGAGCTCAAGTGAATTACCATTCCTATGCTTTGGGTTTTTTGCATTGACATGACACCGGTGACTGATGCATGGCAGCGTGGCATGCAATGGTGTTCTGCAAGGGACATGTGGCTGGGTAGACATAGCACACTGTAGTGTCATTCTTAATCTGCACCCCCGGCAGTGCGGGTAATATTTCAAAGCAAGTATAGGGGTCTTCCTGACAAGAAAAATACCCTAATCACGCTCCATTGGATTGGGCTTGTCGATATTTTTTCGAATCTGGTCTCAAAATTATCACAGGGTTCCTATTTTGGGAGAAAGGGTCTTGTTTATCCACCCTTTTTGGCCAAAAATAAATTGTTTAATGCGGGTTTTAGAATGAGTATTACAGTATTAACATATGCAGGCTTCTGATGTGATGCGTGTTGCCGTGCAGGGCGGGTGTTCTATGTATGTAGGAGGGCGGCGGGGAATCCCCCAGCAGGCCGCTGCGATCACTTTGCATGGGCAGGCAACCGTGAGATGCGCGGCACGGGCTCCCAGAAGAATGCTGCAGCCATGACCCTGAAGCAGGCCTGGAACTGACCCGAAGCTGGCCTGGAATTTAGCCGTTCCAAGAGCTTGATTGGGCAAAGCGCGGGATTCCTGCTGAAGAGATGGCAAGCATTCGATGGCGGCAGCAGCGGTACATACATGCAAGGTGAATGGGGAGAGGATTTAACGGCTCTCACTGGGCAATTTTGGTGGGGCAGTTCTTCATGGAGAGGCGGCAGCAAAATTAGAGATGCATCCATATGGGTGGTGCATTTCATAAATGTCGGCACACCAGACTCTTGTCCTTGTTTGTCACCTTATCTATCATAATGTACTCTAATGTATGAACATCTGTACCTGGAGCGCGTTTGGGCCCTTTTTGATTGTCTAATCCGGTCAATTTGTCAAGTGGGCATGCTGAAACAAATGATTCCTGCTTGCTACTGGTCTTGCAAGCTTGGCTTGAGCCAATTTCCCATGTAACCTAAGCCATGCACTAGAATTGCGTGACTGTTCTAACAGTCACATACTTATGACCACATATACGTACAAGGCTTTGACTGCATAGTGCTTGTATTGCTTGGCTGAGAGACATAATCAAGTTCACAGAAAGACCTTCTGCAAGCGTTAGTATGTATGGTGGACAGTATGACTGTGTAAGACCCAGTCCCTAAGTGTAGCATACAGGCAGTACCAGTGCAGTTTGTTCTGTCATAGCTCCTTGAAACCTCTATCTGGTGTTTTCATCTCTGGTGGTGCTCTCCTCAACTTGATGTCAAATTATCTCATTGCCTCCTTAAGGAGGATTCAAGCTTGAACCCCCCAGAATAGTGAGGCATGTTTGCGTTGGATCCTTGAAGCTCCCTTCAAGCCTCTGACAAAGGAGAGCATGTCATCTTCTTTGAGCTTGAAGCCTCCAGCAAATTACGGCATCTTGCCACTGGAATTCTCAAAGCTCCCTTCAAGCCTCCAACAAAAGGTATGATAGAGCCGGGCGCGCTGCTGCTGCTGCGCCAAGCTAGTTGACGCGTCTGCGCCGCTTGGGACCTGCCCGGGTCCCCTCGCTGTCTTTGTACAGAGCCTCCAGCTTGCGGGGTGTCGGCGCGCGGCCGCCGCGCCAGTCTCCCTCCTCCTGAGCCATCGGCGCATCTGCACGCCGGAACTCAGGATTACTACACCAATTCGCAAGAACTGCAGTGCAAGCGCAGAGGTGCCGGATCTATGTCGGATCAATAGAGCTCAAGCGAGCGTAAAAGGTGACGTGTCTATGCTGATTTTCATTGCGTTGCAACGCTGTCAGAAATATAGTGGCGCTTGGCAGCAGGCAGGTCACCAAGCAGTGCTCCAGGTACTATGACAGGTCAGATCCATTTATTGCCCTGGCTGGCGGGGGCCGGTATCAATGCTGAGCACCGTGCCTATGGTTGATAGGGACTTGCTTGGATCTGGCTAGTCCAACAAGGGGTAGGATTGTGGCAGCCATTAAGTGCAGCTTGTCTGCAGGACGCACCTTGCCTCTTGGCAGGACAAGCATGTAATAATGATGATAATGATGATGATGATAATAATAATAATAATAATAATAATAATAATAATAATAATAATAATAATAATAATAATAATAATAATAATAATAATAATAATAACAATGATGATGCAATTGGACTAATTTTAAAGCTGGCGCGCACCCTGCATGGAGCTGAGCAGGCCGCGGCGCTTGGAGGTGGTCAGCCAACCGATGCCGGCACTGATCGCAGTGCGGACGCGGCTCAGAACGCCATTCTCCTCAGTCCCCTGAGCAGCAAAGTATCCCATTAACAGTGGGAGATTGGCAGACACAAAGGCCGAGATGATCCAGAGGTTGCAATTGGACACCGTGCAGGACCAACAGAATCATCATCTATGATCTGAAGCACCAGCGGGCTTGTCATTGCATGGCAGCAGCATGCAGCCAGGATTCCTGACCCTGCAACCCTCTTAATGTGCCTAATGTAACCGCCGTCAACCCTGTTAAGACATTGTGCAGAGTCAAGACTGTACTGACTTTCCATGCTCGCTTGGACGCCTACGATTTGATCGGCTTGGATGGTTGTGCATGGTTGGGATTGCGTGCCTGTGTCATGGGCTCGTCGGCCTGTGTGTCAGCGATGACTGAGGGCTCCCCGTGCGCTGAGTCAGTGTCGTCATCATCGCTGATGTCAACGTCGTCGTCATCGTCCTCGTCATCGCTGCTGACGTCGCTGTCGCCGGTGGCGCATGTGCGGATGTACGCCTCATCAGGCAATGTTGCCAGCTCAGCCTCCACCTCAGCGGCCGGGGCGTCCTCCTCCAACGTTCCCTCCTCTGCAGCCGCCTTTCTCTGCGCAGCCTGCACCAGATTCAAGCTTCCCTTGCAATGATGTTCATCAGTATTTGACGACGCTCTAGCAAAAGCATTGCACTTCATGGCCAGCATTGGGGGTCCTGTCGCGGCCTGTGGCATTTGGCATTCGCTTGTGTTCACCAGTACTGCGGTGGTTTGTCATTCTGTATGAGATGGCCGTGATGAGGAACAGGCGGCATGCTTCAGACGTGTCCTGACTCATACCAGCAGCAAGAGGCACATCGGCCTGCCTTGCCTCCAAAGACAAACCCATTTGGTGCTGTACAGAAGCACTCAAGTCTGCCGGCCATAGGAGCGTGTACAGTGGCAAGGGTGCCCACCTTTCTGGGCCGACGGGTTGGCGCGGCGCTCTTGCGAGTGGCCGCGCGGCGCGCGACGCGCTGTTTGGCGGCCCACGCCTGCAGCGCTGTCATGCCGGTGGTGTCCACTTCTTCTTCCTGCCGCTCTTCTGCCTGCTGCTCTTCTGCATTCTCCTGCACAGCCTTCTTTGCACGCTGCGCAGCACAAGAACAATGCAGTCAGGCATCGGCGGAAGGGCTTCGTCCGCTGTGCCACACTTCGCACGATGCGCAGCTTATAAGGTCCCAAGCATTCAGGACCAGAAATAGGGTCTCGTTCACTGTAGCCCTCTTTGCATGCTGCGCGTTGAATCAATGGCGCTTCTGGTTGTCTTCACACTGTGACTAAAAACCTGCTTGTCAAATTTCTTGCAGAGATGGCTTTGCAATGTTCTCCCGTGCAAATTGTTCGTGTTGCGCCACTGCATGACTGATGCAGCTGCCACTCGCGCGGTGAGATCTTGCAGCTTGTGCTGAAAACAACAGAGGCCGCAGCGACGTGCTCAAGGTGCGTCCTTTCTTGATACATGCAGCGCTGCACCCGTCCCCACACCCTGACCATCATTCATGAACATGTGCATTAGGAAATGAGCAAGGGAAGTGCACCGCTGCGGCGCCGCGGGTCTTTTTGGCTTTCTTGGAGCTCTTGCGGCTGAGCTTGGCCTTCTTCTCGGCTGGCAGAGCCGCCAGCTCCTTCTCATAGCGCTCCTTGTCCTCTGCACAATCAAGAAACTCCCTGGTTCAAACATTCCTTGCTGTGATATCGTTATCAGCCTTTTCCCTGCTTGCGTCCCTTTCCACTTTGATTGCATGCAAATGGCGGTCTCCCAGCAATTCCCTTCACCTTATGGGGTGCAGGCTGACATGTGGGAAGCATAAAATGTTCTGCTTGTCATCTATCAGGGTTGCAAAGCACAGAGGCTGGCTGCCGCCCACCTTCGGCTATCTTGATGTATTGGGCTTTCTCCTCGGCCGTGAGGCTCTTGTAGACGGGCGCGGCCTCCTTCATGGCCAACCGCTGCACAGCATATTTAAGCATCTCAGTACCCATTGCCAATACAAAGGGCACATGTTGAGAAAATAACACCTTTCCTGCTCTACTTGCGGTCCTCTTCAGAAGGTGACCCACAATTGATTCTGGAACGATGCTCAGGGCTGAAGGGTGCATGCTGCAATTTTGCCAGTCAAGCACGGCGGGACTGATTCACACGTCTTAGACTATTCAGATGCACCTTAACATTGCTGTCTGTGCTCCCGTGGACCTTTTTTGAAGCCCTGTCAGTGCACCCACCATGAGCTCAACGCGCTTGATGCCTGCGGCAGCCTCCGGGTGCGTTTCCTGGAGCCGGGCGAGCGTGGCTTCAACAAACGCCATCCACGCCGTCAGCGGCGGCCGGGGCCGGCCGGCAGCGCCCCCGGCAGCTGCCGCGCGGCTGCCGTCGGGGGCCACGCTCTGGCGCTGCAGCCATGCGGCAAACCAGCCCGGGTTGCGCAGCTCGTAGTGGACCGCCTCCTCCTGGAAGCGCTTGGTGTCCTCTGCGGCATATTTATTTGGTATCAAATGAATTTAGATGGGCACAATTACTGCCATCACTTGATGAGCATGAGGGCATTGGATGACGATCAAATTGTTAGAGGACAACAATTCTTGGGGGTGGCTGTCAAAGACATGCTATTGAAGCGAGCAGGAGATTTCATCACGGGGTGGAAGTCAGGCAAAAGGGATGCAGGCGACTCTTCAAAGCACATAGATAGCTGGAGTGGTGCAAGGCTGCGTGCAAACCTTTGGCAATGTCCTCAAAGATCTTGCGCTCCTTGTCCGACAGCTCACCCCAGGACTTTCGGCCCTCCAAGGCTGCATCATGCTGCAAGCCAGACAAGAAGGTTCAGCTGTATGAAGATCGCCGATACAATGTCAGGTAGAGTATCACCTGGCAAGTTCCTGCACACCTCTGGCTTCACTGTTGCATGCAAGGCACATGGCAGACATAATTCTGCCTCTGATTGCACATGGCTGAGCTCTGTGGGTACTCACCTTGAGCACTGTCAGGTCATCTTCTGATACCTCGGCTGTCTCTGCAAAATCCTTACCAGCAGATGGCAGCGACACCAAGGACTGCAGATACAACGCATATGCATCCTGTGGAGAAAGTGGCGCTTTTGGTTGCTTTCCCATCCGCTTGGGCGCTGCACCTCCAGCATTCCAATCTGCCTTTCCTGCCCAGACTGTGCAGATGCAGAAGAACTTGTGAAGTACTGTTCTCTTGTTACCTACATTTTTCATCATCAATGAAGTATCCAAAAGTGCTGTAACTTAAGACATTTTGCAAGTTATGAATGGTTGTTATCAACTCCACAACTTCCGATTTGGAGTGGGGACCTACGCAAGAGCGGAGCATTGGGCAGCTGAGGGCTGTCATCGGTCTTGACAAGTTTGTTTTCATCGCCCAACTTGCCGATGGCCCTGGGGAAACTCTTGCCGAAGAAATTCCCAGTGGAGCAAGGTTTCCTGGCAGCCATAATTTCTGCCTTTACTGCAAACTGCCTCTGCAATGTATAGCCAGAAATGCTTTTGATAGTACTTCGCAGTGCCTTCTCGACTAGATCATGCCCTCCTTGTGCATTTTGGCTCCACAGCTGTTCAACACCAGATTCAAAAGCTGCGGGGCCGGGGGGACCGGAGCCATGCCGGACCCCCCACTTTCTGACTTCGTTGACTTGATCCGCCAAAATATACGAAATCAGGGTGTGAATGAGAAGCGCGTGTACGTCCAGCTTGTTCTTGAGGCTGACCAATCTTAGATCGGGGGCCATTTCTGGCTTGATCAGCCCAGCAGTCTAAAACCAGGAAGCAATCTTGTCCTATAGATCTTGGACCCAGCTCTGCAACCTCGCTATCCAGTGCGATCAGCCATCAGGATGGAGAACACAGAACATGTAAAGATCTTGTCCAGTCGAGGCCTTTGTTGCCTGACCTCTTGTACATTTCTTCATCCTCTCCTGGCATACAGTTCCTGGCAATAATCTTGTGGAAGTGTTGAACGATCTGTTGAATCAATGCTTCCCATTCAGGGGATGAATTCCTCATCAGATACACCGAAGCCTTATCTGAACGACCCTACAGTCAAGGTAAGCG
This sequence comes from Coccomyxa subellipsoidea C-169, assembly GCF_000258705.1. Lineage (NCBI taxonomy): Eukaryota > Viridiplantae > Chlorophyta > Trebouxiophyceae > Coccomyxaceae > Coccomyxa > Coccomyxa subellipsoidea. Next base: position 528,128 of record NW_005178027.1, read on the forward strand.
ACTCCATTCCCGCCAGATGGGGCAGAAGATTATGTTGCACATTCGCATAACAACTGTGCCAAGCTCGATGCGCACGATCATGCAGGCCCTGAAGAGCAGCAAGGAAAAGCTCGTGCAGCGCGTTGAGGGACTGAAAAAGGTACAATCACGCCTTCTGTCGTCAATTTCCATGTACTCGCCAAGACTATGCAGGCTTGTTTGATGGGCTCCTCAAACACCCCTGGACTATCGTGGTGGGCATCTTGCCGCCCAGATAAAGAAAATTGTGCACCTGCTCGCAGGACTTGGCAGACTGGAGGGTCAGGCTGAACAGCCAAGTGGAGCAGTGTCAAACAGAGATGGGGGGCCTTCGCACACAGCTGATGACTGAGATGGAGGCTCTACGGAGTGAGTTTTTGGACATGCGGACCAGCCTTCAGAAGCAGATGGATGCCAGCTGGACTGCTGTTGACAAGACAGATCAGCCGCTGCAAGAGAAGCACAAGCCAGTGGAGGCCTGAGAATTTACATTAATGACTGACAAGCATGCTTACGCCGATCATATCACCCCAAGGATGGTTAAGATTTTGTGTATAATTTATTAATGGACCAGTGCATCTTGCTGAGACAAGTCATTGACCAGTACTTGCAGGGCCAATATGTATCAGACAACAGCCTCCGCCACACTGATTGTGTGAGAAGATTGCTAGAGCCTTAACATTAGTGTAGATAAAGATAATAAGGACAAGAGCTCAATCTCCCGCTGTACGATAAATGAACAGACACCTGTTTTATTTGCCAAAGCCATGTCAACATCCATCCTATGGAATCAGCACATTTGTAATCGCATCACTCGCACATCACTGCACTGGTACACTGGATCGAGCTCGTCACTCGTGATATCTGTGACTGCAAAGCTGCCTTCACACGCTGCCAGAAACGCCCCTTCTGCCTGGCGATTTCTCCCATGTGCGATGAGAATCTCAGTGTCCCTTGTTGACACCGCCTTGAGCGTTGTCGTCAAGTACCTGATGGCCTCATTGATATACATCACATCTGCGATCACAAGCCCTCACCTTACTTCACTAATCTAGTCGCGAGCACACCCATTAAATTATGCTGTATAGAAAACACTTTGCAGATGACTTAGAAAAATCATCACTGGCAAACACCCAAAGTGGGGAAAGGGTTGCCATGTTAGACAGCCTAATGAGGAGTTCTCAACCCAGAGTCACGAATGCTTGTGTTTGCTGTGGTATCACATACCCCGTCTACTGGCCACCCCTTGAATACATAAGATTGTGCAAACAGTAAAGTACATATGATTGCATCAGGAGTGCAGGTCCGTAAAGTTTTCGGGCGGCTCACCACAGGCGATGATAAGATCAAAGGGTGGAGACAGGGACGCAGCATCGCTGCCCCACCAGTGCTGCACCACTCTGGCCGCCACTCCTGCTCACACAATCCAAGAGCATTCTAGGCATGCTCTGCAGTAAAGAGAAAGAGGAATGCAGCCATCGTGGCAGGCGAGCACCAGACATAAGGAGAATGGGCTGCCTCGCCGTGTAAACGCAAAGCAAGCGACATGCAAGACATCTCTGGCCCAGGATCTGCAGTGAAATAGGCATTCTTGGCACAGTCTGTGGGGTGCAGTGAGGAGCAGGTCAGGACTAAGAATATGCAACAAACAAGACACCTCTATACGAGGATCTGCAGTGAAATGAGCTGTCTGGAGGCACAATCTGTGTGGTGCAGTGAGGAGCAGGTCAGGACTAAGGATGCGCATTAAACAAGACACCTCTATATGAGGATCTGCAATGAAACGAGCTGTCTGGAGGCACAATCTGTACAGTGCGCCAGGAGCAGGTCAGGATTAAGGGGTGCACCGTTGATATTGAAGTTGTCGGACAGAAGCGGCAGGTTCCCCGGAAGATCCGTGGCCGTCACATGCGCGCCCAGCTTTCCCAGCACAATGCCTGCACATGAAAGACTCCGCCTCTCAAACGCTTCTAGCGTGAGTTGGATATATTATTGCGAATTAGCATTCCTTCTTCATTTCGCATGTCAAGATTGATGCCTGTGTAGAGTGTGTAAAGTTTTACTGAACGACTGCTGGTGGAGAAAGGGAGGGAAGGCTGGAGGGTGAGATTGAGAGGTTGCTGCAACGCACCTAGCCCTTAGGGCTAAACAAGCGAGAAATAATAATAAAACAATAACAATGATAAATTCCTCTTCATGGGTCGTATCTGCCTAAGAGATGTGGGGTGTTTGCACTCACCGGCCAGCCCACAGCCGGCGCTGAGATCAAGGCAGCGCAGCCCTTTATAGCGCGCAGCATGCCGCTCAAAGTACTTGGCCACCACAATGGAGCTGTCCCACACTGCATGGGACAATCTGGAACCGATCAGACATCATGCAAGGACCTGAGCACACGACTGAGCTGTCCCACACCGCATAAGGTGCGCCTGACTCAGTTTGTAACTGATCAGGCACTATGCAAGGAGTTGAGCACAAGAATGAGCTGCCCCAGACCGCATGAGATGCGCCTGACTCAACTTGGAACTGATCAGGCAATGTGCAAGGAATTGAGCGTAACACTGGGCTCAGCACCGAGTGAAGATCAGGACTGCAAGAAGCAGGTGGCTGTGTTGCAAGTGGAGGGGTTACCTGTGGATGCAAAACCCTCTGCTGTGAACTTGGCCTGCTTTATTGTGAGTACTACCTGTTCATCGGTGCCAGGGACTTGAAGGCAATGTATGTACGGGTTTTGAAACCTGGTTCTGCCACAGTATCCCGTATACCAATATCAGTCCTGGACCAGTTATCTCTGTGTCAGGCATGCCAAGGCTCTGATGACACATCATCAAAGAGCAACATTTGGAAGGAGGATGACCCACTTGTCTGGCCTGCACAGTTTAAAGAAGCCATCAGTGAATATGATTGCAATTGGACATAGTAAATAAAGCTGGACTTATCGGGACAAACACAAACGGAATCTGACCTGTGCTCCCTTTTCCATGCCCATGACTGGAGGAACCTGAGCGTGGTCCCCTTCTCATCTTCTTTTGAACTGTCATTGTCGTTTTTCAAGGTATCCAGGTTGTCAGAAGTTTCTTCAGGCTAGAAATACTTGCGGTGATCTGCTACAGACACACCTGTGGAATGGGTCATGATCTTCTGCTTGTCTCCTACGAAAGTTTTGCAACCTTAGGAAACAATTTGGGCAATAGATGTCTGGAAGGATGACTTGCCATCATGTTTTCCTGAAGTCAACAGCTCCTCAGGTCAACATTAGGGTTTCTCAAATATTGGGATAGGTCAGCGGGGACCTTGGTTCCAACGTACGCGCCATTCAGTTTATCTCTTTAGAAAACAGGGCTTATCTGTTACGTTCTGTTGTTTGCAGAACATATCAGGCGGCATGGGCGCGCGGAAGTTTTTCGTCGGTACGTAATGATCCCTGCGGTTCTTGGTGCAGCTTCCATGTCACGTATTCCTCCGGCATTTCCTTACCATTATTTGTGGTCTTGCGCAGGTGGCAATTGGAAATGTGTGAGTGTTCCTCCGACTAATGCCTGGCAAAGAAATTCATTGTGGTGGAACACCACCCAATCTTGATGTCGTTGTTCACCTTGGAGGTCATGACCGCGCTTGTGCCCATCGCAGAATGGAACGATCAAACTGGTGGAGTCCTTGGTGGAAACTTTGAACAAAGGGGAGATCCCGGATACTGATGTCGTTGGTAAGAGAGCATTTTTCAAGTCTCTGCCCTAAGGCACATCCGATTGAAACTTCCCAGTATTATCTCGTGCTTGACCTCAGACCCCATCACGGGGGAAAAGGTAGCCTTGCCATACTTACTGTCCGTCTGACTTTTGCTGACCTTCCTGCAGAGGTGGTAGTGGCACCAACAGCTGTCCACATCCCACTTGTGCAGTCCAGCCTGCGCAAGGACTTCGCCATAGCTGCCCAGAACGCATGGGTCAAGGGATCTGGCGCGTACACTGGAGAGCTCAGGTGAGCACTGGGCCTTACACCATCCATCCCCCACTACTCCGCTCCAGCAATTTGACCGTCTGATTCAACATCACTACTGGGGCAGAGCTTAGCTTTTTACATTTGGGTGCAGCGCGGAGATTCTGGCAGACCTTGGCCTGCCCTGGGTCATCCTGGGCCACTCAGAGCGCAGATCACTCATCGGCGAGTCCAGTGAGGTGCGCTTGAGCCCGCCCCTATACCCCAAAATGAACCGAAGTCCCCTGAGATCTATCTGACAAGCAATGATCATTCTAGCGCCTTGGGCTGGCACTATCTTCTGACACAGCTCAGATCTAAGCACCCGTTTGTTGGTAGCTGTGCTCTTAGATACATGTTGCCTGGCGGACGGTGCGCTTTATCAGACATTGTGTAACAGATCTGAGGGTTTACCCTCTACGACCCAATACAGTCAGCAGCTCTGTATAGACACCCATTGGGGGGCATGTCGGCGTTGAGGAAAAAGAGAAAATCGGCAGAGCAATCTTGATTGGACATAGCGCTTGTTACACATGGCAGGCTGTTGAGCACAGCATGTGCGTGCATGTGCGCGCAGCTGATTGCGGACAAGACCAAGTACTGCCTGGACAAGGGGCTGGGGGTCATCCTGTGCATTGGAGAGTCTCTCGAGGAACGCGAGGCCGGCAAGACCTTTGAGGTGGTTGCTGGCCAGCTGGCACCCGTGGCAGGCAAGATCAGCGACTGGAGCAAGGTGGTCATCGCCTATGAGCCCGTCTGGGCCATCGGTACCGGCAAAGTTGCCTCCCCAGAGCAGGTGAGCAAAGGGATGACTTTCACCAACTCTTCTTGTTATGCTAGTCACCTTTGTTGGCTGCAGCACCGCTGCCATCTCCTCTATGGGTGATGCATCACTGCAGCGCTAGCTCCACAGAGTTTGATAAGGAAATCTAGTATTGCGGTGTCATTGCTTGAGAATGCCCTTCAGCGTGCATGTTTCTTCTTCCTACGTTTCAGGGCGGCAATCTCCCCATCCAAACCATGTATGCTTGATGCGACGCTGTCAAGCGCATGCAGACATGTGACAGCACATGTCGGCTGCCGGCTTTGGCACAATCTTTTCACCACCGTTATCACCAACCACTCTCTTTGTGCGTGCAGGCCCAGGAGACGCATGCAGACATCCGGGGATGGCTGGCGGACAAGGTGTCCGCTGACGTGGCGGCCTCCACGCGCATCATCTACGGCGGCTCGGTGTCGGCCGGCAACTCCGACACGCTCGCGACGGCCGCTGACATCGACGGGTTCCTCGTCGGGGGTGCCTCCCTCAAGCCCGACTTCATCAAAATCATCAACTCCGCCACCAAGGCCTGATCAGGCTGTGCATGAAGAGGCTCCAGGCCTCTTGCAGGTGGCTAGGCAGCGACAAGGGCAGGCAGGGTTCAGCAGACCTCAGGTGGCGATACAGCGATGACAAGTGGTGCTGACGGGATGCGAGTGCGGCTCAGTACGTACAGCGTTCTGCACACTGTGGCAGACTGGTCTACTGGTCATCAATAAATGATGGGATTTGTCAGGAATTAAGAGTGTACCGACTGCTTGCGCTGCTTGTGCCTCTCAGTAACTTATTTGGGTGCTTGCTGGTTGCACATTAGTCTGGGTACCTACCGGTGAGGTCCAGATGAAGGTGCCACCCCTATTGCTTCAGAATTGATATGTTCTTTTTATTGCACACCACAGCCACGTTGGATGATCGCGTTATCTTGATTTATACTAGGGTACAAATTCAATTTGAATATTGCTGTACAGTAGATGGGGCCAGTCATCCGTAAGGTTACTCCCAGTGATAATTTATATCGATGAGTTACAAGGCACAGAATCTATTCAATTGGGATAATTTGCAAGGAACTCCATTCATGCGGAGGTAATGAGGAGGTCTTTTCTCTGTAATGTACACAATTGCAAGAATGGCAGGCGTCAATGTTCGTCCTATCATGCTCGTGCCCTAGACGGCTGTGAACAGATGTGTGATCTTCTTTGCTTGTGTTCAGGCCTTCTGCTGGCCTTGCACAGTGTCCACATATTCCTCCACGATGGTCTCAATCTGCACCCCAATAGACACACTCAGATCAGCTCGCAGACTGAAATGGAGACTGCAACAATTTAGAAATAGACAGACGCAGACATCAAGGCAGTCTACAGACACTAGGACGAGCGCTAGAGATAATGGAGGAGATGCCTCTCGTAAGGACCTTAATGCAGCTACAACACACTGATCCCCCGTTCCAGGAGCACTGAATGAAGAATGCAAGAAGTCGTGATCTTGCAAAGCTGCTGCATTGCTCAGTTCGCAGATGGGCAGAAGAAGGAGCCTGCCTTGTGTCCTGCAGGGACGTCCCATGGCTTCCATTCTGCCATTTTGGGTATGAGGCCCAGCTCGTCGTCACACTGCTTTATGAGTTGCTCCAGCTGCATCGTGAACTGCTCCTCCACCTCTTCATCTGAGGCTCCTGACTCAACAGCCCTCATCCTGCACAGGTCAATTCTTGCCTCTCAGCTGCCTCGGAATAGGAAGGTTCACAAATGCATGCTGTGACATGGCGGATTTGATTCAAATGCAATCCTTAAGGAACCTAGATCGATCGCAAACAGATCTCTTGAAAGTGGCCCAACTGCTGACAATTATGAAGTGTCTGGCATACTACAACAATCTAAGCCCTACCTGAAGTTGTATGTTGCTTCAATGGCTTTCCTGTATTCTGTTTCTTCAGGGATCTGCTCCGCAACCTCTCCCAGCACCTTGTTTATCTTGTCCTTCAGGACTTCTCGTGCATTAGGTACAACAGGAAGTCCCACAATTCCAGTGTCTAGCTTCAGGCCTCTTGCCTGCAAGATTGCTGCAGTAGGTCTAACATTCCACAACAGACGGCCGGCCAATCGCTGACCTGCGCTCCTTAACATTGCACCGATGCCAGCTTCCCCAAAAAGGCTGCGAAAGAATCTGACCTCTGACCCCAAGCGTCAGATCGGGGTGCAGACACCCAGACAGAGGACAATGCCACCGCCCTGTACGAAAATGGTCTCACGACTTGCAAAGAATGCAACTGCAAGGATTCTGAGAGGCAGCTCATGCAGCCAAAGTTGGCAACTGCAGAGGAGAAGCCACTCTGAAGGCCATGCATGGTGGCCTCTGTGGAAAAGTTCAGGAGGATCACTTTGGAGAAAGAGGTCTGCAAACATCAAGGCAGAGCGATCTTTTTCCGTCTTTGCAGCTGTGTACGATTTGCCGTGTAGGGCAATTTTGCTGCCCTGGAGAAGCATGCCTTTCAATATTCATCACGCCGCGTGGCGCAAGTCGCGTGCGCGGAGCAAGTCATGACTGTGGACAAGGCTGCCTCAGGAGCCTCCTGCAAGTTTTGAAGCAACTATCTTTACATCCGACCTAGGCAGGCCTCTTCTAGACAGTCACAACCCCAAGTTTGGCACTTTCTAACACAGAAGGCTTCTCTTTCAAACTCTCAAACCGAGCACAGGCGAATTATGTGTGGCTGGCTGTACTGATGATCTCTCTGCTGATGGGGTCTCGTTCCACGCCCATGTGCGAGTCATAGTCCAGAGACCTGCGCGCCCTGTCTTCCCTCCTCGCATTGTCCAACTGCACACCAGACAGCAGCCTGTCAGCCCAACCCACAGCACACAGGCAAGTCACAGCTCAAGGCTGCTCAAGGAACAGGCGAATTGAGGTTGCTGGTCATTACCTCGACACATGCATGAAAGCAGCACATATATGATTGCACTGACACAGACAGTGCGACAGCAGCGGCAGGCATACAAATGCCGGGAGATGCCACATGCAAAAGTCTCTTGCAGGAGCTGCTCCAAGCATGGCACCCGGCAGATTGCTGAAAATGAAGTTATTGGCCAGGGAAATTGACTGTATAATTCTGGGATGATGTCAGTGGCAGCCGTGATGCGAGGTGGACTACCAAATCTCCTCTGAGCCCTACCAAAGTTAGTGCTCCTGAGCTGGGAGGATCATTGTACTGTTGCCGCTTTATATTGTCTTGCAAGGCAGCCCTTCCTCATATCTCTGGCGCTCACACTGCCTTAGTGTCTGCATATACCTCTCTCTCATTTTGGGTCACCAGGATGCTGGACGAAGTGCAAATAATCTTTCTTGGTGACGAGGAAGCTGAATGAAGTGGAACAGGAGGGGTAGGGCGCACCAGGATTTCCTCCATGCCTTTGCCATTCTCGGCAGCGTGCACAGCGGCCAGTGCGGCGTAGTCATTGGCGGCCTGCGCTATGAAGCCAGCCTCCTCCTCCTCCAGCTTGCGCAGCATCTTGGCTGGGTTCCCCGCCCACACCTGGGACACGCACCAGCAGCCAGCTCCTGAACATGTACATGTACATTGCAGCGGCGGATGTGGTGTTGATCCTCTCAGAAAAGTCTGTGGGTCCTCATCTGACAAGGTCCTGCTCCAATCCAACCACCTGCAGATGCCTTCCTGGCATCCTCATCCTGGGCCATAGAATGGCCGCCATACTCATTCAGTAAAAACCAACAGGAGGCAATTCCGGTGGTGCCAGGCCTTTCCATTGAGAGTGAGAAGCATGAGAGGGGAGATAAGCAAACAGCAACAATTTATTTGAGGCCGAGGTGCCTGTGACATTTAGAAATACACACCTCGCCTGACGGCACTGTCTTCCCTGGCGTGACCACTGCGCCAGCTGCCACCACAGACCCTTTCTGCACCTGCAGCGCATGCGTAGTATATTGGCTTGCGTGAAGGATGCTTCATGCTTGGGATCATTACTGCTGGAAACATGATGCATCAATGCGGCTCATAGAAGCGTGGCAAATGCTGTTTGCCAAATAGCTCACCGTGACGCCATCCAGAATGGTGGCACCCATGCCCACCAACACATTGTCCTCCACAGTGGCTGCGTGGATTATAGCTCCATGCCCTGGGACACAAAGGAGAGATCAAGACCAGTTCTTTCCTTTTGCAATTGAATGCCAGGACCATGGTATCCAATAAACGAGTCATATTCAGCAAATTCTAGTGCAGTGCACTCCTGCTGCATCAGCATGGAAATACCATGTGTCATCTGCAAGATGGACGCAGCAATAGCAGCAGAGCCACACCTACTGTGACGTTGTTTCCAATGGTGGTGGGTGCCACTTTCCCCTGAGGATTGTGCCTGGCTACATGCACCGTCACTCCGTCCTGTATGTTGGTGTTGTTCCCCACAACAATGTGGTTGACGTCACCTGTGTGCATAGGACTACATCATGCAATTTGATCACAGTCCGCCTGCAATCTGCCAGCATGGCTTCAGTCAGGTGTGCTTTGCTCCAGACCCTTGCCAGGGGCAGACTACGACCCTCGGATCAGTTCGATAAAGATTTCGACAGCAAATTGAATAAACCGATGATGACGTACCTCTGAGCACAGCTCCATACCATACAGAGGAGTTGTTGCCCAACTTCACGTCTCCAATAACAGACGCGTTTGGAGCAACAAAGGCGCCTGTTCCCAGAGTAGGCCGTTTTCCCAGGTACCCTTGCAACGTCTGGTGCGTTGGCACTGTTGCAGCAAAACACTGGGTTAGTGATCTTGTAAAGTCCAGAAGCAATATTGAGCACGGCGTGAGCCAAACTTAATCATGCAGGCATCCTCTCAGCAGGTTACAACCTTCTAGAACGTTTTTCCCGATGTACAATCCATTCTCAGAAGTTCATGGATACTTACATCCTTTGTAATTTGCACCCACAAGAGCAGGAAGAGTGTTAATGTCTGGGTCTCACCTCCCTCCTTATAACCGTACTGTCCCTGTATCTTCAGCCCAATGGAATCTAGCGTCTGTCCTGTCTGCCGAGCAACACTGCCAAAGAGTTTAAAGATCTTCTGAGCAGACATCCTCCCTAGGTCATAAGCCTGCTCCTGCTCCTCAAATTCTTAATCTCATACTTTCCTCACGAACTTCGATACCTTTCCTGTCGGTGCAAGAATACAAGTCCCCAGATTGATCGGATGCTCTATGACTTTGTGTTCCACAGCTACGATTCTCCTGCAAGGTGTTCTTCGACACACCAGCCAAGTTTGGCAACTTGTTGGCCCTTGAGCCCATCAAGGCATTAATAATAATAATAATAATAATAATAATAATAATAATAATAATAATCATCATCATCATCATCATCATCATCATTATCATAATAGTAATATTAATCATAATCTTTATGAGTGGCGAACCCCGGCCAGAGCCCAGAGGGCCATAGGGTAGACACAGGTCCGTCTGCAGCCGGAACCCGGCCGGGGCCGATATGCACAGGCCCAGGCGGGCTTGCAGCCTTGTCAACTCGCAAATGCACCCTTGCAGCGTACAGGTCTACACCCCCATGTGGGAGATAAGAGCAATTTGCATGTGAGAGATACAATTGTATACAATTGATACTTGCAAGCAATTTGCATCATTTTTGCAAGTTTGACATGGTCTTACACAGCAAATTGTCAACTGTGCTCCTTGCCTCCCTTCAACACCGTGTTAAAGTAGTGACTAGGCTAGAAAGGTACAGCTAGCCGAAAGCGGCTGTTTGCTAGGTCACCTTACAACGCCGCGGCGGTCTTATAGGGCAAATTTGGGACGTCAGTCGACTTGGTTCTAGTGTGACGACTGAAGCACGACGATCTACAGCTCGCTGAAGTCTAGCTAGGCTATCTTATGGTGGGCAGTGCATAGCTGTACGTGTACACATACAGGAACCATTCCTGTGATGATTTTGCACCAGTTATAAACTTCTCGCGCCGGCCGTGCTCCTATAGTGTCCGCATGTAATCGCAATTGCATGTAGCTTCGATCAAATCAAGTCATGTTATACATGAACTCATGACGTATCCAAAATAGGCCGCTTTATTCAATGGGCCGCCGTGTGCATGCGCATTGCAACGCCCCCTAAGCTTTCTTGGGCGCCTTGAACATGGCAGAAATGCGCATCTGCTTGCTGGCACTTTCCTTGGCAGCAGCGCCGTTGCCAGAACCAGCAGTCCCCACTCGGCCCCGCTTTGCCGATCTGTCACCAGCCACGGCCGGTGCCGAAGCTGACTCACCCCCGACATCACCGCTACCTGGTCTGCCAGCGTTCCCTTGACCTCTCAGCCAGATCTCGCGCATGATACGTTTCTGCTCATCGACATCTACGCTCGTGAGATCGCACTCGGGCTGCGCTCCTGCGGCCCCACCTGCGGGCCCAGATGACACAACGCCACCTGGAGGCTGACAAGGCGTGGCCGCCACATCAGCATCTGGGTGTCCAGGGGGCCCAGCATCTCCAGGATCCCTGGTGTGGGGGTGCTGACTCTGCTCAGGCTGACGGACGCCTGCTGTGTCAGTTGCTCCTCTGCCCAACTCTGTTTGTCCAGCTGCAGCGATCTCGGCATCTGGTCTGTCTGCGATGTTGCATTGTGCATCAGAAGCCGGCCTACTGCTGCGCACATCATTTGCTGCTTGCAAGGACTGCCTTTGCAGCGAGGCTCCTGCGCTGTTGGGAAGTTGCAGCAGTGGGCTCTTGCTGCCTGGCTGATCCTGGCTGCCCTGTCGTCCTTCTGCCAGAGGAATTGTATGGCCCCCTTCCCCTGACTTTGCTGCATTCCCCTGGGCAGCCTCCCGCTGTCCAGGACTCCTGACCGAGCCGGCCTGCGCGTCAGGGGTGTTGCTGGGTACCCCATCAGACGCCCCTCGGTCGCCCACAGACTGAGGCGATGCCTCCTGTGCTGGCGGCTGGGCGGAAGCTGCGTCCGGCGCCTGATCAGGCGGCGGCCCTTGAGGCGGGGCCTTTGCCGCCGCGCGCTTGAACATCTGCGCGATGCTGGGCTGCTGCGGGCCGCTCTTCTTGGGCTTGGGCGCCTCTGGCAGAGCTGCCCCGCCATCGCCTGCAACAATTCATCCCTCTTTACTAACACTGTTTTTGCACGCTCTCCCTGCCAGGTACGTCTATAGACAAGCTGCAAATATCGGCTGCCAAAGATTCCTGCCCCTTGATGGACTCGCCAGACCCAAGCAACACCCAATCAACAGTGGGCACGGTGCTCAGTATTCGTACCCCGCAGCACAAGCCAGCTTGTCAGTCCCGAGACTGAATTCTTTGAAGTAAGCGGCCTGGCCCGGGCTCAGTTGTCTAGCAACAGCAGTAGCAAGCCAGCGTAAATGCACAGATGCACCTTTTTTCTGGTGTTTCACAGTGCCACTTTGCATATTCAAATGGTGGGCTGAAATGCACCTGTAGCGCTGGTGAGGAAGCGGCTGATGGCACCCTGGTCATCGCTCAAAGGCAGGGTGTAGAAGTCCGAGGCCTGCAACAATGCCACAAAATTCAAATTCAATGACTCACTCGATGCCACATCCTGAGGCTTCCTTAAAGCCATACAAAGCGTAGCACCACTGCGAGTGGGGCTTAGCAAATTCCTTCCTCATATTGGAGGTGGCACTGTCTTTCATGTGTGCATCATGTCCTGGCAGTCAAAGCTGATGTCGACAGCAGTAAACACCACATGAGCAGATCCGGAGTGGTGAGACTTGCCTGCAGGGCAAGGCGCGCACAGGGGTAGATGTCGTGGCACTTGCGCAGCAGTATAGAGCCGGCCTCCTTCAGGGCCTCCACTGTGTAGCCCTCCTTGGTGGGCCTCGGCGCCGGGCAGCACTTGCTGCGATCGCCGTTGCTGCCCCTGCACAGCCACAACGTACTCCTGATCAGATAGCTTGCAGCAATGCATTGGCCAGCATGCAACATCAGACCGTTAAGTGTGCAGGGCTGTTGGCTGCTGGTTCAAACACGCCATAGCCTGCCTAAAGCAAATGCAGCAAGGATGGATCTGGGTCTGCAGTGAGCCAAACATCAGTGCTGCGATTGGACGTCCAAGCAACAATAATGGTGACACCCCAGTGACCAGGTGATAGATGTGTACAAGCAGCACCTGTAGGAGAGGCTGAGGGTGCGCGGCGCTCTGGAGTGCGTGAGGCCGTCCTCAGTGAGGCGGTGGGAGAGTTCGTCGGCCAGGATGCGCAGCCATCGGTCCAGCTCGGCCGGTGCACTCGTTGCGTTGAACGACTTGGCCGCCAGCATTGATTTGGCCAGCTCCTTCACCTGACACGTCACCATGCATGCTGATCAAATTCCCCGGACATATTTACACATTACGTTGCACACCTGTCCATGCTTCGTCTAGTCACAATTGACGGCCAGATTCGACTTGGCCAGCTCCTTCACCTGCGCCCCATGACTCATGAACTGACCTGTCGGTTGTGGATGACAGGGGTGCACCCTTATCACCCCTTTCCAAACAGAAGTGCATGTTTCCTGGAGCCTGGGGAAGGGAATTGACATGACAGAGAGTATGTCTGTACATGCTTCGTCCAGTCAGGTGCTAAACCTGTCTAAAAATTTCAGTTGTCAATTCAGCCCTGCAATGAATAAACTGGTCCAACCAGTGGCAGTGCACCATGCATGCTCACAGATAATGCCTAGAAAGGGCTGCCCACCCTGCAAGTATAATCTGCCAAACGTTGCCCAGACAAAGCATGGTCACACTCTGCCAGACTTCTGGGGGATATCCTCATCAAAATTAGCCAATCCGAGTGCCCAGGACCAGGCCATGCCTCTCAAATGCCTCGGCCTCTGCTCGTGGAAAGAAGCAATGTAGCACCTTGCCATACCGTGCAGTAGGCTTACCTGGACAGGTTCGTCGCTGTAGCCGCGCACGGCGCGCGCGATGCCTGCGGCGCGCTCTTCGCCAAAGCGCGCAGTGAGCTGCCCGTGGGGCAGCGCAGAAACCTGCCCGGCGGTCACGCAGCCCATGGCCGCCAGCTCAGCGCCCAGCTTCCCCCCAAAGTTTCGCAGCTTCTTCAGCGGCAGATCCCTCATCATTTCGTCCACCGCCCTGCCACATACACAAGGGGGTTGTGACAATAATGGCACTAGGTTACATCATTAGGCGCCCGTCAGCTGACATTTTCCTGCCAGCTCTATGAACCGCCTGCGTTCCGTATGTGCTGGCAGTTTTTAAAAGTGGGCACAAGTGCAAGGGCAAGCTATTTTGATGGATAAAGTATAGTACCTGGGGGGCACAATGGTCTGCTGATTGGGCTTGTTCATGGCCGAGGCCACCTTGGCCAGAAGCTTGTTCGCTGCAATGCCCGCCGAGCATGTGAATCCTACAGCACTGCACACTTTCAATCTCCATGCCGCAAACATGCATATATGCCAAGTCCATTCTTTCATCAACACACTTCACACCGTGGGCACTTGCACTCTACCATCATAACTATCACAGTGATTGAGTACAATAGGGTGCAGAATACCACAATTATCTTGCATGCGTGCGCTGATCGCTGGCATCAGGATTACAAATGCAGGAAGCTTGCAACAGCCGTGGCTCACCCAGCTGATCCCGGACGGCGCCGCGGAGGCGACAGGCAATGTTTGCGCCGATGGAAAGCCGTCGCTCAAACTCGCTGCCGACATCGAGGGGCCCGCCCCCCAGCACAATGCCCCCCCATGAGAATGCGTCCACAGGGGACCCCCCGGCCTCCCAATCGTGCGCGCCCCCCTCCCCAGTCTCCGCCTCCCTGCAGCTGTCAGCCTGCGCCCTCTCCTGCCAAACCCCCAACAAACCAAAGCTGATAATTACTACAATTATCATTGCACGCTTGTCCGGGGCAAGGTGCGCTGCAGACAAGGTACAGGCAGAGACTGCCACAACATCTACCCCTTATTGGACTCACCAGATTCAAGAGAGACTCAATCAACCGTGGAGACCCCGTTTGATATAGTCTCAGTAAGAATATGACACGTTTTCCGGTTCCTAGAGATCTAGGATCCAGGTACGTCCAGCAACACATGTAGGAGACTGCTCCATTATGTGGAGTCAACTCGTTTTCGTCCACCAATGCAATGACAATCCAATGGACTCCAAAGCTCCCACAGGATGTGCGCTTTGCAAGTGGTCTTGATGTGAAGCACAGTAATCAATAGCAGGGTTGGGTATTTGGGCTCACTCTCAGTTCCCTCTCCACCATTGTGGTCACATCCATGTACACCTCATCGATTGATGCCTTCTCAATGACGGCCTGCAAGCATGCAAAATTTATTAAACGTATTACTGCATGACAATGCTCTACTCGTTTTGTAATCCAATGCATGAAGCCAGCTAATGAGTAGCAGACCTGTGGTGCAGCCTTGTGCAGGACTGCCAGAATTTCTATGCATGCCTTCCTGTAACGCTCCAGGCAGGCCTTCTGCTTTGTGCGGTCCTTTGTGTCCACCAGCTCATCCCCACCTGCTCAACTCAGAAACGCTCCAGAACTCATTATTTCTGGATCAGCACTTACTGTCACTCTTGCGGTATTATCAAAGCATTATCTCTCAGCTGACATACCAGTGATTGCCAGCACATATCGGCAATTCATTAGGTAAGTTCTGGGACATTGTGTGACAATGAAGGTGGCATGTAATATGCAGTGACGTACCAATGGTCTCAACATGGACACACTGCAGCTCAGGGCAGAGGGCCCTGGCTTCATGAACGCGCATGTGGCGGGTGATGCCTGCTGCACGGGCCGCATAGTTGATGGCAATAAGTCCTTCCCACTGCTGCACAGCAACTGGGACGTTTCGAGGGATATTGAGTCGTTTCTGCTCCACTTGGCCTGCGACAGCGACAGAATCTCAAGACCTCAGCCTCGCCCACCGTCCTGCCATGTCACCAATCTTCCTCTCCGGGTCCAATGCGATACATCTACTTGGCTGGGTGCATCCCAGAAAGGCCTTATTGCCCATCCATGGCTGCAGCGATTAAGACCCATTTACATCACTCAAATTATATTATTCACTGTGTTGCTTGTGAATGACGCCACTTAGGTCAGGAGCTGTAGAAATCAGACGTGTCTCAAAGAAAGTACCACTGGTCAAGACACGAGCACAGAAGGGACGAACTCACAGTAGAAGCAATCTAAATCGATGTGAAGGATTGTCCTCGCATGATTGCTATTCATATTTCACATTCTAATCCAAAATTGCTAAGCTATAGTGCACCATCTGCAGAAGATTGAAGCCTGGTTGTCATCACCAAGCACCGTTTTATATCATCTGAATGCTAGAAAGTAATTACTGCCAACCGCTTGACAGATGTCAAACGTGACTTTGCCTCTGCATTAGAGGTAATCCTTCAATCTTGATGGTCCGATGTTGGTGACGTGTCATTGCACAGCATGCCCAGCATGGTTTCCATCTCTCTGACACTGATCTTGATGTTGCACACCTGCGATAGTGTTACACCCTAAGAGAAAATGCAAGAAAATAAACCTGGCAACAGCCTCCCAGATCAGGAACAGGCAAGATGTATGATATTCCAATTAGAGCTGTGATCGCGCAAACCAGCTGCAGCCGCTGCCAGGGGTGGCCTCTCATGAGAGAATAAGATCATAACATATGTGCTGAGGAAGCAATGCGGAAAATTCTGCCAATAGACCTGCTTTTAAATGGACCTCAGCAAAAAGTCCAGGAATGCAAATCCTCACCAGTCACATACGTATGTGACTGGTGAGGATTTACTAAATAGTATCAGGGTATACCCTGATAAGATTGCGGTAATTTCATCACAGGCATTGCATTGCATGCCTGCACAAGACGTGCCAAGCACATCATTCTGATTTCAGAGAGCTGCTCCTCTTCTCAAAAACCTTTCGGATCGTCCACTCATGCGCCAGACCATGTCATCACAAGCTCAGCTGCGCCTCTGAGGCGGCCTCCCTATCCTTGCCTTTCTTGAACACAGCAAGAGGCAGCACGTCTTGCAACCTGCACAGCCAGGCAAGCATTCTTATATGTGCATCACCAGTAGGCAAATACTCAACCACAAACAGCATATCAATGATGCAATAATTTGGATGTTCAGTGTATAACAAGCAAGCCAGAGAAGAGCGACCAGAGTAAATACGTTGCCATAAGTTGACTGCTTATCTCTTCAGCTGTTCTGAAGATCCTAAAAACTTGAAAAGAGCTACAAACCTGCTGAGGACGACAGACAGGAACATGAGGGTGCAGTAGATGATGAAGGGGATCTCGGGCACGTCCTTGATGATGTGGCCAGGGATGGCGGCCAGAATTGGCGTGCGGCCCATGCTGACTAAGCGCATGCCCAGAATAAGGCCGATGTAGGGCCACAGCAGCGCCTTCTTCACCCCCTTTATCTTTGTCATCTCATCCGAGCGCTTCAGAGCCTCGTCCCCTTCCCAACCTGCACCCAAAGTCAATCTGCTTAATGTCAAGGTGTTTGACAACAATCAACTCACTACCTGCACAAGTCCAAAGAATAACATGGGATCGTTTGGTGGTCAGGCACTGCATCGACTATTATTGTTGCATTCAATTAGACACCCAGTTAATTGCAATTGCCCCAGATGCCTTGAGAAGCTATGCATGGAGAGAGCCTATGTAATTTGGATCCTTGCTTGTATGTCTGCCTGACATGCATGATCTGCAGGGTTTCTTGCAGATCTCACTTTGCTGGATATGCTGTTGGCACGCCCCCACTTGCTTACATATCACTTGTCCAGAGCTGCTTTTCTTGTTCAGCTCATATTGTTTAGAGCTGGGTGCAAGCAAACGCACCTTCCACCACGGAAGCCGGGTTGGCGAGTTGTAGTGCCAGGATGCGCGGCAGAGTCCAGGGCAGCGGCAGCAGCAGCAGCGACAGGCACTGCAGCGGCAGAACTCTGACCGCCACCAGCAGATCCACAAACCACACCCGGCTCACCGCGCCGCGCATCTTGGGCCACACGCAGCGCAGGTTCGCCCACATGTACCGCACTGGCGGAATGAAGGTCGGCTTCAGGTCCGGGCACTCGTTCGGCTCCCCTGCGTGCGGTTCAAACCCCTTTCAGACCCCAGGGGGACTTTAACCCAGAGGGCCATAAGGACTATCATTAGCCAGTAAGTTTAGGGTCCCCTACATGCGGGCCAAACCCCCCTTCAGACCCCACACGACCCTAAATAAATAGTTGCTTTAGAGTCTCAGCTTCGGGTTTGGGCACTTATTCGGCTCCCCTGCGCGCGGTGCATACCCCTTTCAGAGCCCGGGGGCCTCTAAATTGATAAGCTACTCTACGAGTTCCCAGCAGAAGCGGCCGGCAGGGGGGAATTGGACTTATAAAAATATCAATCCCGCAGCCGTTGAGAGGTGTCAAATCAACCGAAACAGGATTTTATTACTGGAGAAGGTTCGTTCAGCAAGAGCATTGGCAAAAGTGGAGAGGTAAGATCCAGGCAAGAGCAGGGAGAAAATCAGTGGGTGATGAATCAGACCTGCATTCTTCCAGGCGTAGAGGATGGTGATGGTCGAGGCGAAGCTCCGTATGAGGATATTTATGGGGAAGACAATCAGGAAGAATACAGCGACAAGGTACTGATACCCTGCACAGAATGAAATTTGCTTGCTTTGTCTTTCAATGGAAGTTTTTCTGCCAAAAACTGGCTTGCATGGAAAAGCTGCTTCACTTCCACCACGCTGTCAGGACGAGTGTGCACGGAAGGCAGCATGATCAGCATGCATTCTCGTACTGCGTCTTCTTCAAGGCATGTTTCACGGGGAGTATATACAAAGGCAACATCACCTGTCTGAAAATTGGCAATCTCAGGGTTGTTGCTGAGAAACCACAGGTTGCCCACGCTTTGATGAGTGATGGATCCTCCCAAGAATCGCACAGCAGCTGCACGGCAAGCAAAGACATTCTTAATCAGGTCAATAGATCATGAGCCGACTATATAATGGGTGCAATCCATTCAACAAATGCCGTCTCCGGCAGCATACCAAAGGATATTGCCAATGGAAGGAATACAACCGTCAAAGATAGTCAATGTTGATTGCATATGCATGCATGCTCCTCAGGAGCTGCCAAGTGCACATTGCCACGTGTTGAACAAGTGTCAGCACGTTGCTCGAAGGGAGCAACTGACCTGCCTGACCTGAGTGTCATGTGGGAGCAGGCAGGTGGGCAGGGCAGCTCACCTTCGTTGGTGATGCGGTGGCTGACGCGATGGAGCACAAACATGGACAGGTCTGTGAGGGCAAAGATGAGGATGAGCGGCCAGAAGTTCTTGTAGAGGATGTTGACTGTATCCTTGAGCAACTCAACTGCAGTCAGCGGCATGTGCCTGCGTGCACACATCACCTTCAAATTTGGACTTCCCCACCTTCGAAGTCCCTTTTCGAGAACTTTGGGACTGATGTCGAAGTCTCTTTCCACCAGGAAGGGGGGTTGTTGCTGTTGTGTATTGAAAGGGGTGTTTTTTATACTATTGTAATTGCATTTTAGAGACCTGTTGGGAACCACCAGAAGGGGTGTTTTAGTGAGGGCGCACTTTGTCTGGTTTGCCACCTTATCGCTGATTTCCGTCTCACCGGAGCCTCTGGACTCTGGGTTCTGAGATGTATCTGATTCGACTTTCGACAATTCTCTCTTGAACGATTCCTTATCATCCCCACCCAAGCTCCCAGCTGCTGCCCTCAGGAGAGTGTGTCTCAAACTGCAGGAACGAAGTCTTTGGTTCAGTGTCAGCGAGTAAAGATGATCTGAGTTCTGTAAAGACATTTCCTCTGTACACTCCACAGCATTCAACGTCCTTCACCTGTCTTTTTCGTGCTGCCGAGAGGGCACCAAAACACCCGTTCCTCTATGCTGGGGCATTCCGCTCTTTCGGGAAGTGGCCGTAACATGTTTTCTGGAAGTAAAAGTACTGGATGTGTGAGTCACATGCCGATCATGAATCTGGGGCTGACAGCTGAGCACACAAGACCGCATCTTGTGCGATGTGTCAGCTATGATTGCTAGCACGACATCTGCATGCCATGCACACAGAGGTCTATATCGGCTTCAGGACACATTGCTCGAAGTCGCCTGCAGCTAATTGCGATTGGAGTCCAATCATCGGACATTTGATAAGACAGCAGTGCTTCAGTTTTGGGAGGCATCGGTTCGACGGCGTGGAATGAGAAGCTGCCCAAGCTATGCGAGAAGCTGGTCTCTCCTGAAGCCATGATGTTGACATCATAACATACCATCACAAGTCAACCTAGAAGCGTAATAGAATGTTTGCGAAGCTTCATCTAATCGAAAAATCGTGTCATTGCAGCTTGGTTGGGCGCACTTACACAGCTAGAGGACAAGGTCACTTTCTGTCGAAGCCAGCGAAACAAACGTATTCTAGGAAGTTTGGAAGTTCGCCGACAGTGTCAGTGATGGGTTTCTTTTCCAAAATCTTCGGGAATGGCGAGAGCACGACGGTGCGAGATTCGATCTGATCGAAGCTCTAGCAGCTTGACACGGCACATGGCAGGGCCTTTACCAGACTGTTTGTGCGCACAGGGCAGCAAGGAGGACACACTGGCGTGGGCAAGGAGAGCAAAGCCTACATGTGACCCAGCACCCTCAGCAGCGCCTCCAGGCCAACAACTTGGCACGTTTGCAGGTCAGCAAAAACCTGCCTAGCTACTAGACATACCATTCCTAGATGCTAGGCGTTGTCTGATCTGCTGCTGGGACCATATCCAGATTATCCACTGTCAGCAAAATCGTTGCTTCACTGCTGTAACTGCTGTGCTCGTACATGCACACCTGTGTTGGCAATAGCAACTGTGAAATGATCTCTAATTAATGCTTTGGGAGCAGGTGGCTGTTTTTGGGGACTGGAGCTGGCCTATCAGCGGGTGCCGGGTGTTATAAAAACCTCAGTCGGCTACACAGGCGGCCACGACCCCTGCCCAACATACAACTCTGTTTGCGGCGGCAGCACGGGCCATACAGAGGCCGTGCAGGTGGGTGCTTTCACAACCTCACCATGCTCACATTGAGTATAACAATCTCAGGCCATCAAATGGCATATCAAGCACTGCAGTTACCAACAATTCTCGTCAAAGCCTTGGCCTTTTCTGGTGGGTGCCTTTCTGTGATCGTCCTCACGCCTTAGATAGATGGTTCCTGAGATGGTTCCTGAGATGTATGGATGTAATGGAGTGAAAACTTAGATTCCCAAAATGAGGCACAGGCCCACGATCCAATTCATTCGCTTGGCTTTCCCAGCACCAGATCAGGTTTTCCCCTGGCTACCTTTCTGGGATTGCATTCTTTGGCAAAAACTGCCGCAGTTGTGTTCTAGACATCTGACATCTTCAATGTGCACCTCGGGAGGACCCGTAACCGCTTCTGTAGTTCACTTTGGGAAGTTGGGGTGATGTCGTGGCCGTGATGTGTATCAGAATCTCGTACAATTTTAGGTGGGATGCACTCGACTGTGAAAGTTGAGTTCATACCCGAGAGCTACAGATTGCCCCATGTTGGGGTTTTCTTGCTTTGATTTCCTGTCGTATACTTGGTCGTTCACATGGGGAGCAGGTCTCCAGAGGCCGGTCGCCCAGAAAACTGGAACGTCCTGAGCAACGTGAGCTTTTCCATTGAGCTGCTAGATTCGTTTTGCTGCGTATAGCTGTTGTATCACCTTGTGGGGATGCCGGTGAGAAGGCATCATTGTGAGGGTCCTAAGCGTTATTTTGGATTCTCAGGTGGTTTATGACCCGAGCGAGGTGAATTATGAGCGGCTGCTGGACACCTTCTTTGCACACGTGGACCCCACTACGAAGAACAGGCAGGGCAACGACGTGGGCACCCAGTACAGGAGCGCCATATTTTACCATACGCCTGAACAGAAGGCTGAAGCGGAGAAGGTGTGTTGATGTGTGCATCACATGGGTAATGATACCTTGCATGAGAGCGTATGCAACGCATGCGATCCTCAGGATGAAAGGGCGTGTTCATAACAATCACTTGCAGCTCAAGAATGCTTGATATGGATTATATACTAGGGAGCTGAGTGCGCACCCCCACTGTTGAATTGTGAATGACGGGAACTGCTGCTTACAGTGCCTAGAGAACTCTTCTGAGGAGTCCCTGATCAGGCAAGTCTTGGGTCTGCTGCAGGCATTTGAGGAGGTGAATGAGAAGCTGGCCAACAGGGCGTTCAGGCCAGTCAGGGGGGACAAGGTGGTGGTGGAGTTGAAGGAAGCTGGCTTGTACTACGTGGCCGAGAAATATCACCAGCAGTACCTTGCAAAAGGTGGCCGCATGGGCCGGGGCCAATCGGCAGAGAAAGGCTGTACAGACAAAATTCGGTGCTACGGATAATTGCTAGTACCGGCAATGACTCTGACAATATTGACACTTTGACAGTGAGCAATTTCCCCCAGCATTCCCCAATCCGCCAGCTAGGCTCCCTAGCTGTGGGCGTTGGTGGGCCCATGGGGGCAATTGGTGGGTCTGATATGGGGAAGCCACCATCAGTCATTGTGCTTGCCAGGTATAACCCCCCACTGGAAATGCATTGCTAAAGTTGCTGGTGCTTGCATTAGATGTTCAGAATTTGTCTGCCCCATTCATGGTGTGACGTCATCCTAGCCATGGCGCTGGCTTCTGGAATTTTGTGCTGCCGACTTTAATAAGCTGTTGAGTGTCACAGAGTCACACGGTGCCTATTAGATAAGCCTGTCAGTGAGCCCCATCATTCCTGTTGAACTGGAGCGTGATGGTCAGGTGCAGGCTGAATCAATGAGTCATTCGGAACGCTTCCAACGCGTGTAATATCATATTACTAATATACGCCACACTTCTCGTAGAGCGCTCGTGCCATCTAGCTATTCAGGTAGTATCGCGCTATTCATGACTCACCGAATGCATGCCTGCCAGGCAGAGCCGGCGGCCGATAAAAAAATGAATTTTGAGCACACCAAAGGCAGGTCTTTGCTGGCATGTATTTATATATTCAAAGTTACAGGATTAACTGATCAGACTCCGAGTCTGAGTCGGAGTCCGAGTCATGAATCATGAGTGAGCTGGTGGGTCCAGCCGTCTAGACCTGTGTAAACATCCAACAGAACCTTAAGTTCGCCAAACTGGGGAGAGACAGGATCCATGTGTGGATCATCTCTAGTTCTGGGAAAAGTGGTGGCTCATGGGTTGGTTTGGGCTCTGGGATGAAACGCTTACACTTCCACTAGATTGCCTATTTTGGTAACTTTCGGCTCGATCTTGTGCAAAGCCACAGATCTAATCCGCCTTAGAGAACCAGGTAGTTCCAAGATTCTCTGATAGACGAAAATTGATTATGGGCATGGGATCTTTGGGGCTGCGCTGCTGAAGAACTTTTCACACCCCGACATCCTGCTCTCGGCTCTGATCCGACATCCCTCTTCGTCATCGTTTTCTTGGTGAGATGTACTTACTTTAACAGAAAATTGGTTGTTGAGATGTATGGATGCAAATGAAGTCAACACTCAGATTCCCAAAATGAGGCACAGGCCCACGGTGCCATTCATCCGCTTGGCATTCCAAGCATCAGATCAGGTTTTCCCCCGGCTACCTTTCTGGATTGCAGCCTTTGGCAAAATTTGTCGCAGTTGTGTTCTAGAGATCTAACATCTTGAATAGGCGTCTCGGGAGGACCCGTAACCGCTTCTGTAGTACACTTTGGGAAGTTGGGGTGACGTCGTGGCCGTGAAGTGTATGGGAATCTCGTACAATCTTAGGTGGGATGCACTCGGCTGTGAAATTTGAGTACATATCTGAGAGCTACAGTTTGCCCCATGTTGGGTTTTTCTCGCTTTAGTTTCCTGTCGTATACTTGGTCGGTCACTTGGGGAGCAGGATTCCAGAGACCAGTCGCCCAGAAAACTGGAACATCCTGAGAAATGTGAGCTTTTCATCGTGCTGCTAGAATCTTCTATCACATCAGGCTTGTATATGACCCTGTTGGCACCGCGGTCACTGGGCGTCTTGTCCAGGGTTTTGGCTTGGGCGCACAGCGCCGTTGCATATATCGCAGCAATGCAGCTTCCAGGATTCAGAGATGGTGTTTCTCATGTATTTCACTTTCTGCGTAGGGATGGCCATCAATCGTGGAGCGGAGGAGCTGTACCTCCAGGAGGCTCGCCTTGAACGGCAGTTCAAGGATTGCGAGCCGTTGCTGCAATCGATCGGCACTATCGTTACATTAAAGCCGAATAGCGATGTTGAGGCCCTAAGCGAGACATCGAAGAGGGCCGTGCGAAGGCTGTGCGGCTTCTGGGACAGGTGCAAAGGCCGATCAAGCTTTTACGTTCGTCGTGGGATTGCCCTGCCTGCTTTCCCAGTGTCATCGTGTCTGCATGTGTGTCCCCTGCCATATGTATGTTTTCCTGGTTCAGTTGTTATTCAGCTTTATTGCTCAGGTTTACCATCTGCCCCACCACAGGGTGGTGTTGCTGCACCAGAACGGCCAGCTGCGCGTTGACTTCTTTGCCCCAGAGTCACCTTGGAGGGAACGTGGCCGCCAGTTCAGGCAGCTCATGGAGCCCCTTGACACCAAGCTCATGCAACAGGAGGGCCAGGTGCTTCTCCATTGCGCCCTAGCCTGTTCACACACTGCCCCGGCTGTCAAAATCCTGCTCTGTCTTGGACCGGCCAGATCCAAGCAAGATTCATGCAAGTGCGGGCACGGCGTTCAGTATCAACACTGACGGGGCCAAAGGCTGACTATCTCAAGAAAAGACCCTGCAGCAGTGTCTGATGGTATTGTGGGTGCAAGCTTGTGACGTTGTGTGCATGCCCGCAGATGCGGAGGTCCTACTCTGGCGGCATCCTGCACCGCCCCGAGCGCTACAAATTCCTGGAGGCCCAAGAGGCCGACGACAGCCCCAGGTGGCGCTCAGGTGCAACCGATGCCCTGGCACCCCTTCTCCTCACCCAAGAGTTCCCCGCCCCAAAGATCACACCATGCCTCCAAGAAGGGACAGGCAACCAGGAAAGTCCTGCAGACACCTTAATGCAATTGCGCGAGCCACGGTGTGCACACACCGCGCTACTGAAATGTTGATGATTCAGCAGTCATTGGGTGTCTGACATCTGCCTTCCTGGTGCAACACAGGTGCGTCGGCACCTATCACAGCGCTGCTGGCTGAGCGCAGAGCAGCGCTGCGCAGCATCGACGTCGAGGCGCTGCAGGCGCGCGCGGCCTCGCTCGGTAACCAGCCCGGGCTGGCCGCCACGGCCGCGGCAGCGGCCGTTGCCGGGGCGCCTCGCCGGGCGGCCAGCCTGAGCGCAGGGAACGCCGCCGCGTTCGAGCGGGTCTCCCGCCACGACCGCACCGCCGCGCAGCTGCAGTCGCAGCTCGCGGCCGAGGCCGCGGCCTTCGTCAGCGCCCGGGCGGCGCACACCACCGCCAAGGAGCGGTTCCTCGCCGCCGGCGACGCCGCCGGCGCGCTGCCGGCCGCCGCTGGAGAGATCCTGGCCGCCGAGGCCCCCGCTAGCGAAGCAAAGTCGGCCCAGCCGCCGCCAGGGCCGCAGGTGCCGCGCTCCAAGTCAGCGTTGGGCGTCGTTGAGGAGTCCCCCGCCAAGCAGGAGGCCGGCCGCGCGCCCGAGCCGCCGGCAGCAACTCAGGAATCCGCGTCTTTCCCACCTGCTGTCAAGCCAGATCAGCACGCCGTTGACGGGGTTGAGAGCACAACCTCCCCTCAGGATGCCGCCACGCCGGTGCCGATCAGGACCGTGACAACAAAAAAGGCGGAAGATGCGCCACCTGCCACCCCGCAGGCTTCCCAGCAAGCTGCCAAGTCAGCGCCGGTCACAGTTGCGCCGGTCACAGAGAGGCCGCCGAACTCCAACCCGCCAAGCTCCCCTCAGCAAGCCGATACCAAGCCTGCAAAGACCATCCCAGCTGCACAGACGCCGCGACAGGTCAGGGATGCAGGGGTGACAAGCCCTGCGAAGGAACAGGCCCCACAAGAGGCTGCGGCGCCCCTGATGGTGCCAGCGACCTCTGCCAAGGAGCCAGAGCTTGTGAGCGCCCCCAGTTGGGCCCCCACAACCCCTGACCAGAGCATGGAAGCGCTCCCCACCAGCATCAAGCCTGAGTGTAAGTCCCCTCTTTCGCCCCTTCCTATCTGCATGCAGCTTAGAAACAGTCACATCTTGTAAGTGCAAAACCTGGACCAATGTTAGGAGACGTCAATTCGGCTGTGCTATGTGTAAGGTACAATGCTCACTGCAGCACAGCAACTTGTTGTCAATAAGAGCCAGCCACAGGCAGGATTGGCGCAGGCGCAAGTGTTTTGCAAGTTCCTTGTAGGTTTCTCTACACCAGAGCTTCCGTTCAAGCAGTGTGTGGCAATGTTAAGGAGAATTGAAGCGCTGCTCCGCATGCATGCAGGGGCGCCCAGTAGCCTGACAAAGATGCCCTCAGCCGAGTCATTGAAGCTGGCTTTTCCACTGCAACCGTCCAACTTCTGCCGCATCCCAAGCCTTGTGGACCAACTTGAGTCTGAGGACCCTGTCGCCAAAACAGGCGCCGCATGGGCCCTGCATGACCTGGCCAAGGGGCAGCCTGCCAAGAACACAGGTCAGTCATATAGTCATATCACATTCCAGGCAATCTGGGAGATATCCGATGCCGGACTGTGATTCTCAGAGTCAGCATGCAAACATTAGGAAGCAGTTGCATGCGGAATAAACTGCTGTGCATCTTGGGCAACAGCGACAAGATCATCCTGCCAGAAGAATCCTGCATCACGCTAAGTCAACGAAGGGTATGAAATAAAGAAGCATACTTGTTCCTGAAGTACTACAGATGGGGACACTCAGAAACATTAGGTATGACAGGGGATATGGTGTGGGAGGCCGAGGGAGTAATTCCATTAGTCGCCATGCTATCACCCGCTGACTCACCTGCCGCCATTGCCGCCGCCGCCGCCATCGGCCAGCTCGCCTCCGCCAACAACAAGGCCTTCCAGGTAACTGCATCAGCTCGCGCTCTTCCTTTGCTCCAGTTTCTTAGCAGTGTGGAGCTGAAAATTCAAGCTTCAGGTCTTTAGGAAGTCTGCTTGCGGAGTATGATTGGGGGTGATGAAATTTGCCGGCCCTCGTGAGGTGCAATGTTCACATTGTTGGTGATCAAATTTAAAAAAATGCAAATTGAGGAATAACACTTGTGCAATGTGAGCGATAGCTGCGATATGTGGCAATTTCCCCCTGCAGCTTGTCTGCAGACGCCCCTTGTCTCTGCCAGGAACAGCGTGTAACAAAAACACAATGTCTGCAACAGATCGGAGTGGGGGAGGCGGGGGGCCTGACGAAGCTGCTGGGCATGGCGCGATCCGACAATCCCAAGGCTGCCGCGGCGGCCGCCAAGGCGCTCGGGGGCGTTGTCATGCGCAGCCGAGTCATGCAGGAGTCCCTGCTGGACGCGGGGGGCGTGGAAGCTCTCGTGCAGCTGCTCGCCAGTTTCCCTACAACTACCACAGGTGTGCACTTACCATGTTGAGATTACCACAATCCAGAATTGTGCCTGATCCAAGCATGTGACCCAGGAAGTTTTTAGAGGTCTCTCTGCAAAATGCTGTGAAACAAAGAGTTGGATCAGTGAAAGGGGACTTTTCACTGCCTTGCAAGCCACGTCTGCTTGGGGTTCTTTGATGGTGCCTTTTTGAGTGTACAGGGGTTCAATCTCACAGAGTCGAACACTTCTTGCTGGGCAACAGCGCTGCACCTTACCAATGACGAAGTGTGCATGTGCAGAAGCAGGCGCGGGCAAGACCGGGCAGCAGGAGCATGCTGACTGCGAGGACAGCGCAGAGCGCCTGGGTCCATCAAGGAGCGGCCCGGACACCAAGATTCAGCTGCTGCGTGTCAGCCTGAACGCTCAAGACAGCTGGGAGAAGCAGGCAGCGGCCGCTGCCGCCCTGACCAGCTTCGTACAGGTGCTGTTATCACTTTTGCCATGCATGCCTTGCTTTGTTCTGATCCACTAAGACTCAGAGGTGCAGACCTTCTTCAGATATTGTCCAGGACCTATAGAGGCATGCACTTTGTCAATTGTTGTGCAGACGAGCAACCCCTCTGGCAGTATTCGGCTTCCTGTCTCTTCCTGTGAGGACAGCTCAATGAGCTGCTATTCCAAACTTCTCTCGCAACAAAATTCTCACCTTCAATTGCGATGCGCAGGGATTCGCTCCCGGGCCCGAGGAGGTCGCCCGATTCCGCGGCATTCCTAAATTGGTGGACCTTCTCTGCAGCTCCAGTGAGACTGTCAAGGAACGCGCTGCAGAGGCGCTGCTGGTAAGCAACAAGCCCACATTGCAGTGAATGGATTCAGCTGCCTGTTGCGGTGACTTATGTCTGAGCGCCTTGGCCCTATCATAACACAAGAGGGACTATTACCTCTCGTCATGTCTTGATAAAAAGTAAACCTACCTTCAGCAACCCATTTGCTACGTGTCTCTGCGGTGGGGCTGCAAGATTTCTTGTTGCCATAAGCTGGCCATGAATTCGCTGTGATCCACCTGAATTTTCAGGACTGGAAATTTTTGATTGGGTTGTCTGGTGGCCCATGCTAAGGGGAAGTTCGCTTGTGCCCCCTTGAAAATCGTGCCACATCTCAGGGGTCCTTCAGAATTACAGCTGCAACTGCAAAGCCCCCGGCTGGCGAAGCACATGCCCTGCCCTGCCAAATTAGGGGCTGGCCTGAGATTTGCTGGGACACCTGTCAAACCCTGAATGGAAAGTAGTTAGTTGAAATCTGAATGATCTGCCCATGCAGGCCGTTGTGGGCAAGGATGCGGGCAGCCAGGCTGCCCTGCGCGAGTCCGGCGGCGTGCCATCCGTCCTCTCACTCATTCAAAGCTCCACCGGTGCCGGGCACAGCCGCGCGGCCGAACATGCCGCGGCACTTTTGTACCGCCTCACCTTCTACCAGGTATGGCAGTTAACCGTTCCCTTTTTGTAGGTGGTACTACTGATCGAACCGGGTTGTGGTGGCTGCAGCTAAATTTGATGGTAATGATGTTTGACTTCAGGGTCAAAGGACACTAGTTTTACTCCCTTCAAAAATGGATCAAGCAAGGGTGTCGGCATGTGCATGCTTATATGCTTCATGATTGATGAGGGGAGGAAATTGAAGAAAAGTGTCAGAAGACACTAGTCTGTGAGAAGACAAGGCTCACACCCAACCTTGGAAACAGTCAGTAAAGTTTCGGCATGAACTCCGTTGCAACAGCATGTCGACTTCTAGCATGTAGGATGGGAGGTGATCGTGCTGATTAGTAATGGGTTTGTCATGCCAGGCGGCGCATGCGGAGCTGCAGGCGGCCGGCTGTATCGAGGCGCTCGTGCCGTTGCTGCACAGCGGCGAAGCGCGACTCAAACGCCACGCCGTCTGGGCCGTCCAGAACCTGACAGGTATTGTTCCCTGCTGTTCTGTGGCCTGTCACCTGTGAAGGACGCAGTGCTCAGACTAGCCCTGATCTTGGCTCCCCTTCCGCGCCAGCATGTGCGGACGGATTCAACCAGGAGAGGACGGCTTGTGCCTACTGCCAGTTATCAGTGCATGAGCAAGTAACACTGGCGCTGCGTAGTATGCCAATTCAAACCTCTGTTGAAATGCGTTATGCAAACGTGTTCAAAAAGCCTCAGCTTTTCAAGCGCCCTCACAAGTGCGGGCTTTGCAGGCTTCATTGGCTCTGTCAATGTCCACCAATTGAGCCAAGCTGGCTATTTCCACTACTTCCTAGAAAGTTGTTTCCAAATTGACATTTCATTTGCTGATGCAGCGGGGGGTCCCGAGACGGAGGAGGCAATCTGCGAGGCCGGGGGCGTTCCTGCACTGCTGAGCCTCATTACCAAATACTCAGAGCAGCCTGATCAGGCGACGCTGTTAGAGCCTGCCGCCATCGCTCTGTCCAACCTGGCAGCCGGCACCGAAGCCCACAAAGAGAGAATCGTCGACGCGGGAGCGCTGCCTGTTTTGGTCAAGCTGCTCAGTCATCAGGTGAGTAATGCAGATTTCTGGCCGTAGAGAGTTCTTGTACTTCATAGTGTACCTTGCTTTGAAAGTTGGTCGGTGTGACTTACTGTACGTCATGCACTATAAGTAGCGTTGGCTTGGCACAACATATAACTGTCGTTGATTTAGTGGCTCCCAGCTCAGCCGTGCCAATTGTGCACTGGTGAATGCCGGACCCTGTGCAATGCCAGGGAACTTTATCAAGCATCCTTGGGTTGCGTGCGATATATCGGGGTGCCCCAATTAGAGGCCACCTGAGGCCTAAGGGTCCCAACGCAACACAAACAAGGCATTGATGATAAAGCACTGAAAGGGGGCACAATGGGAGGTACTGATGACTAATTGATGACTGCTGTGCAGAAGGGACAGGTGGCGGGGCACGCTGCGCGCGCTCTGTGGAATCTTACATCAAAGCATGCGGCCAATCAGGAGGCAGTCAGGGAGGCTGGCGCAGTGGCGCCACTTGTGAATCTGCTTGATGCACCTGCCAACGGCAACGTACACCTGCTTCCTCATGCCTCCTTATTTGCTGTATCATGCTTTGTTTCTATGCATGCTTCCCTGCCTGAATGCCGATATCTCCCGGCTTGCATGGCTGCACCGTTCACCTGGGGTAGAAGCCATGCCACATTTTGTAAGTCGTCAGAACAATGTTCGGCCGCTTGATCTGCGTGGGCTCAAGAACTGTGATGTATACCTGTCTGCAGCTTTGCAGCTTGAAATTATTTGCTGCTCCTGATGGCGTCTGCCATGACACCCATGTGGGCCTCGAAGGCTTTGGCTAATTGGCATTAACTGAGTGTTGACAAAAGTCATGCTCTGGAATCGGGCAGGTATCAAAGACGGGCCCGGCGCCGGCTCAGGAGGAAGCTGCGGGGGCGCTGGGCAGCTTAGTAAGGGGCCACACGGCCAACCAGGAGGCAGTGCGTGCGGCCGGAGCCATCGCACGGCTCATCTCCCTCGTGACCACCTCCGCGCCAGCTGTCAGGGTGCGCTTGATCAATCAGCACAATATTAGGAACTGCACTGACTGAGTTAGTCTGAAGCATGTGTCAATCCACGTTTTGTCTTCTGCTGCGGCTCTGTCCCTTCTTGCTGACCAGAACTGACTGAAGGAGGGTCGCCATCTACTTTCAGACAGTCCAGATCACCACGTGCATTCAGATCACCACATGCATATAAAATGCCTTGATCACCATGTGCATGACAAACATGACATGCCTTCCAAAATCCTTTGACAAGATCCCTAAATGTACCTGGTGTTTGGCTCCCACCTGTGCATCCGGCGCGTGTCATTGCTGTTGGCTGGGTCACAGACATGCTTTGTCTGACGTTTTACTATCATCGGCAGGGCCAGGCAGCGTGGGCGCTGCAGGCGCTGACGGAAGGGAACGCAGCGTGCCAGGAGGACTTCCGGCAGTCCGGCGGCGTTGCCTCCCTCACCGGCCTCCTGCGATTCCCCGAGCAGTGGAACTGGACCCCCGCAGTGGGAACTCTCAAGAATATAGCTCAAGGAGAACGCCCCATGACAGATGCCCTGCTTGCTGACGGGGCTGTGCCGGTTTTGGTCGACCTGCTCACCTTTGGACGGCCCATTCTCCAGGTTTTTGGCCTGCCCACCAAATCCTACAAGAGAGTGCTGGTTAAGGAGTGATCCCCTGCATTTCAATTTTGCTTTGATACGCGTTTGCTTAATGGATGCAACTTTAGAAGCTGAGTACATGAAGACCACATTGCAGATCGTTGGCATTGCACAGGTCTGTTACATGTCTGGCTGTGATCACGTGGATCCTGCATGCCAGTCTCTCAGTGTACTTGCATGATCTCTGGACATGTAGGGGCCGTGGTGGCCAACAAGCTGAGTAAGATACTGCCTTTTGCTCAGCCTCACAGGTGGTGAAGCTGCAGTGGATTAAGCGAGTAAATCCCAATTTTCATGTGACGCCATAATATATAAAATGCGTTGTGGGTGTTCAGGTGGGAGCAGCCGATACACTGGGGAGCATGGCGGCCACCAGCAGGGAGGCAGAGATGGCGATCCATGAGGCGGGCGGCACAGACAAGCTCAAGGAGCTGTGCTCGGCTGCCTCAGCGGCTCCCGCCGCTGTCAAGAAGGCTGCAGGACGCTGCCTGGCCAACATGGGTGCGAAAAATCCCACAAAGCAAAGTACAAAATCAAAAGCTTGAAGACTGTTCAAATTTAGACGCCTTGATGGGGCCTGGTGCCTGATCAAGGAGACAGAGGAGATTCATGCCCAGGCATGATTGTTCCCACCCCATAGCTTTCTTTCTGTGCCCCTCCTTTGTACTCTTTGCATGCAGTAGAGACTATTTTTGAGGTTTTGGTCTAGCTTGGGCTTGCGCTGAGTCATCAAATGCTGAACCTGAAATAGACCCTGCCTCGGGCCTTGCAGATAGGTTCAAGGTTCTGCAATTGTCTGACATAGTATGGCGACTGAGGGTGGTCTTAGTCAGTGCCAGAGCTTATTGCAGCTCTTACTGCACTGCCAAGCTGTTCCACTGCTGTTTGTCCCCCTGTGGGTCCGTGAAGTAGATGCTTTGGAACCAGTGCAGGGCTCTTTTATTAATCTTGGACTGATGGCTTCCACAGGTCTGCAGCGACAGCAGCGCAGCAAGGATCCTGTGCTGATACGCGCTGCCACCAAGGTTCTCAACTTCAAGCTGAGGCTGATGCGCCTGAAGCAAATCCCCGAATGACGCTGTGGGAACAACACTCAAGAGCTCAATTACTGCACGATGTTCCTGCCAGACGCAAGGTGCGTCTACAGACAAGATGCAGGTAAAGGCTGCCACATATCCTTTTGATAGGCTCGCCAGATATGACTCAGTGAGGTATTAATATACCGTCCCCCGCCAGCCGGGGCCAGAGCTGAATATGTATGGCCCACATGTATGACTGTGAGCGGCTTTTTGCCTCTCCGCATTGGGAAAGAATGAGAAAATCTCTTTTGACCGGCCAACTAGAATTTTGGGCGCGCACGCTGTCGTGCTTTGGAAGCCTCAACTGTATGTGCCGCAATAATTTCTGTGACACGAATAATTCTTTTGCCGCGCGGCTGTTGCAAACTGCACAATTTGCGCGAGATATTCTGACCATATATTCTGTTTTATTGACCACCCTTCCAACAGCAGCCATCCAGGCTGCACAGAATGATTTCCATCCCAGCCAATCCCAGCTTATTTGGTATCTAATATAAAGCCAGCAAGCTGTATTGTGCAGCTGACTCTTCAGTTAAATAGTTGACCGTACCCTCTGGGTTCACCTCTGTTCGGTGTTTCTTCAGGTGTGTGTAGCATATTGATGTGTGTATCGGCATTTCTTTGCTGGGATTATTTGCATAGTTGTGGCATTTGATTGTGGAAAGTGTGTGGGCATCTGCTGCTGCATTTGACTTACAGCGCAGACTGTCTGAGGGCCCTTCTGGGAGGACCTAATAATTGATGATTGATAATTGATAGTGTATGACAAATGTATGTCAGGTCTAATTTGCCGCTAGTGGCATTGTTTCCCTGATAGGTGATTCCCTTTGATGCCAAGGCAGGGCGCATTTGAACGTGTTGCGCTGTGCAACAAGCTTTTGAAAGCTTTGGTACTGTACCAGTCACTGAACAGAAAGAGCTGCTGACTTCAGACAATCAGCAGTCCCTCAAGACATGCCCCTGGGGCTTACTTTGTGACAATTTGTGACAATCAGCAACCTGACGTTGCTAATATTGTACTTGTCCCTACCAATAAATGGTGACTATCATGTTGGTCGATATTGTTGTCCTTCAGTTTGGTCAAGAGGTGTGTGGTGTCTGTTGATGTGATTTTGTGCCAACGTGACAGGACATCTTGTTCAATTGACTTGCCGTTGAAAAAGACAGCACTGACGTTAATTGAAAAACAGTGCCACCCAGTGGGTCTAGTAGACCTAGAGCTGTGGCACGCGACGAACAAGTATTTTGTAATTATAATGTTGATCCAAGCAGCACTTGCAGCACTTGTAATCAAGTGTAACATGATGCTGCTGCCAAATACTCTGTCATAAATAGAATTGTAAAGGACGATATTCTTTGGGGTGGTAATTCTGCTTTCTCATCTCGCCGAGCTCCATGTGCAAACAGAATAGGAAAATGTTCGGAACCTTGGATCAACACTTAGAGCAGGCAGAATCTAAGACCATGCATGGCTGGTCCGAGGGCATTCATCCTCAGGGATATCAGGTGGCACATGCCTTAATAACTGATTTCGTACAGATTGTGACCCAACCCACACCCACAACCAAGAATACCTGTTGCACAGGCACCATTGTTGCGTGCGTTCTGCTACTGAAAGCGTCATTCCTCTTGCATCTGAGGGGCCATTGGGCTGTCCTCTGCTGAGCTACAGACATGCAACAGGTTGCGGAAAATGTAAGCATACCGATACATAAGATTCGATTTGACATCTGTGTTTCTGTACACAGTCAGGTGTCTGATGTGATGGTCATGCGTCACTACACAACCACCTGGCTATGTAGATATACCTGTGTCCCGCATCCAATTTTGAATGAAATATATGATAATGATGTCTATTTGCGCGATCTTTATACCGTTTGTGCTACCGCAGGCCAAAGAGAAAAAGAAGAACAATGGTCTGTTAGTCCTAGCAAGTGCCCGCGGATATCTCGGAGATGTGCGTGTCTGGGTTCATATTGTACCCTGTTATATCTGCCTAATTTTAATAGGTGTCACGGACGTCAAAGGATACCTGAGTTACTTTTTGCTGTACCATTCAGATCTCACACCATCTTCAAGACACACATAAAACGCAATATTGCCCCGTTCTCAGGTGGAAGAGCTGATGGACATGGGAGCTGACCTGACAGCAAAGGACAAGAAAGGCATCAGCGCCCTACACTATGCCTGTGGGCAGGGTCGCCTGGAAGTGGTGAAATTCCTCTGGTCCAAGGGCCTGGATCTTGACCCAGATGACCCAGGTGCAGCTCCTTGGCACTCCCTTAATACAATTTATGTCATTGCTGGGTCAACAAAGATGTTCCTGCTTATACAGATTAACATGCAACATGAATTCGGGCGATTCAGAAGTCAAAGATTTCCCCTGACCTCCGTCATTTTGGAATGAGGCACGTCGGGTGTCGCGTTCCTGGCAAAAGTCGGCTCTTGAAGGGCGCCTGACACTCTGAAAATGGCTGAGATTTAGCAAGTCTTGCAGCACAAAGGTAGATTCATATGGAGCAAGCTGCAGAAACTCATGCTCATGGTTTCATGCACATGCAGCTGGCCGTAATCCCCTGCATTGGGCAGTACTGGGCAACCAGGCAGCGACGGTCACATTCTTGCTGAGCAAGGGGGCCTGGGTGGAGGCCTCAGATGCCCACGATGACACCCCTTTGCACCTTGCAGCAAGGTGCGAATCGATAGAAGAGCCCTTACTCAGAATGGAGGAAGAAGAAGAAGAAGAAGAAGAAAAAAACAGTTACTGACTCATTTTTTGAAAGATGAGAAACGCCTCTTTGAGGCCCCCTTACCTGCTCAAGGATTCATCCTTGCATGCAATTACTGCAGCAGCCCATCCAAATCAAGCACGCAATGCCGGGATGCATTTCCCAAGATTCCATTAAGCTGAGAGCCTAAAAGGTCGTACATAGCTTCACTTAGCAGCAAACCCATTCTTATGTAATAGGAGACCCCTGTGTGCGTCTTGAGTGCTGCATACGTTGCAGCTACTCTGACCCATATCAGATTGCGTGTATGTGATCAAGATGACTGTGGCAGTCCCCTCTCTTAATCACCCCTGTGCCTGGGGTATCCACACGAGTGTAAACTGAGGTGACATTACTTGTCCCCTGGGGTATCAGGGGTGCCAGCGTGGAGGTGCTGACTGCGCTGCTGGACGCTGCGCCACGCGGGCGCCACCCGTGCATCGCCGACCGCAACAAGCGCGGCCTCACCCCCCTCGGGGAGGCCGTCGCCGCCGGCCGCGCCGACATCGCCAAATCACTCGTGACTAAGGTAGCCTTACTGTCTTTTGCATGCTCTGCTTGCATTGTGCATGTGATGGCCCACCTGTTGATCTGCTGGGTGGTGGCCTTGCAATGCAGGCACCCTGTCTGCTGTATAGTGTGTACGTCATGGCTCTTTGGCAGAACAGCCCAATGCAAAGAAGGATGCTTCCAGAGGGCAGAAAAGGTCCCAAAATGCACAAGGTGGAGGTCAGATATACCATGACTCCCTGGATCTGATAAGATAGCGATCATGTTGCACAGGGTGGGGCGGATGTGCTGGATCGTCCCAAGGGCTGGAGCCTCCTGCACTTGGCAGCGGCCATGGGCCATGACTCCTGCGTCACGTACCTGCTCAGCTGCAACGTCCCTGTCAATGGTGCGCACTTCTCTTCTGCTCTACTCCCTCTGATAAGCCTATTCAAATGGTCTCTCCTACCATCTCAATGAAAACAAGGGCATCCTTTACCAAAATTATACTCCCTTATGCTATTTAAAGGTTGTTCCAGCGCCCACACCAGAATGGTGCAACTTGGAGCAGACGCTGTGGTAATTAATAAGCTTCCAGATGGACTGAATACTAAATGTACTTTTGTATGAACGTTTTGGAAGTGCTGAGATTAGTGTGTTATATTGTCGCATACAGATGTGGACAACCCAGAGGCGCTGTCCCCACTGCACTGCGCGGCCCTGGCAGACAGCGTTCCCTGTGCAAAGCTCCTTCTGGGCGCCAAAGCAGACCCTGCTCTTGCAGCCTCTGACGGCAGGTCAGCATATCTCGATCCACCCCCCTGACAAACACTCGCCCCCCACTCATGCCTGGCTAAACACTGCCAATTCTGTGTTTGTCTTATATTAGTCCGCCCAGTAATAAGGAGGCCCTCGCTAAGGGCGCCAGAATATGGCCTGCCCCAGTCCATATCGGCTGGGGAGCTCAAAACAATAGCAAACTCACAGATAAATGGAAAAGAGAGCGTTACACATGGCTTAGCAATTGCCTGCGTGTGGACCATCTCTAGTCTGGTCGCAGCTCCTAGCATGCTCTGAGATGGGAGGTATTGATTGCGCCCAGGTTGGCCTTTGACTGCGCGCCAGAGAAGAGCGAGGCGCTAAGGAAGCTGCTGAAGACGTCCGCTGCCTCCAAACCTGCCAAGGCTTCAAGCAGCGTCCAGACTGAGAAGGAGCTCACTCCTGTGGAAGCGTTTGCGGTGTGTGCCTCTCAAACATACTCCTACGTACATACTCTAGTCCCTACGCTCCGTAAATTAGCATGTGAAGGCTTGTACTTCTATCGTGAGATTGCAAAGTCAGGCCCCTGTGTTGTGTGCCGCGACTGCTGAGCTGCTGAGTCATAGCTGCTTCCTGGCGTGCGACCGCGCCATGTACAGGGTGCATTTTAAAACCCAAAGAACGCCACTCAATTAACCACTCCAATCAGCATTTTTGCCGGAGAAGGGTCATGACTGATCCTAGATCTCATCCTGAGCGGTCAGAGGTGACGATACTGGTTAAAGTGTTCCCCATGCCTGTTTTGGCGCCAGGCTCTCAGCGCAGCAGAGCAGGCGGCGCGCGTGCATCGATGGGCGGACATCGAGGACGATACCAAACTGGACGCGGCTGTGACCAACTTGCCGCAGGAAGTGAGAAAGCAAGTCAGCGACCTGCGCACCACCATACAGATCCTCAAGATCCAGCGGGTGAGCACTTCTGCCCTTCCCATGCAAAAAGCACACTCTGCCGCCGGACTGCTGCGAGCCGGATCACCTTTTTATGACATCAGAAGGAGCCATTTTGCATGCCTGTCCAACATGTTGCGGTAGCGGTGGCGTTCGCTATCCTGCAGGTCCGAATTTGCTCTAGGCATGCTGTCACTCCTCTATAATTTATCTTCAGACTCCTGCTGTGATGGCTGAAAGAATGGTAAGGTCACTTCTGTCATTTCTGCATGGCCTGATCATTGTGTCCTGAGGGGAAGCCTATGCATATGCTGACAGGCCATAAACAACCTGCACGATGACGATGATTTCCAGAAGGATGCCAGCGAGGCGCGCATGCCGGAGGTGGTCAACGACGTGCGCCTGAACGCAGCGGCGCTGCAGAAATATCAGGACGACACCACGGTTATGCATGTTCTTAACAAGCTGCGCAGATTCCAGGTGCCTTTCTTTACACCCCATTGCTCCCACTCGAGTCATGACCTTGTACTGTGACAGGACCGGGGTTCTTGCTCGTTGCCCTGGCATGTACCCCTATATTTTTTTTATTTAGTACCGGGGTACCCCGCTTCGTGCGCACATCCCATTCGATGCTATTGTTGGCCTCCCTGTATGCCCCAATTGTCTTGTTCCTCTCCAGACTCATTTTTTGCTGATTGAGCTAGCTCCAAACATTGAATCCAAGAGCTCCAAACAATGGACCTTCAAACAATGAACCTGAGCGCTCTATTTGCTCCGCAGATGGTCATTGCCGCCAACGGCCACCACAAAGTGCCGTTCGAGGACCTCATTGTGGCGGGCCTGGTGGGCTGGAAGGTACTGATCATTTCCCCTTTGTCAACTTCTGCTTACCGATGCAGAGAACAGCAAATATTTCATACCATATTACCATGATGTTCTTCAGCGGGGTTGTCATGATAGGTGCTTGACGCGGCGGAATCGCCAGATTCAAGCATCGCCGCCTGCTGAAGAGATTCCGCAGATCCTCAAGATGATGGCTTTGTGCACTGCTTGTTTGTTGAGAATTCAACAGTCTGTACATGTTCTGGTGACACAGGGTCACTGTCACATGCAGCTGTTGTCTTGCTCAAATGGCAGAGTTGACCTTGCGCATGCCCAAACACGCAGGAAAAGGATCAGAACAGGGTGAGGGGCATGAAGATCATGATCGAGCGGCAGACGGCCGCAGCCGCGGCGGCCGCATGCGCGCCGTCGGAGGAAGCCGCCAAGAAGGCGGCCGAGGCGGAACTGATGCCGCCACCTGTCAATCCCACCCCGGCAGCCTCACCCCCTGCCGCTGACAGCTCGGCCAGACCAGACCAGGCATGCTCTCCAATGCGCCTCTGAGAGTGACACAATCTCACCCATTTGTGAACTGAGGGCCAGTTTTACCTTGTCATGCTGAACCGCCCTGTGACATCAGGCTAACGAGGGATTTTATCAAGGGGAGCACCCTCTTTGGGCAGCAATGCTGAACAAGCTGGGGTTTCCTCTCTCCAAGTCCGCGATTAGCTTGACGCAAAAGGCAGGTGCACAGATTGTCAAATCCAGATTCTTCCAAAGGTGTTCTGGTCAATGTCTCCCAGGAAAATCCCATGCGGTTCTTTTAGATGCCTGTAAATGCAAGATAAAAGCATTTACACGGCAATTCTGTATGCCCTCCTACCATGACCCCCTGGGCGTCAACTCCTGAACGCCCTGACCCGCGAGCATGATCCATGATGATCATGCATGGCTGTTTGAGCAGGCCGGCGCGGATGCACAGCCATCAAAAACATCAGGGGCGCAGAGGCGGGTGAAAAAGAAGGTGAGCTGGCGAAAAGGCGGAGATGACGTGGCAGCTGCGGCAGGCCCCAGCAGCAGCGGAGCATCGCTGGAAGAGCGGCTGTCAGAGAGTGAGCAGGCGATGAGTGAGCCTTTCACCTGGAAGGTGAGCTGTGAGAAACCCCTGTTACGAGCAGTGCCAGCTGGTGCTGTTTTGTACATATTGTCATCCCAAGCATATGCCTCTCTGATCTGCAGTGTTCTCCTGGGGTTGTTATCAGTAAACACTACTTGGACTGGTAAGCGGGCTGCACTCGCTGCAGACCTGCAAGTGCTTGCATTGACTTGCAGGTATAGATAGCATGGCCCCAGCTGGCAGGGGGCGGTATAAATATCGGGCACTGTGCCCACCTTTGATTGGGCCTTGCTTGGATCTGGCGAGTCCAACAAGGGGTAGGATAGTGGCCGCCTTTAGTGCAGCTTGTCTGCAGTACGCACCTTGCCACTTGGCAGGAAAAGCGTGTAATTATAGTAATAATAGATAGCGTGTCGCCCCTGTGAAGACTGTGAAGAGACAGGCAAGCACACGGACCATGTTGGTGACCAGAAATGATGATTGAAGGTTGTGTGGCATGCAAACAGGCAGTGGGGAAGGCACTGCTGCGCCAGTTGCTGCAGACAGCGTTCATGGGTGTAGCATTCCTGGTCGCCATGCACTTCACAGGGCAGCGCATGCCCTGGCACACTCAGTGACTTGATCAAGTCACGACCATCTCTACAGTGCGAGATGGCCGGCTGGCTGCAGTTTGATTGGTGAATATTGAATACAAATGTTGCATGGACAGTTTTTGCAGGCAAAGCAAGTCCAGCTCGGGTTTCAAGCGTGCTGCCCTCTTGGTGCAGAAAATGCATGGAGTTTGACAAGCTCAGTCTGTTGATCATGAGATTGAAAAAAACAGAACAGATGTGATGACGGGATGGCTTTACTGTATATTGGAGTGTCTGACTGCGGCACTGTTGTAAATATTGATGGTTGAACATCTGCATATTCATCAAATCCACGCATGCCGTGCCAAATTTAGGATTTCCTGGGTCCGTTGTGCAAAATCCATTTGTGTCTCAGATTACGTGTGTGCTGCATCCCGCTCATTGTGGTGCACCCCTCTCCGAACTTAATTCACGCCGGCAGGTCTGAGAGATTGCAAGCATACATAAAAGCTTGCCAAGGCCCCGAAAATTGCTGGTGATGCTCAGGGGTCCCTCATAGATCATTCTGGTACATGCTGGATATACTGGCAGCATGCATTCACCACACTGGGTGTGCCACGACCTCCTTGATTATGGCCCTCATGGTGTCCAGGCTATGCTGCTTCAGTCCCAAACAGAGCAGCAACGGCCTGTGAAAACACACAGCATCTCAGCCGTGACCTTTGAAAGTCATCTTAAACTTCAATGTCACCTCAAGGGCTATCTAATCCCCTCATGGCACACCAACCTGGCAGAAGGGCACCATGACTTAAAGTTTCCCACTGGTAACTGTCATGCCAAAGCACGATAGGTGCGATCTTGAAACACAGTGTTAAAAATGTTGTAGCGGGAAGTCGCAAGCACAGCAGCATACAGACTCACCTGGAGCAGCCGGCCTGCACAATGCTCTCTGCCATGTGGCGAGCGCAGACAGCCAATGCAGGCTCATCCCTTTTGCCCAGTAGTGTGTCTACAGTGAATGTGTGCTTGCCCTCCAAGAGAGCATCCCCTCTGAAGATACACATCCTTTGCTGTGAGATGCCTTTGCAATGGCACTTGCTTATAGCTACTGCAGATGCAGGTGCAGATGCAGATCTCACAGCAGGCTGACAGTGGCAAGAATAGTTTTGACAGTGCAGATAGAGCACCTTGCACTCAGCACCGTTCCAAAGGTCCCCAGCTGTGTGGCAACTACCATGATGCGGTCTGCATAGGCTGACATAATGAAGAAAGTGCTGACGCCATCGATATCTGTTGTAAACTCCTGTGTGTTTACTGGAAATGCTGGGGCCATGCCCAAGTTGACACCCAGCCTCCTGCGCTTTAAGCAGACGTGTCATATTTCATTACTAGACAATACAATGGATCATTGATAGGACGCTGGAAGAAGAACGCCACAGCTAGATCTGCTTACCACCCATGCTTCTGGGGTACAGTGCCAGAACCAGATAAAGTTAGAATTAGCCTACTAGCAACAATCCACGAATGCCTTTACCTATGAATTGTTGAATATCTTGAGCCGCACGGTGCCTCTCGCCACCACGAAGATAAGAGTCAGCACGATCGCAACAAGCAGACCAACGATCAGAAGAGACCGATTGCGACGATAAAGTCGCTTCCAGCGTCTTGTATATTTTCTTTGTAGCTGCCGAAGAGCAAGGGCAATCAAAGTGTTCTCGTGCTTGCCACCATGGGAATTGTAAGTAGGCAGCATTCCATTATATTGGAGGGCATATGTGGCAATCCCGAAGCAGCACAAGCAATCCAAATTTTTTGAAGAGTTTCCCAAGAATACACAACTATTGTTTTTGTCAACACACCACAATCCTTGGATTGAATGTCAAGTTGAAGGCTGACATATGCTTAGGTCAGAACATCATGAGGCGTTCCTGTGGCAAAGGCTTCCAAGGTCATCAACACAACCTTTCA
The DNA here is from genome assembly GCF_000258705.1 of Coccomyxa subellipsoidea C-169. Lineage (NCBI taxonomy): Eukaryota > Viridiplantae > Chlorophyta > Trebouxiophyceae > Coccomyxaceae > Coccomyxa > Coccomyxa subellipsoidea. The sequence continues at coordinate 570,181 of NW_005178027.1, forward strand.
AATCCAGGAGGGGCTGCTTCGCAAACCTTCCTTTAGACCAGAATGTATGCTTTCTTACATGTAGCACCACAATTCACCCGCCAAGTCATCAATGCGTTGGATCCGGTGCACCCATTAAAATATCGCTACGTATATACGATCTTGTCCCCTCTCTAGAAAGATCACTCCTTGTAGTCAAATGGGCTCTTCTCAGACTTGGGAGCTAACAGAGGCTCCAGCGGCAGAGGATCAAGGAAGGTGGGCACTGGCCGCTGCGGCTGCTGGCCAAAGGTCTTCAGTGCTGCATCGCTGATCCTCACAAAGTTCCCCTTGTGCCCCGGAACCTGGCCCCTGACATAGATCAGGTTGCGGGCAGCATCCACCTGAAGGAACACAGCAGAACATGACTGAGCTTTCATTCCTGACTTGTCCCTGTATGCTTCCAAACGGCCCATGCAAGCCTCCAGGCACAGCTCTTTTCTCACTAGACGAAGAATCGAGAGCCAAATGATGGTCTGCAACTGCATAAACGCTGCAGGTCCACATTGGGCTCCCATCTGTTGCCCAATACCCAGCATGACAGCAGCTGCATTACAGTCCAATGCCAGAAGAGCCGCACACCCAGCTTTATCTGGCTGCCAGAGCAGAGAAATGACAAAAACTACTCACATGCAAAGGTAACCCAAGTGCGAGCACAAACATCAAGGCCATGTTAATGAACCGAATAGGTGAGATAGGGTTGGCATTAGGCATCATGGCTGCCTGATCCTCATCGCAGAGTCGAGACAGAACCCATTGCAGCAATGGGGCAGGGCGCTGAGATTCGTTTCATCCTCAGGGGCTCTCTCCCCGCGACCAATAGTGAATCAGCACCGTGAGGGAAGGGGGAAACAGCGCCCCAGTTTGGGAGTGAAAGAAAAGGAAGGGCACCTTGAAGACGTAGGCGCAGGAGAGGGTGCGGGTGACGCCGCCCATGCGGCCGGCCATCTTCTTGCCGGGCCACACCTTGCCCGGGTCCTGGCATGCGCCGATGCCTCCGGCCGCCCGGTGCGCCAGACTGTTGCCGTGGGATGCCGGCTGCCCCGCGAACCCCCAACGCTTCATCACCCCCTGAAACCCCTTCCCGAGCGTTGTCCCTGCACACACAATCTGTCGTGAGGCACTGTAAACTAGAGTGGCCCGCACATGGGCACATGCTTGAAGGATCCTAGCCTGCAATCTTCATCTATCCCTGGATTTGCTGTTGTTCGAGATCCCCAGCCTCTGTTTTTGCAGCTCAATGTAATATTTGGGCAGGCCATAACACTCTTAGGCCCATTTCCTCAGGTGCTTCTCTAGATTGAACAGACCAAATCATCAGAAGCTTGCGGAACCATTGCATGCATGGCAGTTGGCTTCAACATTGCCCAGCGCAACAACGACAACACCATCACTGCCCTGTCACCACCCACTCTATTCTCCAATGCTGGGCGTTCAGGAGGAGCATCAGCAGCAATGCCACGTGAAGTCATCCTCAGAGCACACAGGAGACAAAGCTCCTGTAGCTTTTTGGGATCAAAGCAAGAGCATAAGGTGGAGGCCGCACCCTGGACGTCCACATACTGGCCTGGAGTGAAGTGCGCGGCTGTGAGCATGGTGCCCACTGGCAGGAGCGCATCCTCTGTCACCCTGAACTCTGTCAGCCTTCGCTTTATGGGGACGCCTGCCCACTCAAAGTGCCCCAGCTGCCTGCGCCAACATTGCCCAACAATCAGTGCAGCACTTGACAAATATACCCTGCTGATTCAGCAATGGAGAACTGCCAGGCGGCCATGCAAGCCTTCATCCAACTAGCAAATCACAGGGCCAAAAGAGGGGTGGCACTGGCATGGACTTGTATGACGGGTGGTAATCGCACCCGCGGTTCACTTGCTTGGGCCGTTTTGAGCCGCATCCGACCTGCAGAGCGAGGTAGCCCTCCCGCGCGGGTGTCTTTATTTGCACCACCTGCAGTAATGCATTAAATCTAAAACTATCAAGCCATCAGGAATATTGCAATACAAGAACTGGCAATAAGATTCATTAAGGAGAAGGAGAGGATTTGCCAACGCAAAGCTTGCCTGGCAGTCATCGACCCAGAGCACAGTTAGAGGAACTCTTGCTCCCCACTGATCCCATTCCTGTGTCATGCCTGCCTTCACCGCAAGGACACCACATCGCCTGCGGTATCCACACTCAGTGAGTTGCACAAAGGCTGGTTATTCAGACAACAAAATAGGGGCATGTGATCTGAGCAAAACACGCACCGAGTATCTGGCGTCATTGGTCGCGGTCCTAGCTCGATCTCGGTGTCAGAACTGCTCTCTTCATCACTGGCATACGCAGGCTGCGCTATGTGCCTCTTCTGATCGCCACCAGCACTGCCATGAACTTGTTGTCCAGCCGTGTTGGAGAGGTCGTCTGCATAAGAAGAAGCCGCGGAGCAGCTTCCAGGTTGTTGCAAGCATCTGAGACTAGCAAGTGTCGTCCACACCCTTCCCCTGAGGAGCATTTTGTTGGCCAGCCGCAAATTCACCTGAAGTAAACGTGGACCTTCTTTTCAGAGGGATCTTGTCTGCACCAACTCTTAGTGACGGTAAATTGTCAGTTCTATATCACGCTGCACAAGGAACGAGCTAGATGTTCTGTGGATTGCCGAGTCTCTTGAAAGAGACATCCATTAGTGATGATAACGTGGGTGCTGAGTCACCAAGACGTGCCTTCAAACTCACCCTGCATGTTAGGGTCTCCTAAGGGGTTCCCTCTAGTGCGTTCTCTCTTTCTTTCTTTCTTTCTTGACAGGCAAGGTTTGCCTCCAGAGAATGTGTGTTACTTTGCACAATTGCCTTATCTCATTTTTTAATTGCAATTCCAGCCTCTTTCAAGCCTCCAAAAGCAAATCTGTGCCCATCCAGCTTCATCTTTTATCGATTAGAAGCCTTTCCTTGTCATATTGAGGTTCTAAACATACGAATTGAGCACAAGTTGCGTGGTTTATTCTACAAATTCTATAGAGCAGCCATCAGTCAGCCTGGCGTGATTGGTAATAGGCAAGCGTGGAGTTGATGTGTTATATACAATGACATCGTACTTCAGCAGCAAGGGGCCAGCAAGGGCATCTGCAAAAAGGGGATGTTCTAGTCTTGCAGATCTCAGCCTTGACCTCAATGATGAGGATGCGCGATCTCAGCTGCAAAATTTGCCAGTGAAAAATAAGGAAGCCAAGCAGGCGCTCTTTGCAAAGTATGTCAGGGACTTTCCGAAGTGGCTCCTGCCTCTGAGGTACGCATCACTTGCACATCAACATCCATCCGGACTAACAGTAACAGTTTATATAAGCTGCAGCAGCAAGCACCTGCAGGGGGGGGGCACTCTATAATGAACTAAGTGTCTTTCACTGCACATAGGGAGGGCTACAGTCTGCTCTTCTATGGGCTGGGCAGCAAGAGGGCTCTGCTGGAGAAGTTTGCCCAAAAGGAGCTGCTGGATGGTGGTGTGGTGGTCTTCAATGGCTTCAGGCCTACACTCAAACTCAGGGAGATCCTCTCTACAGTGGCCGCCCAGTTTGAGAAGCCCAGGTGAGGCGTCTATAACCAAAGCTTGCAGAAGCATTGCAATAAGGTCTCTCTGGCACTGCTGGCTTGTCATGCAGCACGTTTGTCAATCAGTATTCCGTGCTGTTCACATTATCTGTGAAAAAGCATGACGGATTGTGAGCGCAGGGGCGGCGATAATCACGCGATCCTGGAGCAGATACGCAGTGCGCCAGCGGACGGCGGGATTTTGTACATTGTCCTGCACAACATCGATGGCCCAGGTCAGATTTGCCTCCACAGCAACACTGCGAATTTGGAGTTTTCAAGCATGCGCTTGCTTGGCGCCTGACATCTTGACAGTCCAAGGTTGCCATGACTACAATCCCTTGATCCCCAACAGTATAAGGACTGAGCAACACGCCCACGTCTGGCTTGGTCTTGCCTGAATCTGGCCAGTTCTATAAGGGAGCAGGGACTAGAGGCAGCATGTACCTGCAGCATGTTCAGACGCATCTCGTCTCTTGGCAGGTACAGCGTGTACTAGTAATCTTTATACCTGTACAATAGTAATTAGAAGCGTCACGTGTTGACTGATGAGCAGGACTGAGGGGGAGGGAGACGCAGGAGATGCTGAGCGAGCTGTCGAGGTGTCCTGCGATCCGGCTGGTGGCCTCAGTGGACCACGTCAACAGCTGCCTGCTGTGGGACAAGCGCACCGCTGCACAATTCAATTGGCTCCACTTTGACGTGACCACCTATGCTCCCTACACAGTGGAGGCTCGCGAGATGCCCTCTCTTCTGATCGGCCGCAGGTGCGCGCCTGCTTGATGTTCTTTGCATTGTCTCAAAGCCTTGCACGCTCACAGAGTGCTTTAGAGATCCTCAGCAGCATTCAGTTTGCTGCCAAGATGTTCACCTGTTGATCAGCCACCTGAGCTCGTCAGGAGCATATCCTCAAGCGTACTATTCGGCACGCCGCATTAGAATCACTGGTGCACTCTCTATGCCGGAAGCAATCACATCACTGCATGAACCTCTGGCATGAGAGAGCTTCCCAGCTAAATCCTAGGACGGGGCATGCTGTAGCAGCGACAGTTATTTTTATTATTACTACACGCTTGTCCTGCCAAGAGGCAAGGTATGGTCTGCAGACAAGCTGCAGTCAAAGGCTGCCACAATCCTACTTCTCGGTGGACTCTTCAGATCCAAGCGAGACCAATCAACCGTGGGCACGGTGCTCAGTATCTATAACGGCCCCCGCCAGCCGGGGCAGCGATAGTGCATGGACAAAAAACTTGCTGTGTGGCAGGGAGACTGTGAGGAGCTCCAATGCAGCCACAGTGCTACGAACGCTGGTGCCACAGGCGCGGGCCATCTTTCGTCTGCTGGCTGAGCACCAGATGGAGGATAGAGATGAGGGCGAAGAGGAAGGTCAGTCCACCGTCGGCAAAATTCTGCTGTTTGACAAGTGTCCTCGCCGAGCTTTGATAGCCATGCTGCTGCCATGAATGATTGAATCCTGCTGTGCAAAGTACTCATGTGGTATTTGCTACGTTTGTGGTAGGTCCCACTTTTGAATGGTGCAGGATTTTAGAAGAGGAGTGGGCTCTTTTATCATGGAGTATGATTGATCTCATTTGTACCGCTCGTGTGCTGCAGGGATGACATTTGCACAGCTGTTCCGGATGAGCAGGGAGCGCTTGCTGGTGGCCAATGATGCAGCGCTCAGGGGACACCTCACAGAGTTCAAGGACCACGACCTGCTGCAGACCAGGTGACCAACCCTTGCAAACTTCTTTCTTGAAATGTGAAGGCGGCGCTCTTTCAGTTGGAGCCTGAGGAGCCCATTTAAATATGGCCAGAGCATATCACTGAAATATCCTCTATGTGTCTTGAAAACTCCCCGACCTTGTGACCAGTCATCTCTTGAGACCTTCACTGGGATAAGTATCTAAGAGCACCATTTTGCACATATTGTAGGGCTGTTTTGCAGGTTTGCATGCAGTTTGTGCGGATCCAGATGCTTCATGGGAGCTTGTGCTGATGCTTTTCTTGTGCATGCATGACAGGCGCGGGCAAGATGGCTCGGATCTGCTCGTCATACCGATTGAGGCGCAGACACTCCTTCAAGTGCTGGAAGATGTGGATGCGCCGACATGATGCAAAGCCATTAGGGGCTAGATATTTCTTGACATGGACTCGTACAAATCTGTTGGTAGTGTTCATCACAAGAATAAAAGCATTTAAGGCATAATGCGAATTGCTGGCTTGCTGCCTTAGCAGCAGGCATTCATACAATTGACAGGCCCTTGGCTGATTGATGTTGGGCGCATCTTGTGAGACATACCTAAGAATACCTAGTCTAGCACTAAATACGTTGCCTTTAGCGCATCAAGATCATGCATTGCATTCCTTCGCTGACATTTGGCTTTGAAAATGGGAACTGCTCATGTATGCTATATAGAAGACTCAGTCTGATCTGCTATGCGAAAATGATGTAAATGTCTCCTGTTCTTGTAAAAATATCTTGCCATCTCCCTGTCGGACTGAATGCAGAACATTGGACTGACACATGTGCATGTCTGAATGCGATATATCATTATCCTCACTAGCACTGGACAGCCTCTGTGGCTCAAACGCTGCATGCTGCGTCCATTGCTGCTAATAGCTGGTCAAATCGCGCTCCCCTCTGTGTGCTACCACCTCCGCTCGATGTCTGCTCAGTGGCACCCCTGCCGCGGGGATGCACCCTGAATGTTGACCCTCCGGTCGACCACGCACCCTCCGAATCATTGCTGCTGCATGATTCTGGCCGCATTGGCCTCTCCTCACCCTCACTGCAAGCAGTCAAAACGCTCGAATGTCAGAAACACCACATTACAAAAAGGGCACAATCTCCCAGGCCTGGACCTCTCAATGCAGTTTGGTATTCAGAACTTCGGCAGCAAAAGTGACAGATCTTGAAGGCCTGTCTGCCCCTTTTATAGACAAGCAGGACAGGTATCATAGGTGACTCTGGTCATGGGACAAAGTATGTTGCCGAAAGGATGTACTTGCCTGTTGTTCGCGGGCACGGTGTGTGGAAACTCCTTGGAATTGGGCCCGGTGTACTCATCAGTCGCCTTTGCAGTGCTGGCCATGTCCTTCATTGCCTGCACACCATACATCATGCTGCCATAAATAGTCAGGAATTTTGAAAGTATACGACCCTCACCTGCTTCTTGGATTGACGTTCTAGGGATTGACTATCAGCCGTCATGAGGTGATCAGAATATACATTTGCTGCATTCCAACTGCCATCCGGTGGCATCAAGTCTGAGCTCATCCCTGTTGAGATGCACAGCATAATTGGTTATTTACCTGCAGCCCCTGGTCCAGCGCATCTATTCCCTTCCTGTAGGCTGACTCAACTTTTTGGGTTGCCGCGCGGCCGTACTCATTTGCAGAGTCTTGATTGGAGGTGTATATCCCTGACGCCCTGCACATAATATGGGCAGTGTCAGGCATCCCCCCTCTCAGTATTTCTGTTCGCTTCCATTGAATCAGCTTGGATTTTGGCACTAGTGCACCCTGTCAATTGTGTCCACGGAGCAGCGTCAGGGAGAGGGCAAAGATGCAATCCCTTCCCGCTTGTCAGCTAAATATCAGAGATCTGCCAAGTGCAAGGTCAACATTGGACCCTCATTTATTTGAATTTGAGAACATCTCAAAGGCTTGCCTGTTGAGTGCGGAGGCTGCAGTTGCCTTCATGGCCTGATACCTGGAGACGCAGTGCTCCTCATCATCAGGTCTGGACGGATGTGCAGGCTGCTTGGCTGCCTTCTCTATCATGTCCCCAGTGTCCCTGTACCTGTCCTGCGAATCCACATCATGGGGCACACCACTCAGAATCCATATGTTCCCATCATCTACTAGAGATATTAAACATCTTGCTCTGGACATGAAGGCCTCAGATGAGAGCGCACACACTCTGTCACATGACATGCATAAGAGGGACGCCTAAAAACAGACCTGGCTTGGCCTACGGATTAGATAATGTGATGGAACCCCCCTTTTTGGTGGCCACAAAGGGGCAGAAATGGAGAGAGATCACATCATTTCAGCCACACAGGGCTAATTAGGCGTCCCGCAAGACACAAAAATGTACTGACCTGTCCGCCTGCACAGTTGCGGAGTATCTCCGCACAGAACACTGCATAATCTGCCAGAAGAAGTGCAAAGCTTTCTATGTAATGCAAGCCAGAGATAGAAATCACCTCAGAGAGGCGTTCGCAGCGGGCTTGGGGCTTCAGAGGGAAGCCAGCTGCTGCAGCGGCAGAGTGAGAACTGTCTGCGTACTTGTTCTGCAAACCATGCCAGCAATCTCAGCAAGGGTATTTAACTCTCCTGCAGCTAAAATAAGGAAATTTCCGGGCACACTCATGTCAATCTGCAGTGCACCGGGTCAGAGTGTACCTGAGCAGAGTGAGCAGTCGCGTCCATCTTGTGAGCATCCTCTGAGATCTCATTTTGGCGCTCATGGCTTGCCTTGAACACATCCCTTGTGTTGCTTTCCACAGCAGCCTGACATGCAACAAGCCGACACATTCAGATATGGCTGGACAAAACTGCATCGACTCAGGAATGACGGAAATCTGTGCAAGGAAGTGCATGCATGCTCTATCCCATTATGCGTACGTCGCCCTATTATTTGAAACCTTAGATGAAGCAGATTCTTAAAGATGTGCTTCTAATGTTCCGAATGACATTACTGTTTATTTCGTCTACCTTGTTTTGATTGGCTGGGCCATGCCCTATTCCCTTGAAGTTGAGCACCTTCTGGCCCTTGACATCGGTGTCAATCTCTTTCACCTGATGAAGCAGCATTCATTGTTTCAATTGACCCCTAAGCTGGCAATTGCTTCTAGACAGCCATCAATTGCTGGTCAGACAGAAACAGGAGGTGAGATCAGATGAAAATCACTACCTCAACTCCAAGGTCTTTGGCCAGATCCGCTGATTTCGAAGTTCGAGAGACTCCGGAGGGTGACTTGAAAGCAACTCTAGCCTCTGGTGTCTTGCCATTGCTGCTCTGGCCCTGGAAGGCAGGACAATATCAGGACAAATCCCAGAAAACTTACTTTGGACTGAATAAGTGTCCGATGTCTCATCCTACTCACAAACGTGTCCCCCTTCAACGTTTGCTGTACATTAGTTGCACCAGGTACCCTCGGCAATTGCAACGCTGCAGACACTGCAACGCCCTCAGCTCCGTGAAGCTCTGACACAACCCCGGTCTTCCGGGGTGACGGAGCGCGACACAAGCGGTAGAACACCCCGCAATGTATTAACGTCACAATAAAAATCCTGTATTCAGAGCCCAGGTCTCGACAAGACGAGGACGGGAACAGCCTGCCCCCATATATTCTATTTACGATCATCGTACACCATGTCGCAAGAAGCGCCTGGGCTGCGTAATAGACGCACCACTGGATGTGACGAGAGAAAACTGCGCGACAATAGGTTGTCTCCCAGGCACGGTAGGAGCGCTGTCAGCAGGGTACTCTCAGACTGTACCAAGCCGGTACACCTGGCAAGATGTCGCAAGTTGAGCGCTGTATGCATGTCTGCAGGTTGTCTGCCAAAATATCGTGCGAGTTTCCGAGTGCTTCATATATTTTATCAAACGGTGCTGCAGGGGGGTTCACCTCTGAAAGAATGAAGGATGCACAGGAAGCCCATATTGCAGCTTCCAACAACGTCCCAAATTATGAGCGTATCCTCGGGCAACAATATCGCCGCCTCGAAAAAATCCATCCATGCAAATCCATTTGCGCCAGCTTTAAATCGACGATCATCAAGCTTTTTCTTCAGTCGTCCCCATTTCGAAGACAATGAACCTTAATTGTCGTTGTTGAACGGGAAAAATCTAGGATCAAGCTAAATATTGCGCAGATCGACATCTGCAAGAGGAATGATCACGGGCTGCAAGCACTTGTTTCGGCAACAAAGATCTCCCGTCTGTCAGAGGATAAATCCACTTGGCATCACTGTGCGACTGAAGCACGAAGATGCGGCGAACACGGCACAGACCCCTGAAGGACCCCTGCACGGCATCAGGGTGAGGCTGCCAAAAAAGAGAGCGCTGTACAAGTGTGGACATTCTGGGAGATGGATTGTTTTACAGCATGCGAGATATACCCTCACTTTCCGACATGATCAATTACCCCTCAGGTGCTGGATGTCGGACAAGTCGTTGCTGGGAACTTCTGTGGAGCCATCCTTGGCTACTTTGGGGCGGATGTGATTAAGGCACGAGAAACCTCCCCCTCTGCAACAGATATTTGCTGAATAATATAATTTTGTTGGTGCCTTGCTTTGTGGATCGCTTGACCTGGCCTGACAAGGGTGGATTCCCTGTGCCACCAGGTGGAACCACCTGGTAGGGGCGACGCACTCCGCTCCCTCCGCATGTCTGACGCAACAGGCACATCCCTCTGGTGGCGCACCTACGTGCGCACCTGTTTGCGGTCCTCTCTGCTCATCTGTTTCCTCATGACACCTGTTTGCTGTCCTCTCTGCCCACCCCTTTCTTCATCACATCCATGGCAGGACCTTGAAATGCCTTCTTTGCACAGAAGTATCCCAGACAGAATGTGAGGGCTGAAGGGAACACCCTGCGACAGGGGCGCAACAGGCGGTGCATCACCCTTGACCTGCACAAGGAAGAGGGGCGCGAAGTGCTGCGCAACCTGGCGAACAAATCAGACGTGCTCGTGGAAAACTTTCGGCCGGGCGTCATGGAGAAGTGGGGCCTCGGCCCCAAGGTACCCCTAATCACCCCTTTACAGTCCCCCTTCAGCACCCCTGGGATAAAAGCCTGTGCAGCCGATCTCCTGGCATGCCTGTAAGCTGAAGCTTATAGTAAGGGTGCTCCACCCAACGGTAAACATAAAAATTCATTGGCATGGGCGGTACATTTGCTGAGCACCGTGCCCAAAGTTAATTAATTCTTGCTTGGACCTGGCAAGCCGCAAAAAAATTTGATATCTGGCTGCCCTTACATGCAGCTTGCCTGGAGACGCACCTTACCTCTGGCAGGAGAAGCGTGTATCAAAAATCATATCAATATATGATGTACGTATATGCTTCTCTATGACTCCTAATTCTTACAATAATTATAATAATGATAGTAAAGGTAATGTGAGTTGTGGCGCGGCGGCAGGATCTGAAGCCAGAGCTGATCTACACGAGGATCTCCGGCTACGGGCAGACGGGGCCCAAGGCGAGCCTGCCGGGCTACGCGAGCGTCTGCGAGGCTTACGGGGGAATACGGCACCTCAACGGGTATGCGGACCGGCCGCCGGTGCGCACGAATGTGTCGCTGGGGGATACGCTGACTGGACTCCACGCGGCCTTTGGGGCTGTCATGGCGCTTCTGCACAGGCAGCGGCACAACAACACAGTCCCCGGCCAGGTGTGCGCGCGCTTTGGTCTCTTGTACCAATTGATCATGTCAAGGATACATGGTACACACCTTGTTTGTGGCGCCTAGTGCGCCCGTCATTGGCTTCCTTTCAACACACAGAGAACATGGCTTGAGCTACTGCTCCCTTTCCCATGGGTGCACTGTCTTCAGCTGAGGCCGTGCTTCAGTCAAAAGGTCTGTGTATCAGCTATGTATCTTTTGTGTGTCAGGTGGTGGATGCAGCCATCAGTGAGTCGGTGTTCAACATGCTGGAGGGCTGCGTGCCGGAATTTGCCATGCATGGCTATGACCGGCCTCCCTCCGGATCCACCATCTCAGGTGAGCTGGCCATAGCTCCAAAGCTCCTCCAGGCATCAAGCATTGATTTCCCTCTTGAAGACTGCTCATCTGACACAAGCAGCTGCATTTTTAGAGAAGCTAAGGAGCTCCAGAGAGGCCACGGCGCAATGCTACTTACAAGTCTGCAGAGGGGGTGTGAAGACAACTGTTGTGAGCCTAATTTTTTCATTGAAGGAACTTTGACGCAGCCAAAGTTTGCCTTAGGTGCCTCAGGCAGGCAGTAAAGAGCTCAAGCTGCTGCATGTTAGGACCAAGCTTGGCTTTGCAGTAATATTGCTACAGAACTGCTTGGCTGAGCGATTGAGGAATTTTGCAGGAGTGGTCCCATCTGCCACTTTGAAGACAAAGGATGGCAGATATGTAATAATTGGCGGCAATGGGGACTCGGTATACACGCGGCTGATGGCAGCAATTGGGCGGCCAGAGATGGGCTCGCAGAATCCTCTTTATTGCAATAATACTGAGCGGTGTAAGCGGGAGGATGAAATCTATGAGGTGGGTGTCAGGGGTGCCCTTTCTCACCTACATCCAGGCTATCACCTAAGTTTGCAGGTTCCTGTGCTAATTTGCACGAGATGCAGAGGTCACTGTATTGTGCAGGTGATTGGGAAATGGGTGGAGGAGCGAAGCCTTGAACAGGTGCTGGAAGTCATGGCAGAAGCCAGAGTCCCCTCTGGTGAGACCGCTTGCACCTGAAATCTTGCGCCTGAAGTATAATGGATTGGGCAAGCATTCTCATTGTCTGCTGCCTTGTGCAAGGTGATGCATGCATGCATGATCTTACGTGTGAATAAGTAAGGAATTGCTGTGCCAGGCCCCATACTGAGCACTGCAGACATCATGAAGGAGGAGCAGTACAAGGCGAGGGGGATGTTCCACGAGGCCAAGCCTCCTTCGGGAGATGGGCCGAGCCTGACACTGCCTGCCATGCTGCCTGTCTTGAGCGGGACGCCAGGATCTACAAAGTGGGCAGGACCTGAGCTCGGGGAGCACACTGACCAGATTCTGAGAGACGAGCTTGACTTGAGTGATGCTGAGATCAGCCGATTGCGAGAACTGAATGCCATCTGATCGCACTAGGAAGTTTGCGTTTTGCTTGCATTGCAACAACTGATCAGTACTCATCAGTATTCCTTGTATCGGTCGTGTTTTGCTTGTATGCTACTTTTGCTCGCAATAAATTAATTGCCTTACAATGAATCACATGGCAGTCGAACGAAAGTCTTCACAGAAAGTATCCCATTCATTCCCTTGACGGAATCTTGCTTATGATATCAACTCAACGTGCCACAAACATTGATGGATATCTATAATACAAGCTCACACGGTCAATCAGCATGCACAAAGGTGCCATGGAAGCCATAAGGGATCCCATGGGGCAGATGTGCCCTGGCCAATTCCTGGAAGCTGCTGGCATCCAGGACAAGAAGGAAAGACTTGCCATCCGCCCCAGTCACCACTGACAGCACCACTCCATCATCCTCATCCTGCATCAATCGAATTGGATCAGCACATCCCACCTCACAAGCACCATCCCTCACAAGTCAAAAGCTTCCTGGCCAAGGCAGCATCTCCCCTTGCACCAGGGGCAACACTTGCAAGTCTGATGAATCGGCTGTGGAAAAAAGCACTGCAGAAACCACAGTGATATTGAAAATCTAGCAAATGATGCAGGACGGCTGAAGCAGATGATGGGCTGGGAGTGATGATGAGCGCCCGCTCTACTTCAATGTCTCTAGTTTTCTTCCACTATTTATGGTGGAGGCAGTACCTGTGCTCCAGGACGCGGGACCATAAGCGGCTCGACAGGGATGCAGCCAGCCTCGTGCCACTGCTTCACACTTCCCTCCTCCACATCAAACTTGGCCAGCGAATTGCCGAACGATGCAGGCAGCTTGGCTGACACCGCGTATGCATACCGGTACTCCTTGCCCTGCAGCCACAACCGAGGATTCAGCCTCTCAGATCAAGCATGCGACCTGGCATTAGCTGTCCTGATCTGAAGGAAGCACCCTCTGACATGACAGGGAGAAAAGCTGTGCCTATGCATCCTGTATGTCAGCGTAATTTGGACATGTGAAGAGTAAATTTGCATGTCGCTGTCAGGATGGGCATTGCGGTATTTGCACCTTGTAGTGGGGGTTCACGCGAGGCAGCTCGCAGAAATTGTACGAGTCATCCTTCATGAGGGGCTCCAGCTTTGCACTGCTTGAGCTGCCATCCAGAGGGACCGTTATCCTCCTGTTTCAAGCATCACACAAGCTTGCTTCATGTCAAGAATATCCTCCGCCTCAGAATACCCTCAGGTGGCTCATAACAGGTCTCTAAAATGTAATAATAATGAATAATGATGATAATAATAATGAGAATGCTACCTCTTCTGCCATGCTTGATAGAAACAGTAGTAAGAGGTGACTCACACAACAGGCGAGGCAGCAATTGGGCGCTTGTTGCCCCGGAGGTTGTCAAGCATGAGCCTGTTCATGAAGTCCGGGTCCTCAAATCTGGAGAAATCGAAGCAGAGGCTGGCGCCGTCAGCAGTCTCGAAGGAGTTGATGTAGTGGAATGTGAAGTAGGGAGGCGCATCAAATTGCGTGACTGCGCCTGTCTTCAGGTTGACTAGGTGCAGGATGGTGCGCTGCTCTGGCTTCCAGTCAAACATCACATAGTCTGCGCCCCCAAAGAGAGCCGCCTGCAGCACGGTATCCAGACATCTTCAACGTGGGGTAATTGCATTTATTACACGTTTCTCTTGCCAGAGGCAAGGTGCGTCTGCAGACAAGCTGACATTTGTCTTCAGTAAACCTTGCCGCAGAGAGGTCCAAGATATCTTAGATGATATCTGACAGAGTGACTTCCAAGTGACTGCAATTTTTGAGTGACTGGACCTCGAACGCATCACACAACAGGCAAGACATGGTCTGGCACGCACCTTCAGATTGAAGAAGATGGGCGTCTCTGGCACGATTGCATAATTCTCTGTCACTGGAAAGTCATGAATCCAGCTCGGCGTTGGGGGACTGCACAGTGGGACCTGCATGCAAAGCAATGACTTTTCCTGCTGCTGCCAATTTTACTCGCGAATGCACCCTGAGCTTTGATGAAAGTCCATCTGCATATGGTCCAGAGCGTATTGCTTACCTGAGCAATCTCCTCCCGGACATTGGTGGCCCTGTTCTGTCTGAAGACTGTGTAGTGGGTGCCAAACTGCAACCAACACGCCAAATCAGTGCCATACAACAGAAATCAACAAAGAGATGGGGCTCAAATCATGCCCAATAGCAGAAGCACAGAAATGTCTGCGTACCCCGCTTGTGAGGTTGATCATGCTCCCATCTGGCAAGAGGGTTGGGTGAGCGGTTGTCAGCAGCCCCTTGACTCCGTCCTCAAATTTGAGTTGGCCCAGGGTGTTGAGATCCATATCCAGGCGAAAGGTCCCCGCCACGCTCTCAGTCAGGGATATGAGCTGCTTGCCATCCGGGGTGGGGACAACATTCACACTGGAGTTGTCCGTGAAGCCTGTACAGGATGTCCAGAGGGGCGATGAGTCCATCAATCACAAGTCATGAGCCATCGCCACAGCGATCAAATAATGATGGTTGCAATATCTGTGAAAGTTTCAAGCAGAACTTTTCTTCGTAGAAGTTTACTGCTTGGAAAAGCTGAGAGAGTCATATAAAGAGGCATGCCTTGACCAATGCCAGTCAAACCCAACAAGGCGAGCCACATAGACTTGAGTGGAGAGACTGTTGTGCCGAACTCTGGGAACTGCATCTTTCCTGTCTGCCGGAAAGCTTTGTATGCTTCTGTCTGCACATACCTGCAGCAGACATCCTGCCAATCATACACTGCAGTAGATATTGTTTGCATAGAGCTCTCCATGAAGCTTCAAGTTGTCATGCATCTACTCTAGAACCTACACTAGAATCAAGTTTCTGCATGCCAAAGCTTCAATATGTGAATGTGAAGGGTCCAAGGACTCACTTGTGTGACACCTTCACGCTGCCGTTTTCAAACTCAAACTTGGCCAGCATGGCATATCCGTCGAACAGGTGCTTCATGCCGCTGAATGTGCCTGGGCCGTTTCTGACAAAAGAGCCATGCAGCCATCCGGGTACACTCCCTTGAATGTTGGCCTCCACTGGCTCTGTCTGCAGAGCAGCAATAGAAAATCTCTTGAACTTGAAGCCAAGTGCCACTGTCCCACTGTCCTACAAAGCTCTTCACTGAATGTGAGTTCATTCCTCCCTTCCTCCGCGTCCAATGCGACCTGGCAGGACTTGGGCTTCTCATGTATGGATTGTAATGACAACCTTGAATTCAGTGCTGATTCAAATACTAAAGATTCCTGCTGAGCAACCTCAGCTGGGACGTTCTCGAGCAGGAAACTCACCAGCTCTGGAGTGAAATCTTCTCTGAAAGCAGTGCGCCTTGCTGCTTCAGTGGGGTACGTGCTAGGTGCGCTGGAAGTGGTAGGGGCTTCCAGGGTGGCTGCATCTGCCCTGACCGAAGCTCCACGATCCTGCAGCAGAAGAGATCACGCGCTCTATATATCAAGCAGGGGAAGTTGACTGTCTGAAGGCTCCTCACAGGAGCCCCTCCTAATGAAATTCCTTTCAAGGTTGTCTCAAAGTATGTCAAATTTTACCTGAGCCATGGCTTTGAAGGGCTTGCAGCGCCTAGGGACCTGGCTATCGTGCTGTGGCTTACTGAAGCTAGGAGGTAGTTGTCCTGATGGTAAGCAAAGGAACGTGAGTACACGAGATAAAAGAGCCAGAATATGGATCATAAATAAGCCCTCAGATAGTCCTATATGTCGACATAGTGAAGTCCTAATTTCCCACCTTTAAGAAATGCGTTTCGCTCTGACAACGCGCTCATCACAGAAAATAGTGTTTCTATCGGTTATGACAATGTTAAAGTTGTTCGAAAAGTCTCTTCTGGCGCGATCTCGGCTGCCTTCCAAGTATCCAAGGTACGGGAATGTAGTAAACAGATCAACTCACTGACAAATCAATCTTTCTTTACACAGAAAGACAACGTTACTTTCACGCAGCTTTGTCAATGTGAATCCCAAAGACTTTCCAGTTAAGTATGCACCGATCTTGCAGCGATCGTCACGGACATTTGGGGATGATGACGTGGAAGTAGGCCCCTGGCCGAGCATGCACAGAAAAGGAACACATCTTCGTGTATGGGACCAGGCTTTCTCAAGCGAGGAAATTTTCATCTCGATGTCATCGTCGGCAATTAGTAGCTTTGTTGGATGCAATGCAATGCCTGATATTGCCATTTGTACCTGGGCGGCTGTAAGCCCTGCAGCATGAGGATGCAGGCCATCGGCTATGAGTCAGCAGATTGCTATTTGCTCAGCCAGATGTAGCCAGGTACGAGGTAGAATCTGCGATAGTTGCAAGCGTAAGAATTTCTGTGAACTTTCCCGGCCATTTCTTTTGCGTTCCTGAGCAGGGATTGATCAGGGGACTTGCACGATCTTGGCTGACTTTCCTTCCCTCTCATAGTGTCAGGATGTTGGAAGATTTTGGTTTGATTGCTTGTTGCCGGTGTTCTTGCAGTTCTGATTGCCTGATGGCAATCCAAAACACCTGAGGTGAAGCAGGGATGCCAGGGACTTCAGGCATGCCAAGCCTGGCGCCTCAAGAGCAAGATGTGCATGCGTTGTTGAGGCTTTTCTTGCACAAGGTTGACTCAGGCAGTCCCCTGTCCTACGCTACGTTCCGGCAGGCTTGGCAGGACTTGCATTTCTCTCTCATCTATGAGGTAAGCAGGCCATTCCACAGTAGCACCGTGCTTGCCCCACCACTGGTCCTTGCGGATCCCCTCTCGACATGCTCTGCAGCTGCTTCTCCCTCCACAACTGTCAAGTGGGACAATTGGTCAGGAAGGGGCACCTTCTTTGCGCAGGGCTGCTTGGAGCATTCCACCTTTCCAGGATTCATGCAGTCGCTCTTTGCAGTCGCATGCGATCATCTGCAGGCACCTCTGCCCCGAGCCGAACCCCCTGCAGGACAAAATGATCCCCCTGCAACTGATGCAGCAGAGAACCCACCTGATCAGATGCAGCAGCCATCAGCGCCCGCACCAGCAGCTGTTACACCAGTAGAACCTCAGGCAGGCAGCACAGCGGGCACAGCGCAGCACAGCGTGCAGGCTGCTGCTGCATCGCGGCAGGGGCGGCCACCAAAGAGGCCTGCATCCGGCAGGGATCTGCTGGCGGCAGCTGTGGCCAGGAGCGCAGGAGCTGGCCCCAAGGGAAACTCTGGGGGTCCCAGTCAGCAGGAGCGTGCACCGGAGGGGCAGCAGCAGCCAGCTGGCGTGCCGCGGATTGACAGCGCTGCTCTGAGGGCCCTGCTGCTGGAGGAGGGCGATGCAGAGCAGCCGGGCCCCAGCCATGCTGATGCCTCTCAGAATGGTACAAGGCGCATCTGGCACTTTGTTTTGATCATGGCCAACTTTGCGTCGCAGCTCTCCCTGAGATCAGACCTTGTAGCACGGCTTGGGTATCGGACAATGTGTTTTTAGACGTCATGTGAGTCTTAGGCTCATGGCTTCTTATGGCTTTATGACTGCTTCCTTTGCAGGTGATCAGGAGCACATACACCGCTTGGTTAGCACATTGCACGACCTGGACGTGCCCGATGTGGACCATGCACCTGAGATGCATGGTAGGACACCCATTTTCTTACAAAAGAGCAAAAATGCTGCTCTTTACAACACACAAACTCTGTAGGGGCTGCAGGCTGGAAGGGCTATCATCCTGAATCATCAAGATTAACGCATGCCCCGGTGTTGCAGGCACGGAGCACATGACAGATGCCGGCCAACAGAGTGCAGCACTGCAGGCTGTGGAGGCAGACACTGATCCATCCTCCCCATCGCTGGCTTTGCAGGTAGCACCCCACTCATCAACATGCATGTCTTCACATCATACACCTCTTGCATATGCTACATTGCATGAGGCCATCCACATTACTGGCCAGCATTGTAGACCATACAGTGTCCCTATTTCTTGCAATTTCCAGCAGTTTTTTCCTCTGTATCACTATACAGGTGGGAGCTCTGTACGCAATATACACCCTGCACGAGACGCAGCCGTGCGCACAGAAGGTCCGGCCGTACCTGCCGCTCAGCAGCCTGCGCATACTGCTGGACATCATGCGCGAAACGCGGCGCAGGGGCGTTCCTGACGTGGCCGCCGTCGTGAATAGGCTGGTGGAGAGCCATGCGCTCGTGTGCGGGGCTGTGCTCCGGCCACCTGCCTGCTCTCCTCCCCTGCCTTTCCAGCAGCCCAAGTGAGATCTCACCCTTTCTGCCTCTTGCTTCTCCACGTGCTTTGCAACAGTAGTTGCATGGTATTGCTCTCTCAAGGGTGTCAAAAGCTCAGATTGTCGGATACATGGCTTAATGTGTGCCTGATTCTAGGTACTGCAGCGCCCGATAAACCGTGTACATGATGATATGTGCTTTCGCACCCTCAGGCGCAGGAAGCGGCCGATACATGTAAAGGCGTCCAACTGTATATGATACAAAAGAAGCATAGCTTCGCATCTGCGCCTAGCAGCAGGTGTTTCTGACGTTCGCAACACCTGTCAATTTGCACGTGCAGGTAGCTTGTGCCCTGAGCTTATTGCTTGTGTATTGGCAGGATGGCTCAATTGGACATGTCACTGCATCAGCAGATGACAGTGGGCTCACCGCACGCTAGCGCAGGTTCACACGTAAGCTTGCTAGGCCATGTGCAATGACAGAGTGTTTGTCTCCCTAGCAGGATGGCTCAGGTGGACATGCGTGCGCGCAATGCAATGCTGCCGCTGACGCTGGATCACCTGCAGCAGACGCACAGGGATCTGCGCGAGCTGAAGCACCTGCAGCTGCTCTGCGACAGCTACCGCAGCGCGCAGGCCAGAGTCTTCGCCGCCGCCGACCCCGATGACCTGCCCCCGGTGCACCCCTCTCTGCCGCTCCTATTCTAGCTGTGCTGCTGAGAGGTCACTTTTGCTCCTATTTTGCCTGTGCTGCTGAGGAGGTTTCCGCATATCCTACTTGAAGGGTAAGGGTAGACCTGCAAAGCAGATGATGCATCAGTGCTCAACAGTTAGCTTCTAGATTTCCATCCACAGCCCATTGAAGACTGTGCAGAACATGCAAGCAGATGCACGTGTTCTGCATGTCGCTGCAAATGCAGACAGCAGTGGGGGTCCCACTTTGATGGGGCGCAACGGGGATATGCGCTACTGTGCGCAGGGTTGCTCAGACAGAGAGAAAAATACCCTTGTCCTGTGTAGTCTGTGAAGCTGCATTTTCCTTCAGAGTCTGGAAGGAGGCAACAGCAAGGTTGGCAGCTTGCACAAGCACGAGTATGGTCATGACCATTTGAATATGGATCTGAAGGGCGCTTCTGTGCAGAGCATTGCGGACCTCGATATGGGCCAGCGCCTGAGCAGTATGCTCAGTGATGTCGCTCTCAACGTCCAGGACATCCTTGATAGCGGCACAGGCAGCACTAGGCGGGGTGAGGCACTTGCTCCTGATACTGTTGATCTGCCATGTGTTTCTATTCCTTTACCTCTTAGTGTAAAGCAAATGGCCTGAAGAGAGTATTTTTCTACAATGATGCCGATAGCTCTGTGGCTGAATCAAGCGTGCACTTTTTCATGTCCATATTTGCGCCAAATTTACATGCTTTCCATTCACTGCGATGGTGAGAACTCAAGCAGGCATCAATGTAGAAGGCGACCCTGAGGAGATCTATTTCATTGGTACAGGCAGACGATCTAGGAAAGACAAAGGCAACACAGGGCAGGCCGGCGACTCAGACGACGCAGGAGAAGCATCTGCAAGTCTGCCACAGGATGACGGGCTGCTTGAACTGGCGGAAGCAGGCATACCCCTGGCACAGCTTGAGGTGAGATGCTCAGATGCTCAGATCTCCTTCTCGCTGCCCATTTCATCTGCAGTCAAAATTTGCTAATGGGCTCAAAAGCTCCAAGCCAGTCACCCGTCTGAGTTTTCATGGTGAGATGTGATGCTTGATGAAGATGCCAAATGTTGCGATGGGAACATGGTAAACATGGAGGGCAGCCGCACTCCAGGATGCAGTTTTATTTCCTGCTATTAAATTTCATGACCCCAAGCAGCCTTTCAGATGCTGATGGCGGCACAGTCTCCTCAATCATTCCTCAGGCTTCATCAGGGCGTCTACATGTTTTTTGTTTAATTTACTCTTGTTTGATGGCGGCGCAGGGGCCGGACGGGGGGAAACTGGACCTGTCATTTCTGGGGCCGAGGGCGAAGGAGGTGCTGAGAAAGGAGGCGCGGGAGCGCGCAGCCATGCGCCGCAAGCAGGAGCTCTGGGCCAAGCGCGGCGCCGCAGCGCTAGCCGCCGCGTCCGACATGCCCGGAGGACCCGCTCCCGCGCAAGCGCCGGCAGACGGTCCCACGCATGCGCCAGCGGATAGCCACCCGCAACGAGAACGCCCCAGAACGCTGGTTCCCTCCTCGAGGGATGTCACTGGTGATGTCGCTGCGGGTGAGGCATCTGTCATGCTTGGGGTCCCCGCTCCCGCCCCGGCCGACAGCCCCCCACAACGGAAACGCCCCAGAACAGAGGCTCCCTCCTGGATGGATGTCGCTGCCGCTGAGCCATTTGACTTGCTGGGCGCGCTCGCCCCCGGAGACAGCCCTCCCAGCCGGGGACTCTCCGGGACGCGCGACACAACTGCCGCCGATGAAGCCGGCCCGTCGGCAGCTCCCGGGCCGGGTTTGGCGAATGGCGCGCTCGGGGCAGCGGTCAGCGCAGCAGAGGAGGCGGGTGGGCAGCTTGCAGCGGCGGGGCAGCCTGCAGTGGAGGGGGCGCCTGGGGCAGAGCGGGCGGCCCAAACGGGCAGGAAGCAGCGAGTTTCTAGGGCCGCGGAGGCAAACCTTGACTCTAGAAGGCGGCAATCAAAGCCTTGGCGGCCTGCAGGAGATGGCAGATCGGGAGCCAGTGCTGAAGCAGCCCCAGCAACCGAGAGGGAAACAGCTCGCAGCAAGGAGAGCAAGGCTGCTGGCTTGAGGCCTGAGGTATCTCTGACTGGGGCTGAGAGCGAGCAGCAAGGGCCAACAGCGGCTGCGGCGGTGACAGGAGATGGCAGATCGGCTTCCACATTGCGATGGACGGACAATGTGGAGGGGCCCTCAGCGCATGGAGATGATGACCTGGAAGGCTTGGAGTATGACATGCTGGGCGAGCCAGTCATTCCTGACCTTGGGAGTGCGGGTGTCACTGTTGCCTCTCCGGGAGATACTGGGGGATTTGAGAGCGACGTGTCCGATGATGGAGACTTTCCAGCAGCTGCCAGCACCGGCATCCCACCAGAGCAGCGCGCTTCTGTCCTACCCAACTGGCCAGCGCAGCAGAGCAGAGATAGAGACACTCCGGCCAGCAGCGCTGCAGCGCAGCCCTTAGCAGACCAGGGCGGCAGGCTGGCAGCTGGAGCGGACACGGGGGCAGGGGATAAGCAGGGCGCCGCAAAGGGGAAGCAGATGAATGGCAGCAAGCGCACGCCAGGTCACAAGAAGGGTGACAAGGGAAAGCGAGAGGCCCTGTCCAGGGGTCCAAGCAAAGCAGCCGGCCCCAAGGCTCCCGGAAAGCGCGAGCGCAGCAAACTCGCCTCCAAAGGACCCAGCGCGGCAAGCGTTTTGTCAGCAGCTGTGGAAGCACAGAAGACGCAACCCCTTGTGGGGGCAGTTGACATTGAGCTGGCTGCTCACCAAAGGGAGAAGGCCATCGCGG
Organism: Coccomyxa subellipsoidea C-169; assembly: GCF_000258705.1. Lineage (NCBI taxonomy): Eukaryota > Viridiplantae > Chlorophyta > Trebouxiophyceae > Coccomyxaceae > Coccomyxa > Coccomyxa subellipsoidea. The sequence continues at coordinate 592,316 of NW_005178027.1, forward strand.
CGACCGAGCGGAGAAAGGCCGTCAGCTCTGCAACGGCTGCGTCCGCAGCCAAAACAGCAGAGCCGGCAGCCAAGCCTCCACAGGAGACGATGCTGCCGCCGAAGAAGCGTGCGAGAGCAGGCATGCTGACCACTGCTGCTAATTTGGCCAGGACATCAAAGGATGTCCCCTCTAGGGGTCAGCCTGCGGCAGTTGCCGCTCCAGCATGCGGCAAGAGCAGCGGACGCAGGCCAGAGCATAAGGCTGGCGAACGGCCGCCGCAGCTGAATGGGTCAGCTGCTGCTGGGGTGGATCGGGAGGAAGCCCCGTTGCAGAAGGGTGCTCCAAGGGACTGGGCAGCACTCGGGGCAATCGCGGCCCAGGATGCTGCCAACATAGATGCGCTCCTTGCTGAGGAGGAAGATGACTTATGACTCTGCTGTGATTTTTTAGTTCGTCCAATACTACAGAGCCCGATGCTATGGGGTCCCAGTATGTTGTAGCCTGCTCAGATCCAAATCGAAATGTTCAAACTCTGCCTCGGGGATTCACAGCGAGAGCAACCTCATGGATCAATGCAGAATAGAGATCACAATTATACTGGACTCGATGCAAGGTCGTTATACGTACTACGCTACTTACACCAATAACTTGTGCTCAGAATTAAGTACTGCAATTGGCTGTGGAATTACGAGGCATGCATGCTTGATGAGTGGCCACCAGCTTCTACCTTCCTGGAAGCTACCGTTTTGGAGAAATCTCAATTTAAGAATGATGCAAGAGACTTTGTCAGTCTCTGAACAATGTAAGAATGGAGAAGATACAGATGTGTTGGGGCGATTGCGTTTGCATGTCCGTGTGATATCCAGAATATCTATCTACACTTCATGTGCTGGAACCATCGGAGTCTATGTCTTTGTTTAGAAGCACATCAACTCTTCACAGGAGTAATAATATAAGCAACAGGATACATCGCTGCAGTAGAGCTAGGATGACGACAGCATCAACTGATGGACAGACCAGTGCTGGTGTTGCTGGACGACGAGTGGTGAAAAACCCACACATGGCAGAGGTTGGCCCCACGCCTGTGAGACAATGAATCTCCAATCTATATAATTGATGTGTTTTGATGATGTAATCAATCCGATTGCGCAGATTCTCTTTGTGGAGATCGGTTCAGGTTGTGATGGGCACGGGCAAAATGTTACAGTGAGTGCTCTTTCCCTAGCACATCCATCTTGATTATAATTGACATGTGCATTACTACTCGACTGCAAGCCTAAACAGTCTGTCTGCTGTTCCAGAAAGCAGCCGCTAGAGCCTGCCGCAACGCTATAGAGTTCAACTCAATCCCATCAGTCAGCAGGCTTGTGCCAGGAGGCTACAACAACCTCAAACTGCATGTGAAGATTGGATCACCACACCCGGTGAGCACATGGCTCTGTTTTTGCTAGCCACTGCGGTACAGCAGTCAAGCTGCCATTCTGCGCCCCTGCACGGCATTTAAGCCCGATTCATCTTGGATCTGTGGCTAACCTTCCCTGCAATGTTGGCTTGCAGGAGCGTGTCGATTTGGAGGAGTGCCGGAAGATATTTCCTTACGGTCAGGCAGTGATCGAGGTGAGCCTTTTGTTGGCCTGTATACGGATGGACAGCATCAGCGAAAATTGGAGCAGCATTTCCTCTAAGATGAAGACCCAACCTGACTAAAAGAGCAGCTCATTTGAAGGCAAGACACCCGGTGTCATGATGAGAAACGCTTTGAGACATGTTGGCCTGTACAGCCTGCACATGTGCGCAGGCTGTTGAAGGCGGATTGTCATGCGGAAGCGGCATTGCAATTGATGAGCTAGGTATGCCTGCCTTGCCAAAAGCTGCAGCTCGTGTTATTTGCTGGCAAATGTGCGCATGGCACGCCTTCTGCTGTGAAGTGCTGGAGCTAGTGGGGATGAGGCGAAATTTTATGAGGAGTTTTGCTGATTGCTTGCAGGAGATGTCACGGACGAGATGGTGGTGGCCATAGCAGCAGTGACAGTGGGCTTTGGGGATGTGGAGAAGTCTGGCTAGCCGACTTGCAGTTTTAATAAACAGACGAAGCAATATCAGTCCACATTTTCTCAAGAATCATCATTGTTATTACAGCTTGATCTGCGGCAGTCCAAGAGCTGCATGCTTTCAGGCCATGCGTACAGGGAGGCACATGGACCTCGTGGTTGGCCCTGGGCAGTCCTCTGTGAGCCCTTAGTACAATTTTCCGATCAGAAACAACTACATAATTCACCTGATGCAAATTATCATGATGCAGACAAAACTTGGCTCCAAAGCGCCAGCCAGAGCAGCTCTGAAGCCGCAGCAGATCTGATGTAGCAGTGGCAATGACATTTGCACACAAGGCAATTGACATGGGGCCTGGGACTGTTGAGGCCCTTAAATTCTACATTTGGTTCTCATTGTGGTGCTCGCTTTGCCTTGATGTCTGCATTCCTCTTCCTCTACTTGCTCTGCACTGCAGTGACGGTCACATCATTTCTTCGAGCTCTGCAAGGCTGCAATGGTGATGCCAGCAAAAGCGAGAGTGCCCACGATCGTCCGCACTGCATGCAGCTTCTCCCATTTGCCGAAGAGACGCTTGACCTGAGATTGCCATACAGAAATGTAAATAGACATGCATAGGCTACACTGCAGCTGCAGCCATCTCAAATGATGGTTCTGAACGTCCAGGACCAGGCAGGTCTTTCAGCATATGCAGATGCCATCCCCTACCAAAGGTGACATTGTAAACTCAGATGGGCTGTGCACATTGAGGGGTCACTCACCTCAGCATCCTCCTTCTTCTCTGCAGACATGAGCCTGTTGTTTGTGGGGAAGATGCAGATCACGGTGTAGGGCAACATAGCAGCCATGCTCAGGCCAGCTGCAAGATAGATCTTTCTGCTCTGGTCGCCACTCTTGGATGCAAGGTACAGAGAAGTGCCAGAGGCAATAAGCGCCAGGCCAGCCTGTAATGCATCAGAAGGGAGAGCATATATTTAGAAAGCACAACTTCCAATGCTACCTGCAATTAAATAATCTCAGTAAAAGTCGATATAGGAACATTGAGTACTGGAGTGTTAGCAATTTGAAACAGGTGATATTTATCGAGGATGAGCGGTCTACTTGCAAGGGGGCGATCTGTTTGTAGCTCTTCTTGAACTGTCGCACAGCTTGCTCAGGATCTATGTCCTGCCTTGCGGGGTGCTCAGCGATGGAGACTGATAAGGCTGCGCCCGCAAATAAGCCACTGGCTATCATTGGAACGGCTTCCATGATCAGATCCTGTGATATCCACTGGAAAGATGACGCGCAGCACTCCTACGTCCTTCACGGCAGATTCTTCTTCCCTTGATCCTTGTCCATCAATGAGGTGAAATGCGTGATTGCCAAATATCAAAGACTACTATCTAAGTATTCCAAATATAGAATGGCAACGACCTCGTTAAATTTCCTTGGATCCTAATGACTCACCGCCTCATGTGGGACATTCACTTTGGATGAGGAATCCGCGCAACATCAATGTAACTGAATGTAGATGAACGAGAGATGTGCTTGTGCGAAACCAAGCTCAATTTTGGTCTGGCAATCATTTAGAAATTGTCCAGCAGCATTCTTGATGAGGCCATGCCATTGCATTTTAGAGGGCGTCCATGTTGGGAGCTGCATTTTAAAACGACGATGTCTCGAAAGGAAGCTTCTTAAGCAAATGAATAGGGTCCAGACCAGTGCAAGCGTTTGTGAAGCCCAAGCTCAAGCTCTGCTTGACAGTGAGTTGCTGCAAGGTGAGCCATGCATGGAAAAGGGGGATGCTTCCCAACAGCTGATATAAAAAATTATTAACTTGTTACAGAAACTCTGGGTTCCTTCAGGAAAGTTGGGACTGGCCCTGCATGCATGCTGCAGGGTCTGACTCTCTACCATTGACAAATAAGCGGGTCATGTTCACGTCCCCTCGCCAGTATGCGCTGAAACTCGCTGCACGACTTGCAGAGCGGGGCGCGCGGCCTGTGTGGGTGCCTGCAATCGAGATCGCCCGCCTGTCAGACGCACAGAGCATGCAGGTGGACACATGAATCGCTCTCCTGTCATCAGTCAGCGTCCACATCCTGCACTGCACTACAATGATGCACCATTTGTCAAATGATAGGCTAACATTCAGTCACTACACAGATCTTGCGGATTGCCCATTATGCAATCTCACATGGGCCCTCAGGGCTGTTTTCATCGTCATTGGAAAGTGTGCATTGCCCTCTCACAGTTAGGCAGAGCCTTGGCGCTAAGCAAAAGGCAAGCAATACATGGCTGTTTGTCAACCAGTGAGCTGGGGTGCAGCAGTTGGACGACGAGCTTGCCAGCCTGGACAGCTACACTCACCTGGCCTTCACATCGCGCAACGGCATCCAGGCCGTTCTGGAAAGGCTGGCAGCTGCGCATGGCAGCCTGCAGTCGGCCATTGCGCATTTGAATGCTCTGCCGCTGCGCTGTGCTGCGCTCGGAGCGGACGCTGAAATGCTGGCGGAGGCCGGAGTGAGGGATGTTCTGACCCCCCAGGAGGTGTTCCTCCTTACACCCTGAGATGCATCAGGCAATGGCGCATAACACATAGGTTCCACACAGGAGAGCGATGCCGATGGCGGGTGTCTTGATATTTGTGTGTATCATGAGCTGATCCAAGTCAATTGGAAGCTTGAGGCACGGTATTCTGTCAAGCCCAGCAGCATCAAGAGGAGCAGTCCAGGATAAGTTCGTTATCTATCATACCATATCATTTCATTTCATCATTTAATGGAAGATCTCTTGCCAACTTAGGAGGTACTAGTTCTAGATTGTGGTGGCTGCACCCTCGAATGCATGTCATGAACACCACCTGCCTTATCAGAGGAGTGGCCTGCGTAAAAGAGATGATGCCAGGCGCTTGGGTGCAGGCAAGCACACAGGGGCTTGTGGCTGAGCTGCAAAGGCGAGGGGAGGCTGAGGGAGCGAGGGTGCTATGCCCTGTGCCGCTGGTGAGTGGGGGTCTCACAGAACCGCCTGTGGTGCCCAGGTTCCTGGCCAGCTTGCAGGTGGGTCTCAACCTCCTCCGCCACACCATTTAGCCTTGCATTGCAGGGGGTGACATGTGCACACAGCCGGTCGTTGCAAGCGAGTAATGCTGGAGCATTGCAATCAGTGCTCCTGGACCGGGGGATTGTTGTGTTGTTGTTGCATGAACGTGCACCTGCCAAACAGCCCTTCTTCTCATCTTTTGGCGCTCGCTCTATTCCAATGTCTGCATTGTTCTTTCGCTAAATCAGTCTGGCAGCTTTTGGGTTGGGACAGCTGTTTTTATGCTGCCGGGCTCACTGAGCGGCAGAAAGTTCTCGAAGTCAGGGCATGCTCTCAAGCTGGCAGGCTTGGTTCATCAGTTGATTCCCAGCTGGGCCCCCCTCATTGTCAATCCTCATATGGCCATTTCACGGATAAATTTGCACTGCTGACAGCCACTAATGCAATTCGTGCATTTCTGTGGGTAAGTGAGGCCCATTCTGTGAAGGCAGCAGGGGCGCACGCTGTGAGAGTGGATGCCTATGAGACGCGGCCAGGGGCAACTGCAGAGCAGTGCGCTGCAGAGCGGCAGCTGCTGGCTGATGGTCACGTTTACGCAGTGGCGTTCACGTCCACTGCTGAGGTACAGTATTTGCCACTCCAGTGACTAATCACGTAAGCAGGGTGGGAGGGCACGCTGATGCATGACACATCCTCATGACACATCCTTTCTTGTGTGAGGCACAGTACTGTCCCGAGAGGCCCATAACCAAAACCATGCAATTGCCGTGTCGGTAGCTGATGCTTGAAAAGTCCCTTTGTCGTGAGATCCTCGCTGGCATTCGCACATATCATTGCCCTTTCTCAATTTGTAAAGATTATTATAGACATCTCAATGCCTCTGTCATGGGGCATTCTGACAGTGCGCTCAAGCAATGGTACTGACAGAGAGGGCCGGTTCTCCGACAGAACGGAGATGAAATGAGGAGGTAGATGCATGGGAGCCTTGCAATAACAGGGCAAGTGGCATGGTGTCTGATAAGAAGGTGCTGTCATAGGCGGAGGGGCTCTTGCAGATCATGGGGGGCAGAGAAGCGCTGCAGCAGATGCTGGAGAAATGGGGCACCATTCTCGCTGCTCACGGGCCTTACACAGCTGCAGGTGATCCCATCGTCACCGCTTGAAGACAGAGTGATATGGAGACAGAGTGACTCACTTTATTGGATAAAGAGCATCGTCGCAATCCCTCAAGCTGTTCTAAAGTTCACCTGGGTCTGGGATCAATGTATTGTTGGCGCATGACGTGTAGTCCGGAGGCAGCCCTTTATTTGTCTTCTGGCGCTCGTTATGCTTTGATAACTGCATCCTATTTCTCTAAATCCTTAAGGTGCCTTTCTGATTGCATTGCAGGTGCCGGTCGGCTCCTTGGCATGGAGGTGACTTGTGTGTCACAAGACTTCAAGGACTTTGGAGGTCTTGTGCGAGCTTTGGAGGATGTGCAGAAGCAATGACAGAGAACAACCGAATGACAGGATGATTTGCTTGTCAACCAGTGGGTGACTCGTCTTGCAGTTGTGCTCTGGAGGCGTGATCCCCAAAGATCATTTGATGGCAGAGGATGCTTGGAGGTTGTTCATTATGAGAGGAAGAGGATATTTTCTAGATGCTTGAACACACTGTGATCGGCTGTTTGCGCGTCCTTACAAACCCAGTCCGGATCCGTCACTGCTCCATAGGCTGTCCGGTCCGACTTCGATGCGTTGTACAAAATGGGTTATGTTACACCAACACGCTGCACAGCAGACGCAAATGTTGGAAGGCTGCAAAAAATCCTGGCTTGCATTGAAATATCTCGCAAATGCTCCCGGCAGCTGCCACCTACGTCATTCACCCCGATTCGCATCGACTCATGGGTGACGCAACCCAGTGTGCAGATGGCCAGAAGCTAATGCAGTACATTGTCTGTAAGTTTTGATGTGGAATCATATGAATGATCCCTGTCCCACATAACAATTGGGCCAGATTACCAGGCAACATCTGACGCAGAGTGGGACTTACTCAGCGTGTCTTTTGTCTGACAACGGTGACCTGCACTGCTTTATGAATTAGAAGACAGTTTTGAGAAGCGTCCTCTGCCCGTTGTCTTGTGATACGTTGTTGCAGATATTCTTGCGGCATTTGAAGAGGGGCAGTAAGGAATATCAGTTTGCGGCGGGACGTCGTTGTTCTAGTTGTCGAAGGTGAGTAGCCTTGCCCACAAGCGATAAACTTCAGATGATACTTCGATTGGGACAATTCTTTGCACTGCAAACCTCTAGAATCGTGTCTCGAGGTGCGAGCACATCTTTCAGCCTGCAGCATAGTAAAGAGGGCTAGACAGGTGGTCGGCAGGCAGTACAACCAGGGCGTGCCGTCTGTGTTCAGGGCTGATGTCCGATTTGTGTATCGCAAGCACACGCCTTTCGTACCAAAAGGTAATATAGCCATCGCCAGCTTCTTGAGCTCCCGCTTCTTGACTCGGAGCGCAGCGGAGTGCGGGCATTGCTACTCGTTTCTGTTGGCTATTTTGGGCCTCGCTGAGTTAGCCGAATTCCTTCAGCTATTTCTCAGTCATTGGCTTGGGATTGTGCGGTATCACGAACAGTGACGGAGCGATTTGGAGGTCCGGAGCAACGCACTTTGTCGGCGTAATCGTGATGAAGTGAGGATTGTTTTAGGTAGCTGGATCGACCGTGGGCGCCAAGGGAGTAAAGGAGGTGCAACACCAGTGTTGATGTTCGGCAACGGGTGCGTCGTCTGTGCTGATATGTATCGGCCAAGTCCTGAGACGTACAATTAGGATCCTGTTAAGGGATCCTCTATGTGTTGTCAGGCTCTGCTCGGTAGCGTCATATTTGATTGTTGGCGTATCACTTCTCCGTATTTATTCTTTTCGAGCCTATTGTTGGTGTATCACTTCTCCGTATTTATTCTTCTCGAGCCTTCCCTCCTTTCGAGCAATAGTACATGTCATCAATGGGACGTACCAGAGCAACTCTGCGCAGGGCTGATGTCTACTGCTGTGTCCTCCCCAGGAATGATAAAAACCTGGACACAAAGATCAACGGCAAGGTGGCGAGTCACAACTTTTCGGAGAGTGTCCTGGGCTCAGGCATGGGCATGCCAGGCGCAGGTACATGTCATGGCCCAATACAGAATTTCTTTGGCAATCCTCAACAGCGTTGCAGGATATTTTTTGCATCCTGCTGGACAATAGTGATCTGTAACAGAGAGTTATTACGCGGATAGAGGCTCCAGCATTTCAGTGCATATCGTTTTGCAAGAGAAACCCTTTCGCAAGACAGATGTGATTGCAGTTGTCCACACATAGAGACAGGGAATTGACTATTCTGCCTTCACACGTGATCTGATGGGAACCAGGAATTGACATTGTATTGAAGTCTTGACGGACTTTTAGCACTTGTTGCCTTTGTCAGAGCTATTGTCATCAGTACACTGGCGTGTGTTTGCAGGCACTGGCCTTGAGAATCAATTTACAGGTGAGCGTCAGCACCTAACTTTCTGAACGTGCAGCTCACTACGGTGCTCTTTGGGAGTGAAGAGCAGGATGCAAATGTATAGTGTGTCTCTGCATTGCCATGTGTCTGCAGATTTGCAGTATGTGCTCCTTTGTTCAGCATCATGCTGTTACAGCAAGGTCACGCGTGCATTGCAGGGATGACCCTGGATTCTATTACGCTTGGAGAGCAACTGCGGTCCAAGGATGCGCAGATAGCAAAGCTGTTGGGCACTCTCGGCCACTACAGGTCTTTACCCTTTCCCTTCACTTTCTTAGTCTCTCATATTAGCCATGCTTCTGCTGCTTCACACCTTGCAATCTTTCTGTTTCAAGCAATCCTACTCCCCCTGCTGTCAGGCAGTTACAGAGGTGCCTATGCATGTTTCAGCTGTGGATCACGGGCCCTGTGCAGCAGCAAGATTCCTTTCCTACCTTGATCTACAAACGAACACACTGAATGCCTTGTTGCCATGTGCAGGGCATGGGCTGCCCAGATCCAGGCGCGGTATCAGATGTTCAATCCGGATGCTGCGCGGCCAGCACGGCGAATCTATGTGGGCGGTCTCCCGCCTGAAACCACCGATGTGAGCTTTCTGCCCCCGATCCTGACCTGTAGCTCGCACACTACATAGCGGTGTGTCTGAGCGTTGTGGCTTCTACAGAAGATCGCGCTTGCATTGTGCATCTCCTGCATCAGTCAGTGTGCCATTTGCAATGCTAGCATGTCGTTGCATGTGGCACCGATAGAAGGCTAAATAAGGTCTGCTGTCTTAAGGAGTTTGTCCTGGCAGCTGCAGTGCTGCCAATGCCGGCTCATCGCTTCACTTCCGCTGAATCTAGGAAAAATTATTTTTTACGCTCAGTTCACTATTACTTAATCTGTGGTGACACATGGGATATTGGGCTGACAAGGCTGTCTTGGGCATAGGCGGATCTGCGCCAGTATATCAACGAGCTGATGGTGAGCACTGGGGGCTGCGCGGCCACAGGCTACCCCATCGCCTCCTGCAAAATCTACACGGAGAAGTCATATGCGTTCCTGGAGTTCCGGTCTGTAGAGGAGGCCTCCAACTGCATGGCCTTTGACGGCGTCGCATTCAAGGACTCCTACCTCAGGGTGAGCCCGCAGCTTTGAACTCCACAGATACACACTTTGTGGCACAGCCTCTGCTTTCCATAGCGCCAGGAATCAGCGTTGGAGTGTTGCAGATATGCATGCATTCCTTGATCCCCCTGGCACGGCTTGACTTGTTCAGCATGACTCTTCAGGAAGGGGTGATCTTCACCTGAGCGTGAGGTGCTCAGTACCAGATACCTTCTTGGGACAGCAAGTCTTGCAATTGTACATAAATTGCACTCTGCATGGGGGTCCTCCTTAGCTACTGGGGTGTCTTTCTGCGTGTGGGAGGCCTCTGCCTCTGGGTGTGCACGACCTCTAAAACTTTGCTGTTGTGGCCAGGTGAGGCGGCCGAACAACTATGACATAAACGTGGCGGTGATGCTGGGCCCCACAGACCCGGACCCCACCATGGATGTGTCCAACCTGGACATCGTGAAGACCGTGGTGCAAGATTCCCCCCACAAACTCTTCATAGGCGGCCTGCCCTGCGACTGGACCGAAGACCAGGTGTGCTCTTCACAACTTTTGAAGTCATGATCCAGTTTGAAAGCACAGTACCTACTAATCGGATCACTGCGACGCTGTCATCCCTCATTGTTATTACATACTGGCATTATGTGATCGTTCACGACCACTCATGTGCTACTGCATCCACTCGTGTGCTGTTGCGTGGCATGAAGGGAGATGTATGTTTCCCCAACTGTCATTTACCTTTAGCAATGCTGTGTGCTTGGTGTATGGGGGCTCATGCGTGCACAGCACTGCAATGTTTGACGTGGGCTGCTGCATTTCCCTTAGGTGAAGGAGCTGCTGCTGCCCTTTGGGTCACTGAAGGCGTTCAACCTGGTCATGGACAAGAACACCGGCAACTCCAAGGTGCCCATCTCCTAGCTTCATGCATGGGAGCAATAAACTCATTGTTAGAATCTGGGTCCGGGCAGATATGGCATTGCTACAGTGCAATTTTGGCATGCATGCGTTCCACCACAACTTCTGCATGCATGGGGAGAACTGTGGGTCTTGTTCTTTTGGGCCTTTTCCTCTGTTTGTGGCATGTGAGGTATTCTTCAGAGTTGGCCACAGTCAATGTTCCCCTCTGTGTACCTTCATGCATGTCCCTTGAAATTGAGTTGGACCTATCGTGCTGCAGGGCTACGCCTTCTGCGAGTACCAGGACATCGGGCTGACAGACTATGTCATCCAGAACCTCAACGGGAAGCAGATCGGCAACAAGTTCCTCACCGTCAAGCGCGCACTGCAGCCGGGACCCGTAGCCTTCTGAGCTGGTGCCCCCCCCCTCCGACCACCGGGGGGGGGACCCCCGGGGCCCCCCCCCTCCTGGATTGGCAGGGGTTCCCAGAGTATCGGCAGCGCAGTGTGAAGGTTGTGCCCTCTGCAAATTGAGGATCATTAGAACAGAACGGAAGATGGATATTTTGCAGGGGCAACGGCTCTCTCCGCTGCCGTCAGTGAGGGGGAGTATCGTGCAAGAGGGTGTGTTCATCGCGGTGACCTGGAGCTTACAACATGACAGGCGATGAGATTGCTGGGCGCCTGCCTCTAGAATGCATGCTCGTGTAAGGGAATTGGGGACGACTGTGGAGCACAGCCCGGCCCCGGTGCGCTGCGGTGTTTTGGCTCGGCGCTGACGCTTCCCGCCCTGAATTTTGGAGCCGCGCATGGTTTTTAGTTGTACGTTGTGGTGATGGGCAAGGGCTTACAATCCATTGGGCCCCTGAGACACTGCTGCTGAGCGGCGTGGCTGGCCTGGGCCTCCAGAGCGCCCACTTAGTTATGAGATAGTTGATAATGCTGAGGACTTGCTGTAAATTGGTGGGTGTTGCTGCGGGGCGGTTGGTGCTGAGAGGCGTGTGGCTGAGTTGTGCCCCTCAAGATTACTTGGGGTTGTCGGCACAGTTGCATGCAGCACAGACTGACAGCTCAGTCAGTTGTGGGTTGTGATCCGATCAGTACAATGGGGCGTGGTGAGCCGAGGGGTCGGCATGTGCCATCCCTGCGAGTCTGTTAGTGTGAGGGCCTTCCCGACTGGGGTCCAGTCAGTGTTGAGTGTGCTATTTGCTAGAGAGGACATCAGGGCGGGCATTTGCAGGCATATTGGCTGAAGTTGCATGGCCTGGCAGCTGGCAACAGAGGGATGGCTTTCCCCTCCCCCCATTTGACAGCCTCCTGCTGCGATGTCGAGGCATGGCATCTTTGGTCCAGGGCTGGAGTAATCGTCTTTGGCGATAGGCAGCCAGCCTTGCATGTTACAGCACAAGGGGCAAGAGAGCGCTGGGTGGTCCCCCTGGGGTGCATTAAAATTTCCCAACGAACGACCTGCGTGCAGAAAACCAGGACAACATGGAACGAACTTGGGTGGTGGCAGCAGTTGATTATAATGTGCTCGTGTGAGCCTCTCTTCTTTGTGCCCGCATGGGCATTTGTGGCCTCTCTTCTATTGAGTTTGGCTGTCGCGCTAGGAACCTGACCTGCCCTTGTCCTGTGCTTAGCTGCTGCATTTTGCGAGCAGGGGTGAGGGCAGATGTTTTCTGGTTATCAAGGCTCCACGAGGATGCATGACCCAGGAAGTGGTTGAGGGTGATTATTAGGATCCATCCTGCTATTGAAATGTGTTGCTTTGACGTTTGCTTTAGGCACACTGCACGCGTCGAGTTTGCTGCTGCATGCACATTGTTGCTGCACCTGTACGTGACGAAAGAAACAAGCGGCGCAGACATCTGGATGTTATTGGTATCGTGCTCGTCCACGTGTCTGCCCACTCGAACATGTGCTTGCTGTTGCCTTGGCTGTTAGAGTTAGGACAATTCCTATATTCTATATTCAAGTTTGCATGCTCTGGTCATGACTGCTGGTGCGCGACAATGCTTGCTGAACACTATAAAGTTTTGAGACTATGACTGTTGTCCATCTGAGCTTGGGCATGTTGGGGTTGTTTCTGCGTTCATGCCAGCACTCTTGTCATCGCCCCGCATGCATGGTTTGCAGAGACAGAGTTTCCCGCCAGAAATGCGGCTTCACTGCTTGCTGCTTGCTTTGTGTGTAGGCGCGCTTGTGTTGATGCTTAACTGTCAGGAGGGGAGTACTGCTGATGGGTGGAAAAGTTGTACTTTTTATACGGATTCTTTTTCTCAAAGTTTGGTTTAAACCACTGCCCAGGCTAGTGAGCCCTGTAAGTTTGGTTGCATTGCTGAATGAGTACTGGGCGCTACATATCCAATAACCCTTTTTCACTTAAATCCATGCACACGTGCAGCTAGCCTGAAAGGCTACGTATGCGGTCAAACCCATGCGGTCAAACCCACACATGTGAATGTGAAAGAACTGCAGACGAGGACACTTCACCAAAGCACTGCCACTTTTGTGTTCAGTACTGAAATCATCCCAACAACAATTGCCTAAAAAGCATGCCAAGATCCCATGCGCAGAAAGCATATGCCTAAAAGGGTCCTCACCCCACCTGACACTAGAAACCTGATCACAAGAAGGCTATTCTCTGACACAAAATAGCCATCGATGTCAGCTTGAGCAAGGGAAAATAAGCACCGAACCCTTCCTGCTATCTGGGCTAAAAGATGCATTTCAACACCAACAAACTTGCAAACACTACAATACAAATTGTCTCGTAACAATTCACAATGAAGGACAAAACCCCCCTGTTTGCTTGGCGTCTTTCAAGGCATGCCGTCACAGCGGCGTTACACATGCTGTTCCAATTGCTGTAAACTAGAGTGGTCCGCACGCAGGCGCTTGCCAACAGAATTCCTAGTCTCTACCCCAAAATATCTGTGAATTTGCTGTTGTTTCAAGCTTCCCAGCCCCTCATTTTGCAGCTCAATTTGGATTTGGGCAGGCCGTATCTCTTCCATTTTCTGAGGTGCTTCTCGAGATTGGGCAGACTAACTATTTTGACGGTCACCTTGACAGATGCAACTCCCAGATTGCACCACGCGCTAGACAACTTAGTACAGCTGACGCTCAGTATCGCATGAGATCCATCAGGATCTCCTTGGAAAAAAATATCAGAGGTTCTGCTCGAGCAGGGTTCCTCAGAACTTCCAGGAATTGTCTGGGGATTTGATCAGTCCCCTGCTTCATGTACAACGCTTGCCTTGGACTGCCAGTTGCAACAAGCAAGTCAGCCTGCAATTCAGAAACTGAAGGACTCCTGATGCACCTGTGATGATGAGAGGCCCAGACTCAGGAGCTCCTTCATGACACTGTCCATCATGGTGTCCGGCCCACACTGGAACACCTCACGCTTGCTCACGTCAGGGCACACCTGCAGAATGCAGAAAACGTAAATTTCATGAGTAACTTCTACAAGCGCCAACTTAGCATGGCCAGCACATGCAACGATCCCATTGTTGCAAGTGTGCCACACATCAACAAAACACAGCTTGTCTGAGATGCAGGACATAATCAAAGATATCTGCCGGTAAAATACTACACATCTCTTGAAGATGATCTGTAGGAATTGGCAAGCTAGCGAGGATTGCAGCACCTGCTGGATCATGGCTGCATTAATTCTGCCTGAGAAGGTAGTCATTCCCGGAGGCGGACTCTCCTGTTCTGCTGTCAATGTCAGCGCCAGCCTCACATTGTCATGCTTTGCTGCACCCTGCAAGACAAACAAAACGCCACCTCACCACATGACAGAACCATCATTCCCTCTGGCACAGACTGTCACGAACAAGAGATAAGTTGCTCGCAAGCTCAATTGAGTCTTGCAGTACTGAGAGGAGACCGTGCAGGACACTGCTTGTGTCCTCAGAGCACAAAATAGGTACACGTGACTCCATTGTACACTGTCATTTTTGTTATGTTAACCACGTTTTTCCTGTAAAAGGCAATGTGTGTCCTGCAGACAAGCTTCATTCAAAAATCCTGCGATGTACAGGATTCTTGGATGTATATGCTGCCACACTCCTACCCCCTTGTCGGACTCGCCAGATCCAAGCAAGGCCCAATCAACCGTGGGCATGGTGCTCAGTATTTATACCGGCCCCCGCCAGCCGGGTCCCTTGTATATTTCTCATTCTAAGTGTAGCTTACCTCTTGGAACTCTGCCAGGAAAGCTGCATCCTCCAGGTGGCGCGCAGTGTACAGCAGTGTCACTGGAATGCTGCGCTTGATGCACTCGGCAAACATCGTCCTCATGGGCGTTATCCCAATCCCCCCAGCAACCAGCAAGACCCCTGGAAAGACACAAGTCCAGCACATTCGAACAAATATACGCCCGTTCATGTGCTGTAGAATGGAAAGTAAGAAGCCAAGGCTTGACGCAAAGATCCTGCAGAGCGCTTGTGCATCCCCACTGCCGATGGCAGCCTAAACAGGGCCGCTATTTTGGACTGTGTCATAATACAGCATGAAAGGGCACTGCCTGTACCACAGTAGAGAGCCTACTGATGTGGAGTTTGCCAGAGACCAGCATCATATGAACACATCACGTGATGCGTTTACTAACCTGCAGGTGGGATGCATTTGGCGGCCTTGTCCAGGGTGAAGTCGCCGTCAACTCCCCTGAAGACCAGCTCGTTCATCACATTTACCTTGTCATGCAGGTAAGTCGAAACCAGCCCCGCCTGCAGCAGCACCAAAATTCCAGCACAGAGGTTTCAACCTTTGTCATGGTCTGGTCACATGAAAGGCAGATGACTGCACCAAGGATCCTGTCAACATCTCATCATGCATGCAGCACGTAATACACTTTCTCTAGAATGCATATACCGGTACACAATCATATGCCTCACATCATGAGCAGGAGGGCAATCCCAGGGAAAAAGTGGCATTTTGACATCATGCATGCAGACCTTGACTCAATCAAGGAGGACACTACTGATCAGGACCTGGTTACAACTCCACAAAACACCTAAGAGCACAGGAGCCCTAGCTATACAATTTGTTCCATTTACAGCGCTGCTAGATAGTCCCATGTGTCAGGCCATCTGCACGGGACCGAAATCAGTCTAGGTGCATCATGCCACAACTAGATGAAAAGTTTTTCGGCAGCATGATGTCGTGGGACAAACTGACCTTCTTGACAGAGATGGTGAACTTGCCGGTGGCAGCAATCTGCTCGGGATGACTGCTGATGGTCCACGTCCTGTTGAGGGTCTCCCCCGGCTTGAGGCCTGGAAAGTCAAAGGAGGCAAATTGCCCCGCCTCGCAGAAGCTCT
Organism: Coccomyxa subellipsoidea C-169; assembly: GCF_000258705.1. Lineage (NCBI taxonomy): Eukaryota > Viridiplantae > Chlorophyta > Trebouxiophyceae > Coccomyxaceae > Coccomyxa > Coccomyxa subellipsoidea. The sequence continues at coordinate 608,232 of NW_005178027.1, forward strand.
TCCCATCCGTGCGCACCGGCACGCCAAACACAAAGGTCATGATGTCCGGTGTCTCCCTGTGCTTGGCGAGCAGTTTGAGACCGGTGAGCACACTGCCCTTTCCTGCTGTCCCTGGGGGGAGGGGGTTGTAGGGGGACAGCTGCACGGGGCCGGCTGTGGAAATGGGCAGGCCGCCTATCACATGCACCCAGCGGCTCGTCACAAACTCCAGCGTCCTCTGTGCGCCTGCAGCAGCGATGCAGAGGTTCACATTCGTTTTGCATGTGCACACGCAAAGACTCAGGCAAGGAAGGTGATTGTATCCTGCCTGCAGGACACCTGCACAGTGTCCAGCATGCACAGATATTCACAAAGTCAGACCGCCTTTAGCTAATTAATTCCTGGGTATCTGGGGTCTCTTGTAGTGCCAAGTCCATCCTCCATGCGTGTGTCTCCAGATAGGAAAAGCAGAATAACTTGCCAGATACAGTGAAATGAGCACCATTCTAATAAGAGTGGATCACCTGGTAGGGCGCGCTCATCCCATAGGACCCTCCCATGCCCAGTCAGCTGCAGGGAGTCGCCAGTCGAGAAGTCAATGAACTGGATGCCCGCGCGAGAGTCTGCTGTGATATTGCCTGTAACAGCAGCCCAAGTATTATGCTCTGGTCTGAAATGTCCTGTTTGACTGGTGGAGCTAGCTTCACAATGAGAGTGAACACAGAAAATTTCACATAATACACTTATCAAGGCGCTCACCCAGACTGCAGAACATGTTGTTGCCCACATAGTCAGGGCAAGTGAGTGTGCCATCGCCTGAAACCTGAGCGCAGACATGCAGCTCAAAGCAGCACACCTTGTTCAGAGGGCTGAGCACGTCATTGACAAGCCAAGACAATAATTGCACATGTGCGCAGAATACTTTTGGTGTTGCTTTCTGGAACCACCTCTGGACCCTTCCAAACAGCCTTGCAGTGCTAAATTTCCTTGGTTTTGGCGGTAACCAAAACATGCAAGGATTACGAAGATTTATCTGACCAGAAGTTAGGTGCAATCCACACTGAGGACACTGCTAGGCACTATTCACACCTGTACAAATCCAGGAACTCCGCCCCGGTGATTGCAGTCACAGCCATTCATGCCATCAGCACCATCGCCGATGCCGTTAAAGCCTGTTGCCAGGAAGATAGTGTCGGACCTGTAGGGCACAACATAGACATGTTTTAATGAGGATGCACACATAATACTGAACATGTGGAACCTCAACAAGAGTTCAGTTGCTCCACCCAGACCCTGCCCCATTCACAAAATGCGCAACAATCACAGAGCATGCAATGGCTTGCATTAAATATCATGCACCCCTGCTCATCCAAACACAGGGGGACACTGAACACAAGCTGCAATTAGCATCCCCCTGTAAAAACAGGTGAAGCACCTTGCAATGAGGGCGCGCTGTTCTGGACCCAGCACTGTTGTCCCATGTGTGACCGGCCGCTCCTCCTCTCCCAGACTGGCGAGCTTCTTCTCATCGACCACAATATGGCGCACTGCAACCAACAGATCTTTATTTGGTAGCAGCTCATGCATGTCGTAGGCTTGAAAGGATTATGTCACCAGCAGTCACACAGAATGACCAGATGCCACTCACATTGCCGCCGTTGCAGCATGAATGCATTCAGGCCAATGCTTGACATCAATATGCAGGAGAAGACAGCCCAACTGCACTGGCTGAGCATAGCAGCTGAGAAGAGGAAGACAAATACCTTGTATGTACTTTGGGCAGTTCCCAAAGCTCTGCAGGACCTTGAGCGTGCATGCGCCCGGCTGCAGGGACTCCACGAGGCAGTTGAGCCTGTTTCTGCGCCGGTTGTGCAGCATGACACCCACAGAGCCTATCATGTCGCCCTCTGCAAATTTCACTGGGTCTCCGTACATCTGCTTCAGGTCCACAGCAAAGTGGTGGTCGTCTGTTGCCCGTATGAAGCCGGGCTTGCCGCAGAGCGCGGTAGCCCATATGCTGCCATCCGGCGCCCTTCACATAACCCAGACTGCTATCAGATTCTTACTTCCTTGACATAAGCCGCTGCGGCCCCCTGCGCGGTTAAAAGCAAGAGCAGTGACAGAACCTTGCGATTAGGATAATCGACGGGAGTCTGCAGAGCTTCTAAGGATCACTTTGAGTGCCTAGAGATTGCAGGGCTTTAGGACCTGGAGGATTCTGGGTGGCCTACCTCGTTCCCAAGTTGAGGAACGGTAGTTCGTTGTAGAAGTCCTTGGCTTGATCTGTTAAGTACTGTCGAATGTACGCCCTGCCTATCCTCTCGATGGCTTCACGGGCTCCCACTCGGGTTTGTGCAAGCTGTTCCTGAAGATGGTAGGGTGACGGCCCATCTGGCACCCTCATTGGCTCTGATATGGTTGTCATTCCATTTCTAGATCTGCGCTTGGGCCTTCCGCCGCGAGCTTTGCTCTGTGAAGGGGCTAATGTCAGGAGCGGGGATTCGATGGTCCAGGTACTTCTCAATCCATTTCAAAGTGCTGTTCGCATAGATAGACCTCCACCAAAATTCACGAGCTAAACTTCTTACCGTGACACGGAGATCAGGACAGCCACTATTCCGTACGACGAAAAACACCACATGCGCCAACCTGGGTTAGGGCTTCATCACACTACTTGCCCATTGGGTGCCACCACCTCGTACCAATAATGTTATATCAGTACTTATCACACGACAAAACGTGTTTGTCCATTGATGGCCAGAGCAACTGGACCAGATCCTTGTCCATGTCGTAATGTGATAAACCGATCTGCATGCACGTGCCTAGATCTGCTCCACAAACCATCTCAGGATTGCTCGCTGTGCCTTGATGTCTGATAATTTTGGGAAAATCGACATATTAAGACCTTGATGTTTAGGCACATTCTACTCTGTACAAAATAAGCCCATACAGCATTAGGAAGAGCACACACCATATACGATCATCGCCAATTATGATAATCAGCGCCACTGTAAACTTTCACACTTTCAAGTTGAAGCACAGACCTCGGCATCAAGGCACAACTGCTGCTTTCATTCAATGGCTAAAATTCTACCTGGCGCCAAAGCAATGCCGGGGGCATTTTTCCCTCCGCACAAAATCACTAACACCCAAGGAATGTTTCCCAGCAAAAACGCGTACTTCTTCTGGGTGCAGTCAAGGGACCCTTCAAAAAAGACACATAAGCTCTACCTCAGAAATCCAATCCAAGTGTGAGTCTCCCAAACAGGGGATATCAGGTCTACATTCAAGGGAGTCACAACACGTGTGCAGCCCCATCATTTCCCATTCGCTCCGCTTGCTCCTACAACACCAAAAATCTGACAGCTAGGCTGGGAGTTTGCCTCTCCTACGCGGCAGCACCATCCTGCTCTGTGAGGTACTTGTCAAACTCAAACACTCCCAAGCCCTTGCCCACGCGCCGCAGCTGCGAGACATACTCTGACACCGTCTTGATGGCCTCTGCCTGCTCCTGAAGAAAGTGTCCCTCTGCGCAGCACTCAGCAGCTGTGAGAGTTAGGATGTGCTACAAGCCATGCGGATCGCCACATTTAGCCAATTCCTGGGAAGGGAGTAGATGCACTTGTGGTATTTGGCACTTGCAACTGACATTTGGCACACCAATCCAAAACGTTCCCTGAGCCTCACAGGACGCCATGTGTGACCACCTGTAAATCGATACAGAAGCGAAGGAGTACTCCAACCAAGGCCACACAGGCAGTCCTAACATGGGATGTGTGTCAGAGCATTTGAAACAATGCTACACATGCAAATTGAAATGGGCACGCACTTAGCAGTATGCTGGCAGCACAGGCTGCAGGCACGCAGCAATAATCCGGTGCAAGACCAAAAGTGTACCACGTCCCGGCTGTCAGCACCGGGAGAGGGGCCACGCACCGATGAAGTCGGCGAGCTGGGCGTCCTCGGCGTTGCAGGCAACGCGGTGCAGCTCGCGCAGCTTTGTGAAGTTGAGCTTCTCCAGTGACAGCGCAAGCTCCATTGCGTACAGCGCGTCCCCCTTGTCCTTGTGGTTGAACTCCGTCTCCGGCAGCAGGATGCTGTGCAGCTTCACGCGGCCGCCGCGCCTGTTCTGCTGCACCATCAGCTTCTCCGCGTGCTCCCTCTCCTCCTCGCTGCTCTTCCTGCACGCAGCCGGAGATGGCTGAACACCATGTACTTTTGCACAGTTCATAATGTGCACTTGCGAGGCAGTCCTTCGTCTCATCTGTGGCGCTCGGTCTGTCTTGATGTCTGCATTCTTCTTTCTCTAAAGTGCATGATGTACACTTGAGAGGCAGTCCTTCCCCTTATCTCTGGCGCTTGCTCTTCCATAAAGTCTGCATTATTTCTCTCCAATTTGCCTAAAGTACACTTGTCCTTCCTCCTATCTGTGGCGCTTGCTCTGCCTTGATGTCTGCATTCCTCTTTTTCTAAAGTGCCTAAAGTACACTTGAGAGGCAGTCCTTCCTCCCATCTGTGGCGCTTGCTCTGCCTTGATGTCTGCATTTCTCCTTCTTTAAAGTGCCTGATGTACACTTGGAGGCAGTCCTTCCTCTCATCTGTGGCGTTCAATGTCTGCCTTGATGTCTGCATCTCTCTCTTTTTGAGGTGCTGTGCATGCCTAGCTGCATGGTGGGCACTGGAGAGTGTGCTTGCTCCATCATCGTTGCTGTTCGTCGCATGCATTACCTGAAGTATAAGCCTTGCAGCATGCAAGCATGCCGGGGGCGCAGTGAAGAACAACCAAGGCAATGCAGGCCGGTCTGAAATGGGGCTGTGCTGCCATTGGAGGGCTGTTCTGCTGCAAAATACCTCACCTGAAGTACTCGGCAAAGCCTGGCAGGCCGACATTGTCACGGTCAAAGAAGGCGTACAGAGAGTGGTAGATGTACCTGCTCACAGCACATTGCAGCACGCATCAGTCACTGCTCCAAGATATATTTGGCATGTGTTCAGACACAAACACTCTCTCGATATAAAATGCGGGAAGTTCAAATATAATCATAATGGAATCTGATGGGACAGGCTGGACTTACGAGATGTTGTACTCCACATTGATCTGCAGTCATCACAGCAATCAGTCAGTCATGGTGGCCTACACAACCTGGCACATCCACAAGCACATTCAGCAGAACAATACCAGCGCTCGCCCATTGCATATATGTGACGGTCGCCCATGCCTCCCACGATTCTATCGTATCTCTCAGCAAAATAGTGATCCTCACCTGCTCGTTGAGGGCAACCTCGCAAGACACTTCATAGTGGCTGCGAGCAAAAGACTCCACAGAGTTATCCACCTTTGAAACGGCGGCCAGCTCTGGCTTCACCTGCAATGCCACCATGCAATTAGATGGTCATTCCTTTTAAATCCTCTCAGTTTTTCACGTGTCTGGGGAAGGTTTACATGCATGAAGTCCTGAGCAGGAGGTAGAGAGGTCTTGAACAGATGCTTGACCGCACACACCTCCTGGAACGGTGAGAAGATGATCTCTGCGCTCTCCTTTTTGGTGGCCATGCAGGTTGTGGTAGGGCGTGCGAGCTGCGTTTTGCGGCTCGTGGCAGCACCAATGAGCCTGCGATCCAAGTTATATTACTTCAATTCCGGCCCAATACGGGCTTTGGAACATACGAAGCAGAGATTTGCTTCCCAATCTATAAAAAAGCAGGCATCAGAAACCTTCCCTGATGGTACAGGCTGAGAGAGGTGCAAGTGCGCCTTGGTGGTGAACCGTGCTCATGAACCCTTAATAATATTCCCAGCGGCACTGGGACAAGACTAGAAACAGCTGAAACAAAGCATGATGAGTAGCCAAGTCGAGGCAGATCGCCCCTCACGCACCGTTTTGTGGAGGCTCCTTGCAAGGGGACCGCCACAGGAAGGGACGATGCCGCGAAGGCTGCCATGATTATTGAGCTGGATAAATCAGAAGATCTGACAGATAAGACTTCAAGTTTCGGCTACCGGTCTTGCGCTTGTCCTTGTCTGCTTTGTCTGAAAGCCCAGGCAGGCGCCGAAAGCCTGTTCGTGAGGACAGCCAAGCCAGAACAGGCATGCGATTTGGATGTGTAATGATTACGTTGTCAGGAGGTGGCAGTGACTAAGGTATTGCCTGCTTTGGACGGTCCTCTGGTACTTTCGACACTTGGCACCGCAAAGGAACGAAGCGGAACGCAATGCGATTTCGATTCGAGAAAAGTGCTGAGAAGACTTCTCAAGTCGTTATCTGTGTTTGTTGAATTTCTCGACTATACGCGGCGCGCATCAACGTGCGGATCAGCATCCTCAGTCTTTGTTCACTCGCTTGTTGGTGAGAGATTACTCCTCTTGTTACAACGACCCGAATCATGGGAACTCCTGTGCCAGTATGTAATATTATCCCATAGTACGGGTTGCTACCAATGACCAGATGTAAAGTTTAATAGAGTTGTATAGTTTATTGGAGCAGTACATCAGGGGGGCAGTACCCATACCTGCCAGGACTCAATCATTTTGAAGTCAAGGAATTTTCATTACTTGGAAACTTGCAATAACAACCCCTAGCAGCGCTGCTTGCAAATGTAACCTCGCCATGAAGTATTATGTGTACACATCGAGGGTTGCATTTTCTTCTAAGGCTTTAATGTGAGCGTATCTTAACTCTTTCATATTGAGACGGAACACTATACCCACGCAGGCCGTTTCTGTCCCCAAGAAAGCATCAGAAGGCATTCCCGCCTGTTGCATCCACAGTAGCCAGCAAGCCAGCGGCCCCAAAGGAGCAACTCTTTCGATTATCCCGCTCAGCCAGCGACCTGAACAGCCACGCCTTTCACGCACCAGATCGCCCTTGCGACCTGCAAAAGCAGGGCTCCAGTGCAGCAGATGCGCGCGTGCCAGGGCAGCAGCAGGGCTAGGCCAGCCCTGATGCACAGGGGGAGCAGGGGCTGCTCCCTATGAGATGGTGCTGAAGCACCACTACCTTTCAACAGTTCGAGAAGAGGGGAGCAGCCCGGAGAGGCCAGCCACTCCCAAGAGAAGCAGTCCCCCCAGCGCAAGCAGGTCCTCCCTGCGAAGGAGCCAGTCCTCCTGCCAGCTGGACGCCCGGCAGCCCTCCCTGCTTTCACGGGGGTCCTCGCCAAACCTGGCCGGCATGCACGCGCAGCCCGACGCTGCCACGCCCAGCGGCCGAGAAGAAGTCAAAAGGAAGAGCCCTTCCGCGCCTTGGCAGGTGCTGCACCCGCCGTGCCTGCCGATGGCCTGCTGCAAGGCATATACCCATGCTGTCTACATGCATACAGTAGTCCAGGTTTCCAAACGGGAACTGTGTTGTATGCACAAAAGGCAGTGTGAGTGCCAGAGTGGTGAGAGAAGGCTGCCTCACATTGCATATTGACAGGTAATTTCGGTTGTTGAGCGCGGGCCCAACACTTCCAAGCGGGTCCAGAGCACAAGCCCATCTCATTCCCTAGCCAGTGGAGTTGCGCTCATGACATAATGGACTTGTATATCAGAGCCGGAGGTTTTGGAGGAGCCCTATCTCCTCTCCTACATTACGGACGGCTGCTGGTTGCAAAGTTGACATTTGCGCTGAAGCAGAGCTGGAGGTTTTGGAGGAGCCGGCCGCGGCTGGCAGCGATGGTGGCGGTCGCACTGCTGGGCTCGCTGTGCCTGCTGGGCACGAGCAGCTTCCACGGTCTGCGGAGGCACCGGCCGCACCGCAGCCTCCTGGCGCAGGTCTCTTGCTCTTCCCAAGATCCCTTTTCACTTGCTGTGTTACACTGCACAATGCATGCCACATCCGCTGCTGATAATCTGTTGCAGTGCATGTACGCATAGGGATGACTATCACAGGGTTCCATTTTTGGTGTTTAGCAGCATTCTTTACCCTGAGCCTGCTGGCGCAGGGCGTTCCCGCCAGCCTCATGCACACCAACATGACCGCCGCCTTCGCGCAGAGCCTTTGCAGCGCCCACGCCTCGCCCCTGCTGCTCAATCAGACCTGGACCGATGGCCCCGTCTGCTCCTTCGGAGGCAGCCAGTCCTTCTCGGTGCGAGCTCGCTTCCTGCAGCACTTTGATATGCGCAGATAATGTTCTGCTGTTTGCTTCAGGGCGGAAAGAATCGATTCTATGCTTATGGCCATGCATGCATGCTTAATTGTTAATAATTTAGGACTCGAGTCGAGAATAATGCAGGCAACTCTCTTCCAACAAGTTGCCAAGTTGTGCCAGCTGAGTGCACTCACGTGATCAGGTTCGAATTGAACCGTTCAATCACTGCCAGTGATGTCCGCAAGTGACATGTGCTCTGGTGTGTTGCTTTCAGGCTGCAGGGGGCGCAGAGGAGACATGCGGGGGGTTGATGGGGGTGCCGAAGGTGGCGATGCTGTTTCTGGCGACCAAGGGGTTTGCCCACTCGGCGATGTGGGCGATGTGGTTCCAGCAGGCGGGAGGCCTGCTGCCCGCCGACTGCGCCGCCGCAGCTGTCTGCCGCGCCGGCGATCCGGCCGCCCGCGCCGCCGCCCTCGGGGCGCTGCTACGCTCCTGCGGGCCCTTCCCCCAGGCCCCAGGTGCGCGTCCTCCCTTGTCACCCGAAACTTCCTTTGCAACGTGCTCAGAGGTTCGCAGCTTGGGAGGGTGCGCCTCTCAAAGGCCTCTTGAAGGCCTAGCAGCCCCTAGGATGCGCGTGCAAGCTTTGCTGGCCTGGTATCGACAGCCGGATCTTCCTTTTGGAGCACTGCAGCTCAATACTCATTAAGTATGACTATGATCTGCATGACGCACCGAGGATTGCGCACGCCCACGGGTGATTGCACTTTGCTTGGATGCGGCAAGTCCGACAAGAGGCAGGTATTCTTCTGCAGCTTGTGCGCAGGCGCACCTTGCCTCTTGGGGCGTGAACAGCGTGAAACAATGAGCTATGGCTTTAGGCTCACAAGTGCGACTTGCGGCACAACGTCAGCAGTCTCTCCTGCAGAGCCTCCACAAATTGCCCTTCTTAGAGAGAAGAGCGTGTGAGCGATTGTCGTCATTCAATTTCATTATTTTGGTGGTGATTGGATGGACGGCGCGTGTGCAGGGCTGAGGGAGGTGGTGGATAGGCAGCACCTGTTCTCGGTATACGTGCACCTGCCGCCCAACAAGACGCTGTCGGGGCCACCGTCCATATTCCACGGCCGTGAGATCCCCGGCAGCATCCCCACTGGCTGGGGTGAGTGGTCCCTCGCCAACGCATCCCGCGTTCTGCTCAGGTGCGGCTCTTGTCTTCCAAGCAGTTCCCTCTTGCCCCAGCACTTTTGCGCTGCGCTGCGGTGGCCTTGATAATGCGTTGGCAGCTGCTAAGCAGGCGTGATGGTTGACCAGACAAACGGTCGCGTAGTTGCAGAGGTCAAGCGATGAGATCTTCCTGCAGAAACTTGTTTGAGGGGACACTTGTCCCTTGCCTGCATGCATGCTGATTGAGTCCTGTGAATGGCACAGCGCTTCGGCAGTGCGAGTGCAAAATTTCTTGAATGCTTCGAGTATTCTGACCCTGCAAAGTGGCTGAAGGTTTGGCATGATGATAGGCTGCCAGGTCTCACCGGCTTTGGTCCCCTGGCGCAGGGAGGCGCTGAAGGACCGGCTGAACCAGCGGTTCATAATGCTGTCGGAGTCGTGCGCGCCGCTGTATCCGCCGGCCGTCGTGTATCAGCAGCTGATGTACGAGCGCAGGAGCCGCATTAACGCCTGCGACTCAGACCCCAACTTCTACCGCGACAACTACCGGCAAGCCCCCCTTGCCCCTCCTTGATTAAACATTGCTCACCCCTGAACCCTGGATGACCTGGGGGTGCCAAACAGTGCGGTATGTATCAAGAGGACTGCATGCACATAGTTTTAGTTCATTCAGTACCTTATCGGATGGCATGGCCTTTCAGGTGTGACCATGTAAGAGTCATGTATTGTTGCAGTGCTTGCTTAAGTTGTGGTAAACCAGCATGGCAAGCGCTTCATGAGTACCGTAATGTCTTGCGTTGGAGTGTGTCAGTGGAAGGCGGCAGAAAATTGCATGCAGGCGTGCGGGGTGGAATGGGAAATGCTGGGATTTGAGTTGTTGAGATGGGTTGCAGGTATACGTTTCGCATGGCGCCAGATCTGGAGGAGCAGCACTGGAGGAAGAGCTTCCAATGGTGCGTAGCAGTAATCTCAGACATTAATGATCGGTGTCTAACTCTTGTCTGCGGAGCATGGCACCACTAGCAATGTGCATCGTTGTGTCCTTTTTTTTCACGTGTGCATGCCCCTGATGGCTTGATGCTGGGAGACTTAGGAGGTGTGGAATTGCATGGCTGTAATCTGCATTGCAATGTGTGCTGACAGGTTTGGGGTTGTGAGGAAGCATGCGGCGGTCATTGCCAATGATCAGAAGGTTGCAAAGGTGTGGCTCCAGGCCTCCTCAATTTCTGACATTGTTGCACACCATGAGCAGCAGCTGACACATATCTTGTGCCCTGGACATCCCAAAGATTCATTGAAATCGTAATATATTTCAGTACGCGCGTTGAAGGTGACCCTTAGCCTGCGGGTACATTATATCTGATACATGATGCTTTGAAAAAGCTCAGGCGCACTGCTGCATGTCTCAGCTTGCTCAAGCAGCGTCGATGTCTGATTCATTGCTTGTGCCGTGAAAGGCATTACTGGCACAGACTCGACCTGATCTTATTGGCTGCAGGTGTTTGAGCAGCACTGCACGAATGCATGGGACGATGACAGGGGAGCTTGGCGCAGCTGCTTCAGTGATGAGCACTACTTTGCCACCGTGCTGGCCACTCAGGGCCTGGATGAGGTATGCAACTAGCAGCACTATTTTACTGTTTGGCATTCAAATCTTCGCCTTTCCCCAGGCAAGCGATCTGGAGTGTTATACATAGGAGAGTTGCAGCAAAGTTATGACGCGATTGTGCTGTGATTGTGCTCTATGCTTACATAGAGGGGTGTCTGAATTTGCATCAGACAGGCCTTGAGAGGGAGTATGCTTTGCACAATGTGATTGCCAAAGGTCTGCTTGGCACGGTGTACTTTGCACAAGGAGCATGCATTCCTGATATTAACAGCAAGATGCCGGCACAGTAATATACACTTACACGCGCTGGCCAATTGCGCAAATTGGGCACTGCATGCGCCCCGCCTCTTGACTCAGAGTACTGGGCATGTCAGAACAGAAGAGGACTTGAAACTCTGCCTAACACAGCTGCCTTACATGACTGCAGGAGACGGATTGCAAGGGGGGACTGACGCACACAGAGTGGTGCGACCCGTGCACGGAGGGGGAGGACCGGCTGCACCCGCGCGCGTTCAAGCCCGAGGCCGTCTCACACGCCTCGCTGGACGGCATGCGCGAGGAGCGGGGGGATAAGGCCTGCAACGTGTCGGCCGCGCTCGGCTGGGCCGCCGACGGCTTTATTACTGCCGCGGGGCTCGCCGCCGGGCAGCAGTGCGGCTCTCCGCCGGTCTACAGGTGCGCTGCTGGCAGCTCGATCCAAAGTGACCATACCTGATGCTTACTGCACAGGATGGAATAAGCTGGACAGACTTGCCGCTCAAATTTTTGGGCATGCGATACTTCTGAATCTGGCTGCGGACAGCCGCCCTACTAAGAGACAGGTCGTGCTGCATGTTGCAGTCTTCTCCGTGGCATAGTCATTTTTGCAGGCTGGATGTGAGCCAATCAACTGTCAGCGGCCTTCTCAGGATGGGCCTGAAGGCCCATCCAGGCTCCCTGGCCTTTATGTTCATCACCTGTGCCTCACTTTGACATAAGGCAGTGCCACCCACCACTGTACAAATGGGTATGGGGTGAGCGGATTCTAAACACACCATCATAACCACATACTACATCCCATACACATAAAGCAGTATTCGTCACAGTTACTAGCAGCTCAGAAATAAGTAAATGCCATTGAAATTAACCCAAGGGCATGGCTGGCGCAGGGGAGAGAGGGCGATGCTGGGCCGCGGCTGCCCGCTGTTTGCGCGCAAATTCCCGGCCGACACGGCTGCGGCGCTGCTGCAGGCCGAGTTTGCGATGCTGGTGGCAGAGAACGCCGCGCGGCCGCAGGGACTGCTGGTCCCAGACAATCGCGCCACGCACTTTAACTCGCAGTGCAAAGCGCTGCAGCGCGCCGCGAAAAAGGCGCGGAAAGAGCTGTGGCGGTGACGGCTTAGCACCCGATGATTAGGGACATGCACTTCAGCGCGCAGTGCAATATCGGCAGGTGCAGGGATGAAGGCGCGAAAGCAGCTTTCCCGGTGACAGGCCGCGGGCTCTTATGTGCCCTCACAGCTGAGTGCCACGCATTTGAGCTCGCAGTGAGCGAGGCGTTGGAAAGCGCTGCAGCGGCGGCAAAGAAGGCGCAGACGCAGCTGTCTCGGTGCAGCGCCACAAATTTTAACTCGCAGCGCAGGCGCGAAAAGAGACCCTGGAAATAGGCTCCCAGTGACGGCCGCGGGCCTTTCTCCTAGAGCTTAGCTGTGGAGTTTCTGGGCCCGCATGCTTGCAACCGTAGTGCGCCGTGCAGAGGCAGCAGCTCGGACACAAAGCCTGCACGTGGGTGTTTTGAAGCGCTACTAGTGTGTTCGTTGGAATGGCTCGTGGCTCTCCCCTGAGACCTAACAGTAAAGCGGAGGCCTCTAGGGTGGCGCTGAAGGTGCAAGGAAAGGTTTCTTGGTATTTCTCTTAGAGGGTGCGCTTGGAAAGCGCCTGTGCTCAGAGCACAGCAGCTTGGGTCTGGGGTAAGGTGGGGGCGCATACGCCAGCTATTGCACCCTATGACCGAGCAGGTGTGCTTAAGACCGAATGTTCTCCATGGCGAGATGTAGGAATGGGCCGTGTTGCATCACATTCAGAGCAAGCGCCGATCACACATTGATGGCTGGAGTTTGCTTGTCACAGTTAGTTAAATTGCAGGAAGCAGGCGTTGTCCCATCTGTGCCAGTGTTGGGTCTAGGATCCTAGAATGGTGTAAAGCAAGTAGCACAAACTAGGAGCAGCTCTGATTGTGGGAACGCATGAGTATCTCCTAGTCAATCTGAAGTGTATCGAATGGTCAATCAAGGACTTCTGAGCCAGGATACAACGATGTTTCTATCAAACTGATGAGTTGATCTTATACTAAATTTGTCAGGCGCATCCAAGGGGTCGGAGCTGTGCTTGAAGCTGATGCTTGACAAAGCACTCAGGAGATCTAGATCTCCTGAGAATCTAGAAGAGAAAGCAATGTGGCTCTCTGGAGAGCACCGCCTTTGTAAGTGGATAGAACTTGTAACATTATGGTCTTGCACGCATTGTGACGCGCTGCAGTGTAACCGTAAGGCATCCCTTTCCGCCTTTCTTCTTAGACACCGCACCTGCCTTAAAAGTGCACCCTTGCCTGCAGCTTCGGCAGATAAAGCAGCCCTGCTGGGTAGAGATAAGATTTATATATATGTGTTGATGTCACTATGCACCACCTACTAAGGCACTGCAATTGAAGCCTCTGTTGCAGAGAGATGTCTCCAGTCTGAACACAGCGAGCAGAGTAAGCTGATATCATTTCATTTCTGGGTTCCTAATGTTTGGACGCGGTGAGATGGTGCCTCAAAAGCTTGAAAACTGTTCCCACTCCTAAATTTGAAAGTCTTCTTTTGTTACGGCAGCCATGCTGTCTGAGCTGTGATCAGTCACCCAGAGACTTCACAGCTTGGGCTGCTGAGCCAGCTTTGCCTCCAGAGTGGCCACAATGGCGTCCATGAAATCTGTGGTGTTCAGGTACTGGTCAGGTGTCACCTGCAATGCCACAACAGCATTTGTCAATCAAGATAATTGATCTTGCACCAACTCTATAGGCATGATAAAGTCATGCACGGCAGTGCGAAAAAAAGGAAGTAAAAGTATTTGCAGCAGCATGCAGCGGAGATGCAGGATATATCAGCCAAAGGGAATTCCAGTTCAGGGGAGGATGCATGCCTTTGTGGTGCCCTCCACACAGATGGCCAGATCCTTGGTGTACTTTCCCGCCTGCAAATAACCACGTGAGCCCTGTCAGCATGCATGGCCCCTGCTGCAAAATCCAGAGCACCCCTGGGCCATTCAGAACTATCCATCTCCTGCCATGCCTGCTGCCAGCAGGCTGCTGGCATCAAAATGCAAACATTCTTCACTTATCCGCCATTTGACTGCATGTACACAATTTGCTCAAGAGTGCCCCATGGCCGAGAGGTGCGCTGCACTTTGTGAGACTTGCAAGGCAGCGATTTCTCCCTACTCTGGCGCTCAATATATCTTTCCATGTCTGCATTCTATAGCTTTACCGCAATGCACCCACAAAGAACAGAAAGTGTCCACAAATCGCCACCTCGATGGTTTTAATTACAGCAGCTATTGTCCGGCGCAGGAATGCAGTCAGCTCTGAGTTATTGTCCATGCTAGCATCATATGGCAGGCATGCATAGTACAGTAAATGCCCGCCCATGCAGATTTAAATCTTACTGATGAGATTGTGTGATTGGCTGTTTGTTTGGAGCACACATCATACAGTAACTGCAGCTTGACTGCAGACGCACCTTGCCTCTGGCAGGAACAGAGTATACCACTAAACATCATCTTACCCCATAGCGTTTACTGAGGGAGTCATATGAGCATACCTCGATGGTCTCGATGACAGCAGCCTCCAGCTGGTGCACGAATGCAGCCAGCTCTGGGTTGTCATCGAGCTTGGCGCGGTGCTGCAGGCCGCGAGTCCACGCAAAGATGGATGCCACTGGGTTTGTGGAGGTCGGCTGGCCCTTCTGGTACTGCCGCCAGTGGCGCGTCACCGTGCCTGAAACAAGCAGCACATGCCCCTCAACACAATGGAGAACGGCAACTTCATTGTTCAGAATCCTAGAAAATTCTGAATGGTCATGCTACTCTCGTGGCCATTGTGTGTACCAGGGCCCTTACATGCATGGGAGCAGCTAAAAAAGTCAGCTGGTACACAAGCCAATTACGAGTATTCTCAGGACAGGTTGCATGCAGTCGTGGACTTCTGCTGCCGACCGGCATGCATGCAAGCAGTCTTTGACAGCTGGTCCCATGCATGTCGCCATGAGCGAACAAAACACTCTCATCAAGCCTGCAATCTAGTTTCACTTACCAAACTGTGCATCCTGTCATGCATGTCCCCTTTCTACAGGAAAACACCTCCCATGCAGCAGATGCATGGAGACTCATCATGCATGCACCCTGTGTTGATTGCCAGGTCCCATCCAGCAGTTGCATGGAGGAGGCCTGGCACAGAAACATACCGTGGGCGGCTTCGGATTCGAGCACCCTGCCGTCAGGGGTCAACAGCACACTGGTCATGAGGCCAAGCGAGCCGAAGCCCTGCGCCACAATGTCCGACTGCACATCCCCGTCGTAGTTCTTGCACGCCCACACAAAGCCGCCCTCTGACTTGATCGCCTGCGCGCATGAGACATGCATGAGATATAAATACACATGTAATCATCCTTTGTGCATGTCATGACAGAGCGACAACCTGATAGTGGCCCGAGGCAGGAGATCCTGTCAGGACTTGTACATGGTGTCACACATCAGGCCACCAAGGACAACAGTTTGGACCAGCCTTACTCCATTCTGCGTACTTCTGCATCCCTTGCTTCTCCTCTCGACTGTGCATGCTCTGGAAACCGAGTTTCTGGATAGATGCAGGCAACCCACATCCTAAGCTATCAGCTTAAGATCTGGTGCAAGGAGACCAAACGGAGGCCAACGGTCAAATCAATTGGTGCATGCAAGCTTGGTATCACATTTACCCCTATCTAAGAAATTCCACCTCACCCTTCCAAGGAAAGATTTCAAATAGCGGGGTGAGGGCAGGAGGCAGCGGCGCGCCCGGGCCATGAGCTCTGAGCAGAGGATTATAGACCAAGCGGAGGCATGCTAGGTCAGGCTATCACGAGTGCTGCACACGAGCAAACGATCACATGATCCTGATTAGTAATGATATCATGACAGCTAAGGAGGGGGGCAGCGGCTGCGAACCTGGGCCACCATGTCGTCGATGAGGCGGTGCTCATACCAGATGCCCAGCTTTTCGTATTTCTCCTTATAGCCCTGCGTCTCGTAGACCTCCTGGAAAATCTGCAGGAAGCGTCCGTCGTAGCGCTTCAGGATCGTG
Source organism: Coccomyxa subellipsoidea C-169 (assembly GCF_000258705.1). Classification (NCBI taxonomy): domain Eukaryota; kingdom Viridiplantae; phylum Chlorophyta; class Trebouxiophyceae; family Coccomyxaceae; genus Coccomyxa; species Coccomyxa subellipsoidea. The sequence continues at coordinate 624,410 of NW_005178027.1, forward strand.
TTCTTCGTCGACATGTACAGCGGCCTGCGCGCATGCATTCAAGAATTTCATGCGTGCTTTGAGCTGCAGGGAACAGCAGTGTCAAAGTCTGCAGGCAACAGAGCAAGCATGTGAATACAATTTAAATACTTCCAGTGCATGAAAGCCAGTTGAGTTCCTACACTGTACAAGCACATGAGAATGAACGCAACTTGTCCGCTGCAAGTGATGCCAAACAAGTGTTGCTGGGGATCATAGGCTATTTACAAATGTTCAAAAAGTGAACCATGCGGTTGTGATCATTGGCAGCAGTCCCTCACCATTGCCTGTCCAGCGCGTATTCGAAGCAGGCCTTGGCAAATCCGCGGATGGAGGCCTCGGTATTGTACATGCCCATGACAACGCCGGCGCCGTCGAAGTCGTGCACCGTGTGGCGCTCCGGGGGGCCACCCCCCTCTGGGGTGAACACCAGCTCCATCTTGCCCGGCCCAGGAATCACCAAGTCCGTGGCCCGGTACTGGTCTCCAAAGGCGTGCCTGCGCGCACATGACACCCATCAGGCCAGGCATGTTGCTCATTGAATGTTTTCTCATGCTTTCTCATGCTGAAATGCAGAGATTGTGTGCTCATGTTGCAGCAGAATGCTAGAGTGGTGCACTTGAACTGATTGTTGTCCCATGTTTCAATGCAAGATCGCGTGTTCATCCTGCAGCAGAATGCTACAGTGGTGCAGCCATGAGACACTCTCAGCCCAAAAAAAATGTAATCAATGCAGGCAAGCCTTCTCCTGCATGTCTCCCTGCGAGCTGGTTTGGCGCTGTTGCATGCAGTCGCGAATATGGAGATAACCCTGTAGAATTAAATTATCCACAGCGAAGCGCATGGCAGCAGGGAGCCACCAGGGCGCCCTTGACTTCTGCGGTTGTGGGTGACAGAAATGCATGCGCCTCACCTGCCCACCACGATGGCCTTCTTCCAGCCGGGCACGACGCGGGGGATGTTGCTGACCACAATAGGCTCGCGGAAGACAGTGCCGTTGAGGATGTTCCGGATGGTCCCATTGGGGCTGAGCCACATTTTCTTCAGGCTGAACTCCTTCACGCGCGCCTCATCAGGCGTGATGGTCGCGCACTTGATGCCCACACCCACCCTCTGCGTGCATGCATGCATGCACGCAAGTCAACACCTGAAATTTGAGCATGCATGCATGTGCAGCTCAAGGAGTCATGACAATGCAAGGCAGGCTTCTAGCATCCAAAGCATGAGACTCTCTTCTAGGTTGAGTTGACACCTGTGGCCACTGGGACTTATTGTGACTACTTGCATAATGTTCACTTGCACTCCCTCATCTCTGAAAATCCCTTTGCCTACATGTCTGCAATGTTCTATCTCTAGATACAGATGCGGCTGAGAAGTGTAGAAAGATCACCTTGATGGCCTCTGCTGCCTCGACGGTGACCTTGTCATCAGTGGCGTCGCGGTTTGGAAGGCCCAGGTCGTAGTACTCGATCTTCAGGTCAAGGTATGGCAGGATGAGCTGCGAAGGGACAACATTTTAGCTTGCAGTGAGGAGACAGGATTTTGCGCTCTAACCTTCGGAACACGTGATGTGCCGGTACATACACACGAAGGTCGCTCACCTTCTTCTTAATCTCATCCCATATCACCCTGCATCGAACAAAGGCGTCAGGTTGGTGGGTTTTGCAGTGATGGTTGACCAAGAGGCTTACAGCGAAATCTTTGCGAATGACTGCGATTCGCTATTGTTACACAGCAAAATATCATGTTTACCTTGTCATTTCGTCGCCATCAAGATCCACGACAGGGTTCTCGACAGTGATCTTGGATCCTGCAGATTATGCAGATGAGCTCTAAGAAGGGAACATGCCGGAAAAACCATTAAAAGCACAAGCAACATGCGCAGCATCCACTTTCGTATTCAGAACGTACGTTTCTGCGCCATCGTGGAGAACGCTACAAGAGTTCTTGCCCTCAGATGCTCCTGTTTGTTTTGCTGTGCCCTGAAGAGAAACCCCCCCTGCCTCACTAAGCTGCGCAGTGCAGACATACACTGCAGTGAGAATAAGACGTTTTCTCAAATGCAACCTTTGCTCACGTTTTTGGAGCAGCTCCAATCTTTTTCTGACTCAGCAGATGGGCTGGGGCGATCCAAATTTGGCTTGTACGAGATCCTTACTTTTCGATTTGCGTCAGGGGCACCTGCATGCACTTCTGCCAGTGCGGAAGTTTCCGTGTACCAAGCTACCGGCTTGTTGCTAGGTCCCCACAATTCTTTACCTCTTGTAACACTCGATTCAATTTTGGCAAGAAATCATTCGTCTCGAGTAGCTGGTAGGAAGCTCTAAGAGAAGGAACGCCGTTGCAAGCAACTCCTGGACTTGCTCTCACCAGCTTCCAGGTGTTTCCTCCAACCTTCCTCCCTTTGAAACGCACTCATAAGTCAAGATATAGAACTCGAGAGGCTCATTTGGAAGGGTTGAGTTGTCAGCGTCGTGTCTGAAGGTATATACAGAAGGAAGGTTATTGTCTTCTTGTTGTTACCTGGCGCGAAAAGTGTCAATTGGAGCCTTGTCTCTGAACTTTTCATCTATCTGTAAGTTTTTTACGCAATATATTTTTTCGTCAGCAGATCGCCAGCCATCGGCAATGGCGAATTCCACGGCGATCATCGACGGTCCAAAGGAAAACTTGCCCGTTACACATCCCAACGGCGTGCTGGTCATGCCTCTCCCACCAAACAGCGGGGAACTGCCAGCCAGCATACCTGCCGGCTATCCCGAGGACGTGAAGCTAAGGGGTGAGGTTGTCTGGCCCTGTCCAAGACTCCAAGGTTCCTGATTCACCATACTATGGAATTGCTGCTCTCAGAAAGATGCGCTCTGACAGTATCTATGCAAAGCAGAACTCATTTACGCCATCTTGTGCTATATCTGGACCATCCCAACTCATCCATTGCATCCATGCAGGCTTCGATGGAGTCCACAAGCCCAACGAGGTGGGCACATCTGCAGGCCCCACCCCGCAGTTTTACTACAACCAGCCCGGCTACCAGGATCTTCAGGGCCAGCCAGCCCCAGTGGCGCAAGGCATGAGCGTGGGGCCCATGTCTGCGAATGCACCGCTCTACTGCCCGCCAACTCAGGACGGCCCCGCCTTCCTTGGAGCAACCATAGGCCACGAGCCCATCCCCATCCACTGCGGTGCCTGTGGCTTCAGGGGCATGAGCCATGTCATGTACGTGGCCCAGAGATGCCACTGCTGCAGTGATCATCTCGAAAGGCTCTGTGGCAATGTGGTGTTGCTGTGGTGTCATGCATGCCCTCAGTTGTCCCTTGGAACAAATTTTGTTGTGATCTAGCTGTACCTGCAATGATCAATTACATTCTCTGCAGGTAGTTCGGACTGAATTCATATTGTCTGCAGGTAATTCGGACTAAGTATGAGTTTATTGTGGTGCAGAAAGACAAGGGGATGGGCGTATGGAATGTGGGGATTGATGACTCTGGGCCTGGGACTGCTATGTCATGTTGGCATGGACACACACCACTTCTGCCCGCAGTGCAAAAAGCATGTGGCAGACGCGAAGCTCATGTAACGGGTGATGGTGCATTGCTTGAATGACATCGTGTACTATTTTTGCGCATTGGACTAGCATGAAGCAGATCTCGCATGAACAAGATGGAGGCTACACTTTGGATGCCAGCTTTCCTGCCAGATCTGTTCTTGACCTGCATGTAGGAAGCTGGTCGCTTGTGATTACAGTCGTGACAGCTAGAATTTGGTGTAAAAAGCTTTGTGTACCAATTGGCAGCATTGTTGCAATTAAGGTCTCAGTTGGGACACTGTCTCGTAATCAGCCCTAGCGAGGATGAAGCCTAAATGTATTTCTTGGGGAAATGCTGAGATGCACTCAAAGACACTAAGTTGAAGTTGTGGCAGGTGTGGCAGGGGTAGAAAACGTCATCCATCACTGAGATTCCGACTGCTGCCGTCCTTGGGCTTTTGCATTGTTCATGACAAATTTAGTCAGGTGCTTGATGGTCGAATCCTGAAGTACCCACAGTAGCTGGCATGCACAATACCTCCAGTACCCAGGCTTTCATAGGTTGAAGTCTTGAGAGGTGACGTCGACTGCGCAACGTAAAGTTCGGGCCTTTTCCTTCGCAGCTCTTCCAGCATTCCCTCCGTCCAGACAGGGTCCATCCACAGGTTGGCAAAAAAGGGTGACACCAATAGGTGTCTCAAGTGCGGAGCATCCTGCGCGCACGCACTGTTTAGGGGCCTATGAAATTCGTCAGCAATTCCCAAGCGCCTAGACATCAGCTAATGATGGAACAGCTGCAATACAGTCAAGAACCTTGTGTGCACATCCCTTGTTTGGCAGCTGCGGTTATCTGGACTATCTTGATGATCATCAGGGCCTCACAAAGAATATCTGTGGTGATCATGGAACTCACCTCTGCCAAAGTATGGAGCCCTTCATTATTTATGCCAGTGCCGCAGATGTCCAGGGCAACGCAGCTGCACAGGTGCTTGCACAGGCTTTCCTCCACAAACTCGCAGCCATGTACAGATAGCGACAGCAGCTGGGGCCTATACAATACCCAAGCAGTCGTGTGAATTATTTCTGGTTGAAATTCCTACAGCAGGCTCAGATTTTGTATGTCATCCCCAGATTGATACAGCGCAAAAGAAAAAGCATGCACCCATCCTTCAAAGTTCCACGCCAGTGGATAGGTCCCAAATCGCCCGCACCCAAGCGACTTGAGATGGCTTGAGAGGAGCCCTCCGAACCAGCTCAGGTCCAAGCAGCGCAGCTGCGGGAAACCTTCCCATGGCACACGATCCACATCAATCAGACTTGAGTGCTGAAGGCTGAGTACCTGCGCTGACAAATTTCAGTTCCCAGGAGACACCAACAGGAATGCTCACCATAGCAAGATCCACATTCCCACTGCCCTAAAAGCAAGTCTCGTTTCTAAAGGAACACATGCAGCATTTCAGGGGGCTCTCTTGACGACAGACCTGCAAGGAGGGTAGCTGGCCAAGGAAAATAAGAGCCGATCGCGGAATCTTACAATGCAAGAGGCTGAGATGTGTGAGGTGTGGGCAGCAGGAGACCATCAGAGCACACATGCTGGGGGCAACAGGCCTCGTGAGGTCATCCCCAACCGGCTGCCACTCTATTCTCCGCAGCAAGGGACACATCCGCATTATCGCCTGACGTACAAAAGACTGCCGTCAATACCAAAACAATCGAGACAGGGATAGCCTTGCTTGGGTTGATGGCACATATCGATGCTCGAGGAGCAGACCTTCAAAATGGAGGAACCCAGAGGGACAGGTCCTATTGTCTCGTGTTTACTTTTGTTGAAGTGGAGAAAAGCAGGTGCATTGCAAAAAAGCGCCTCTGTCTCCTGTTCAAGGACCTACACTTGCATTGAACAAACCTGAGAGCAGTTCACGACAGAATGCTGACATCACTACTGGCGCACCAAAAACCTTCACAAACCCGACCTGCATGCATGACTTCCTGAATGATCGTGAAATCAACCGCCAAACGATCACATCGGCGATGCTTCGCTGGGCAGTAGAGACGATGAAAGCGAGAATTTCAGCAGGCAAGAGCGAAATGTCCCCGTACATTTGTGATTTTATGCCTGATCCTGTAAACAGTAAGTGAAGGTGCTTCAATTATATGTGCAAAGAGCGCCTGTCCCTTGCAATGGGCCACCCTTTCTTGTCCTCACATTCTCAGGACTAGGCGCTTGGGAAGCGTCATGTGCGACTAGCGGTCACAACAAATCATCGCAAACCCCTGCTGGCCAATAATTTTACGTTGGCAAACACGATGGATCTCAGGAATGTTGTCTTTGGAGCTGGACCCAATTCCACTCGGGCAGCAGCTTCCTCATGGCCATCAGCAGCTTCCTATCTTGCGGGAAGCTGCTGCCACCAGCTTTCCAATTGAGGAATAGCTGCAAGCACTGAATTTATGTGTCATTACAGCAGTCTTCACGACCTAGTTTTTCTTTTATATCGACATCGGAACCGTTTTTGCACACACTATGCGATGCATGCAGAAGGGGTGCACATGATTGCACAGTTGCCACGTGGCATGTGCTTGGAGCAAAGTCAAATAGGGTGGTCCGCACGTAGGCACTTGCTTGAAGATTCTTTAGTCTCTAATCTTCATCTAATCGTGAAACCGGTCTTGCTCCCAAATCCCTTTTTTGCAGCCGATTTACATTTGGGCAGGGCCTGCAGGCCATAACACGACTGTCCCACCTTTCTCAGGTGCTCCTCTAGGTTGGGCAGACTAATCATTCTTACACACTGGCAGGCAGTGCCTACCCACCAGAATCGTAAGAAATACGCCATACAACCGTTGTATGTGACAGCATCAGGCATTGTCCTAGGCAGCCGCACATAATTAATGCTGTCAACTAGCACAAAGATCTTATCTTCAGGACTGAAAAGATCTATATTGCATTTGAGCCTCCGACAGTCTCTGCTGCCTTCAGTGACATTGGAACAAAAAAGTTGGGAAGTCTGATTAGTAAAAGGCGAACTTTCATTATATGCATGCTGGTCACACACACGGCATGTCCAAGGGTATCAACGAGAGCTGCCCAAACAACTTGTGCCCAGACAACTTTTGAAAACCTCAACTGGTGATCACAAGACAACTAATAAATAATGAAGTATATGTGTCCCCAATTATTTGACCCAGCTTCTCATGAATGCAGACCCAAAACATATGTACAGCGAGGGCGACATTAGTGACATTTTGTCTTCCACGCAAGTAGTCCACAATAAGTCCTCATGCAGTCTTTGCACTCTATTTTCGTCTTCGATACTCTGGGTGTACCAGGATATCCCTACTGTGGGAAAAACGTTCCTACCTTGACTTGTATCACACAGACTGAGGAGCCAGATACTCAACCTGGTGCCTGCTAAAACGCACTTAGAAATGGGCCCACAAGTGCAGGACACACTGTGAGCTGTGTGCAGAAGAGGTGCCCTGCTGGCGCCTGAGCAATGTACTCAAGCCAACATTGCACCTCTTCCATGCACACACCAACCACTGTTCCTCAGGAATAAAAAGTGGTGCGGCCCTGGATCCGGCACTCGTTGCAGCTGCAGCCCACATCTCAGATTAGAGACCGCTGCTGGATTAGCAGCTGAACCTGGCAGCTCTGCTTCGTCACCTTACTTTCTTTGGCACCATTCCTTTGATTGTCGTGCGATTGACTCCCTTGCGGAGGGATCCCCCTGCGACGCTCAGCTGCAGTGCCGCTGATGTGGCGCCGATGTGGTGGTGACTTATCAATTGAAGGGGACGCCTGCAGTGCCTAGCACCGCTGACAAGCTTATACGCCTCATGGCGCTGACATGATGCACGTGGTCAGATCGCAGGGAAGTGTCAACGGCTCCCAACACCGCTGATAACGCGGTGCTGATGATGTGGCGCTGATGTCATCATCCATCAGAAGAACACCCGCGCTGCCCAGCACCGCTAACAACGTTGCACTGATGCAGCGCTGATGTGGCGCTGACGTGGCGTCGATCACATGCCGCCGACGAGGGCGCCGTTGTCCTGCAGGTATTTGACGACGGGCTCGCGGCGCTCGCGCATGGCTTCGTCCAGCGGATCCAGAGACCATCGGTCGCGCGCGCCCAGATCCGAGTTGCCGTCCTCCATCAGAACCTTCACCTGCGGGGACAGGGAGCGCAGCGCACTGCCTGATCAGGCGCCGTTCAACTTGAAAAATCAGGTTCAAGCTTGAATTGTCAAAGTTCAAAATTTAAATTTGAAACCAGCAATGTGCACACGCACAATCCGACATACAGGAACAGGCAGGAACATGGCAAAGAGCAATATGCAAGACATGCATGGATGAATCCCATGAATTCTGCAAGTAAATACAGGAGAGCGCCATTTGCTTTGCAGGGATTTGGCAGCAGGTCTTGATGCAGCCGCGATGATGACCGGCACATGCTCACATGCATTTCTGGCACTGAGCCAAGAGCAGGAATGAGGCATGGTCCAATTTACAGTCACTCTCGCGTCAGTCTTTGACAAAATGACAATTCGGCATTTGAAAAACTGTTGTGTTTCTTGGCATTCTTCTGCTCTGTCTTAAGCAGGGTGTTGCATTGCATAAACCCCAAAAGTTAGTAGAATCCAGAAGCCTGACAGAGGCATGCAGGAAAGCAGCAGCAGGGATAAGGAACACGACGGGCACTCTCTCAGTTGCTGCTTTCAGGTTCAGGCAGACTGTCTCCAGCTGGGAAAGCAAAATGAAGTCCTCTTTGCGCTCGCAAGAAAACCTTGCAGCGACAATGAGGCTCACCCAAAAATGCGCCGTTGAAAACAGCCCACAGAGGGAGCAAAACCTCCTGCAGCTCACTCTATCATGCTCGCAAGGGAAAGGGCCAAATTATGAAATCCATGCAGGTGCAGAATCCATCTCTGCCTCTGGTTTGCTTTGGTGCATCAGTCCTCAAACGTTGTTCAGTAGTCAAGGAAATGCTCTCAGGCAGGCGCGCCGCAATCAAAGATGTGGCCTGAATCAATGCCTTCACAGCCCAAAATGCGAATGCACGCCACAAAATAAAATCAGCCGTCACGCTGGCAATCTGAAGATCTCAGGGGTCTCCTAAAGCGTCTTCGTTCGGACCCTGGAAAACCCTTGTCGCAAGGGTCGCTAGAAGGGGATTATAGTCGCCCTCAGGAAACCCTTTTGTTGCAGGGGGCGCTAAAGAGGATTGTGGCCGCCGATGAGGGCGCCGTTGGTGCGCAGGTACTCGGCAACTTCCTCCCGGCGGTGCCTCATCGCCTCATCCAAGGGGTCCATGCTATAAACGTCGCGCACGTCAAAATCTGCCGAGCCTTCCTCCAGGAGCACGCGCACCTGTGCCGACGCCGGCAGATGTCACTCAGCAGCTGCATGGACCCCCCGAGACCCCCCGGCGCCCTCCCACCTGGACCCCTCTGCCGAGGGACGGTGTGGCGCAGAAGGCGGCAGAAAGAAGCCAAGCGAAAAGGAGCCCTGGCCTCTCTCGTTCGCTTAAAGGCCAAAAAACAGATCCTGCTGTCCTGGAGAGGTGAAAAGCTGTCTAGAATGTGCACCCAGAAGTCTGGACCCAGAAGTCTACGGAGCATGAGGAGGGAAGAATGGAGGTAGAAGAAGGTGCGTTTAAAAGGAAATTTCCCTCTCACACTCTCACAGCCCTCAGCACAGATCACCCCTACCACAAAATCTGCCCTCTTTACACCCTCCCACATTATGCCCCCCTCTCCCTCTCACTATTCTCTCCTTCACACAGTCTCACAGAACGCCACATGCGCGCCCACGAGTGCCCACGGCAGCCGGGTCTCCCCCCCCCCTCTCTCTCTCTCTCACACGCTCTCACAGGGCAGCACATGTGTGGACACGCATGCTTGTGCTGATGGCCATCGAGTGGGGCAAACAAAGGAACGGGTTTTAGACCTATTTATCCCCAGAATCTTATAAAACCAAGGGCGCTCACCACATTGAGGCGCCCTCAGCGCTGATGGTCATTGAGTGGGGCGAACTCTAGAACGAGTTTGTAGCTCTTAACTACCCATAGAAACTTATGAAACCAGAAGCGCGCACCACATCGAGATTGCCCTCGGCGGCGGCGATGTGGAGGGCGGTGCGTTTGTCGTAGTCGGCCGCGTTTACGTTGATGCCGGCCTTTATGTAGCGCCTGATCAGGTCCGCATTGCCCTGCGCCGCCGCCGTGCACAGCTCCGATGCGCTGCGGATCTCGTCAAAGCCCAGCCTGTACACACACGAATTTTTGAATTCAAGTTTGAAGTTCCTCTTCATGTTCAAAAGAACTGAGCGCCAAAGAGGGCGAATGCCAGCCTGGCACAGGAAATCACGCGGTGAGATTTATGGGCCGAGTCTCTTGCAAGGAAATCACGTGACAGGCTTCACCAAGGTTGCATGAGGTCTTTTTGTAGATGGGCAACACACACGCTTGCAGATCTTGTGTGACCCGAGCCTGGCATGGCACATGAGGAGAATAACGGGTCCAGGTCAAGAGAGAGCCATGTTGCATGTAAAGATGGATCAGTGTGTGTATCTTGTGGCGGGCTCAGAACCCGCCTGGCCAAAGGACTAGAGCACTCTCAAGGGACTCATGCCCGCATGAATGAAACAGAGGGCGCAGTTCTGTTGAAGAGCGCGGACATCCAGCCATGCAGGGCACAGTAGTATGCAAGCATTTTGGTCTTCACTCCATCCAACGCAAATTGATTTCTACTCCCTGAACAAAGGGACAGCGGGGGATGCAGGGGGGTCGAGCACTCACTTGGCGTCATTGTCAATGAGCAGGCGGATGAGTGAGTCATGGCCGCGCTTGGTCGCCTCCAGCAGTGCATTATGCCCAAGGTTGTCCTGCACATGCCACAATCTCAGTGCCTTTAGAGTGTGCACAGTATACATAAGTGTCGCAAACCTTTGGTGAAAATCCGGTGCTCCTTATGGATGAATCAATAGGACAAATTAAGCTTCCTTCCTCGCTTCTTCCTTCAACCCACAAATTTAATATTCTACCCCTGGCAGTGTACATAAAGAGGCTGCCAAATTTCTCAACATACCCAAAGATAGATCCGGCATTTCAAAGTGATTTAAGGAAATTCACTGCCTCGCTCTCTAGCTTTGTGCGTGTTTGTACGAACCTGCACATTGGCGTCTGCGCCTGCGCCCAGCAGAGTGTTGACAGCCGCTGCATGGCCTCCAACCACAGCCAGCATCAGCGCCGTGCGGTTGTCATAGTCTCCTTTGTTCACATCGAAGCCGTACTGCACCATCTGCGCGCATGCACTCCGCCCATCGTCAGACAAGTTGCCCATCAATTGAATAGGCTCGAGCAGAAATTTATTTGTGTTGCGCCATCTGCATGCCTCCAACTTGCTTCCCTTTACAAATACTTTGCCTCTTGAAAAAGTGGGCATCTCAACGTTTAGCTCTGTTTGTGCAATGTTACTCCCTGCTCACGGCCTGAACAACAGAGGACTTGGTGTGGCAGAATCTTGGAGGCTCATCGAAGGGGGCACACAGTGTCACCCAGGACGCTCGCAAAAGCTGAGCGCCAGGGAAAGACACAAAAGGGCAAGAGCGACTACCAAGCGGGCGGACATAAGCACTGATGGGTACGTCTGTAAACAACAAAATGTCGCCTTAAATTTCTGTTAGATGCATGCGCACTCACATGTCGGAGTTTGGTGGTGTCGCCGCGGGCGGCCGCGTACAGGAACTCCATCGTACGGTCGTCATCGCGCTGAGTTGGCGCATTGAGTCCCTGCGGGTGAAATAACCAAGGGTGATAACCCGCTGAAAGGCACATGCAGGCAACTGTGCTGATCTGCAAGCAAATTTGTGCAGAAAGTGCGGAATTTTGCTGATGTGCAAGCTACGTAATGACAAAGGCATGTGCAGAAAGGGCTGATTTGCAAACATATTAGCGCTGAAAGAGGCACATGCAGGAGCGTGGCTTTCTGTGAGCGATGTAGATGCATTGCTTGTGGAAAGAGTCGGGCCAGACGTACAAACAAACATGCAAACGAATTCAATGTTACCTGCAGGTAGTCCATGACGGCTCGGCTGCCGACGCGCATGGCCTCGTCGAGGGGGGTGGCCCCCCATCGGTCCGCCACCGCCAGATCCGCCTTGCCCTCCTCCACCAGCACCCGCACCTGCAGACCCCCAAGTTCATACACGTCATTCACCCTTTTGCAGTGAATAACAGGGGGTACTAAAGACTAGTCTTTGGTACCCCTTGTGAATAATCAGGGGTTGTAGATCTAGAAAGGGCACTCCTGTGTATAGCCTACCCCTTACCAATTCCCTATTTTGTCCTTCCCCCTGACGGCCTGTTTTCTTTCCCATAGCTATGCCAATAGGACATTATCACTGAGCCATAGCGGATGTAATTGCTCTACTCGGGTACTCATCTCTAGGTGTAAGGGATCTTGTCAGGGTAAAGCTTCTTACAAAGGAACCTGTCAAGGCTCTTATCTGCCACTCTGAGACCGCCTGACCTTGATGGTTGAATGAAATTGTTTTCTAAGGGTAAGGAAAAAAGGGCGTGTTCTTAAAAAGAAGCACAGCAAAAGGCCCTCACCGCTGCAAGGTTGCCCTCTGCGGCCGCCACATGGACCGCAGTCCTCTTGTCAAAGTTGCCGGAGTTGACTGCGATGCCCGCCTTGATGAAGCGCCGCAGCAGCGGCACGTTGCACTCGAAGACACACGTGCAGATGTGCGCGGCGGCTTCTGTAGAAGGCAGATCCAGCCTGCCAGCATTGTTCACAACATGGTTAGCACACTTGCTCGCAGGGCGGCCTCGAGGGCGACAAAGTGTTACCAAGTTGCCCATGGACTGCATGCATGCATTGAGAATTCCTAGGTCCCTGACGAGGAAGCTCGCCACAAATGTCCATACAGACATGCCAACAAGCCTCCAGAAAAGTATACACTGAGGTGCTACAGCGCGGCCTCTCGCGCCAATCTTATCCCTTCTCAAAAATTCTTGAACGAATCCATCTTGCTTCATGCATGCCTGTATCTTGAGTCCAGACAATACCAAGAAGAAACGGCGGAAGCCAGCAGACTTGGCCCATAACTTTACTTTGCTGTGACACACCAAATGATGGGCAAACAGCACAGAAGGCACTCGGCGCCACATACGCTATTTTCTGTGTGGCAAGCAACGGGCAGGAGGTACAGGGGTAATTGAGAACGCTAACCCTAAACAACCTTGTTATGACAACATTCCTATTCACCCCTAGGAGGTGTAGGAACGCACTCGGCGCCGCAGGAGCGGAGCAGCGAGACGATGGAGTCGTGGCCGTTGCGCACGGCCTTGAGCAGAGCGGTGGAGCCCTCCTTGTCGCGCGCATTCGGATCCGCGCCGGCACCCAGCAACGCGAGAGCAACGTCCCGGTGGCCGTGCATGGCTGCCAGCATCAGCGCCGTCCGCCCCTCGAAGTTGCAGCTGTCCGGTGGCTGCCCCTCGTGCTGCAGCATCTGTGGCAGGCGCAGAACCACAAAGTCGCAGATCTTCTAAGTGGTCCAAGAAAGATTGTAGGCGCTCAAATCTGCATGGTAGCTGACCACTGGTTGCTTTGTGCCCTTGCCAAAGTAGGAGGATATTGACACCACCAGAGGCCTCATATCTAGCTGAGACTAGCACCAGTGTAAGAATCTCATGTCAGGGGACTTTGAGACTTCCAAACAAGGGCCCAACCATGCACTTGCAGCTCTGCTCGTTGCCAACATCCTGGCAATGTAAAGGGACGTCTATACATGCTCCTAACCATGCACTTGCATTGCTGCTGAGGCAGAATTAGAGGCACCGGAGTCGGGCATGGATACATATATGCGGGCACACCCGTCTGACTTTGGTGCTGGTGCCGCGCTGCGCAGCGAGCAGGAAGGCCTCCGTCGCGTCCTCGTCCGGCTCATCGGCTGCGGGGATCATCAACTCGCGCACCTTCAGCAGGTGCGCCTGCGCCGCAGCCGTCTTCTCCTGCCAAAGCCAGATACACTCTCAAATCATGTGGACCCCCATGCAGTGATGGAAGACACATGTCTTCTGTCAATGCTGTGGGTGCAAGACACACTCTTACTCATACGGGCACTATATGGTGATTTCACCACACAAGTCCGTGGCGCCTTTCCTGTTGCCAGAGACCCTCTCACTTCATGTGGACTCTGACAAAGTGCGGTTCTATGCGATTGCATGCAGCAGCTGCAACTTGAACTGGGAAAAAGCTGCTTCCAACTCTGCATTGCAATTGATCTCACAATTGAAAGCACAGCCCCATGCATGTGCCGCACTGCATAAGAAGAGCTGACATAAGAATCGCCTTCATTCGAGAAGACAAGTGAGATCCACCTCGCGCAAAGGTCAGCATGCAAATAGCATAGTGAGGCGCAAGGCAAGCAAGGAAAGACAGGTGGCATTACCTGTTCCATTCCGGGAGTGGATGTGACGGAGTCGGATTTTCTGAAATTGTTGGAGCTCGGGCCGGGGGACCGCGGGGCCGGGGGTATTGATTCGGCTTTGGGCAGGGACGACACCGGCTTCAGCATGCTTGGAGCGCCAATCGACCCGTACTTCTTCAGACTCTCTGAAGACTGCACATGCGCGCAAACCCCTTGTCACATGAAATTTCTTGCCACACTGCTGTCATGTGACACATGCACACGCCGCACTTATTCTAACTCTCTGAAGAGTGCACGCGCACAATGACCCCTGTCAACTTATATTACGCTCTTGCTACACTGCTGTCATGTGACACATGCACGAGCCGCATTTCTTCAAGCTTACTGAGGATTGTACACGCATGCGAAAAGGCCACTGTCGTGTTGAAATTCGCTCTTGCCAAACTGTTGTCATGTGACACATGTGGTAGCCGCATGGGCTTGTGGCCAATGCATGCATCTGCTGCTGCTGCCAGCAAGTCCTCGCAGCAGTGCATTCGTTTGAAAAGACTTGTGTTTATAGCCCCTTGTGCTGCCAATAGAATAGATTCCATCCTTGCAGAACCCGCCCCATAACGTTAATCCAAGTACACTGCGCTGCAGGGTGTTTCTCTACCATTCTCGTTCTTCTACCACTCTTAAATGCATGCTGTCACAAAAAAAGAGCAAGTGCAACTCTAGGTGTCGCACCTGGTTGCGTGGGAGGCTGGACTGTGAGGCCAAGCGGCCATTCGGCCGATCAAAGGGAGTGGTGCCTGAAGCCTGGGGGCCAGTGGGAGCCCGAGTGAACAGCAATCGCCTGACCGCAGGTGTTCCTCCCTCCTCAACCATGCAATTTCAATCTGTGAGCAAATGAAAACGTACTGAGACCCCGTACTGGCTGCCTGATTATTCTGGGTGAGGCCCTCGAGCCACATCCTAGATCGGATGTCAAGGGATCTGAGTCCAGGTTTGTACAGAGTGTGATTCGCGGCGATCCAGATAAGCGTAACACATTATACAAGATGTGTTCTGCTAATATGTCAGCAGAACCCAACGCCTGTTTCTGTGCAGAAGCTGCCCAAAGCCTGGCAACTCAGGTTCTTTTTGAAGGAAAATCTTGGGAAAATTTGTGGGCGATACACAACATACTTCACTCCTAAGGACATTGAGATATCAGAAGCTGAACAACGAAGGCCCCACGGCTATCACCCAGCTCACGACAGGCCATGACGTTGCAGGTCGTTAACCCTAGCTAGCTAGTGCGACTCTCCCGTCGCTTAGGAACGCTTGCAGCGCTCAAGCTGGCCACCAAGATGGTGTTCTTATGTCATACGTAGCATCGGTGTTATGTATTTCGTGTCCACACTGTGGTGTACCTGGTGTCGAGCCAGGCGCTCATGCAGATCAACCGCAGACGGCAGAGCCAAACGATGTGACAGTTCCGATCAAGCTGCCGCTGCGAACCGCAAGACAACCAGTGCGTTGACGTTGGGCGCAATTTGCGATGAAACCTAAAGCAGCTTCGTCCTGACGGCAACTTTCTTCACAACCGCCAAGGCTCGGTGACTCCTCCGGCTGCCTGATTTGGCTGTCATGTCCTGGCTGACGAATGAATGCACTCTCATGCTTACATTCCTCCCTTTAGTCGCTTTAGACCCCAATCAAATTGCAGACGGAACATTAGGTGGTCTTTGCAAGCCATAGATTGTCCATATTAGACACCGCTAGTACAGCCTGCAGGCTGAGCCGACTAGGCCTAGGCTCACTTAGCATACCGTATGCTAAGTAGTGACTACATACACTGAGCTACAACAATATTCAGCAATGGCATTGAGAGCAATTGTCATCTTCACCCAGTCCTCAATTATTCTACAGTGAAGTTGTGTCACCTCTACTTGGAAATCAGCACACATCAGCACGTCATGTTAATTGGGTCCGACAACCTTCCATGGACATCAATTCAAATGAGCATATCCACTTTCAAAATGCATAGCAATGCTCCAAAAATTAAGCAGCAATATTGCTGAAGCACCCTCAAAAGCACGCTCAATATAGTATCAATAGAGTATTGAGATCATGACATCAGCGCAGAGCTGTCAGCACGCTGATCAGCTGATCTGTCAGGTCATGTGCTTCAGGCTGCTCTGATGCCCATGCATCAAGTGGTGCCTTACTCAACAGCACCCCAGCCAGCAGGTAGCAGTTCTCATTGAAGAACGCCTTTGACCTAGCTTTCATTTGCGCTATCCATTCCCTCACCTGAATATGGGCACCAGAATTGTTGGCTCTTTTGAAACTTTCACCAAAGCCTCACTGGAAGAGGTCCGGGAAGAGGGCGCTGTAAGGCCTGTGTGGCTGGCCTCGGCAAGGTCAGGCTACAGCACGATAGGGGGCAGAGCAATAGGAAGCTGCCCCATGTTAGCTCACCAACAAAGAAGGCCTTTCAGGGCATGTCATGCCTTTTCGTCTCTGCTCTGTAGAAAGAGGAACAGATAGCGCCACCAAACATTCAGCTGGTGTCTTATAAGTGTTGGTGGTAGACATATGACAAAGCTAGGCCTGTCTTTGCCTATTTTCCCTTCCATCGTGTTTTCATGCAGCAGGTCAAGCTGGCGCCTAGGATCCAGTGGGTTCCATGCTACAGTGCAGACTTTGTACTGTAGAGGAGTCAGGAAGCCAAGGGTACCTTGGGTTCTGAGCTGTAGGTGCCAAAGGGCATGGCAGTGACCATGAAGTCCAGCGCTCTGTACCCCTGCCCCTGCGCATGCTTCAGTGTGGCCACCGGATTGCTGTAGCTCGACAGCAGCAGCATCAAATTTGGCACACCCAGTGACATCAGATCCTGCGCGTAACAGGCAGGTGATCATTGTCAGTGTTGCTGATGTCTACATCTCTACCCTGATTCCAGCCTGAGTGCCCGTTTTTCCCCTGAGCCCCGTAGGATGTCCCTTTGAAAGGCCGCTGAATGACCAAATGACTCTTTCCCCTGTACACCTGATGACTGTATCGCTTTTTTGGACTGCACCCCTATGTTTGAGAGTTGCAGGGGTGGCTGCTGATTGCAAGTGCACAGACTCTGTGGGCCTTGCATATTTTGGCTAATTGGCTGACATGGGAGGTGTTCGCCGCAGAAAACCTGAAAATGTTCGCCTTGACAGGCAATCTTTAGGCTCACCCTGGTGAGTCCTGCGCCGTCGGGGCCTCCATGCAGGGCAGGCATCATGATGCGGTTGTCAGGAGCCGGGATGTATGGGGGGTTCGCTACAAGAAAGCTGGCATTGCTCTTCCGCGCAGCTGCAAAGAAGCAGCTGTTGTGTACCTGTGTACACGCATGTCACAGTCAAGAAAACTGTACTAGTTGCTGTGCAGTAGCTTGCTGGTCTCATAAGCTCTGTTGCACTACCTTGACGGCCAAACTTTCTCAATGAAGCTTTTTTCTACTTTGCAAAGGACTCAAATGCAAGGAGCATGCTCCAAAAAGAAAAAAAATTGCCAAAAGAAAAGACAATGAGGGGTTGAAGCTGACCGCATGACGGCTGTAGTGTCTGCAATGTCATGCCTAAAGATGAGGCCGTCACCTGGAAGCACTTCTGCAGCCCACTCTCTGCTGCACGTTTTGAGGCAATTGCTGCTGCATGCTCATTGATCTCAAAGCCATGCACCATTCCTTGGAAGCTGGAACCTGACAGGCTGGCAATCACTGGTCCACCATCCCCCGTTCCAAACTCCAGAACCTGTACAGCACAACTGAACCAATTAAAGTCCAAGAAACAATGAAAGTCCAAGAAATGTGTTGTCACGCCGAAAGCAAACAAGTCCGGTAAAGAGGCATCTTCGAAAGGAACGTTGTCGAATCTGACGAACGGGAGAGGGAAGCGCGCACTGTCTGTTTGCCTCTGCACCTCTTCAACACCAACTTTTCAAGACATTGGCTGTAGAAATGAGACTCCTCGTCGCAGATGAAGATCTCTTTCGGAGAGGTCCTGCATATTCGACAGCACCCCATCCGTAAACCCGCATAGAACGCATAGAACTTGAGATTCCCTTCCTGTGTATTGTCTAGTGATTGACATAGACTACTCCAAAAGATGAGCGATGCAGGAAGATGATTAACGAAAAAGTTCAAAACATCACAGTACCTTATCTCAATCTTCTTCTCGATTGGCTTCGGTGCGGGCGGGATGCGAGTCGGGACTGGCCGTATGGATGCTGGTACCACAGCCATCAGACCCAATTTAATCACAATTTTACAGGCAAAATATGGGGCCGAAAGTCAGCAATGGCACCAGGGGCTGTGTGTCGGGACACCCAGCCTACCAACCTACCCTCCAACTGCTTAATTAACGATAACACAGACGAGCTGTCACCACAAAATCTAACTATGATCCCTTCTGGAAAGTGACACTTGGATATTCTGAGTGTCTGTAGCAACTTCGCGAAATGTATATACCGGCACATTTTGGGCTGGCCTGATGAGTGGGCATTTGAATTTCGGGCAGGGGAAACGTGTGACAGCTGACACATGCACACGAAGACGATCTCTCTCCCCGAGCACCTCTTTATCATCAAGCAGGAAAATCAGACATCAGGAGTAGATTCCTGAATCCAAGTATGCTAGAATATTCGATTGCGTGTCGTCGACTGTGTCCTCATCAGGTGACAATGCAGCGAGTCACCCCGAAGGTATGTTGTCGCCCACTGCCTGGAAAGGAGTGCATTGGTTGTTATTACGTACAAAAGAATAACTATGATCGTGTCTGCAGGCCTTGCCTCTCAGTCCTCTTGTTGTGCCACCCAGACCAGTCCGCCCATGCTGTAACAGCACAAAGCGACAAGTCCGGGCTCAGGCTGCGGTCCTTACAGATGAGAGAAAGACATTCATACCCAATCCCATTCTTTCCGATCCTAGGAGGAGCGGCAGCAACTCGATATGCTTGCCTTCCATAGGTCAGTGCTTGGGATCTACTTCACCAGTTGTGCACACATTCAGAAATACCAGACAAAAAAGTGCATAATACGTGCATCAATAGACCTCATTTCATGTTTACAGGACGCACGTCGCCGTTCAGCGAAGCTGAAAAGACATTTGTAGAGCTGCTCAACACAGAGGACCTGGACAACAAGATCTGGTGTGCACCCAGCTGACTCGCCTCGCAGCAGAATAGAGCAAACATGGCAAGTTGATTTTTTTTTATAGCAGCATGCTGAGCAGATTGGTGGGAGAAATGCCAAGACAAGGAAGGCTGGAAGGGAAGTGTTGAGAGGCTGCTGCAACGCATCTAGCTCCAAGGGCTGGAACAAGCGGGTAATATAGAGCGAGATCGATGAAACTCCGCTGGCATGCAGGGTTGATGAGGAGCTCAGAGCGCATGGCAGTGAAGTGGAATTGGCTGTGCAGTCTGCCATAGAGCAGGCCTACTCCACTGGTGAGCAAACTTCACATGGGCCCAGCCTGCCAGATACCAAAGCCACCCTTTTTCGAGAACAGCTTGATGGTTTGGTGGGTTCTGGTTTATCCTGCCATTGAGCCTCACCTGGCAGGACGTGGCTTCACGAGCATCAGGTGACTGACTTCGAACTGGTGACTGACTTGGACTTGATGGGCATGCAGGGTGTGATGGAGGCGCACAGGCAGCCCACCTGTTTCTGCAGCGTATATTGTACAGGATCAATCGCATGGTTCTGTTTTGGTGAGCACACGTGCCCTCTGCATGGAACATGAAGCTGAGTGCATGCAGCTCGTTCACAGCTTGGCTTCGTTCCCTTACTCGAGGTTGTGCTGTATGAGGAGTTGCTTTAATGACTTGCACAGGTATAATAAGCTGTATGAGGAGTTGCTTTGATGACTTGTACAGGTATAATGAGCTGTATGAGGAGTTGCTTTGATGACTTGTACAGGTATGATGACCTGCGGAACTACAGCAATGAGCGGAGCATCTACCTGGCAAAGCTGCGCGACACCATCGAAGAACCCTGGCAGAAATGGGAGCTAAATCATGTGGACCCCGCCATCAACAGCCAGCTCACACCTTCACAGGTGCCCGGCCCAAATTCAAATCTGAATGGTTGAGGGTAGCAATTGACTGCTTCTGCCGCACCTATTGCTCCTGATCCAAGGGGTGGCCACATATGAGTCATGGCACAATCATGCATGCAACTAGTCCGTCAGTCTCAGAAGCAGGCGGCAACCAAGGTGGGGTTTGGGCGATCAGCAACAGATGTGTGGCATGTGTGTATGAAGCACTGCTGGAACGTTCCTACTCACCCTTGTGAGGCTGAAAAGGGTGTAATAATAAGAAAAAGAAAAGCAGGAGATTGGAGCGGCGTGCAACTCATTGTTGTGGAGCTTGCAGGTGCAAGACCAGTTGAGGGAGCGTGCAGCGTATGATGTGGACCCGGAGCTGAGCCCGGCCGCGCAGTACATGCGCAGCAGCATGGGAGTGGCAGGCTACAAGCATTTGCTGGCTGTGGGTGCGTGCATGCATGCAATGTTTGCACAATGTGCCATAAGAGCCTGGCTCCTCGCATCAAGGCAAAGCGGTCATTCCATATCACAGGCATATTTTCAGTGTCACCCGCAAAGTCTGGGTATAGCTTGCTGTGTGTGGTGCAGTTTCGGGCGGCATGCAAGTGGGGATTGCCTGGCATGCTGCACGCTTGGCACATGCCTAGCAGAAAATAAAATATTTTGCTGTTAGATGACGATAGCATTGAAACACTGGAAATTTCACGGGCCGAGCGTGAGCATGAGTGAATGATATTTGGCGCGCATGCGTGCAGCGTCTGTGGATGGTTTGGTGGAGGCGAGTCGGCAGAGCCGGGTGTGTGGCGGCGCGGCCAACGAGGTCATGTGCGCTGTCTTCAGAGTCCTCATGGAGGTGAGAGATGCAGGGATATCTTTGCAACTTTGAGATGCCCTTGGTGAGCTCAGGGATGCAGATGCATCTGGGCACAACACTCAAGAGGGGCGTTCACAGAAGAAAATGGCTACAGCATCCTTCTGGATTAAAAGACAATGCTGCAGGGAAGCTGTCCGGCTGCCAATAGTGCGAGAGATCGGGGCTGTATTTGCAGTCTGGGACGAGGTACCAAACAGCCTTGTCAAGGAGGATGGGATGCTCTCTTAGAAAATGTTTGAATGGCCCCCTCATCCTGCTGCCAAAGAATTGTGAAGGGTGAAAAGAGGGGTTGTGCCCCAACGCAGGAGTATGGGACGGGGCGGTATGCGAAGAAGCACTCGACCTTTTTCGCGACAATGATGGATGAGCTGGGGTTGTGCACGCAACCAGAGCACTACTTTGGGCTGGTGCCCTGGCAGAGCCTGGCTGCCATGAACCACAACTTTCTGCTGACAGAGCGCCGCCGGCACTACCTCCGCTACCTTGGGGGCCTCACCTTCTTCGAGGTGAGCAGCTATCGCCACTCAAGGAGATTGAAATCCTGTGAACCATAGCCCACTTTTGGCCTGCCAAGCTAACAATTCCAGCACACCATCTGTTGGAAGAGCTCCGATCCGTTCAGGGCCTCTGCTGATGTTTTGCTACCATCCAAGAGCTGTCCAACATGCCACCCAACCCGGCACCCTTCAAGTTACAAGTTGCCAAAATTCTCGGGCCCCTGAGTAATGGGGTGCCTTGACCAGCTACCCAGCAGGTCTGAATCATTCAGGGCCACTGGATATAGCTGTGCCATCAGCGCTACTTATAATTAACCCCGCTGTTAGACAATGTGGCTTCCCACCTATCTTTGGAAATTTTGGCGGAAGCCACAAAATTGGCAAAAAAAACAGGACTTTTATGTAAATGTTCAGCAAAAGTGAGGTTTTCGGGGTGGTTTCAGCTTAAAAAGGGTAAAATTTGGCTCTTAATTTATTTTCCAGATGCCAATATGTGGCCTCATAATGTCCACCAGAAAGTAGTCAGTACGCCAAAAAGATGCTTGTTTATCTGTTGAAAGCTTCAGAACGCCACAAAAGGAAACCCTGTGTGCCATGCACTTTTTCAAAAGCCATCCCAAGCGAGCTGTGCAGACTGCATGATGCAGCCCCACGGTAGCTGCTTTCTTTTCATCTTGCCCTGCAAAGCGGGCCTCTTGGTATATTTGCCCAGCGCTTGAGGTAATCGCATTGTGATACCAACGCGTGATATCTGCTTGTGCCAGGTGAATGGGCCTAGTGTATACCGCTCATACCTGGCCGCAGCTCAGAACCTGGGCCTGAGCGATGCTGCCTCCGGTTACTGGGAGTTGCACATAAAGGAGGACGAGCGCCACGGACGCCAAATGGTGGATGACGTGGCATTGCCCCTCGTGGACATGTGAGCCATTCCGGTCCCCTCTTCTAGCTACTGTGTGTCATTTATTTTCAACTCACGCCTCATGCCTCGGATGACACACCAGCAGAATCTGTGACAAGAGCACCAATGTAAGCCTTGGTCGGGATTGAGATCCCTGTGTTTGACTAGAGAACGCTCGCAGCATGGGCAAGCGTCTGCAAAAGACGCATTGCGCATGGTGTGGGAGGTTGTCTTGTTCAACACCTGGATCAAGGGTTCTTGCTCTAT
The DNA here is from genome assembly GCF_000258705.1 of Coccomyxa subellipsoidea C-169. Lineage (NCBI taxonomy): Eukaryota > Viridiplantae > Chlorophyta > Trebouxiophyceae > Coccomyxaceae > Coccomyxa > Coccomyxa subellipsoidea. The sequence continues at coordinate 646,977 of NW_005178027.1, forward strand.
CCTTAGTTTGGCAAGGACATCATAACCTGCCAGGCATGATACATCGCAGCTGTGACCTCTGAAAGGTTGCTCATGAGACTGCAGCATTTTGAGACTGTGGCTATTGTCACACGAGCGTTTATGACAGCCCCATCTGCACATTTAGAGATGCAATCGCTTGCTTTAAATCGGAAAATGTGTTGCTGCAGGTACCCAAAGGATGCTTGGGAGGTGCTGCTGGGCTATGTCCAGGAGCGCATGATGGGCGAAAGGGCCGGGGCTGCCCTGTTGGAAGACATCAAGGCCGTGGATGCCCAGGCTGAGCAGTAGGGACAGCTGATGCCGCGATGCTGCTCTGAACATGTGGATGCCTTGACCGCCTGATGCACATCATACTTGAGTAGGATTGAGTAGAGTAGATTGATGTGCCCCGCAAACGTGGCTGCAGACGCCTTGCGTGTATGCCCTGAGGCCTTTGGCTTTGGGTTTGCCGATCTGTAATAATATCAATGCATAACGTGCACAACGATTATGATTATGGAAGAAAGAGAATGTTTGTCCTTTACCTCTGGAGCTATGAGATATCCTTAAACTCAAACAAATTTTCACGCATGGAGCTGATCGTGTTGTGCAAGCCCCCATCCATTTCGATGCCATTCCATTCCATTCCGCATTTGCTGGATGACTTCACGCTTGTGCAGTTCTACAATTCCAAGCGAGTTCTCACAGTTTCAAAAGGGCAATTTGCAATTGCATTCCCCGCAGAGGCCTGGAACTCTCCTGATCTCAAGCCTCTTTTGCCCAGCACATGTCATTGCCCATGCCTTCTATGCTGAAACCATGCTCCACCTCAGTCCAGTCATCAGTTGCTCCTCTAGAACGCTCTCTGAACTCCACCCTTCCGTCGCGCCACACTACCACCACTGTCTGGCTGCGAGTCCCATATGGCCCATCCTGTCACCCCACAGCCCTTCATTATGACAGCGGGTTGCTCAATAAAGTTCTGAGATGATGGCATGAAAGGCAGCGGGAAGCAGCACATTAAGGAGAGAACTGGCAACAGGTGAAGTGCAATTCAGACCCGTTCCTATTTCACCATTCAGCCGAAAACAAAGCCTGCCGCTTTCAACTTTGAGAATCCCAATGTGAGGGGTGATGCATTCCTAGAAGGCAATTGCCGGGAAAGGGATGTTTAATCTTCGCCCCAGACAGGGCCCTTAAGACTGTGGGAGCATTGCTGGAGAAAGCTGTTGAGCGGCACCGGCATCTCAGCAGGTTCCACGAAGATGGAGCTCAGGATGCGCTCGTAATGCGCCGGAATTCCAGTGTCCGGCAGCTGCGCATCGTCTGTGACGCGTTCCCTGTCGCCCATGATGTCCCCCATTATGATCTCCCATGGCACATGCCCCTCCGCCAAATCCCCTTCCAAGCTGCTCAGCTTTTCCTTGCCCCGCACCACCTGAACACAGTTTAATGGTCACACTGGAGTGCTGACTGGACTGCCCCTTTACCAGTTACTAAGCGGCCGGAGCACCCCAACTGTGGAGCCCCACCGGTGTTTTGCTAACATCATCATAACCTGGGAACCAGTTATTCGCCCTCCTGCAAGTAAACCTGGTGCTGGCAGGTTTCAGAATGGCACGCATTCCGACAATTATGGTCCCTTGCGGCGTGGGTCAGCTACAATTCCACCCTTACAGAAGTCCTTCATGAATACCCATCCTCTGACAAACTGCTCATGTCAGCAGCATTTGCACGCACACAATGGGGCAGAGACGCATGTGAGAGGACACAAGCATGCGGGGTGAGCAGTCAACAAATTTACCCAAATTTCAGGTCCTTACAAATCATAGTCCTAGCAAAGGGCCAGGAAAGCCCTTTGAGAAGCGGAGATGTGCCAAGCGTGCAAAATATCCGCACCTTGACCCATCTGTCTCCCAGGACTCCATTGCTGATCCCATATAAGCCTGCCGGCAGCTCCTGTGGATGCTTGAGCTCCTCAATTTTACCCCGATTGGTCAGGTATGCCACACTCTTGGCCTTGAGATCTCCCACTATCAGATTGACGCCATTGAAAGCCTGCCAAGACAGCAACAGACCCTCATATGACGGACAGGCAGCTGCAGAGAACTCGAGAATTTGAAATTGCGTTAGACGGCTGCACCTGCGCGTTCAGGCCCTTCAGGTACTCCAATGGAGACTGCTCTCCTCTCAGGAAATCGACAGTCAGCGCCCCACGGCTTGTCCCCTTGACGCTGCCAAAACCAGGCTGTGAATGACAATCTGTCAGCCTCTCGATTGTAATACATGTCTGAGAACCGCAAATTTTTTTAATAATATTGTGGACAGCCTTGATGTTTCATGTTTAATGGAAGATGTTACCTCTCGAAAGTTTGTCAAAAGCGCAAAGCGGCCAGTCTTTGTGATACCCAGCCATGTACCCCCTCCCTTGAGGTCTCTGCCAGCCAGGATCTCGGGCGCATCATCCCAAAAATGTGCCTCCTTCGTGGGCCTGCATGGCATGAGCACTATTTCTTGACACAATTTCAATGACAATTGTTGTCAGACCAGATGGGAGACTACCTAGACAAATCATACCTGTCGTAGTACTCATCTCTGTTGAAAGTCAAAAGGAACAGGATGCCAGGATGCACGTCGAACGTAAACAGTGACGTGCACATCCTGATCAATACGTATGGGCCACCATCTACCACAAATGTAATCCAATATGATAAACTAGACACAAAAACATCAGGAATTGAAACTTACGAAAACGGAGAATGTGTTCAGCTTCAAGCATTAACCCGAATGTCCAAAGTAGGCAATGTGCTCCTTCGGTGGGAATCTTGGAATCTTTCGTGACGATTTTGGGGCGCAGCCGCTCATCAGCAATCCGAGAGTGATCTCGTCGTACAAGACATCCTTTTCAGATACACTCTCCCTGCACTTGATCGTGCAGACTGATTTTGCAGAGAGCGCATCATAGAGGAGCTGATCTGCACGCAGACTTGGACGAGCCGACCCCATTAAGAAGTGGTCCCTCATCAACGGACACCCCCACTTAGTGGCCTAGTCGCGCGCAACAATGTCGAACCGCGTCAGAGAAGAACTCAACACCGCAAAGTTCGGATGGTTCCACATCAAGGCCATTCTTGTGGCCGGGATCGGGTATGTCGAAAGCTCACGCGTTCGGTTAATGACCATGGGCTCAAGCGTGTTATACCCACTGAGATGACTTCAAAGCGCTCTTGAAGCATACGTGCATACCTGCAAATTTATGTTGCTGTTCAGATTTACGATCGTCTTCTTGTTGGCCTCTGAACCCGACAGCCCTAGTCAATGCCTCTAGTAACGCAGCTGGCGGCTTGTGAACACTTCATTGGGTAATCAATGCCGCCACGGTGTATGTTGATTGCTTTTGGCTATCCACAGATTCTACACCGATGCATACGACCTCTTCATCATCGGCATCGCCAAGCCCATGATGGCAATCGTGTACTGTGAGTGCTCTGGACCTCCCGAATCCCGACCTTTGCTCTGTCACAATAACTAAATCTTGCTTTTTTGCACCTCTGTGATCGCGTGTGGGCAACCCAACGAAACCTGACCTCTGCTTTCCTGGGACCTGCAGACCCGCACCTCAACGGAAAGCTGAACAGAAATGACGACCTGTGGATCACCGGTGTGGCCCTCGTCGGCACTCTCATTGGTCAGGTAAGCTTATCAATGCCTATGAGCACGGCCTCAAGCTTTTCTCACCTAGTGTAGCAGCGAGCAAGCAAATTGAAGCAACTGCCATTCTAGCATATCCAGTGCACGGCTAGCCCTGGCTGGCATTTATTTTTAGCACCATCCCCACATCTGATTGGGTCTTGCTTGGATCTGGCAACTCCATGAAGGGGTGAATCGTGTGGCAGCCTTGACCTGCAGCTCGTTTGCGCCTGCACCTTGCCGAATAGCTTGCAATTATAATCAATACTGTCAACCGCACAACATCACTTTTGCAGCCTGGTTTCAGCGCTGATGCATGGACTTTTGCGCAGGTGTTCTTCGGCTTCCTTGGAGACTATCTGGGACGCAAGAAGGTGTATCTACTGACGCTGCTCATCATGATTACGGCCACTATTGGCCAGTGCTTCGCTGCCTCTACTGTCAAGGGCATCGGGTAAGAATTCACCCATCATACCAATCCCTAACATCTTCTGTATGCATGCATTTTCCAGCTGCCACAATTTTGAGAATTTTGCCAAACAGCAGAGCAGCAACGGTAGGATGCTTGTTCTACCATATTTTGCGGGTGCTTTCAATTGTCAGCTACAGACTGCCGCAGCAAGTTTCCTTGCATGCAACCGCGGTGCAATAAAACGTATTATTTCATTCGGGACTGCTGCAGGATGGTGGCAGAGCTCTGCATCTGGCGCTTCATCCTGGGCATTGGAATTGGCGGTGAGTAATCTGTCCCAAGCACCTTCTCATTCTTTGTCACGTGTTCTTGTCTACCCTCTGAGGTTCAGAACATGCAAATCTGCACAATTCTTTTGTGCAGGATTCCAATGACCTGCCAATTGTTGTGAAGGTTGAAGTGTGTTCTGGCGCACATTGCTGATACCTGTCGGCATGCTCATGCATGTGCCAAGTGGGTAGGCTGCCTGCTTATTAGCCTGATGGGCTCCTGTAGCCTGTTATGGGGCATGCATCATATAGAAGCACCTAATAGCCTGGCCCCGGCTGGCGGGGGGCGGTTAAAATACTGAGCACCGTGCCCACGGTTGTTTGGGTCTTGCTTCTGGCGAGTCCAACAAGGGGTTTGATTGTGGCAGCCTTTCACTGCAGCTTGTCTGCAGGACGCACCTTGCCTCTTGGCACGACAAGCATGTAATAATGATAATAACAATATTAATAATAATAGCCTGGTACAGAGCTGGAATTGTTTGTATTCAAATACTTTGTGACTGGAATGCATGCAGGTGACTACCCGCTGTCTGCCACCATTGCCTCCGAGTACTCCTCCTCCAAATGGCGCGGCGCATTCGTTGCATCCGTGTTTGCCATGCAGGTGGGAACTTAAACACCCCCATCATTTACTCCTGCCAGAGCCACTAGGATTCTTCCATTATTTTGCATGTCGAAACAACCACTTCTTCCCCATGAGTTTCATCCCTGCACCAAATCTCAGCATCTGTGGCTCGAGCCCCCACATACACTACTGTTGTGTTTGTCATCAGAACGCTGCTGCCATGCATCTGATTCTCAAGGATCGGAAAGGAGTATCATGCTACCTCTGCTTGTCTACCGGTGCAATTGAGCCTGACTCAGTTTTGTCACATGCAGGGATTCGGCATCCTGTCGGCGGCCATCGTCTCTGTGGTCACCATTTCCTGCTTCAAGAACAGCATTATCAATTATGGTGAGCCCTTTATTGACAATCATGCTGCACTTCATCTGACGCTTCAAACGTGTCAAGTCTAGGGCATATTTTGGGTGTGCATGCGCGTGTGGGACAGGGCTAAGCCCTGCAGTAAAAGCGAGTTCCAGCCTGCCATTTTTGGGGGCAAATCATTGGTCTGCGTGCCTTGCATGGAACAAGACTGAGCCTTACATCAGACTTGAGGCCTGTGTAATAGGCCTGAAACAAAATAAGCCTAAAATGTGTCTATATCAAAAGTTATGTGTGTGCACAGACATCAACTACCTGGACTATGTATGGCGCATCATCATTGGGTTTGGAGCCATCCCCACCGTTCTGACCATCTACCTCAGGTGCCCACTCCCTTCATCCACCCCTACATGCCGATGCTGTTGTGCGTTGATGTTGCCTCGATCAATACACAAATATATCTTGATGGAGCAAGGCAGTCTGGGCTGCTGTGCATCAATCAGTCTGAAGATACAATGATTAGTTGGAGGTCCTACCGTGTAGTACAAGCCATCCGCTTGTGCCAGGGAAGTTCACACTCAAAATTTCTGTCAAGCTTACCAGTTCGTTGAGCTCAAGCTGTTTTGGTGGTGTCAGAAATGTTCCCTGAAACCCGTCAGTGGCTGTGCGCAGGTCTCGCCTGCCGGAGACCCCCCGCTTCTCCCAAGATGTTGAGAGGGACGAGGCCAAGGCACTGAAGAACACAATGGCGGTGAAGGCCAACGAGGCAGACTTTGTCGAGGACTACACCGTCAGCTCCAAGATGGACCGCATCTCTGCCAAGTCCCTCCACCGCTACATGACCTTCCCAAGCATCCTGCGCAACAGGTGACTCTTAATTTCAAATTCAAATATGTCTCTTGATGCCCATCGACCGACGCCCGGTAGGCGGGGGGCGGTGAAAATGCTGAGCACCAAGCCTGCGGTAGGGCCTTGCTTGAATCTGTTGAGTACAGCAAGGGGAAGGATCCCGGCAGCCTTCACCTGCAGCTTGCCTGCAGACGGAGACAAGACCCCTTGCCTCTGGCAGGAACAGCTTGTTATAAAAGGGCAATAATTGACCAAGCCAGGCCTGTGTACGTATACTTACCCCGGTTCTGCAAGAAGTAGAGGGTCCCAGTCTACAGGTCCCTTTCTCTACTCTCTTTCTTCCTTCATTTCGCTCAACTTCCATATTCTTGCATACCATAGTCTTGGCGAAATATTATCAACTTCAGCTTCAACTTCAAATTCAAATGGCTGATTGAATCCATTTGGGCCATCGCAGGAACCTCTGGGTGCTCTTTGGAACTGCCTCCACCTGGTTCCTGCTGGACATTGCCTTCTACTCCCAGAACCTCTTCCTGCCCAACATCCTCGAGGGCATCGGCTACAACCCCAGCATCAACCTGCCCGCTGCCAAGTGTGTCAAGGCGCACAACTGCCCCCAGTACAACCTCCCGGTACAGCCCCCCACCTCTTTATAACATCAGAATTTCTTTGAGGCTTAGATTTACACGCTGTTCCTGCCAGAGGCAAGGTGCAACCGCACAGAGGCTGAGGTCAAAGGCTGCCAAGAGCCTTTTAGATGTTGGACTCGCCAGATAAAAGCAAAACTCTTTATCAACCGTGGGCACGGGTGCTCTGTGTTTGTACTGCGCTGTTACTTCAACCAATGTTCTGCATGCCCAGATCAGTGAATTCTTGTCACTGATGCAGCTTTTACAACATTCCCTCATGCAGCCTGCATGCATGCACACATTCCCCCCCTTTGCGGGCAATGTACCTGGCAAGGTTAATGTGCATAGTGTTAGTTTCAGCTGCAATCCCTTCTGACTGCTGCATGCATGTGCAGATCCCTCCCTTTGGAGGCAACTACACCTGTACCGGCAAGTGCGCAGAGCAAGTGTATGACAAGATGTTCAAGACCGCGGCAGGCAACGCTATCACCGCATGCCTCGGCACCGTTCCCGGCTACTGGTTCACCGTCGCCTTTATTGACACTATCGGCCGTGTCAGGATCCAATACATGGGTGAGGCCCCTTTTCTAACATGTGTTTGGTTCTGGTACTTTGCACATGCAGATTGGCATGATGCTCACAAGAAGAGGCTGCATTATGCTACCTTTTCGTGAGAGTTTAGGCTTCTTTGCTTGCTTGCTTGTTCCTGAATGCCCAGTGGATGCATGGCGTTCTTGAGCATACGAACGGGCGTGCATGTTGTGCGCCACTTCAGAATCGACATGTTTCATTTCATATGCCATTATTTTGCACAGAATGCCGCATGGCACACAGCTCATGAAGCATGGCTGTCTTGGGGTTTTCTTCTCAGAAACGGCCCTTCCTTGTCGGAACCGAAAGTGGATAATGCCACTTGTGTTTCCTGCAGCTAACTTTTATGCCGCAAATACTGGTAGTAGAAGTGTCTCACTTCTGCCAATGCCTTAGAAAAAGAGGTTCTAAGGATTGTGCACTCAGCTGACACCTTACTTGTGTGCGTGCCTCCAGGTTTCACCATCATGACCGTCATTCTGATCATCCTGGCAGCAGCCATTACCCAGATCAAGGCAGTGTCTGTCTGGCTCTTCATTGTGATGTATGCCCTGACGTTCTTCTTTGCCAATTTTGGCCCCAATGCAACCACCTTCGTCACCCCTGTGGAGCTCTTCACAACCAAGTACCGCTCCACTCTGCACGGCATCTCTGCAGCCTGCGGTGAGTCATCACCCCTCCAGATAATCTATCGTTTTCCTTAAAGAGCGAAAGAAATATCTCTGCAGCTTGCTGTGAGTCATCACAACTCTTGTTGCTCTGCACTTTGAAAGGGCAAAGGAAACATTCGCTCCTACTCAGTCTGGTAATGGTACTTGACTGCTGCGTATGGCAAAGGCTGGTGAAGGTTTAGGCGTGCAAGACATGTCAATGTCATTCTTGAGGTTCTCAGAGGAAACATGATGAGGTCTAACATGAAGTGATATTGGAGTCTTCTTGCTTATTTGTTGACTCAGTAGGCTCAGCAGTGGGTTGTACATGCTAGCTTGTGTAAGGGAGTACTGTAGTCCAAAGAGCTGTTCCCCGATCACCACCTAATGTTGCAGTGCAAGTCAAAATAAGCCGACGTGCCACTTTTGGCCACCTGCAACTTGACTTTTGCAGCCTACAATTGCGCTTTTCTTGTTCTGATGTAGGTAATCATTGGCACGGCATCTATGCAGGAAGATCAGGCCATTTGCACAGTCTCCTGGCTATCATCATAACGGAGATGAGGAAATTTGTGTGTGTGTGATTGCAGGTAAAGCTGGCGCTATTGTGGGAGCATTCGGATTTGGACAGCTCTTCCTTTCTGCCGGTATTTCAACAACGCTTGCAATCCTGGCAGCCACAAACTTCCTGGGTAAGCCATGCCCTTTGAAGCGTGCCAGCAATATTTTTGCCTATTAGTGCTTTTTCGTGAGCTCAACGCCTCTGAAACTACGATGCATCAATGGACAATAACGTTGTCCATGACTACTTCATCCGTACTCTACCCAGCTCTTGTGCATTCAGATTATTGCCTGTGCTCACTTGTTGCTGGACTCCTGGTCATGCATTTCTGCAGTGGAGGCCAGGGACCTACAGAGCATGGGGTCAGCCAGAATCTGACATGTTGCGTTCTCCCTTGTGAAGGGAGTAGGGTGCATGCTGAGATCTGACTTGCGCAGGCCTAGTAATGAATTTCCTGGTTAGGGGCAGGCAGGCATGCAGGCATGCATGCATGCATTCGTTAGTTGTGACATATATTGACGTGCAAGTTCAACTTGCTGCAGGCCTTTGCTGCACAATCTTTGTTCCTGAGACCAAGGGCATGCACCTGGAAGACGCTGCGCTCCACTCCAAATCCCACTTCGGCCAGATGCTCTCCAGCTGCGGCATCGAGCAGGTGTGTGCTTCAGCCTTCCATTGTCTGCAGCCCATTTTGGATTTGAGCCGGATATTGGATTCTGCCGCATGCTGAGGCCGTGCCCATGTCGCCATGCTCATTTGTAATCTTCAATCCCACAGAAAATCCGCACGCTCTGTCGAACCTGCGGTAGTTACATGATTCACTAGTACGTGTAGCGGAGGCACTGTGAGCAGTCATGAACCTGCAGCTGTGTTGGGCCAGTGTGCAGAGTGGAGATAGCATTTGTGTCCCTATAATGACAACAAAGACAGCCCTGCGATATCTAGATCTGCTGATGTGGATCCGCTATACAAGGCTGGGGTATAAACCTTCATGACTCCAGAGGATTGTTTTTAGCTGACAATTCCTCACAGATTTGTGTTTGTTCTCCACAGGTGAATCCTGCCATTGAGGACATGGCGGCAGAAAACAACACCCCAGCTGTGGCTGGCCTCAAGGAGCAGAAGCTGGAGGCCTGAAGCCTCACGCTGCCACGCATTAGTGCTGGTGCACAGCACTCGAATTTACCACCAGAGAGTGACCAGGAAATGCTGCCGTGCTGGTTGAAGACCACACAAGCCCTTTCCAGAATTCTAGACCCGGGTGGCTCATTGAGAAATGGTTTAATCTGTTTACTTATTTTGTGTTCGGGGCCCTGCATTGTGTGGTCCCTTCTTTTTTGGTAGCAGCTGTCCTAGTGTATGCTCTTGACTAGGCAGAGTCACTTCATCCACGATACCAACCGAATTACAAGTTGGAGATCGTTTCTTTGGATCGCGCACGTTGGCGCAAATGCAGGTTCACCATTGTGTCCTGTTTTTTTTTTCAATCGTGTGGTTGACCTCACTCGCTGCATTGTGCTTGTGACTAGAAGCCCGCCGTTTGCAATCTGCCCATTGGCTTTGTCGCAATCACTGATACCTCACATCTTCATATTGGGAAATGTTGAGGGTCATCGTAGTGTGCAATTGCAAGGGAAATAAAGAACTTTTATTTTTTGAAAATCAAGAGCACACCGGGCGCCCACTTGGGCCGGGGACAACGTGTGTGGAAAGGAGTATTGGATCGTGTTTGTTTTGAGCATGCATTGATGAAGGGCCTGACTTGTGAGTTGGGTTCATGAGTTGATCAATTTCTGCAGTTTAGGATTGTCCCCATTTAAAGGAGTTCATGTCAATGGGATTTATCAGTATATATGCATGCACTTGCACGCACTGTATAGACCTTCCAACCATATGGATAACACAGCATTTTGGATGGCAGCAAGATCAATCTCAATCGGCTGCACGGCGCTGGCTAGCCTAGGCTGCAGGTCCTCATGCATGCGTGCAGGCTCCTTGCCGCAGCATAAGTGCCCACCTTCTTGCTCATGAAATAGAACCCCTTCCTTAGAATGCACCCTTTACTTTGCCACGGCAGTGCCAGACATGTTTTCTTGCACTTAATTAAGCCCCACCAAATTAGAAATTATAAAGAAACCACGGGGCGCGCTCTACATCATCTATACCGTATCGTATGATACGGTATGACCCTGGTCAGCTTCCTGTTGAAGTCAAAGGCATGCTGCAGCTTCCGGCATTTTGGGAGCTCCCAAGAAGCTTCTTGTCCCGGGCAACTTTTGTATGCATCATGCATTGTCTGGCTAGCTTGTAATGGTGCCATGATGTGATGATGATGATGATGATGATATTTTCTACAAATGGATCAACACAACAGAATGCAAAAATCAAATAGTCGCCACAGTGTACATCAGAAGTCATTATTGCAGAGTCAAACCACTGATACGAGCTTGGATAGCATGTAAAATGCTCAACATCAGCCAGACTGGAGTCATAAGGGTACATATGTGTATCAGAAGCAAACATGTCTTGCTGCACATGTCAAATACATACATTCTGATCTTCTCCACGCCTAACCTGCAGTTCAAGTTCTGCTTTAACAGCTTTAGTCACAGCCTGTCTCCTTGGCAGCTTGACTAAGAAGCCTGTCAACTGAATCGCTTGTCCCTAGGATATCCCCATTAAGCTGCTAGGAGGGAGTCCAGCTCCTCTTCCTGCAAGTCATGCACATCAAAATTCAGCTAATCTTTCTTAACACGCGGCACCACCTTGCAAACACTGCAGCTGCATTGCATGCGCACTCAATGGTTGATATAGGAGGATTCAAAATTGCCGGCCCAAGGCAGGAGACCATCCAGAGAGCATTCAGGATGGCCTGTGCCAGGGAGAAGGCCAGAGCAATTGGCCAATATGAGAGCATGCAGAATTGTCCTCTTCTGCGAGGGGGAAGACCATTCCAGAAGACAGTAAGAGACATTTGCAGCTAACAGATGGGTGTAAGGGACAGCAACTGACCTCTTCCTTTGCTGCTGGTGCCTCTGACTCGGCATCAGCGCCCTCCTCCTTCTCTGCGCGGCCGTAGACGTCAATGCTGATGTCCTGCTTGATGTTGTCATCGTCGTTCACCACGTTCTCAAAGTTGAGCACCCGCTTCTCGTCCAGGTTGTAGTTGAAGTTGTTCTTTGTGCGGCCCAGCGGTACAATGTCCCTGCCAAAAATTACCAATCATCAGGTAATGACAAAATAGTAATGACAAAAGGCAGCATTTCTCCCTACTTGGCGCTGGCAATTTCTTCCGATGTCTTCCATCTCCCCGAGACAGAGTCTGACATGATCAAAAAAAGTATGCGTTAGCACCTCTCTCACAGGTGGCTCAGATCAGTAAAATGTGGTCTGATCATTGCAGATCCTTATCAGTACCTTGCAGAGTGGATGGTAAGGCATATACAATAGGCTGCAGCCCAGGCAGGAAGGCAGCAAGTAAGAACAGCAATGCAAGTTAGCAACATCCAAGAAGGGGGCTGCATAGAGGCGCACATGAGGTTGTCCTGTGCGTGCGGGCGGGACCATGTGCGAGCACATGCGCCGCAGCGGAAGTCGTACTCATCGCAGAAAGAGGCGCTGGCCCATTCCTCTGGCAAGACTGATCTGTCGCGGGCCATTGCGTCGCCAAATGTCACGCTCTTCACCTCCTTGAAGCAAGTCTTGGCGCCCGTTGCCATGCACTGCCAGCACCCACATCCCATCCTCAGCATGCAAACATGCATGGGTACAGTGACTTGTCTACGAGCGGGTGCAGGATCACTTGACTGGGGCCTCGATGCAGGTGCAGAAGTGAGCCTCACCTCCAGGGAGTTTGCTGAGATGGGCTCGATGACAAACCGATCCACCAGCTTTCCGTTGTCGTCTTTCTCAAAGCAATGAGCAAGGCCCTGCAGGGCATTTTGTGGGTAAATAAAATCTTATCGAACACCGAGATACTGGGACTAGCCGCATATCAAGTGAGAAGGAGCGAGCAGTAAGGATGTACAAACGTACCAGAACCAGAAAAGACTCAGGAGCCTCCCCCCAATTGGCGCCGTAGTCTGAAGTTGCACTCATCTGTATCGCTGTTTGCAACCTGTTGCGCAGGTGTGTATGCCTGCTGCTGAAAAGGTGTGCAGCACTAGTCCTTGCAATAGGCACTCTCAAAAGCATAATTTGCACGTTTGCAGAAGAGACCGGGGGTGTCACAAAATGAACAGCAGCACTTCTGCTGCAACTGCACATCGCAGAAATATGAGAAACGCTTCTTTGCATAGCGCTCTGCATCTTAATACTTGTACTAAATAAAAAGCTAAATCTTATTCAATTTTATGCTTGTGATGAGCATCCACAAAGTCGTTTTGATATTGCGAAATTCAGAAAGATCATGTCTGGATAAGCGGTTGGCAGGTCATAATCCCAAGTGATGGAAACAGGACAGCTTGATCGATCATCCAAATCTTGGAGGTCATTCAATCAGCAAATTCAACAGGGCAACAACAGTGTCATACTTTGTTCACTACCATGACAGAGTATTGCAAAAACTAAGACTCTTCGACAGTTCTTGATATCTTGATGACGATGGCTCTGGCCAATACTTCTGTGTGCTCTATGAAGGGCAATGGCAGGACCCAGGTGTTCTTTTCAAGATTGCAAACAGGCAGATCTCTAGGACACAGAAATGGAGAACACAGAAGATCACTGTTATTGCGACATGGCACATCAGTTGGCAGGTGTGTCCTCCCCTCAGGCACACTGGAGCAACCTAAGAGAACATCTTGACGTACTGCAAACGTCTGCTTAAAAGTCCCGTACTTGCAAGGAAGTCCTAAGTCTGCATGCAAAGCAGCACGTTTATTATTAAGGGCAGCAGTGTCTCCTTCCTGAAGGCTTTGAGCTCAGTCTCTTGACGGGGAAGAGCTGCGTGCAGGCGGGTGCAATTGAGCACGTGCTGTAAAGCAGCGCCCGAAGAAGAGCAAGAGGTGACAGAGCGCGGAGAGGGATGGAGAATTGAGGCGGAGGCATCGCCTTTGGAGGGGGATGCTTTGGAGGAGCGGCTGACAGAACAGGTGGAGGAGGGCGTGGCGGGGATCAACAGCGAACTTGCACAGACATGTGAGGAGATGTGTACCACTTCCTCTCATGATCAGCCCCATGCAGCATGCACACAGAGCATCAACTGTTTCAGGGGCTAGGGCAGCTGCCAGAGGCTATTCAGTGATGTGACACAGACTCATCGGTGGTATTTGATCACCAACGGTGGCTCTGGCAGTGTGTGCCTCTGTGATCTCAACAGGGGACTGTGGACCTCATATTTCACAGGACTCGAAGCAGCCAGCTGCTTCTAGATGGAGCACCCTATCACAACACAGAGTAAAATAATTAGATTGAGGTCACCTGGTGATTGAAGGCCAGAGATTAAATAGTCCGCCCAATCTAGAGGAGCACCTGAGAATATGGGGCCATCGTTGTTATGGCCTGCCCAAATGCAAATTAAGCTGCAGAATAGAAGCTGGGCAGCTCAAAATAACGGAAAAATCACAGGTAGATGAAGCATACAGACTGATAGTATCTAAACTGGAGCCTCCGTGAAGACCACTCTAGTTTACATTTTGTGCGTGCAGCGGCGAGGGAAACAATGGAGCAGGCTGCGGCGGCGGCGCCGCGGCGGCGACGGAAACGAAAGAGCGTGCAGCAGCTGCTACCGGTGGTGCAGGAGCAGCGGCCGGGGATGAGCGAGGGCGTGCGCATCGGGCTGATTGGCGTGGGCGCCCTAGGGGTGATGGCGGCCGCGTACTATGTCGGCCGGAAACTCATGTCCACCCAGCTGCCCAAGGTCCAGAAAGTGAGCAGCTTCTTCCTCTTGGCGATCACGCTCTGCTGGCTCGGCCTTGCGATGAAGTCCTACTCAGCCTTCCCAACTTTGCATGAGCGCCCCTTTGTGTGTAGCAACAACTGCTCAACATTAGCGGTACCAAGGAATTTCCAATCCTTTAACGTGGCAGAGGTGTGACTTTTCACAGCTGCCATGCCAAGGTGGTCTTGGGCAACACAGCGGCATGGATGCTGACAGGATGGAGTCTTAATTTTTTGTGGTTGCACAGGCAATGGAGCAGAAGCAGCTGCAGAAGGAGGCGGTGCAGAGGCTGAATGTGATGATAGATGAGCTGCGCAACAGCCAGAATGCCGACCTGTCTGCCAAGAACCTGGGCGAGGAGGGGTGCATCTTCATATCCGAGGGCTTTGCCTTCAATGACAGGTCAGCGCCTCCCTCTGATAAATCTCATAGATGGAGATCTTTTGCAGGACTTTATGATGACACACTGAAGAGGGTGAAGAGCTGTATCTGCACATCTTTTATGACTCAAAAACTAAATGGGTCGCTTGCAAGACCTCATGATCGGCTGAACAAGCCCCCAAAACTCTTGTTTTTTTTTTTTTTTTTTTTTTAACTGCTGACTCAACATAATTGATACTGATTCGATGGGGCATTTTGCAGTATAGGCTCTGCCACACCAGGTTGCACAAGTCTTGGCTGTGTTCAATGCAGTCATGCTGATGGCATGCTGGCATGTGCAGGTGTGTGGCGGCGGACCTCAGCAAAAACGGCATCGGTGTGAAGGGGATCACAGCAGTGACAGATGCGCTGTCACACAATGATGTTCTGCAGACGCTCGTCCTGGACACCAACTCTATCGGCGATGAGGGCGCAGAGGTTCTGGCCAAACACCTCACTGGTGGGCACATCTCCCCTCCTTGATATTGGCATACCTTGTTTCAATTTGGCATATTAACCCTAAAAACATTGGCGTATAAACAGCTGTTCCTGGTGTATGCTTGCTGATTACTGTCGGAACGCATGGGGAAGTGATTGGGGGGCAGCCCACCTTCTTAAAAGGGCATGAATACAACGATTCCTTCCTTTTCTTGCTTGTTGCTGTGGGGATGCATGGGATTCAGACTCCTCTGTTGGTGGCAACAGGTGACTCAACGATCAGGAGATTGAATCTCAGCGGCAACAATGTTGGGGACAAGGGGGCCACACTCTTAGCAGAGATGCTCAAGGTGATTCCAAAACAAGCCCCTTTTTCCATTTGGTCACAAGGTCATCCCTGGACAATTGAATTCTCTGTGTGAACATGCCACCAAGGAGATTGCAGAACAAATTCTTTTCACACCTGGTCATAAGAACATCACAGAACTTTCACATGCGTGTGCACATGATACCACATGGAGTGCTCCTTTGTTGCAGATGAACACAACGCTGACATCTCTGGAGCTGAACAGCAACAACATAGACTACGACGGTGCCCTGGCACTGGCAGAGGCCATCACAGAGAACACCTCGCTCTCTGCATTGCACCTCAGGTGAGCTAATTAGCAGTGCATCCAGGCAGCCTGCCATTTTTTACAGAACATAACAATGCAATAAAAAATCCTTGGGTGTGGAAGACGGGTGCAGAGTAGAGCAGTGAGAGCCTGTGGCTGTTACTTGCCTGGTGGCTACTGGTTGCACTTTCTGCTACTTTCATGTTTTCGCGCCTACTTGTGCATACAACAGTGATCAAGTCGCATCGGATAATCATGTTACAAGCCACCAGGCCTGATCAGACGCTGCTGCATGGTATTCAGCTAATTCTCACACACATGTATGGGACATAAATGCAGGACACATACGTGTATCATTCTTGCAGAACACCGCGGATTTGATTCCAAGTTTGAATGCGTTTGAATTTAAATTCGAATTCGAACTCAATCGCGCGCAGTGACAACTACATTGGGGCGCTTGGGGCGTCGGTGCTGGCGAACGCACTGAAGAAGAACAAGAGCCTGCGCGAGCTGCACATGAAGGGCAACGAGCTGGGCAACGAGGGCGTGCGCGCCATCTGCGAGGCCCTCATCGAACGCCAGAGCCCCGTCACCTCCCTGGACTTTGGCAACAACAGGTTGACTCCCCTGGCCTTGCCCTGCCGCACGCGCTGATCACCTGTTTGCCATTCGCATCCTGGCTTGCATGTCTGCGTGACAGCTCCACCTGGCACCAGGGACCCCTGTTCACTTCACTTTGCTGCATAAGTTTGAGGCAGGCTTTTGGTCATTTGTACTGGCATACTTGTGCTTCCCACGAAACTCAGTTGGCGTGGTCCTCACTTGTGACTAGCTGGCCTATCTATTATTCCCCGTATGTGAGCCAAAATGTCTATTTTTGCTGCTTGTTTGATCGACGCAGAAATGCATCGGCAGCAGCATGTTTGGCCAGAGTCTTCAACACAGCTGTGGCTTCCTCAAGAGCTCCGAGCACAGGGGGATCTACAACTGACACTAAGTTCTGGCCCCCTGGTAAGCGCTAGCAAGGGGGGTACAATGCACTGAAAAGGGCGGTGAGGAGAACTCGGGGGCTGCGCACAGGGGTGGATGAAGGCGTGTGGTGTTTGGTTGTGCAGTCTGACAGAGGAGGGGGCAGAGGCGATTGCCAGGGTGGCGGATAAGGCGCACCTCAAGGAACTCAACCTCTACATGAACGACATCGGCGACGCTGGCATCTTCAAGGTGAGCGCTAGTTTTTTCAGTCCTATCATCAATTTCCTGATCAACAGATTATGAAATATTTGCAAATCACTTTGGCTGAGTCCAGGACCGCAGCAGGAGTATATCAGCATGAGCTTGACAAAGAAGAACAGGGGCACGCTGCAATGAAAGGTCAATTGATGAAATACCCAAATGATCTGAAATCACACAATTTCAATGGAAACATTACTAAGCTGCATGTGAAGTTTGTGGCAAGAAGTTACCTGCCTGTTCATGCTTCTTGTGACGGGGATCCGTTGCAAAATGTTGCCACTTGAACTGAGACGCAGTAGACCTGGGAGCTCAATGGGGTGTCAATTTGAAAGATTGAAATGGAGAAATGACTCAGCGCTGATTGGCCGCACAGCTGGCGAAGGCACTGGAGGGCGACAGCAGCCTGGTGAGCCTGGATGTGGGCGGCAACAACGTCGGCCCCGATGGCATCACCGCCCTCGCCGGAGCGCTCAGGTTGACATCCGACCACTTCTATGCACTCAAATGCATGCATCCTGGTCAGAATTGTCCCTCCCCACGAATTTTCATCATCAGCGCTTTTCCGCCAGAGGCAAGGTGTGTCTGCTGACAAGCTGCATGTAAAGGCTACCAAATCCCACTCCTTGGTGGACTTGTCAGATTTAAGCAAGACCCAGTCAACCGTGGGCATGATGCTGAGTATTTATACCGCACCTACTGTTGTCTCCTATAAATCAGAGAGGGCTCTTATGGGGTGCTGATGTGTAGGATGCAAGAGTCCACGCATGCACCTCTTCCGCCCTGTGTGTAAGATGCACTGCATTGCTGATGAACAGCTCTTGCACAGGTGGAAAGAGGCCCCTGCTGTGTATCCCATCAGATGACAATCCTCGTGCAAAGAGGCCTCAGTGTGGTTACAGCCACAAACTATTGAGCCTATAGTGGGGAAGAACAAAAGACCTTTGCACCTAGACGCCCCCCACCGGCTCTAAACAACATCTGCCTCCAGATCGAGGCTCCTGAGATAGGCCCTGCTGGGTGATGCATGCAGCAGTGGGCAGGCGGACCTTCTGATCTTGTTTGCCAGGATGCATGTAAATTTAACATCACCTTAAAGTGATTCTCCTGCTTCAGGGGGAATGACACGCTGCGCACGCTGGAGCTGGGGTACAACCCTATTGGCGACAAGGGCGCCCTCGCACTCGCTGACGTGGTCAAGTACGACCTCAAGGTGTGTCCTCCCGCTATTCTATTCCCTCAGTTGGCCAATACAGTCATGTCCTTGACGCCAGCTGTCTGCAGCTTTGTGGGCTGAGTCCCTCAACTGCTTCACGACCGCTGGCTCTGTTTAGCCTTGTCACCTGTTCACCTTGCCATGTAAAGGCTGGTGGCGTGAAGGCTCCAACAGCGTCTTTTTGGGTCTTGGATGCCAGAGGACGGCACAAACGAAACCTCCGACAGCTGCTCGATCTCCGCACAAATTCAGCGTGGTCTGCAAGAACTCAAAAATTTGATTGAGCCTTGTTGGCTGGCAGACATGTCTCAAGTTATGTCTCTCACTGCAGGTGGAGACTCTGAAGATGGGGTGGTGCCACGTGGGCGCCGACGCGGGCGCCAAGGCGGTGGCGGACTTACTCATGTTCAACAACTCGATCGCCGTGCTCGATCTGCGCGGCAACGGCCTCGGCAACGCGGGGGCGGCGCAGATTGCGCGCTCGCTAAAGGAGCACACCAATGACAAGCTGACGGAGCTGGACCTGGGCTACAACGAGATCAAAGACGAGGGCGCCTGCACTCTCGCTCAGGCGCGCCCCCGGACCCCACTCTCTGGTTTTTTGCAAGTCAATTTGGTCATTGCAGATGGCAATCTGCAACGACAAGTTGGCAGGATTGACTATGGGCTGCAATTGAATCAAGGACGAGGGTGCGTGCACACTCGCTCAGGCGCTTTGCTGAACCCTCTTAAGTTTGTAAAAGAGTCCTCAATTTAATTTATTATTTCGTGCTAGCCGGGAGATGGACACGGCGCATGTGGCTTCCAACTAATAGTGTCACCTACAACTGATGAAGGCATGTAATGAAGCTCACACGGAACTCTGATTTTTGGCTTTTTTTGACATGGACTGGCCTTTCCTCCACAAGTTGCTGGAGCTCCTATTCGTTCTGCACCGTTTGTTCTGCGATTGGCTTTGCACCATGCCTTGTTGACAGGCTGGTGGCTGCCGTGTGAACAGGCGCTGAAGGCAAACCCGGAGCGCGCTCCCAGGGAGTTGAAGGTGAATGCCAACTACATTGGGCGCTTTGGGCAGGTTGCCCTGACAGAGGCGCTGGACATGGTGTATGAGATGGCGGGGGGCAGGGAAATAGTCATCACCTACTAGGGGTGTATCGGCTGCTGTCAGTATGCTTCGGTATTTCAAAATGAATTTAGGTTGAAGGCTGCCACTGCGGCATCTGCAAAATGCATCGGCTGCTATCAGCCAGGGGGTCTTCCATACTCCTTTGTATCCCATGCTAGTCAGAGGTTTGGAGCTGCCACTGCAACAATGTGCAGACTGCTGCAGACTGAACCTCTTCAGTGCTTGCCTTACAGCAGTGCGAACAATGCGCTGCTACCAGTAATCTCTGGAGCATTTCTGCCTGTATTGGGGGCCTGGCTTTATGAAAACGGATGAACAAGACTGTGGTTGCAATAGCGCTTGCTAAAGATTGGCCTGGGGTGCCGCATGATCATTGACAGCTGTAAGGGAAGTGTTGTGTGCTCCTGCATGCTGTGAACTTGATCATTGGCACAGGCATTGGCATACCAGCTGCATGCAACGGAACCTGCCGTATCAAGGTCTGGAATTAGTTTTAGCATTTTCTCCATATATCGATCTGTGTACTCAAATTTGCGAAGTGCTGCTCTGTCCTGGGTCTGGAAGTTCATTCCTGCACGCCGAGCATCATTGCATCCATGCATTCAAGGCCATCCTTTTAGGTATCTGTACCACACACTGGCAGAGGCTCAATACTCCGAACGATCATGCATGATCATCTGACAAGGAGCGCTTCAGACACTCAAGGCAACCGCCGCAAGAGCAATCTCTAAAGTTGATTGCACACGATTTAGGAAAGTACACATTGGTCTTGTCTGCAGTTGAGCCTTCTGTGCTCCAAGAGATGCCCATGCCGCTCAATGCTGAGCACAGATCTGCACACCAAAAGCCCCTTAAGGTTGGGTAATAGATACAGCATTGGGAAACTGTGCTTGCAAAGGCCTGCACGTTATCAAAGGACAGCATCAATTCTCCTGGTGGGACACAATTGACCATGAGTTCCTGCCAACACACTTTGCTGGGAATCTTGAGATAGAGATTTTTCGCTTGTACGTACAGCCTACGCACATGAGCCAGGGGTCCTAGAGACACCAAGTTCCTGACATCTCCTGCCTCATTCTTGACAAAGAGGAGCACGGTGTGCAGGTTGCACAAGTTTAAGAAAAAAACTGGGAGAGCTGTGCTGACCCTCGGCAGAGCACAAGTGTGAATTATGTGCACATTCCTCGGAGCACTGTCCCACTCCTTGCTGTCAAACATAGCATGCTTGACAGACAATAAGCACTCTTTCGACAAGCTCAGTTCAGTTGGCGATACGCCATGCAGCACAAGAGTCTGCAAGGCACTCAAATGGCCCAAGTGCAGCTTAGGCACTTTGACGACGCCCGCACTGCGGAGATTCTTTGCAGCCAGGCGGAGAGTCACCAAACTCTTTGCAGAGGTGAGGCCTGCACAGACATCTCCAGCTGCACCGCTGAGAGTCAGATCGAGGTGCTTCAGGTGGACTAACGGTGGCAACCAGGACATTGTGCCCACCGTACATGAAAGCACTGTGAGGGCAGGAGCATGCGCAAGAAGCCATGCAAAGCATGCGTTGTCTCGGCCAAGAATTTCTGTTATGTTGACCTCAAGCCATCGCAGGCAATGGAGTGGCAGCTGTGGCTTATGAGTGTCTGCCATCCATCTCACAGCAGCCCCCTCCCACACTTGGAGCTCCTTGACACTGTTCAGCCTCTTGCAGGCCCACAGGATACCTGCAGCATAATTTTGCCTTTCACCCTGGGCTTTTCAATCTCCCTTCATGCGGTTGCAACATTTGTCAGGCACTGAAGAATGCATTTGGCCCCGGCTCGCGGGGGCCGTTATAAATACTGAGCACCGTGCCCACGGTTGGTTGGGTCTTGCTCGAATCTGGCGAGAGGGGTAGGATTCTGGCAGCCTTTACTGCAGCTTGTCTGCTGACGCAGCTTGCCTCTGGCAGAAAAGCGTGTAACAATAATAAAGAATGCAAAGTAGCCTGTTTTCAGCACAGCACCTGATCTGGGATAACCCTTGGTGATAATCATCGTTGCCAGCTTGACCCTCGTCGTGATTCTGCAGGTCCCTGAAGCTCTGGCCCAGTCACGCAACGATATGTAGCTGGCTATCTGTGCCCACACCGACTCTGGCAATCGCACAGGCTCTGGACCAGAGTCTGAGTCTGGAGGCAAGTCTGCCAGAGCATTCTCGACAGCATCCGACTCTGTTGCGGAAAACCTGCAAAGTTATAGCGCTGTGAAGAAGAATATCTGCAGGCTGTGCACGCAAACACCGAGGTTGCAGCAAAATGTTTTCGAGCTTACCTCATCAGACGGAGGAAAAGGGCCGCGAGGATCACTAGTAGGTGAAAAGGAGTGTTGATATCGACATGCACACACGAAAGCCAAGGACAGCTTTGGTGGCTTGCAGGCTGCAAGCAAGTTGCAGCTCAACAATTGATTAGTACGCCCAATACTGAAGGGTGCCCCAATGTGTTATGGCCTGCCCATATTCCCAAGTTCTCAAATCTCAGATTTGAAATCTGAACTGCCAATGGCAGTCTGCCATTGCCCTCCCAATCCCCATGTGCGTACCACACTAGTTATATTTGGCCTGGCAGGCACTTGAAGTCTCCAAGTATAAAGCATGACGCGGACAGATTTCCGCATCTGCCTTGGACTTATCTTAGCCAGCCTGGCAGAGCCGAGATTGCATGCATGCAGCAGCCTTCACATGTAGGTCTCATGAAGGAATAGTTCTAAATGCTGTGGCAAAGACTCCAGAGATTGGTAGATCGCTTCCACGCAAAGGAGTGCTTTTGTAAGCTATGTGCTATTTGCTGGACAGCTGTAGCCTGTCTCAAGATAAACTTCACATGCCATCCAGTGGCGCCACATGCATGTACATTCAATGTTTGCAGAGTTTGCAGAGACAAACCTATTGCCAGTAGCCTGTGTAGACTAAGGCACAGACGAACTTTCTGCAAGGTTGAGAAGATATCTGCATCCGCATAGAGATTGTACTACACGTGTATGCACATGACACTGAGCATTAATGTAACCGTTCAAGGCATTGAGTACTAGGTACAGACCCTGACCTATATTTGAACACTGTCATGCACGGTCATCTGGTAAGCAGCGTTCCAGGCACTCGATGCAAGCTCCGCAGATGCAGTCCGTGGAATTGATGCAACACACTGCAGGATACTGGAATGTACTGGTTCCTGAATATGAGACCGTGCTCCAACCCACACCCTTGCTGCTCAATGCTGAGCACAGATCTGCTAGCCACGCTCCTCTCAAAGATGCAAAAGAAAGACAGCATTCGTGCACTGTGCTTGCAAAGCCATGCACATCATCAAAAGCCAGCATGAGCTGCTCTTGCGAAGTGCAAGTGACCACCAAATGGACCCAAGAGACTCTGCCTGGAATTTTTAGATAGAGCTTTTCTCCTCGGAGGTAAAGCCTGCGCACATGAGCCAGGGGTTCTAGACACACAAGGTTCCTAGGATATCCTGCTCCTGGGACATAGACAATCAAGGTGTCCAGGTTGCACATCCTTGGGAAAAGGTCAGGAAAGGCTCTAGAGACCAACTGACCGGTATAGAGGCTGATCATGTGGAAGTATTCCGGAGGAATGTCCCACCCCTGTGAGGGAAAGATAGCGCCATATACACCCAGGTTGCAGCATTCAGGCAGCTGCAAATCAGCTGGCCAGAATTTGTCAAGGACAAGAGTCTGCAGGGTGTCAACACAGCCCAAATGAAGCTCAGGTACGCGAATGGAGCCTGCAAGGGGCTCTGCTGCAAGGCGCAGTGTTACCAAGCCTTCTGCACAGGCCAGTGCGCCGCAAGCCACTGCAGCAGACTGAGTCTTGACAGTCAAATCTAGGTGCTTCACATGAAACAGAGGAGGGAACCAAGCCCCTGAAATATACTTGCACGAAAGAACCATCAGGTTGGGGGCTTGTGCAAGAAACCATGTAAACCAAGCATTCTTGTTGGCAGCGGCCTCTGGCAGGGTGATCACAATCCACTGCAGACGAGTGAGCCTCATGCGTGGAAGGTGACAGTCCGCCATGGATATCACATTTCTGGAGTCCAGCAGATGAAGCTTCCTGACAGGGCCTAGCCTCTTGCATGCCCACATGAGACCTGCAGCATGTCTTCCTGTAAGTGATTGCTTGTGAGTCATGAGCATGAAGATCACAGGCAGATATCACGTTCTCTTGCAAATGCCAGGCATCAGTCATTGCTTGCAGCAAGGAAGAAAGCTAGCACCTGAGTTGGGAAAGCCATCTGTGAGGTCCATGCTTTGCAGTTTGACCTTCGTTGTGATTCTGCAGGTCCCTGAAACTCTCGCCCAGTCACGCACGGACATGTAGCTGGCAACATGTGCCCAGACCGACTCTGGGAGTGCCACTGGCTCTCGACTGCAGCCTGACTCTGCCAGGCCGCTCAGGGCACCATCCATTCCTGTATCTGTCATCCTAAAAGGCACAGAATTTTTCACAGAATTGTTCATGGGCAATAGTGTCGGAAGACGGTGCACGCAAACACCCAATAACGCACAAGGGGCAGATTACCTGGTTTTAGTTGATGCAGGACGGAAGAGAAGCTCAACCAGTGTTTTTGAAGCGCTCCCGTAAGGCAGCTTGGTGCTTCGCCGTATAGTCGTCTTCATCTTGGCACAGGAAGAAGTTCAGAAACTCTAAAATGTTGCATTTGTCGAGCATGATGCGGATAGATTCGCAAATCTGCCAAACCTCGGAGTGCAACGTCAGCATTGCATGCATGCAGCAGCTTCCAGCACTTTCTGGACGAATCTTGCCTGGATTGAGGACATGGCTTTCCAAGAACAGATGTAACAACACACTGCGGTTGCAATTGCGCTTGCTGTGAGCATCATGGCGTGCCTTAAGATCAGCGACAGACTTATAAGCTGAAGCAGAGTCATGCATGGTATTACATCACAGCACCTGTGTATCGTTCACAGCAGGTGATGTCAGCAGGTACACTAAATCATAGCCGGTCAAATCAAAGCACAGCAGGTGATTCCATGCAAAGGACGTTGCCTCATCACAGCAAAGGACTGCAAATCTGAGCTTGCAGGCTGTTCCAAGTTCAAATAATTATCTGCAAACAGCATTCAAAAATTTTACTTCATGCTTCAACGTCCAGGTCCTGGCTCTCCATCAGTGCACACCAAGCAAAATTTCCAAGCACGCAAGCGCAAAGTGCTGGGGATCCGTTGCATGTTACTGGTCTGACAATCATCCCTGACGTACACCAAAGTGCAAAGGTCATACATGATCAGCTGACAAGCAGCGCTTCAGGCACTCAAGGCAGGCGCCACAGTAGCAATCCACAAAGTTGTTGCGCCACTCTTCTGGATAGAAAAAGGAGGTCAATGCTGGAGTGGAGCCGGCAGTGCCCCAGCAGATGCCTGCGCGGCTCAGGGCTGAGGACAGATCCCCGAGCCATGCTCCCCTTGCAGTTGTGAATTTGACACAGCATTCAGGCACCGTGTCTGCAAAGCCTTGCACGTCATCAAACACCAACATGAGTTCACCGCAGGTGAACAACACATCCACCCAACAAACATTGCAGGGCACCTCGAGATAAAGCTTCTATCCCTGGAGACAGAGCCTGTTGACATGAGCCAGAGGCTCCAGCGACACAAGGTTGTCAGGATCTCCTGCACCCTTTACAGAGAGGTGCACGGTGTGCAGGTTGGACAGTCTGAAGAAAAAGTCAGGGAGGGCTCCTGTGACCCACGGCTCAGGAACAAATCGAACCACACCCACATTCTTTGGTGCAGTGGCCCACTCCCTGTTGCCAAATCGAGCATCCATGACACACAACTCACAGTCTGCGCCAAGGCACAGATCAGTGGCCGAAAAGCGCTGAAGCACAAGAGTCTGCAAGGACGCCAGATGGTCCAAGTGGAGCTCACGTGCTTGATAGATGCCTGCAGGATACCCTGTCGCCAGGCGAAGTGTTGCCATGCCTTCCACACAGGCAAGTGCTTTGCAGACAGCAGCAGCAGCAGCATCTAGGATCTCAAGACTCAGATCCAGGTGCTTCAAACAGAACAGCGCTGGAAACCAGGTCATCTTCTTGACTCTGCATGACAGCACCATCAGATTTGGATCTTGCGCAAGACACCATGTGAACCAAGCATTTTCTTGGCCAAGGGCATCTGGCATGTTGATCTCGAGCCACTGAAGCCGAGGGAGCCTCAGCCGTGGAAGATGGGAGTTTGCCATGGATGTTACAGCCCCAGTATTCTGCAGGTGAAGCTTCCTGACATTGTCTAGCCTCTTGCATGCCCATGAGAGACCTGCAGCATGCCAATTTCCCTCAGTGACAATGAGCATGAAGGTCACAGACACAACGAACGTGGTTCATTGCACTCAGCATGCAACAGTCAGTGCGCATGCGTTTGAAAAATGGCAACTTTGGAAGATGAAAACCCAGGCACCTGACGTGGAAACTTGATCTGTGATCTCCATAAACTCCAGCTTGACCGTCATTGTAATTTTGCAGGTCCCTGAAACTCTGGCCCACTCACGCAACGACATGTACTTGGCGATCTGTGCCCAAACTGACTCTGGCATTGCTACTGGCTTTGGGTCCCAATTTGAGTCTGCCAAGCCGATCAGGGCAGCGTCCGAATCTGTATCGAACATCCTGCAGATACTGAAGAGTGTGAGTGTTGAACGCACTACACGGAAGTACCCGACGAGGTACAAAACCATATGATGCCTCACCTGGTTTCACGTCCTAGACAAGGCCGAATAGTGTCCTTTGCGCTCTCGAAAGCCAAGTTCTGCTGCGGTGGTTTGCTGTGTAGTTGCTAGATCTTGGCACACAAGTGTTGCATATTTATTGCCTTCGGCGAGCGTGATGCGGACAGATTCCCAAATCTGCCTAACCTTGGAATTGTATCCTGTGCCAAGAATGCATGCATGCGCGCTCATGCAGCAGCCTCCCAGCTGAACTGCTGTCCCTGGCTCCACCTGTTGGTCTCTGGAAGGGACAGGCCACGCTGATGCCTGGAGCCTATGCATTCCTGCTAAATCCATGGAAAATTTGGTCCTGCAAATCATGTGCAACAGCTGTGGCCCATGGACAAGCAGAACTCAGACGCCATCCCGGAGGGCCAGCCACTCTGTGTTTGGAAAAATCCAGGCTGGCGCTCTGAAGGTACTGCATGATGGCATTCGAGTGGCACGCCCATCAGTGATCATGCTTATAACCAGTGGAATATCAGATGAGACTAGATGAATACACATCAAATGATCGCAAGTCCCTTCATGCCATAAACCATTCCATTTTTTTAGCCCAGAGCCATCTCGCCTCAGCCCAGCAGCAAGTTTAGCTGCCAAGAATTGAGCTTTGCATATGCCAGCAGATGTTACAGGCTCCAAGACCCCAACCAAGAGACAAGGGAATCCTTTGTGGACCCATGTGCGGCAGTAACAAAGGAGATCAAACTGTTCCTTCTAGACCTTGCTGCACACAGACAACCTTCCTGCAAAGGAAGCAGCCAATGAGGAAGTCACAGCGCCCCCAATAAACAACTCCCTCGCCTAGGGGATCACATCTGCTACACCAAGCGCATCCTATGAAAAGTAAATACAAATCTGATCAACCGCTCCTCTATCGTTCTGCTCCCACTCCCCACTCCCCTCACCCTCACAATCTTCAGCTTCTCATGCATCAGTTTGCTGGGAGCATCAAACGCTCACAACATTCTCTTGCTCTGTATCCGCAGCAACATCAGTGACATCTTCCGGCCTCTCCACGAGCTCAAACATGGCCAGTGATGCGTCACCTGCATTTGCATAGCACAGCAGGACTTTACATAGCTGATGTACATGCCAGGCAGGTCCTTTTACCTTTTCAGCATTGTCTTGCATGTCTGCATCATCTATTATCATGGGTCCATAGGAAGTCGCCAGCAATGTCCCCATATGCGCGAGGAAATGGCAGGCACACAATGGCTCTTCACAATGCATGAGCCCTAGCTCTGCTCATATGCAATATTCAAAAGCTGAGTCAGGACTCCTTTCGACTGGGCTCTCTAAGAGCGCAAGAAGTACAGGGACTAGTCTTGTCGGGTGACTTACCAAAGGTGATTCTGGAGCCGACGTACACTTCTGCTGCACGGTTTGTGGGCAGCTCCTCTTCATCCAGGTAGGTGCCGTTAGTGGACCCCAGATCTGTCACCTGCACCTTTGTGCCAGCTGCATGGACATGCATGTGCGTCTCTCAGAGCTGCAATCCTCCCTCAACCTGATCTTGTTAGAGAAAGAAAATTGCACACATCAAGGCAGGGCGAGTGCTGGAAGATGAGAGGAGCGGCTGCCTTGCAAGTGCGCGTCATACAACAATGATTACAAATGATGCTCTGTTAACATCTTTGAAACCGCCTGCACACATGCGGCATGATGTCTGTGGAAGGGAAAACTGAGAGACGCACTGATCCTGAGAAGGGCGTGGCGGCCAGACACTGTGGGAATAGGGATCACGACGTCGGCAGGCTCCTCCCTCCCAACTTCAAAGACTCCATCCTTCAGTTCGATCTCCTCAGGCAGACTTACAGGCTCCTCCAGGTGTTTTGTGCTGCCATCACCTGCACAAGACCATCCGGCACCCATCAAAACCAGTCAGAGAAAGATAAAAGCAAGTCACCTTGGATTCAGATTCAGCTGGAAACGCCGTCAGCGCTTGGTGAATGATGGAAACTGATGAGCTCGGATCTGATAGCACTCATCAATATCTTCACATAGGGAACAGAATAATTACCTGTTGGAACCAAAACAAGCTTGCTTGTCACAGCAAGCGTGGTGTGCCTTGCCCTCTTGCTGCCTCCTGCACAGCACTCATACACTCAGCGCTGATGGCAACCTCTGTGAACCTGCGACGTTGCCTTGAGCGGACATCCACGACCAGATTTAGTGACACAATACTGCCGCATGATACGCAGGATTGGCCATGTCGACTGATACAATATCCCGATGCAAAGGAAAGGCATCGACCTGTGGAGATCCTGAATTTCGTGGCAGTGCGCTGGTGGGCCGGGGCGAGGCAAAAGCCTGCTGCGCTGATAGATCTGGCAGTCAGCATGGTCAGAAAAGTCCTTTGCAAAGTGAAAACGCAAACACGCGCTCGGCATTCTCAAAGGATCTCGCTTCAGAATAGGGTTTATCTCCAAACCCTGCAACTGCCATCTGTGTCCACCTTCTCTGTCACTTTTGGTTGAAAAAATACTTACTTGCAAAACTCTGCTTCTGTACGTTTCTGCTAACAAGTAATTTTCCGCAAAAGAGTCCTAATCTCGCTCAAAATATTCTGGGGAGGTTCGTCGCCATCTCTATTGTCGGTGAGCTAAAATAGTGCATGCTAAGCTGGATAGACCCCTCACAGCAATGCAGTATGATGCATAAAGTGCTTTCTTGCTAAGCACCAAGTGCAGATCATTTTTTCCGGGCTCCCATATTGTGTACCAAGGCCTGCTGACGAGGATGCAGTGCTTGCATTTCTAGGTGAGGAATTTGGCTCAATTTTGACGCCAACAATGGTGATGCATGAGTCAGACATCGGGAGAACAGATCCCATAACATTGACGCAATGGATATTGACGCAGCAGCAGATCAAGGTGACCGTTCGGTGCTTGCGATCTTATTTCTATACTTTATCGTCCACTTTCCCAAGCTTCAAGAATCCCCTTGTATATCGTGTCAGACTGTTCTATTGCTTGGCATGTTTAAAGATCTGCGAGATGCAAAGCATATACTATCTAATGCTCACTGGGTTGGTCACCATGCTGCAGGCGCCCAACGCACGAGGAAACCTTTCAATTCTTCTGAACGCCATCTGCGTGGCATGCAAATATGTGGAGTCTGCTGTGCGCAAAGTAAGCCTGATGCGGCTCTACTTTTTATATATGTGCAAGTTGGCCTTACAACTTGTGCACAGAGCTCTGTACTAAAGTTGTGAGCTTTGTGCCCTTGTCCCCTTTCAGGCTGGACTGGCCGGCATTCTGGGGCTGGCAGGCAGTGGGAATGTTCAGGTGAGATGGCTCAGCCTCCATCTGCTCAATGCATGCATGCTGTCATGCTCATGCATGGCCTGCGTTGCTGCACATTGCATGTCATGCAGCAAGACCGCTTCTCGCTGCACTCCAGAGAGGAATAAAAACGGAGATTGTTTGAGTGTGCGCCTGTTTGTTGACACCAGGGAGAGGATCAGAAGAAGCTGGATGTGCTGGCGAATGAAGTCTTCATCAATGTTCTGAAGCGCTGCGGGCAGTGCTCTGTTCTGGTGTGACCCCTCTCACCCAAGCCCCTTTCTTGCCATGCTTGCCCATGCAGGCTCTTTCTAATCCAATTTTGAGCTTGCCATGCCCCTTGCAGTCCAATTAAATTGTCCAGCAAGTAACACGGCGCATTTGTTGCTATCAGGAGAATTTATGTGACTACAGGCACTCACTTTGCCTCTGGCAGGCAATGCATGGCCTGAAAATGATAATCGTGTAATTTATATTGAGGTGATTGGAAGGTGGTCATGCTCTGTGCAGGTGAGCGAAGAAATCGATGAGGAGATTCTGATAGAGGGCGGGGGTGACTACAGCGTGGTTTTTGACCCGCTGGACGGCTCATCCAACATTGACTGCGGCGTGTCCATCGGCACCATCTATGGCATCTTCAAAAAGCCCGCCGACGAACCCGCCTCTGTCAGAAACGTCTTGCGGGTGCGCTCCTTCCTGCGTTTGTACCCAGATGTGAACCCACAACCTGCTTCCTGCCTCGAGCACTGTTTCTGACTTCTGATGAAGCCCCCTTCTTCGAGTCAGAATTGACGCACATGCTGCTACAGACTTTGCTGAACCTTGCAGCATCAACCGCTTCTGTGCAGCCCGGGCGGGAGCTGGTGGCGGCTGGCTACTGCCTCTATGGCAGCAGCTGCTCAATGGTGATATCTGTGGGCGGGCCCCCCACCCATTTCACGCTGGACCCCTCCCTGGGAGAGTTCGTGCTCTTATCCCCTGCCCTCCACGTGCCTAACAGCGGCAAGATCTACTCCATCAACGAGGGCAACTCTGTGCTATGGGACGCCCCCACCTCGCAGTGAGTCTCCTGTCATGTTCATGTTGTTTCTTGTAGTTAGCACCTGATCAGTCTTGCTGTCTCTCTCTGCCTTTCTTTCCCTCTATTGAAGAAGACAGGTGCTCCTCGTACAGAGAGGGTGGCTTTCCTGCAGATTCTAGCTTATTTGGGGTGCAGCTGGCTCAATCGCATGGATTCTGTGGCCAGGAACAACTCGCTCGCATTTTCCATACGAAAGTGTTGCTGCTTGATGTGACTTATGTGTCATTTGTGCCATGTCTTGTATCTATTTGTTGAGGTAAGGCCGGGTCTGCCGGTGAATGGCACAGTGCAGCCAGTGCTTTGATTCCAGCACTATAACCCCATAATGCCAGGGCATCTTCCAGTGCAGAGCGCCTTGCATGCTGTTTACTACTATCTTCCAGATGATCCGGTGATCAAAGATCTGCCTGCACCATGGCGCAGGTTTGTGAAGGAGTGCAAGCAGCCGGCAAAGGGGGGCGACCCCAAGAGTCTGCGTTACGTGGGCAGCATGGTGGCCGACGTGCACCGAACGCTGCTCTACGGCGGAGTCTTCATGTACCCCGCAGACTCCAAGACCAACACCGGCAAGCTGCGCCTGCTCTACGAGGCAAGCTGACTGCTATCTCCTGCTTTCACCCCGCCCCCAATAATTCCACCAAATGCCACAGTGCAGAAGTGCATGCAACCTTTCAGCGGTGCAGCTTGCAGCTTGGATCTCCCACTGCTTCCAACCCCAACCTCTAATTTACCAGAACTCAATGGATTGGCAGGAACTGCTTTCTCCTGTGAATGAACAGGCAGCGCGAGCGTCAGAGATCAAGGGGAAAGAGCTGCCTTGCAAAATAACATCATGCAGCAAGAATACAACCGTAGTAAAATGGTGTGATCATAGATCACATGGAGCAGAGTGAGACATGCGGTGCGTTGTGCTGCGCGCAGGGCAATCCGACGGCGTTCATTCTAAGCGTTAATTTAAAGAACCAGAGTCATGCATCAGATCAGCCCTAAGTGGAATGATTTGGGTTGTGAAAACCATCAGAAATGGTGATTAAGTTCTTGAATTCACCCCAAGACTGATGCTGCGCAGGGCAATCCGATGGCATTCCTGGTGGAAAATGGTGGCGGCCGCGCGATCACCGGCAGTGGACCCGTGCTGGACCTGCAGCCTGGCAAGATCCACGAGCGCTGCCCCATCTTCCTCGGCTCCAAGCAGGACGTAGACCGCATTGAGGCCCTCTATAACGGCGCTGCTGAGGCCGTGCACGCTGTGCAGCAGTCCTAGACCCCTCCCGATGAGGGGTCCAAAGGGCATAGAGGCGCACAAAATCCCAGCAGTCCTAGCAAAGAAGGGCCAAACCTCAGGATTGCTAGGTTTGTGATCTGGGTAGTTGGGTTTTACAGAAGATGTAGGCCGCTTTGAGGCGCCCCCCAATGGCGCTGGCCAGCCGTCCTAGACCCCTTGCAACGGGGGCCCGAAACCTAGGGTCCCCCTGGCCAGGCTTGCTATTTGGATGGTCGGAAGGCTCAGAGGATGGGGATTGCATAGAGGCGCCCCACAATGGATGGCGCTGGCCATCAGGCCTAAACCCCATGTACAGGGGGTTCATAGCGTGTAATCTGGGTGGTTGAATGGAGTGCAGATGGTGTACAGGGGAAGTATACGAAAGAAGAAGCTTCTAAAGCGCTCCCCTTGGGGCGCAATCTGGATGGTTGGAGGCGGAGAGGATGGTCAAATTTTTGAGCAGATGCTGGAAATGGCCTTAGGACTGCTGGAGTCACTCCTGTGATTTGAGCAGTTGGTGAGTGGGAGATGCGGGCAATGTGAATGGCAAATTCTGATAGCAGATCACATGGTAATTTTACGAGCTCTGCATGGATCAAAAGTCCAGATGGGGAATTTTTCAGAGCGATCATGTGTGTTGCAGTATCCTTGCAGGATTGCTCTGTGACCCCGCTCCTGTGTTCTATTCAACGTATAGTAAGGGTGTGAATGAGCAAATATTCTGCTGCAGAATTTCTGCAGCCGGCAGAATTGCCACATTTTTGACAAGGTGTAGATCTACACCTAATCTAGATTAGGACAAGTAGCTCTAGTAGGATCAGCATCAGTGCAAGCTTGGGTGCCAGTGATGCTCTACAATTCCTGAATGTCAACCATGCAGGACATGTGTGCTCGCATGTGAGAGTTTGCAGGATTTGTTCTTCACGTCTGGCTCGAGAGAGACATTTGTAACAAAAGACTTGCAGCTTGATCTCATAGCAGACACAACCTGGCTGTTTTACAGCTCAAAGTCTGCCACAATATGTACACATGGCAACGCAACCTTATTGCATTTATTGACACTATTTCCAACAGGTGCACATGCTCATCATTTAATGAAGTGCAGTCTCTCTAGAGATCTCGGCTGGGAGAAAAATTGAGCATGAACGAATACCAGACTCAGGCTGAAGAGAAGTCAAAAAGAGATGCAGCAATACAGCAACCGTGCCAAACCTTCTGATGCAACCGCATGCAGCAATGCTGCTCCCTGGTTGCTCGAGGCAGCAGGTCTCTGCTCAGAATTCACCAGATCAGACCACAAAATGTGCTTATCCAGCGGTGGATGCCTTCTCTTATTCATAATGTGCCTGCTGATTGGTCCGGTCAACTGCTTGGTGAGCCCCGGTTGCTGTAGAGCGGGTTTCTGAAGGCAGGAGCATCGCAGTCACCCGAGGAGCTCTTCTCACTGGGAGATCTGCTGATGTTGAACATTGTGTTCACAATTCCATTGTCCACATCCATTTGGGCAACGCTGTCAGCGCTCATGAAGCCTGCGGCAGTAACGGCCTGCGCGCCATTAAGCAATCTTTCTTCAGCTGCTTCAGACAGGGATGCTGTAGCAAGTAGCAAGTGCATGTCAGAAGGGCGACATTTGTCGAATTGAAAGGAGATTGTCCTGCCGGGCAGGGACAAAGGGAAGCTTGCTGCACCTCTGTCAACGCAGTATATTCATCTCTCTCCAGCCACTTTTGACCGCTGATGCTTCTTGTGATCGCTGGCAGATAGTCACCAAAGCCCACCTAAGCTGCGAGCTGGGTGGTGTGTTTGATATGTTTCTGAGCCCTGGTGCCGCATAGCCCCACCTTAGTATGAACTTTGCAAGGCTTCTATGAGCACTGGTGGACATACAGAGAAGCCCACCTGTGCCGTCGGCTCTGTCGGTGGCTGCGCGCGTCCAGGGCCGTCATTGTGCAGCCGACGTGCGACCGGACGCTTGGGGCCGCCGTCGAGGGGGCTGAAAAGGCCGCGCTCCTCGCTTGCCAGACTCTCCACCAAGGCGCGCAGGTGCCGCGAATGCGCCTCCGCCGCGCACTCTGCACGCACGATAAGTTCACATCTCTCTGATTTTATTAAGGATTCAGACTCCGTGCTCCTGGGCCGGGTGATCATTTTTTCTTGTGTTGCATGATTTGCGCTTGCGAGGCAGCCCTTCCTCTCATCTCTGGCCCTTGCTCTGCCTTGGTTTCTGCATTCCTCTTTCCCTGAAGTCACAGCGGGCGCCCATCTCTGCTCTCCATCAATGAATGAAGAGGCATGCCAGCCAAATACGCAAAGATGGCCTTCTGCATGCCCCACACCAGGCAAGCCAGCCAACCCCGTATGCAAAGGCAATGACGCAAACTAATAATTTGCCACTAGATCACTTGATGAAGTGCTTCAATGCTTAGTGGCACCCTTGAGGAAACACTTGGATTCTGCTCACCTTCTTCAGTGGCTGCATTGCTGTTGAGAAGGTCCTCCCGAGAGGTGTGGAAGCCTGTGGGGGTCCAAGGAGGCGACGCGCCGTCCATCTACACACACAACTTCAACCATGTTTGACATCAAGATTTAAACTCTACAGATCATACGCTCGAGAATGTGCACCTCTAAGCCATAATGCCCTTGCAATACTACTGTGGCATATTGGCAGGCTTGGATGTCCCGTATCTTTTGCAGGAGTGAGCCGGCTCCAATTGGGTGTGAGGGGAAGCAGAATCTCTGGCTAGCTTCACTCTGATGAGCTCCAACTGTGGATGAGGCGAAGTAGAGTCTCTGGCTGACTACACTATGCTGGAAACTGATATGAGGTGCGTGCCTTAATGGATGAGTCTCGAGGGGTGAGCGCCTCTCTGGGGGTGTAGTAAGCGGCCGAGCGGCCGGTGTTGGGCGCTGACAGCGCGTCGCCTGCCGCCTGACTCGCATGCAGCATGCCGACGTGCAGCGGCACACCGACTGTGGCAGCACACAAGAACCACCCATCATTTCCACATGCAAGGAGATTGCTGAGTCACACGTGACTGACAAAGCCTATCAAAGCATGCAACAATGTACGAACGGCCCAATGTTGATGATCTAGTGCTCTAAACTAAGGTCATGTGGACAGTAGGTACGACTGTGAACATACTTGCACCCTAGCATCCGAAGGAGAAGGGGACGGATTAGAAATTTAGCAATAAATCAGATCAAGCATTGAGCAAAGAGACGGGGTCTTGAGGCCCCAGCACCTGGCAGGTAGCTACGACAGTGTCAACATGGCTGCAGAGCATACGAAGCAGAAGTGGACGGAGGAGAACAATAGCAATAAAGCAGATCATGGCACAGAGCAAAGACAATGAAGGTTTCAGGAGGCGCCAGCACCTGGCAGGTAATGACCCGCGCGGTGTGGCAGCTCCAGGGCAGCTGCAGAGGCCGCCCTGGTGCCGGCCAGCGGCGAGCGCGGCGGCTTGCCGGGCGGGACGGGGAGGCGGCTGCCGGGGATGTGGGTGGGGGGCGCCGGGTGCCGGCCGGGGGGTCCCGGCAGCCGGCTGAGGGGACCCGGCAGCTGACCGGGGGGTCCCGGCAGCCGGCTACTCGCCGGCACCCTCGGCGGCGGAGGGCCCATGTTTGTGATCCTGCCGAGCAATCACAATTATGCTCAGGGATCGATCTCGCTCCCCCCCAATGGCACCTATTTGGGACACTCCCAGCACCCAAGCCCAGGCCCAAATTGTGCAAGAAGCAGAAATTTTGCCAACGCCTTGCGAACTCTCAGTTGTACCATTTATTCATACATACTGTAAGTATATGAGGGCATCAGGAGCGCTTGTCAGAGACGAGCACGTAGCAAGGCAGAGAATGCATCATTTGAGTTCTTACAGATTTAGGGCACTTGGGCGTTACCTGTTGGTCCTCAGGCTGCCAGTGGCGCCGGCGGCCCCACCGCCCAGCTTGGGGATGGAGGTGAGCCCGGTCAGGTGCGGGGCAGCAGGCAGGGCCAGACGCGATGCCGGCGCCAGTGCGGCCTGCCTTGGCAGCACCGGCGAGGGCCGCTGAGAGGCCCTCCTGCCCAGCTGCCCGGAACCCAGCCGGGCAGCTGCCGGTGCAGCCGCAGCCGGCGCCTCAACTCCCCCTGCGCCCACTCCTGCCGATGGACCTGCAATCACAATCCATGCACTCCTGAATGGAGATCCCTATGCAGCATATGCACCACATCACTTCATGACTTATGAGCGCCCAAATACATGGTGTCATGGTGACTCGCAGAGTCTGCTTGGGATTTATTCCACCTTGGAACCTGTGACACGCATGCAGCGGCACCACTGAAGGCAAGTGAGCTGCCAGTGTGGGCTGTGGCGGGTTTCTATTGTGCCCACCTGCTGTGGTGCGCGAAACGGATGGCTGGGAGTTCATGGCCTCGTTGGCGGCAGTGATGGCGTCGGAGATGATCGCAAACATCTGGCGGGCGGGGGTGGACTTTCGGTCGAGGTCCCTTGTGCTCGATGTTGCGCCTCCCCTGACCGGCGCTGGGGGCAGGGAGGTGTTGATAATGGGGCGTTCCATGTCCCTCCGTCCTGCGCCACCTATCAGGCAATGGTGCACACTGCTGAAAATTGACCCAGCAGTGACCCACAGAATCCTGATGAGAGAAGTACAAAAGAGAGGATTTTGGCTGACTCATTGGCTGACAGCAGTTATTATATGCACGCCGCAGCAGAAGCATGAGCCCTAGCTCGCCCATAGACAGAAGAAAACATCCTATATTTCCTCAGGTTATGAGGAAGGGATATCTGTATATGAAGGGATATCCGTAATCTCATCATTAGTAAAGAATGTGGGAAATCGCTGCCAAAGAGTTGCTGACCTTGCACCGGCGCTCGCTGGTATTGGGGCAGCCTGCTCGGGGGGCTGGGTCTCTTGTTTGACCGCGGCGCCTGTGCCGCCGCTTGGCTACCAACCGAAGATTGCAGGCCCCTGATCGAGCCGCCTGCGCCATGACCGCAGCCACTCCATTCAAAAATGTGTTCCTTCTCACTTGGCCTGTCTGTCCACTAGATGTCATCATTGACATTTTGGCAAGATCAGCAGCACTTCCTCCACCTTTATTAATCCCTCGTTTGCATCATTGAATGAAGGTGTTCCGCACTCCCAGGCAAGTGAGCAAGACAGGACACAAGTGTGAGCCAGCCAGGGAAAGGATACCTGGGCCGGCTGGAGGGCTTCGGTTGCTGGCATCACCCAGGGGGGTGATGAGCTGCTGCAGCTTCAGCTCCTGCAGCCCATGCGGCCCCTTATCGCCAGCGCTCTTGCGAGCGGCCGCGGCGGACAGCGCTGCGGAGTGGCCGGCCGCGTGCTGCGCCGCCTGCCCCGGCCCAGCGACCGCCACATAGGCGCGCACCGCGTCTTGCGAGTTCCCTTCCCGGGCCGCCTTCCCGGCAGCCGCCTGGAAGGTGGACAGGTACGACGCCACGCTGTGCGCGTTGCTGCCGCCAGCCGTCGGGCCGGCCGGCCCCGGGCCTGGCCGCGGCGCGGCCGGCACGGCCGGCTCATTGCTCGGGGAGGGGGGGCGCGCGATTGGCGGCGGCTGGCGCATGGACAGCCGGGACACCGACCGGGCAACGGACGCGGCGGGAGATGAGGCTGCGAGCGAGATCGGGGATGAGCTGGCGGAGCCCAGCCACCAGGGGGCTCTGGGGCGGGCTGCGCCGCCGAGCTTGCTTGACTTGGTGCGCTTGGGCGGCGTGCGCATCACCTCCGCAGACCTGCATGCATGCATTGGCTTTCACCCTCTTTGGCAGAGAAACTTGCAACAATATTGGCACTCACTCGCAAGAGATCTTAAGGCAGTGCACCTGACTCATGGCTTCGTTTAGTGTCAGTCAATGCTGCAAGCCGTCCCCTGTAATTTCCTAAACTAAGACGTGCATGTGTTGCACGCGTGTATCTTCGAGCATTCCAGGGCGGTTGTCGAGCGGATTGCTGACCTGGTCACGAGCTTGTAGAGGCGCAGCGAGAGCCGGGGGTCGCCGGTGGGTTTGGGCGCTGGCCGGGGCAGCGCGAGGGGCGG
Organism: Coccomyxa subellipsoidea C-169; assembly: GCF_000258705.1. Taxonomy (NCBI): domain Eukaryota; kingdom Viridiplantae; phylum Chlorophyta; class Trebouxiophyceae; family Coccomyxaceae; genus Coccomyxa; species Coccomyxa subellipsoidea. The sequence goes on from NW_005178027.1 coordinate 684,994, forward strand.
GCTGGAGGTCAGGATTTCGCCGTCCGACATGTCCTCCAGGCTGGTGCTACCGTCATCGCTGACCTCGTCCGCGCTGATGTCATCGCTTCCCGACAGGTACCCCTTCTCAGACGCGTGCGCCGGCGTGGCCGGCAGCGACAGCGGACGCAGCACTTCCTCGAAGCTGCCCTCGTCCCGGCTCGCATTGCGCCGGTGCCTGCCGCCATGTGCGCGCACCTGCTCAGCCGCAGCCGCCGCCCGGCCGCCTTCCGCGTCTGCATGCGGCAAGCCGGCGGGCCTCGCATGCGGCTGCTGCGCTGACAGATCTGCGTTCGTCTCGCGCGCAGCCCCTACGGTGGGCTTGGTGTCGGGCAACGCCGCGGCGCAGATGTCCTCGTAGGTGATGGACCATTTGTCCGCCTTGTCTGGGGCGGCTGGCTTGGTTGTAGCATCCGGCGCTGCCCTGAAGACCGACTGGAAGTTGTCGTCCGACGGTGTCAAGTTGAGTGCGTTGTAGCGAGCGAATTGCTGCGCCCGGACGCTGCGCGGAGCATACTTAACACTCAGCGACAAGTTGAAGTACAGTACTACCTATATCATGGCGGCAGGGGCCTGAGGGCGCCAGTGGGAAAAGATGCAAGTTTCTGGGAAGCAGCGCAGTCATCAGTGTGTGCGCCCACCTTGCTGCCAAAGCTTCATCAGCCTCTGAGGGCATTTGATTGGACTCCTCTTCACCTTCTGCATGCTCGCCTATCTGTGTGGCCCGGCTCCCTGCAAGAGTCAACAACCCGTTCGGATGGCCACATTCTTTTTCAGTGATGGAACAATAGGATGCACCATATAAATCTCGAGGTATGTCTTGCACTCACCCAAGGAGTTGGTATGGGGGAGAGGCTGCTCCTTGATTGGCCCAGTTCTGACCCACTCCACAACTCTCTGCAGCAGCATATCAGCTCTGGCTAGGGTATCAAGCATGTGGTCGACATTGTCATAAAAAATCGTTAGAAATTATGTGCAGACATTCAAAGCATATGCTGCCTGGCTCACCAAGTCGCGGGCCGCTGCGTCAGCATTTGGGCTGCGCAGAGTGGAGGAATCCACATTGATGTTAAGCACACTGACTGGGGCCGGTTTGGTCCCACCCCTTTTGGAGCTGACATTGTCACACTGCAATTCAAGCACAAATCCATTCATTAGGTGGGGAGAGAAGCAGACTGTGGTGTCCAGGAATGCAGGGGTGTCCAGGAGGTTACCAGTCTGTCAGGATGTCTTTCGGTTGGCGCACCGCTAGATGCAAGGGAGCATCAGTCACCACCGATGAATGGAAGCAACAGAACCAGCCCTTGAACAAGCCCTTCTTCCTTTGCTGATTGCTGGCTGGGTTTGCCAGTGAGCCTTCATGGCTCAAGCCCTGGTGACAACATGCAGATGTTAGTGCAGCAACACCAAGTGAAGCGCTAAAATATTGGCACTCGGCAATGCATACTGAGCCAATGCGGTCTCTGGCTCTGCCATGAGCAATTGGCCGATGTTTGCCAGCATCCAGATCTGATGGCAGAAGGAAAACCACCTCAGCAGGTGACTTCTCCGCCAACGAGAGTGGATTCTGGGGAGTGTGCTGACAAAATCTCATAACTTTGCAGCTGGCTCCAGTACGCTGGACGAATTCCCAATCTTCTGAAAAAAGGGTCCCTCAAACAAATATATTTCTGCAGACAGGTTGCAAGGCAACTGGCGGCCCGGCGCTACTCTGTCATGGGTTCGAGGTGTCGCATGCGTGACCTCGTGTTCAAAGAGGACTGTGGGCTCTTTCACCATGCGCAAGATGCTCGCAGATGTGTGGATGGGCAGGTGTTTCTGTCACAACATTAAATTTGTGGGGCCTTTCCCGCCAACGGAAGGCGTGCCAAAACAGGCGAAATTTTTGAAAAGTCATTCGAAGGTCTACCTGCGAGCTGTCGGGGCACAACCGAATGGAAGGGGACTTTGCCACAATGCATCCATTAGGACTGTTCCAGACGTGTGAAATATTATTTTAGATGCGGTGTGAGAACTCGACTGTTTCACGATAGGCTCGTCGGTGCCAAGATTATTCGCGTTCCCATCGGGACTCAAGCTGATGGACACAGCCTGCTGGATAGGCAGAGAGCCATTGATGCCTCGCTTTTCACACAAAAACAATATTGGCTCTTTGTGTCATGAATATTTGCTTCATCACTGTGAGTTATATGTGATCCCTGGTGTGTGCACCAGCTTTGTACAGACTTGCCTTGCCTAGATGCACAGCACCGCCGCGACAAATTACATTACGTTGTAGAAGATTGCAGCAGACAAGATCGTGCCCTCCTATGATGGCAAGTGTGTGAAGGCCCAAGGCAATTGGGCAACAGAGTATGCAAGATATCATGATCCTAAAATGCTTATCTTTGTCGCAGTACGGCACTGCCAACACCGAAGGCATGAGGCGCTTCATTTGTTTTTACAGCAGCGCAGCCAGCCCTGCGCAAGTTCTCTGCAACAATTGCGATACATGACGAGTGTGGCTACTGTCCCATTGCTACTCTCACTGCATATCTGATTGTTGCATCATGCCCGAATCCAGCCATGACAGGTTTTGCCCTATCAGTCCACATTGTTCTGCTGGACTTTAAGGGCAACAAGTAGCTGTGCCAGTGTTTCTCGTCCGTCTTCGCTCTCCACCCAGGAACCATCAAATGCCTCCTGTATTTTGTCTACAGCACCTGCAAATACATGAATTCTTTCAGGAGACAACAGGAGCACGCATGACTGCCTCAGAGAATGAGTAATGGTATGAGGAAGTGGTGACATCAGCAATATACCCACCCGCCAGAACAAGAGCTTCCCTGCCGTCATACTGAGCACAGAGCGCGTCCAAGGCCTTCAAAGCAGCTGTGATCACACCTGCCACAAAAGGGCAATAGTGAAACAAGAGATATCTTGCTTTCAGCACGATACCTACACTAGCTTGACTTGCTGTGAAGAACCTCATCGCCATGCTCTACAATTTCCACCTGCAAAGGGTGCGGGGAGGATGGATGCCCACTTTGGTCGGCGCCCTCATGAAGCAGGGCGAGCAGCTTTGCGGGCGCCCCTTCCCTCAGCAGAATCCCATGCCCCCACTCAGACTTGGCCAGCATGCGCACCCTGTCAGCCCCAGTGCGCTGCATGAGGGATGTGTCTGCCTCCAGCAGCTTCACTGCCCCAATTACATTACCCGCACCTGTGCGTACCCCACACACAGCCTCGTGACCCTAGGAAAGACCTGAAAATTACACCCGGCACTTGTAACATAATGTACCAAATGAACCTGGCTGCTGTGATGTGATAGCGCTTCCTCACATGAAGATGGCTTTGCTAGTACGGAGCATACCTATGCTTGGTGCCAGTTTGAGGGCGACAGCGGCTATGGTCCCTATTAGCAAGAATCTGACAACTCTCCCCACTGCTCCCTCATCAGGTTCCTCAACAGCTGGCCCATTGGCGGCCTGTGCGTGACAAGCAGCACCCGTGTGCACACTAAACCTTCCATCTCCTGTCCAAATGTACAATTTTAGTGGTTGCTAGGCACGTCATCCTACTAAGCTAGCTACTTGTTGCCTTCGATCCTGGGCTATGTGAGCGTCAAACATGACTGGCATACGCTGCAATTGCAAGAACCGCTAAGAAAATATTTTATGGAGTTCCTGCCTCTGCAGAAGCTGTGTGATGCAGCAATAGATTGCCATATGTTTGCTGCTTGAAGGGCCATCAGCTGCCGATCTGCAACGACTGAACTCAGTCGTGAGGATTTTTGTGCTCCAAACCAAAAGGGTACATTTGTGCTGCACAACGTTCTATGCGTATTGCAGTCTGTCATTCTTTCAAGACTGTATACAGTTTGCAATCTTCGTAGGCATCGTCCGAACGTGAAAACTATCTGTCGGGACATTGCCATTTCTGAGGAGCGCAATTGTATTCTTCACCACCTAGATTGTTTTCCTGACATATAAATGCCATTTTGTTCTCAAACAAAAACAAAACATTTCACATCGTCAAACACCCTTCAATGCTGACTAGTTTGGGGTCGATACCCCGAAACCTAGCCATGCAGAGCACCTCACTTCCCATGCTGATTTGTAGATGAAGTTTCCAACCTCCTTTGGGCTAACAGTATCTCAAGAAAACAGGTTCTGCCATCAGTATTGCAATCAAATGGGGGCTTTGCTGTACAGATACATCGGTGTCTCTTTCCTCCGCAGTTGCAGCCCTTGTAGCCTGTCCAGCTCGAAAGCAAGTGACAGCACGCGAGCACCAGCATCGTACAGCCTCATCAGCACCTCCTGGAACTTCTGCTCGGCTTCAGGGAGCAGGAACACAATCACCAGAGTGGGACTGCCTTGCATTGAATTTGCTGTTGCGCCTGCTCCTGCAGGGGCAGTGAGATCAGCGCACAGGAACCTAGCTGAACCTGAGACGCCGCACTGCTCTGCCCTGGCCTGCGATAGTTCCACTAAGTCCTCATCGAGTTCAATGCCCACAGCGGCTTCGGCGCCAAATTGCTGCACAGCCGCTACGCAGAGGCGGCCATCACCGGATCCCAGATCCAGCACACGATCCGACGGCCCCACTTGTGCAAAACGCAGCGCCTGCGTCGGTAGCAGCGATGTGCTCTGCTAAGCATGCACATGAACTGTATTTGCGAGTGCAACAATGGCACTGGACTTGCGGCCTGCACTGTGCTGTAAGATTCTGGTCTTGCTCTCTGTTGTGATTTCGGTGATGACATCAGACAATCAAGTTTTTCGTTGATTGTACCTTCTCCACAAGGGCAACCTCTGTTGCAACGTAGGGTCCCAGCAGATTGTCTGGTTCCTCCTCGAGCATTTTGGGGAAGGGGTCGTCGTCGCTGTGATCGCAGTAAACATCCTGCCAACGCATCCTGTCTGAAAGCATTCTGTTGGCTTTTACAATTCCTCCAGATGCTCTGATTTATCTGATTTGCACTTGATCTGGAGGTGCGATGGGTGCAGATCTCTCTCGTTGGCAAGCAAGAATAATCTAGCACAACTACAGATCTTATGATGAAAGCCTTGTAATCCTTCTGCTATGCGTGATCTCGTCCAAAAGATTAAAGTCAAGGAGACCTTGGCGCCTTCCGGAAATTTCCGACATGCATGGGCAGGCCAGAAGATCAGATAGTCCAACGTGTTCTGCAGCTTGGCACATAGCCGATGCAAATTCATACACAGTCAAACAAATCTTTGTTCTGATACAAGTGATACACGTTGAAATGTCCACAAATGCTTTACTGTAAAATTTGAGCAGGCGGCAGTCATCTTATCTCTTACAACAAATGGAGACTTTCAAAGGGTTGGCTCGCAATGTCGGACAGAGGCCACAACACCAGGATTTGCATTTACCATTGTGTAACTTGCCAATCGGCATCAATAGACTTGGGATCCAGTCTCGTAAGCCTGTTCGTTGGCAACCATGCGCACTTACACACTTATCCAGGTGCAACCAGCGCAGCAGACCTAGTCTTTGCAGCAGTAGACACCGTCTCACTTGCAGATCAGAACAGCTCAGCACACCATCTACAGCAAGGACCAGCAATGTGACCATTGATATTGGCCAGGAACCGGTGAGTGCCGACAACTTGTGGCCATGCCAGCAGTCCTGCAGTTCTCTCTTCTGTCTTACAGCGCATGACAGGAACCTATCCCTGCAAATCCATCATCTGGTGTATTACATGTCTTCTTGTTGCCTCAGATCTTGCTGGAGACTGGTGAGATCGGGCGCCAGGCTAATGGTGCTGTCATGCTGACTTGCGGCAAGACGGTGAGTCGCAGCTTACAAGGCAAAGATATGCTGCTGTCAGATTCGGCATACACAGCATGCAGCGCCACTGTAACCAACCAGGGGCCTTTGGAGCCTCCTTCCTGGCGGCGTTCAATGGCTGAGACAAGGTTGGGTCATGCAGGTGTTGTATGCAACAGCGTGCTGCGGAGACCATACTGTCGGCGATGGCTCCTTTACTCCCCTGCAGGTCAACTATGCAGAGAGGTTCAGTGCAGCCGGCAGGACCAGGTCTGCTGCCCATATTCTCTTGTCAGAAAACCTGTCTTGATTTGGAGTCATCTTGTGCACAATGAAGCATGATGTTGGGTCGGCACGACAGCACAATGTCTCGTACAATGTCTCCTAAGATGCATGCCCGAAATAGATGGCTGCAACTTTATGTCCAGTCTGTGGACAGCTACAGTTGTGGCATCCTGTAGCCCAGGGGCACAGGAATGACATATTTGTGTTTTGACATACTGGATGTTTCACATGAAAGCACACAACTGCTTATTCAGAACTACATCACAGCTGATGAAAGCCGACGGTCTCGGTATCACATGACGTGCACAGAAGATGCACTACAGTGTGGCTGACACGGTGACTAATGCTTGCAGCGGAGGCTGGCTGAAGCGCGATGGGAGGCCCAAGGACGGGGAGGTGCTGACGGCGCGTCTAGTGGACCGGCCGCTGCGGCCGATGTTTGCGCCGGGCTGGGCCAATGACACGCAGGTGCTCATCTGGGTGCTGTCCTACGACGGCATCAACACCCCCGAGCCGCTTGCAATCACCGCCGCCGCTGCCGCCCTCGCCATCTCTGGTGATTGCCTCCCGTCCTATTGGACCCATGTCTTGTGACCTTGCAGGACCAATGCCCTCTGTCCTGTTGGGTCTACGTCTTGTGATCTCTTACCTGCCCTCCACGAACAAAATCCCTGCCATCGGACCCATCTCATATGACTTCAGGCCTTCCCTTCTCCACTCAATCATTTGCCTATTGGAGCTACCCTTTGTGACCTCATCCCGCATGGCAATGTCCTGCCATGCATGACACGCCATGCGTGCCCATCGAGGCGGCGCATGCATGTGAGTTTGCTGCTGAGGAAAAGAATGTGCAGCTGATGGTGAGTATGGTTGGGGTGGCAGATATTCCGCTGCAGAAGGCGGTGGCGGGGGTGCGAGTGGGGCTGCTGGAGGGGCGGGGGTTTGTGGTGAACCCCAGCGAGCAGGAGCTGCAGGAGAGCAGCCTGGACCTCATGCTGGCCGGCACAGCTGATGCCCTACTCATGATAGAGGGCTACTGTGACTTCCTGTCCGAGGACCAGATGCTCGAGGTCAGTGCTGCTAACCCGAGAGACCTTGTGCACCATGTCCTGTATTGTCTGTACCACGCTCTACACGGCGGCCCCTGTATCACTCTGTGGTATCCTCAAGGCAACTTTATCCCTTCCTCTCAGTACTGTGGCCTAGCAATTCTGCTGTGAGGATGCACAGTTGTTTGGAGCGGTACAAGGACATCAATACCTTCCGTCGTGGGAATATGGGAGGAATGTTCCTGCATGCAAGTGTTCTCATATATGAGACAGTAACCCATACCCCAATTCACCGAGACGTTTTTTTGATGGTCGTAAATATGGTGGGAGGCGTGCGCTGCAGGCTGTGAGGGTTGGAACGGAGGCTGTGGCAGAGCAGTGCCGGGCGATTGAGGGGTGGAGGAAGCAGGTGGGGCGGCCGAAGCGCCAAGACATGGCCCACGGCACAGAAGGCCTGGAGGCCCGGATTGAGGCCCTGTGCAGGGACGATGTGGAGGCTGCTTACCGAAGAAGTGGCGGTGAGTAGGGCAGAGCATGAACTTTGCTTGCCTTGGATTTTGGGTGGTCTTTGGTTGTCAATTGCGGTTCACCTGATAACAGATAAAAAATTACCAGTTGCACGTTATGTTTTGCTATGTACTGAATTTTGGGTTTGTGGGGTGTGGCAGGCAAGCATGAAAGGTCTTCGGCGGTGATGGCCATACAGGAGCGGGTGAAGTCTCAGCTGGCAGAAGCAGATTCTCTCCAGTCACTCGGGAGCCTGTCAGAGGATGAGAGCGACGTCGAGGAAATGTCTGTCGGCACATCCGGGGCAGCGCCCGTCGCCAACCTCTCCCAATTTGGCCGAGCCTTTAAGGTGCTCCAACTCTGCCGAGGCGCTGAATCCTCGTTCGAACACCTACAGCGTCTACCACTGCAGTGACCCACAGCAATATCGCACAGCTTGTGATTGCCCTGCATTTACCTTCCCCATGCGCATTGAGGCTCATCAAGCCTCTGCATCAGACAGTGCACCAGAAAGCAATGCAGCTTTGCTTCACAATGGGGATGTGAGGCATGCATCAGCACCAGCATGGATAGCCATTGGCCAGCCTCTATCCCACAAAAGGCCACTCAAGTTTGAGAAATTGAACTCAAACTTCGACATTTCAAGTTTGAAAAATTCGACTTTGAAAATTCGAATTTGTGATGGTGGCGCAGCATGTGGAGGCGCGGGTGATGCGGCGGATGGCGCTTGGGGAGGACTGCCGGGCGGACGGGCGCCGCTGCGACGAGGTGCGGCCGATAACATCGCGCGCGGGGCTGCTGCCATCCACGCACGGCTCCTCCCTCTTCACCCGCGGCGAGACGCAGACCATCGCCGTTGTCACCCTGGGTGAGGAACCCCTCACCCAGGCCCTAAAAGGGGGTGCAGAATCTGGAGACGCATTATCATTACCCCTGGCTCTAATTTTTCCTGGACATCCGTTTCTTTGCGCTCTCTAAGGAGCACACTGTTGTGCCACAAGAGTATCAACAAACTTTGAAGAACAGTGTAGCTTTTGTTGATGCGCTGCAGTGCGCATGTGCATGCGCTGTATCCACGGAGATCTAGCAAAAAGCAGAAAGAAGGATCTCAAGCCATGAGGCTGATACATGCCGCACTCCACTGCTCAGAGCTCTTGGCAAGGCGGTTGCATTGTCTCCGTCCAATTTGTGACAAAGGGAAGTTATGTCTTTGCCCAGCTCACACTGGTGTCCAATCGGCACGCATCACTATCACTGACGTTGCATTGCATGGGTGTGGTGCAGGCAGCGAGCAGGATGCCCAGCAGGTGGATGAGATGGCGTTGGAGGGGCAGTTCTCGCGCAAGTTCTTCCTGCAGTACTACTTCCCGCCCAGCTGCGTTGGCGAGACCGGCCGCGTCGGCGCGCCCGGCCGCCGCGAGATCGGCCACGGCCAGCTCGCCGAGCGCGCGCTCACCCCCATCATTCCCGACGCGGTGAGTGCTTGCTGCTTGATAGAAACAGGCAGCTGCTTGCTAACAAGTAGCGATGCCGGAAAAATGCTAGTAATTTCTCCTAAGCAAACAGTGAGCACCCTTGTGTTATCATATGAAGCCGGGTGCAGAGCCTGCGCATTTCGTCGCCATGTGCAAATGTGGCAATTTGGACTTGGCTGGAGCATGTGTTGATGCCATTTGCGCGCTGTGCTGAACACAGTGCAAATTTATACTAAAAGCTCTTTTGAGCGGACTCAGCAGGCATGCACACAGCCAAGGAGGTGCTGTGGACATGCAGGTGGACTTCCCATACACCGTCCGTGTTGAGAGCACAGTGACCGAGAGCAATGGGTCTTCTTCCATGGCCAGCGTGTGCGGCGGCTACCTGGCCCTCCTCGATGCAGGTGCAGCTCACACTACACTACTGCACAAACAAAAAGCCAGAGGAATCTTGCAAAAGCAAGACCCCGCATGCTTTCTACCCTGTTCCAGGCTCTGTGCAAGCCTTGCCCCGACCCCGGCTGGCGGTATAAAAACCGAGCGCCGTGCTCATGGTTGACTGGTATTCTTGGTTCCGATGAGTCTAACAAGGGGTAAATTGAGTGGTAGCGTCTGCCTGCAGCTTTCCTGCAGGCGCATCTTGCCTCTCCGCAAAATTCAGCATGCAGTAATAGTACTTGTAAAAACAGCGGTGCGTGCTGCGCAGGTGTGCCGGTGACGCGGCCGGTGGCGGGGGTGGCCATGGGTCTGATTTTGGAGCCCAGCGGGCAATTCCAGATTCTGACAGACATTCTGGGCAGTGAGGACGCCATGGGAGACATGGACTTCAAAGTTGCCGGCGACGCTGATCACATCACTGCCTTCCAGATGGACATCAAGGTACCGCCGTAATCACCCTAAACCCCACGGAAAGTAAATAAAAGATCTGAAAAAGGGTCAAAGGCAGATCTGGATTTGGCATGGGTAGAATGCAAAAATCTATTTTTTACTGAGGGAAGTGGTCTCAAAGTAACCCCGCACTAATACAAAATTCTCAGGGTGCGAAGTTTAAAATGAGAAATACGGTAGTTGCATATTATATTCTTGATCTCATAGCACTGTACTAGTGCTACCAGGTCACCACAGCATGCTCTATGACGCTACGCTTGCATCTCATGCATGCATGTCTGCCGTTGTCCCGTCTAAACAGAGCTCGCACTGCATGGCCCTTCCTGCTTAACAGCAGCAGTGCGAGAAGCAGATATCAGGCAATTTTGTACGTATGATCTGAACATGCCTGTCTGACAGAGCTCTTTTATCGGCGCCCCGCAGGTGGAGGGAATTACGATAGAAGTGCTGACGGCTGCGCTGGCGGCCGCGCGCGCGGCGAGGCGCCACATCCTCGGGGAGATGGATCGCTGCGCCCCAGCCCCGAGGCGTTCCTTGGCACCCAATGCTCCGCGCATCCGCCGCTTCAACGTCAACCCCGACAAGCTGGGGCAGCTGATCGGCCCCGGTGGCCGCTACATCCGCGCGCTCATCGAGGAGTCCGGCGCCGATGACATCAAGGTGCTTCTTTGCTGATATACAAACCTGATTTGCCTCTGTAAGGATCTTTCTCCGTGGAGTGCAGATTCTTCTGGGCCATATGCTCATTTCCGTCTGAGCGGGCGCTCGGTGCTTGCTGGACCTTCTTGTGGCATTCTCTGTTCAGTCTCTCTCTATCTGTCTGGGCCCGGCACCTAGCGTTTGGCGGCCAGCCAATGATGCATGCATTTACGAAGAAAGAAAAGTTCGTTTTCGCGCAGAATTGCTGAGATATGGCCATGGGTGTGCTAGGTCGTTGACAACATAAAGGGGACCGTGGAGGTAATGGCGAGCAGCGACGATATTGCAACCAAAGCACTGCAGATGGCAGAGAGGCTCCTGGAAGAGCCAGAGGTTGGCCGGACCTACAAGTGAGCTACCATTCCCAAATGCAGTTGTCATATTTTAGGTATCATTCGAGGCACAGCTCAAGGTGTTGTTGCGAATCTTAACCATGAGAGGTGGTGACAAATTGCTATGTATTGTACAAATGGCTGCCTGTACGATATTGCCTCTTTTTTGCCCTGCTTGTTCCTGTCATGCGCGCGTATGAGGGAAAAACTACAAGCACTGCTGGGCAATCCCTAGCTGTCATTGTGCTGCCACACAAAGGTCCTTTGCTTCTTTGGTTCCTCGAAGCTCATTGTGGGCTTTTGGGCATTGAATGCGGATTTCGTGACTTCTGTCCACCACCCTTTCTTTGTGGGCTTGCAGCGGCGCCAAGGTGGACTCGGTGGAGAAGTTTGGGCTGTTTGTGGAGATCCTGCCGGGCAAGACTGGCCTGCTGCACAATTCAGAGCTGGATGTGGATCGCAGCATCACCGCGGAGAACTGGGTTGTCGGTGACTCCATTGATGTCAAGTTACTGGAGGTTGGTTCTCTCCCCTTGACGTGCTGCACCCTCATACACACCTGTCCTGCTCCACCATGACTAGACTTATATTGCATCGCCTGCGCTTTCTCAGAATATTGTCAAGAGTGTCTTTAATGAACCTCTCAAGTTGCGGCTCATTTCAGGACATTGCCAGTTGGGCCTCGAGTGAGACAGGCCTTGAGCGAGCTTCTCCTTGCAAGACCTGTTTGTGCCTGCTGGAATAGCATGCATGCACTCTGAGGATGAGTATTGGTTTCTGGCTATGCGCGGTTGAGATAACAAGCATTCTCTATGCAGGTGTTGGAGAATGGCAAGCTCAAGCTGTCAAGGAAGGCACTGCAGATCGAGGGTGGGGCAGAGGATATACCTATGGAGCAGCCAGAGCCGGGCAAGATCTACAGGTGGGTGACTAATATTCACCTGCTCTAATGACATGTCTGGCTGCTTATTTGCTTCTGGAACAAACCCTGAGTACTCAGGATGGTATATTATAAGGGAGAGTCGATGTATCATTTATTCCGTTCTGAAGGCTGTCCTGAGGGCCAGCATGTGGGTGCAGAAATTGTCAGGTGACGAGCTGCGCGGCCTTTGGGGTCTTTGTTGAGATCCTGCCAGGATTGCAAGGCCTGGTGCACGTTTCTGAGCTGGAGATCGGGAGGGCAGAGGCAGATGAGTGGTCCCCAGGGGACACCATGGATGTCAAATTACTCGAGGTGGAAACCTGCCTCCCTCAGCCCATGTTAACCTGCATTTCTCCCCTCTCAGGGATCGGCATTTGACTCACATCTTCATACCCTTGTCTTCGGGCCCGCTGCATTGCAATTCTCAACTGTCTGCCAGCAAGGCGGCACCCAGGAGTGAAGCATTCGCTCCCCTCGCGCATCAGTGTATCTGGGACTGTGCAGAGGCGGGGGCCCCCGGGCATGCGTGGTTTACTGCTTTTTTGCACCAATAAACCCAACATTAAGAATTGGAGGACTCTAGATGCGCCTTTTTACGCGATTCTGGGGTGTTGCATTCCCTGAATACGCGGCAATGACTGATATGCGTGCGGCTGTTCAGGTCATGGCAGGGAACAAGCTGAAGCTGTCCAGGAAGTCTGTGCTGCTGGAGGAGGGCGTTGCCTCCCGCACTGCCTCCTCAGCCGCCTCGTCAGCAAGTTCGTCCGAGCTAGGCCGCATCTACAAGTGCGTTGCAGCCCTCTGTCCTGACCACGCACCCTCTTGGCGCCTGCACAATTATTGACCTTTAGTCCTGCTCAAACATCGCAGTGATAGCCTCAGCCCAGGAGCAAGGCAGCACGCCCTGCGCTGAGGCTAAGACTGCATGCCCTGAGCAGGGCCCAACTTCCCCTTCGGCCCATGTTTCAGGGCACACTCCAGTGTCCTTCATGCAGGCAGGCCAGTCTTCAGACTACCCACCCATATCGCCAGTAAATGAGGGCGATCGACCAGCTGTCCTAACACCGTCAACTCACCGCGCGTGTGCTTCCATGCGTGAGTCATGAAGTTATATTTCCCTTGGTGCAGGGATGCGAGGGTGACGAAGGTGATGGCGACTGGATTAGTCGTGGAGGCGGCGCCTGGCGTGGAGGGAACGGTGCACCAGACAGACCTGGACGTCACCCAGTACCCTGACCTGCGCTGCTGGCACGCCGGTGACGTAATGGATGCCAAGGTTGTCGAGGTGGGGTCCTGAGGAGTTTACTGAGGTACAAAGAAGAGTGAATTTCAAGCTGGTGATGACTGATGGGACAGCCAAGCATGCCATTGACAGCCCAGCACAGAAATCGTGCTAAGCCTGTGGTGCTGCATGCGTGCATGCGTGCATGCAGCAGGTTGACTTGGGAGGAGCAGAGCTCTGCAATGTGTCGACGTCAATACTTGTGAGCGAGGCTTGAGTGAAGGCTTCGCATATGTCTAGTGCATTTAATGTGTTTTCACCACCATCGACACATCTCAGACAATGTTTCATCATTCAAAATTTATTTCGAATGCCTGCAGGTGTCGGAGGACGGGAAGCTGCGGCTGTCCAGGAAGGCGGTGTTGCTTGACCAGCTGGGCATTGTGGTCGATGACAGGGCATCCACATCAGCATCAACCCCTCCCGAGGAGCCCGAGATCGGCAAAATCTACCGGTGCGCCTGCATTTGCTGTTTTCTCTCACCCGAAACAACACCTCTCGCGCCGGATGCCATCCAGGCTGCCTGTGGTGCACCCGCGGCAGCAGCGCTCAAACATCTCACCCGTCAAAAGCCACATTTGTGGCCACGTTTGAGCATGAACAGGAGCAGCGGGTCAGACATTTGCACATGAAACAGGAAAGTCTCCGGCCTGACATTGTCTGACAGTGATGGGAAACCTTTTTGGGGGAAACCTTTTTGAAGATATACCGAAGTAGTACATATTGCCGTGGCTATTTGTGGCTGTCTTCCTTGGTTCACAGGACATGCACCCGAGGCGTGCAGGGGTGAAGGCCTACAAAGGGCACAGATTCCTTGGCTTGATCAAATAATCAACAAACTAGAAGATAGCAGAATCCAGAATTGTTATTCCTGTCATGCAGGGATGCGTGCGTGGAGGGCGTGAGCGCGTTTGGGCTCTTTGTGGAGATCCTGCCGGGAGTGAGGGGCCTGTGCCACATATCGGAGCTGGAACTCGGCAGAACTGCCAGCATGGACGCCTGGGAAGAGGGTGACCGCATCGACGTCAAACTCATAGACGTGCGCTTCTGATCAATGACTTTTTCCCCAGAATTGTCATGATGTTTATTAAATGCTGTTCCTGCCTGTGGCAAGGTACGTGAGCAGGCGAGCTGCAGTTTGAAGCGGCCACAAATGCTATCCCTTGATGGACTTGCTGGATCCATGCATTACCCAACCAATCGTGGGCGCGGTGCTCAATAATTATACTCCCCCCCGCCAGCCGCGGCCTAGTATTGTTCGGTCCTGAAGTCGAATCCAATGTCTTGAGAATGAAACACCGAAAGTGCCCACCCAGGTTGTCTTTTTGCACACCTGCACATTCACACACTGCTATGCATGCTGTGATTGGGTGCCCTGCCTAGGGATCATCTGGTTGCTCAAGGCCAGGGAAGGTCATGTAACACCGTAATCCGCACCCCTGTCTCTGCCAGGAGGTAACCATCACTAACAACTAGTCCTTTCTCTGCTGTGGTTGAGCTTCATGCTTTTAGAGATACATGTAAGCCGCCGTCTCCAGCATGTTTCGAGAGGCTCACCCAGCTGATGCACTGGTGCCTGCCGGTATCTACCGTGAGGTTTTCACGGTATTACAGTGTTTCGGTATTTAACCTGGCGGAACATTGGTTTTACGGTATCTGACCTGCGGTTTACGGTACCTGACCAGACAGAATGACGGCATCTGACCTGATGCGTGCGCGCACAGACGCTGAAAGATGGCAAGCTGAAGCTGTCACGGAAAGAGGTGCTTCTCGAGGACGGATCCGCGCAGAGGAGTAACGAGCCTGCTGTGGGAGAGATTGTGCGGTGAGTCACCAGACATGCTGCCGGAACCTTCCAGCCAACCTGGATATTGCCTGGAATATGCCAGGCCGTCCTCTTCTGCTTTATGAGCTGACATTTTGGCGGCGGAATGTAATGTATGTCTGAGCAGAGCGTGCAGTCTTATGCTCACGATCAGAGGGGTCAGTTCAGGTGCTACGCGCTGCGGAAACAAGAGAGGTTGGAAGGGAATTGCTAAGGTGTTGCACCGCGCCTAGCCCTGCGCTGCTGGAAGTGCTGCATTTCAGGGCAGATGTGCAATGTGCACGACTGATTACAATCATTACCGACCTTATCATTAGCCTTGTATGTCTTCGCTTGCTCTGGCTTCAAGCGGTGACAAAAGCGGTTCTGCTGCAGGGGTGCAGTGGTCAGGAGCGTGGTGGACTTTGGAGTCTTCGTCAAGGTGGCTCCCGGCGTGAAGGGGCTGGTGCACAGGTCACAGCTTGACCTGGATGACTTTGAGGAGGTCTCGGACAGGTACCAGAGCGGCGACAGAATCGATGTCAAGGTGCTGCAGCCTTTTGACGACCGCCTAACACTCTCACAGGTGGCAGCCTTGGAGGCCGCCGCTGTGTAGAGATGAGTGCTGCAGGCAATTATCTTCATTACAAGATTTGTCTGCCAAGAGGCAAGGTTAATGGTTGCCAAAATCCTACCCCTTGTTGGGCTCGCCAAATGCAACCAAGACGAAATTAGTTTATGATTACATTGCTCAGCATTTATACCGCCCCTCGCCAGCGGGGGCTAACTTACAATCGCATAACACCGTGGGTAAGACTTTTAGTGGAGAGGTTCTTGGGGCGCGCTTGAGGTGAATAAAATTTGCAGCAGGGCTCTGACTTTGGGCCAGTAGCAGGAGGAATGAATCTAAATGTCGAGCACTGTGCAAGGATATTGCTGTACCTTGGTTTGCAGACTCGAGGAGAAAGCACGGATACTAGTTGCGAGGTTTGCTAATGCTTGCGCAGAACTTAGGTTTGCTCATTGCTGTCTCACCAACGCATGAACAGCTTAATTCATTGAAGGATGGATTGGACTGCAGCGGATATATAGACCACATTTGGTGTCTCAGCTGCTTGGGTTAGAACAGTAGCAGTCTATCAACTCCACTGGGTATGCAGACAACTAGCACACAGGGCCCGCTCCTGCACCCACAAATCATTTTGTGGGTGCAGGCAGTTATTGTTGCATTGAACACATGGCACTGCATTTTGGTACAACACACCAGATCCTAATCAGCCACAGTCCCAAAGGCGCATGGACTGCTACTCGACACTTTGACCTCAGCATGCGCATCTGGTCGCATTCTGCCCCTCGCTTCAACCCAGGGATCACAGGTCTTCCTCTGGTGTGCTCCCTCTCAGACAAAAATTTAATGGACTGGAGGTTTAGCACGGGCGCTTCCAGTTGCAGCTGCTGCTTACAGAGTATTTCCCCGATACTTCCTAGGTAGATATCTCACAGCCAGCTGTTGCTGGTCGTGTCAAGCTTGGCATCTGCAAGATAAAAATGCTTAGGTGGCCGAGAGGGCATGCTTGCAATTGCAAACCATCAGAAGGAGTCCACACGGCGCAGGTGGTGCAGTAGTTCAGCAGAGGTGGGATGTTGGCCAGTCCTGTACAACCGCTCTGCCTCCTGTTGCGCGGGTGTCCCTTTCCGTATCTCCCTGCAGAAAAGTTTCCCAACATAGTCCAGTGTATATGCTCTCAGCGTGGCATAATATAACAGCATTGAGCCAGTGCCGAGCACTGTGCCCATCCTGACTGATAGAGGGGCCACATAACCATATCGCCATTTGCATGCCCGTGTCTTCAAGCAAATTTATTGGTCTGCATGGCTGGCAACAATAATCTCAGCATGCCACTACAATGCTGCTGGGAAACAGACACGAGCAACCTTGCACAAAGTATAATCAGTGCACACAGCGGTCTCACCTGAGTTTTTTGGCATCAGCCTCGCTCATGAGCACTCCCTTGCGCCGACTTCTGCCGGATGAAGCCTTGCCTACACCAGCGGGCAATTCCTTGTCGAGGTTGTCAGTCTCCCAGAAGGAAAAGAGGCCCAACTCCACGTCATCGCCTGAAACTTTGTCAGGGCTCACCCCCAACTCTGCCGCCCTCCTCTGCACCCTCTGCGCCCTGCCAAAAATCCCACACACATGTATTATTAGTAGATGCAGTTCCTGCCAAGAGAAAAGGTGCGTCCGCAGACAAGCTGCAATTTAATACCACACTCCTACCCCTTCCTGGGCTCGCCAGATCCCTGCAAGACCCAATTAATCGTGGGCATGGTGCTCAGTACTTACCGACCCCGCCAGCCGGGGCCAACACATGTGTTTGTCTAAGTAAATCCCCCCCACCCCTCGGAAAACGCTTCCATAATCTTGTCCTGTCCTATAAGAGGCCTGTACCCTTGTGTGTGACCAATCCCAAGCCGGCCCTGCTCTGTGTCCTTCCTTTGCATGTCCTGTATCATGTGCTTCCGAATATGGAGTCAACTTGTCTTGGCGTCCCTCTTGTTCTTACTTTAAATTATATTTGCCCCACCCAGAGGTCATTTGGTAAACTGAAGTCTAGCGGAACACAATCCATGGTGACATTGATGTGCCATCAACGTCCAAGTGAAAATTGGAGTCGCTCAGCCTGCAGTGTGGCAATTGCTGGGATGAGGCAAGCAGAACATTTGGTGTGAAGCGCACTTGACACGCCTGCGCCATTTGACAATGCCCCGGATGGTCCAGAAGAGGCTGATGAGAAATGCTGCGCCTACAGATGACAGCCTCGATGTTTCCAAGGCTGCTTGGCCTAAGACAACTGTTGATACATGCTTGGAATGGGTGAGAAGGGGAAAGTGATTGCGCGTACCGGCCACTGAGACTATTGTCCACACATACCAACGGTGCTTGTGGGAGTCACCCAGTGGCCCAACGTTGAGGTTGACTCCTTGAGCCCTGCAGCAGCATGATTCGACGATCAGAAAGTTGAAGGAAACCTCTTTTTTCCTCTTGAAAGAAAGGAGAGCTTTGTCTGCTGCAGATCCTGCATAGGAAGGTGGAGACAGTGTAGCTTGATTTTCTCGTACCTTGCAGAGCTGAAGGCTGTGGCAAAAACAAGACACGACAGTGCATGTAACAGGCATCCTGAAGATGAACGCATCCCTATCTACATCAATCTGCTCGCCCTACAGCTGCTCTTTGCAGTCGAGGCAAGCCTCGTGACCTAGTCTTCGCACCGTTCCTTACAGCACTTTGGCTATACTATGCGTTCTCAAGTGTCTTGGAAGAGACAAAGTGCTAAGTAATGTTACTTTTGATGATGTTCACATCAACACCATCAGGATAGCGATGCCAGCTTGTGCCTTCTCTAATTCGACACGTCCAAGAACTAGATAGGATCCTCGTCGCACAATGTTCAATCCCAAGTTGTTCAGGGATGGCCCCCTTTAAATTCATGTTGCTGAATTGAGAGAAACTTCGAGATTGAACAATGTTCAATGCCTGGTTCACGCACTGGAAAGTACCAGAAACGACACTGGTCTCGTCTCAGGCGGACTACCGTGACACCCTTCCAACGCGCCCCGAGGAGATCGCAGAGCAGCTTGCCTCTGTTGTCCAGGTCTTTGATTGTTGTGATGAGTTGAACGAAGAAGTTCAAGGCCTTACCTTGCCCGTATCGAAGCCCTAATTCTCTATTCTTGTCGAACATCTACAGGATGGGCGCTGGACTCTTGGCCTCTTCGAGTGCTGGGGGAGCAGGGAGAGGCTGATCAAGGTAACCGATGCACAAAAAGTTGCAGCACCATATTTCTTATACCATATGTGCGACCTTGCTGCAGACTACACTGCAAGGTCCACTGACACCCTGTTTCTTGGCTTGTCTTGCAGCCCGCAGTGCATGTGCCCTGCTGCCCCAGCTTCCGCTTCAATCCCTTTGCCTGGCGCGGCCTGTGCTTTGGCAGGCAAGCTGTATAAAACCCTCACTGGACTTGCCTTGGGGAAGGACCATGCAAGAGATAGCACCTTGCAGCCAAGATGTGAGGGCGTGCTCTAGAACGGCAGGTCGCATGAATGTGTCAAATTAAACAAGTCCTATCACCTGTTGCAAAAGGGCTCGTGTTCCTACACAGATCTCAGGCGAAGTCAAAGAGAAATTCACCTCTAGATGCACATGAGGCAGCTAGCTGTGCCTGTTTGTAAAGCAGCGTCAGCAGCTGACTGCCCTTCTTTGTCTGGCAGGACGCTCGCAGAGTGCTACTGGTTCGGCATAGACAGGACCCGATGGAGCCGCACAGTGCATGCCCTGTCCCTGGGCCGAGAGTACAGCGAGCCATTCAGCGGCCTGGGCAGAAACTACCCCACAGACATCGCCAACCTCTGTGCGCGCCCCACACTCTTGTGTATGCTTTGCCCTTTGGCACATCACAACAATCAACATGGGCAAACCACCGTGCTAACCGTCACCCTAAGCTGTTGTACGATAGCCTGCACCTGAGGCTAGGCTGAGGGCTGGGCTGAGCTGAGGCTAACACAAAATGAATCAGTGATGGACAGTCAGCTGGAGTATGATGGTGTGCCTCCTGCTGAATGTTTTGTCGTGCCAAGATGTGGACTGAAACACATGGGATGGAAACTACTAAACCCGTATTTTCTATGCTCAAGTGCCGGTGTGTGTGGGCAGGCATGTTTGTGTGCTGCCTGGGGTGCGCGATGGGCCTGGGCATCGGCCAGATCATCTCCATCTGCGGCAACTACGGCATCAACTTCGCCGCCCCCTTCACCTGCCACGCCCGCGAGAAGATGCGCAGGTGCCCACATCAGCCAAACCTTCTCCTCGCCAATCTGTATTCTTCCTACCTAATGTCCAGCGCCTTACGAGCAACAAGAATCTGGGAAGGGTGTGTGTCTTCTTGTTACCATATGGTCATGATTGAAATCATTCATGTGTCTAATTTGCCAGGGCGTTCAAGTTGCCGTCGGCTTTCTGCATGCCGCCGGGGATCGATGACTGCCTCGTCCACTTCTTCTGCATGTGAGGGACCCTCCTCGTGTTTTCCGCATGCATAGCCGGCACCTGTGCTTGGCTGACAACAGTGTCAAGCGCATCCTGCCATTTTGCAAGACATGCGCTTCATCCGGCACCATTCAGTGCTGCACCTAGTACTCTATCAGCTCTGGCTGCATGCAGGGTAAGGTGTACCTTAAATTAAACGCTGAATGCGCAGATCAGATTAGGTTGCTAGGTGAATGTTGTGCCAGGAGACAGCGCCGCCTTGAGCAGAATGTGAACTGGCAGGCATGTCATCCTTGCCATGCTTTCAACCTTGCAAGTTGTCCTGCTGCGTGCAGCTACTGCGCATCGCACCAGGAGATGAGAGAGGCAGTGGTGCGTGGTCTGGATGGGCCGGGTTTGAGCCCCCTGGACGTGCACCCCAGCTCCTGGGCCCACGTTGAGGGCTTCCAGGCAGAAATGGAGCACCGTCAGCGCAGACTGGCCGCACTGCAGGTGTGCCATTGTTGTGATTCAAATCACCTACCACATAATTTGGAGGGTGGGGTGGGTGCAGGGGTGGAGAGTCCCGGCCAACGTTGGGGTGGATCTGGTCTTGCACCCACTTGGCACCCAGTACATTGGACCCTATCTTGGCAGGCGGCCCTTGTGTGTCCTCTGGCTGTGATCACACGCTCATGAAGACCAACAAGGGAAGGGCAAGGGATGCGATAGCTCCTGCAAAGCAAGCTCTTCTGTCAGAAGACCAGCAGGCAGGGCTGTGGGCTCCAGGCGCATCTGTAATGCTGATCAGAGCTCAGCGGTGTCTTGAAAGGTCGCTGTGGTATTGATTTGCCCTATATGCATGCAGGAGGAGGGCGTCCTGTTTCTGCCCTTTGAGCAGCGCATGACTCGCGACATCAACTCGTTTCGTGAGAGGCGCCAGGCACGCCGCGAGATGGCTGCCACCTCCGGCAAATCCAGCCGCGCAGGCCATGCAGGTATGCAACCATGCTGATTACGAGTTTGCATGTTGCCCATCACAAGAGCGGGTTTCTCAGAGCCCAAATCAGAGGACTCAAGATGACCTCAGCAATGGTGACTGCAATTACTGCATGTTATGACTGTCTTCAACCACTGTGGTGCATACAGGGGGTCTGTGCTCCACATGTCTTGCCTCGCACACTGCACTGGAGACTTTAGAATGTGGCATGCACTATGGAGTTCTGACGGACAAGCATGGTGCATGCTGCGCAGGTGTGACAGAAAGAGTGGACAGTGGGCGTGCATCTCTCTTGGACAATGGCCCGTTGCAAAGTGTGGGAGGGGGTGTGGAGATGGCCTTGCTGGCGGCACCTGGCGACGCTGACCTGGCGGCTGAGCTGGCAGCAGTTGCCACATCAGCGCCCAAATCCGGGAAGATGAAGCGCTCCAACAGCATTATGTTCTGAATGTCCTGCAACTTGCCATTGTTTTGGCAAAGGCACTCGGCATAATTTTTTGCCTGGAGACTTCCATCATACTGTGAAGCAGCAGCGTTGTCTTTTGAGCACCTTGCAAAGGCACTATGTCACGATTTTGGCCCAGACACTTGCTTCAGATCCTGAAGCGGCTGCGGTGTCTTTTAACCATGTATGCTGTGTCGTCATTATGATGAGGACATTGCATACATGAGCATGAGCATATGGAGCACTAATGAGGCGCTCGGTAATGCCTTGATGTGTGCTGTCTTCTTCCTTCAACAGGCACTGCAACTTGATCTTGGGCCAAGGATTGTACTTTGAATGTGCCGAGCCTGATTGTTGCTTGAAGGTCACTTTTCACATCATCGTGGCCTGTTTGGGCATGGTTGTCCCAAGGGGCAGGTGTAAAGTTAAATCCAGAAATCAAAATACACTATCAATGCTCATTTGCAAGCCTCTCTGCACTGCGCTGAGCTCTAAGAACAACATTCAATTGCAATGTCTTCAACCAAATGAAGGGCACACACTTGCGCGCAAAGATAACATGAATTTGTTTTGTACCTTCAGTTCTCTTATTTCCTGGCCTAAAGGTGGCATTGGCTGGTCAGCAAAAGGGTAAAAAGAAGCTCAATTCAACGGGTTGCACCATCACACAAGCAGAAACATTCAGGACCACACCTGACAAGTCGCAGCCTACAAGAATGGCATGTATATAATTCATTCCTCTAAGGCAATACCCAGGGCCAGTATTCCTTCGAGGGGACACAAAGGCGCCCTGGGTATTGTGCTACGCTGCATAAAATACAGGATCTGCACTCTCTAACCAGTCACGTGCAGGGGATGAGAGAGCCACATAGATTCGGCAGAATCATTCAGCAAAGGCCTCTGTGCAAGACTTACTATCCTTGAGCTCATGACCTAATTCAGTTGCAATACAGCCAAAGTTCCTGACACACCAAAAATGGCATCAAAATTCCCTATGACACTCAAAGAACAAGGTGTGTTCGCTTCTTTAGCAAGTGCCGGCAGCAACTATCCAGGTCACAGCTGTCCTGATGACTGCTATGAGAGCAGAAGGATGAAGGCCGCCCTTCAAGAGGAATTGAGTCTGCGCAGCGTATGCAGCTTCTGCAAGGGGTTTTCATGCTGAGCTGTCCTGCGCATCCGTTCCCTCTGCAATGCCGCCTCGTTGTCCTTGCAAACAACCCTGCACAAAAGATGACATTGGGGATATGACATCCATTCTAAAGTAAAACGACACTCTGTTGTATGGTGCCATGCGCACTCTCAGTCCTGACGGGCATCTCTTTGGATGGCAGCTAATCGATCTCGGGTTTGCCTGACCATAGAAGGCACATGAAGGCAGAAGGCAGAAAATACAAGATCCTCACCTCACACGCAGGTCATCTTCCTTTGTGGGCTTGAAAGCCAGGAGTTCCAGCCTCACTGGAGCCTTCAACTCCTTCTCGTGCAAGTTTCCATAAACATCAGTGCGTTTGGCCACCGCCTCTTCATCCCCTGTCGCTTCTGCCCTCTTGGCAAGTATCCTGCAGGCCAGTAGTGACTTGATTAAGACGTGCAAATTCCTCTCTTGTACACGCTTCAAAGCTGAGCATCAGACACAAACTGGCAGGCTTCGGTGACTTTGCAGCACCTTCTCCGCTGGCTCCACTTCACAAAGCCAAAGATCACCACAGTGAGGCTCATGAGGAAGGCGGCACCTGCAACAGCCAAAAAGTTTTGAAAGAATAAATTGGATGTGAAACAACCCATGAGATTGCTGCAAAAGGCCAACTGAGGAGGGATTCAGCAGAGAAGACACCTACGACTGAGATGACCAGGTACAAATACCATCTTTTCTTGTGGCTGTCGCCGAGAAATGGTAGATCTGCATGGAAACTAGCACTGTTCACAGAATTCTGAAGGTTTTGCTCCTGTGGCGTTTGACACCTGAACACGGGGAATATGTGTAAATAGGAGAATTCACTTAGAAGTGCGGGCAATCAGACAACAAGCAAGTAATTATGTGTTGAACGCAGGTATGTGACTGCGTTGGTGATTAGTTTATTCAGATGTTGTGCACACCTTGCCAACAACGGCGCTAGCAATAGCAAGAAAAGTTGGAACAGCTTCAATTGCCTTGATCCACAAACCATTGTTGTCAAAATTGAAAAACAACTTCTACATTTCAGCCGCCCGTGCGATAGTACTTGCCACCGATTTCCACAAATTTTCTGATATTCATTTATCCAGATAACAGCACATACTACCTACTGTCCCACTACCTACGACGACGAGGATCAATCTGGACTTCCTTCTCAGCTCACAGCAATTCAGTCCCGCCTGTGCGCAGCAGCTTCCGGCTAGGTCCGGCTGTAGAGGTCCGACATGTCCCACGTGCGCCGAGAAATCATTCTCGTTTTGTGAGGACTGAATTTGATAAATATAAGCGAAATACAAGAGTTGCATTAATTCCCAGGAAGCACCTTGACCTGGCTCACCTGCTCAAACTGCCCAGCACCTCGAAACATGTTCAGGCGAGACGTCGAGGGGGCCACATGGTTGACCCACTGGAAGGCTCCTGAGACACTCACAATGAAACCCCCAGAACATGATTACCGGGATCGTCTTCCAGTCCGACCTGAGCACATCGCAGAGCAGTATGCACCTGTCGTGAAGGCAAGTCCTGCAACAAACACTGGCAGTTCAATCTGGGCATTTCTCTATCAGTCGCATTTTCAAAGGAGCTTCTTATATCACTCAGTCTTAGAAACTATTGCGTGGGTGCAGCTATGTCACTCGTGTCCAATTTTTTGCGAATGTATGCCTGCAGGATGGAACTTGGACCTTTGGCATGGTGCAGTGCTGGGGAAAGCGGTCCAAGGTGGCAAGGGTATGTTTTAATCTGATAATAGTCTTCCTATTTCTTGCTCTGATACTTGACTTACGAATCCTTGCTTCCGCATGCCATCGTGAAATTGACGTTTCCGCTGTCCTACAGAGTGCTGTGCACATCCCATGTTGCCCCAGCTTCCGCTGGAATCCTCTGAAGTGGCGTGGCATCTGCTTTGGCAGGCAAGCTTGTTGACTCCTCCGCAGAATTGCTTGCCAACCTCAGCATTGCAGAGGGTCTCGCCACTGGATGGTGCATTTGCTGTGGCACAGGACATTCATGGAGTGCTACTGGTTCTCAGTAGACAGAACACGGTGGAGCCGCATGACGCATGCATTGAGAATGGGCAGAGAATACACTGAGCCATTCCAGGGGTTCGGGAAGGGAGACAAGCATGAGATTAGCAGCCTCTGTATGCGCCCCTCCCTGGCTACGCCTCTGTGTCATGCATTCTATGATGGCTTCATTGATTATTCATGTGATACAGCATACGCCACTCCTCTCTATTTGTCAGTCAATGGACGCTTCATACAATCATCACGTTATACGCATCATGACATGATGGTGACTTGCGCAATGCAGGCTGGTTTCAATGCTGCCTGGGGCTGGCACTGACTCTGGGAGTGGGACAGTTCTTCTCGGTCTGTGGAAACTATGGCCTCAATTGTGCTGCATGCTACACCTGTCACACCAGGGAAAAATTCCGCAGGTATGCAGCCGTCACTTTCCCCCTATGAGTGCTTTCGTTTGATGAAAGGCGCTGGGCTGCAATGAGCCACTGCTGGCACATTGAGAGAGCAAGAGCTCTTGTCAATTGACATCACGGGACAATCGTGCTGTGTGCAGGAGATTCGATCTGCCTCCGGCATTTGGCCTTCCACCCGGACTGGACGATTGCCTCGTACACTTCTTATGCCTGTAAGTTGCCCGTTTTTTATGTCATCAAGCCAGCACCACAAACGCCACATAGCTGCTTTATGAGGCACCTGTACAGCTGCCTCAGAGCTCCAAGGTGATGAAACTGATTGGGGCCTCTGCAGATACTGCGCATCACATCAGGAGACACGTGAGGCCATTGCTCGTGGCCTCGATGGGCCTGGCCTGAGGTACCTTCTTTTGCATCCAACTCATTACAACCTGACCCTGCATTTGCCTGGGTGGACAATTTGGGACAAGCATGTCTTTCTGCTTGTCCTGATGCATGAACTCATGAACTCACTCCCAACCAGAAATTGTATTGCCTGGGTGGAGAATTTGGGACAAGCATTTCTATCTGCTTGTCCTAAACCTGAACTTGCAGTGGGAGGCGTGGGACAACATGCCTGTGCCTGAGGTGTCTGCCATGTTGCTTTGCAGTCCGCTAGATGTCCACCCAGACCCCTGGGCCCACCTGCCAGGCTTTGAGGAGGAGATGGAGCACCGCAGGAAGAAGCTGGCTGCCATCAAGGTTCACCCTCAATGTCGTCACCAATGCGGCTCCTGCGTATTATTCAATTTCATAGCACAATTTCAACTAAAATGTGAATGTAGCGCGCCCCGTGGTCTATTTGC
Source organism: Coccomyxa subellipsoidea C-169 (assembly GCF_000258705.1). Classification (NCBI taxonomy): domain Eukaryota; kingdom Viridiplantae; phylum Chlorophyta; class Trebouxiophyceae; family Coccomyxaceae; genus Coccomyxa; species Coccomyxa subellipsoidea. The sequence continues at coordinate 710,964 of NW_005178027.1, forward strand.
AAAATTTTCAATTGGGGGGGGGGGGCATATTTATGCATGTCACTAGCCCAAGATCCCCTTCCGACAGGATGTCTGCATCTGCCAATAAATCAAATTAAGCTGAAGCTCGTTCTGTATGTCTACAATTGCCATTCAGCACATCTTTCATGTCTACAGTTGCCAATACTTGGATTAAATGTATGCAATACGGACATATGATGCCGCTGGGCCGGAGGTTCATTTTACCTTCCTGCATGACGCTCCCTTGTGAGGCTATTCTTTCTCCTCGATCTGGCGCTCACTCTACCTTGATGTGGCTTGATGTCAGATCATCAGGTTCCTCTTACTTCCCTTGATTCGCAGGCATGCGGCGTAAATTTCCTGCCCATGGAGCAGCGCATGACGCGCGATCTGGATGCATGGAAGGAGGGGCATAACTGGCACCACGGACGGCGGCAAAGCACGCAGCTAGCAGACGGGGAGGAGAGTGTGTTTGCCAAGGGAGAGGTGAACGGCATGAGCAGGGATGGGCCTGCCACGGATGAGCATGATGAGCTTGCAGGCCTGTGCGCTGAGCCGGCGAGCAGGAACCTCCTGGTCCGCTCGAATTCTGTGGCGTACTGACTTAGGAATCAGTGGTACTCACAGGCTGAAGCGTATGCATGCATGTGCTGAGGATTTCAGACGGATGTACACTATTGATGTGTACATCTTGTACCAAACACCTGGACGCCTTGATGCAGGCATGTGCTCTAGGCGATTTTGGAATTTAACGATTATCATGATTGAGATTCAAGTCAGAAGAAAGGACCTCCTGTGAGGGCACTGGGTGAATTTACAAACGCATGCTTGTAAAATACTTGTATCAAGCAGCACTGCGTTGGGCTTCCGTAAGCCTGCATCTGAAAGCTTTGGTATCTAGAAATTGCTCCATTCCTCCTGACTCACATCCAGATTTTGCTTTGGCAACAAGTAGCCTTCTAGTACTATTATCTCCCTGGCATTAGAGGACACCAAAAGGGTTCCTCCATCGAGGAACACTCAGGTGCAGGTCTCATTAAAGAATCGTCACGACAATGATAGAGAAGATCACAGGCTGTTCAACTCAATCAGCTATGGGATAGATATTGGAGGTAGAACGTTGCCCTGATGACGAAGGTCAGGCTTAAGAAGGCTGTGGAGCCGGTGAGACCAAGCTTTCTGCTAAATGTATCCGCGGATACGTTGGCAATGCTGATTCACTTTTATCATATGACATCCTTTGACAATGAATGCCTGCATGCAGCCGGCGCAAGTGCGCGAGATTGTGGACAAGGTGATAAACACACCTTTTGATGCCCTCCCCGATGTCTTGGATGGATTCTCCTGGCGCTTCGAGAAGGTACTGCATGCATTTTGATTATGACTTGAACACTATTGAGATTCTTGATGGCACCAGCAGATGCGTCCTTGCTTCGATCATGTGTTAGGAAAGGGTTGTGTCTGCAGGGTGACTTCAACCATTGGGCCACCTTGTTCAACTATTTTGACGACCTTCTCGAGCGTGCCTTGGTGGTAAGACAAGATCTACAGCTGAAATACGACAGCGGTGGAGGGGACATCCCATTCCCCTCACGCAGTGTCCTTGCAATCCTGAGGGTCTCAGCCATCATACTGGAGAACTGCTCAAACAAGCATCTGTACCATTCCTACGAGGTAAGACGCTTATCCCAGAAGATTGAGACATTTGGTGGCCTTTTCTTGGGAGAAGACCTTCTTTTCATGCAGTGTCTAGACCTCAATGGCCGCAACCTTGGCAGACTCTTCCGACCCTGTCTCTAACATTGCATCTCTTACTGATGCTGATGTTGTGCAGCACCTGACAAGCCTGCTGGCTGCCCCGGATCCGGCGGTAGTCATTGCAACGCTGCACACTCTGGTTGCCTTTGTGAGGAAGACACATGCCTCCAGTGTGAGGTGGCACGGATGGCCAGACCTCAACACCCGTCTGTTGGCATTGAGCCAAGGATGGGGCGGCAAAGAGGAGGTGCACAGTCGTGTCATATCTCTGCCCCTTCTTTCAATTAGAGTCCCCTTTCTGGAACCTTCCATGTTGTTTTCTCATGCCCAACTCTTCTGTTTTCATGCAGGGGCTGGATCTGACAGTGTGCACACAATCTGATGAGGGTCCCATCAGACCGGTAAACCTCATGTCCACATTGCTCAGCTTTTGCCCCCTTCCAATGCAGTCAATGTCAATAAAAACTTGCAAATGCAGTCGGCACGCTGTTGAGCATTGTGTGCTGCAGTGCCTGTCGCTGGGGACCACGCTCAACTTCCAGTTCTACGCCGATGCCAGTGATGCCGGCAAAGCTCCGGCAGACAGCTCTGAGCCATCAGGCTTGCGAGTCATCAACCTGCAGCACTTGGACAGGTACCAGGAGAGCGAGCATGACATCCTGCGCCAGCTCGTCCAGCGCTTTGCTGTGCCTGAGAAGCTCCGGTGAGGCTTTGCTGTAAAACTACTGTGCATACTAGAACGCAAATCATATGCTCACTGACGAAAACACCGTGCAAGCCTTGCCATGCCCTGTCCATGTCATGCTGGTGTTTTTTAATCTTCTAATCATCTTCAGTGCAGTCCATGGGCTTTCCTGTGCAGCGATTTAAACGGCCCGTCGCTGCTGCAGGTTTTCGCTGCTGGGTCGCATCACAGTGGCGCGCAAGTTCGGCACGCTGGAGGGCCGCCGCCACCTGGCGCGGCTGCGGCTGCTGTCGTTGCACATCCTGTTCCAGTGCAACCCCAGCCCTGAGGCCGTCGCGGAGTTCTACTCCCAGGAGCCCGAGTTCGTCAGCGACCTCGTTTGCCTGCTCGTCGGCGGAGCCGCCATCCCCGAGGACCTACGCATCCTGGCGCTGCGAGTGTTGGCCGTGCAGCTGCTCGACCGCACCCACCACACGGGGGTCATCACCGCGATCAGCTCCGGCGGCCAGAGCGGGCTGCTGTCCATGCTCATGCATCGCTCCATCGCCTCGGTCGCGGCCGGCGCGGCCGGCGGCGCGCAGCCGGAGTACAGCGTTCAATTCGTGGACGCGCTGCTGACACTCGTGGGCGCGCTGTCGGCCTCTACCTCTGGCTGCAGCGCGTTGCAGGAGGCCGGCACGCTGTCGGCGCTGATGCCGATGCTGAAGGACACGGACCCGGCGCACATCGGGCTGGTGGCCTCGGCCGTGCGCATCCTGGAGGCCTTCATGGACTTCTCCACTAGCTCGGCCTCGCAGTTCCGGGAGATGGGCGGCCTCACCGACATGATCGACCGGCTCAAGCTGGAGGTCGGCATCACGGCTGAGCCCGATCAGGCGGTTACGCCTGCAGCCGCCGCCAGGCCGGACGATATGCAGACGGACGCGCCCGCCCCGAGAGCTGTGGCCGCGCCGGCCGGGCCCAAGTCTGGCGCCGCGGCGCCACAGCCGGGCGTCCTCATCTCATACCAGCGCCGCGTGCTGCTCAAGGCCCTGCTGCGCACCATCGCCCTCACCAGCTACGCTCCCGGGGCATCTGCCAGGCCGCAGGTATATTTGTCCTTGGACATTCTTGCATGTGGTTTTTTTCACATTGGCGTGCTGGGTTTTGGCCAGGTCATGAGGGGCGCAATTACTAAAACAGACTGGGATTGTGTGCAGGAGGAGGACAGTGCGGCGCTCTACGCCTGCCTGCGCAGAATCTTCGAGCGCTCGAGCGAGTTTGGGGGAGGACTCTTTGCCCTGTCAGCGTCTGTCATGACGGACCAGATGCACCATGAGCCCCTCACATTTACTGCGCTCGAGGAGGCGGGCCTGCCGGAGGCTTTCCTCAACACCATCAAGGTACAAGCCTCCTACTGCTTCTCTTTCATGTGTAATTTTGCACCCTGCAGTACTGCATGCACTACCTCCACCAAGTGCATGAATAGTCTGATAACTTACTTTAAATCCTGTTGCTAATGCAGGCGGGTGTCCTGCCATCTGGAGAAGCTGTCTGTGCTGTGCCAAGCACCCTGGTGGCATTGTGTCTCAATGAGAAGGGCCTGGAGCGAGTGAAGGAGAGCAAGGCTCTGGACTGCTTTGTCCCCATCTTCACTACGCCCACATACCTGCGAGCTCTGCAGGTAAGTCTTGCATGTTGTCTTGTACCTGCAAAACATAGTCCTGTGCAAGTGAGTGCCCACCTGTCTCCATGCATTCCTCTGCTATAGATATTGCTTGCAAATGGCGGCTATTTTGTCCTTGTAGCCTTAAAAAAGACTAGCATATCTGAGCTGTGGTTATGGTTGCAGTTCCAGGGAGACACCCCGAGCGCCTTGGGTAGCAATTTCGATGAGCTGATGCGCCACGTCAACTCTCTGCGCAATGACACCGTGGAGATGGTTCTCACCATCTTCCGTAAGCTCTGTGAGATCGGCGGCCAGGCAGACAACAGCCCAGAGGTACTGAACAGCCTCAACCCCTTGAATGTGCCACACTTGCGCATGCGTATACCCCCCTTTCCTCTGCTGGCAATCTGGTCTGGTGAGCGACGGATCCGATGTCATGTGCAGGAGACTGGAACATCAACAAGTGCTCAGCCAATGGACACAGACGACGCAAAGCCTGCAGATGTCACACCTGCAGACGTGGACATGTCAGGATCTGCAGCTGCCAGGTGAGCACCATCATGTGATGTCCTGGTTGAAGGATTTGCCATCATGGGCTCTTCTTGCCTCTTGTCTTAATGACGAAGTTCGTGCATGTGTGGCACAGTAGTTGAATGGAACGCCATCATGGGCTCTTCTTGCCACTTTATATTTTAATGGCGTTTGTGCATGTATGGCACAGTTGAAGGATCGAATGCCATCATGGGTTCTGCTTGCCTCTTGTTTGTATGGTGAAGGTTGTGCATTTACAAAGTCGTGCATAACGTTCTGTGTCTCATTTACAGCTCCAAGGCCGGCAGTGACCGCCATGCCAACTGGCACCCGCACGTGGCGGAGTGCATCATGCACTCGGCGCGCCTGCTGGAGACGATGCTGGCAAACCAGAGCTTCTCCAGGCAGTTTGTGGAGAAGGGTGGCCTGCAGCTGCTGCTCAGGCTCTACACGCTGAAGCACCTGCCGCCAACCTTCGGCTCCTCCAGCGCTGCGCATGCCGTCATGGCCGCCTTCCGCGCGTGCACGCAGCTGCACGGCGCCCTGGTCACCGAGAAGGTCGCTGAGGCGCTGGCCGAGCACTTGAGGACCACCCTGCTCCTGGCCATGGTGTGCTCCATTTGACCTTTTTCCTGCGTATTGATTGCCATGCGTTGCACCATCAGATACACTTTGCAGCTTACTCGCACCCTACAGCACGTGCATTGCATACTGCATGTACATCTTCCTCTCTTCAAGCTTGCCGCTGTGTGTGTCCTTGTGTGTGTTGCTACTGGCCGTGCTACTGGTCGTGGCTGCCCTGTGCTTGAAAGGTTGCCATCGCTGAGAATGCCCCTGTACATGCCTGCAGTCCATCGGCAGGTCGGCGCTGCAAGACGTGGACGCAAAGCGGCGGGACGAGTACACGCGCTGCGTGTCGTCCTTGGAGGGAGTGACCTCCCTCGCCTCGGCCGTCTCCCGCTCCGGCATGTCCATGCTCAACGAGGTGTCCAAGGCCGGCCGCTTCGCCGGGTTGAAAACGCTCGTCCTGGACGAGCCGGTCCCGGAGCTCGCGCTCGCCGTGGAGAACGTGACGCCGGCGTCGGCCATCATCGCGCGCGTGGGGGACCTGGAGCGCATCGTGCACCTGCAGATCGCGCTGGCCGAGAATCGCAAGGCCGAGATGGATGCCGAGGGCCTCCTGGAGGCGGCCAGCGCCGAAGGTGGGCGCCAGCGCCAAGCAGAACTGACAGTCTTGGATGTCTGGTACAGAAAACACTGGCATTAAGGACCTTTGGCCCTCTGGAACAGGATGGCAGTGAAGGCGTGAAGTAGGCCTACACTGAATAGTATGGACAGGTACACGTGGCTATATGAAGTAGGGGCGAAGTGGGTGATCAGACTTGACGGTTTGGTATTCACAAATGCAGCCTTCTGGCCAAAGTGCAGCTTGCAGTGTGGTCACTGGAAAGCCACAGAAAAGTGCAGTGGCTCAGGCATGTGTGCATGCATGCAGGGGTCCAGAAGGCCGCGCCGCAGGAGCCGGCTCCCGAGGCAGAGGCAGCGAGCGCCGTCCAGAACTTTGCAGAGCTGGTCGACGGGCTGAGCATGCGCCAGCAGCAGCGGGTGCTGCGAGAAGCCGCGATGCGCGCCAACCAGGGCCTGCCCATGCCCTCGCGTGCGCTCCTGCTCGCTGCCGAGAGCGAGCGCCTGGCCGAAGACGGCGACGTCGTCGAACCCCCTGCTGCCGGCAGCCCCCGGTGCGCTTCTTTGCATGCAATCTTACACCACATGCTTGTTGTGAACCATAGAGAAAGGCTATCCTCACTCTGCTCTTGCATGGTCCTCAGTACATAGACCCGGAGATCCCCTTTAACACCACTGTGCTTAGTCTGATCTTCACACATCATGATGAGGGCGTGGACTGAGCACGCTGTACCCTCCAAAGTGTGGAATGGGAGCTGGTAATCCACCAGATTTAGATGTTGTATTTTGGGCGCTGTGCATGGGTCTTATAGGAGGGAGGCGTGACCGCGATGTAACAAATGCGCGCAGGGAGGCGTCGGGGGGCCATAAGAACGGCAAGAAGAAGTCGGGCGAGGATCTGGCGCTGGAGGTGCTGACGCACTTTGCGGCGACGGTGCGCGGCTTCTACTCGTCGCTGACCAAGTCCATCCACACGCCGCTGCGCCGTCGCGAGGAGGGCCTGGCCATGACGCCCGCCATCCGCAGCACCGCGCTGCACCTCGGTCTCGTCATGAAGATGAACTGCGAGGGCGTCGGCATCAAGCACTGGGACGGCTCCGGCCCCGACCCTTCCAAGGCATGCCCTCTAGGATGCCCCTTCTGCCCTCCAGCCTTTGCATGGATCAGATGATGGTAATGCTGCAGACAAAGAAACAAGCTTGAAATCCAGTCTGTAATACTCAACTCGAAGATACCTCTGCCCCCCTGCCCTTAGCAAAGGAATGCCTCACATGTCCAGGCCGTTTTGCCTTATGGCGATCCTTGCTGGTGATGTCATCAATCCAGTGCCAGAGATTAGGCGGTGTGGTAAGCCTTAAGGTGCTGGCTGCTTAAGAGTCGTTTGCCTGAACGTCGTTAGTGTAAGCCTCAAATCTGGAAGACTGTCATGCTGGCACGGGCTACGTCTTGAGCAACGGTTTCCGTTCCTTTGGCAGGATGCGGAGGCGTCAAGCAGCTCCGCAGGCTCGCTGCCGCCGGCGAAATACAAGGAGTGGAGCCAGTGGCGGGCGCGCTATCTGAGCGCCATGGTGGACGATCTGGGCGTCGTGCTGTTTGACAACCGCCGCGGCACGTGCCACTGCCTCATGCTCAACTACTGGGTGCGCTGCGGCGGCCTGCAGGCCTTCCTCGCCCAGTTCGGCACCGCCGCGCAGTTCCTGTGGGACGTCACCGCTGCCGAGGCCGCCCTCGGCAGCGCGCCGGCCAGCCAGATGGAAGAGGCGCCGTCCTCCAGTGGCAAGTCACCTCTGCTTCTCCTGTGTAGCCCACATGACCAAATGCAAGGGACATCAAACATGTTTGCTGCTCCACCTCTTGTCTCCAGATGTAACAATGCAAGGGATGCAGAACATAATGTCTTGCTGAGCATCTCAAAGTGCAATAGCTCATGGGCAGCCAATCTGTCGTGGGAAGTACTGCAGCATTTTGTCCACTTCAAGTCCATGCATGCTGAGGGAACGATAATGCATTGCTGAGGGTCTGCTGTGGGTGTGCAGAGGACGCCAGGCGCAAGACAGAGGCGGAAAGGAAGCGTGTGGGCCGGGTGAAGGAGCGCGCAGAGATGCTGCTGGCGTCAATGCTGGCGCTGCTGAACCAGCTTTCTGACTCAGCGCGCATCCTCAACTCCCCCCTGGCCGCCTCCCTGCTTGTGGTGCCCCTTAATGACGAGGACCAGGAGACCAACGCCGCCTGGAGCTCCGCCGAGAACCTGGTCAAGTCACTCAAGGTGGGGTGCACTTTATTTTTCTCTTTTTGAGACAGAAATGTTTGCTCCACAGCCACCTGCTCATTCGTCTGGCATGCAACCTCTGCTCCCACGAATGCAAGCTCCCGCAATTCCTTACAGGCGCTGTGGGAGGCGGCTATGTGCATGTTGACATTACACTCTAAAATGTTCAACTGAATCGGGCAAGCCGCACATAGCCGCCTCGCGCAGTGCTTGGATATTCAACGGCGCAGCCTGACATGCTGCATGGTTTCTAGCTTTGGCATTCATGTGGAGTTTGATTTGAGACGGGTTTGTGCACGTGTTGCAGTCAGCCATCCTGGACGCGGTGCTGCCGGTGTGGGGCAGCCCCTCACTGGCTTCCTGCAGCCCCCAGAACACGGGCGCGGTCACCAGCATCCTCAAGCACTGCACCGAGGCCGTCACCCCGCCGGCCAGCCGCTCGGGCGCCCGCGGCGCGCCGCCGCCGGACCCGGCCATCGTGCAGCAGGTCGTGGAGATGGGCTTCAGCGAAGAGCGCGTCAGGGAAGCCCTCAGACGGGTGCGCAGATTTTTGTTTGAATTTGAATCTTACGGTACTTACATATATAGCGTAGCAGGTACTAAGTGCTCTCCAAGGTAACCTGCATGATTTGAACAGCCATATATACCACACAGCAGCGGTTGCATGCATTCAGAGATGAAGGAAAGTACCCTGCTCCTACGCGCTGTATCTGAGTCGACAGCCATGTCTTCATTGCTTCTCTCTTGGTCATGAATGCATTCAAGACATGGCCGTTCACCTACACACAGCGCATAACAAGTTATGTTCGATCAGCAAGTTCCTGAGCTGGCAGTCCTGTGGCAGGTGGGCCACAATAGCGTGGAGCTGGCGATGGAGTGGCTGATCAGCCACCCCGAGGAGCTGATGGAAGCTGCGCCGCCGGCCCCTCAGCCCCAGGCCGACCAAGTGCCCGTGGTTGCCAAAGCCATCAACCTGGCTCCTGCTCAGGTAAAACACCCACTCCCCCATGTGCCAGACTTGCTTTGTCAGGCGATCGGCCTATGTCAGCCATTACGTTCTGCTCAGGTTCTTATTCTGTTTGTCGGGCTGCCTGGCTTGGACTCTTACTGGCGCTTCACAGAAAGGGTTCATCAGCAGCCCAGCAGGTTGAGGATCTGTCACAGCCGCCAAGGAAAGCCAACTGAACCTCATGAGGTCACCGAGTCCAACAGATCCTGTGAGTTGATGTTTATAATCTTCCCGCAGGCGCTGCTGAAGCCCAAGAACGAGGCGCCCAGCACAGAGCAGCTGGTGGACGGGGCGGTCTCGGTGCTGGAGCAGGTGCCAACGGCAGCCTTCTCGCTGGCCGACCTGCTCAAGTCGCACAGCGCGCAGCAGGGCTGCCGGGAGGACGGCGCCGTGATCGCGCGGCTGCTGCAGCGGCTGCACAGTGGGGACTCCTTTGCGGAGACCGTGAGCGGCCAGCCGGCCGTCGGCCTGCTCGCGCCCGCGCACTTGCTCGCGTTGCTCTGCGACGACGACCCCGGCATGCGTCGCGCCGGCGCCAAGACAGGTGCTTACAACTGTCCCCCATCTTGGCCAGGAATGAGCCTTAGAGCGCCACAGCTGCACATCATGGAAGGTGTAGTACCGAAGAAGGCTCCTTCGTACGGGCACCTCTTGTTCACGAGGTCCAGTTTCTTGCGCAGCAGGGCCTCGTGCGGTTGCTGCGGTCGTCCACAGGAGCCAGCTTTCTGCTATGGGTTGGATACTTAGGGGCGGATGGATTCAATGCCACAAATTGGGATGCAAATTTGAGAGCATCCGAGCCAGCAGGGTCTTGTCCGCGCGGTCCGTACTTTGCACCACCTTCCAAGCTCCTGAAAAGTTGGGAGCTACAATAATGGTGGTCGCGCAAGTGGCAGAGGAGGAGTGTGAATGCCTGCAGGTCTGCCGAGCGTGGTTCTGGGGCTTTTGGAGGCATGGGTGGCCGCGCATGCCACCCGGCCGTCAGCACTCAAGGGGCTGGGCACCGGTGACGTGGAGCCCATCCCTCGCTGGGTGGACGCTCTGCTGCTGGTGCTGGATGCCTGCACCCGTATCGACTGGCAGGCTCCGGAGGCTCCTGCCAGTGCCCCCGAGCTTAACAGCGTCAATGAGCCTGCTGCGCCGGAGGCAGAACAGGCATGCCCCCTCATCTGCATTTTATGCTATGAGCATGAGATGATGATGCTGATGGTGGTGGTGGTGGTGGTGGTGGTGGTGAGATGATGACATGATGATGACGATGAGCAGACCTCGGCAGAAGTACGCTGCCTTACAGTACGCAAGTCAATCCCGACATTCAACAGTGGTGCTCATCGGATGCTATTGTCACAGGGCATGGATGTGGATGCACCGGGAGCTCCTGAGCAGCCTGCAGCCACCACCTCTGCTCCAGCAGCGGAGGAGGCTCAGGCGTTAGAGCAGCCATCTGCCCCTGGGCCTGCCGACACAACAGCCATGCCTGAGCCTGCGCCCAGTGTGGAGGACGTCTTCAGGAAGCTTCCAAAGTGCGCCACTGTCTCCACATCCCTCCCTGAGAAATATCCATGCCATGCTTCAACTCTACTAGTCTCTGCATGCCCTGAGCCCAGGTCTTGTTCTTATGCTCTTCCTCAGCCAAAAGCTGGCCATTCACATTAGTCTGAATGTCGAATATGTTATGATCAATATAACCAATTTTGCATACCTTGCATCTCCTGAATTCCATAGTCCGCATGTGACAATTGATGGTTCTGTGGCGCGTGCAGGCATGAGGGCATCCTCTCTGAGGAGGAGGAGGACAGGGCAGTGAGGGTGGCAATGGCGCTACTGCGTCATCTGCATGCCTGGGGCGCTGTCTACCAGGAGCCCAAGGAGACCCCCACTGAGGCAGCTGCCCTGCAGCTGCCGGACCCCCCCTCCTCGGCCCAGGGCGTCCTGCTGCTGTTGTCTTGCCTCACCAAGCGCCACAGCATCGCCCTCAAGGTGACCCGTCCCTGAGTCATGTCACCTGCCTGCCTAAACTTGTACGCCCAGCATTTTATTCTATAGGCGAGCACCTATTCCCTTTTGTAAGTGGGATGCAGAATGCGAAATGTTGGTATTTTTGCTCAACTCAGAAGACTTCTTTTCCCAGCTCTTGAGAGCCGTGAGGACTGATATGATTACAAGTAGTGGCTTTCCTGTGATCATATAACAGAATGTTCTGGCTTGTGCAATTGATAAGACTATCTTCCCAGCTCGTTATATCCAAGCTGACGTGATGTCACAGGTGCTGGCTGGGAGGGGCCCCAAGCTGATCTTGGAGCTGCCGCTGGCCTGCTTCACGCCGGATCTGGAGCCCTACATCAGCGCCATCATGCGCCACATCCTGGAGGACCCCGTCACCCTGCAGGCTGCCATGGAGGCCGAGATTCGTAGCACCCTCACCAAGGGCCGCGCCCCCAAGCCTAGCGGCTACCCTTCAGGTGCGCCCTGGTGTTCAGGATGCACCACCTGAAATTTGCAGAAATGAGTGATCATGTGGCGCAGAAGTGGGATGCTGGATAAGGACGCGCAGGCTGATCTAGCAGCAGATGGGTTTATGGTGAAGCTGCATGGACACTGGCTTACATGTGCATGCAGAGGAAAATGACAACAGACCTTGCTTGGCCTAAGAAGTGTGTCGATACGCTTGTTGAATTGTGCTTCTCCATTGTCCTGTGTGGAGAGCCCTAATCCAAATTGCCGCAGCAATGTTATGCACCTGCAAGAGACTGGCAACAGCCTCTGGTGAAGCCTGTGGCATGAGGTTTGAGTCTTGGTGGCATGTGCGGTGCAGTGAGCCAGCAATCCGATGGCAGCATGCCTGTGAAGCAATTCTTGCAGACATGCGCGGCCGTCATCAACCGGGAGCCCACTGTGTTCTTTGATGCCGTCCTTGGGACATGCACCATCCGTGAGAACAATGGGCGGCCACTGGTCGTCCTGAAGAAGGTCAAGGTGTGCTCTCAAACATCAAATGTCAGATAAAATTGCCAACCCTTTACAGCCAAGTTCGCATGACAGGACGCTCCATTGGTCGGCAAGTTAGCAGGTGGTCAAAAATGGACGCAGCAGAAATATAAGCTCACATTAATTTGTCATCTATCGCGTAGGCGGATGGCGCAAAGCTGTCTGATGACAAGAAGGATGGTGATGCGCCGAGCGGGGGGCCGCCAGACTCGAGCACTGGCGGAGCATCCCGAGGCAGTGGAGCCTCTGGCCCTTCTGCTGCCACCCCAGACCCACAGGTGAGCGGTCTTTTAAGTATTGGAAAAGAAGAAAGGACTGAATTCATCAGGGAAGTTGCGGAAGTCTGGAACAATGCTTTTGGGAGCAAATCAGAACATGTTAATTGAAGGATAAGTGGGTGATTCCGTGGCTGGGCTTGTTGATGGCTGGATGTCGTAAGTTTACTGCTTTTGCCGGCAGGGCAATCCTGCCAGCTCCTCTGGCGGCGTGGGTGGGTCAGCACCTGGCGGGTCGACACCCGGCCCAAGCGGCAGCGGCGCTCCCGCTCATCGCAGGGATGGCGGCAGTGCCAGGCGGCATGGCGGTAAGTGTATTTTACTTCATGAAAAGGTCCCCATCATTTGCAGTGCAAGTCTGACCAACGTATAGTCTTTCAGGCAGCATTCGGGACGGCATGTGTCGAGCTGAGCAGTCTCGAGGGGATTGAACATTTTCTTGATGTCTGCTGTTGGTCCTGGCGCGTTAGTAAGACTCAAGGTGGGTGTCTGCTGCAGGAGCTGGGGGTGGTACTCCAGGGGGTGGTCCTCCGGGCGGGGGGCCAGGTGGGGGCGGCGGTGGTGGCGGTGGTGGGGGGAAGACCCCCAAGGACAAGGACAAGGAAAAGGAAAAGGAAAAGGACGGCAAGACACCAGGTCGGAGCGGCAAGAAGGTGCCGAGCAACTTCGTGGAAGTCATCGACACCCTGGTGGACCTGGTGCTGCGCTACGAGGGGCCCTACTCTGAGAGCAAGCCCAAGGACCCCAGCACAGGTGCTCTTTGGCTCATGCCTTGGCTTGCTGCAAATTCGATGTCTCCTCATGGAAAAATACTGCCATCTGGCTTCTTGTTGGTGATGGCCATCGCGTGACATGCAGCACGTCAAAATGGTGCATCGCGTAACCACTCATCTTGCTCCTGTTCTGTCACAGGTGCTGCTGCAATGGACACAGACACACCAGCAGCACAGCCGAGCTCCAGCGAGGCACCATCTGCGGATGTGACACTGTCGGCGGATCTCGATGTCAAGCAGGTGAGCACTGCGCGCTTGACAAGTTCCCTTGTGGTAGTCTCAGTAATGCAGTAGGTCTTGGAACCTCCAGAGTGGGAAGTATGCGCCTTGCTGGGAGAAGACGGCAGATTCAGAACGGACTTGTGAGATTGCAATCGGTAGTGCAAGGGTTTATGTTGTCAAGTTGCGTGCTGTTCTGTAACAAGTATTATCTGTGGACAGATTGCTGCGCAAGTGGAGCAAGCCGCGCGCGCCAAGTCGCTGGAACACAGGCAGCAGGAGAAGAACATGCTGGTGCAGTGCATTGCGCTGAAAATGCTAACGGACTTCACGCTCATGTACAACGCGTGTGTCGGCGTGCTGCTCAAGCGCGATGCGGAGGGAACGCGCGGCCGTGGCTCCAGCCCACCATCCACCCCTGCTGCCCCCAAGCTGGACTCCGCCCAGAACCTTCTATTCAGGTGGGAATAGGAAGTCACCCTCAGGCTTACACCTCAAGCATTAGGTGCCATCATTGAAGGGTTATGCAAATGAGCCCATATTTCAGCTGTTGAAAGTGCTACACATTGCCTCTTTGGGCAAGCATACTGGAACAGCAAAACTATGAAGCATTCAATGAGGTGCGATGTGAATGCTGATTGGTGGGGTATGGCGTGCAGACATGTGATGCACAGGCATCTGGTGTTCATGCCAGAGCCTGAGGTGAGCATGCAGCCGCTGGGCGAGCAGACCTCCTTCTTCCTGCAGGCCGTCTGCATCAGGTGTGCTGTCACATTGCAGACAATTTCCCAAATTTTCCCCTATTTGAGACTTTGATTACTGCAGTTGCCCCGTTCTCAACCCTTTGTCAGTGGTTATATACAGCAGTTGTGCAGCAGCCTCAAGCGTCTGCCGTGCTGCCCCAGGTCTGCGGAGGGGAGGAAGCGCATAATCTCAGAGATCGTGCGCACTCTGAGCCCCAGCCCTGACCAGAAGCCGCCTGCAGCCGGGGGCATGCCGAGCGCAGAAGTGCTGGCCACCATCCCCTTCAAGCAAAAGGACGGCTTCCCACCACCCTACAAGGTCAGATAGCTTCACAGTCTTAATGTCACTCTTGCGTATATTCCAGCCCAGAAAATCTCCTTGAAGTGTGTTTGCCATTATAGCTCCAGCAGATGTTGTGCATGGAGAAGTGCATCTGCTAGGGAGGTAAACATGGTAATTTTGTGTGTATTGACCGTGGATGCGGGTGGGGTCTGTGCAGGTGAAGGCCTTTGTCGAGCTGGCAGGGTCTCTCCTGTCAGCAGGCGCCGCCAAGAGCCAGGCGGGCCAGCCCAGTGGGCTTTCAGGGGAGATGCTGCGTTGCATGCGCAGCGCAGGGGTCATCAATGCCCTCATTGGCGCCCTCAAGCTCATCGACATGGACCATCCAAATGTATGCACGACTCAGTCTTTGTCATGCTCTGTGCATCCATTCATTTATACCTATCATTTATCTTGCTGCAGGATGGCTCAAAGACAACATTTCTCTCGTCTTATTGCAGGGCATGACTGAGGGTAGAGTGGATAGTCAGAATTGGCTAAATTATTTCTTAATGATTGCAGGCTGTCAAGAGCATCACATCCATCTTGAAGCCGCTGGAGATCCTGACTCGCGCGCTGCCTCCGTCCCTGCTCGGAGCCTTTAGCAGGCAGAGCAGGCAGCCGAGGCTGTTTGACAGGACCACTCTTGGCGGCGTCTTGGCGGCTGGGCCGTCAGAGCCGGACGTTGAACGTGCACTGGCAGCACTGGTAAGCGATCTTTGGCATGAATGTGTTTACACCTGGATGCACTTCCTTAAAGGACCCACCCAGTCGTTTCAGGCAACCAAGAGTAGGTATGCCTGACCCACAAATGTTCTCACAGCTCTAACAAATCTGCACATTGTCAGTCATCACACTGAAATCATAGAGCTGTGGCAGGGGCGAATTCAATTAGCATCGTTGATGGGGCTCCTGGCCTCACAAAAGAAATTGTATTGCGCAATGCAGGAGGGTCCTTCGTCGGGAGATGAGCCGATGAGGGATGCTCAGGAGGAGTCGGCGGCGGCCGGCCCCGAGGCGGTGGCGGCTGCCGAGCGGCTGCGGCAGGCCTTTGAGCGTGATCAGAATCAGGACGGGGTGGACGGCCTTTCGCGATCCGTAGAGTCGGTCATGGAGCAGATCATCGAGCACGCCTATGGAGAGGACGGCATGGAGGTCAGCTGAAGCTTGGTCATAATTTCCTGAGACCTTTGGCCCACAGTCCTTGAGAAGTGGGAGGTCTGCGTGAGTACTGAATTTTAATTTGTGTTGTGGGCAACCACGGAAAGAAGCGCTGACAGCGTTGAGGCACTTTTGTAGATCTTATCTGGGGTGCTGGTAGTATGTTGCAATGTTTCTTAGCGGGCCATGCATGCGCGCAGGGCTTCCCGGAGTCAGACTCAGAGGGGGATGGCACCGACGAGGACGTCATCGAGTCAGAGGAGGATGACGCTATGGGGGAGGTGGGGCCCCTCCTTCAAGTCCCCCTTCTGCAATATCCCCTCTCCCACTACCTCACAAGTGGCGGCTGACCACCCGCCTATCCCCCTGCACCGCACTCGCCTCCCGCTGGCAGCTGTTGCCTGTGTGAGGAAGCTCTAACTTACACGCCTGTGCCACTCGCACTTGTTTTGCAGCGCTCAGCAATTTCTACTTGCATAGGACCTGTGGCATGGGAAAGAGATGCACCGCAACAAGCGCTTCTTGCCTTGAGGAGTAATGCAGATATTTAATATCTGGACCTGTTTACCCCCTGCGCCGCAGGAGCCCATGCCGGACATGACAGACGAAGAGGATGAGGACCTGGAGGGCGCTGAGGGGCCTGATGACGAGGATGATGATGACGATGATGATGATGACCACCACCGACATCATCACCGACATCACCACCACGACAGCGCGGACCAGTCCGTGTACAGCGACGACGAGAGCAGCAGCGATGAGAGCGGGGACGAGGATCATGTGAGAGCTTTTGTGATGTATCGCTGACCTCCTCTGCTACCATGGGGTCTTCAGGAAAGTTGTCATCACTGGTGGAGCGGGGACGGTGCTGTTTATATGCAGCACTGGCTTCCTTTGCACCATGTCCAGGGGGGCACTGACAGCAGGCTAGCGCAGGAAGAGCTGCATGTGTTCTCTGCTGTAGCACCGGCTTCCTTGGCTGCCTTGATGCCAAGAGCACTTGTCAGCCGTGCTGGAGCGGAGAGGCCGCCATCAGCACTGCACATATTCTAAACTGTAGCAATTTCTTCCTCTGCTGCTGTGCACGTCCAGGACATTTGTCAAAGATGCAGGAGCGGGTAGAGCAATATATGCATTAAATAGATCACGGTATTCCATGCAGTTTGAGGAGAAGGAGCGATGTTTGGGTTGGTGGGCGCAGGAGGTGGAGGTCATCTTTGACGACATTGAGGAGGATGCCATGGTGGGGCCCTTGATGGGGGACGACCAGCTCATCATGGAGCACGGCGGGGACGAGGATGGCAGCACAGAGGTGCGGCCACACATGCCAAAACCCCTCCTGTTTTCATGACGCAGTACTTTTCACGCTTGTGAAAATGATCACGATCTCCAGCACCTGTTCTAGGGACACGCAGACGTTGCACCGCAAGAGATAATGCCGAGAATCTAGCTGGAGATGATGCACACCGAGTTGCTGCAATGTGGTGCAAGGTACTTCCTTGTTAAGGAGGAACATGGAGCAGTAACAATGTGTGTTCCGTGCGCAGGATGAGGATGACATGCATGATGGGGGAGAGGAAGGGGACGACCACGGTCACTATGAAGATGGTGACGAGGACGATGACGTGGACGATGACGAGGATGAGGACGGTGAAGACGGGGAGGACTTTGGCATCGACGACCTGCCCGCCATGGAGGACCACGACTTCCTGCTGGTGCGTTCTGAAGCTCTCGAGATGTGAAGTTCTGTTGGGGTGTGTATCTGCTCTTGGGCACCCTGCCACAGAACCAGCACAGCGCGGGTCTTGCTCTGATATGTGCGGCTCTTTATAAACTTGCTTCCGTCTGGAGACTAATTTCCTTGCACAGGCCGCAAGGTCCTGTGAATGCTGGTCACACAAAAGGTGGCTTCTTTAGGGCCTCTGCTTGTTGTACTGGATGAAGTGTGCAAGGGAACGCTGGTCACACCAGGAGTCTGTACATTGGGGCATGTGCACATGCAGTGTAGGATGCGCATGCGAGTGGATGTGCTCATACCTACAAGTAGCTCAGCAGCATTGTCATATGCAGGAGGATGATGAGGACGGCCTGCTGGCGTGGCCGGAGGAGGATGGCATGATGGGCGACGAGATGTTCCACCCCAACCCCCACCCCCCGCGGTGGGTCGGCATCCCCCGCATGAACGGCACCCACAACCTCGCGCGCGCCGGGGCCGCAGCCCAGCAAAACGCTGTCGAGGTAAGCACCAATCTTCACCTCCACCATACATCGGGCATTGTGCTCCTACACACGCATGAAATATTTGTCAGAAAGCGGGCATCCCCGCCTGAAAGAGGTGGAGACCAAGAAAATGGAGCGAGGAGAGGAACACAGATGCTTCTTTTGATTGGTAGTGGCCGCAAGGAAGGAAAAGCATTGCAGTGGAGCAATACCCCTGCAATCATCTCCTCGCCGGGAAGCAGGCATGCGCGCCTAGAATGCAGGAAGGCAACCAGGAGTGAAAGAGGAGGAATAAGCAAGGGTTGTTCAAGGCAGTGGGTGTGGCGCGTGCGCAGATGATGGTGAATGAGCTGCTCAACACGGGCGCGCTGGGCGGCGTCCAGGTGGACGGCCGCGACCAGCGCTTCCGTTACCGCATGCGCGCCACGCAGCAGCCCAACGGCGCGCCCTCCGCCGCCGGCCTCCCGGGCGCCACCGGGGCCCCCCGCCACAGGTGGGCTGTAGTGCTGCTACCTTCCTCTTACCTGGCTGCAGGGGGACTCTGCACTGGGATTTACTTGAATATCTACCTGGAAAGAGTGGTTTCCTTGATCCAAGTTGGTCTCGGATACCCTGTGGCCTCAGCAGAAAGCATGTTACCAAACAGTCATGCCTTGCGGTCTTCTGTGCCGCTTACAGGTCAGTCAGAGCCGTTCTTGAACAAAGTTGCTGTGGAATGTTGTCTAGTGCATTGACCAGCTGTCTCTGCCATCACAGGCTGCTACAGAGGCCGCCAGCGGCGCCCGGCGCTCGGAGCGCTGCAGACGAGGGGCGCTCTGCCAACGAGATGCGCATCATGCGGATGAACCAGCCCTTTCCGGGACTGTTCGGCGCCGAAGATGTACGCCACCTACCCTGCCTCATATCTAATGACCTAGTAGCATTTCTCACGCATGTTTTTTTCGCATCGCTCCACAACTAGACAGCTAAATGATACCGGGGCTTTTAGCTTCCCAAACAGCTGTAAAGAGGCTGCGGCTGACCCGGCATTGGTGGTGCAGGCGGCCGGTGCGGGAGAGTACTGGATGATCACGGCGGACAACGGGCAGCGGGGCTTCCCGGGGCCGCGCGGAATCATGCTGCAGGCCCCCAACGCTGGAAGCCTCATCGACTTCTCGGGAGACGTGCTGCGCACCCCCGGCGTCATGGCCGGCATGTCCAACTGGTCCAACGACGGCCAGCCGCCGTCCGCGCTTGAGTCCACCCAGCTGGCAGGTGAAGCTTTCTTCAGATCCCAATCCAACTGTTCTTCGAG
Organism: Coccomyxa subellipsoidea C-169; assembly: GCF_000258705.1. Taxonomy (NCBI): domain Eukaryota; kingdom Viridiplantae; phylum Chlorophyta; class Trebouxiophyceae; family Coccomyxaceae; genus Coccomyxa; species Coccomyxa subellipsoidea. Next base: position 730,041 of record NW_005178027.1, read on the forward strand.
GGGTTATGAAAGAGCAGGGCATGCATGCCATGAACGGTGTCACAAAAGGAGACAGGATCACGCTCAAGCTTGATGTTGGGAGGAAAGCCTTGATATCCTCCGTGTAAGCTTAATTGGGGTTGAGAGGTAAGCCTTGTATGAAGCCTCAAGCAAGGCTTTTAGTGAAGAATTTCAGCCCTGATCTCTATAGGTACGTTCTTGGCCGTTGCTGCCGTGAACTGCGGAAAGTATTGTCCACAAAGTCAACTTCTCTTGTTTGACATTCAGCCACAAGTCTAAACATACGCTTGGTATTGCAGGGCAACTGGAGCAGTCTCTTGTGGAGACCCTGCGCCAGCATGCAGCCCCTGAGGAGGCTGAGGAGCACCAGGCAGGAGCGCCGCCAACGGCGGCTGCTGTAGATCCGCTGCAGGAGGCGCAGACGGCGATAGCCCAGGCTCTGGAGCGTGCAGCTGGCGGGGAGCAAGTTGAGGCAGGGCAGGACATGGACCGGGTCCTGTCAACGATACAGAGGCATCGCGAAGAGCTGGAGCAGGCCCACGCCAACATGGAGCGCAACCAGCAGGTGATGTGAACTTCCTTTTTTTTACAAATTTTGACTGCTTTGACTAAGTACTTTGAGCAACCCTGGCCAGCTCATAGACCTTCCGAGGCACTGGGGCACTGCTGAACAACATTTGATAGACTGAGGGCGACCTCCAGAAACATGCTGGCTGCTGGCCAGCTTTTGCTGGCGCTTGAACTTGCCATTTGTGCAGCTCTCACTTGCGGATGCTTTGTGCTGAAGCTGCACAGGTCAGGGCAAGCAGCAAAACCTGTTTGTTCTGCCGGCTTGCCACGAGCATGTCCCTGGTGAGTGAGAGAAGACCCCAATTCCCGAACAACGTTTTGATGTGGATTGGCTGACTTGAGACAACTTTTCCGCTGCAGGCGCTGCGGCAGATGGACGAGAGGCTGCGCAACGCGCCACCCGACCTGCAGGCGCTGCTCAACAGCAGCGCACAGGTGCGCCAAGCAGTGAACGCTCTCCAGGAGGCCAGCCGCGCTGCCGCCGCCCTGGTCTCCCCTGCAGCCGCCCCGCCCGCCCCGCCACAGGTGACAAATCTCCTCAGCTGTGGCTGCACGACCCTCTCCGTCAGTCATGCAACAATGCAAATGAGGGTACACACAAGGTGCTGTCGCCCTCGCAGCCGCCCTGCATGCTCTGACACAGACAGCAACTTCTTCAGCTCTGCATGCATGGCACTCTCTGCATCATGAAGCAAAGCAAATAGGAAAGGATGAGGGGCTAAGGCCCTGGCTGAGACGCTATGCGTTCATAGGTAGGCAGCGATTCCTGAGGACTGAACCTCTCCACACTTGGCAGTGACGCCCTCAAATCCGTCATGCAGCAAAATTGGAGACGAGCGATCTTTGTTGACGTCTCAAACAAATCACACTGTGTGCCCTGCGCCAACAGGCAGCTGCGGGTAATGCCGCCCGCAGCACACCGCAGGCAGTGGCGGCTGGCGTGAGCGGCCAGACGGCGTCGGAGCAGCAGAGCAACGAGACGATGGTGTCTCCGCAGGACGCAAACAGGGCGGCCGCCAATGTGGCAACCAGCCTGGAGTCCCTGCGCCAGAGCATACGCAGTGTTGACGCCGTTCCAGAGGTGCGCACTTGTAGTTTAGATTGGCAAGGGATGCTGAAGACTGACGATTACCAGTGGGCAGTCTTTAGCACCCCCTGATATAACATGTAGAAATAATATTCTACATGTGAGGGTTTAGAAACTGCGCCCTCCTCTGCACATCTGCTGTGCACATGAGGCCTCGCTACAGCTCCACATGTTGGGATATATTTTTCTGTGCTCACATTTGGTTGGGTTTTGCTGGGAGGGGCAGTCTTAACGGCAGCTGGTCTACAGGTGGCAGCTGGTCTACAGGGAATTTAGCTGTTATAAGTTAGACAGTCTCTTGAGACGAGGCGATGAGATTCTGCTCGAGAGTCACGCCCATGCTGATTTACCAGGTTCTTGTCAGTATTGACCATGTTGGATGTCTGCAGGACCTGAGGGAGGCTTGGGAGCGGCTGATCCTGACCTATGGAGAGCAGGGCGCTGCCAGACAGGGCGAGCAGATGCCAGCCACCGCCCAGGCGCTGACCGATCCACAAGTGGACATCATTCGGCAGTCCTTGCGGGACAGAGTGGGCGGGTACGCCTTCTTCAGCCAACTCTGCAACCTGTTACCTGTCAATTTCTCAATTGTCTGGATGACAACAGATGTGCTGGGACAAGGTGAGTCTGTATGTTGTTCTCAGCCCCTTCTGCATGCTGCAGGAGGCTGCGGGAGAATGGTTCACAGGCAGCCGCAGCGCAGTTTGAGCGATTCGTGGCCGGCTTTGATCCCCGCAACATCGCGCAAGTCCCTGCGGACATGCAGGCAATGATCAATGCCATTGAGGTAAGCATCGCTCGCTGCTGCACCTGTGACATGCATGACATTGAGCACCCACAGTGTCTCTGGCAATGCTGCTTGGATATTCTGCTGCACATTAATTGCTGCGTGTTGTGTTGCAATGCCATTCAAATTCCATGGATGATCACGTAGATACTGAAAAAGTGGTGATGGCACAGAATTCTGCGCGGCCACAGCCGACGCCTGAAGGCCCCCGAAGATACAGGGGAAGAGTACCTCCAGGCAGATCTCTGCTGCCTCCCTCCACACCTGCATCAACGGATGCCCCTGCAGAGAGGCCCGCATCGGCGCAGCGTGCACAGCAGACGGCGGCTCAGCCGCAACCGGAGGGCGAGCAGACCCCGGCTGCCACGGCGCCTGGGGCGTTGCCTCCGCCTGCGCCCAGGCGCACCCGCTACCAGGCCAGGCTGCGGGGAACGCCGCCGCAGGTGCGCACACACACAAGCCTGTTGTTTGCATCCCAGTAATCCACCGATCCCTTGCTCTTTTGACTTGCAGTATCCTGCCTCCTGTGTGTTTTGACCAGGGGACCTTGGGCAGTCTTCAAAATGCAGAAACATTTAAGTATTGGCTGATGTTTTGAAGGGAAGTTCAGGGGTTGTTGTGCTAAACATAGGCCCATCTTTTCTTGCAGGACGTTGCAGAACGCGATTCCAGCGAGCGGCTGCGCACCGGGCTGGCCGCAGCGCTCGCCCGGCCGCCGCAGCGGAGGCCGGCGTCGCAGCCGGCCGCGCAGGGACAGCCGCCGGCCGCGCTGTCAACCGCCATCGGCGCGGAGCTCTTCAGCTCTGCCATGAGCGCTGCCATGTCCGGCATGACAGCCTCCGCGCAGCCAGCACCGGCCCAGCCGCCGCCGTCGCCACCGCCGATCATCGGGGCCAATATGCTGAGCGCGGCACTGTCTGGGGCCGCGGCCCTGTCATCCTCCGCCGCTGAGTCGCAACCGCAACCGGTGAGGCAGCCCTCCTCTTTTGTCCATTGGTGCCCAGCAGATTCGTGTAGCTGCTCAGCTACTTAATCTCACACATTTTCAACCTTTCTAATTTGCTGCCTCTGTCGAGCCAAAACGGCCAATTCGAGCTTGTCTAGAGAATACTTTAGCGGGTCACTTATGTTTGCAGAGTCAGTCCGCGCTAGCATCTGAGGATTGTGTGCATTGCGCCTGCTCTTCTTCTCGAGAACTTTGGTTATATCAAGGACCACATGATGTTTGCACAGGGGAGGGATGTGGAGATGGCGAATGCAGTGCCGCCATCAGAAGCTCTTGCCGAGCGAAGCTCTCCTCCTGCGTCTTCAGGAGCAATAAGCCTACCTGAAGACCCTGCAGAGCTCGCTCGGGCTCTTGAGGTACGCTTACATTTGAAGAAGAACAGCATCTCCCAAAATGCTGCACCTGAAGCATCTGCATCATCATACTTGTTGGAGACGCTACAGCCCCTGGAAATTTTGCTGAAAATCATTCCAGAACGGGTTGCAAGGTCTGCTCTGCAAGTTTTTTGATGGAGGTGCCTGAGGTGTGGATGTTTGGCATCGGCCTTCTTGGGCAATTTTTGGCGGACAAATTCATCACCATGACATCATGACAACGACAATCATGCTGAAACAAAATTTACCAGCAATCTGCTGACGTCGGTCTGTGCAGGGCACGGGTATCGATCTGGAGGTGTTCCTGAGCATGCCGCCAGCGCTGCAGCGGGAGGTGCTTGGGGACGCGGGTTATCCCACTGATGCTGCTGCCGGCTCTGCAGCCGCCACACCCGGGGCACCCTCAGCAGAGCGGCCGCAGCCGATGGACACTGCCCAGCCAAGCGCAGAACCAGGGTCATCTGCAGGCCCAGGTGCGCTACTGTTCCCCATACTCTAGCTTCAAATTTGACATTATCTTCTTTGCAACCGTGAAAGTTGCAGGCAGATGCAGTCAATATGGTGCTCCAGCGGTCTCCAAATCTTGCACGATTTGAGGACCGCTAGTATTGCCATTTTGGATGCAGCTGAGGCTTGCAAGCCTCTCTGTATGTGTATTGTGTTATCAATACATACCCCACATCTTAGAGATGCATTGTGTGGCGTGCAGCAGAGGGTGACGTCCCCGCCGGTGCATCGGGGCCGTCCGCGCAGGACGGCTCGGACGACGAGATGGCGGGGATTGACCCAGAGTTCCTGGCGGCTTTGCCGGAGGAGCTGCAGGCCGAGGTCCTAGAGGCGCAGCGCCGCGAGCGCCGGCAGCGCCGCGCCGAAGCCGAGCACGCCGCCGCCCAGGTGATTTCCATCTTGGCATGCCCTGATGCTCATTGCAATCTGGAATTTGGAGGCAGATAGAATGGAATTTTGGGCTCCCTTGCCTTCAGCCTGTGTCCCGGTTGAGGCCTTCCACCGACCGCCTGGTGATCAGCATGCACCGGTGCTGCTCACCATGCAGTCTGCTAGAGGCTCACAACCCGGAAGATGGCAATTGATGACTGGAGTCCACCCTGTGCCTTTAATTGAAGTTGTTCTGTTCTGTCTTGAGCGTCGATGAATCCTGCCATGCGCGTATTGAGCAGGCGGCTGCGGCGGCGGGGCAGAGGGGCCCGCAGGAGCTTGATTTGGCGACGACGCTCGCGAGCTTCCCACCGGAGGTACGGGACGAGGTGCTGATGACGGCGGACGAGGAGATGTTGGCGCAGCTGCCGCCAGCCATCCTGGCCGAGGCCCAGGCCCTGCGCGAGCGCGCCCATGGCCGCCTCGGCGCTCGCCACGTCGCTCCCCGCCCCACTCTGCCCAGCGAGCTCAGCGACGCCGCCCTTAGGTGCGTGGTCCTCGACTTCCCCTGTGCACATTGATCAATACTAGTCTTAATATATTAGGCTTACTGTCGAATTGCCTCCACTGCCATACATGCGATCCCCTGGATCTTTGATGCATCAGAAATGGTGACCTTTCACCTATACAATGGCAATTTGTAACAAGATCAGGATGGTGTATGATTGAGTACTTCAGGGCAGAAGTTTATGCTCCAGCCCCACCGGTTGCAGTAATCATGCGCTTGGGTAGGCTTGTTGACACAAGGGTTCAAGGCCTCAAATACTAGACCATGGTCGTAGATGGAAAGGTGCAGTGTCTCATAGGAATGTATTTGTAATTGCAGGGGCATGAGGGACCATGCGCGACGGCGCGGTGAGTTGGCGCGGCAGCGGCTGGCATCGGGGGCCGGGCGGCTGGCCGGCTATGGCGACTTTTCCATGGACCGAATCCAGGCCACAGTCGACAGCCGCATCCAGCAGTCCCTCTTCAACCTTGGCAAGGGCCCCAGACCGGTGAGAAATGGATTTCGTGATCGCCTGTCCTATCAAGAAGCCTCCAAACCAGGAAGAGGTCTTGACTTGTGCTTTTTTCCTGTCCAAGCAGGATTTGGAGCTGCTCAACCCGGTAAAGGTGGACGACGAAGCGCTGGTTGCGCTGATCTCGCTGCTGCGCGTGACGTCGCCGCTGGTGAAGCAGCACCTGCAGCGCCTTTTCCTCAACCTCTGCGAGGACCGCGCCACGATGGAGTCTGCGCTGCGCATATTGCTGTCTCTGCTGCGCGCCCCTCTTTCCACCGATGAGGCCCGCGCCGCGCGACAGGAATCCGAGCAGCCCATGCAGCCCTCCTCCCTGTCTGCCGCTCTCCAGGTGCCGCCCTGCTCATTGCCAGATCAGACCACATGTAATCCAGCTTGACACCTCATTACTGAATGGTGGCCCCATAAACGCACAAGCTGGGGCGGTGATGTGACAGCATAGCTGCTCACCCTGCGCTTCTTTCGTCTATGAGAGCAACATGCACCTCTTGGCCCCTGCTTCGGGGCAAGCTTGTTGTCAATGACACAGTCTACAAGCAATCTACCAGATTAAGCACGTCGGATACACACCAAAATGGCTGCAGCTTCTCAGCCATTTCTTTGCATTCAGGCTGGGGAGGGGATGGCGGCTGCGGAGGAAGCTTCCGAGCTGCTGCCACTGGTGCATCTGGGCATCCTGGGCCGCGGGGCCACTGCTGTGCCGCCGGCAATGACCAGGCGCATCCTGGAACTCGTCACCCACCTGGCCAAGCACACTGCCAAGGCTGCTTTTGACCTCATCCGCTTGGACATCCGCCCGGCCGAGGCCCAAGCCGCCATCTTGCTCGGCGCGCAGGTAGCTGCTGCTCTCGCTGACGCTTCCATGGTGATAGATCACGATAACTTGCATGTGCAAAAATGCCATGATCCTGACACAGGTACAGGTCAGTAGCCAAGCACAGGGGAGTCAGCACGGGGCCTGCTTCAAAGACACCACGAGGCAGTGTTCATTTAACAACAATGAATCAATCACGTTGTTGACAGTGAACCCAGCGTCGGCGAGTCCTTAAAGCATTGCCATGCCTTGCTGGTTGCTGTGATGCACCCCGAGGGTGCTGTCATTTTGTGCCTTCATAGATGAAGGTGAAAACATGCAGACCGCACTTAAAGATTCGCGTGTGGCATGTGCAGGACAAGAAGGGGAAGGGCAAGGCCATTGAGGAGCAGGACGTTGCCAGGGACAGCAAGGTTGGCCTGGACGTGCTGCTGGAATTGCTGGGGAAGACGCTGTGCAAGCGCTCTGCTGCCCACCTCGAAGCTGCTCTGTCCACCATAGAGGTATAAACTCTTTCCCCCTTCTGATTTTGTGTCCATTCGCTCCTCTCTTGACACGTTCGTGCTGCAGGTACCTTCGATATAACATAAACATCCCTGCTGCAAGCTTACCCAGTTGGTGCCATTTCCTGCAAAAACCCCGTTGGACTTGGTTTTATATGCATAGCAGTCCTTGCCGCTTTATTTCTGAGCTGTGGACTGTGGGGCCAGGTGACGCTGTCTGTCGCAAAGAGGTACGACTACTTGGCAGACACCACCACGAGGCAGCTTGTGCACGACGCACTTGAGCGCAACCAGGCGAGGCGGGATGCGGCTGCAGGGCTCGAGGCTGCGCCGCCCACGGCAGACTCCGCCGGTGCAGCAGCGGGCGCGGCCGGCCAGCCCGCCACCCCTGGATCCACCCAGCAGGACCCACCGCCTACCCCTGCTGCTGCAGCCCGCCGCCTTTCCAGCGACGCAATGGCCGCTGTGCAGCGGAGTGCGCACCTGACCTGGTCATGTCCACATGCTGCATGCATATTTTCAGCTTGCTTTTGGCAATTGGAAAGCCATGCAACGTGCATGAGCGGTGTGTGGGTCGTTCCTGTGCAGGTGCTGCCATAGAGGAGAAGATGATGCGCGATGCATCTGGCAAGAATCCGAGGAAGCCGCTGCTGGAGGGCGTGGATCAGGGGCTGCTGCGGCAGCTGCCACGCCTGCTGGGCCAGGGCGGCATGTCGGAGGCAGCCTACAAGCGCGCAGCCAAGTGCATCCGCCTCGTTGTGATCTGCTGCGAGGACAGCAAGACCCCCATGCTCAATGAGCTCGAGTCCGAGCTGCACAAGTGCGTGCACTCCCCCAATTCATCCCGGCCTTGCTGTCTGTTTAAATTAGCAAATGCACATGAAGGCTGGAACAAAACCTCTCTGCAATCACAAGTGGTGCGTATAGCAGCCCTTTGTCGACTTTCCATGCATGCATCGTGTCAGAATGCACATGGTCACACAGGGGCCTGCAATACCGCCTCTCAGCTAGCTCAATGTAGGGGTAATTACAACAGCCATATTTGCATGCATGGCCCCCAATGTTGTACAGGAGCAGCAACAGCTGGAAAAGCATTGATACTGACGACATATGTTCTCTTGTGTGTGCAGGCTGTCGGGGGAGGCGGTGCGGGAGCTGAGCGCCATGGTGGCAGGCAAGGGTCCCTCCAGCGCGGTGGTGAACATAGGCTTGGGCGCCCTGGGCAGCCGCGTGCTGTGCATCTGCGAGGTCATCAATGCCCTCATCAACCCCAAGGGCGTCAAGGACCAGACCCCCCTGGTGCAGGTGCCCACCTCATCCCTTTAGCCATCTCAACACTTTTTATTTACTTCTTATAACGGCATCAAGGATCTCTTGTGAGGGCTAATTGTATTTAATTGCCTGCGTGGGCCTGCAGTCGCATGAACATGTTTGGTTTCTCGCGATTGTGAACCCAAAATTGCTGGATCGTTGGTTTGACAACCATGAAAGCCATACACTTCCGGGGCCACGGACCCAGTGGTAGAGTCCTTTGCCCTCAGCATTGGCATACCTCACTCATGCTTTATACCGTGTCCCCGCACATGAGTAATCAGCACCGACACGTTAATTTGGCGGGGCGTGTGCTGCAGCTTGTGGGCGGCCAGGATCTGCTGTTCAAGGACAAGGAGGTGGACCCGCAAGATATTGCAGGACTGGAGGAGCTCATTTCGCGCACAGAGCCGCTGTGGGCTGCTCTCAGTGACGCCATCGCTGCGCTGGAGGCCGATCTGCCCAAGTTGCACCCTGCCGGCCCGGCCGACGTTGCCAACCCCAACCGCATCCTGTCGCCCGGCGCCACTCAGGTCTGTGAATTCTTTTACAGAGCCTGCGCACTGCTTTTGTTAGATTGCAGAGAAAACCTGGAAATCCCTCATTCATAATGCTGCCAGGTCCCTCAGAGCCAGTACAGATAAGTGAAGGTGTACCATTTGTAGCACGCATTTTGTAGCAGGAAAAGGCAGAGGGTGAAAGTCCATTGGTCTGTGTTGATTCTGGGGGACCTCAAAACCGTTGCTGGAATGGAAAATTCAAGCTCTGCTCAGATCGCCTGCTTTATTGACAATGCACACCTGCTGAAACAATCTTTGATAAGGTATTATTATGCACAGTCCTCCACATGCTGCTGATTCTGCACGCAACAAGAATATCCAGCACAACGTATCGCAAGTTGACTGAGTGTTGACCATACAAATGTTCAGGTGCTGCCGCTGGTGAAGGCGTTCTTTGTGCTGTGCGAGCCGCGCACCTCGCACCTGCCGCCGCCGCTGAGCATGCGCCGCCGCTCCTCCACCTCGGTCTCCATGGACCTCTCGCTGGCCCCTGTCACGTCCGAGGAGACACCCTTTCAGAGCGCCTCGCCCGACGGCAAACCCCTCGAGGCCCAGCTGCCCTTCCTCAGGTGCTGCTGCTGGCTCACCACCCCCTTGCTGTGTGCTTCACAATCAGGCAGTATTTTCTGCCGAGTCAGGCCTATGTAATTATGCATGCGCTGTTGCTGGCAACCTTTCCATCGCATCATCATGAATTGTGATTTGTAGCGCTTGAGAGGCATGGCTCCAAGAAGTAGCTGTGAAGGTGGCACAGCGCTCCCAGGCACGTTCACCATATCATGAGAAATCTCAGACAAATTCAGTTGTTCTTAAACAAGCAGCAGCCAGGGGAGAGCTGATTTGGTGAACCAGATGACACGTCTGAAACACTGGATACAGCATGAGAGAGAACCAGAAAACTGAAGGAGAAGAGAAGAGAAGAAAATCAGCAATTGCAGAACAGGAGAGTGCAGTGAAGATCTCGCATGCGCGCCTCGTCAAGGCACGGCCATGAGCTGGGAGAAGGGAGATCATCCCAAGGACCCAAATACAGGCTGAAGCAGCGGAGTGCTGAGCAGGCTAGGAATTGAAACAAAACAGAAAAAGAAAAAAACATTGACCGGATTGCATGCGCGGCGCAGGTTTGCGGAGCGGCACAGGCGGTTGGTGAACGTGCTGATCCAGCAGAACGTGCAGCTGCTGCTGGAGGGCCCCCTGACGCAGCTCATGCGCACACCGCGGCTGATCGACTTTGACAACAAGCGCGCCTTCTTCCGCAGCCAGGTCCGCTCCGCCAGCGACCGCTATCACGGCTCCCTGCGCATCCACGTGCGCCGCGAGCACATCTTCGAGGACTCCTTCCACCAGCTCCGCTCCAAGTGCGTGCCCCACCCAACCTGCTTTGCAGCAATGATCTTGTCCTTCTACAATTGTCCAATCGTCCTCTACACGCTCTTTATTTTGCAGTTGCAGTTCTCCAGAGGGTGTGCTTGGGTCGTGCACGCGCATGTGCAACAATCTCCATCAGTGTCCAAAAACAAGCTGAATATGTTGAATGACTGTATCTGGGCCTTGCTGGGCTCCTTGCAAAACCGTGCATGCATGTTTTTGACGAGAGGGGGTGTCTGTGTTTGAGCTGAGCGTGTCCTGGGCGGCGCCTGCAGGACGCCTGAGGAGATGCGGGGCAAGCTGTCAGTGCAGTTCCACAGCGAGGAGGGCATCGACGCCGGCGGTGTCACCCGCGAGTGGTACCAGGTACATCCCTTGCTCTTGCGATGTTCTTCCTTCCTGAATGACCCCCTTGCTGACCTTGACAGGGCTGGGGGTCCTAATTCTGACAGATACAAAGGAATTCTTTATTTTGAACTTCATTCTCTTGCTCTCGTCCTACCCATCATCATGGGCATTACGGCACCTTGCATCCTTTTGCCCATATACTATGAGCCCCCGTCCATTGCAAATTCTAGTTTCAAATTTGAATTTGAATGTTGAAGTGACCTGCATGCGTGCAGGTGATGGCGCGGGAGACGTTCAACCCGAACATATCGCTGTTTGTGCCGACGGGGGGCTCCACGTTCCAGCCCAACCCCAACAGCATCGTGCAGAACGACGAGGCGCGCGGCACCAACCATCTGGACTTCTTCAAGTTTGTGGGCCGCGTGGTGGGCAAGGCGCTGTACGACGGCCAGCTCATCGACGCCTACTTCACCCGCTCCTTCTACAAGCACATGCTCGGCCAGCCCCTCACCTACCAGGTGCGCCTCCATTGCAGCACCCTTAAGTCGATGCAACTAGCTGGTGCTTGCAAGCCTGCAATGCAGGAGCAGAAAAGGAAGCAGGGTTACTCCTCTACTCTTGCATGCTCGCGTGTAAGAGCATCTGCTGCATACGCCCTGGGAGGTAGACCCTGCCTGCCTTTGTCCTGCTGCTTAATGCACCATTTTTTGCCTCAAGTTCCAAAAACGTGCTGCCAGTACTGGGGTTCTTGCGATCACCAGCATAAATTTTTCTGCTCCAACCCTTGAGAATATTTGAAGGCCGGCGCCAAGAGGAGGCAGCTGCTGAGGCGCGTTGTTTGTGTGGATGTGTGCGCAGGACATAGAGGGGGTGGACCCGGAGTACTTCAAGAACCTGACGTGGCTGCTGGAGCACGACATGACGGATGTGGTGGACCTGAACTTTGTGGAGGAGGTGGACTACTTTGGCCGCGTGGAGCACGTCGAGCTCAAGCCCGGCGGCCGTGACATCAAGGTGCTTCCCCTGGCTGCCGTTTTATCTCCTTCCTGCATTTTTTTGCATTTGCATGCACTAGATCATGGATAATCAATTGGCTCTTGTGAGCGCGCCGCCATAGAGAATGCAGGAACTGCTGGTTCTGAGCTGGTTGCCCTTGAGGATTGTGGCCATGCATGGATAGAAGTGACTTTGCTTGCTTGCTCAAAGAGGTTCTATGTGAATACTCTGGGCTGGCTGCGCTGCAAGCTGTAGTCTTCTTTAATGCTGTAAGGGACAAATATTTGTGCGCGTACTGAGAGTGGTGCTGTTGCGGGGCGGCAGGTGACGAACGAGAATAAGCGCGAGTACGTGGATCTGGTGGCGGAGCACCGCATGACCACGGCCATCCGCGCTCAGATCCAGGCCTTCCTCAAGGGCTTCTGGGAAATGGTGCCCAGGGTGCGGCCCCCCTGCCTTCCTCACTAGTCTCTGATTATGACCGGTCCCATCAGGGCTCGCTTTCCTTCACTGCTCATATTGCAGGGATGTGCAAGTAATGAGCTGCTGAGGAGCAACTGGTTCCTGATGGGATTTGTCAATACTGCATCATGCATTTGCTGTTCTTTTCTCGTTCATTTTAGGGCTGCATGCAGAGCAATGCTGCACCAGCTCGGACGCCGCATGCATAGCTGCGCCCCCTGCTCTCATATGAATAGAAGTGTGTACGAGGCTTGCCGAACCCGAATCCAGAGCAGGAGGGTGATAAGTGAGATTAGCAGTGAGGCTGCAAATTATAATGTCATTAGAGCTGTGGTTGCAGAAGGCTAGAAACATATAAGGTATCCGGTAATGTGTGAAGGAAAACAGCTCACGTGGGGTTTATCACGCGGCGCAGGATCTGATCTCCATGTTCAATGACCACGAGCTGGAGTTGCTGATCAGCGGGCTGCCGGAGATCGATGTGGACGACCTGCGCGCCAACACCGACTACCATGGCTACTCGCCCGCGTCCCCGGTGATCCAGTACTTCTGGGAGGTCGTGCGCGAGATGGACAAGGAGGACCTGGCGCTGCTGGTGCAGTTTGTCACCGGCACCTCCAAGGTCCCCCTGGAAGGCTTCAAGGCCCTGCAGGTGCGCTGCCCCTGCTCTGCTCTGCGAGCCCTTTGTTGTGTCCGGTTTACACTGGTCGTAGCGGCATGCAGAACCGTTGCGCTGTGCTCAGCAAGCGCTTTGTTGTGGCGTGTTCATGGTCGTGTGAGGAGCATGCAGAGAAGAGATTCAAGATGCCTGATCCCAACCCCAGCATAGGGTCGTTCTGGGCACCCTAGCTGTCTCACCCTTAAAGCAAACAAGACACTGAAATGGTCATGCTGGCGTCCTCAGTTGTTGTACAGGTACATGGGACGTTTCAGGGAATTGCATAGGAGCTTCACGAGTGGCGTGCAAGGCAACTGCTACTATGAGTTGGGTCGGTGCTGAAACATGGCATGAAGTGAGACGCATGGCAAGTGCGTCAGTGATTGGGGTTGATCCTGAGTCATGGGTTAACTTGACGCGCAGGGCATCGGCGGGCCGCAGAAGTTCCAGATCCACAAGGCGTACGGGAGCCAGCAGAAGCTGCCGGCGGCGCACACCTGCTTCAACCAGCTGGACCTGGTGGAGTACGAGAGCAAGGAGCAGCTGCGCGACCGCCTCATGCTCGCGCTGCACGAGGGCGCCACCGGTTTCGGCTTCGGCTAAGTCCGAGGACCTTTGTAGTAATAGGAGTAGATCCCGCGCATGCCATGCATGCTTGCAATGTGTTGTAGACGGCTGGCTTGGGGTGCGCAGAGCCTGTGGTATCTATACAAGGGGAGAATCCTTCATGATGCTAAGAGGATCGTGTTAACATGCAGTGTTCTTTGTGCTGCAAAGTAGAGAGGTAGTCCGATCTCTGTGTCTGAAAGGGGATCCTTAGTACTTAGTACTACCGAAAGAGGAAAATAGGAGTACAATCATGAAGTAGGAGGCTGCATATCTTGTGTGGACATTTTGCATTGCAAGATCCTGCCATGCATGGTTGCTGTGTGCGTAGGAGATTCATCGGGCATTCCCAAAATATTTCAGTACACATTACATGCTTTGCGTGTATTTGCTCACCCGCTCAGGAGTGTGCATCAAATTGGTCACTGCACGTTGCACACTGTAGTTGATTTGGTCGCTGTATCGGGAGTTTGGCTATGTGACAGTGTCACTGTGTTATAGCAGGGTAACGATGTAAAGAAGTGGCCCATCCCTCTTGTGCACATGTACAAATGGCTTTCCCTTGAAATTTTTAATTTTCATTCATATTTTTTATGATTAACATGCTGTGGCACTTTGGTCAGTGAACCCAGAAGCCTCTCATTAAGATGTCCCAAATGTACCGGTGTTACAATAGGCTCCGATGCCACCATTTGGTCAGCCAGACCACACCCGACACACTCATCGATGCGTATCTATGCGTAGATATCTGCATAATCAACTGAGGCGCGACTCTAAAATTCTTCCAGGATTACAAAAGCCTACTATGTTTGTCAAGGACATTGCCAACTGTGCACGAGGGACTAATGTGTTGTCCACTATGGAAAACACATCCTGGCCAGTAATGGGAAATTGCCAGGTCTGCAACTCTACAGATGAGCTCCTTCATGTGTTGGATTCTATGTATGGACTTGTGTAGTTCACAGTGAAATCAGCTCTTCAGGCTTCTCATTTTGCAGGTGCAGCCTGCTGAGGGCATGCTTGATGTCTTGCTGGGCCTTCACCACTTCTGCCAGGCGATTTTCTGCGTGTTGGATGAGGCTCTGCAGCTCGACAAAGCTGTGCTTCTGAGACTGCATGGCAGCTGACTGCGCCTCAACAGCCCTGAACTTCCCGCCAACTGCTGCGTGCGCCTTGAATAGAGTTGCTCTCACTTCGGATACAATTTGGGTGTGCTGCGCCGCGGAGAAATTCCAATTGACCATTCTGTCTTCAAGCCTGAACGATGCCGCATCAGGCTTCGTGATGCAGAGGTGCAGTGCTGCGTGAAGCGCTGATATTTTATTGTGGCCTTTCAAAACTAAACCCCTTTCTATTCTTACTAGTACTTGCACTTTGGATGACATTGACGTGCCAACCCTGTCCCAGACCTCGACAATCTTTTCAGCATCCAAGCTGGTGATGGCATTGCTTTGATGTGCTTGAACAACAGCTTTCAATCCTAGGTTGATTTTTGCATGTTCCTCGTGGTTCAGCAATGCCTGCAAGACCGATCGCAGCACATCCTTTTCAAGGATATCCAGGAGGCGCTGGGCAATTTTCACCTCTTCAGTGGCGGCTGACAGCTCCATCAGGATCCTGCCCAATTGCTCATCCGTCAACTGCTCAACGATTTCAATATCAGCCCTCAAACCCTTCAACTTTGATTGCAGCGTCTCTTCCTCAGCTGCAAGATCAAAGAGCTGCTTGTAAGGGTTGTTCGTGGTGCTGGAGAGTGCCTCTGACGTGCTGTCATCCATGGCTGTTCCGGCCATGTTCTGAAGTACTATCTTGGCGAAGGCCCTGAGTCACGAACATGCACAGTCATTGCGCAGTAGATTTCAGTGGCTGGCAGGGTGCTGCAGCAAAGTGGCCTTGCAGAAAGTGAATTCACTGAAGGCAATCCAAACAAAGAGGGATCCGCCATTTGTTAACACCAAGCAAGTGTGCTGTCTTCACAACAGAATAACTTACCTGGACAGAGACGGGACACCGAACCTTGGAAGTCCCAAAAGTGCTGCACGCCCCTTTTTGCTGCAGTAAGAAATATAATATAAGAATATAAATATAGAAATATAGAAATATGTTATTGACAAAATTTTAAGGCTACGAATGAACCGGAATTTTCACAAGGAGAGTGTGCGAAGTTGACGGAAACCTCGGTAGACACGAGGCACGAGCACACAGGCTCTACCAGTGCGAGGCAAGAATATAGAATCATGATCAATCTAAACAACTGTCGATAGACGATCTTCTTAAACTAGTAAGACTCTAACCTCGAATTTTAGAATCAACAGCGATAGTTGCAGACAGGGATGCCGTCCTGGGACGCTTTCTAGTCCACGTGCAATTGATGTGTCATTCTGGCTAATTCCAATGGTGCTCGAAATTTCCAGGTTCTCGAATTTTCCGCTTTGAAAATATGGTGTACCGATTGAGGGGTGTTCGCGCCTGTCCTTTGCCTAGAGCGGCTACGGGTCCAGGGAAGTCTTGCATGCGAAAGCACGAATCCGTAAAATTGCAGTTGAAGTCCTAAAATTGACGCTGACTTGACTCTTTGATGAGGCAGTCATAAATCACGGCATGATACTGTAGCTCTCGATGGATGTTGTGGCCACGTCCAGTGTGACTACTGAGCACCTTCTTTGACCATGACCACATGGCCGGGTAACCAACATGTGGTCAGTGACATGCATGCTGTGACATCATGAAGTACAGATCATGCTTCTACATAAGCAGTACACTGCAGACTCTACAGGGTAACAGGAGCACTGAATATGATTTACGGGCAAGCGATACCACATCGCCATATCAGTACTATGTAGGACTTCATCAAAATGAAGTTCACGTGCCCCTCACAATTGCACAAGGTCCAAGCTGCAATCAGACGTCATTGCATGAGCCTGACAAAAGGGGGGTCCAGCCAAACCGTGACAATTGTCGGCCTGCCAGAAGCTTGAGCCTACCGCTAGTAAAGAATTTCCATAGGATTAAAACCAACCAAAAGGTACGTACCAAGTAGACCAAACCTCAGGTGGACCAAGATTTGTGCACGAGCACTGCTGACAACCGCACAAAAGCTTCCACCTCCTCTACTATTTCCAAGATAGACAGTTGCACCCCGGGCTGTCTCTTTGAACTCTAATACTAAGAGTGGCGTTTGAGATTGGCCAGCTTAGGCTCATCTGATGCCGTGATTTCCACCTTCATGAAAGCAAAAAATAAGGTATGCTCATCCGTTAAAGCAGAACTCTTCTGAGCGCTTGGGTTCTGATTGTGAGCGCATCAGTACATGTCTTTGAGAAGCTGCCAGCAGCCATCCCTCAGCTCCGTGCAGGCAGCTGCGCTCAGGTCCCTGGGTGAAGAGGCTCTGCCAGCAAAGAAAACCAGCGCCGCCGACCCAAGCGCTGCTGCCTCCAGGTCCGGGTGCCTTGGCCCAGGCGTGCCTGAAGTACAACACGTGCATGTGACGCCAACGGCTCTGCTGGAGTTGTCATTAGTTAGCTGTGCGAATCCTTGCCCGATGTAATCTGAAAAGACATATCTTTTTTGAGATTGGGGTATAAGCAAGGATGGTGTACAATTACTCTACCGTGCAAACACCAGGGACAGTTAGGCATGCATGCTTCTGCAGCTTTCAATTGCACTTGTGACGGAATTTGAAAAGTTGCCAAAGTTTGAGATGCTCACCGTGCAAGAGCCAGCTGCACAGCCGGCGCAGCGCGTACTCGACAGCGGCCACCGCGGCCGGTGACGGCTCCATTGGGTACCCGTTTACGGCGCGCAGCGTGTTGCCGTACTGGTTGGTCCGGCCGCGCACGATGCCGCTGTTCTTGAGCAGGTCATTCACCACCGCGGTGCGGTTGGCCGCGATCTTTGCGGCCGCCTCCTTGCGCGCCGCCACCTGCCCAGGACTGCTTGCCGGAGCTGCGGCCAGCGGCACTCCAAATATCCTCCTGTGCACCAGGCAGAGCTGCTGTTCAGACCAGCTGAATGACCCAACTGGTCAGATACTAAGGGCAAGGTTATGAACTTGAGGGGCAACAACAGATGAGAAATATGAAAGCTTCCAATCGTGCACATGATGAAGCCAGTCTATACTAGCAGCTTGTAACATCATGGTGGGCGTGACATCTACTGATGCGCATCTCATCATCTTGGTGCTTTCAGTGGCAAGTCTGGACGATTTTGCCCAGGGTACTGCCAATCTTCTTGTTGTCGTCGCTATGATGCTGTCCGATCTGTTGGGAACCTTCACACATCCATAAGTACAGTCAGACATGATTTTTTGGGTGCAGCGCAGATGGGCAGGACTCACTTGAAGACTTGATTGTGGGTGACATCGTCGCTCTTCACTTTCTGGTAGGCAGGCCTCTGGTCCAGGGCATGGAACCAAGCAGCAGTGTGCGGGTAGTCAGGATGGTCCCTCAGCTTGAAGCCCCTCATGACCGGCAGATTGGCTGCCAAACGCTCCAATGCTGGTGCATACACTATGTCCACCAGGCCGAACTCCCTACAAGCAGTTGCAACTGTAAGAGAAGCCGGCGCTTGTAGGAATAGTGTGCACCAAAAGAGATACAGTGATGCTGTAAGTGTGCAGGAGGACATACAGCCCAAAAAAGCCCTACTGCAAAGCATTGTTGGAGGTGGGATGTGCACCCGAGAATGAAAGGGCCCTCGTGCTTGCTGAGCTGCTGCTCGAATTCTGCAAGCTGCTCCTCGAACGCTGCCTGCATCTCTGCCAGCTGGCTGTCGCTGGCAGGGCCGGGCTTCTCATCATCAGGCCTTGTGGCCAAGCTCCCTCCAGCCACAAACCTGCAATTGGAAATATAGTACTTCTTGTACCTGAGCTGAGTTAACTCCCACCATTTCCATATGTGTATCACTGACTCTAATGCTAGCCAGACATTATGACATCTTCAGTCCACAAAAGGCATTTCCAACTCACAAAATCAGGTGAAGAAGATGGCTGATGCGCCACAGCCTCTTGCTCACCTGAAGCCTGCCCCGCCCAAAGCCTCTGAAGCACCCATCACAGTCTCTGCCTCCTCCCTGAGACTGGCATCGCTGGGCAGCAGTGGAAACTCTGTGAACTCCCTCTCCAGCCTCTGCATGACACAATATGGGCATGTCACCAATCAATTGCTGAGCTATCATTGCCTTCAGTCAGTCTTCTTGCTTTCAAGCACTCGTCTATCACCACAGAAATCAGTGAGCAGCACACAAAAAAAATACATAACATGCCTTGAGCTTCATCAAATATGATCATATCGGGACAAACAGTATCACCTGCAAGATGTCCATGGACTCGTACACAAGCTCGCCATTGATCCGGGCTGCAGGTGTAAGTTCTGTGGGAACGATGTCCTTGTACCAGGCTGGCTTGTCTCTGAGGTCTATAAGCACCGAGTCGTAGGGGACGTCCTTCTCTGCCAAAGCAAAAGTGACCCTGGACCATGCATGCAGGTGAGCGACCACCGTCTGGCAAAGGAATGCTTCCATGACAAAAGCACCCGCTGAAACTGCACTGTGTATGCCCCTTTAGTGACATCAAGAAAGGCACTTTGAGAGGGGGAATCACCTTTCACAATAGGGGCACCAAGCGTTTGTGTCCCTGAACACCAACGAACACGACTGAGATCAGAACAACCCCGTGTGCATTTAATACAAGATATAAGTCTTTGAAGGTGCCCAAACGAGGCGAGCATGAACTTCTAAAAAAGGAGAATATGCTTGGCAGATGTAGAGTTTGCCCACCCAAATCTTACATTGCAGGGACAGTGATGCCGTAATTATGCGAGCATCCTACCTGTATAGTAATACAGGCTTATCAGTCTCTGCATCAGCTGTCGTGGGCAATGTAGGAGTTGGCGCTGATCTGGGCACCTCCTTCCGACGAAGTACATACCCTTCCAATGCGCTTGCACCGGCGCATGCGCTCAATTGCTGCCAGGTAGGGACATCTTTCAAGACACTCACTGCCTGTATCCTGATTGATCGCCTGTCCAGCCTTCGAGGATGACACTGATTTGTCCTGAGAACGAAGGGGCGATCCGAAATACAGCGGGAGCTATGCTCCAGCGTTCTCAGACCTCTCTCCATACTTACAATGATTTCTTAAGAACTTTTTATCGATGCATCCTTCCGTCGATCTGATCGTATTGCTCTTCAACTGCAAGTATTGAGTTTCTCAGGAACGCCGCCTTCGACAACTCTTCCGACACACATTTCATTCCCCACGAAGCAATTGATGAGTTCTGGAAAGAAAGCGATACAAATGTCCATTTGAAGGCGTTGTAAAAGCTGTTGGCCACTTCAGGAGCGCAGAAGTCACAGACGCATGGGTCAGGCCGCACGAGGTTGAATGAACACGAGGCTCCTGACACACAAGGTCACTCGTTTCAGAAGCTTGTCCGCCTTCCATCGTCAAGGTATGTTTTAATCAAATACATATGTTGGAAACATCGGTAAAGTAACCCTGATGTCCATTTTTCGCCCTGCATGGATCCGATAATTGCGGCATGCCCATGGGAATTTCTGGACTCATCAAGTCTACCTTTTCGAAGGATTTTACAATAAATAAAGTCACTTTCGATTCGTTTTCTTCCTTCGTCTCTTCGAGGGAGTTTTGCCCAGCCTTTTCCACCCTCTGCAGCAAGTCAGTCCAGACCATTACGAACAGTGATCTCGAGGCCTGCTGCAACGTATTTTGAGGGATGGGCGGTGCGTCGCAGGGAAACCTCCAAGGTTGCTGCGGCGCACCGCCACCCATCCCTTGACCTGCAAGGCCCCTACACGTTGTTCAGGCGCATGCATTCCTTTGGACGGGGCACCAGCAGCAAGTTTTGACAGACAGCACCCAGACTTTCTGCAAGCCGTCAGCAGGAGCGCGGCTGCGTTCAGCCACACCTTACACCACGCTGCCATCTCCAGCATCCAGCTGTCCTGCCAACGATGCATGCAGGCCAATGCCAGCTTCGCGCCGTTAGCGGCAGCTGCCATGCAGCCAGCAGGCCTGCTGAGCTATGTTGAGGCCCTGGTCGCCTCCTCAGGCGCCTACGGGCCGCTGCTCTTCGCAGCCTTCTACGCCGCCGGCACCGCGCTGTTTCTGCCGGCCGCACCTCTCAGCATCGCTGCCGGCTATTTATTCGGTCCCCTGCTGGGGGTCCCAGTGGTTTCTCTAGCTTCCACCGCCGGCTGCGCGCTCGCATTTGCTCTCAGCAGATCCGTGGCCCGGCCGCTTCTGGAGCCTCACCTGAGGTCGTATTCAAATTTCAAGCGCATCGACCGCGCAGTGGCGGAGAGAGCCCCGGCCAAGACGGTGTTCCTGCTGCGGTTGTCGCCGCTGATCCCGCTGACCCTGCTGAGCTATGTTCTGGGGGTCACGAGTGTGGGGTTCTGGCCCTATGTGGCAGCTTCCTGGGCTGGGCTGCTGCCAATTTCTGTTGTGTATGTGGTGCTCGGGGGTGCCAGCAAAGGGGCCCTGACAGCTTCAGGGAGCATCCCTCAATCATTCAAGCTGGTGCTGACCGCTGTGGGGCTGCTGGCCACCCTGGCAGCCACCCGCCTCATTTCTGGCATCGCCGCTGACGCCATCAAGGAAACTCCAGAGGGTGCTAGTGCAGCTTGAACTTTTCTACGTAGCCACCTCAGGCTACCTCTTCATTTGATGTGCAGCAGACACATATAGAAAGCCTGCAAGGCCCCTTGATTCTCTTTCTGTGATGACAAAGGAGCAAACATAATGACCCTTTCCTTTTCATGTGAGCGATGTGAGAGTTAAGGAGAGATTAGGGGTTTTGGAATTGGGCTGCCTGGCCGCTAGAACAGCAAATATAGTGTAGGGTGAGCTAGGTAGCAATTGAAGAAACATATTCTGACCAGTGCCGTTCTACTCAGATCTTGAGAAGTTTCTGATGAGCTGAAGTCCAGACAAGGTACTGTTTTCTCAGTTTTCAAGCAGTTCCTCTTCAGAGAAACCTTCAAGGATATAAGCAGCGCATGCTATCTCCTTTGCATAGAGTGACCACCAAACAGTCGCCTTGAGAGTTCAAGGGCTCAAATAACAAAGTGTGCGATAGCAGCAATGTCAAAGACATCTGTAATGCAAGCCGGACTTTGCAAATATTTCAATGCGCCATTAGTCAATTTGCAGGGTACATGCTCACGTTTAGTGGCAGTAAGTGGCATGTGAAAAGCGGAAGCACAAAGACTGCCTTGTCTCAGACTCCGGGTGTCTTTCAGTGGGCCTGTTTTCTTTGCTGCAGGTCTAGGATCTGCAAAGCAGCTGCGGTCAACAAGAACAAAGAGCAGCATGCCCGATCTGACAAACCCTGGAGAAGACCTCTACCCGCATGGACTGCAATCCTTCTCCAAAGGTGCTCCCCGAGCTGAAGAGAAAGAGGCGACAATCATATGGTTCACACCCCCATAGACTTGAACTACTGTTGGTAGGCTTTTTGGGAGATCTTTGCACATTGTTTCCGCTCATGAGCGCACGGTGCTTGTTTGGCATCAATGGCTGTTTTTATGGATGCAGCACAAGGTATTAAGTGCGCATTGTGTTGGTGAGCAGAGCACAACCCAGGAGGCCTCATGGAAGCTACACTCAGGCGCCTGGGTGAAGTAGAGATCATACCGAGCCCTGGAGAGTCCAAGTTTGTGCATCCACGGACCATTATGTACCACCTTGATGGTGCGTGCAATTACATCATCCCCAATACTTGCAGCTGCACACCCTTATTTAGAACGATCTAAGATCCTGGAACGAAGGGTGCCACAACACATGGTAATTGCAGCTTCCCCAGCTAATATGGTGATTGTTGCGGTGCACAAATGTGCAATCTGGCAGTGTGCTTGCATGAAGTGATGGACGAATTTGACGGAATCAATCGATGGATTATGGAAGGATGAGTTGGATTGAGCGCAGGTCGGCAGAGGAGGTGGGACATGGTGTCAGCGCACTCCAGCGTGGGGATCATTCTGTACCACAGGCAGCTGCACTCGCTGCTGCTGGTGCGCCAGTTCAGGCCGGCGGTGTATGCCTCGCGCTGGATGGAGGCCGAGGCGGAGGGCCGGCCGCAGCCGCCGCTAAGCGCCGGGTTCACCTTTGAGCTGTGCGCAGGCATCATCGACAAAACCAAAAGCCTGGAAGACATCGCTCGCGAGGAGGTGACCGCACCAATAAGTACCTCAATCTACCTTCTCATGCTTCAATTGTCATCAGACAGACTTTACTTCCCTTGCATTGACTGGGCTGTCTCTATCGTGTCCCTTCATTGCCTATTTCCTGCTGTCATTCCCCTGGCGCCTCACTGACAGTGCTGCAGCTTAAGAAAGCCCATGCTTCCGTTCACCAGTGAACGTGTGAGCTGTCAAGGAGAGAGGGGGCTTGACAGAGGGAGGGTGTACGAGATAGCAGCACAGGCAGGATTGATCAAAAATTCCACAGCAGGAAAGAAGGGGATGCGCATGTGCGGCAGGTGGAGGAGGAGTGTGGCTTTGTGGTGCCGGTGGAGGCGGTGAGGCCGGTGACAATGTATGTGTCATCCACGGGCATCTCCGGTTCCAAGCACCACATGTTCTGCGTCGACGTGGACGACTCCATGCGCACCAGCGGCGGCGGCGGCCTCCAGTGAGACCCCTCGCTCATCTTCATTCCTTAGCAGTCTTCATCGCTGCATATTGGCTGAGATCAATCGTCCCTCATTTTCGCAAAATGGCTGAGATCAATTGGCCTATTCTGAAGCACCCTCTTGATTAATCTCAGTGGTTGCTTGCACAAACACGGAGTTTCAAGGGGGCTTCTTTAATATTGCATTGTGTTTCTCTTCAGTGCGAACAGTACATGTAAGGACCACACAGGAATATGTTGGGCCAATGCACTGAAAGTCTCCAGTCTTTGAGAGCACATGATGCGTCTGTTCATGTTCTGCATGCTGTAGCTGATTGAATTTTGACGGGATGCACTCAGGGACACAGGGGAGGCGATAGAGGTGCTCGCGCTGCCATTGGACAAGGCCCAGGAGTTCATGGACGACCATTCGCTAGCCAAATCAGCAGGGCTTCTGTTTGGGCTCCTGTGGCTTTGCACAAACAAAGCACTCTCTGGCACTGCCAGTGATATATATTCAATATCAAGTTGATGCCGTAATATTGCCCGGCGCACAGATATAGCGGGTCAAATTTAGTGACAACTTGACTTTAAAGGTCTGCATGCCATGCACATCCTGCATACGTATGAGGGTATAACATCTGCTGAAAGATGTAAGGAAGGCCTCTGCTATTTTTTAATCTAGATTCAGCCAAGATTCTTGGCATGAGAAAGGCTTTGCATGATAAAACTCAAGTAAAACTCATTACTTCACGCCGATTTAAACGTTTGCTCATCTGTCCATTTTCAGGAGGATCTTTTTACTTCAATATCGCCTCATCATTCACCTAAATTGCTGCTACTTATCTGACCTTGAAGCCCATTCCATGAACCGTATCGAATAAGGCTTGCTATAATAGGTGCCAGACTGATGGCTACCAAGCAAAATCAGGCGAAGCGCAAGCATGCACCAATCTCAGGACAGAGACCTATTTCTTCGTTCTTCACTCCAAAATCAGCGCCCCTGCAGGTGTGCCGATCGGAATATGTGACGAGGCAGAAATAAGCAAGTGAATGTGACCAGGCCAATCCCTCACGTTGCACTGCTGAGGACAGCGATGCATGGTAAAACTGCACACGTTACAAATTCACAACAGTTGTCGAATTTACAATGCTGTTCAACTTTGTGATCGCAGGTTATTGAGCCAAACAGCACGACTGACAATCAAAGCAATAAGAAGCAGTGCGTCGAAGACAAATCACCAGCCACAACAGCTCCCTTGCCTCAATTGCAAAGCTCAGCAAAGCCAAGCCAGAAGGCCAAATGCAGCCAGGAGGCTTCAGAGCTTCGTCCAGAACAGTCAGGAAAAGGGCATGGGAAGGAGATTGTGGGACTGCGCTGCCAGGTTTTCTGGGCCGATGACAAAACATGGTACAAGGGTGATATCACCCAACATGATGCCACCAAGGGGAAGCACCTCGTTGAGTATGAGGATGGTGAGACAGAGTGGCTTGACCTCAGCCAAGAAAAGTTTGAGCTGCTGCAGAAATCAGGTGTGTCCCTAGATCCACAGATTCATATGCTTTGGCACCACATCAAAAACTGATTTGGAAGTGCAGAGATTATCACCTGCTTCCATACCACATGGTTGCTTAACAGGCACTGTTTGCAGGCTCGGCAGGCGGGTCCAAGCAGGCAAAGAGGCCCCTGAAGCGCCTGGTGAAACGCAAAGTTATACTGTCATCAGACGATGAAGACGAGGCTGCTGCTGCGCCGATGGATATGAGCGGGGACGAGTCAGGCAGCGAGTTTGTGGCCGACAAGGCCTCCAGCGAAAGCGACAGTGATGACAGCGCTGATGATGCCGCCAGTGAGGAGGTGCGAGCTTTTCTGCCTTAACCGTAATCATCAAGCGAGTGCCATGAATCACAACAGCAATTTGGTGAAAGATCCATGTCATTGCATCCTATATACTGTATCTTGTACTGATATGCCGCACCACATTTGCAGGATGAAGCGCCAAAGAGGAGGACACCCGCGAAGAAGGCTGCATCCAAGTCAGCAGCGAAGCCAGACACAGCGCAGAAGCAGGTCTTCAAGACCCCTGCAACCGCGCCGCGCATCGCCCCTACATTCGCTCAAGGCAGTGCACAGCATAAGGGGTCTGGCACAGCCATGCGCGCAGCTCTCAACACCCCTGCCACCGCCGCAAAGGGAGGCGCAGGTGCTTGATCACCTGCATCACCTACCATGATGACTGCGTCGCACCTTTACATCCTCCAAAGAGAGACAGACCTCTACTGAAAGGTTTGCAAAGTTGTTCAAGACTGTAACGTAATATGGGGTGTGTGCAGATGATGTGGAACCAGCGTCAGACATGGCGAGGTACGCCAAGAGGGCGGAGGACCGCTTTCCCTTTCTGTCACCACAGGAGATCAGGGATGCCACCAGGAAGCGCCCAGGGCAGCCTGGTTATAATCCTCGCACGCTCTACATCCCCCATGACTGGTTTAAGAAGGCCAAGGTGTCGGAAGGGCAGCGGCAGTGGTGAGCCTTGCCTCTTGTTGTGCCTGCAGCCTTTCTGATGTTCTGCTCTTCATTGTGCCATCTCGTACAGGGCCCATGCAAAAATTTGCATGAAGGTGTACGTGCTAAAATACTGGGGGTGAGGCTCATGGGGTGTGCAAAACAGCTGTGGATGGTGTGCAGGTGGGAATTCAAGGCCCAGCACTTCGATTCGGTGATGCTGTTCAAGATGGGCAAGTTCTATGAGATGTTTGAGATGGACGCGCACGTGGGCGCTGAAGTGCTGGGCCTCACGTACATGAAGGTGGGTTCTGCCACTGTGCTATGGGCTTCCCACCTGCCAGGCTGGCTCCTCCGAAACGTGCACCCCGACTCTCAATCAGAACCTGTAACAAAAGACTTGGCAGTTGCGTCCATTGTTTGGCCATTTGCAGCTCGGCCTATGAACCTGCAAGACAGCAGTGGCGCTATACAAGCAGCGCTGCTGTCAAGACAATCGACCCAGTAACATCAGATGCTCAAGTCACGGGGTGTTGCTGTGCACAGGGCGAGCAGCCGCACTGCGGGTTCCCAGAGGTGAACTACCTGATGCATGCGGAGCGGCTGGTCAGGGCGGGGCTGCGAGTGGTAGTTGTTGAGCAGACAGAGACGCCTGATATGCTGCGTATCCGGAATGATAACCGCCCCGCCGGCCAGGCCAAGGTGCACTGCTGCCCTTTCTCCTCCCATCGCATGCAGCGCAGCAGCCAGACCCCGTGTCCCCTTTCCTGCCCTTGAGGAGGAATGTGGACGCTGCATAACAAGCTTTGCTGCATGCTCCCCCTTGAAAACACACCTGCAAGTCGACAAAGATCCTGCAGCGGTCAGAGGCGCGGCAGCTTCTGCTGGGTGCCGTTTGCTATATATATTTGGCAGTGTGAAAGCTCCTGTTGTATAACATAGACTGTGCCAGATGAGTGGGGAGAGATGCTTGGGAATGTGCGACTGCGCAGTGCAACGTGGTGAGGCGGGAGGTGGTGGCGATTCTGACAACCGGCACGCTGGCGGACCCGGACATGCTGCGAACGCAACCGGAGGCGGCCTACGTGCTCAGCCTGTGGGAGCGGCCGGCGCCGCCCGTGGCCCCCGGGGGCCCCCAGCGCACACTCCTGGGCGCCTGCTACGCCGACTGCGCCTCCAACACCCTCACCCTTGGCCAGTGGTGCGCCTTGCTATGCTCACTTCCTGAGCAGCTGCCTGTCACTGTATTATAGGGCATGATGGCCCAGAATGTCCTGTTGTGGACTCCAAAACAGTCAGAAGTGGTGACAAGTTATGATTTGTTGGATGATTCATAAGAAGGATTCAAAGACCACCTGCTAGGTTTGAACAATTGTGTCCCTATATCTGGCAAATGGGGTGGAGAAAAGAGTTTGCAGTGAAGTACAGTGACAGGCATATGGCGTGCTCTGGGGTGCAGGCATGACGACCTCACGCGGTCGCAGCTGCGGGCGCAGCTGGCGGAGATGCGGCCATCGGAGCTGGTTCTGCCGGCAGGGGGATTAAGCGAGGCGACGCAGAGGGTCCTCAAAGCGGCGCTGCGGGGCCCGCGCACGAACCGCCTGGCCGCCCCCGCGTCGGCCGCTGATGTCATCCATGAGCTGGACACGCGCGACTACTTCTCCTGCGCCGCCGGCATGGAAGCGGGCTCCCGCGATGCCTGGCCCTCACTGCTCAAGGTGCGAGAGACGGTGCATTTGGTACACACAGGAAAACTATCTGCGCAACCAATGTCCCGAGAATTGCAGCTCCAAGCAAGGACTTCACATCAGCTATTTTGACCTCAGAGTATGCAGATCTGTCAAATCAGGCCTGCCACTTGCTTGAAAGCAAGCGCAGGGGTTGTGAATATAGAGCCAACAGCTAGAGCCCTGTGGAGGGGCTTGCGCATGCCAGCCTTCTGCAGGTGAAGGACAGCTACTGGATGGATTCGGCTAGGTTTCCTGCTCGGTTGCCAAGGAGAGCTAGCATGCATGCGCGCAGGCCATGGCGGAGGAGCCAGCAGAAGCTGAAGCGGCGCTGCTGGCGCTGGGATTGGCGCGGCGGCACCTGCAGGAGGTGCTGCTGGACGGCCGCGTGCTGCCTCTGGGCGCGTTCCGGCCGCTGCCCGGCTGCGCGCGCGTGGCCGGCGCCGACGCGGCCCCCGACGCGCCGCGCTTCGTCGCCCTCGACGGCTCCGCTTTTGACAACCTGGAGGTCCGCTGCTTCTTCTTGAAATATATGTGTTTCAGTACAAGGCTTGTGCGCAGCATGACTGTGCTCCTCAGGCCTTTTGTCCACTGCTGCTGCTCCTTGTGTGCACACTTTTGCTCTCGCATGCAATACTGTCCTTGCTCAAGGACACCTTCATGATAAACGTGGGCAAACGCAACAGGAGGATATGGGTGATAAACACTTTGGCGCTTGTAGATGAAACATCATGGCTAACGACTGCTTTGCTATGGTGCAGGTGCTGGAGAACACGGAGGGTGGATCAGCGGGCAGCTTGGTGGCGTGCCTGGACATGTGCACGACGGTGATGGGCAAGCGCCAGCTGCGCGCGTGGCTGTGCCGGCCCATGGCGCGCATCGCTGACATCACCGCGCGCCAAGACGCCGTCGCTGACCTCATGGGACCCGCTGCCGGGGCCGCGCAGGCCGCCCGCACCGCCCTCACAGGCAAACCGCTACCTCTCTCGATAATCTCTCCGGTGTCTTTGCTACAGAGCTCAAACATCTCCTTCAATTCCTGTCTCACACCTCCTTTGGCCCAGTGACTTGAAGTTAGAGGGGGGGCCCTGATAGTGAGCCTGCGTGGGGGGACCGTGCTAACAAGCGGTTGCCTTTTTGGGCCCGCAGGGGCTATTTCCTTGAAAAGGGGCTAGTCCCTGTAATTGTCTTACTTGCGCCCGCATCACCCGCCAGGGCCCGTGAACTCTTTAGTGTTGAGGCCCTGTCAGAGGCCGGAGCCAAGCTGTGACTTGCGAAACACACTGCCCTGCATCTCACTTAATGCTTGGCCTGTAAAAGGCGCGCATAGTGAATGGTCACCTCTTGATTCTGATTTTCAGTGATATTTACAGTGGAACATCCTCTGCCGGTGCGCGCCCAGAAGGCAATGTTGCTGGAACATCCTCTCCTCTGAGTCTGCTCAAGTATACTTGATGTCAGTGTAGAGTATCTTACCTGAGACACACCTGCGTGGCGCCAAGCTCAGAAGGCGTTACGGGATTTGTGAGGATGTACGTTTATCAGGGTGCATGGGCGCAGGGCTGGGGGATTTAGAGCGGGCGTTGGCGCGTCTGCAGGCGAGCACGCTGGCGGAGGGCGAGGGCACAAACGCGGCCATCTACTACGAGGACACCGCCAAGCGCAAGGTCCTCTCGCTCATCACCGCACTGCGTGGCCTGCAGAGCGTCCAGGTCAGCCACTGCCATTGCCTGCCGCACTGGACACTCACATACCTGCGATCCAAATGCTCCACCTGATACAATTGCTCCCCCACTGCAAGAAGTTGCTGTGGCATGCACAGACATTAATCATGCCCGCAAATTTCAAGATCTAAATATCGTTCTCATGGTTGTTAGATTGAACATGCACCCCTTGTAGACATTAGTTGCGGGGATGTCACGATTTAAGCATGCCTTTCTGAATTGAGACTTCCCTGCAATGACTGCATTAACAGGTGCGACTGACATGCCACTGGTGGATAAAATGGCAAGACAGGGAAGGCCATTATTGAGAAGAAGTTGCTGCAACGCTGTGAGCTGGAACACAAGCGTTGCAATGATTTGACAAACATTTACTGCAGGCGGCATGGGAGGGGTTCCAGCAGATGGGCAGCGAGCTGGGCAGCGAGGAGCTGCGGCGGCTGACGATGGGGCCGGCAGCGGCCGGCATGGCCCGGCCGCTCAAGGAGCTGCAGGCCTTCACCGACTGGGAGCAGGCCGCCGAGCTGGGCCGTGTCATCCCCCACCCCGGCGCAGAGGCTGCATTCGACAACGCCGACGCTCGGGTGTGAACCTTCCACCGATCCTGACGCACATAATCCTTGTTGGAATAGGCTGCCCCATCTGGAGGTCATCTGGTTACTATTGACCAGGGGAATATACACCAGCCAAGGCGCACACGTCCCTTGACATCAGCAAACATGCCTTGCATGACACCACACCAGAGCCTGTTCCTCAAACCATGGTACACTTCCCTTCCTTGACAAGGTACTCCTTGCAATCACGGCACTTGCAGGGCCTTTTTGCCCTCTCCCAGAACGCCAACAAATAGAGCTTTGGGGCCACGCGCGGGTGTGGCCCCCCACCGTTTCTGCTGCACATCGGCCAAGGGGGTGTTTCGTGTACGTTTTGAGTGCTCTGAAGGCTACAAATCAGAGCGTGCATGTTGCCTGGCTGGGTTGTCAATATCTCCACTTAACCATCATTGTGCTTGTGGAGGGCGGAGCGATTTTAGTCATCTCCTGATGGATTCAAAATGATTTCATGTGCAGGTTGCAGCAGTGGAGGCAGAATTTGAGCAGCATCTCAAGGAGGTGAAGAAGAAGCTTGGCTGTTCCAGCATCAGCTACGTCTCTGTCAACAAGGACAGCCATCTCCTGGACATTCCAGACGTGCGCCCAATCAAAGCTTGCAGTGCACAGCATTGCTCTCGATCTGAATGCAGCTGCCTTGTCAAAGCTGCCTGTTGAACTATAGTTGCACAGACGCACCTGATTAATTTATTGTAAGGCATGCACTTCTTTAAAACAGTCATTTGGCCTCTACCACAGGCAGACCTGGTTGGCAGACAAAGGCTTGCGCCTGCGCAGTTTTGAAGCCTCTCATTGCGAACTCTGGAGGCCAGTGCAGGGTGTGTGCACAAGAATCTGCCTGAATGATTGGGTGCAGTCTGCGGCGGGGAGCACAGGTGCATCCATTGAGATGCAGACATTCAGAGGCCTGTCCCCTAATACAGGCACACCCTAAATGCAGAGTATTCGAATGTAATATTGACTGAGCGATTGGCGGTGCAGTCTGCGGCGGGGAGCGTTCCCTCTTCCTACGAGCTGGTGGGCCAGAAGAAGGGGTGGAAGCGGTACCGCAGCCCGCGCTCGGCCGATCTGGTGCGGGACCACACAGCCGCGCAGGAGGAACGCGAAGCAGCCCTCTCCACCATCCTCCAAGTGCGCGACCCCTCTTAACCACCCTGCAAATCCCCCACACCCCTTGTTCCAGGGGACCGTGAATTGATGGATTGGTAGTCCGCTGGACCCTAAGGCGCGAGCTTGACCTGCTAATTATGAAAACACCTGGTAGGAAGGGTAGGATGCAAAGACGGGCCTGGCTTGATCATAGGTATTTATTGAGTTGAGAGGTCAACAAAGAGTTCTGTGCCTGTCAGGCAGAGTTTGCAATCTAACCCACCTTGCACACTCTGGGCCTGCCTGTCCTGCAAGTAAGCCAGGAAGGGAAGTGTGCACAATTGTGGGCTCAGGAGGCAGTAAAGGAGGATGTGAGCGCATGTGTTTGCGCAGGGCGTGGTGCGGCGGTTTGCGAGGGAGCATGCAGTGTGGGAGGCGGCCGTGGAGGCGATGGCTGAGCTGGACGCGCTGATGAGCCTGGCGGCTGTGGCCGACGTCGGCAGCGCCCAGGGGCCCATGTGCCGGCCCAGGCTCGTCCCTGCAGACCGTGACCGCCAGGTGGCGCAACGCTGTCCCACTAGCATTTGACACATGGGATGCCATAAATTGGGATGCCACAGACTTGCCAAAGCTGTGGCCCTGAAGAGTCTCTTTAGCTCGTCACCTGTGGACATTGTCCACTGGACAACTCACTCACTCACTCCATGTGAGGCACTTTGCAAGTCCCTCATATGGTCACTGCCTCTCCCACCAGCAACATGTTATGACTGTTGCTCCTCAGATAAGCCACAAAGAGTCTGGCAGCATTCAGCAAGCAAAATACCTTGCACTGACCATCAATGGTATTGGACGTATGGTGCAAGATGGTGGTGTGGGCTGAGTGCGTGAATGTTCACCGGCGCAGATTTTCACCGCGAAGGGCTTGCGGCACCCCTCGGCGGGCCTGCACATGAGCGCGGGCGCCACATTCATCCCCAATGATGTGGAGCTGGGCGGCGACAAGGCCCCCTTCATTATCCTCACCGGTCCCAACATGGGGGGTGCGCCCCCCGTATCCTCTGGTCCCAGTCAGCATACCATCATGCTTGTTCGCCATTAAAGGAACAGACAGAGGTGGTCGCAGTCGTCAGTACGCCAGTGGCATGTGTTTGCACACACACCCAACATTTAATACCAGGCAATGGGAGGAGTTTTAGAGTCGCCTGCAGGCTTTTCAACACTGGAGAAGTATTGAGTGATTCTCCCTCATTCGGAGCAGAATGTCATGTCTTCACTGACTCAGGATATAGGATGGGCAGGCACTCTGTGAGCTTGAAAGCTAAAGGAGGCAGCCAATGGGTGCGCACACTGTGACTAATATCAATGATTGTGTGGCGCGCAGGGAAGAGCACGCTGCTGCGGCAGGTGTGCCTGGCGGCGCTGATGGCGCAGGTGGGCGCCTGGGTGCCGGCTGTAAGCCTAGAGCTGACGCCCGTCGACGCCATCTTTGTTCGCATGGGCGCCCGGGACGCCATCATGACCGGCCAGGTGCACCTCTGCTCTTTGTCAAGCTGATGTGACTGCAAGAAAGATAAGACAGTGTGAGCGCCATGTAAGTGAAAAGGGCTGCCTCGCAATTCAATGAGATGCGTGACATATGAGACGCCTCCGGACCAGATCACAATAGATCAGGGTTGCATACCCGCAGTCAAGTGTGGCTCAAAGAGAGATGATGCACACCTAAAACCAGGCTGTTGTTGCATTTCTTTTGTCAGGCCATAAGTGACCACAGCCCTGCCTTGTGCTATGCTGCTGGACAGAGTGAGCAGAAAATAAGCCAATCTCCGTAGTCGAAAGCGTGCCTGTCAAAAAGCTTCCTTGTAGACGAGGCACAGGGGTCTTGCCCGCCGTTGAAGGGCTAAAACGAGTGTTCCAGGTACAACGACATCATTGCAAAGGCATTGTGGTACCCCCACGGCACAGCAGATATCAAGATGGCATCATGAAGGACGCCTGTTCTGCGCAGAGCACGTTTCTGGTGGAGCTCATAGAGACGGCGGCGGCCCTGAACAGAGCCACGAGCGCCAGCCTGGTCGCTCTTGATGAATTGGGCCGAGGCACCGCCACCACTGACGGTGCCGCCATCGCAGCCGCGGTCATCCACGCCTTCACGCAGCGGATCAAGTGCCGGTGAACTTTCTTCTCCGGCGTTCCTTGCAGCCTGCCTGTAACAGTGTCTATTTCTGTCGAGCTAGAGATACTAACCCAAAACCATTATACTTGGGGATGATACGTTTCTATGGGGTCTTGGGACTGCTGCCCAGCAGCTGCCATACTTTTAAGAGTCATATCTGGGATTTGCTGCTCTTGCAACCAGCATCAATGCACTGGAGAGCCGTGCATGGTCCTTATTGGCCGTTCATGACAGTAACGAGCGCTTTGCGCTGCCCATTAGCTCATGTGCGTGCTTGATGGGTCCATTTCTGGCAGAGTTATGGCTCTCCCATACAGTCCGTCTCTCAGACGTGCTGTGCTGTACTTTTGTGGCAGGGGCCTGTTCGCGACGCACTACCACAAGTTGGCGGACGCGCATGCGGACGACCCCACCACCTCCATCCGCCACATGGCATGCCACGTGGACCGCGATGCCGCCGGCCGCGAACAGGTGTTGCACTGCCTATTCTGGCTCGTACAGTATCGAGAGCCGGGTCCAGCCTCCCTTTCTGAAAGTTGTTGAATGCGTTATGCCGTTGTTACGCTTGGTAAAGCAAATTGGTGTGCACACTGGAGGCTTGGGTGGAGTGTCACACAGAGAAGCTTTGTTCTGCATGCCTGATTTCTGCCGCTTTATTGTTGCTTCCGCTCGGGACACTGAATGTGCTGCACCACCATTGACTCATCTCGGAGCTCGGAGCTGATCTGCCCAGCTGCAGTGCCAAGGCATGTGTCTGCAGTCCTGAGAATTGCATCGTCAAAACAACGAATCCTCCGCTGTGCTGATGGATCTGGTATGTGCAGGTGACATTCCTGTACCAGCTGCAGGACGGCGCGTGTCCAAAGTCTTACGGGACGGCATGCGCGCGGCTGGCCGGCATGCCGGACGCCATCCTAGATCGTGCCGAGGCCCTGGCTGCCCAGCTGGAGGCTTCAGGCAGCCCAACAGCTGCGCAAGCACTCGGGCAGCCGACTGCACATGCACGGAGTGGAACCCTGGACATTAAGGAGATGGGAACATGGCTGAGGGGGTTTCATAGGAGCCTGGAGGCTGCCAGTGGGAGAGGAGATGCTCTGGTGAGCCTGCAGCAGGAGGCCAGGAAGCTTGGGGCATCCTGAGGGGCAGACTCCACCCTGCTGTTCGTGATAATGCTGTTTGTGGAGTTTTTGCGGCAGGGGTTTGGATGCGGGTATGAAATTCAAACATGGGGCGTCAAATGCGAGGCATATTGCGGAACGACATCGCAGGGGTCGCAGATCCGTTGAGAGAGCTTTGGAACAGAGTACTTCTACAGTACACAGAATTCTCAGGATTCGAATCTTCAAGATGCATCATGTGATCACAAGGACGGCCCTTGAGAAGATCTCTAGAATTTGAAAAATCTGGGAACTTCCTGGGCACTGATTTTGATCAGATCTGTACACAAGCATTGTACTGGCTGTGTAAGATTTCAATGTCGACTGCAACACATTTGACCATTCGCGCAGAAAGAGACGCAACCTGGCTGTCGAACAGGTTTTCATCACCTTCCAATACAAAAGCTCCCTCAAAGGGTTCAAGACCATCGGGTGTTGAGACGATCAGCCCTATGCAATCCAGGATTCATCATTCCCAGCTCGATTTCAAATGTATAACAATCATCAAAATTAACAACAGTAGCGCGAAAATGAGCACATCTCTGATATCATCCTGCTCATCAATAATTCCTGCAATTCCAAAAGCAGTGGCCACTAATCTCAGCTTTCAGAAATTGCACACCCCGCTTGGACAAAGCAGCAAGCTCGTAAATTTGCCAGAGCAAGTATTGCTTGGACAAGGTAGTAAATTCCATGGGAACTTCAGGGACCGAGGGCAGTTAGTGACATGTCAAGCTGGGCCGTCTGGCAGAGGATCAACGTCTAGTACAAACGTCAATGTGCCCCAGAGCAGAGAAGAGTCGGTGAGGACCGGACCAAGTCTTTGTTGAACACCCTCATGTGACCCTTGAACTTCTCATGCGCTTGACATGCCCAAGACCGTTGTCTAAGATCGGGCATCGGCAAGCAATCAGTTTCGGATTGTGTGGTTCTGCAGGTGCAGCAGGCATGTGACGCTATCAACACACGGCTGGGTGACACGAAAGCGAAAGGAAAGCCTACAAAGGTGAGCCATCATTTATTATACTTCTACACGTTCCTTGCTGACTCATTTGCATGCTTATAAGAAGCAGAACATCATCATTCCTGCAAGTTCACTTCCTGCACTCTGTTCTGTGGAGCAAGGGGATGCTAATATTGGCATGTTCAGGGTTTCAAGCTGTCCAATGTCAGAAGGCTTGTAGTGGAGATTCCGGATGCAGATGAGTCACCTGCATCGGTAAGTTTTTCTGCCCTTTGTTCATCATAAATGCCTATCATTTTACAACAATGTCCCCACCGGACTAAGAAAAGCTGAACTACACTGGTGTGGTGGTTGTATCAGGTTGTTTCCCTGGCAGGACTTGTCTTGAAGGGATTACCTCCTGACATTGCAAGCCTTACCACCTTGGTTTTTGGCAACATTGAGGCCGCCTTGCTGGCCTCCACAGCAGTACAGAACCAAGTTGTGGCACTAGATGATGAGCCAGAGGAGCCTCTTGTGGGTCCCCTAATATTCGTGGGACCTTCAACAGCTCAGGTGATTTCTTCCAGCCTGGACATAGTCACCTGATGGAGATGCTGTGAATTCGGCAGTCTGGGTGCAGGGTACTGGCATGCATGCATGCATGCATTGCATTGCTTTGCATTGCAATAGACTGGAGATCTTGCACAGCGACTGATGATATTCAAGGTATGCAGCTGGGCGATATTGAAGAGCTGCTCAAAAAGTGGCGAGGGAGGGTGGTCATTCTGCTGAATCCTGCATGGGCTGAAGGGAGGGACGTACCCAGCAAGCATGCTGCATTTGTGAAGAGTTTTGAGGTGGTCTACTGCTTCCAACCCGTCGCCATACAGGTGTGCATAACCAATGAATAATGAATCCTCTCCTCCTGAACACTACTCTGTTGTGTGTAGTGTGACAAGTAAGATACGTCTCCTTGGTGAGAGAAATACTTTTAATTTTTCTAAGATGTTCATATGGAGATAGTGTGATAGCAAAAGGAGGAGCTGCCATGTCGTGTAGAGTTTGGTTGGTCAGGAGATGCCAATTCCTAAGCAGAAGCTTGAAAAGCATTGGTTTTGCAGGCTTTCATCGTCGCAACTACTCAGGGTGCAGTCTCGAAGCGCGTTCTCAAGGGGACATCAGGAGAGGCGTCGTGGCAGATATTGAAGCAGGGCTGGGGCAACAATTGGAAGGTCATTGGTCAGATGCAGCGGCGGCCCACGAGTGAAGATCTGGAGGTGGCATTCTTGAATGCCTCGGCGGCTGAAAGCCCCATCACTGCCGGCATCAAGGCTGTCAAGCAGTTGGCACCCAGCAAGAAAAAGTGATAATGAAGCCTTTTAGCTGTGAAAACCATAATATTTACAATTGCATGGTCCGCCAGTCCACGCAGCAAGGCTTGTGCTCGAACTCAATTTGATGTAACAGATACACAATCCTGGAAATGCAATGTTTGCAATTCTAGCTTCCTTAGGGACTGTTGAGCCCACATGCATGCAGCTCTGCTACACTTCCCAGACATGACCACTCTCAGAAACCAGCGATGCAAAATTGCAAGCAGCACCCCTCACTTGAGCTGCTTGAGGGCGTCGCCTTGTCCTTGGAAGAACAGGAAGGACAGGAAGAAGTCAGCGATGAAGATCAGCACCAGGCTGATGACCACAGCAGATGTGGTACTCTCTCCTACTCCCTTGGCTCCACCTGCCGTCGTGTAACCCCATGAGCAGCTCACCTGCAAAGCCAACACCATGAGTTTGTTTGCTGCCTGTGCACGTCTTTGCGCACTACGACCTTGCACGGCCTAGGAAGCCAGTTATTCAGAGGAGAGACATGCAGACGTCAAGGCAGAGCGAGCATCGTTTGGAAGAAGTAGGGCTGCCCCACAAGTAAACGTCATCCGGCAACAATGCGATGTCACAACAATATATTCTGTCATCCATTGGGCACCAGGCATCAAAAATGGCACCGCCAGCTTCCCATTGGATGGATGTTCAATCCAGGTTTGAGCAGCATTGAGGAATGGACAGGGAAGGCGGGCAGCGCACCACAGAGATGATGAGGCCAAAGACCCAGGCCTTGATCATGGAGGTGATGATGTCCCAGGCTGTCACAGCACGCACGCACGAGTCCAGGATGATCCTGGCCTTTACATCGTACACCAGCTCTGCGATCAACATGCTGCATGCAATCCCTGCACAGCCAGAATATCAGATCTTCTATTGGTTCTCAGAGCACTCCATTATAAGTTTGCGTTCATGACATGCTGCAGATATTGGGCTTATCTGGATGCCAGGGTCCAGAGATATCGTGAAGGTTGGCTATGCATGAATCTCAGCCTTCATGAGAAGGCTGCCCTAAAAGCAAGCTGTTTTGGGTCCCGGAAATACACATGCATGATGGCCTTCTGAAGCAACTTGAAGCAAAAAATGAAGGGTGGCGCACCCATGCAGAAGCACATGAGGTTGAGGATGGGGCCGGCGATCATGCATGCCACAGCCCGTGGCACAATCAGGTAATCCACAGGGTCACTGCCCAGCACGCGTAGACTGTCTGTCTGCTCGCTCACAGCCATGGTGCCCAGCTCCGCAGCAAATGCGCTGCCCACCCTCCCTGTTCACCGCCATCAAAACCGCCATCGGCTGAAAATCTCATCCCACACTGACCGTGCTGGACAGCTCTGCAACGTTTTTGTCATATGATGCTGTATCAAGCACATGAAGCTTTTATATGGAGCCTTCATCTGCAAAAAAAGCATCAGAGTCTTGTATGCAGATGATCCCACTCGGACAGATGTGCGAGTCCTTAAGTGAGATATACTGAGTGTTACCTGCCAGGATGATGGATGTCACAACTGGAGTGAGCTCCCTGGCAAGAGCAAGGCCCAGCACGCCTCCCACCGACCGCGTCAGGCCCAGCTTGGCAAACTCCCGCACAAACTGTGTTGCGAAAGCCCCGCAGCTTCAGCACACACAGTAGGATTGCATTTGCATCACGCTACATTACTTGAGATTGATTCTGTGTAGATCAGAGCAATGCAGCGCAGGAGGCAGCACCTGGATGGTGAAAACCATGCCGACAAAGCCGGCAGTCAGCAGAGATACACCCATCGACCGCGGGCCGACAAGCTTCAGCTGCTCAATTGTATTGCGTACATGTATCTTTCCTGCAAGGACATGCAGGAGCCTGTGAGCCATTATTAGAGTATAAAGCGTGAGGGTTGATGATGTGCTTTTGTGAGCAGAAAGCTTGCGATGCGGGTGGTCCTTACCTCTCAAGATCCTAGTCGCCACCTGGCCTGCCATAACGCATGCAGCTATGCTTCGCCAAAGCCATTGCGGGGGCTTTGCCAGCTGCAGCCACTTTCGCAGGACTGCAGTTGCGACACACAACTCAGGTCTCACGCAAACACTAGGCTGTTGGATGTGATCCTAACTGTAGCTTTGAAGCATGACAATCACCTGCTTTGATTTCGGCAAACCAATCAGGGCTGGAGCGTGCAGTGTCGCTTTCAAGAGCAGGTATTGGTCTGATGTGCACAGAGACATCCCTTACTGCATGCCCGCTCCTTTGTGCTTTGTGAGGAGCTCCAGAAAATGTGCCTCGTTCCCCACTGGCAGATCCACTCAGGCTCAGCAATTCTCTGTGGCTGTAATCGTGTATCTGTCTTCTTGAGTGTACTGGCCCAG
This sequence comes from Coccomyxa subellipsoidea C-169, assembly GCF_000258705.1. NCBI lineage: Eukaryota > Viridiplantae > Chlorophyta > Trebouxiophyceae > Coccomyxaceae > Coccomyxa > Coccomyxa subellipsoidea. The sequence continues at coordinate 768,732 of NW_005178027.1, forward strand.
ACTCAAGGCACGTTATTTGCCGCCCCTTTATTCTGCAGCTTTGCCTCGAGAAAATAGAGGACTTCAGTGAAGCAGGCCTTGGCACTCCATCCTCCAAAACACAGCGGCGGGAACAACTCGCTACTGAAGATAAACGTGATGTGTGTAATACATCCATGTCAGAAGGTTGAGGACCGGCTCGCCGGTACAAGGGTCAAATGAGATTCCAAATTTTGTTTTGCCCACTTACAAATCAAGACAGCCAAATAACCCGCAGCATTGCCCATGAAAGGAAGACATAGTAGTAGGATTCCTTGGTGATCAAGATGAACAAGTACAGGTGGGTTCTTCAGACACAATTGCGCGGGCTTTATCTCGGCATCTGCGGTACATCGATCTCGCGAAAGCTTCACTAAAAGCTTCGATTAAGGTCCCCATCTGATCCATGCATTGCTGACATCAACATGCCACCGAGTGTCCTAATCGGGACTCACCCTTGCCACCGCTATAAACTTCCTCGGCGCTTCCCCGTCGTGCTGGACGCAGATAGAGGCTGCAGTCGTCCATATACGTCGATTGTTAGGTGAAAAATTTCTTCACTATGACATAGCCGGCTGCAGGCACGCGGGCGCTGCGTCCAATGCCGTTTCAGCAAGGTGTGTTTGGCCCTCCTCAATTGAAGTGCTGCAGTACCTTGGGAGCTGATCGTCTCCATAATACTGTATAAGGAGTTGTTTGTTGAATTGAACACCAAATGGAACATCGGAGCTACGTTACAGCATCCAGAAATGATCTTCGTCTGCCTGACGTGCCACTTTGCTGCCTCAGGTAGACGGAAGAAAGGCAAGCAAGCCATGCCAAATATATCCGAGGAATACGGAATGAACATAAACGAGCTGGAGGTAGATGTCCTACAGCGGATCTTCTCCATTCTCGACCAAAGCGAGAGGTGAGATTGCTGCAATCCACTCGTGAGCATACACCAACAAGTCGTCAGATCCGGGTGGATCTAATATATTCAGGGGGAGGCCCTTTCTACCACATGATTTGCAGCCTAGTATCCTCAGCTGCGCTTGTACAGCATCATGTTCGCGTGGCGCATACTGGCAAAGCAAAATATTTGCCTGAGAAAGAACCCCCTCTAGTGATCTTCTTGTGATGGTACAATGCAGATTACTGACGATGCACGATCACCTGCAGGCTGCAGGTAGTGCCTCTCGTGTGCAGAGCATGGAATGCTGCGGCATGCGCCCCGAGCCTCATGTGGGAAAGGGTAAAGGTCACGGATGTCACATCCAGTGACGGCAAGGCCAGGGAGGGCGGCATTGACTGCAGGCGGCTCACACACTGGCTCCGGCGGCGTTCCTGCTGTGTCCATTCCCTCTTTGTCACCGTCGCCTCGGAGGGGCCTGCACCTCTGGACAGGTAGTCACAGACCTCTTGCGCCGGTTGACAAGGACCAAGGGCTGAGATGAGATCTGCCCAGGAACTCCCAATGGTCGACCCAGCAAGGCAGAGTGCATTTTTAATTGCTATCTGCACTCATGCATATGTCTGTCGGCAGCACATGACAGCATCCTTTGTACTCACGCGCCTTGTTGGGGTGCTTGGTACGCAGGTTGCTGCATGCGACACTGCCCGAGCTGCACCTGCTGCGGGAGATGCGCATATTTGCCGTGGGCAGCCTGAGCGGGGCTCAGCTTGCCCTGCTGGCCAATCTGCTGCAACGCTGCACTGGCCTCCGCGAGCTGTCGGTCTCCTTCGCGCCCGAGCCCTCCTTTGTCGCCCAAGACTTGGATCCCTTTGGCGGGTGCGCCTCTTCCCTCGCATGCTCCGTGGCAACTTGTCACGGAAACACCTGGGTATCTTGCATCTTCTGGCAGGAATGCCTTGCCCCATGTACAATGTGTTTCGGCCAGCTTTGAATGCTGTGCATGGTGTTGATGGTTTGTGCAGTGTCAAGAGGTGAAGTGAGAATAAATCGTTTTTGGGTTGCTTTCTGTGAGATGGAATTTTGCTACTGCGCGCAGGTTGAGCAGACTTACGGAATTGGCGTTCGACATGCATGCGTCGCCCAAGCCGGCAGAGGGGACAGGCGCAGCGTTGATGCAGTGGGCGGGAGGATTTCCTGCCGGACTGTGTCGTTTATCGCACCTGACTGAATTGGACATCAGCCTGCGTGCTTTTGAGCGCCCCGCCATAGCTCTGCCCGAGGTCTGCTCCCCACTTTAGCTGTGCTGCTTCTTTAGTAGGCACCAAAATATCTGTGTGGTGGCCGTCATTGGCCGATGTGTGGCTCGCTCAGCTGCAGTCGCTGTTGCCATGGGAGCCAATGGCAAGTTCAGCTTTGTCCAGGAAGGTTGCATGTGGCTTTAAGTATGTAGGCAACAGTGTTTTGTGCAATTCTGCCAAAACAGGGCAAATCCCGATCCTAAGCAATCTGAAGGGGTCTCCTTTTGATTAAGTTTCTTGTCATATTGTTTTTTGTTCTTAGCAAAACAACTACGTGGTACTTTACCCCAGGCAGGTCCTTCACCCTGCCGCCACGTATGACCTTTGCTTCTTCGATACGTTTCTTTGATGCGGGGGCTTCAAGCTGTTTCTGCGACAAGGGGGTTCAACTGGGAGAGAGCGTCCGCCCACCTGCAGACCTTGGCCAGGTCATGCCTGATTATAAACCGGGAGAGCAAAATAGAGCATGCTTCAAACCCCAATAAGAAAGATGAGCTTACTGATGCGAGGTGTGGGTTGCATAGGAGGTCATGGGGCTGACGTCCCTGGAGAAGCTGCGACTGGACTCCTGCGGCGCGCTGGAGCTGCCGGGAAGCTTCGCGCAGCTGCGGGGGCTCGGCAGCGTCAGCCTGCGCCAGTGCCGCCTCGATGCCATGGGCTGCCTCGACCAGCTCCTCTCCATGCCCTCCCTCGAGGTGCCTGACCCTCCTCGCGCCCTTCATATCATTTTCCTGTTCTCTGATGTGCAGTGTTTATATCCAGGTCCAACCAGGCCTGAAGTTGTTCCCGTTGCAGAGGTGCCATAACTTACGGGTCATGACTATCACCTTCTGTGTCACTAAAAATCTGGCTTTCTGCCCTGCCTGGGTGCAAGCGCTGCAAAAATGCAAAAATGCTCACCGAAACTTAGAATGCCACACTTCTGTGGATCCCTCTGTAATTTTCTGAATGGAGACCAATGAATCCATGATCTGTGGGCCCACTTTCCTGCTCCATTGTGTATCATATTTCTCAAGGGTCTCATGCTCAGAGTATGGATCACTCGCCTGCTTCTTGTGCATTTTCGTCTCATGGTTCGTGGTGCTGCACAGGAGGTGCGCATAGAGGACTGCACGAGTGTGGAGCCTGGCATGATGGTGCCCTGGGAGGACACGCTGCGGCTGATGCCGCCTCTGCTGGAGCTCATGGACATGTTCAACATCGTCTGCCGCCGCTCCACCAGCCAAGCCATCGACTCAGACCTCCTCAAAGGTCCATATCTGCTCCATCGTTTGCACTTGCTTTCATACACGCACTGGGCTTTGGGGTGTTCTCAGATCAACTTGTTCAGTCTGTCCCTGTCATGCATTTGGTTAGCGTGGACCATAGAGTCAAATACCTCACCAGCATGACTGCTGGACCAGGTGCATGGCCTCTGGTGGCTTTAGTTGCATATGGGATCGATGCAATTGGGTTGTGTTGACTGGCGTGTGCTTGCGGCAGCTGCCGCACGGCTGCAGCGGATGCTGCTGGCGCGGTGCAACCAGCTGGTGGCGCTGCCGCCGGTGCTGGGCACCTCCTGGCAGTGCAACCCCAGCCGCCTCAGCCTCCGCTACTGCGGCCTCCAGGTGCACCCCCTTCACATTTTGCTGTTATCTTGTTGTCAGCACTCAGCAACGGCGGCGAATGGCAAGGCAGTCCTTTGCATGCTCCCAAGTGTTTCCTTGACTGCGTTTGGATGAAGCACAATCATTACAAGGTATGTCTCTTCAGAATGATCCGAACCTCTATGCTGTGGATGGTGCGTGCCAGCTACGCTGCTGTATGGGTGAAGTCAGGTCGTATTTAGTGACTTCACAATTGATAACTGGGGCGCAGCTGCTTGAAGTTTGCAAAAAACCTCTTTGTCTTGGAATGTAAAATAAGTGAAGCTGTCACCCCACAGCAGCATGCTTATCCAGCAAGATGACGAGCAACGTCTCGTGCATGCTGCGAAGTGCACAACATTCTGACTGGTGGTTCGGCGAGTGCAGAGTCTGCCCAAGGGGCGCTATTTGGGGGCGCTGAAGGTGCTGGACCTGGAGGGCAACTGCTTCCGCTGCATTCCCCCGGCCCTGGCAGCCGCCGGGCAGCTGACGCACCTGGATCTGTCCTGCAACCAGGACCTGCAGGTGAGCCTGATAGAGCTGCGTACTGTCGAATGCCATTCCTAGGAATCTTTACACAACCACCCGCCCTTTGTAGGTTTGAGGGGGTTATTGCAAGGATAGAGGACATGTCGCCTGTAAAGAGCTTGTGCAGCAAAGTGGGATCCACTGTATTTGTTTGGTGCCTGGGTGCTGCAAAGCTGTAGAACATCTGCTAACATGCCCATACAAAGACCAGGGAAATACGAGTCGCCTGGCTCGTCCACAAATGCCATGAGCCAACCTAGGATTCATGGGTTTGCGTGTGTCCAGAGATGTGTCTCCCTCCGGCGTTGGCGGATTTACAGTTGTGACAAGGTAAGTAGGAAGAACGGAAGTGGAAGACTGCCCACAAGACCAATGAGCCTCAGGTGGCTCCCAACGGGTCTAGTGTAACAATAATAATAATAATACAGTAATAGTGATATGATGTTGGCAGGTGGGCCCCAAGGACGTGGCCATTCTGGGTGCTCTGCCGCAGCTGCACATCCTGGACCTCAGCAAAGTCAGCGAGCGCCTGCCGCACGAGAGCAGCCCACCACCCCACGAGGTACACCATTTTTACACTGCTGTGCATTAGTTGAGGCTGTGCTTAGTCATGTTGACGTCACAGAGAGGGTGCAGAAAAGTATTTCGCACACTGTTGCTGGCTGCACTGTGCGTAGAGTGTTGAGATTAGCCGAGGCTCTTACAGAGAGCTTCTGTTGCTCTAGATACACTACACAGTTTGCACTGGAGGAAGCCGCGATGGTGCCTTTGAGGGTATCCAGGAGACATGAGGATGCTCAGAACGTTGCTGACATGGGCGTTTAATGGTGCAGGTGTTGCCATTCTGGACGGACAGCTCCCTTCAGCACCTGGCCGAGCTGCTGTGCATGCGCTGCATCAAGGGCGAACGCAATCTGGAGGTGCGCTGCCCTGAAGCTCCTCCTCAACCCAACTCACTCTTGTTGCAAGCCAAGCACAGTGGTCTTCTTTCTAGTACTTCATTGGATAACCTTGGTGGCATTGCACGTACTGAATCCCAAGACTGAGATTATGGTAGTGTATCCGGGTCCCGTAGCCATGGTCATCTTTTCCAGCCTGTCAACTTGTGATGAGCTTTGCATCCTAGAGCCTGCCATCACGACATGGAATGCCTTAGACAAGCCTTGTCTGGCACTGGGGATGCAGCGATTTCAAGGACATTTGGTTATGAGACTTGATGATGTGACAGTGACTCATGCTATGTTAAGCGCGCTCAAGCAACTGAATCCATGAAGTAAGGTGCAAGACATGACATCAGGCGGATGTGCAGGTGGGTGTTCTGCTGCTGGGAGCGCCGTGGCTGTCCAGCTCAGCAGTGGCGCGCGCGTCCGACGGCTCCTGCGATGCCGCGGCGACGTGCGCAGCGTACATAGCGCGCATGCGCGATGCGCTGTCACCCGTGCGCAGAAAGGCGGCGCAGGCGGCAAAGAGCGAGCGCCGGCGGCAGGTCTGGCGCCGCGTCGTGTTCCAACTTTTTGGCGTTGGCCTCGGCGCCATGTTCGAGCGGCTGTCGCGGCGGCTGCGCTGGCATCAGAACCGCTGAGTCAGCGGCGCTGACACAAGCTGCGCATGAATATCCGGGCTCTGGCATCCATGCCTAGGCCTATGGAAGGGCAGTGTATGGGAGTTGACTGGGGTGGAACTGCCTGATATTGTTTCCGGCAGAAAGTTTAACGTGTGCCAATATGCCACCGATGTATCATGCTCTGCAAACGCGACATGAAGGAAATTGCGAAAGCTGTGCTGTCAGTGGCTCGCGTGTAGATTCAGGCGCTGGAATTAGAGAGCTTGAGTATTATTGTGTATCCGTTAATACGGTAGGAGTGGCATCTGGATGCATGGGGGTCTCGATGAGTTTGATTGGGAAACGTCTCGTGAAATAGTTTACACAGATCGGACTTGCCAGTCACAATTGCTTCCATCCTACAGAGGATGCATCGAGGTGTACATCCCTTACATCCACTCTCCGGAGATCCATCAGCTAAGCCTTGTACTTAATTCAATAGATTCTTTCTTCTCGGCACCTCTTTCAAGTCATGAAGTGCACCTTCATCCGGTATACCACTACGTAAGCTGATGAATAAAGAATGCTTGGCACTGGTGGGGCTTGCAGCGCAGAAATGGCGCAGGCCTTGGCGAAAACGATGCGGTCCCTTTCCGCCAACAAGTGCACAAATAATAATAGTAGGAGCTGCAGAACAGCAGATGGGACACTTTCCAAAAACAGATCCATTGTCTGTACCCCCCTCATGGGCGCCAAAGGCCAAGGAACCCAGCATATATTTGCAAATCGTACTCGACAAGTGCAAGCCATGCTACCAACAAAACCCATCATCTGTGTTGTTCAGATCTTTTATAGCTCATATAGCAACGCTCACGAAGGTTAAGACAATCTCGACACAGCGTACCACACTCTACCTATCAACTTGGATTCTACACTCCTGCTCTACATCTTTGTAGGTCAACGAATGCTCCACCAGGAGCCCTATCAGCCGCCCTTCAGCCCCAGAGCAAACAAAATGTCCCCTAGAGCCTACGCCAAAGTTCAGCAACGCACATCTCCACAGCACAATCTCCCACGCTGGAGGACGCCTTTCGGCACACTCTGCTTTCGCCTACTCAGGCCAAGGAGATACTTCCCTGCACAGAAACAAGCGGTGCTACCACCAGGGACACAGGAGACTCCTAGCGCAACTGACAGCCCAGCCAACATCCGCAGTTTGGACTGTGTCCAACCGGCACTCTAGCCCGATGCTGTCAGTGCTGCTTCCAGTAGTGCTGCAGTAGCGCAGCAGTCAGGCTGCTGTTGAAAGCCCCTGCAGTGCGTTGAAGTACAGCACTCATGCTGCGGTTAAGGGGCACTGCAGTGCTGCTATAGTGCACCAGTCAGGCTACTGTTGCAAGCTACTACAGTGCTGCTCTGGTGCACCAGTCAGGCCAAGATTCGATGCAAGTACTGCTCAGGGCTGCAGGTCGCCGACATCGCAGACCTCGCCGAGCTGGCAGCCGTCGTCCGGGACATGGAAGAGCTCCCCCGCGGACATGGGGCGCAGCTCGGCTTCGGCCTGCGCGCGCTCGGCGGAGGAGCCGGCCGCGACGCTGTTGCGCCAGCGCCGGTAGCGGACTCCGAGCTTGTCGTAGGCCACCGGGTTGGCCCACACGTCCGCGCCGCGCAGCATGCGGTCCTGCTGCCCCGCCACCAGCACCAGGTCCTCCCCCATCACCTGCGCAGGACAAGTGCGCACATGTGATCAGTCAACGGTTGTGATCTGTAACCATGACTTCATGGACGCATAGACTACGACTAAATGAGTTCATTGGCAGTCAGCCTGCCCCACATGCGGCTGCACAGGCTTTCGCCACGTCACCAGCCTTCAACTCTTGTATGATATATGTGATTTGATTCCCAGACACCCAGTTGACAAAGCACGGCTGGTCTATGCGCCTCTCACGACTGTGCACCATCTGGAGCAGTGGAGTGAGAGGGGCGGCAGAGCACCTGCTTAGCAATGTGAGCCCAGAAGGCCTGGATGCCGGGGACGGCCTTGGTCCACTGCAGGAAGTCCATGGACATGCGGTAGAGCAGCCGCGTGCGCCCGGGGCCGGCCGGCAGGCACACGTGCAGCTGGTGCAGGTGGTTCTTGCAACTCGCCGCGCGCGCCCCCCGCTCTATCTTCCCTGGCTGCGCTAGTCCTGCCGCATGCACCAGACCACGCTAAAGCACATGCTTGCACACACTTATATGCCTTGCACAAGGCCTCCACAGCAGCAGTAGCCATGAGGAGCAGGCTCAGAAAGCATACACCAATCCTGAAACAGTGCAGCATAGCACATGCAAAAAGATGTACGACCAGGTGTCCTATGAAGAACCTCGACACATGCTGACAGGAGTCAGCTCTGAAGATGCAAATATCAGCGGGTCCTCGGTACTAGACAAAAAATGGCTTCTCTACCGAGCAGGGGACTGCAGACGCACCGATGGTGGAGAGGACCATGCAGGGGGGCTCAAAGGCCATGTCGATGGGATAGGGCTCCCAGTTGCCGCCCAGCATGCGCGCCGCGTTAAACTTCACCACGTCCGGCACAGGCCACCCCTTGGCGAACGTGCTCGTGTGCGTGAACGGCGCATGCGCCAGATCCAACAGGTTCTCCAGCAGCAGGCCGTGCTCCACTGGAACCTCCAGTATCAGCTCCGCATGCACCTGCATGAGAACTCAGTACGATTACTAATCTGATGACTGGGAGATTACTTAGCTGACGACTGGATGCTTCTCCTTTACTTGCTGGCAATATAGCGCCATTGATAATCGGCTTGGTGCATGGAGTAGTGCAGTCTTTGAGCTCAGAGTTCCTCTTCGAGCTCTTTGAAAGTGCACAATGTCCTGCTGTGATGCCTCTTCGAGCTCTTTGAAAGTGCACAATGTCCTGCTGTGATGGGGGGTTGTTGCAAGGGATTTGCCAGGTTTTAAACATCGATACAACCCCAAAGGTGCCGATGCCCAGGAATGACATAAAAGGCCGACAGGGCAAGAGTCATGCAGGCAAGAAAGGGAGGAGTAAAAAGGTGGGGTGACTCACGGTGAAGCCATCAGGGGGCCGCGTAACGTGCTGGGGGACGTTGTGCTCCGGCACGGAGCGGCCGGGCCAGACCCACACAAAGCCCTCGGACTCGGACACGGGCAGCGTGGACACGGTGATGCCCTTGCAGAAAGCGGTGGAGGGCATCTTGGTGCAGTTGCCGCTGCCGTCGTACTGCCAGCCGTGGTACGGGCACTGAATGCACCCATCCACCACCGACCCCTGCGTGCCACAACAGCGCCTTTCAATGCCCAGACGTCCAGCTTTGCATGTCACCTAGCCTTGCTGTTTTGCGCTAGCTCCGAGCACTGCTACTTCTCGTTGCACGCTCCTGAGTTCCACAAATTGCACAAATTAAGGAGTGCTCACCAGGGAAAGTGGGCAGGCGCGGTGCGCGCAGGCGTCCTTGACGCAGGAAGGCAGCCCCTGGGCGTCCCTGAACAGCACCCACGGCTTCCCAAACAGCTCCATTGTCACCATGGCCCCATCCTTCAGCTGCGAGCTGAACGCCACCGGATACCAGAAGTCCTGCAGCTGCTCCGGCAGGTCCAAGTCTGACTGCAGCTGCTTGTTCCTGCCCGAAGACCGTTCAAGTTTTCAGACAGCCACGCATTAGTTCAATCGAAAGCTCCCTGAGCATCAATCCAAGCTGTGAGGAGCTACATTGCAACAGTGAAGAACCGCTGCCAGGGCTAGCAGGGGCGCGCAAGGAGTTGTGATAGGAAAAAACACAGGGTTTGAGGGCATGCCTTTGTTTGTCTGGCGGTCGTGGTCTCTGCTGCTGGGCTTCATGCCGCTGCCGGACGCCCACAGCGCCTTCTGCTTCGTCGTCTCTCTGCCGCTGGAGCTGCTGCACGCTGCTGAGTTGCTGCACTGCAGATGCTGCGCTCTGCTGCGAGGCCGAGGCAGACTCCTCAGATGCGGAGGCTCCTGCTCCCGAGCGTGCTGACTGCTTCGCCGCTGATTTGCTGAGGACCTCGGTGAAGCCGTGCGCTGCCATCTCCAGCCTCGTCAGCTCCTCGATGGTGCTCTCAAGCTGCTCCTCAGAACAGTGCACCTGCGTCATTGCGGTGCGTGTTGGCAACCTAAGAACAGCTATCTCTGGTGTCTGTGGTATACATTAGTTCCATCAGCACGTGCAGTGCTAGCACTCCACAAAGAGCTGTACCTCGCGGTGTGCCCGCTCCAGCTCGCTTTGGAGTGCATATATCCTTCCCTCTAGATCCTCCTGCATCCTCTCGCCAGCGATGGGGTTCAGAGCTGCCACTACCTGCATTGTTCAGACAGGTGGTCAGCACATTCTTCCTCCTCGTACTATGCCTCCGATCAGTCTTCATGCAAACGGTAGAGCATGAACGAAACTAACAATGTATAAATGAGTCCGGGTGCTTCTGCAAAGCGTCTGGCATATCACAACAGAGACATACCTGATCATGGACTTCTTTCACCTCCTGTAGGGGTGTGAGCAGATCCAACCCAGTCTTCGCTTGCAGGAAGCGCAGGTCATCCGTCAACACATCCAAGGGCGTGTTTAGCGTGCTCTGTTGCTCCAATATCTGAGGCTCTTGGCTAAACTTGTGCGCGCTCGTGCCCCTTGTGCCTGTTCGCATTGGGGGGGCAACTGGAGCCTGCTGGCTGACTGCGGCCAATCCACATCCTCTGCCTTGCTTACCTGCCCGTGAGAGACCAGGCAGAGCCTGTGTGAATTGGGCCGAGCTTCCAATCATCATGCACGCACCCTGCTCACCCCGGTCACATCCTCTGCGCTGGGCCCACCCCGGATGAGCGTCTCGTCAAAGGGGGACAGCACAAGAACCTGGCTATCCAATGGCAGCAGGAGGAGCGTGGAGGGGATGGGAGATGGGTGTGTGAGGCACAAGCGTCCTCCTTCGGGTCAATTGAGATCTGGCTCCGGCCAATCAGATGCAAGGATCGATGTTGATGTGGCGCCTGGGCCGCAGTTCCAATATCTGGGGGATCAGACGGGCGTGGCTAGCGTCTCAGAGCATGCAAGAGAACATGCATACGACTTTCCTGCAGATTTGTTGAGAAGATGATAAGATTAGCATGAGGAGGCTCCTCTCCCGTACGGTAAGCTCCGGAACCGGCGCTGCAGCTGGCGCTCGTGCATGCATTTGATGCACCCAGTCACCATCACGGTGATGGTTGATGGATCTGCCCTTGCGTGTACTTTAATGCCATTGGAAATCCCATGGCTTTCTCCTGGTGGGGCCTGGGTCCTTCGGGATCCGGCTCCTCGACAATCATGGCAACATACATAATGGCTGGGCAAGGTGCTTCGATAGAGGCGGCCCTTTTACAGTTAACGGCATCACCATAAACCACTGATCAACTGGGTCGGGCTTCAGCAGCCAGGCAACATCACAGAGAATTCAATGAAAGGACGTAATCAGACGAAATAATCGCCGGGCACAAAGCGACGCTTCAACAGAGGCGGCCCTGACAGCAACAATGTGGGTATACAAAAGTGGAGCAGACAGAGGCCAGGCGATAGCGGCTGGGAAGCATAATAATAAATTGATGTTAATGACGCAGTAGTAAAAATATCTAGGACGGCCAAGCTTTGGTTGGGGCGGAAGAGGCAACAGCCGCCAGCCGCCATTACCAGTAAAAGAAGGATGCGACGGCTGTTTGCATCATTGTCTGACGCGAAGAATCGACCGCAGTAATAGAAATGGCCATGAGACCTTTTACAGAACAAGCAGATTTTGCAGTGTTGCGTTCTTGTGTGTGCCCTGCAAAACCCAGGCAGGATGTTCTGGGTCCTGGTCCAAACCTAGGACAAAGCGCGTACAAGCTGTATTGGGGCTTTGAGGAGATTTCAGTCTAACCTCCTGCAGTTTTCACCTGATTGCAGCTCCTTGAACACCTGCCAGTCCAGGTGTGCCTTTGCAAACCACTCAGCTGTGCTCCTTGTGGGGGTACTTGATCCACAGTACAAGTGCAGGTCTGAGGATCTGTTTGGTGACCTTGCATTGCTGGTTCGGTACGGGTCTACATGCTGCTGTGTAGTAGCTTAGCAATACAGGTGGCGGCAAGCATTGTGGGGCATTGGGTACCCCCCTTGCTTGTTTCACCGAGAAGCGCTGTTATTGCAAGGATTTGGGCAGTCTTTACAATGACAGCAAATGGCTGGACCCACCCGCAGCACGCACAATCTGTTTGGCCTGTGATTTGCGTCCATGTCCTGCCCTTGACTTGTCGCTGGTTTGGACCGACATACATCCACAAGCAGCCTTGCAGTCCTTTTTGGCAGTTGATACTTGTCTGCGTGCTGGGATGCATATTTTCGGGTATTCATGATGTGTGTGCTACTGATGGTTTGAGATATGTGGGACGCTTAATCAGCCCTGTGTGGCTGGAAAAAGTGTAATCTCTCTCTCTCTCTCTCTCTCTTGGAAGAAGTCGAGCATGGTCAACCCTGAGTTGGTTGTCACCAAACTCAGAGGATGACTTTTAATTCTGTCCATAGTTGATACTAGGCGCTCATGACCGACGCGGCTTGGACTCCGAAGCATGCTAGCAACGGTTGCCAACTTGCCAATCAGTTGGACCAGTGGTGCACATCAACAGCTCGGAGAAATCCTGGCACGATAACTTAGCTTTACTAAATTGCAGTGACAGCTGCCACCTCAGTCTGATTTCAAGTTCGGGAGTTAAATCTCAATGTCAGATTTGATTAAGCAGAATTTAGCCATATCAGGCAGGGCGGCAAATTCTGCAGCGCTGACACCAGCATGATGCCTCTCAAGCATGGTGAATGCTGTGAACAAATACTGTGGCCACGTGGAAACTTTCCTTGAAGGCCGGGATGCTCTTAAGGAGATTGTGAAACTATGCCATGTAGAAACATGCCTCCACTCAAGCTTAAGGAATGTTGCTCCCCATGGCATACAGATAAAGACTACAGCATGCGCAGGCCTTGTGAGGACTCACCTCTGCTCCGCTGACAGCAGATGTATCCGCGATGTTCTTAGTTGCAAGAGCGTTGGACTCCTCGGGGGCTGGGTCCGCTGCCAGCCGCGCCGTTCAAATTTGCCCTTCCTCCTATCAATTCAGCCGTACACTATTGGTTGCAACCTGGACATAGTCAGCGTGCAGGTATGTATGCTGCTATGTCACAAAATCTGGAGGATCCACTTGCAAGCCAATGGCCGGCCACTTGGAAATAGAATGCCTTCCAATATGCAGGGCTGACTTGAAACTAATCAAGTGTGCAAAATGTGCCATAGCTGCAGAGGTAAGGGGTCCTCCTCTGGTCTAAAGCTTACCGACAGCACTTAAGCACATGATAATTTCTAGATTCATTTGAGGGACCTTGCAAAGCATTTATACCGATCTTGTCGCGACTGCGAAGCACAAAGAGCGATAGCACGTATCATCAACCTTCCATAGTCCCAAGCACAGGCATGAATGTATCTTCGGAAGCTTTCCAAGATACTTCTACGTTCACACGTGTAGAAAATATCTGCATCCTGTCCTCTCACACACCGAAACTTTTGGAGGTTTCTCCGTTTTAATTCTGTTCCTTAGCACAAACGATCACGACAGCGTGGAGGCTGCCAGAGTCTCCCAGACTTTCCCGGTGCTCCTCTACTTGAACTAATCGATTGAATGGAGCATTGATCCGAAGACGATCCACATAAGAAGATTGGTGCGGGAAAGCAGTCCTTGGGATCTCCGAACACTGTTGGATTGCACACGTGAGAGTGAGGTCATCAAGTTTGATGCTCTTCACCCGGCCCAGAGGGCACAAGGATCTCAGGCTGTTCGAATGAGAAGGGTACTGAATGACTGTAGATGAGACATTGTGCAAGACATCAAGGGGATGCCTAAATCTGTGAGATCGAAAAACACAGATCTTGGATCAGATGCCCTCACAATCAGTGCACCAGACCTTGGGCAGCGCCAATTTCTCTGGTCATTCGTTTCAACCGCGTTCAAAACATTTTAGACTGCACTGGATCAGTCACGCATTCAGGCAACTAACTCTGTGCCAAGCGTCGTCGCTCTCGGTGCCATCTCATCCGCGAGAGGTATCTGCCTCGTATTTGCCTTCCTTTCAACGGTCAAAACCTCATGCTTTCCATGCGTCATGAACTCTGCACATGACACAGCTCAACAAGATTGGTCATTTCCTTACTGTGCAGGTTGCTGAATGGGCAAGGCAGCGCTTCTATGAGGAGACCGCCAAGCCTGATGAGCACATCACACTGGCCAAGGCATGCATGCTCATTGCTCTGGAGGATGAAGCCGCGGCAGTTGTGGATGAGCAGGAGAGCAGAGCGAGGACGTCCAGAATAGTGGACAACTTTGTAGGCGGGAACATGGGAAATGAGACTCACCTGTACCCTCCACGGTGTGTCCCTGGACCCCATTCTTCCTGCACTCTGTTGCATAGCTCATTCGCACACAAGAGTGTTGCCGAGCCCTGGCAGGTGTTGAAAACGTGATTAGACGGTGTCCTGAACGGAAAGCTTGTCTTTGCACAGGGAGATTGGCAGCGCATCCACTTGGAGCCTAGAGCGATTGGATGCGCTGGCAGCAGAAGCAGCTGCGCTGTTCCGGACTCGCTGCCTCATGGGGCCTGCTCCAGTGAAGCCCAGGGACCCCCCACCGCCACTGGAGCCCAAGCCTCGTAGGAGAAGCACCTCCCTCCATCTCCACCCAGACTCTGCAGCCACCAGGGGAAATGGCCAGGGCACTGCTGACAGCAAGGCCAACGCAAGCAGTGCTGAGAATCAGCAGCAGAGCACGGGGAGAGGAACTGGGTCAGTTCCCAACTCGCCGGTGAGCGAGAGCGGTAGATTGGATGATGGGTCTGTTGGAGCGTCTAGGAGCAGGGTCAATGGCCTCAACAGCAGAAAAGGTCGGAGGCAGAAACAGGGGCGGCAAGGGGGGCCGGGCACGGCGGACACAGCAGAACTGAGCAGTAGCGGGGAGGAGCAGCGGCGCCAGAGCAGGCCGCGGGCGCATGAGCAGCACAGACTCGGGCCGGTGAGGGGGGTGCGCTCGCCGGTGTGCGATTACCCGGTGCAGGCACTGGCGGCCGTGAACGACGTGCTGTTTGAGCGGCATGGCTACCGCCGCATGACCCGGCATGGCGACCCCAGGTGTGCCCTTCCGTACCCAAGAAATTGACACCTGGCCACCCAACGCTAGCGTCTATGCCACGGTCCAGTGATTGCCTTCCTGCTTTGGCCTTGGATTCAGAAGTATCTCGAATACAACATTAGGGCATTGCAGATCATATTGTAGGCCCATGTTGGACACTTTTCAAGCCAGACGGGCTGCCACAGAGCAGAGAATCGAGCCCAGGAAGTGTGCGCATGCACTCCTGCAAATTTGCACAGAAAGAGGGTGCAGCCTTGTAACATGTACAGTTCTGATGCGATGCTGAGTTCATAGCATACAACGCACAGGGACAGCCAGCTGAGCACGGTGCTGGAGAGGGGCACGGGGGGCTCTGCAGCGCTGGCAATCCTGTACATGGAGGTGTGCGAGCGAATAGGCCTGCGCATGGCCGCGCGGCCGCTGGAGGGGGGCCGTTACTTTGTGCTGTGGCCCACCGACGCCCCCCTGCGCAGCTGCGGCCAGCGCTTCGTCGTCGACGCCTACAGCAAGGGCGCCCTCTTTCTCCTGGACGAGGTGCGCGTTGTTTTTCCCCCTGTAGTAGTATTTTAAGAATTATATATAGTAATTTTAGTAGAGCCAGACAGCAGAGTCAGGACATGCCTTGATATCTGCCCCATAAGCCTGGCATGCTGTCCTGCACCTCGTCACGCACATTCGTTCAGTCTAAGCAACAGGGTGTCCCCAGCATTGGAGGACTTATTACCGATGGCCATCTTACCGTGTAGTACTGGCGCGGTGAGGACACTAGATGGAGGACTTGTGTCCCACGCTTGACCTTGGCGGGAGTTGGCTTGATCAAAGGACTCGGTTAAGAGTCAAGGACTGAGAGAAGACTTTTTTACAACATGCTGACGTAAGCTTCCTGCACGCACATGCGCAGATCTGCCAGGTGTTTGAGCATGAGGGGCCCAGCGACGAGCTGCTGACCAACCCGGCGACCAAGAGGGAGATCCTGGCAGCGCTGCTGGCCACGCTGAGAGACACCCACTGGGCCGCCGCGGTCGGCTGCCAGCCGGAGCCGGGCCTCATGGTGCCTGTGTCCCTGTCCACCGCCCTGGGCAGCACCGGCACCATTGCACAGATCACTGGTGCGCGCCCGCTTGCTGATGTGTCCGCCCGGGAGTTGAGTGAGCACTGGTATTGAGGTACTGTAGGACTCTTGCAGGGGTAAAATTGTGCCATTGGCAGCGCATGTGAATCAATTTTTGCATGGTATACTCAATGCGCCTCTTGTGACCGCTGGCAAAATCAGGGCCGGCATGCATTGTGTGTCAGTGAACTATGTGAAGCGTATTGGGAATCGTCGTCACAGCTAAGTGCATATTTGAGAAGCGCACTTCTTAAGCTGCCAGCCTTGCCAGGTAGACCTCTGGAAGACACTCATCTGTGGTGACTCTCGCTCACAAAGTGCTGTTGCTGTGCCCAGGCATGAACATGGAGCGAGCCATTGCTGCTGCAGAGCGCAGGGCCTACCTGCTGCCAGGATGCAGGTGCTCATTGACTTTGCCAGCACCATCCCTACCTTGCCATTCTGCCTGCCAGCGCCCCTTCTCTGCTGTTTGTGTGACAGCTCGAATCCGAAGTGCCCCTGAGATCTGAGACAAATTCTGTTCCAGCAATCTTTCACTGTGCAAGTCTTCCGGGCTGGACAAGTCCATGTGCTCGGACAGGAGCACCCAGTTGGAGCTATGCCTCCTGTATTATTTTGCTGGACACCACAATGATGCATGGGAGGAGCTGAAGATGATGCAAGGAGACCACACTGCTCCAGCGGCAGCTCATCAAGAGGCCCTCTTGCTGCTCTTCATGCAGAAGCTGAACCTGTGCAGAAGCATGGAGAGCACTGATGCCTGACAGAGTACTGTCTATCAATTATTTCACCTTCAGATTGCTCTGTATACCTATCCAGCAGCAATGGCGTTCTCCTGTAGTGCCTTCTCATACATGTATGATTGGGAACGATCCGGACAATCTTGCACGTGTCACTGGCTGGGGATTTCCAGCAGCCCTGTTCAGTGCTTCTGATATGCAATGCGCTCAATAAGCTAGATGTAGACAAATTTAAGTGTTGCGAGTTGCCTCGTATACTTCTCGGAAAAACTGATGCACAATGCTGGTTGGTGATGGTCACGTGTATACGGGCACATGCCCTTCGTGAGGCCTGAGTATATACTTTAATATATGTGAGATATTTTATAATAGAGGATGAAAGAACTTGCGATTGTCTTTATGAGTGTGATGAATTTGCACCTGCCACCAATTCACATTACAATGTGCGCACTTCATGAAGATGATCATGAATGAAGGGTGAGCTGAGAATGCGAGCAAACCACAACGGTAACCACCCAAAACAGTTCTTAAACAATCTCATGGCCATGAATTTTACCTACAACTTAAACACCTCTAGCCTGCAACTTCATGGATTTAGCTGAGCTGGTGTCTTGAGAACTTGATGAACACACCATCCCCCGCATTGTGAACTACCACAGTACTTAACTGTGCACACATTTACAACCCTCATCACTTTGCAACCAACCTCAAACTTTGAAAGCACAATGTGTGCACTTTAAAATTTGCAAACAATAGCACGATGGATTTATTTCCAACCTGGCCGGTGCATGCCGCGTTCATCAACACGAGTGCTTCAAATGCTTGCCAAGCAGTCCCAAAACAATAATTAATCTGAGGATAAAAGCGCCAACTAGCTCCCTAATGTGGCTATGCCGCCCATCGGATGAAGGCACCCCCAAGACTTGAAATGTCCCAAGAGTGGGATATCACTAACCTTGCTGCTGGCTCTCAGATCCTGACAAGGAGCATTACTGCTGCAGGATACCTGGGCAGGAGTTATCAAGGACATGCTGAATGCTAGCAATAGCTGCTGCTCTGAGTGATCATAATGCCAGCTGTCCTGGATTGTGCTACTTCTGCAAAGGGCAAGTCCAGGTGCTCAGCCCCTTGTCAAGATTGACAACACTTGTGTACTTAGCATCCTGGAGAGCCTTTGTTGCCAGAGCGCCACGCCTCCCCATCTGGCAAGAGACAACAATATCTGCGTGGGGATCGGGCAGTGCAGCTGTGGCCTTCTCCAAGAACTCCGGGTTCAGCTGCGTTCACAAGCAGCAAAGTTGTCTCAGTATCCATCAGGATGCATGATCGCTAAAGTGCATGGATCCTCGGAGAATAGGAAAGCAGGTAGGTGAAGGTTTAGTTTGGCGCTGAACAGAATTAACGCTGTATGGATGCTCACTGAAGGTGCCATCAAAATCATTAGAGGACCCTTCACGTTCTGCTGCACAATATGAGGCCAATTTTAGGGCATGACATCAGTGATGCAGGCCACGTGCTCACCTCCTTACTGCCATCCTCCTTGAAGAACAGGTATGGAACATTGACGGATCCCGCGACGTGACCCTTTTCATACTCTTCAACAGTGCGAACGTCCAAGAACGCAAACTTTTTGACTTCCACGAGCTCCTTTGCTTTCGCGGCATCCACGGAGGGCACCTCCGGTACGTTGGCGAGCGGATCAGCCATTATCTCCAAGTACTAGAGTATAAACACACGAATATTGATTTAGGGAAGCAATTCTGATTCTTCTTTTCGCGGGGACTGACCCAGGATATACGTACGGAAAACAAGGCACGTGTCGGCATGATGCAGGAGCATGCTGGCGTGCCTGACTGGGCAGGCTTACCCCTTCCTTCGGCACAACTCGGAAGCAAATGACTCGCACAAGCAAAGGCAAACAATCCTTGGAAGTATTGTGATCAGAAAACAAATCGATAATTCATTGTAAGATCTCTACTATAGAAACCTAAATGGTCTGAGGTGAAAAGTGTCTCTTCCACACTACTTCAGTCCACCAGGTATTGGCACCATGTCTCAGCGGGTAGCCTTCAGCAGGTGTACTACTGATACCTTAGTAAGCATCCCGCGATGTCCCCACCGTCTTCCAAATGCTGCGCTTGTGGGACACAACAGACCATCAAAACCCTCCATCAATACACCCTGCAGACCTGGCATCGACAGCATTATGTGCAGAGCAAGTGCGAACAGCACGACAGATGAAGAAGCATTGACGAGTCGCATGGAGCTCGACCCCGTCATGGAGGGGGAGTACTGCAGTGGGTTTCCTCGATCAAAGGATTAGGGCTTCTCTCTGTTGGGAGAGCTGAAAGCTGTCCATGCGAAGTCTCACCTAAAAGTAACAATGGAAGTATTGCAATCAATTGTGATGTCCTTGGACGTGATCTTAATGTTCCTTTTCTTGTGGGTTTATGCTTGCTTTTGGTGCCTCCTTTTCACACATACACCTTGACGTGCGCAGTGCCTGGAGAGATTGAGATCGACAATGAAGGGGACTTCACCAAGCTCACCATTGAGGTGAGGTCCATTATTCATGCTCTGTATGTGTGATTTTGCAAGAAATCCTATAAGTTGAAGACTTTCTAACTTTACTTGCACGACTCAGGTCAAGGACTACCCAGGTCTTTTGCGAGTCATCACCTGGGTACTGAATGGCTTGGATCTTCTTGTGGAGACTGCAAAGTGCGCACGCTAGCAACCCCGACTTGCTCATTGACACTGTGTTTCCCCATGTGTGAACGGGAGCGACACCACTGCCTGACAACTGCCTGTTCTTTCCATATTTATGTCTGCTTGTGTGCAGGCTGACTACAGACGACGAGGGCATGGCGAAGAACGTCTTTTGGATCACAGACAGGCGCGGCAACAAGCTCAGCAATTTCCATGCGCGCATGCTGCAGGAGAGGGTGGGCGACTTCGTTGTGTACTGCACGCCAGACTCCAAGGTGCTGCTGACATGTACCTGCTGTCAACGAGATGCGCACAACCTGTTGTAATAATTCGTCACCTACAATTAGCTCATCGTCACCTTTCACGCGTGGCTTGTGGGATCATTGTCCCATTATTTGAAAGAGCATCTGGCAAGGGCTGTTGTGAGCCTGTGGCAAGATATGCGGCAAGGATAAACCTGTGGATGTGGCAAAGAATGTGGCAAGGACTTGAACCGTGCAAGTGACGAGGCCGAAGAGGCAGATGAGGGTATGGCACAGAAGGAGAAGGGATAGTGAAGCAAGCTGGCTAGAGACAGCAGGTCTCCACCTTGCAAAAGTAGTGCAAGGGAAGTCACTGCTGTGTGGTTGTGGGGAGCAGACGCTGTCATCGCACAGATTTGAGAGCGGCGCAATTGTGGTGGACAACGAGGAGGATGAGAAGTTCACAGTGGTGAGCATTGCGGAGGGCAAGGAGCGAGTCAGCGCCCTGCTGGACGTCGCGTCAGCCATGACCGGCATCGGTGTCATCATCCACGAAGCCATTATCCAGGCAAGCACTGCTCTTCACCCATGCAGATAGACCCCCCACATTCCTGCCTCTGTTTGAGATCATTTCCGATTGTCATTTGCCAGGGGGATGAGGGGCAAGCTTCCACATGTCTGGTATGAGGTGTAACTGTTGGCATCCAGTGAGCAGTGAAAGCATGCGTAGGGGTTGTTGCTCGTTAGCCAGCTGCAGTGCCAAAGGAAGTTACCCTTGGATCTTCAGGGTGGTGAAAGCAGGGCCAATTCCTGCTGGTAAATTTGTTGCGATTGTGTTGGGTGAAGTCTGCTGCCTCACACTTTTGTGGTGGTGACTACTGTGGGTTATTCAACTGGCTCAACTGGCCCAGAAAGAATACTTTTGGCCTGTAAGAGCGCTGAAAGCTAGGAATTTTGGCCAAAAGGCTGCTGCCTGACTTTTTTATGGGGGGAACTGTGGCGGCAGGGCGACAAGAAGCAGGCGGAGCAGCTGCTGGGCAATGGGCGCACGAGCGGAGTGACGTTCAAATTCTGGGTGAGCGACAAGCAGAAGAAGAAGCTCGACTATGCGCGCGCGACCGCGCTGCTCTTCACTCTCAACCTCGTGTTTGGCAACAGCAGCGATGCGCGCCTGCGGACCCCCATGCCCCAACATGCTGTCGCCTGATTCTTGAATTCTAAATTTGAATCTGAAAGGTTAGTTAGGCTATATGCAGTTCTGTGTCTTGGCTGCGAGAGGGGAATGGGAACATTTTCCTTTAGCTGCTGTGTGCGGCTCGTTGTCCAGGTTGATGATAGGAGATCTCTAGAGTTTGCTCTGATGGATAATTTTATGGTAAATCTAGTCACATCTGTCCTGCACTCGTTGAAAACTCTGCTGTATGGCCAGGCCAATAGGACTGGCTTTTCTGACCTCTTCAAAATTTGAACCAAGTTAGTCTTTAGCCTGTGGAGGCAGTAATTAAGTATCTGACCCTAAGACCGCAACCAGGCACAACATTCTGTAAATACTCAGCTCCAATGCAAGCGTCATGGCATGCCGACAATCCACAAGCCCCTCCTCTACTGATTCAAGTAAAGAAAATATTGACCAAATGACTAGTCCTGGCCACCATATGCATAGGCATCACCATCAATCAGGAGTCCCCAAACAAACACCAGTGAAGCAGCACATACAAAGGAGCAGGGTGACCAATTGACAGGCACACATCAATGGCCTGAATCACACTCCTGATTACGCTTCAGGGAGGACAGCAGCAGGCTTTGCTGGCAGAGGGCCGCTCCGCATCTTCAATTTCCTGCACCACGCATGCTTTTACATGAGTTCCTTAGTAAATGCACAGATGCAACCCACCCCGGCAAAATGTCTCTGAGCACAAAAACACGACACAAGCTGCCAACCACAAGAGGAGGATGCTCAAACAGCTGCTGATGCACGATGTTACGTCGCAAGGAGGCAGTCCTTCCTCTTACTCTCTCGCGCTTGCTAGCTCACTCTGCCACAATGTCTGCATCTCTTTCTCCGACAAGCACCGAGCTGCGCATGTGCGCGCACCTGCCGGTCCAGTCAACGCAGACGCCGTGGCGCTTGAGCAGCTGCTGCTCCCTGATGCCCTGCGGGCTCAGCTGCGCGCCCAACCTCTCAGCCATCAGCCGGCGCACATTCTCCGCGTACAGCCGCGGATCCGCGCGCTCCTCGGCCGAGGGCATGTACGGCGGCAGCACCTCAATGTCTGCCAGGTTTATGAACTGCGTCTGCCCGCGCAAGAAGTGCCAGAAGGAGCTCTGCACACGGCCCCATCCCTGGTGAAAGTGCCTGCGATGACATGCAGGAGGCTGAGTCACTTGTCAGTTGCGCCATTGCCCACGAGGATTGCTTTCCATGATTCCATGCACGATCAGGGCCTTTCAAGCTGATTGGTGTCTAAAAGCTCAAGTGAAAGAGCTCTGCAATGGATGTGAGACAGCAACATGAGGCAGGCAGCAGCTTGGAAGAATGTGAAAATATTAAGCTGGCATTTTAAGAGTTGCCATGAGGAAAAGATACAAGGAAGGCGGCGCACTTTGATCTGTACTTCAGAAGGACAGGGAGCACTGGGCGGCCGCTCACAAAGGCCCCGGACGAGAATTTCAACAGCACATTGTGCTGCTTGCACGTGCCCTCTGGGGCGATAGCAAAGAGCGGGAACCTGCAATCAAAGCTCCTTTTACTGAGCTCTCCCAGACAGGCCTTGTTCAATTTGAAAGTAGGTGCAGATTGGATATCCGGGGCTGCAAGCTTGAGCAGTGACAGTCCTGGGGTCATAACAGTCTGGACTGGCTGAGCGGCAGACCTGGGGTCAGCTGCGCGTTGGTGTATGAGTTCAGTTGTGCTGCCCCTTGAGGCGTGCACCGTCTTTGACTCATCAGATGATCCCCTCCGCTCCACAAAGAGAAAGGAGCACCCCTGCCAGGGACAGTAAACAATGTAATGTCCAGTTCTGTGAGATATGTTGCCAGGTGGGATGAATTCCAGGTTTCTGAAGAGATGTTATGTTATTGAATGTCCTGGTCTATGTCAAGCTCTGACCCTTAGCGGAGAATGCTTTGGCAGACTGTCATCTGTGTCTAGGAGAGGGCATTGAAAGCTCAAAAGCTTGGAAAGAGGCATTTGCTCACCTTTGCGAAAGCGCCAAAGAAGGGGATGTCTGCCACAGAGGCCTTGGCCAGGCCGCAGGGCAGGAAGAAAGCGCCCAACATGATGCCATCGGTATAGGAGACGTGATTGAACACCAGCGTCGCTCGGCAGTCATATGCCTTGGCAACATTCTCATATCCTGCAAGCAGAAAGAGCAAAACCTTTTTCTCGCTTATGTGCTGATTGGGCATTCTCTGCAGCTCACAACATCTGCTGTGGTGCCGCAATACGCTCAGCAAGACAAATTAATGGAGATCAGGTTGGGGGTCCTCTGATTCCGATGGTGCATAGGGTGGTGAAGCCACCCTACCGGTGATGCTTGGCCACAGGTTGAAGCCGATGTGCAGCAGGATGTGCGACCAATACATGAGGAAGAAGCGCACGAAGGCTTTCCTCCAGCCCACAAGGGGCTCATTCACGGTGGTGCCAAGCAGGCACAGGCGAAGCACCACAAAGACAAACGGCATGAAGAGGACCGTCAGGAAGCATCTGAACAGGAACACCGGCATCTGCGCACAATTATTCCATCAGAGTCATGTAATATCTGCATACTGCAGGACTGAATGAAAAGCAAGGGTGGAAACGTGCTCCTTACCATGATGACGAACTTGAACCACTCGTAAGGCGTCATTGGGCTATTGAAATCCAAGAAAGGCGAGTCTTTGATGAGCTCCAGCAGTTGGGTATCGCTGCCTGGCAAGACCTCAGCTGGTGAGGCTGCTGGCTTAGCAGTGGCATCAAATTTGGATAAGCTGACGGGGTCTTTGGCAACATTGGAAACCCCATTCGATCTATCTCCGCCAGCCATGGGACCAGTCCCATCTGGCTTGAGAAGTGCATGTGCATCACTTGCCAACTCCTTTGTTTCACTCGTAGGAGTCATAGTCTCTTTAATTCCAAGAGTTCTTATGTTAGGTGCGCCAATATGATTCCAATCGAACTCGGTTGAGACAACTGCTTGGTAGCTGCTATAGAGATCTTGCTTTTTGCTTCTTCCGGCAATTTTATTTGGAATTACTTTCCATGAAAGCAATACATATCGTCTTTGTTCGGCGTTGGAGAGTTGGCAGAAATGGTTTGAAATTTAAAATGACCCACAATGATCTACAGATCGCCCTACGTCTACATTTTGGAAAGGGGCCGATTTTCTTCGCACAGCACACACATACGGACTTATTCAACCCGAAAAGCAAGTTATATGTGCAATTGCACCTTTCTTCAAGAACCTTTCATTGAAAAATGGGCCTAGGAAGCTTGGTCTAAATGTAGATAATCATATCCTTAAACAGGGTATCAGCTGATAGCTCTTCGACCCCGGAAACCCTGCAAGTGCACCGCTGTTCCATCGTGAAAGTGTGTGTAGACTTGTCCTGCTTATGATCAACATAAGAATGAAGCATATAAGATTGTAGACTGCAAGTGAGCTATCACAGACGACATTGCCTTGCACCTTTGAGAGGGAGCCACTCAGAAGCATCGTGATATTTGGTGAAGAGGTCTGACAATGATTGCGAACATATTCGGGTCTTCTAAATGTCTGGTCAAGTTTTCTGATGGTCACGGACCATGCTCACAGCCTTCTATGGGCCCCAAAGGTCGAGCCTTGCTTCATGACCGTTGCTCTGCCTTTCCAGACCGACCTGGTACGCCCACTTTGATGTTCTTAACAAGAACTGATGGCACGCAACCATATATTTCGGCTTATCGTCTCAGTGCTGCCGAGTCTGTAACATCCTCCCTGGTATTTATACTTCCTTGCCGATGGTGACTTCCAATTTGCCACTTCAGGCCAAAATCTGGGCAGTCACACCGACAGGGTGTTCCCACAATTTCTTGGACGAAGATATGAATTCAATTCATGTCGGTCAGCTTTGGTGTACGCCCAGAGGAGACGGCCAGTCGAGGACGAAGTGGAGCTTGATGACGGGGATTTTGCGAGCGATGGAGAGGCATGCATTGCATTTCGTCTCTTCACATTAAGGAAATTGCACGATGAACTTCAGATTCAAATGCATCATCTCTGCGGTTTTGAAAAGCATTCGTGACCCTGCAGGGGTTCAGTCTGGGTGGCATCCTTGGACAAGCATGGTCAGCGCTTCTGGGCGTGACTGACCGTCTGACAGACATTGTCTACGACTATGTGCCTGATGATGTGTCCCGACCCACAGTGCGTGCGCCTCCTCATGGTGTTCAGCACTGCACTGCTTTTACTTAATGAAATCATCAGCAACTCAGGTGTGTCTGTGCCATCAGGTGAATTTGGCGGTGAAGGCAGGGCTCCTTCTTGTCATCATTGGCTTTGCTCGCAGCATACTAGGGGTGCGGTTCTCCCAGTCATCTATCTCAAACATGCATCTTAGCAACAAACACCAGATTTTGCAAGGGCAGTATTGGCCATGTGCTGGTACTGATTGAGTGCTGCTTGTTTGCAGTTCCTGCTGACGGTGGGCACAGTGGTGCTGGGCCTGTTTGTGGCAAGCCGGGTGCTGGGCATTGAGGCAGGCAGCGGCGCTGCCAGGCCCAAGAGCAAGAAGAAGGGCGAGCGATGGGGCTCGGGTAGGTGCGTTCTGCACTGATGAAATTAACTCCCTCATGGCTTCAGAGCGTGCTTCGCTCTGTTTCTTGGCACACTGCAAAGGTTTTGTCGGAGGCAGCAGTGGTGCTCCACACAGCCTGCTGTTGCATGCAGGTGGAAGTAGGAACCAGAGGCCTCCTCCGCAGCGGCCGCCGAGGCGGCTGCCCTCAGGGGTGGCGAGAGATAGTGATGTGGTGGATGTTTGGTTTGACACAAAAGAATCGCAGACAGAAAGGAGGAGAAGAGGTCCTTGAGAGACTTTTTCGAGAGCGATGGACGCAGGAACAGTGTATTTTAAAGCACACGTTGTGTACCAACACTCGTGCTCTGCACGAGGGATTTTGAGCATGCATGGAATTGCGTGGTGCTATCTTCTCTTCCATATGGGCTTGATCTTGGACTTGCGCGAAATGCTGTTGAGAGTGCCATCATACTGCTTTTGTCTGGAATGTATAATCTGCTTGTTTGGAACTCACTGGAACATCACACTGATCTCCTGCACAATTCTTTTGTTTAGCATTGAAGCGACTGATGAACACTGTCCAGCAAAGGAATTGAGTACATACTCTTAGAAACAGCAGATTATGGTATGTTGGTCAGTGTGCGGCGGGTACTGTATTGCATATGCTAGCTTCAGCCATGGAAAGAATGCAATGATTTGTTCCAAATCTGGTAACATGGATTTTAAAAGTCCAAGGATCACTCGAGGAGTTGATCAACTTGCAAATGACATGCCAGGCACAAAATATCGACGCTCAACAACATGCAAGCAGCTGTTGCTCTGTCTAGTGTACAAACACACTCCTGAGACTCGCACAAATATCACAACTGCCATTGAGGCGAGGCCATGTGCAGCTGCCTAGTGTCCATCCTTGCAGTCTTGTCTGTCTCTTGTGCTGCGGCCTACTTGAAGAGTTTGCGCAGGGACATGTTCGCGTCAGAGTCCTTCTTCATGACCTTGGCAACAGCCATCTCGAAGTCCTCCTGCGAGAGCACTGTTCTGTGAGCGAGCCATTCCTTGTGATCACCCGGCACAGGGCATGGAAAAGCTTACAATGTTGCCACACATGCCGATTACAACGGCCAGATGCACAGGTCAGCTTACCTGTGTCACATGCACCCTCCGCTCGCGCAGCGCAAACATGCCAGCCTCCGTGCAGCACGCCTGTAATTGCAGATACGTGCTCTCATCCATTGCCAGATCCTAGTTTCAACAAATCAGGTGTCAACCCAGATCATGCCTCAGGACCACACAAATAGCCTGTTGCCTAGCTTCAGGCATTGGTTGCCTTGGGTGTCTTGAATTCTGGGTGGTCAAAACAGATAATGCATCAATCCAACACCCATTGCCTGTTACCTATCTTTTGGCGCCGCTTGCCTCAAGTGACGTGGACTTCCCAGGCGGCCAAAAAGAACCAGAAAAGATGCTAAAAAGTGGGCGCTGGCTGGCGTGAGATCATCTGACCTCCCAGCCAGACTGGTGAGCATACAGGCACGGCACGGGATATAACTAAGGATGGTGTGGCGGGAATGGGGCCATCATTAGGCTCATTTGAGTCGAATGATCAAGAAGTGGCGTGCCTTGAGCTCTGCGCCGGAGGCGCCGGTCATTTTGTCGGCGATCTTGCGCAGGTCGATGCCTCGCACGAGGTTCATCTTGCGCGAGTGGATGCGCAGGATGTCGGCGCGCGATGACTCGTTGGGGTTGGGGAACTCGATCTTGCGGTCGATGCGCCCCGGCCGCAGCAGCGCCGGGTCCAGAATGTCGATGCGGTTGGTCGCCATCAGCACCTGCGCCAGGCGCAGTGTTCCAATTCCATTTCAAACATACAGTTCTGAGCTGCAGGTTCTCGCGCCCGTGCGGGTAGCGGCTGAGGGAGCCTGTCAGCCCTGCTCGGCAGTAGGCGCTCCAGCCATGTCATATCAAGCAAAGGCCATCTATTGTTTGTAGTGCAGTCGTGCGACACGCATCAAACAAGAGTTGACGACTCGCTTATTCTCATGTTCAAAAACATCAAGCAGTAGAAGCGATGAAACATTTTCGCTGCCGCTCACCACGGCCAGCAACATCATGGGTTTTATTCTTTAAAGGTCCCAATACAGCAACTTTCCTCTGTTCCAACAGGAGAGATGAGAGGGACCACTGCCGCTCAACATCCAGATGCGCAGCGTGGGTGGAATTCGAATGGCTGGCTCGCAGGAGGATCAGTGAGAGTCATAATGTGCGCTTGCCTTGATCTTGTTGGTGGCCTCGAAGCCGTCCAGCTGGTTGAGCAGCTCGAGCATGGTGCGCTGGACCTCGCTGTCGCCGCCGCCGCCGCCGTTGTCGGTGCGCGCGCTGCCGATGCTGTCCACCTCGTCCATGAAAATGATGCTGGGCGCGTGCTCCCTGCACACATCGCACCACGATCATGCCTTCCCTGTTCATGATGGCACATCATTGGGATGAAGGCGGAGGCTTTGAATTATAGTTCCCTGCTCTGGGAGCCTTTTTGGCGGGTGATGAAAGGGTAGATTTGCCCAGGGGCAATCCATCACGGACTGGCATGTGGCTGCAGGCAGCCTGGCCGGCTCCGCGAAGCGCACTATACGGAAGCAGTCTAGACAATCCCCAATTGAGGCCTTTTTAAAGCCAGGATCACACAGGGAAGGCAGAATCCAGACACGGGAGGGCTCCTGCCTTCCTGTGGGGGGCGGATGAGTTGCGTAATGCACAGGGCTTAGTTGCAACAGCACATGGAGCGTAAGAAGGACGACATCAGGAAGTAAGGATGCGTACCTGGCCATCACGAAGAGTTCGCGGACCATGCGCGAGCCCTCGCCGATGTACTTCTGCACCAGCTCGCTGCCGGACACGCGGATGAAGGTGCAGTCCGTGTGATGCGCCACGGCACGCGCAAGCAGCGTCTTCCCGGTCCCTGGCGGCCCGTACAGGAGCACTCCCTGCAGCATTCCAGCAACCAACATTTCTTCAATTTGATTTGATCTGAGTGCGCAGCCCAACAGGCTGTGGGTATGACTACGACATGGAAAAGAAATTGAGGTGTTGGTGCCCACCTTCGGCTGTGCGACTCCGAGGCTCTCAAACAGCTCAGGGTGCTTGATGGGCAGCTCAATGACCTGCACACATATGCCAGTGTATTCAGTCTGCAGAGCCTTTGCCTCAACACCCAACAATGCACATTGCATCATCAACTTGATGTGATCAAGCTGCTTACAGCAGTGGCTGCAGGGACTGATGGACATGTCCACACCCCTGAATGGTGACAAGATATTATGACTTGAAAACAAAGGAGGAGCAGAGGAAACAAGTCACACCTCCTTGATCTCCTTGATCTGCTGGTCGAGGCCGCCAATCATGTCATAGGTGGAGTCTGGCACCTTCTCCACCTTCATGAGGCTCACCAGTGGGTCCACCTTGGTGGGCAGCAGCAGGTGCAGCGTGTAGCTGTCATTCCTCAGCGCCACTCGTGCTCCAGTCGTCACCTGCATGCCCAAATGACAAGCAGTCAGCAGCAAGTATGAGCATCTTTGGCGACATGCATGAGTATCCGCCATATATCTGCCATCTCACGCTCTGGTGTTTGTGATGAAGGCAATTTTCTGCAACCTGTGCGATACTCTATCCTCACGGCGCAGGCTTGGAAGATTTGGTGCAATCTTCACCACCAAGATGCCTTGTGCCATTTGTGCATACCTGTGTGATATCGATGGACTTGTCCAGATCCACCACGTATTTTCCCTCTGGATGGACCTTCACCAGCACCTTGTTCTTCCCCATCACCTGTGGACAGTGAGCCGGGTAAGCAGCCGTTATGCTTTTCCAGCAGTGGCAGTGACACAGCACAATTGTGTTGCCAAATTTGATGGCGAAATGAAAATACTCGTACCTTGAGCACCTCCCCGACATATGACCCAGGCTCCTGAAGGAGCTGCAGCTCCTCTCTCAAAAGGCGTACTGCATTCAAATATTAAGCCTCAAGACACTTGGAGTGATCGCGACAGTCGGCTTTTATTCCTGAGGCAATCTTGTCACCAGTGTCGCTGTTGGGCAAAGGGGAGAAGTACAAGGGAGACACGATCAAACAGCCACTCTGAAGTCCTACCTTTGGTATTCAGTTCATTCCGTTGTGCTTCAAGCCTACGGAGATTATGCTGCTTGTCGCGTGCCAATATTTCTAACTCCTCTATCTTGGTCTTGTAATAACTCTTCAGGCCATCACCCAAGGCACGCCCCATTTTGTCTTGCGCGCTGGAGAGCTGCACCTGTCTCAAGACTATCTCGCTTACCACTTCCTCTACTTGTTATGATCGCGGCAGGAGGGTCTTTCAGACTCTGTGCGCGTCCTACACTTCACAAGCTCCCCCTGAAACCACTCTTGTCAGCAACACCTTTCACGAGGAGACTTCAGACAAGGTCTTGTACGTGTCGAAGCACGGCAAGATGGAATGTAAATAGA
The DNA here is from genome assembly GCF_000258705.1 of Coccomyxa subellipsoidea C-169. Taxonomy (NCBI): domain Eukaryota; kingdom Viridiplantae; phylum Chlorophyta; class Trebouxiophyceae; family Coccomyxaceae; genus Coccomyxa; species Coccomyxa subellipsoidea. Next base: position 798,902 of record NW_005178027.1, read on the forward strand.
ACTTCCGTCCCTCAAAAGTTGGCTCTGCAAGTTGTGCAAGCAAGTGCAAGAGCAAGTTTCTGCGGATTGCGCGGAAAGGGACCCCCCGGTAGCGGGTGGGTAGCGGCAGAACGGGAGGTCTTGGCTGGGTGTCCTTTGCCCATGAGTTGAGAAGGCACAGATTTGTGCGTGAATTGGTCGTACAATTGGTTGTTAGAAGGGACAGTTGTCCGTTTTCGTTGCATCAAACTGGGAGCAGGTGGTGTGCAAGTCGATTGGCGAACGGATATCTAAACATCATTGGCTGGACCTTATTTGCTCTGCACGGCAAACTTCTGCAGGGCGACGGCCCCATACAGACGACTGTGTCTACTTAAAAGTGTGAAAAACACGTGAGAAGAAAATTTGTCTTAGCTTAGGGGCAGGTTTTGCAACTAGTGAAGAGGAGGAGTCTCTGGTTTCAAGCGGCGTGGATCGTGATCAGCCTGCTCCCCTGGCATCTACGCTGTCCAGAAAAGTCCATCTTATCGGAAAGGGACCACAAATGCGCATCAGGACGTCCATTTCCTGAGAAAAATCTAGGCAAGAAGTTGAGGGACCTACACGGCATTTACTCGTGACGGAGGACTGAATGCAGTCTTCCAGCAGCACAGTTGAGCTCCCACGACGAATAACAAGAAAGCAAAAGCGGCTAGCTGACAAGAGCTTGGAATGCTTGGAAGCGGACACCAGATCTACAGCCCATGAGGAGGTGTGCGCTGCTGTCCTACTAAGCAATATTTCGAAAATGTCAAATCCGCATGCGTACTTCTGTATGCCCTGTGCTTGTGTTCTTGTGCTTGGTATTGTGGTACTGTGCTCATGAAGCACTCATGCCAGCTCTGTCTCACACAGGGGAGGCAGCGGAGAAAACGGGAGAGACCGCTGCAGCTCAGCCTGTATGTGCGGTGGTACTCTCCTAGCGGCAAAACGAAGGTCAACAGGCTGCTGCTGCGACCTGTCACCTGTGTAGAAGCCCTTGAGGTAGGGTTTCCTCCAAACAACATTCGTCCCTCAGACCAGGTTTATGTTTACATCCCAGAGAGCGGGTTTTCCCCTTTGACATGACTTGGCCCTGTGCATGCATGCAGGGCATCTCCAAGAACCTGGTGTCGCGCGCATTTCCAGAATCAGAGCGCCCGGACTACCTGACCTCGGAGGAGTTCCTGAAGTTCACGCCCACGGACGACTTCATGTCACTGCCGGGCGAGATCCTGCGCACGGAGTTCCGCCTGGTTGTCACGCACAAGGCCTGGGAGTACACCGTGCTGGAGAGGGAGCTAGGCGCGCACCGAGACCCCCTGCGCAAGATGCTCGTCACGGTGGGTTGACCCCTCTCATCTGCCAGAGCACGCTGCGTATATAATGGCACTCACAAATTGCCCCCCCTAGAGGTCATCTGTGGCCTTGGGGTCCGGAGGAATCCATACAATGGCACTCACTGTGCTTGGATTGTCATGTCTGCCATGTCATAGAAGGCCGTGTCCAGAGGTCTGCTGGTGTTTAGTTGACGACAAATTGTCCTTTGTTGCCCTTTGCGCCGCCGAAAAGATGTGGTTAGCAGTTGCCTTCCAAACCATTTTTTCCAATGCCAGTACTCTGATGTTTGTCCTGTGCTGTTCTTTCTGGCATGTCTTGTGTGTCAGCTTTGGCTAGGAGCTTCATCTTGCTGCAAGCTCCCCAGCAAACTCTTGGGCCTTTGCTGGTGCCATGCAGTCTGTTGCGCTTGGGTGCTGTGAAGCATTGTGTCTGGAGGGTTGTGTGTTCTGGCGTCAGTAACTAGGTCATGCAATCTGCGCTGATTCTGCATGTGGGGTTGCCATGCAGGTGATTGAGTTTGAGAGCAATGCCATGATGGTCGGCCATCTGGGGCTGCGGGTCTCCCTCATAGCCTACCCTGTAGTGTCTGTAAAGAAGGTGAGATTGCTTTTTGTGCTGGCTTTGCTGGTCTCTTTGCACATACCGTGCAGGGCCTGCCAGCGCACTTGCAGTTGCGTTGCTCTCCCTCTGGTGGATATAAGGTGTTTTTTGTGGTAAGTGCATTTTGCAACTTTCTATACCCAGCACCTTAACAGTATGTGTGTGCATTGGTGCAGTCCTTCCTGGAGGGCATAGAGAAGGAGCTGCGGACAAACCCTGACTTCAAGGGAAAGCTTTGAACGAGCACAGCAGCGCCTGACCCGCAGTAACTGCCAGAACACAGCAAAATACTTCCAGGAACCAGAATTGACACATCCTGGTGCTGCCTTGCTGTACAGCAAGGCTACATTGCAAGGCTTAGGAGGAGGAGAGAAAGAAGACTTGCTGAATGATCTGCTCAACAGCGTGAGCGCCTGTCTTGTCTGCCGCGACTAATATGCGCAGCTATATTAGGCGGCTCGGAGAGCACAAGAGCAGCAGAAGTGATTCAGCGCCTCCTATAGACTGTCATCCTGAGCCGCTGCCATGCAACTGCATGTCCAGGGTCAGAGGTCGAGAAGAGAAACTGATGTGACACCGCACTAACCGTTGCTTGGCTGCCACTGATTGGCAGAGACCAGCTGCATGTCTTTGCACCCTGCCTCGAGAAGATTTCTCCATGTTATTCATTTGCAGTTTCAGTTGGCTTGAAGAGAAGACCTCTCTGAGTTACATTCAAGCCTGAACATTTGGAGCTGTCGTGTGTGTTGTATCTGTGTGAGAGAAGAAGACCCTTGTGTCTGTTGTGTCTTGTCATTTATGTCCATGTCGCCCCTGTTAAGCTGTACTCTGGATTGCATAGATCATGCCTGACATGATATTGTTGCCACTATTAGAACTCAGAAGCTGACTGTCATTGAGGACCTGTGCCATGGCACTTTCTTGCACAGGGGATGCTTTCTGCTGCTTTGGCGTTTGTTGTGAGCATAGCTGTGGAGGACGTTGGTTCATTCTTGAGAAGCACTTATTGTTGCTTTTAAAACTAGGATTTGCCATGGTCATACCAGTGCGTGCAAGCAGCTGCGCTGGATTGCTGCATATAGGATTGGTCTAGCTTGTGCGCAAGGGTTTTCTCTGAGCTCGCAGTGAGTGAATGTACATGTAACCTTGCACACCATCCAATGCTTGTTGTCATGACGACGGTATGCTAGTAGCGTCCCCTGATGCTAGGGGAATTTTAACGCTCTTGCCTGGGAACAGGATATCTGTGCCAGGGCATTGCCATAGAGACTGTAGATACCGCCGCTCCTAGGGGGATATAGTTTTAGTCACATTCTGCTGTGCCAACAATGCCCAACATACCATATAATGAATTCATCCTATAATTCGATATGCATGTTACAGCTTCTTGTCTCACGCGATTGTGACAACCACAGCACACGCGAACGACACTTTCGGTGAGCACGCTATATATTGGCACAGAGCACTTATGATAACCACACATTAATATTTCCAAGTCTCTTCTCAATGTAGAAACACTCAGGCTTTGACAGCCCCAAAAACAGGCTGTACACCATCAGGCTAATGAACCCACGTGGGCCAACTCCTGTACCTGCTTTTCAAAATTATCTGCCAACTTGCCATTGATCCAAGGCAATTTACTCCAGAGCAGGCGGTGCCGCAGCTGGGAATGTGGCTCCAATGGTCTCTGGAAGCCTGTGCGGGGGCAGCAACACAATGATATCAGAGTATTGCATTGTGTCATGATACCATACACAGCACCCTAAGGCACCAGCTTGACTTTTGTATAGGAAAATCTAGTAGTTGAGAGTCAACACAGGTGTGCTTGTAGACAGTCCTGGCAGTTTATAAAGCAGCCTTGCCTGCCCCAGATCCTACTGCATGCATGCATGGAAAGGGACTTGAACACAATGATTGCTGATTGCTTGCAGATGCCTTAACACGCCCTCTTCTTTGTATTCAAACGGGGATTGTGTGATTGTTTATGTGTCTGCAGCACCCAATCATTTCTCTGCAAAACTGAGGGTGTGTGCCCACCTGGCAATGCTGCCGATGATGTTGTTGCTGAAGGGGTCTGACAGGTGGGACTGGAGGGCCTCAATGGGGCCCTGACGGCACACCAGAGCAGCACCGACAAATCCAACAAACGCAACCTGCACCCCAAACTCACCGAATCAGTCCTGCATCCAGCAACTTCCTCCCAAAGACTCCCTACTAGGCATTGATTGATTCTCTCTCTGGGCTGTCTACTGTACAATACCAGTTCAGCGCCCCTCATCACCATGAACTGCCTCAACACGGGCAAATAGGACTGACATGACATGTTGGTGCTCTGAGGTCCCTGGCAACAGTAAGGGTGCTGTGATGGACTGCGCACCATGGCAAGACGGCCGTTCTTGATCTCCTTCTCGGCGTTGGCCTCAGAGTCCAGGTTGGCAGGGTCGAAGGGGAAGGAGTCCAGGAAGCCAGACTGCACCCAAGAAGCACCCAGGTAAGTCAGTAACACGCTCCAAGCCACAAATGGGAGCTTCCTGCTCAGTATGTCCTGCACCCTTGAGGTCTCTGAAGATCTACATTTAGGACCCCTGCAGAAGAAGGTTGAGAACAATTTATAAGGCAGGCTCTGATGAGTGCGCAGGGCACAGCGCTAGGTTAGCTGAGGGTGGCGACTCACCTTGCCGGTCTTCTTGAAGCCCTGGTACCTCTTGAGCTCGAGGAAGCCCAGGAGCAGGAACTCCAGGGAGATCAGGGCCAGGGGAGGGAAGCCGTAGTCCTTGGCACCTGCCTCAAACCACTTGGGCTGCACACCCAACAGCTCCTGTCCATGCCAGGTAGGAATCTCAGTGCTCTGACAGAGTGGAATTAGCCATCAGAAGGCTGCTGGTCTGAGAGCTGTAAATGCCGTAATAATATATTTTTACGTTGCTCCACCACTGGCAAGCGATTGCATCCCAGGTTTACCTGGCCAAGGATTCCAGCAACACCAGCCATGGCCCACCTGCGTTGTCAATGTACTCAGACCTACCAGGAATCACCTGAAAAAATCTTGCGTTCACGTATACTTCAAAAGATCGGCACGCCCAACCAAGGCAATGTTTTCATATCAAGACAGTGTGAGCCAAAGGCAAACCTGCCGTTGGTCTTCTCTGCCTCGGTGTACCTGCGCACGGTCCACAAATATCTCAGATCAGTGATAGACCATCGCTACAATTATTCGATTTGAAACCAAAAAAACTGCAATGACTGCGTGAAGTGCTCTGAGCAGATAGACATGCCCACCACTTGAGCCTCTCGGGTTCCGATCCAAGGCCGAGCGGGTCAAATCCACGGTCCCCAGCGAGCTCCCCCTTCAGATGAGCCGGGGGCTCTGTGTCTGGCAGCCAGAGGCCGCGAGCGGCGCTGGTGACCAGCGTCCTAGGGCGGAGGGAGGTGAACGATGGGGCGACAGGCCTAGCACCCAGGACGCAGCGGGACATCTGAGTCATGGCAGCCATGATCGGCAAGCACGTTTGATGCCTGCTATTCGATAAGATCTGACCTTCTTCCTCCGAACGTTACTCTCGATCCCTCTGTCGAGTTCAAGATAGGATGCAAGATCTGTTGTAGCGAGGATTCATCTGACAGCGTGGCTGTTCCGCCAAGCCTTATTTAGCATACGCCAGGCAAATACTTGGCTTTACTGGTGTAAATTGAAGGAATGTGGAGGAATGCGATGGACTTAAAGATGGGTCATGAACCTGACATTCTTACAAATTGGTCCCAATGGCAAACACTCTTACAATGGCCTGCTTCGGAAGACTCCTATCATGCGTGGCAGGACTGGCACAGTGCAAGTCCTGATCAGGACTTGATTCATGAATCAAAACAGAAGACGATATCCGCAGTGTCAATTGCAGCATCAGGTCACTGCTGTCACGAAAGACAGCGATCACCACGGTGGAAAGCTGACCCTGATCTAGCTACAGGAGTCAAGATACGACGGGAATGCTACTACCTATTCACATACAGACATCTGGACTGTTGACAATGTCGCAACAGCTTGGTGGACCAAACTTGAAGTGAAGAGCAGAGAAAACCAGATTGGTGATTCCACTAAAAGACACACAGAGCAATGACTGTCACCAGGGGCAAGTACTACCCCTGTGCATTACCTATTGGGGGGCAAACGGGGCAAGTATCAACACGCCAATTTTCAACATCATGCTCAACGCTATCCAGTTGTCCCTTGCAGTCTTCTCTCTTTTCCTACACAGCATCCAGTTGGCCCCATCACATAAGGACCCAAGGCATAGCAGCCCCCGCTTGATATACAAAAACATTCACATTACTTGAGGACACCCCTTGTCCATCCAAAGTGACACAACCTGTCCAGACTCCTTCTCGTACAGCCTGCTGTGCGTGTGTGTGGCTGGACAATGCTTCATGCAACACAGCATCAGCACCACAGAGCACAGCATGATAACCCAGACACCGTCCAAAACAGGCACAAGGCTCTCTACATTAGCGGAACCTTGCACTTTTTTTCTATAGGTAGAACCTCGGCTTGGATACAGAACGAAATATGCAGACTACACACGTACAGCAGCGTCTACTAAATGAAATTAAGGCAAGCCATCTTGTGACATCGGGAAGCAGAGATCCTCTGCTGCGGGAAACATGCAGACCCACAACCCCGGAGGCATCTCCTGGACCCACAAAAGCTGATAGATAAAGCAGACCCCAGATTTTCTCCGTGACACACTTCCCTGCAGCCATGTTCTTGACATCTACATTAAATCCAACCAGGACTTCATTGGACTGACCCCGAGACTCAGTTAAAATCATACTAGCTTCAACACCAAGGGGTTACCCAACACCCTCACAGCCACCTCCTTTGTCTTGCCAGTTACCTGCAGCGTTGCACCCAACACTGCTGGACGCCTCTCAAACCCGCAATATACCAAACCACCTTGCCTGACCACACCTCTGCCAGCAGAATGGGGCCAGCAAGCCTCTGCTCAAGATGCAAGCCCAGCAATACTGGGGACATGATGACATTTACACAGCACAACACGGCATGGCGCTGAACCAAACCGGATCCTGGCCTAGAGGCCGGTCGCAGGCTGCACGCAGCTGCCGTGCAGCTGTGCTTCCACAGCGACCGCTACACGTTGCCGTTGGACACCCACATGCTCCAGGCAACTTCCACGCAGACACAGCGCGGCAGCCACGGCGCCGCTGCTTTGCAGTCGTTGCTACAGAGCCGCACACTCCAGACAGCTGCCGGGCAGCTACAGGGCGGCTGCCACCGCGGCGGCAGCTACTCGTCGTCATCGTAGAGCCAGATGGGCATGCGGTAGAGCATGGTGGATCCGCGCTCCTCCAGACGGCACAGCGCGCCCGCGCCCGGCTTGCTGCGCACGGCCTCGCTGCCGCCGGGCGCCACCTCCTGGTCCGCCGACAGCGACGACAACAGCTTATATAGCACCTGCACCGCGTCATTGCGTTTCAGTGAACACCACCGGCGGTCATATCTTATTGTAAACAAAATGCCTCCCTGGACCATGATTATGCACGCACCTGGAATTCATGTGGTGAGTGCACGGCGCCCGACAGGATCTCGCTTGGCTGCGCCGCTGTGTTGCCGAACACCCGCGCGTTGGCGGCTGCATTCAGGCACACGCGTCCGCCTGCACAACCAGAGACACAGATACAATTCACAAACATGCTACAACCGCTGAACCTCAGACTCTCCAGCACGCACCATGGCAACAGCAGTTTGCAGGGAATCACCGCCTGTGCACGCCCGTGCAGCACAGACACGGAAGACAATCAACAGCGATGACTGAATGCACTGCAGCATTTGCACTCCTTACTATCGCCACAGGAGAAAGGTGAGATAACAATGTATGGCTATGGGGCAGCCCCAAAAGGCAAACTCCCAAGGCCCAAGCAGAGGCTCAGGGACTTGAAACAAAGGAGGGCACTCAAAATAAGGAGCACGTCCAGCTGCCAATGAGAAGGATAATTAATGACGAAAGGGCGTCAGGGTCTGACCGGTGAGGGGCATGTCGAAGACGGAGTCGTCCTCAATGGCGTAGGCCTTGATGGCGTGGTGCGGGTGGCCGCTGACGCTGGAGGCGCTGTCGTGCATGCGCGGGTGCTCCAACACACCCTCCCCCGCCCGGAATACCTCCACTGCCGCCTGGTCCATCAGCAGGATGATGGCCTCCACCTCCTCATGCTCTGCACAGCGCGCCACACCACAAGTCCCATCAGTCAGACGTCCAAAATACACAATTACCGAAGACCACAACCCCCATCAGTCAGACATCCAGAGTAAAGCGTATCCAAAGGCCAGAGTCTGCAAGAGTGAGACATCCAATTCACACCGTTTACAAAGACAACAATCCTCGTGGGTCAAATACTCAGGTAACCTTTTGTTCTCAGACCAACAGATGCGGTAGTATGGCAGAGGAGCATGCAGCATGCAATGGGCCGGTTGACAAGATTAGGGCGCGCACCGAAGTCGTCGCCGAGGCCGCAGAGGGTGATGTTGAAGTAGCTGGGCGCGGTCCACAGGTCCTTCTCGGCCATCTTCTCCTCCGCACTGTCCTTACGTGGCAGCCCAGCATCCAGCAGGCTCAGCCCAGGCCTGCAACAAAACACCCAGCTCAGCACCCGGACAGGCCTGATACCGGACATGACGCCAAGGCCCCCGCTTTAGTGCAAATGCTTCTCAAGGGCTAGTAGATTTTTGTAACTTTCGCCTGATCATGTAAGGCTAAAATGGCATGTAAATTGACCAGAACAAGAAAATCCTCATGACAAGACAACGACGCTGAAAAAATTGGAATATCTTGGTGCCCAGGTAGAGAGAGAGACGGAGGAGGCACCTGAAGGTGTCGTCCGCCCAGTGCATGAAGGTCTTGCGGCGGGCCTTGGCCTTCTGTGCTCGTGCCAGCACGAATCCGTTCCCGGTCACAAACTTTGCTCCGTAGCCGCCCCTACTCTTGTGCATTATTGTGAACGCCACCCCCTGCACCCCGGCAATCCTTCAATCATCCCACACTGCCCCTCCTTCCCTGCCCTTCTGCTCAGTGATCCTGGCTATGGCTACTGTGTACTGATGCCCCCCTTGACATCACATTGAAATTGCCCATTACTGGGCACCAACTCTCAACAACTCTAAACAGGAGAGCGATGTGCTTTGGAATACGGAGGAAGGAAAGGCAGGATGAAACAGCAGGTAAGGAGCCGCACATGGCAGCAGGCGAGCTCCTTGGCGGGAATGAGGAGGCCGGATTTCTGCTTGCGCATGGCCGGCCGCGTCATGCGCTTGAGGAGCGCCAGCGCATTTGCCACGTCACCAGAGAGCGTCGCCGTCGCATACACGTTCAGCGTTTTCTGCAAACTCACGCACACACCCTTCAGTGGGACAAGACATGGAAATTTGAGACATACTGCAAGAATATGCAAGATAGGGACCCTTCGAGATGTCCCTCACAGCAAGCAACTGGCAGCATGCTATTGAGACTGACTTTGTCCAGCACATCCCAGCAACTGACTTTTTTCACAAGATTATCTACATCACGAATTTAGGATCTCCAGGGCAGGGTGCTGCATAGCACATTTCTTTGGCTGCGAAAGCAGATCAATGTGCAGGGCAGGCACACACCAGCTCAATCTTATGGGAGGAGCCTGAGGAGCGCAGTGTGCGGGTGACTGTGCGCAGCATGTCCTTGAATGGCGTCCCATTGTTGCCATTCAACAGATACTTCACCAGGTACCCGCTGTCCTCAGCTTTCTGCACCAATTCAAACGGACACATATGAGAGTGACACAGAAGACTTTCAATCTCACTACTTTCCTTTCGGAGTGCCTAAGGTCACACACATAAGACAAGAGACTTGGCGCATGCTCAAACGCCAGCACGCTTCCTTCACTGCATGAAGCAAACATGCTTGCCTGCAAGCAAGTGCCTGAAGTCATACAGTGGTTAAATAACGATGGGCAAGGGTGCTCAGCGCACCTTGAAGAACTTGTGCTTGAGCAGCTGAGAACAGATGGGCCGCTGTGAAGGGTCTTTCTGCAGACACACCGCCACAATGTCTTGCAGCTCCTGCGTGCACCAAACATATACACTCAGCCAACACGCCATTTTGGAGGCACCCCATAAATATTTCCTGCGCTGCGCAAGCTGTCAAGCATGTCAACTCAGCAAACACAGTCAATTGCAGCAAGTCATACATTCCTGCGCCCTGTGCAAGCTGCCAGGCATGCTTCAGCAGACTGCGCACCTCTGAGAACTTGCGCTTGGTCTTCTGGTTGCCCAAAACTGGCGCATCCTCATGCAGTGTAGTCAGGATGACAGATTCCAGCTTCATGTGTGCATATGGCGCCCTTCCCAGCGCCAGCTCCTCCAGAAAAATTCCAAATGACCACACATCCGCAGCCATGTTGTACCTGCAGCCACCCAATAACAACAATCGATACATGTACACACCTTCAGATGTGGTGGACCATTCATTCAGTCAGATTTCACAGAAAGCTACACGCATGTTGACTGTTTCTTTTGACCGGCACGTGCTGCACTTCTGGATGTTTCAAACAGGCTCTATGACTGCATGAAGAACAGGCAGCAGGCGTACGACAAGCAATCTTGAGAATAATTGCTGATATCTGCAGGCATCATGGGCTCCACACATTGTGGGGCAGGTGGAGCTGGGAGCGGCAAGCTCACCCTGTTGACGACTGGCAGTCATCTGTGGCGGCCATGACCTCGGGCGCCATGAAGCAGGGAGTCCCGGTGAATGTGTTGCGTGCCAGATACTTCTGGCACGCCCACGCAGACCGGAATTGCCCTCCACCGCTGCCACTTCCCTCCTCCTGCGAAATATCGCCCCCCGCCGCGCCGGCCGCGCTCAACCCGATCCCTGGCAGATCTAGATCCGCCCCAGCAAAAGGTGAGACATCCGGGTGCGCGCTTGGCCCTGCACCCTCATCTGCCCGCTGCTGGGAGGTAGATGGAGATGAAGATTCGGATGCAGGCTCCTTGCCCGCCAGCTGGGCGAGGTCCTTGACGGAGCTGATCTCCCTGAGAGTGAGCGCGGAGGTGGTGGCCTTGGGAGAGGGCGTGCGCGGCTCCAGCATGTTTGCCGTCACCCCAAAGTCGCTCAGCACCACTCGGCCGTCTGTGTTCACCAGCACATTCGCCGCCTACACAAATTTCGTGCTATGTCAAGACATCTTCTGCCGTGGTCTGCTGCTGCTTCTCTTCTGCAAGTCAGAACGGCATCACCCAAAGAACCTGACATACAAAAATGTTGAGAAACCATCAAAACCATGGCACCACGGGTATGCGCACTTTGACATCTCTGTGGATCATGGAGTGGGCATGCATGTACTCTAGTCCGCGCAAGACATCCAGAGCCACAGTGGCCACCACTTCCTCCTCCAGCCCCTGCGCATCACAGGGCATGATGTTATCATCTGTCAGGTCCCCAGCTTTCTTTTGGAGGCCTCTCATGACAACGCCTGGAAGAAGGGACCAACGCCTCAAATAGACTGGCCCTTTGACAACAGCACGGAGGACAGTTCATTGATAGGAACTCCAGCTGACTTACCTGAGGGTAGTTGCCAGAGATGATGCCGAACAAGGAGCCTCCTGCCACATAAGGCATGACCATCCACAGCTGCTCCTTGTGCACAAAGGAGCAGTAGAGGGGCATGACATTCGGGTGCCGCATCTCGTGCATTATCTGCGTCTCGCGCATGATGTGCTCCTGTAAAGACCACAGGGAAGTTGTCAGACTTGTTCTTTAAACACCAGGTACCTTTTAAAAACCTTTTTAAGGAGGCAACTCTGTGACTTCTGCTCACCAGAGGGCACTTCAAGTCATCCGCCTCGAGGATTTTCAGGGCCACCTCTTCATCTAGCGGCAGGCATTTCGCCAGCCACACCTGCAAGTCCACGTCAGGGCTACTCACCACTGCACCTCATGCTCATCAGTACAGAGGTCAATAAGCAACAAGAATGGCAGTAAGAGTTTCCATGAGGGACGAGACGCACCAATCCACATGCGCCCTTGCCAATCTCCCTCACAAGCTCATACTGGTCAGCTGCACAGGGGAAGTTGTTCCGACTCCTGCAGTGACACCACGCTTGTAATCAAGTAGCAACCAAAGGCGCATGGTGAAGAAGACTATGGGTGCATGCACACAACAGTAGCAAAATCTGGGCAAAACCAAAATGCGGTGCACTTCTGGAAGCACACGTCTTGGAGGAGTAGGGCAAACACAAATTGCGGCTCAATGCAACATACGAGTGCGAAGGGGCACATACCAAGCGCGTTGCAATGCATTAAGGTCTAAGTGCGACTTGGAGCTCCTCAGCCTGCTGGTGCTCTTGGTGGAGCCCAGCTTTGGCCGTGGCTTGCTTGGGTCCATCTTTAGTTCACAATCAGCAGCCTTTCAGCTGTGCACTACGCAACGGCCCCACTTGAGGGGCTAGCCGCGATTGAAAGTCTGTCTGCTCACTCTGGGGTAGACAAGCTGCAGTAATCCAAGCCATCCGTGCTCCTGGTGGTGGGACTTGTTGAGCCCCTTTTCGGTCACGGGAATCACCCTATCGTCGGGTGCGAGCTTTAAACTGCTATGATGACCACGATCGCCTGAACACTTGTACAAATCTCACCTCATGATCATCTCCAAACAGAAATATCAAACCCTTCTCCGACCACACGTGCTTTCTTGATGTACGGCACCGGCACAAAGCTCTGCACAGGATCCTGACCTCAATATCGTTCCACCAGCTTATTCAATTCGTGGGAGAGGCTTTGTAAGATGTTGCTGTCATAATGGAACAGTCTCCATATTCGTCGTACCACACGCTGGCTGAGATATCGGTTCGACGGCTTCTTGCTTCCTGGGAGAATGATTCAGCGGCACCAAAATAGGACTGGCCCAGCGTCAGCTTCGCACCATGCAACGGGTGCCGTTGTGCAAGTTGCAGCCCTCTACGATGAGTGAAGCTCAGATTGTAAGGGCATAATGTGGTTGGGGATTTGACGAAAGGGTGGCAGCGTTTGGCTGAGGTCAAACCCGTGTCGCCTTGAAAAGTGGATGTCAATGTGTGCAAGCTGAGGAGACAGTGAAAGCATGGCTGCATCCCTGAGGGCTCTGGGAGGCCGTCTGTTGAGCACTTTTGCAGCTGCGTCAGGAGGTTCTCCGGACGACTCAGAGATAAATGACGACGAGGGTCTCGAGCTTCAAGTTCAGGAGAAAGAGGATGTGGAGTTGGATGTTCTGAACCTGAAGGGCAGGGAGGTGGCTGTCGGCAAAGATCAGGGACACATCATTGATCTTGGAGTGCCTGAAGCTAAGGAGGGACGACATCGACGCCAAACGAAGACTCCTAGCGGTGCTTGACTCACACTAGTAGTTCCAGCTCAAACGGGACATAAGGAAACATCCAAAGATCATCAGACTTCAGTAGGCTTGTCTTGTTGACAGATTGTACCCTGACAGAATGTACCCTGCTTCTCAGCTGCTGGTGGCCAAAATGCCCTTGGCTTTTGGTCAACACTGGCAGTGGAGTGCACCTTGGAAACAGAATTCCTCTGTGCCTGGCTGCATGCAATGATCTGACCGCTGCGAAATGCACAAATGCTTCTGACGCTCTCTACCGCAGTTGTACAGTTCTGATCTTAAAGCATGTCTCATTAGCAAGCCGAGGGTTAATATGTTGCAGCGCATGTGTTGACAGAGGGCGAGGACTGGAAGCTGGAGGACGTGCGTGTGAACGAGGCCTCCAAGCCCGCCAGCCTGGCGTCGCCGCGCAGCGATGTCAGCTCGGAGGCCGAGTCTGCCAAGTGGACACTAGTCTCGCGCCTCACCAGCCGTCTGGCTGAGGGGCAGCCACTGGCGCCGCCGAGCTCCTCTGGTCGCAGCACCCCTAGCAACCTGGAGCGGGCCGTGCTCCTGCTAGAGTCGGAGAAAGACCATGACAGAGCACAGGCAGCGGTTGGTGCTTCAGCGGCAGCTGACGCCGGGCCCGGGGCCGGCAAAACACCGGTGAAGGCTGGAGAGGTGGTGGAGGGCGAAGAGGAGGCAACGCTGGACTTGACGGCCAGCCGGGCCTCCCTGCGGAAGGTGGCCACCAGCGCAGGGGACCTTGATGGCGATCCGGCAGTAGAGGAGGGCCCCCGCACGCCCCCCACCGGCGGGGGGCCCACCCGCAGCGGCAGCATCAAGGCAGACACGCCCAGCAGCAGTGCAGGTGCGCAGCTGATCTGATATATCACATGCTAACAGCCAGGTAGCTTGCATGCTACACTTTGCTGTGCAATGCATGTGGCAAGCAATGCATGTAAGAGGGCAGTGCATGGATGTTGGGTGGTCCACAACAGCACGACTCTGAAGTTTCACCATCCTACAAGGGGTACATCCTCAGTCGACACAAAATTCATTGGGGAGGCTGTCAGCACGTTTTCTGCTGCTGCTCAGGTGACAACGCCGCGGACCTGATCCCTGACAGGGCGGCGCCAATAGAGGTGCAAGAGCCCGGCCGGACCGAGATGCAGTACTATGCCACTTGCATCAATGCCCGCCTGCAAGGAGATGATGTGCTGCATGGCGTGCTGCCCCTGCAGCCCACAGCTGCTGCCCTCATTGCCGCTTGCAGAGACGGCATCTTGCTCTGGTGAGCCGCACTTGCCTGTCCCTCTCTGCACAGTGCCAGCAAAAGCCATACCAGTCTACATGCTCTACAGCAGATTGAAAATTTCATTCATGATCGGTGGCATTGCACAGCAGAGAAACAGAGATGCTACAGTGTCTTGATGCAAATGTGCATGAGCATGCTCTGCACAGGCAACCGATATGTCTTGTTGGTGTGTCGCAGTAAACTGCTGAATTCGTGCGTACCGGACTCTCTGGACGAGCGCGCGCTCAATCTTCCTGCAGATGCATCCTCTCAGCTAGCACGGAGGGAGGCCCTGCAGAACAATGCCTTGTGCATCAACGCAGCGAAAGCCCTGGGGTGCAGCCTGGCTGATGTCACACCAGAAGACATCTTTGAGGGCAAGGTGAGGCTTTTCTAGTCAAGCCAGTGCTGCTCATTACTAAACTTAGCCCTTATTCTTATCTGCACACCGCAAATCCGAGCGTGCCGATCGTTGATCGATACCATTTTATTTGTGCAGGAGGAGGCTGTGAGGAGCTGCATATGGCAAATAATCAGGCTAGGAGCCCTCAAGGTGCGAACATGCATGGGATCCTACTGACTACTGTGTGCGGTGCATATGCCTTCAGACTGGACTTGCATGATTGCAAGTCCCCTTGTGGTGACGCGTGATCCTACGGGCCCGGGTAGAGGGCATGAGTGAAGCATGTTCACCCTTCTTCCATGCACCCGGCCCGGCTCTTGAGTGGATCAGCACTTTAAAAGTGTTTGTGGCGACATATCCAGGATGTGAGCGTCAAATCAGTGCCGGAGACGGTAGTACTGCAGCGGCCGGGGGAGGAGATGTCAGCGCTGCTTGATGTGCCGGCAGAGCAGCTACTGCTGCGCTGGGTCGCGCACCACATCGGCGCGGCCGGCCCTGCCTGGGAGGCCTGGCTTCCGCTGAAGGATCTCGGACCTGACCTGGCCGACTCCACTGCGCTGTACTGCTTGCTATCGCAGCTCGCTGCCCCCAAGCTGGACGCCGTCAGCCTGCAGTGAGCCTTCTGTGCTTCATCCTTGCTGGCCTAAAACGCAGTTCGTCCGCAGTGCTTGCAAGTCATTTCTGTATCGCACAGCATAGTAGAGTTCAAGGAGACAATGCATCGATGATGACAAGTGACACCACAATTGTCTTGGCAGAAGGGGCATTTGTCAGGGTGGGTGAGGAGGATGGACTCGAAGAGTGTGAGACAATGAGTCGCTTGGGGACATTAAAAGCAACTCCCAAACACCGCATCGCACATGTGATCCTGAGCTTGAGTGGCTTGCTAAAACGGGCAGCGCTTGCGCAGGGAGAAGGACCTGGTGGCGCGGGCGGAGACAGTGTTGACAGCGGCGCGGTCGTTGACTGACGAGGCGCTGCCGCCGGCGCGCGGCATCGCAGAGGGCAATGCGGACATGGTGCTTGTGCTATTAGCGGCGCTGTTCCGGGCCCGGCACGGCCTCGAACGCGCGGCCGCCGCTCTGGCCGGCCACATGAGCCAGTTCGCGCAGTGGCTGGAAGAATACGATGTGCAGGCAAGTACTTTCATGTCCAGACCCTCTCATTCATATTCTGTTTTGTCCCTCGTACGCCTTGGCTGCCATGCATGCATGTAGCATGTAGGAACACACTAAAGCGCATGCCGGTGCTGAGGGAGCAGGACCGACTTGACACGATAATACCAGAAAGGCAAATAAGACTATGATGTGATTAGGACTGCAAAGGGTACGAATTGGTTGCTTAGAATTTCGTGTCACAGGATGTGCACAGCGCTGAGATACTGGAAGTCGTTGTCTGTCTGCATTGCTTATAGACAAGACTGCTCCGCAGGATTCGCGGGAGGAGCGCACGTTCCGGGTGTGGCTGCTGAGCCTGCTGCGGAACGAGGTGCACATCCAGAACCTTACGGAGTCGCTGCGTGACGGCTATGTGCTGCTGCGCGTGCTGGACACCATCGCTGCCGGCTGCGTCGCCTGGTCCTCCGTGCACAAGCCCCCCTTCAAGCCCCTCCTCAAGCAGCCCAAGTCCATCGAGAACTGCAACCAGGCGCGCCTCTCCCTGGGGATTATCTTTGCCTGGTCATGAGACTTTTCCGGTGTCATGTTAGGGCTTGTTCGCTTTTGGACCAGCCTAATTGACAGCTTTCTTGTCCTGCTGAAAACTCTGGCAGATTTTGCCCTCAAACATGGTAAACATGGAGCATGCTTGGTGGACCAAATTTGCTGTATTGTGCGCTGGCCGTGGCTGCTGAGGCAAGGTTGAGGCGAGGGTGAGTGGGAGGTCATGCTGCATGTGGTGTGGGCAGGTGGTGCGCATTGCGAGGCAGGTGCTGGCCCTGCCGCTGGTCAACATCGGCGGCATTGACATCATCAATGGCCAGCACAAGCTGCTGCTCGCGATCCTGTGGCAGCTCATGCGCTACAACATCCGAGGCCTGCTGCAGGTGTGCCCCTCATGCCTGATAGCTCTTCATTGCCATGGTCTTTGTCACGAGTAAATTGACTTAGAGTCTTCTGGCCACATCACATGCGCAGGCCCAGTCAAGCAAGCTATTGCTCTGATGCTCTGAAGCATACCTTTGCTAGACATGCTTCTTCCTCTGCTTGGCAAGCTTGTGCTGTCCTTATGAGAACCATCCCTTGCATGCGCCTTGTAGTGTGGAGATTTTGAGTCTTGACGAATGATGTGATTGCTAACTGCACAGGCGGTGTCGTCCAAGGGGACAAAGATATCGGACGCTGAGCTGGACTTGGAGATCCTGTCTTGGGCCAATGCGCGCGTGGCGGCTGCCGGCAAGAAGCGCCGCATCTCCTCCTTCCACGATCGCTCCATCGCATCCGGCCTCTTCCTGGTCAGCACTCCTTCCCACTCACAATCTGCCGCATGTGGCCTTTGGCCCATGCTACTCTCACAGTGCTGTATATCACTGGTTCCTGGCCTGCACAGATGGTTTTTCTTGAGCGACTCAGGCAGCAAAAAGCGAATGCCTTTCACTCTTAATGTAGCATGGGGGAAGCAGGGAAGTCGGCTTTACCTGCTTTCTTGACTAGAAAACAGTCAGCAGACTGCTTGCGACAACGGTTCCGAGATGCCCACGGAGCACAATTTGGCATGCATGCCTCTCACGCAGTCTCGGCCGGTAAGAATAACAGCGCCCCACCCCTGAGATGCACCCCCACGCGCGCAGGTGGATCTGCTGGCGGCGGTGGAGCCGCGGTGCATAGACCTGGCAATGGTGACAGCGGGAGGAACGCCGCGAGAGAGGGAGCTCAACGCCAAGTATGTGATCAGCATCGCGCGCAAGCTCGGCTGCTGCATCTTCCTGCTCTGGGAGGACGTGGTGGAAGTTAACGCCAAGATGGTGCTCGTGTTTGTGGCCTCCCTCATGCTGCACACCGTCCAGCGCTCGCGCGACCCCTCCCCTGCCGGATCCCCCATCTCCGCCTGATCAGGCCCATGTATCCCTGATAAATTCCCCTGGAATGTTGACCCTCCAGGGTGGGGGTGCTGCGGCAAGGGTGGTGGGTCTTTGCCCGTCCCTCAGCCATAGCAAATGACACCAGCAGTTAGTAATCAGAGGAATACACTCAGGCTGCCGCAGCCCTTTACCTCCCCTGAAGTTGATCAACTTCAAGAGAGCCTCAAGGGTGGGCATGCGAGGGATTGCACCTTTGCCTGTCTCTGAATGCAAGCACATGACAATGGGAATTCCTAAGCAGCAGCAAGTCATCAGCTGCGCTGACAAGCAAGAAGACAGATGGTTGTCCTGAATGGCAGACTTGAGACCATACACGATGAGGACCTGTGCACAGGTGGTTTCTGCTCTGTACAAGTCTACTGTATCAAAATGTCTGGTCTGTTCTTGTAGCTGTTTCGTGGGGTTTGCGCCTTCTCAATTAACTTCAAACTGTTCCGATAAGGCCGCAGACCTGAGGTCTTTATCTGTGTCGTGCCGAGCGCTCTTAGCATTTTGTGCTGTTTTTCAAGTCTTGCATGAATGAGGGCTTTATCCAATATTCTGGAATGTACATTGCTATTCATACTCTCCTCATTGACAGTAAATGAGCTTGAGGTATTTCAGGGTTGTCAACCGTTGTGTGCAAATTGATGGGTTTCTTTCCTGGAAATCTCAACACCTGCAAGATGCTGGCTTCAATTTGTAAGGGCTTGCTTCCTGTAAGTATGTGCGGATATAGCTTCTAGCTTGTCAACTTTGCGATGACCACCAGAGAATGAAATCATGATGTCACTGTGTGGCACATTCACTGGGACCCTCGTACACCATTCTTAGGAATCTGATCGATTCCAAACAAGGCCCAGCCGGCGGAAGCTTACACAAAAAACAGCTATTACATGGTACATGGCGCGATTCAAAATTGCAACCAGCAAAACTTTCAGCTTGCCGCAAGACTCTCGTGTTCTTCTCAAAGGACAGTATTGCATCCCCACACCAGGGCCAACCCTCTACTCTCTTTGCAACAGCAAATCCAACACAGCCTGCTCCGACGCCCACCGCATCTGCACAACGTGCCATTGTCCTGAAGCTTCAATGGGCTTCAACAGACAGGGGGCTGTGTTCTCAAGGCATGCGCCCATTTCCTTGGCAGCTCAGCAGAAGCACTCCTCCCCTTGTTGGGGATTTATAGGAGTGTCTGCGCACCAGGACTGGGGAAGTGTTCAGAGGAAGGGGAGTGCGCGGAAGTTGTCTCCCTCCTTCTCTCCGCCCCCCAGCTGCTTGCGAGCCTCCAGCACGATGGGGGTCAGTGTGATGGCAATCACAGCCAGCGTCACCTCTGGGCCCACCTTGGATGCAAAGACTGCACCGCCACAGTCAGAATTAGAGATGGTCCGCACATGGACTTTTTAAATCAAGACTCAACTACTAAAATCTAATCTGAGTCTTCTCATCGATCATATTGTGGACATTTTGATCGCTCTGAGCTCCCTAGCCTTCGATTCGTCGCTTGGGCAGGCCCTGACCCGGTGTCCCTAATTTGGTCAGTATCACATGGTTCTGGGCGGACTAAAAATGATTTGTGCCAGTACTCTGGCTTAGCAGTGCGTATACCAAATCTAATGCCTGGCAGCTCATCACGCATGCATGAGGCGCAAGCCTCTCAAACAGTGCAAAAACACAGAAGGGAGTCATGCCAGTGCAGAGTACAACGGGCTTCAACTTCAAGAGACAAAGGGCCGCATCTACTATAAAACCACAAACAGGAAAGGTGCCAAAAGGTACAGCAGATCAGAGTTGATTTAAGGTGTTGAACAAGGTGGGGTAGGGCAAGGGGCGCACTGTTGTTGTGGGTGGGGTCGGCGATGTGGTCCTTGAGGTTCTCCAGGGGGCCCTTGCCGGTGTTGGCTGCCTGGCTGGCAAAGCCGATGAACGCCAGCATCGCCAACCTGGCAGCACCCAGCACACCTTCCGTCAGCTTCCGCCAGCTCAACAAGATTCTTGTCCTTCAAATGATATTGCCAACTTCGAAAGCAACTTATGCTCCCGCCAGTGGCACCAGTTGACATGTTAGGATAGAGATGCCCTGAATGGAGGCGTTCGGGATGCTGGCAACTGCGTGGTACATTGTAGCCAAGAGTGGCAGATGAGGGTCTAAAAGAAGTATTTTGAGCTCACCTTCCATTGCGCACTTCGCTCTGGCGCTTGTAGTCATCGCGCATGTTCAGGGGGTCAAAGGGCACAAAGCCCAGCAGGCCGGTCTGCACCAGCACACACAGCGCTTAAATTGACTGTCTTTTTCTGGAAACATATCCTCACATGAGGGGACTCGATAGAACGGGTGAAAATGCGATCAAATTACTCAACCTTGTTGGCTGGCAAAGATGTATTGTGCGTCTCACTTCATCAATACGAGGGACAGCTCCGGATTCTACATCAGGTGTATAATTGCTCGAGAGACATTGCCATGCAATCTACTGTGGCTGTGATGGAGTCTGTGCAGTTGGTGCTGGCACCCACCTCGCCGTACTTCTGGAAGTTGTCGAACCTCTTGACCTCGAAGGCTGCGTAGATGGCGTGGAACACCACCACGCCTGGCCAGTACGGCAGCGGCCAGTCAACCTGCACCAGAACTTTCAAATATAAACAGACTCTTTGAAGATTACTTTAAATTGTTATCACACCGTACTTGAAAAGTGGACTGATATTGAGTCATGGCCAAATATGTTTGCAGATATGTGTTTGCCAATATGCCATCTCATGGCTGGTACACTTTTGCATCTGCTTTGCTTCTCCCAGGGTGCGGAAGATGCACTGCAGTTGCTCTGATATTCCCCATGTGAAATTATAGGCAGTGAATTTCTTGCTGAACTGCTCTGCAGAGTGTCTCACCCTGAAGGGGGCAGACCACCAGGGGCCCAGGCCTGCGGCCTCTACAAGGAGGATGCCTGCGACTGCGAGCATGGCAACGCGCCTGCATGCAAACATCATCCTCACCCCAGCTGATCGCAGCATGCATACTCATGAAATGGCATCACAAGAGCGTGCAAGTACAGAAGCACAAGTGCAAGTCACAAGATTCCCAGGGCAGGGTGAGGTGGCGGGATTGCACACCCGTTGTACAGCTCTCCCTCCACCAGCCAGGGCAGGGTGCTGGGGTTGGCAGCCAGGCGCATTGGGTCGAAGCCACGGTCTCCGGCTGCAGAGAACGGCATAAAATGAGACAAAATCCCTATCAACTTGGCTGTGTTGGTGTGCACATTGGACCCAGCTAATGGGCTGGTGCCAAAGGGAGTCCGGAAAACTTGACTTCAGGATGATATAATTGTTTAGATATTGATTCAAACGCTTGTGATCAACCAGAACCTTGTCTTGTGTGTTGAGAGTGAATAAACAAAGCGGGCAGATGGCACTCACGCAGAGAACCGTCCAGGTAGCTCGGGGCCTCTGCGCCTGGATACCATGTGGTGTCGAGCTCCCAAAGGCGGTTGGGCTTCTCCAGGAGCCAGCTAGGCTTGTGCTCGGCGCACACAGACACGTTCCTGCGAGAGCAGGGGACGAGGCTGGAGCTGCGGTTGATGCGGGAGCTCAGAGGCGAGGCGTTCTTCAGCAGCGTGGGGGCACCGCTGAGCAGAGCCATCGTCGCCATCCTGATGTTTCTGACGTGTTACAGCACCAGAAGAATCCTAGAATTGCTGGTCTGTAGTCGCAGAATCAGGTCCCTCGCTTTATCTCGCAAGCAGATGAGGTTCAAGATCGCGACTCTCGGAGGGGAAATGAAGTATGAAGTGTTCGAAAGCTGTCTTCCTGGTCTCCTTCAAGATCGATGGAAGCAACTCAATGCCATGCAAACAAGTCGTGTTGTTACAAACCCGTGATGGTGTCATGGTGACGGATCATTACACCTGCGCTTGTGACCTATCATGTTTCGAATTGCAGATCGATGCTGCAATCTTGCAATCGGTGCACGCAAGACCAATAATATATTGTTTGGCCTGTCTCCATATGAAACAAAAATATGGAGACCAAACAAGAGGAGATCGCATAATCTCCAGCATGATAGAGGTGATAGCCTTCTAAAGAACTTGGCTTCTTGGTTGGCTTCTACCTACCCATTTGGCCGCTAGCTGACATTGTCTCATCACATATATTGCTCTTGGACAGGTGTCTGTCGCTGCAGCTGTGCATGGTTGCAGCCAGACGTTATCTTTACCACTGCAACAGTTGCAGTTATGCCGCTGTATGGCTTGATGATTGCATCCCCACGCTCAGACACGGTAAACTGATTAGCGATGAAGAAATCGATAGCTTTGCTCTCTGATCAATGACAGCAGCAGGAAAATTGGATGGCGAATCATGCATCACTAACTCGTCCAATGTGGGGGCTTGTGCGCAGACGCAGAGGGTTCTCAGACCAGCTGCCTTCTTTGTCGGGGCTGCAACTTTGTATGCGGTCCTCCTAGCTGCATGGATGCCCCAAGGGGTATTCAGGATATGTGCAGAAGCTATCAGGAGCTGCCGCCCTCTGCCGGATGTAGGCCCTTGCCCCACCAGACAAATGCCATTGTCTGCTCGATGTCTGTTCCCTTCCCTGGCTTCCAAGTCATAAGTACTGGAGCAGCAATGCAGGTATTAAAAGTGGGAGCCATGTTTCAGTCAGCCAACATCACTGTTTTGGCATGGCTGCATCTCTTGCTGCTGGACCTCTATCAAGCCAGGCAAGCAGCCATGACTGACTCCTGATTGACTTTACACCGTCGATTTAAGGTGTTTGTGTGACTGTACACAATAGAATAAACACAGCAGCGGCAGCACAATATTGTCCAATGCCAGTGGAGCCATTTCTGCTTGCAGGGAAGTGTGGCTGGACGGGCTCAGAGAGGGAGTGCTCACAGCCCACTCACTGGTGTTTTGCTTCATGTTTGGGCCGATTGGAGTGCTGAGTCACTCGATTACAAAGGCAGCAGCTTCCCATCGACAGCGAAGAGCCAGCACTTGGCCAGGAATTGTCCAATGACACAGTGGGTGCAGAAAATTCAGATATTTGCTTATCAACTTCCTCAGCATGGCGCAGTTCACAAATATATTTGCTGTTCATCGAACACTTGCTTCAGGAAGATGTCCTGTCCCGGTTTGCTATCGTTGACTCGAGGTACTTGCGGGTGTACTCATCTGCCGCTGTCAGACTGAATGTCCTGCAAACACACATTCATGTTCTGTCATAATGAGCTTTCGTGACAAGGGCCATCTCGCCTGAAAGGATGTGCAACGGCAGAAATTGAACATGAATTCGAAATAGGACTGACCTGCCGGCAGCATGGACTTTGGCGCCAACGCGCATGTCCTGCGGGCCATAGAAAGAGGAAGCTGCCGGGTTCCTAATTTGGCGCCGCTCCAAATATTTGCCCCCTACCCAGCCGCTGTTCGGTTGGGCGCGCTCAAAGATGAGGAGAGCATTGTCTGCCAGGAAGAAGGACACCACAAAACTGCACAGCGCCATTGCAATTCTTGTCAGAGGGCCTGTGTAATGAAAGAATTTCACCAGGACAGATTTAAATCTAATATGCAGCACAAGAGGACCATGATAGTCAGATTGCATGCCATATTGAACAGTCGTCCTGTGTATTATAAGTACTGGGCAGTATCGAAACGACTCTGCATGGAACCATGGACATATGGACATCTCATGGATACGCCTGGCTTTGTGACAGCCTTGGACTTTGCAGAATCAAGGCAGAGGACGTGAGGCTACCTGCGCTCCAGGTCAATGGCAGCATCTGCAGGGCTGCTGCCGGGCCTGGGGTTCAGCACAGCACTGAACCGCAGCACCTTGCCATCATTCCCCACAAATTTGTTGAAGTCCTTTCTTGGTGGCTTGGGCTGCAGCCGCAGCACATTCTGGAGGGAATCCTCGTCCGATCCTATCCCTGCAAAATTCTTTATATGACAAAACTGTTCATGCATGCATATGCTACTCTCAGGCTGACTATGTCTTCGTGGTGATGGACTAAGTGCTCACTGGCCCAGGGCACATCTGCAAACCCTGCA
Source organism: Coccomyxa subellipsoidea C-169 (assembly GCF_000258705.1). Classification (NCBI taxonomy): domain Eukaryota; kingdom Viridiplantae; phylum Chlorophyta; class Trebouxiophyceae; family Coccomyxaceae; genus Coccomyxa; species Coccomyxa subellipsoidea. The sequence goes on from NW_005178027.1 coordinate 823,031, forward strand.
CGCTCTCTTCTATATTTGTCTTCTTGCATGCCTAGGATATTTCGACAGTGCATCTGGAAAGAGCCTTACCAAGAGCATCTGACGGCACTTCTCTGGAATACATTTTATGCTGTACGCTGGGGACCTGCACAGCAATCCCTTTAGAATAGATCCCATAGAAGATAACAGCGGCCTCATTTCGGTACATTTTCGAGTCTCGACATAGTGTGAGCAAGCAGGCCATAATCTGCATGTCTGGCTTACCGGCATGGGCTTCAAGGCAGCATCAGGCAGCTGCAAGTGCTCCTTTATCCACTGCCTTGTGAAGGCATCGCAGTCATAGATCATCACCTTGCGTCCAAAAACCTGTCAAACACACGCATACATTTTGACCAGCCTTCCTATCTTTCCATAAATTCAGCCAAGTCTAGCATGAGAGCATCATACCGCGAGAGGACAGTACAGCCGAGCAGAATGAGCGCTGCCGTGAGAGCTCACCTCAATCTGACCGCCAATGCGCAGCTCCTGCCATCGGTAGTATGCTTCCGGTGGTGTGATGCGCAAGCCTTCCGACAATGGCCGTGCACCTGCGCATGTACACCTGTGATCACCCCTGTCATCACCAGCTTGCGCATGACAGCATTCTCAGCATATCAATACAGCAGAGGCAACAAGTTTCATTGCGCTGCAATCTCTCGATGTACAGGAATATTTTCTCCCTTGTTCACCCTTCAAAGCCTTTTGGATCCAGTTGGAGACCGCTGACGGCCGATATTTTGTTACCCGGGCTGCATGCCCAAGCATGTTTAAACTTTAAACTTTGAATTAATATTCAGAATCAAATGCCTCTCACTTGCCGTATATGTCTGTATCTCTTCATTTTGAAAGAGCCAAGTGACAGCGCCACACCCACGGGCTCCGGGTGCTTGGGCAGGCGCATGCGGCGGAGCATGTGGGGGAATGGGTCTCGGCCGCAGTTGGGCCGCAAAACCTCCACCAGGTGAACAGTGTCATCTGACAAGTAGTAGTACAATCGCAACATGCGCATGTCCCCGTACAGCGCCAGCCTGTCGTCCCAGTAGCACTGGAAGCGTAGCACCTGCGCCAGTAACGCCATCTTAGACCTAAGTCGTAGGGGTTGGTAAACTTAACTCCCTGTGCTGGACCCTGAGGCACCAGCTCGACCTCCAAGTAATACTTTCAGTTGCATGTAATTCTTATCATGGATGCCCTGCGGATTAAATGTCGCACACCCCGTGGATCTTGTTGCAAGGGCTGGTGCCCGAAGGGCAGACACACACACAAGCTGCATGACCTTCATGCCATGAAGAAAGGACCAAGAGTCAAGCTGGGCAGGTCTAAGCTACGAGGAAGGCACATGCACAGAATCTGATGACAAGACAGGCATGTGTTCTGCTGCGCGCGTGCCTTCCGGTCGTTCTTGAAGAACTGCAGAGCGTCAAAGGTGTCCATTACGGGCTGCGGCCGCTGAGCTGCGGTCTTAAGGCCCGCAGCGCGGCGTTCCCTCTCTCTCTGCTCCTGGGGGTCCTCTGGCGCAGGTATGTCTGCATCCAACGGTGTTCGCTGTGCTTCCATAAACCTGAACAGGCAACATCATTTTTTTATTTGGTGTTATAATCACAGGCCGGAGACCCAGAACAAGTCAGAGGCCAAAGTGTGTACATGCAGCGTGATGCAGCCACATCTGTGGGGCCTGCAAGAGGCTGCAACGTAGCATTGATGTGCACATGCCAGAGAGCTGACATCATTGCTTCAGCACATGCAGACTTAGACCGGTACTCAAACATCCTGATCTTGAGGCCTCTCGTCATGCATGTCTTGTTCAAGGCACATAGATCAACCTTCTGGTGAATGCATCTGCTGCAATGATGTGGTACGTCCTCGAGAACAGCGTGACACTCGAGCCCACTCTGAGGCTTTCCAAAGGAACATCCGACCTGCATGAGCATTCACACTGCTGCCCTGAGTATCAGTCATCGGAAAGTTCCTCTCTCAAAGTGACGTTTCAAGCCTGTTTCCCGTCCGTTTCACAAATGGGCTGAGGAAGAGCAGGATGCCTTTGGCAGGGGCAATCTGCCATGTCAGCAAACAACCCTAGGCATGTAGGTGCAGCGCTGCACAGTAACACTTGTGTGTTAAGCACTGTGTGGCAGTCGCTTCCGCACTTGTGGCGCTTGAGGACTGGCCCACAAGGGAAGCTGCTGCCAGGCTGGCGCGGCTCATTGATCGCCAGCGTGGCATCCTCCAAGTGGTGCAGCATGATGCAGTGGCGCACCCTGTACGCCTCCGGAGCAACCTCCAACAGGGGCTCCTTCACGTATGCAAAGAATCGCAACACCTGCGATGCACCAGAAGCCTGAATGTTGACCACAAGTGCTGTTATAATCCTTGAGCATGGACAGAGTGTCAGTAGCACGACCGCAGCCACCAGCACATTAAGGAAGCTTGCCTTGGCAGCAAGATTCCAGTAGCCAGAGGAACAGTCTGTGCATTTGAGAACTGGCAATATTCTGTGGCACGCGTGAGGAATCTTGGAGACTCTTTACTATGGACTGGAAGAGATACAACGGGCAGCTGATCAGCACGAGACGAAGGAATGCTGATCTGATTTCGCTCTCACCTGGCGATCAAATGTGAGCCAGGCCGGCAGCTGCACTGTCTGCACATGATTTTGAGCGGTATCCTGGGCCTCTTGAATATTGGTAGGAGGTATTTCTCTCAACGCTCGTTCCGACGCAGGAGGTCCCTGTGGGATTGCCGGTGCCACCTGTACAAGAACATCAGCACTTCCCCTGACAATCTCTATCTCTATAAGGCTGATCCGTACGCCTGACTCAAAGATAGGCAGCGTACCTCCCAGATGGTCTGTAGTTAATTTAATGGGGTGCCTAGGAAGGAAGGAAGATTACATCACTCCAGCCGCCTAGGGCTGATTGGATGAACTATATTGCCTATATTGCCTATATTGCGTGGCAGTGACAGTGGGGAAGGGACTTGCTGCACCTGGTCAAGCACTATGGATATACCATTGCAGATCCTGAATAGCTGAGGCAGCGGCCGCTGGTGCTCCTGCAAACAGAAGGGAAAGCTGCAGATCAGTCAGGGCCAATGTGAGATTGCCGTTTTGTATGAGTGTGCTAAGGTGCTGCCGACTCGATGTTGCTTCCTCCCCTTCACAGTGCCTGCCTTGGCATTGACGTTTGCTGCACAGAGCACTGCCTCAGGCAACTGATCAAGATCAGGTCAAAGAAAGAACAAAAAAACGTCTAGAGTTTTACGGTCTTATTCACCTCGAGTATGAAGCCTCTGTATCCAGGCAAATTTGGAAGCGTGCACGGCTGCACTTCTGCTATGCGAGCCCCGTGCATCCAAACGAAATTCTTTGCGTTTCGTTATGTATGCAAAAGGGCGATGACAGAAAGCCATGTGTTCTCGGAATGCATGAGAGTTTGACGAGTCGGTGCTAAGTCACGACTGCACTGCGTCTCTCTGGTCCAGCTTATCACTTAATCTCCGACAATTGCTGCTACGGTAATATGGAATATTGTTCGTTCTGTGAGCGTGGGTCCTGCTAAGTCACCTGCATCCAAGCCGTATCTACGTCGAACGGTCAAACTTTGGAGACTGCCTAGATTGGTTCAAGTCAATCCTTGGACAAAGTCGTGCATGTGGTCCTCGTGGCCTTGGACGACATATAAAATGAGACACGCGGCCAGATATTATGTTAAGCACGGTTCATGCATGAAAGGTACTGAAAGCAGTTCCTTCTAGGACAGTCACACTTTGGTATTTTGTGGGGTTGTGTCGTCTGCACTCCAAGCAGGAAATCTTCATAACCACTGGAGTTATTAGAATCTAAGCTAGCAACTTTCACTTGGAGAAAGCACAATGCGGAGCGCCAGTCTCCTCGCCGTCTTTGCGCTGCTGGCAGTCGGCCTCGGAGCTGCAGGTTTGCACCAGTCTCGAAGAGTATGGCAGGACTTGAGGAGAGCGCGCCATACATGACAATCGTGTTGTAAGCTTAGGGTGACATTGTTCGTTGAAAAATGGTGGGCGATCACTTGAACAAGGTTCATTGATGGTCTGACATCGTGGAAGCTGATCCCGATCGGGAGGCGGCCTTCGGTGCTGCTGCATGAATAACCGCCTGCTATAACAGGTTGAAAAGTTGTTGTTGAATCGTGAGTTGTTCGAGCTGGGATAATGACCATTGTACGCTGGTTCACAGGGGCGGATGCCGAGCTGAAGGACTTTTCACCCGTGGAGCGTGAGTCCTTCCCAGTGAACCGCAGGCTACAAGGCCTTCTTCTGCCCATTATTGCAGGTAACTATGCATCCTTCGAACGTGGGAGCTTTGCAACATGCTGCTACCCCAATGTGACACACGGTGCCCTCAGTCGTCCTAGTACAGCAACAGCTTGCCTTGCTTCTCATCCCACTGGCAAACACTCAAGTGCTGGTCAGTTGTAGAACCTGCACATATTAGTGTACTGCATGAGTGGCTCATTACTTCTTGTGTATTGGCTGTGTGCAGAGAAGAAGAAGTTTGTGATTCCCAAGTTCCCCTTGGTGAAGAAGCAATTCCCCATCGTGAAGAAGGCCCAAACACCCCCTGCAGTTGCTGGCACCACCCCTGCTGTTTCCGGTGCCCCAGTAGTCACCACTGGAGTGGCTGTGGGCCGGCGCCTGCTGCAGGATTGAGCTGCAAGAGCACACGAAGCATCAACCATGCAGTGTGCCAAGAAACAGTTGTGTGAGTATGTCATGTGAAGCGTCTGATACACAATACATATCACCTTGCATTTCACATTGTTCTGTGAGAGATCATTCCCAAGGGGGTCGTCCTGTGGACGACAGGAAGTGATGCCAGCAAATGCACAGGCCTGAGACACCACAGTATGTCTTGCTGGTAGACACCAGGAGCGTTTGAGAGCCCCCTTGAGAAGTTCTAGTAGCTCTCAAAAGCTTTAGGTTCTGGTGAGGAATATCTGATGTGCTCTGCTATTATTACTGCTGATTTATTGTGGCTTTTGTCGCTGCGCAAAATTGCGATCAGTCCTGATTTCTGCAATGCAGCACTGCTTACTAAGTTAGTAACAAGGCACTGAGTCCTTCCAGCAAGGTAGAACCCTGAACAGAGTGCTATTGTCTGGCATTCGATTGTACATAGGCTCGATGGTATTCAAGTGTTTGGCAGCTGATCTGAACAGAAACATTGTTGGGTACATATTGTTAGAGCCACATGCTGCCGTGCTGCTGGAAAGCAGCCGTGCACAATTCAACTTGCATCTGATGTCACTGTGCAGAACCTTGAAGGCTGTGCATCAGGTCATGTAAGAAAATGCTGCAAGTCCGTCAGCCTCTGGATCCTGCTGCGACTGCATCAATGCATCCAACCCCTCATGTTTATATGCAACAGCATTGCTGACGAGTCAACACAGCACATTGCACAGTGTATACATACGAAGCATGCATGCATGTACTCTCCCCATCACATGCCTTCAGCTCAATTGCAGGTACAATCCTTACATAAACACTTTGGAAAACCCACTTGGCTGGACAGGCAAATGATCACGCGAGTCCCAGCTTTGAACTCAGTTCAATTCAGAATATACATTTGGAGGTACAGATGACTTGCCTTGCATCTGTCAAAGACAGAGCACTAAGGATACAAAAACAACACCTCACATGCTCTCATGTACGAAACCAAACTCGGGGGCTGTCACACAGGACTCCTTCCGCTCAAGCGCACAAGATATCCCCCGGAGCCATCCATCCCATCAGCTGGTAACCAACCGGGCTCCGTCATCGCTAGCTTGAGACGACAAAGGATGACTAGCGGCGCTTGCGCTCGCGGCGTTCCTCCTTCTTCTCAGCGTTCTGCATCAGGATAACCAGCAGGCGCACCTGCAAAATAGCACACACATTACAAATAATTACTGTGTCTCGTCGTTGCATGGCATTCACTCGCGACAGTCCAGATCCTTGTCTGTGGTGCTCGCTTTGATGTCTGCACTCCTCATTCTCTGAACGAGCATTGACAAGTCAGTGCAACAGGTCCCAGGGGACTGCACACGAGGACGTCCTCCTGGTGACACTGTCTGGGCAATCCCTAAGACTTTCAAAGGAGCGTATGTTGTTCTGCTGAATGGCATGTTGGCAAGGAGGAGGGAGGCTCACAAAGATGGCCATGAAGTCCACAAACAAGTCCAGCGCGCCGCGGATGTGGTCCTTGTTGCCCTGGTACGCCTTCTCAATGATCACCTGCACAGCACACCATTACTCAGCAGCCGCCCACCTTTCCAATACAGCTAATCCTACCTCCATAATATCAGGTTAAGAGGGAGTCGCGGCCCACTGCGCCCTGGGTACAGAGGCCATGCATTGCCTTGAATGGCTGTGCAAGCACATAAGTGCTGCAGCATCCAGGTGTGCTCAATCATGAGCCCTGATGAGCCACATGGAAAATGAGCCGATGGATATCAAAAGCACCCCCTTCTGCATGGGTCAGTGGGCTGGCCTCACCTGGGTGTCGAGCAGGATGTAGCCCAGGAAGACGGCCAGGCCCCCGTAGAGCTCCAGTTGGAAGGCCAGCGCGCGGCCGCCAAACATCCAGGTGGCCAGGCGCATGACCAGCATGATGGACATGGCGCTGGAGAGCGTGCCTGACAGGTACAGCCAGCTGCGCCGGCGCGACAGCATCGCAGCGCCTGCGCTCACACGCATGCCTCTCAGCCTCGACATGAGCCACCATGTGCATGGTTGTCAGATCCAAATTTTGCGCATGCTTGACGTCAGCAGGAAGCCATTTCTAAATTTGCCTGTCTCAATCACAGACGTGCCCCAGCAGCTCCCACCAAGCATCAGGCATTCCAGGCAAGCATGTTCAGAAATTTATCTGCTAATGCGAGGTGTATGACATGCTCAAGGAACTCATGCACGCCTCAGCCTTGGGCAGGACTCCAGCTGCCAGAGAAACACAGACAAATTGACTTTACAATTGTTGCTTGTATTGCTTGCTGAGCTGGGGTGCGGAAGTTATGTGAGGATAGGGCTCCGCACCTGAGAAGCAGGCAAAGGATGCAGCCGTGGCCAAGAAAGCTGTGAAGAGGATGCCGGGGTGCACTGCCAAGACCATGCTGATCAGGGGCCCAAGAGTCAAGCCCTGGCTGAAGGCTGCGCCGGCCAGCAGAGCATACCTACAAGGCCAATGGCCCATGACTAGTTCAGGTCCTGCAGAGAGATTGGTTGACCAAACACGGTGATCCAGCAAGTGACCAGAGCAACAAGGAGGTGATCATCACAAGACTCACCGCTTGTTCAGATTGTAGGCGTTAGGCTCGGTCATTGTCAGCCATGTGGCGCAAACGACGAAACCGATGGCAGCCACAAACCCTCCCAGCCCTGTCAGGATGTTCACATACGTGCCAACAGCCGCGATCAGCAGAGCAGCTGACAGGGTCAGATAGACCTTCTCAAGGTGCTTCTGAACAGGTACGGTCCTGCAGGCCAGGCATACGTCTCCTGCCTCAGTAGGATGCAAAGCTTGTGGGCTACAAGGCATAAGATTGCAACAAGAGAACAGTTTACGGCATAAGCAACCCAGCTCAGGCACCTAATTGCCTATTCTGGTAGTCTATCAACAAGAGAAAATACTGCGCAAATCGCTAGAGCCACCAGGCGAAAGAGCCACAGGAAGAAGTCTCACAGGTCAGTGAACTTGAACAGGGTGTCCGGAGAGAAGCGCTGTGCTGCCGAGCCGCTTGTGAAGCGATCGACGAAATCCATGTTTACTATATTCTCCTCAGGTTCAACGCACGCAGATGTTCCTTTCCTTTCAGAGGAATCCTTTGTCTGAATGCGCGAGTTCTGGGAGCTTCCAGGGCCAAGGTCCCCCCGCTCTCTGACTCTGCCCATGTGTCATGTCCAGGTGGCATTTGGTTGGTTCTTGGTAGTTATTCATGATTGATCCAGGAGAGGGGAGCATCATTTCTTTCTCCCTACTTGATCTCTTGAGAAGCTTATATAATTCGGAGTCCAAAGTGTTCTGATCTAGCATAGAAATGGGGATCAACGGAAAGGACCGCCTGAAGACATATGATGAGTTCTGGCCTCTCTACCTCAAAGAGCACAGCAAGAGCGACACCAGGCAGTTGCATTACCTGGGCAGTGGCCTGGCATTGGCCGCACTCTGCGGAGCTGCTGTGAAGAAGGACGCCCGCCTTTTGGCGGCAATCCCACTTGCAGGTGACCCTCTACATGGATTTGTTGCAGGAATTAAAATTTCCTACTTTTAAGAAGTCTGCCCAAGTGGGCATTTGTCTCACAATAACCCTAGTGGCCAATGGCCACCAGCATAGAATGAGCATTCTTTGAAGCTTTGTAGAGTTTACAGATATTACATTCATAAGGAGAAATTGCCCAACGCGTGCAGGGTACGGACCAGCCTGGGTGGGGCATTTCTTCGTGGAGAAGAACAAGCCAGCCTCCTTCAAGTATCCCCTTTGGAGCCTGTGCTCAGACTTCAGGATGTTCTACCTGTGGCTGTCTGGCAAGCTCGATGCCGAGCTGGAGAAGTGCAGCGAGTCTGCAGACGAGTTGGCAGAAGAGTCGTGAAAACCTCACACTTTTCATGCTGATTGTCCTTCAGCCAGGACAGCACTTGCTCTTGTGACTGAATTCCAGAGCTTCATTTTTTAGCTAGTGTCTATCACACATGTATACCTGGTGTCTGCCATTTAGAAGATGGCTGTACTTTTTAGGAAAATGTATATATATGCGTGCCAACCCTGCAGGTGTCATCACAGACCTTGTGCAGAATATGGTGCTCAGCAATTTTCTGGCTTCTGCCGGTGGATGTATTTTTGGTGTAAGATACTGCAATTGGTTTAGCAAATTTTGTCTCTGGTTCGTACTCACCCAGTGTGTGTGTGTGCTCGAAATCTCAGCGAAGTGGCGTGCCAGAGCACATGCCGATAGCGCACTTGCGAGCTTGTTTTATTTTCAACTTTGGAAGTGTGTGGGAGTCGGGTGAGCCTTAGGTTTGGCAAGTTTCTGAGCACGTAATGTGCTGCCCACAATTCACTGGATACATTTCCTACACAGAAACCATTTTGAAACACAAATGACCGCTTTGGCGATGTGCAATCCTACTTCAACAGTAAACCGTACTGCAAAGTCAGTGGTATAAGTTATATACAGCCTGCCAGGCACAGTGGGCAGGTGAAATTGACCTCAATTGAGCACCAAGTCCGTTCATTCAGGTTTTCCACAACAATCCCATGCTCAGCTCTTTCATGAACTGTCCAACCATCACTATCTACGCGCCCACTGCTAATGCGGGTCCGCCCTCTGCTGCCCACCCGGTAACAAAGCAACAAACCATGCAGTGCGTATGTCAAACGTTGTCTGATACAGCAGCTGGTCGTCTCAGCAGCCAGCCAGGAGCAACCAACAAGCTGGATCCTAGTTCATGATCAGAGTGGATATGTTTGCACAATCAGTGTAATTGTAGGCTACAGTTACGGTTGTGAACCTGAAGTTCAATCTCGAGGAGTTGCCTGCTAGCGCCGGAAGGCCACTCGCCGCCGCACCATGCGCCGGCCCTGCCCCCCAGCCGCCTCCTCGGCCTCATCCTCGGATAGTACCTAGAATCATGCATGACCACGTCACTGATTACTACTCATTCACCATTGCCGTCCAAAGTAATATTGACATCACCCATCCCCTGAGAGGCAGTATGACCTCCCAGAGACTCCCACAACCACGCATCCCCTGCAGACCACATGAAGTCCCAGCAGATCCTGACATCAGCGCTTGTCAGCACCGCGCAACTGTATAGAAAATCTTCGAAGCTCTGTAGAGTAGAATTTACTCTCACGATGTGCTCACCAGGGCTGCCTCGGGCCCCGCTTCCACCCGCATTGGAAGGTCGCAAATCCTCGCGCGCTGCGCCTCCCTGTACCGCTCCAGCGGTCCCTCTATCCCCTGCCGCCAGCACACCCCCTCATCAGACCACACCCAGAGCTCGCAGTAACGCTCTGAGTCTCACTGCCACCCTCTTCTTTGCCACAGACCCCGCACTTTTTGCCCACAATGCACCCAGCATAGCTGAAGGCCTGCGCAATTATCTTCTGAGCTCCATGCCTCGCAACAAATCCCAGCAGGCTAAAAGTAGTCTTCGCAAAATCATGCCGAAGGACAAGCAATGTGAGGCTGTTCTGGCTGGCACGCCCCATGGGACTGTTGTTCCTAGGAGGGATGTGCAAAGATGTGCTCACCCTCGCTACCAGCCGGCCAGCGCCGAGGCACAGCGGCGGCCGGCGCTCCCGAACAAATGCGGCCTCGCGGCTGCAGGAGGGCGTCGTTGTGACCACGCTGCGCATCTTCCTGTGGCCCCACAGACACCCCCGTCACAATATTTCCAGTATCCATACATGCAACGCCCACCCCCTCTCCTAGCAAGAGCCCTAGCAAATGGTGGTATTGACAGAAAGACCTTGTCGGACAGAATTTAACCAGGATCAGAGCACTTCTAATTGACTTGTCTCAACTTCGTAATCCTAGAAGGCCTAAGAGTCCTGCGACAAAAGTGACTCTCGGGCAGGAATGTAGACAACGAGCAGCTTGCGCCGATGCCTGACTTCAGGGCATTACAGAAAGGCCCCGGCTGGCGGAATGCGGTACAAATAATGAGCACGATGCCCACGGTCATCGGGCCTTGCTTGTTCTGGCAATTCCAGCAAGGGGCAGGACTTTGGGAGCCGTTACATGCAGCGTGTCTGCATACCCACCTCGCCTCTGGCAATAAATTTATCTTAAGAATGACAATAGAAAGGCACCTGGGGCCGGGGGTCAGACCCCGTGGTGGGCTATCGGGCGAGTGGCTGGCGGCAAGAGCTGCCTGCAACTGCTCCACAGCGGCGGGGTGTTCCAGGACCATGCCGTGCTGGGACATGATCTGCAGCTCGTAAGCGCTCAGGTTTTCTACGCGCACCGCAGGCAGCAGCTGCATGAACGCCTCCGCCCCGTTGTGATTGCACCACACCGTGATCGCCGTCAGAACCTGCACGCCGGCGCCCCAACATGAAATTTCTCCTCATCATACCCCTCCTTGTGCAATCATTTTCACGATGCGTGCACAAGAGATGGCGCGGGCTGAGCACGGTTCCTGCCAGTCCTTGTCAGCTCAGGAAACATCAATGATACAACATGCTGCTGCAAAGAACCATACCTCACTTGACAATACACAATCTAGTGAATTGATGCACATAGAAACATGAACTGCTGAAACATGCTTGAGCAGTCAGGAAGGAGCAGAAGGCATGGCGTGGGTGGAGGCAGCCGGACCTGCAGCTCGCTGTGGAGGGAGAGGTCGTCGCGGGAGATGAGGTCCCACAGGACGGCGCGCGTGCACTCCTTCAGCGCATCAGGCCGCATGGAGTGGAACTTGGCCACGATGTACTGCTGCGTGTGCGCCTGCAGGCCGTCGCAGGAGTACTTGGCCGCCAATGATAGCGTGGCTGCGGCGCTGTCCTCGTCCAGGCAGTCGCTCATGTACAGGCAGCACGCGTCCTTCACCGCCGACAGCTGCACCCCCACCCACATGCAGCCCCTCACTCTGACTGTTGATATTTGTGCGAGCACATTCACAGCCGTTGGGGTAACGCATGATGTGAAGTGAACTTTCTGTAGAAGAGATTAGGGTCAAAAATTTGTGTTCTCCTCAGACACGTCCACTGCCGCTCTATATCGTGCGTGGAACAAGATGAATCTCGGCGAGAGTTTCGGTCATAATTTGTATTTACCTGCCAAGCATCCAATACAGCACTCGTTCCTGAGCATGACCATCATATGAGGCTCTGAGAGGTCATGCACGGGGATGGTGCTGTGCTGCAGCTTGAGGGGGCGTGAGCTGGGTCACAAGGAGTATGGTCAGTTCTGTTGAGGGCTGGACTTGCCTGGAGCATGTCAGCGCAGTGCAGGAAGCGCTCGATGTTGTCCCGGTCCAGCTTGATGGTGGCAGTGAGCAGCGCTGCCACCACAGTCTCCAGCGTATCTCCATCCACGTCCTGCAGCTCCACCAGCCTCGAGGATCCCCCAAAGTCCGGGTTTGAGAACTTGGCAGTGAAGAATACGCTCTCCTCTGCCAGCAGCAGCGAGTTGCAGTCCACCTGTGACAGACGAAAGCACATTCTGGGGAGTCATATATAAATATAGGTGTATTGCTTGTGCAGAAGGTTGAGCACATCTTGAGATATGATGAGCTTGTCTGGTGGTCCAGGGAGATAAGAGGTCACATCCGCGATGAAAATGATTGCTGTAATCCTTGCGCACCTCTCGATCACTTGCCCTCAGACAGACGTCAAACAAGGTCTTGTTGGATGACAGAGACTCCCATAACTGCAATCTGCGTGGGTTGGCCACACGACCAGGAAGCTTGACTACCTGGAACCGAACTGCAAGCCGTTGATCAAGCAAATTAATTACCTGACTTATCAAGACAACATCAACACTTGCCCCTGACTGTTGCTTTGGACAGGCAAAGGCACCTTCTCATGCTTCCCTCCTGCTCCAGTCACAGCATCCATCTGATTCTCCCGATCGACCTTGGGTTTTGGCAGATTCCGGACATGAAAACGTGCGTTCAGGAATGCAACGGGATCTGGTGATGCTCTGGCTCGTGCCAGCATTTGGCTCTCATACATAGGCTGGTCCCTGTCCATGTCCCCTCTTTGGGGAGCAGTCCCTTACACGTAACAGAATAGCACCGATATCGTGATTGTCAGCTTATGGTTGAACCATAAAAATGTTTTTTCTATGAGCGCCCGCTGGTGCTGCAGATTTAAGTCAATGCACACAGATGATATAGGCCACAGCTTTCACCCTTCTCAAGGAGACTACAGCGGTCTGCGATTTATTTCTTTCATGAAGCGGCCTTTCCCCAGAGTCTGTGTCTGGGTCGATGTACGGAAGGACCTTTCCAAGATACTAAGTTAAGGATGTAGCTAGAGCATGAGGTGGCGTTCCGTCATGCATGGGAAGCTTCTACCTCACCTTCTACCCCCATTTACTTGCTGTGGATTCTGAGCTTTGGTTTGCAGATCCTGCTCCAATCTGACGACATAGCTGGTAAATTTCTACTCCTTCACCTGTTTTGCTCCTCACTATTATATAAAATTGTGCAAAATTTACCTGTCCAGTTGCATTTGGGGGGAGTGGCCCCATGGGGAAAACCGTTTTCTTGCTTACCTTGACTATCTTCTACCCCCATTCCGCCCTCAATAGTAGCAGCTCCGCATCCATCTTCTGCAGTGTTGTGTTGGAAAAATTACAACGACATGCAAGTCCCTGGGCCCGTGCGCCGTGTGCGCAGATATATTCAGGACAATACTGCTCATATATATGGTGATCTTGCAAGCACAAGAATTGACAGGAAAAGTCCAATCACATCCACGATATACTCTCTACTATGTAAGTTGCGAAACATCCGCTTTGGTCTGGTCAGGAGCCTATTTTCTGGAGACAGATCTTACTAATGCTGCATACTGCACAGCGCCGGATTCCTGGGAACAATTCACAATGGCACATCAAAGTATGTTGATGTCCTCTCTCAGTCGTTTTCAAGCTCACAAGTTTCCACAATCTTGACTTTGCATAACTTCACCTCCACACTCATATATCCCGTGCAGGCTCTTGACAAGGCAGCCTGCTGGGGATAGTGCGCACACACAGAAGAATTCAAAAGGAAAGCTGCTCTGCATCATCTAATTCAGCAATAATGGTACAAGTCTACCGGACATACTTCTACAAGGGTGTTCTACGAGCCGACTCCCTTCAGGAGCAGGACATAAACACTGACAAAATGTGTTATTTGTCTTCACGGTCCGGAGCCAGCTTCCTAGGTAATGTCCCGGCCAGCTGCGCTCCTGACATCTCCATCTGTGCCACCCACAACAAACCAACATGTCAGCTCCATGGCCTTCCAAGCATTGCAGGCACTCTTGAGCCTAAGGGAACATCTCTGGCCCCTGGACAACCTGCCCCAACGTCTCTCCTTGTGGGCTGCCTGCTCTCCTTCCTCTCCTTGAACCTTGATGAGCAACAAGGAGGAGGCGCAGGCGGCAAATCAGCGAGGCGCCATGGGACGAGGCCAAGCACCCTAGTGGTGTGATGCACAGTATTCAATGGATGTGGGAGGAAGTTCCCCAGCCAATCGACCACTTGGTAAGCAGCCCGTAATGCTACAGGAGAGTGACAGCTGGGACACATTGACAAGAAAAATCGGCGCGGGAGCAAGTTATGTGGGCGTACACCTCTTCGTGGACGTCTGGCAGGGAGCCCTGGTAGCTGCGCTCTCTGGAGCACACCTCAACAGGTGCATCCTTTGACGAGCTGCTGAGCGGAGCCGAGGACAGCCCCATCCGGTCCCTCCATGTGATGCTGCGCTTTCTGCCTAACGCCTCAACCTGCAACCCCCATGCAATTAATTTTCAAAATCTCAACCAAATTTATTGCTGAGGATGCTGAGAAGAATCACCAGACAGACAGGCCGCCAAAAGTGCCAAAAATGTCTCAGGGCTTTTACGTCATATCACTTTTTAAATATTCAGTTTTCAAAAGTCTGTTGAAATCAAGACAGAATGCAAGACACACACACCAATGCGAGTGCCAACAAGGGAGGAGGGGCTGCCTTGCGGTGTGAACATAGTGCATGGACAAAATCAACATCTCTAGAGTGAGACACCCTTTTGCTATGCGATGACTACTAAAAAGTGAGGGAAATGCGCTCTCAAGAGAATGCAGTCATGGACATTGGCAGTGAGCACAAGGGGCATGCGATAGGGGGAATTTACAGTCGCAATCCATGGCATTAAGGGCAATTGGCATGCAGTGGTGGAACGCACCTCCACAGATTTGGATCTAGGACCCGACAGCGCCTGCTCAGCTGCGGCCAGCTCCTCTCGCTTTATCGCCCCCGTGCTGAAGCTCCTGGGATGCTGCTGCTGCCGCAACAACTGGGAATCCTGCATGCCACTGCTCAATCTCACCGTGGGTTCTCCTTGTAGAAGGCCTCCTAGAAGATCTGGAGTACACTAGTGCTGCCTTTGGGGCACAGGATAACACACAATAAGAACCCAGAGCAGGCTGATGTGCTCTGTCAAGGCGTTCATGCTAAAGTCTGTATAAGATTCATATCAATAGCCTTATAATAGTGTTTTAGGGTGGTATGTGGGAGCTCGACAGAGAGCCTGGGGGCTCAGGGATGTGTCTCTGCATCGACGAGTCTCAGCAATTAAAACAAAAGCATCACTGCCCCCAGTGGAATCCCTTGGGCCTCAAACCAACCCAGAACAGCAGCAGCCAGCATCTTGCTGTGTGTCATGCATGCATGCGCCTCCAGCAGTGCATCACAACTATTCAATTGACCTATCAGTCACAACAAAGCTTGACTGCAAACAGGTTTGTACAATACAGGCGGAAGGGCAAAATTTTAGGTTTCGTCCAAAAACGCACATATCACATTCAAGACATCCTGCGCGCTTGGCGTGCACACCTCTTTTGTTCTTCATGATCTCCTCCATGGTTATATTCAGGGTATAGATTCAAGTGGTGGTCCGCATTTTGCGCGCACCAGGGACTGCGGGGCGGCCGCGCCGGCCGGGGGCCCGGTGCTGGCCGAGCGTGCGCGCGCAAAGGCGCTGACACCGGGCGCGCTGGTGAATGAGCCGGAAGCGGAGCGCGCGGCTGCGTCGAGCTGCGCGGCGCTGATGCTGCGGCGGCTGGACGCAAACAGCTCAGCTACCTCGCGCGCGTACGCCGCATTCTCCACCTGCGCGCGGCTCGTGTCCTGCCCCGGCGTAGCAAACTTTTTTAATTTCTTTCGAGAGGAGAAACCCAGCAAAATCTCTGTGGTTACTTGCGAGCAGCGGGCTCGCGCCCTCCAGTCATTCCCACATCAGGATCTGCAGATCTGCAGCACGCCGCCAGCTGAGTAGAGTAGCAGCTCTGGCGGGCTCTTGGCGCATGGCCCCACTTCGCACTTTGGAAACTGTCCACGGCTGCCAACATAAATTGAGGGCCACGAAAGCTACGGAATTTGCATCGATACAAGCTCGAGAATAGCATGCGCTGCAGGGCGCGATGCAGAGGTTGAGCAACTTTGCAATGGAGGGAAGCAGGCAGCGTCGAGCTGGGGACAATGCATGGTCATGTACAAACTGTGCGAGCGCACACCATTGTTGTGAAGCTGTTGCCGGCAGAGCATGGGTGCATGGGCGGCCGCTCGGGGTCGTTCGACTGGCAACCGCCTCGCAGACGCTCTGTATCGCCCGCGTACATTGGCGCTGACAGCGACGTCTGCACGCCACCTGTTGCCAGCGCGCACCATGCGTATTTCAAAACTATGGCCTTTGGAAAAGGAAGAGGAATCTATAGGAGCACCCTGAATACAATAAATTTCAGGCACCAATATGGCCGTCTGCCAACAGAGCTGCTTCCTTGCCAGCAATGTCAGGACATGGCCTGTTGGCAGAATAGACAGCAGGTAGCGGTCATCTCACCGGTGGCCCCGGAGGAACTCACCGGAATTTCATTGCAGTGCACAACAAGAGGGGCCTGAAGTGAGCAACTTCCTTGGGAGCTACAATTCCAGGGCATAGCCGAGCACTGGCAGTAGTGTCTAATGAGATACATTCTACTATCCTGCAGAAGCACTGTAGGATTTTACAGGGAGGTAGGTGTGCACCGGAGGGCCCGCTGGCCTCGGAGAGCGGGGATGGGCCGGCACGGTCAGACGCGCTCCAGGAGCGGTTGAGCGGATGCCCGGCCCCCGAGCGCTGCACGGCCATGCGCGCGACCAGACCCGATGCTGGCCCCGCCGCAGCCGCCGGCGCAGCTTCGTCAAAGCTGCTGCTGGCTGACGGCTCCTCCCACTCCGCCCGCCTCGTCCGCATGAATGTCCCTGCGGCCCCAGCATCAAAGCGTCAGAAATTTCCACAAAGACAACAAGGAGTGAGGAACCCCCATTGCCTTTTCACATCCTTCATGCAGCACAATGGCAATGCAAGACCTTAGCAGAACACCACATATTTGTGCTTTCATGCAAATGCCAGTCATGACTGGTGAGAAGTCACCAAGCAGTGAGCTGTGCATGGTGGCGTTTGGAAACGTCATGATCATTTGCAGCAGGCCTTCTTCTTCTGGCGTGCTACACATGCGTCCATCTGAGTCCTCCCAGCTGCACTTCAACAGTGTACCAAGCAGCAGGGCCCTCACCAGGTTGCCGCACAGACCCAGACGGCGAGGATGCCTCGGCGTAGTGCAGGCTGCCGGAGGGCGAGGGAGATATCATGGGCGACCCTTCCTCAGACGCCGCCTCTAGCGCCACAGGCACCATCACATCATCCGCCGACATCTGTCTCTCTTGCGCTGAGTGCCGCCGTGCTGCATAGCCCGGCAAGGCATCCCTCACCTAGCACACAAAAAGCTCAGCGCTCAATGCCCCAAATTTGTCTGCGAATCTGAATGCTCTGGCGCTTGACATGCCTGTATGTCTGCATTCCTCTGAGAGCTTGCATTCTTCTCTTGGGTAGCCCTGCGAGTCTCCCGGGCGGCTGTAGAGGGCCGCCTAAAAGTGCTGGTGTCATCACTTGGAGGAGGGATTTGATGCACGAGTATCACATGTCGTGGTTATTGGAGACAGCTGGAGGGGTGTTGCAGCAAGATGCTGCGGCCTCCAACGGTACTATGAACCCACTGTCCTGCTCTGGGGCAAGTTTGGAGCCTGGGAGCGGAGAGAGAACCTCTCCGCATGACAGAAGCATTGGAAGGGCGCTGACGCGACTTCTGCCCGTGGCTAAACTTGCCCAATAAAGTCATGTCGTCCTTGAAGATTTCTGAGCATGATCGCTTAATTGCTTGCGGAATTCCTCTCTGATCCAACAGAGGGATCCCATGGGTCACAATACCAGAACAATAGTACACAAGCGAGGCAGCTCTCTCCTGAGATAAGCGCTATCTTGTTGCTTGGAGACAACAATATGCTCCGCAGTCCACCAACACCCAACATTTCAGTGCCACGCGCGCTGGTTTTCGAGGGGAGTCTAAGTATGTAAAATCAAAGTCCCCGGCCGGGTTTGGTGTGAAAGGGGCAGCGCACCGCAGCGTCGTCGAAGGGGCTGCCGAGCTCGAGGTCCTGACTGATGCGGCCGCGGCGCGGGCGGCCGGCCGCCGACGGGGATCGCGGCTGCCCCAAGCTGCGCACTCGCCGGAACATC
Organism: Coccomyxa subellipsoidea C-169; assembly: GCF_000258705.1. NCBI lineage: Eukaryota > Viridiplantae > Chlorophyta > Trebouxiophyceae > Coccomyxaceae > Coccomyxa > Coccomyxa subellipsoidea. The sequence goes on from NW_005178027.1 coordinate 841,309, forward strand.
GCCTCCGCAAAGCTGCCCCACGGCGATGCGCTGCTCGGATGAGACCTGCACCAGCAGACAAGCTTGAACTCAAATTTGTTTTGAGTTGGTTTTTAGGTTTGAATCAACCATCATGCTGAAAGTTCTATGATCCTGATGGTTGTGCGCATTCCACCGCAAAGAGTGTGGAACAGTCCAGAACGGAAATAGGCATTTAAGGGACGCTCCTGAACAAAAAAAAACTGATGCCGTCCTGCATGCAGCATGAAGACACAGTGAGAGGGAGAGATGGAGCAGAATTGCACACCGGTGGATGACGAGCTCGGAGGGGGCGGACTGCTCCGCGCCTCGGAAGGAGCGCGTGCGCAGCGCTGATTGCGACTTGGCCGCCCTCTTCACCTTGCAGGAATGCTGCACCACAGCCAACACGGTCTTTCCGGCGCCACCCATCAGATGTGCAAGAGCAAGGTGCGCACTTAGCTTGGCTTTCTGGTACGGCTTGCTCATCACGTGAGCTTTATCATAGCAAACACATACAGTTTGCAACCAGCGCTTTGTTGAGAACAGGACCTCTCATGAGACCATGTGAAGCAACATGATGCTGGAAAGCACTCCGCAAATCATGCTTTTGGCAGGCTAGAATCCAAGCACAGGCACAGGCATGACGAAGAGGAGGTGTAGGGGGCGCACAGAGGAGGAGCGGGCGGGCAGCCGCAGCATGTGGCCAATTTTGGTGGGGAACAGGAGCCCCGAGGAGTGGCCCGAGTCGCCGGAGCCGCTGGTGCCGGAAACGAAAGAGGACGTAACGGAGAAGCGCATGCGGTTGCGTGGAATGTACGACACGCGCATGGCTGCGCTCGGCGGCGCGAAGTTGCGCCCGCTCAGGCCGGCCGGCGCCGCCTGAAAGATCAGCTTTGCATCGTCCATGCCCTGCATGCATGCATAAGCCATGATCAATGTGCTGTATGCTGCTGATGCGCACTAACAGGTCCTGTGGTGTTCTACGTTCTGCACAAGTATGGGGAATCTGAAGTGTTTTCACGCTCTATCTTCTCCAATTGCAAATAGCTACAGCTCATGTTCTCCTCGATGACTGCCGCTGGAGTCACCAAAATATGTAGTCTCCAGCGCTGTCTTTCCCTGGGATCTGCCTTCACATTGCAGGAAGGTACAGCTGATCACCCTTTTTGCTGACCGCATCAACAGCCAACAACAAAACCTGAACTCCCAGAATTATGCCGGCGAACGCTTGCCTTGAGCATGTAGTAGCCGAGCTGTTCGAGCTCGATGGGCACATCCGCGATTGACTCGTCCTTGGGCCGGTCCGGCCGCGGCAGCAGCGCCCAGCCGTCGTCCCGGCGCTGCCAGGCGGCTTCGTTGCGGAACCCCGCGCTGCCCTCCACCAGGATCTGCCCCGGAGCCGCCAGCGCTGACACGCGCGCCGCCAGATTCGCCAGCGCGCCGTAGTAATCCGCCCTCCCTGCGTAGTCACTCCCATTGATCGTTACACGCTGCCTGCCTGTGCTCACCATCAAGTACCTCCTCCCTCTTGATACTTATTAAAAAAACAATTTAGAATGCCGCACACTCAAAAATTTCTTGCGCAGACTCTTGCACCGGTTGAACCATCCTTGGCTTGCTCACCGTCCAGTGCCACAGCAATTTCTGACAGAGACCTGCTCAGACACTACATGACAGGCCAGGCTGTCTGCAAGAACAAGCGGGAGTAAGAGATTTTACTTAGCAGAGTTCAGCAGAGAGCAGTGTGTCATGTGCCAGGGCAGCAGCCTCACCGGTGTTGAGGGGCTTGCGGTGCTGAGCGCGGCCGAAGGCCATGCCCATGCGCACGCGCAGGCCGCGGAAGAGCAGGCCGCCGGTGGAAGCGTCGGCCTCTGGGGCGCAGTCGGGCCACCGCAGAATCGACTCTGGCCAATCCAGGTCCAGCAATGCCAGCTGCAGCTCCGCACACCACCGCACTGCCGCCTCCAGAGTCCTGTGGCGTCCACATTCTCAAAATTCAAATGGAATTTATGTTCTGCAAATTCTCTATCAGTACAAAACGCAAGAGGCACACCGTGATCTTCACAGCCCTGATGTCTGTTTCTCTGGAAGCCCCGTCAGGTTATACAATGAGGCCAAAGTTGCACTATATCATCAAATCGTACAAGTGCGGCCTCCCGTCTAGGGCCTGATGGGGTCTCCTTCCCAAAAACAGGTTGATACTGTGAGCTGCTTGGTGAGATACGCTCTGATAAACAGATCGAGAGGTTTCTTGGGTGCACGCACGGGAAGGCGAGGGTGAATTTGCCGGGCTCGGGCTCCTTGCACTCGTAGCCGCCATGGTGCGGCAGCGTCGCGCGCACAGTGCGCGTGTAGCGGCCCAGCGCCAGGTTGTATGCCTCTATTGTGGCCACCACATCCCCCTCCACCTCCGCTGCGCTGCTCTCAGCCGCCACCACCGTCGCTGGCTTGGCCGCCTGCGCGCACACCACTGCTGCTCAGCGCCAACAACTTGTACACAGGCTGTGCATGATAACTTTACAGGCCTGGTATGCTCGCCTGTGACTTATTTTGGACGGTGCCAGCAGAATCAGACTGGACCCTCTTTATCGCAGTAAAGGGGCGCTACCGCAACAGTACGCATCTGCACAGGCTTCTTGCTCGTGGGGATCCTGTTTGATGAATTCGAGGGAATTGGGAAGGGTTGTGCTCATGGTGTGTGCCTATTGAGAGGGCTGGAAACACACGAGCAGATGATGGCTGCGGCAATACGACAAGTTATGAGCTGGAGAGCATGGACAGATGGTTGAGATGCAGGGAGGGCCCACCCTGACGAACACGAGGGCGACGGCTGAGGGGTGGGGCGAGTCGCGGAAGCCCGGCTCGAGGCAGTGCTGGGTGGCCGGCCGCGGGAAGGAGCGCCGCGCCAGCAGCGACGGCATCAGCTCCATCAGCAGCATCGCGCCAGGGAACGCCTCATGCACCACGTGCACCCCCAGGCTGATCACCTGTCGCACACAGCACACATGTTAGAGATGATGCACCGTGCACTTGGGAGCAGCAAGCGCAGGTCACAGTCCCACCCATGAACCCCAGGTATGCATATTGATGTCTAGGGTGCATCGACATGATATCGAGACAGTGCTTGCACCCTAAAGGCAGGAGCAGAGCAGACAATTGCCTAATGGACAGCTGCAAGCAGCCAAATTACTTGTGTCTAAAAATGCTTCAAACTCTCCAAAAGGCAAATAGCCGGTGGTGACGGATTCATACTCCGCAATATACTCCAATCAACATAAGAACAGGATCTGGTGCTTGCCTGGGATTGGCCGGGGATCTGGTCCTGTATGGCGGACCAGGTGGTCTCTGACAGCACCACCTGACCGCCGCACACCACGTCCGCCAGGCGCTCTGTGAAAATTTCCCCGCTGCCGTCCAAGCCCGCGTCGGCAACCTCTGGGCCCTTCAGCGGCTTTGATGCCAGATCCTCCCTGCACACCACAACAAGACGTCAGCTCCTCCTTACAAAAGTCCCGAAACTTCCCCTCAGCCTGCACACCTATCGCTTCATACAACAAATTGCACACATCCACCTCTCTTTCTTTCTGTCTATTCAAAGGTTGGATCAAGCTGGATCAAGAGCACAACACTGCATCCTGATGCACTTGGTTGTCCTGCGCACAGAGCAGACTGTGCGGCCACACAAGAGCCTCACAAATTGCCAAACATGCTACTGCCAACATCTTCCAGGGCTGGGAGTGGCGCACTCGTGGGCGGGTGTGGTGTGGACGGCCATGGCGACGCGCGGCCCGGCGAAGAGCGGCCGGTTGTCGGGGGTGAGCTGCGTGGGGCCGACAACAGCTGTGCAGTCGGAGGGCCAGCGCTGGAAGAGCAGCGCCACCTGTGCCGCGTGGCAGAAGCGCACCGCGTCCAACGCCGCGCCAAAGCACACCATGCAGCGCCCCTGTGACACATGAAACTTATAAATGAATGAATGAATGACGGTTTTCCGGTCAGGAGGCTAGGTGCAATTGACAGGAAAACCTTGAGTGCTTCCGACGAGTCAATCCATCTAAACCCTGCAGAAAAGATCAGCCCTATGTCCTGTGGCATGTCATTACGCAAGCCTAAACAACAATTTCTTCGGCTCAATGAAGATGCAGTGCTGCTTTGCGCAGCCATGTCATGTACGAAATAGGGGCAAGGAAGACTTTGCCATTTCGCACAACAAAAAGCTCTGCCTAGCAAGCTTTGGCATTCAAATGAAATTATTCACTATGCTTGTCAGCTGCGCAAGGTAAGGGGCTGAAGCTGACCTCTCCCGGTTGCAGGTTGAAGACATAGCCGTTGAACTGCTGCGCCACAATGGCCACGATGTCCTGCAGCTTCCTGGCCGTCGCCGGCGCAGTGTCCAGCAGGTCGTGCGGACGCCCTCCCGAGCTCAGCTTTAGTCGTGATGACGTCGGCGGCGCCAGCAGCTTCTCCCGCTGCTGCTCCGTCAGCGCCAGTCGCACCGCCACAAAGGTCACCACCTGCCACAGCTCCCGCTATGAATCTCATGCTCAGTGCCAAGTCCCTCAGCGATCCTTCACATCCACCAGAAGGACTCACAGAGAGAAGAGTTGCTCACGGCAAATTGGTGGAGAAGCTGTGCGGACGTGTTCAATAACAAGTCAATTACCTCAGGTCTTTCTCTTTCCATTCTGGGCCCAAGCATTTCTGCATGCGCTCTTCATCCTACAACTTGCATGGCGGGGCAGAAGGTGGTTGCATTTAAAATAGGAGTCAACAGGACTGTACCTTGGCTTCGCCCAGGTGGGGTGGCGGCGTGACATTGAAGCCGGCCCCCGGCTCGACGAGCTCAAGCTTGCGCAGCGGCCCAAATGTCCGGGACAGCGGCCGAGTCATCAGCTGCCTGACCTGCAGCCACAGTAATGGGCACATCTCATTGGCATTGCTCTGGCCCAGAGACCTCCAGGTCTATGTGCAGCGACTCCACCCATTCACTGATCTAGAACCACAGGATTTACTTGACACAAGGACGCACCAGATTTGCAGTGTTGCCAACACAAAAATTGCCTCATTTTGCAGATTCCTAGGCTTTTACAGTGTGAATACTGGCAAGCTTGGTCAGCCACAGGACACCCCTCAGCCTCTGCAGGCCTGCGTGACTCGGTGACAAGTGAATACCTGGTACACCCAGATGGGCACTGGCCAGGCATTGAGCTTGTAGAGGCCGAGCTGGTCCACAACAGGGAAGCCCGCGGCAAACATGCTGCCGCGCAGCCGCACCCAGGCCTCCTGTGACAGCAGCACCTGGCCCCCATTGGCTGCCTCGCCCAACTCCTGTGCCAGCTGGAAGCCCGGGCCGCTGAACACCCGGTGCTTTGTCAGCAGGTGCAGCCTGCACCCACACACTGTGGCACATCAGCTTGGTTTGTTATTACGGCAAGCACTGTTCCTGCCACATGATAAAGAGGGTTATGCCCTTGGCTGTGGACAGGAAGGTGGGTACTCTGGGACAGTATTGGGTACTTGAGCAAATACAGCTCAAGTGTCTGTGTTGCCCCTTTGCCCAAGCCAGGCCGGTCTTGTACGCATCCCTGCTATGCATGATATAATAGTGCGCCCCATCTAGAGGTTGTCTGGTTTGCAATTTTTTCCGATAAATATATACAGGGTTACAAGAGGGAGGGGTGTCTGGTGAGGCGTGCCTGTGAGCGACGGTGCCCTCGGCAGCAAAGTGGACGCCCATGCGCAGGCGCGGCCCCCGGAATGCCACCACACCGTCAGCCGACACAACCTCCCTACACAGCCAAAGCACCCAGATCAGCAGCCATCACACAAGCTTCCCTTCATCACATGAATCCCTTGAAAACTTTCCACACCATCCCAGCTCCTGCAAAGGTCTTGTGTGGGCATGACACGTGCTACCAGAGTCACAACTGGCAAGTCAGGTGAGCAAGGGAGCAATTTTACTACTGTAGTTGCATTCTTACAAATTTCAAAAATCACAATGAGCATTAGCAGGGCAGCGGAGTGGGAAGCTGGGCGGAAGGTGCAGGCAGGTGCGTGCACCTGCAGGTGGGCAGTCGGAGGACATCGCGGGTCCAGGGGGTCTCTAACAACTTGTACTGGGCGTCCATGCAGAAGCCGATCGCCTCCACCACGCTCTTGAACGCGACGTGGAAAGAGTCTCCCTCCGTGTTTATCTCGTACCCGCCGTGCTTTGCAATCGCTTCCCGCAACACCTGCGCACCAACACCCACATCCTTTTTGGCATTCTCTGCAATGAAGCAGGCCAGAGAGCTGGCCCGTACTTGGACCTGAGAGAGGTACGCCGGAGATATAAAGTCACCCTGCCTGTCAGGCGGAGGGCTGTTGCCCCTTGCACCAGCCCAGTACAGATACTGCAGAATAGAGAAGCCGCTCCAGTACATCCAGCCGCTTGCTCTAATCCACAGCAGATCCAAAGTCTCAATGCTCAAACACACTTCAAATAGCGCGCAGGACATGCCAGCGTTCACAGCAGACGACGTTTTGGGCCCTTAAAGACTTGTTTATTAGGGAAAGGGACGGGTGCGCACCGTGTCGTGGATCTCCTGCACTTTGGCAAAGGCGGCGGCACTGGCGGAGGCCTGCGCGGTGGAGCTCTCCAGGTCGGTGACCACGAAGGCCATCTCGCGCGCGTTGCACAGGTCGTCTATGGCGCGCTTGCTGCCGTCGCCCATGTGCGCCATCAGCCCGTACATCAGGCTCTTCAGCTGCTTCGCCCTGTCACGTGCCTGCCGCCTCTGCAGCCAACTGGCTTGCGTCCTGCAACCCCCCAGATTCACATTTTAACAAGCGCTCTTGACCGTGCATTCATAATTGATGATGAAGAAGTCTGTCATGGGATACAAGGTATTTGATTGTCAGCAACCTTGGCCCTCTGTCCTCTCTTTGTCCTTTCTCCGCTTTGTCCTTTTTCCGCATTCCATGCGATGTTGTAAGAGGGGGGGAAAAGACAATGCAGAGCACAAGAGCCTTTTCTGTAGCAAGCATATGGGACGCACCAGCTGCGAGTGAGGTAGATGGTGAGGGCAGCCACGAGGATCCCCGTGCCAAAGACAGCACCGAGGACAATGCCGGCCACCTTCTCTGGCGGCAGGCTGCGGCTCTGCTCCTCAATTCTGATCGGCTGTGAATCCTCAAACCCCTCTAGCCCGGCAGCGTTTAACGCACGCACCCTTGCATAGTAAGAGCTGCCCACCTGCATTGCCAGCATGCCAGACTCAAAGGGCAGCATGTCTCACCAGATTAACCCACTATCTTGACGATCCCTTGAGGAGGTATGTGCACATGCAAGTTCGCAACATCCAGGCTATCAAGGTATGGAAACTGAGGGCATCTGTGTAGGCAAGTTTGAGGAGTGCGTTGGCATTAAGGTAGAGGGTCACCTTGAGCTGCAGGCCAACCACCACCGCTTCCATGGTAGAAAGGCTGACCGGGACGGAAGATGTGATTGGCATGTCCTCGTCACTCCCAGACTTGTTGCCGACAAGATTATAGACTTGATAAGAGTAGGAGGTGATGGGAGACTCCTTGTCCACAAATGGGTCCCAGCATATCCTGCAGATTGAAGGGCCAGACGGCATGCTATCATCTCCGCATGTTGGCAGCTACAAGCAGTGTGCCTGGGACTCACTTGGAGACAAGGACATAGAAATTTGCTCAAGATCTCACCAGAACTTTATGGTGTCAGTCTGTGTCAAGGAGGTCTTGCAGTCTAGAGAGTTGTAGACATGGCCCTGGTTCTCCATCATGGGCGCTGTCTGGTCCACCTGCAGATACCAGCAGCTGCAGCTGAGAAAAATGCAACCCACATCCACTCGCAACCTGTGTTGGCAACCTGTGTATGCACCTACTTGTCTGCAGAAAGTCAGTGCAGGTACCTTGACTGCGGCGCTGGTGGTAGTTGCAGTCAGGCGCTGCGCGCCATTGTTGGTGGCTCTCACAGAGACGAAGTAGCTCATGCCATTCAGCAGGCTCTGAAAGGGCGTTGAAACATTCTGTGTTTGCAGCGTCATGTTGCTGAACACCTTGCCTGCTATGCCCACCTCTGGCACCACCTGGAACATGCACAATCCTTCTCATGTTGAGGTACCAAGGCAAGACATGTGCATTAGCATGCCGGCATCACAAGCTTCACAGTTGTGCGCAAGATGAAATTTAGGGATGACAGGGTGCATGAAGGCTTTAAGAAAGGGAGATGCTGGTGGGAGGTTCACCATTGTGGTGCCATTGAAAGGTTTGAATGGGATGACATTATCAAGGCCAGCTTGTGAGCCCAAGCCCCACTCATATTCCCTGATGCCTGACGCATTGTCTGTGAAGGGTGTGAAGGAAAATGCCACAGCCATGACGCTTGTCCAGTACGGAGGCACCAAGATCCTGCACAATGCGATGGCGCCCATCAACCAGGATTCAACAAATCTCATTGGCAAATACTGCTAGATATAGACGCTACACATTTCAGACAAACAGGCACGGGTCATGACAGCTACAGTGGCCACTACCAAAACTGCAAGAGGTGACGGTGTATGAGATATTTCCATGGAAGTTATATATAGTCGGTGGCTCACCCACAGCCCATGGCAGGGTCACACTCCGGGGGTGCATCATCGCAGAAACCGCCATTTGCATTCCTGGATGTGTTTGTTGGGTCCATGAGGGATGTGCCAGTCAGGTCGGGTATGCGTGACAGCAGGCAGCCAGGGATGTTGCCACACAAACCTGCATTTCCCTGCACATCATCAAACACACATCACCAATTTGGCAACCAGCAATGCGCGAGAAACTTGGCACCAGCTCCAACTTGAATTATACGACTTGCACGATGAGCGGCAACATTTGACAGAGCAAAGTAAGACGTGGATATATGCCATCCACCCAGTACACATATTTGGGCAATACTAGCAACTTGCCTGAATATGGATGGTGTCCCTCCCAGCAGGATTGCTGCAGAGGCCATCGGTGAGCTGTCCACTCAGGCTGTTCCGGCTGAGCCAGGCCTCTTCAACTCCAGGGTAGGTCCCCACATAGGCTGGCAGGCTACCAACGAGAGCATTGCCTGACAGGATGAACTGCCTCAAATTCGTCAGCTTTCCCAGAGCCTCCGGCAGCGTCCCCTGAACATGCAGCCTTCTTCACCTCTGCTATGTTGAAAGCTGCAGCTCACAATGTCATCCTTGCACACCAACACTGAGCACATGCACGGTGTTGCATGGGTGACAGCTCACCCCGAGGTTGTTGCCATGGAGGTCAAGTGTGCGCAGTTCTGTGAGGTTCCCCAGAGCATCTGGGATGGAGCCTTGAAGCTGGCGTCCCTGGGTTCTGACAATGGGGCCGATCTCTAGCACAAGCACCCGCCGGCTACTGGGGTCCAATGTGACTCTGCTGCACTCTGCTGCGCTGAGGGCAGGATACACAGAGGAGCAGTTGCAGGACAAAAATGCCCACTCATTGTCACAGGGATCAGAGGCGGCAGTCCAGCTTGAGAGGAGGCCCTGCGCAGGACAAGCACCCTCGAGGATTGACGGCTTAATCCTTGCAGTCACGCTTGGTAAAGAGGGCAGAACAGGGACCATCGCCAGCTCATGCATGCTGAATGTCATACAAGAACAATTGGGAAATGTGGAACATACAGCATCAGTCTGTAAGCCGTCCTTGAATGCCAGGAGAGCCTGCTTGTCTCCTGGCAGAGTCACGCAGCTCACGTGGGCTCCTGTATCGAAACCCACCAAGAGAAGCACTACCACATGCAGAAGAAAGCACTTCTGCACATGCTTTTGGGCCATGTATTGATAAATACATGCCCTACGCTCTGCACGACGGCATAGTGTACTAAGCTAGGCTTCGGCGTTGGAATAAAAATATAATACACTCGGACACACAAGCCCTTTCAATTCTGCAGTGACTCTATTCGGGGACGATGCGACACCACACTCAAGCAAGGGGCCAGGATAGTGGAATTCAGCACCTTGAACAAAAACTTCAAACGCTATCCCTCAACAGAAAACACCAGGATTTCTGTTCTTAAACTTGATGGGTATAAGGAGAATTAACGTATGCTCATTGCGTCAATGTATGTGCTGGTCTGTACCACCCGATCCATGCCCTCGATGCACAAATCTTGCTAGCTGAGGTACGGCTTGTCGAGACATTGCATGTCCATCTGGTCTCCAGTGGAGCTAATACCTATCTGATGAATACTTCGACTGGAACCAGTGTGCGTCTGCCACAATCTTACATAGCAATCCCGATATTACTACACCTATGAGTCATTAAGCCAAGGTGGCATTTGCATTTCGGAAGTCTCTTCCCCAGGGCTCTAAATCAAAACCGTATCTGATCAAAAATCCCCATCAGGAGGCTAGACATTGAGGGTCATTTGACAGGATCTGTCGCGATCTACCAGAATCATAAGAACCAGAAGGGTTCGAATGGCCTGATCAGCAATATGGGGGAAAAGGAATTTGATTGTCAGCTCAGGAAGCTGACAACAGGCACTAAATTGAGCACTCTTCTTCGAGAGCGGCCTCTCGTGGTGCTCAAACAAGAAACAACTGTCGAGCTTACCTTGCAGGTCACTACTCCATTTCAGTACTTGTCTTGTCATTAAACGTCCATTATTGACCTTCTCTTTAAAAGCTGTATAATTCTGCACCCGATTCTCCTGCCATCAGTTGCACTGCCCGCGAGTTGCTGCGGGACCTGACCTTTTTTGCAGATGAGCTTTTCCGACTGGGTTCATATTCAGAGCCCGTCCTGTTCTGCTTGCAGACCCTCGCAGGGCGAAAGATACTCTCAGCGCCAGTTGTTGGACCTCCTGAAGGCGTAGATCCGTCGACATTCACAACCAACACAGCAGGCCAAGACGTTGTCTGCTTTGTGGACATCAGAGACGTACGTTCCTAATTTGCTGTCTGCATTGTGGTGTACTTCATAGGATTTCTGCAAGTCTTGCTGTCACAGACAAGAGCAAGTTTCTGACTCATTGTTGCCGTGTGGTGTGTGCAGATCTTGGTGTCCTTCCTGAAAGGTAAACTCCACCTATGCACCCCACTTCCAAATCAGAGCGAAACAAATCTATAGCAACCTTCTGCCAATCGACAGGCAATGCATGTAAATTCTTCACCAAGAATTCCAAACACGTTATTGTCTCTACTGCTGTTCAAGGGAGTGACTCAGGGATGCTGTCTGCAGAGCTTGATGATGACATTGTCCACAATGCAAAGATGCTCAAACGCATGCAAGTCCTGGAGGAGAAGGGCACTGACTTTGCCACACGACCCCTGCGGTCCCTGCCAGTCATAGGTGACTGTCCCATCCTGATGTGAAACAATCAATTTCAACAGGCTGATGAGAGACACAGGAGGCCCTTGCTTCAGGCATGGTGAAAGTCGGGCCCTCACACTGATAGATGCCTGTGAAGCACAGGTGGTGATGGTACCTTCTTCCAAAACCGCGCAGCTGCAATGACCCTGCATGAGCTCATCCATGACACCTTCCTATACCCAAAGGAGACCAAGTGCGTCATGTCTGCTGCTTGTCATGATCTGCACTTTGTCGCCAGCACTCTGAAGACTCTGGTCATTCCAAGTGGACTCAAATTAAAATGCAAATTCCTCGCACTTAGTGTGCGATTCTTTGTCCGTCTGCAGGGCTATCTTTGGGGGCTCCAAAACGCAGAGAGTGGTGCACCGGGCGGCTCTGTTTGACAAGGAGGGCAAGATCACCCATATCATCAGCCAGTCAGACATCGCCAGGCAATCATCTGCTCCATGAACATGTTGCACATGCGCACCTCTCCGATGCAACCTGCAGTTAAGTTGCATGCAAAGAGGACGTGCTGCTCCATGTTGAAGAGTGGCTGTGCATGCAGCTTCCTGTACGAGCACAGGGACCTCCTGGGGGACCTGGGGAACAAGACAGCGAAGGAGCTGGGCTGGGCCAAGCTGAATGTCATCACAGTGAAGGCAGACACGGCCGCGCTAGAGGCGCTGGCGCTGATGGCTGACAAGGACATTGCAGGAGTGGGTGTTGTCAGCGATGAAGGGGCCCTTATCGGCAACTTCAGCTTCTCAGACCTCAGGCAAGCCACCATTTAAGTTCTCTAGAGAAGTAGAACACTGCAGCCAGCAAAAGAACATCAGAGGATACTTTCTCCTGCTGGACAGCTATCAGGCATTGCTCTGCAATTGGCAGGCCGGATAAAGGAAGGTTCAGCAAGTTTGGGGTTAAGGGCATTGCTGCTTGATGCATGCATGCAATCTAGACACCCTTTCAGGACATAAAAGCTTGTCTTGCAAGTGCTCATGTGTGATTGCTGTCTGCGCAGGGCGCTGTGTGCTGAGCATTTCAGCTCGATGGCGCTGCCAGTGGCTGAGTTTCTGGCGCTGGAGCATGGCACAGAGTACTGGGGAGCGGCCGCCGGTGTCAAGCAGACATCAGACGCAGAGGTGTTTGTTTTCTCACAAACCCACGGGACATTGCATGCCATTCAATTCAAGAGGTCCAAATCAGCCTCATGCAGCCAGCAGCTTTCACCAAATGCATCCCCCGTGATATTGCACAAGAGGAGGCCTGTTGTATTTGTACTGATGAATGCATTGGTGCAATGCAGCCTGGATCACCAGCAGCCAGATTTGCACACAACGGGGAGCTGAGGCAGAGGTCGCCCTCTGTGGGCCACAAGGTCGGACAGGCCTTGGTGCTTGCCACACCCAATGACACATTTGCGGAGGCATGTCTCCCCCCCCCCATGATACTGTGCTTCCTTCTCTGTACTACAGAGTCTGCAGAACACTAAGGTCCTTGGTGTCTCAATGGAGACCCGGCACTTGACGGGAACCTCCCATTTAGTCATTTCCAACTTCAAATGACTGCAACCTCTCATGATTGGAGCACAATCTGCATGCATGGCTCAGCAGGGACCTCAGGGAAAGCAGATAATAAAGTTTGGCCCAAGTGAGTGTGTTCTTGGTGCATGCAGATCCTGGAGAAGCTGGTGACAAAGCACCTGCACCGCTTGTATGTGGTAGATGACATGGCGCGGCCCATTGGCATTGTGACCCTCACGGACATCCTGCGGATGGTCATGCAACAAAGCCGGTAGATGATCGTCCAACAGCTGCTTTTGCTCATTGCCATGCTATGCGGAGGCACGTCCCTCCTGAGATGCATCCATACGGTTTTCTGTTTGTCTTTTGCTTTGGGATGCTGAGATTTTAAGGTGCCTAAGAAGATGCCCATAAGTTAGTCACAGGGCCAAAACTGTGGGGACCCCACATGTGTCTTTTTACGTGTGAAATGAAGACCCATGATCAAATGGTGTTGGCTGATTGGATATGAAGTGTAAGTTGCCCGCGTATGTACATATTGTGTTGCAGCTTCTGACATGGACATGCCTTGATGAATGCGGCATAGTGTTTTACATGAGTGGCTGTGTTTGTGACCACGGCCTGTGCACTGGAACGTGCGCATGACTGCCATTGTTCGTTGTAAGGCAGTTTTGCAAGAGGTTTACAGCTTCCCCTGCAGGGACACATAGATCAGCTCGCTGAGCAGCTTTGTCTGTATGGAAGCATCAGAAGAGCTGTTTATATTTGTGTAGAACCGCTGGGGCAAATGTTCCTGCTGCTTTACTGCATTATCAATACAACCTTGGGCCAATCATGATCTAAGCAAATTCTACCTTGTTTCATGCCCTAATTCAGAATGTGGCTGTACAGTATACTATATAGCTACGTAGCTAGGAGTTCTGGTGCTGTGCACCTTTCATTGCGAGACCTTCCAAGCAAACAAACAGCAGACAACCAGGAAAATCAATAAACAAAAGAAAAGCAACAAAAAGGCGGCAACAGAGACTCTGATAGGCACTTCAATCTACAACACTGTGTCATGCATTCAACTTCAGTCTGGCAGAGACTGTCTCATCCAACTGCGCCTGCACTATCGAGGCCATCTGATTTGAAACCTGCACACAGGACCCGCCGCTACTCAGTAGTTTCCTGACGTCACACCCCATCTCGTACACACATATCAGTCACTGATGATCACATCAAGGGATCTTACAGAGGAATGGAAGAAGAGGCTGGCTCACCTCCGTGACAAGCTGTTGCGCGCACGAGGCAACGGCATTGTCCGCTGCAATGGCGGCGGCTGCTCCGATGACAACAGGAGTCCAAGACGGGAGCGCAAGTGCGGCCACTGCCTGTACCGCACTGGCCTCTGCATGACAAACTGCACTCGTGCATGCATCTCTGACAGCCTGCAACCCACCAGACACATCACACTCTCAGCAGTGCAAATTAGTCTTTGCAAGCCTCTGTACCACATTATTGTTTGACCACCGCCAGTGAAAATGGTGTACCGCCACAGTAGTTGTCATTGTCGACAGGCGACAGACTCTGCCGCAAGGAGACCATGCCAGATGATGACGGACGTGCCACGGACAACCCACCTTCTTGAGGGTTTTATTCCTTATTCCTGGGATCTGCAGCTGCAGCGACGCCTTGACGGCCTCCGCTGTGACCGGCTGACCAGCTGTGCGGAGCGCCTCTGCAGAGCTTTGGACCAGGTGATGCAGCTGCCGCGCAACTTCCTCGCTTGCGGCTGCAGCTGCCACTTTCAGGGCAGCCGCTTTCACGGTTTGCCCCAGCATGTCGCCCACAAAGTCCACCACAGTCTTCAGGCGTACCTGCCAGGCAACCCCATCTTACACCATGAAATTGCAGAAATCTGACTAAGTACAAAAGTGTGCTGTAGGTCAATGACATTTGCACAACACATGCAGTCATCAAAGAATTCGCACATCAGCACTGGTAGTGTATCCTTCTATGCTGATGAGAAAACGCTTGACTCCAGCATGTGCGATGCATCTCTCACTTTTGTTTCAGTCACAAGCTGCCTTGTCAGACGGCTCTGGTTGCTTCACAAGCCCAGGCAAGCAGCGCACCTTGGACTCGGGATTGCTGTACATCCCAAGGAAGGCGCTCTGCAGCTGGCGCTGGTCGGGGTCGGCCGAGCGCGCCACCGCAGCGGCCATTTCCGGCGGCAGGTCCGGTGGCGGCGCCGCAGCCGCGGCCGTGGGCCGGAACGGTGCCGTCGGCGTGATCTTGCGCAGCCCCTTGGGCATCGGCGCGCTCACCCTCGGCGCTGCAGTTGCTGACCCAGCCTGCAGCCACTATAACAGATCATACATACTCTAGCAATTTGGCGCTACCTTGTAGGGATTAGGTCTTGAAGGCGTGAAATGTGAGCTTCCTGTGTGGCACAATGGACAGGAATGCATTGCTGTTGGTCCACGCATACCGCAGACTGACCATCTCAGCAGCGTGGACATATGCATCACGCTGACAAGATAGCCCGGCTGCAGCCCAGCATAGCCCAACAGCAGTAGCTCATGCAAAATAAAAAGCAAATGCATCCGAAACCAGCCTTGATCCCGCAGAGCGAAGCCATGCTCAATCCAAAAGTATCTCATGGAAGAGTAACATGGCCCAGGTGTCCCTAGAACTCAAAGGTGCTGGTAGAAGAGGAATGGGATGATGCATGCCTGGAGAGCGTGGCGGGCCTGCTCCAGCTGGGGAGTGCAGAGCAGCAGGAATCGCGCATCCAGCTCGCCCTCGATCGCCAGGCTGCTCTCAAAAGCCTCACATGGCACCTGATCCAGCACACACACAAACCACCATGAGCGCTGTGTACCCACATAGGCACAGCATGTGCAAATTGTACATCCAGAATAATGGCATCGATATCGATGTATAAAACTTGCCTTACATGACATCACATGGAGGTGTTGATGATGGAGCAGCAAACGCACCAGTTCAAGGAGGTCTGGCCCTGTGCTGCCGTCAGCAGAAGGTGGGCCCGCTCGCTCCAGCAGCTCATCCAGGAGGCACCTCATGCACAGCGCTGCCGGCCCAAACGCTTCATGCGATGGCTTCAAAGCTGCTGCGGCCCTGCGAGCACTTCCAAGTATTTGGTTAGGATTGCATTCCCAACTGCATTGCAGATGCTGTACCGAACAGTGCGCCATGATCTAGCATGCCAGGCAGAAGTATTCTTCCCTGCAATCCAGCAGCACTGCCGATGCCATGGTGGATAATGTGTAATGCTACTTTTACCCAGGAAAAGAACCCACAGCTGGCCGCCTGCTGTTTTCCTGCAGTTGCCACAGGAGGAGATGTTCCTGCAAAAAGGCAGCCCACCTGAGCTGCGACATCTGTGTGAGCAAGCGCGGGCTGAGAGGGGCGGGTGTCTGTTCTGCCGGCTGCAGGAACCACAGGTAGCAGTTGACCCAGGGCAGCGTCCACAACAACGCCCCCTTCTGGGCCGCTGCGCGCACTGGTCCTTCCACATCCAGCACCTGATAAGCGCTGCTGCCACCCGCCGTGCCTGCAGCACCCATAGGCCCCTTGAGCTTCTAACGACATCTTTACCGTTTTGCAATTATTCCATCACACAATTCCTGCCGAAGGCAAGGTGCGCCTGCAGACAAGCTGCAGGTAAAGGATACCACACATCTCACCCCTTGATGGCATCGCCAAATCCATGCAAGACCCGATCAACATTGGGCACAGTGCTCAGATGGTATTTTGCAACACAGCAAGTGGCACGCAGTCATACCCTGCATGACTCTCACCGAACATCGCACTTCAGAACATTTGCCAGAAAGCCCAAATGATGGGTGCTGCTACCAGCCAGCAGGGCAGGGAGACCTGTGATGAGATGATGGCCAGCACGAGCCGTGAGCAGTGCAAACTGGAGTACGGATCTAGGGGGGATGGCGCGCACCGAAGATGAGGTAGGAGAGGTAGGCGGCGAGCGTGGCGAGTGCGAGGGCTTGCTCGCACTTGGCAGCGGTGCGCGACCCCCTCTCCGTCAGCGCCTCAGCCATCAGCTCCTGCATCCGCTCCTGCATGCACCTGCGCATTCCCACCACCCTCATCAGCATCCCTCAAAAGGAGCGGCAGTTTGCTCATTTGTGAGGGGAAGCCATTGCCAAATTTGCTCCCTCGCATGCACAGCGGTGCTCATGCCTGCAATCTCCCCATTGTTGTCAAATTCTCACGTCAGTTCTGTGCACAACAGTCCTCACTCAGCTGTCATCAGTGACGCGCAATTAGGTGCCCACTCCACACCGCAAACTCAATGCCAACATGGGTGCTTCGATAGAAGAGTCCTGCACTTGCTCCCATGCATGCCCAGCAGCAGACTCCATGTGTTACTCTCCTCCGCTGTTGTTCAGATGCGCTTGTCTCAGCAAGCTAGCTTAATATATTGGAATATCCTGCAGCGCTGTTCAACAGGCTGCATTTGATCCGTCAGGGTATTGCATGTAAGAGAGGGTGGCGCACGCAGCAAGATGGGTGTTGAAGCGGTGGCTGTCAGCGGCCTCCAGGAAGAGCACGAAGAGGCGCTGTGCGGGAGGGAACATCGTAGCCACCTCCAGCGAGGCAGCAGAGCCGTCATCCAGGCCCTTGGCTGCCTTCTTCCTGGGGTACTGTTGCTGCGGCCTGCATTGGCTCCACCCGGCCTCTGACGTGGCGCTATGCTGGGACGCTGCAGGGCTGCGCGAGCGGTACAGCGGCGGCTGCATGCGCGGCGCGCCCCTTGATGCCCCCGACTGTCCCTGCACACATTGTTATTGGTCTTCAGCATATTGTGGCATTCACACATGTGCATCTTCTCCTTTGCCGCATGACTATCAATTGGTAAGAAGGTCAACAGAGTTGCGGCAAGCAACACAATCTTCCGGCAGACAGATACTGGGATAAACTGAGCTCGATTACATTGCACTGCATCAAACAGCACTGATCTCTAGTACTCCTTCAGGTAGTGCAGAGACACCGGTGAGCATCTCACAGGCAGCTTAGCAGCCAAGTATAGGGGCAGACCGGCATCTTCCCAAGCCGATGAATTTGACACACCTGCAGGCGCTGGTTGAGGCGGGAGAAGCGGGAGGGGTTGCGAGCGGCGAGAGCGCCGAGCTCGCTGTCCAGCAGCGCCTCGCCCGTGGCGGCCGCCTGAAGCACGGCCGCGCAGAACAGCCGCGCAAACGCGCGCAGATTGCCGGAGGCAACGCCGCGCAGCAGCCGCCCCGCTCCCTCCACCAATACCCCCAGCACTGCAGCCTCGCTGTCTGCGCACTCGGTGGCACTATGCTTGTTAGTCTATGCAGGGCTCGCACCATTCTCGTACAAAAGTGACAGAGAAGAAGGCCTGTCTGGCTAGAAGAAGCGCAGGTAACAACCCCAAGTGTACACCCTGGTGCACAATCCGCGGAAGTGAGCCTAAATCTGATAGGAGTTTGGTGGAGTGTGCTTCCATTCACGCAGTGGAATGACCATGCACCCAGACAGGCTACCACAGCCCCATTAAGATTTGACTTATTGAAACTCATGTAGACAGACTGTGAGAGGCCATTGTGTGGCGCGCCTTTGTCCATGAGGGCATGCCCGCTGCGGCTCTGCATGCCGGACTGCTCCTGCGGCCGCCCCAACGGGCTGGCGCTGGCCAGCGCTGCTTTGAGCAGGCAGAACCACTCATCCCTCACCGCCTCCTGGTTCGTCACCCTCTGCTGCTCCTCCTGCCATACGTGACATTGAAGTCACCCTTCATTGCCTCACAGCACTCACAGGCTCCTGAACATACCCTGAGATTCCCTTAGGCCTTAAGGATTTTAAATATTGCCGCAAATGGGTTGAATCGAAATCATGGGCTTGATCTGTAAACTGTGCTGCATATCGACCAAGGATGACTTGTCAAGATGGGACTACATTGGGATCGTCACTCCAAAATCACTGACCAATTCATATTCAGACATTCCAATATTATCAAACCATGCATTGAGCACTGTGGCTCTGCAACAGGGCCTTGCTTGACCCTCGAGCCTAAAAGAAAAAAAGATGCCCATGAGATGTGCTGGTTGCAGTCTGAACAAGAGATCATCTGGCAATGTGCTTCACCCCTTGAAGCTAGCAGGAGACTACGGTATATCTACCTTGCTGCGCTTCTGCAGCCCGTCACTGGTGAAGGCGTGCAGCTCGAATGCGCTGCCAGCGATGCCCTGCTCGTAGGCGCGGCTCGCGCCGCCGTCTCCTTGTCGTCTGCGGTCCAAAACTGCTCGCAGCCGGGACGCCAGATCTGGCGCTTGCTGCGCCACCTGGCGGCTGCCCACAAGCGCGTCCAAGACAGGCACGCTCAGGCCCTCCACCGCATGACCTGCGCACCATAATGGATGTTGGGTCATTTGACATGTCGCAAAAAAAATTAGTCAAGAAGATCTTTTCGCTGCTGAGAATGCGCTGCTGTCTGACGCTTTATCCTGGCCTCGCCGCACGGTCCAGGGCCTCTCAGGTTGCATGAATCGAACACTAGTGTTGTCAACAGGTGCTTTGGCGTTCGCTGGCGCTTAGCCTAACAGCAAAACAACAACTCTTCACAACGCGGCGGACACTTATAGAGTTGCTCCTTGAAGGCAAGAGGAGGCGCACCGGCATCTTGGAGGACGGCGCAGGCGTAGCTGGCCGCCACAGCGCCTGACGAGAACAAAGGGTGCGGCTCCTCAGGCTTCGCATGTACTTGAACCTCAGCCGGCACCGCTAGCAGATGCATCAGGACCTCCAGCTCAGCGCCCAGCGAGCATGTGCCTGCACTGCTCAGCAGCACGGCATGAATCGCCGCCGTGCGACGAGCGTGCGGCGCCAGCGCGGCAGGCCCTTCGTTGATGTCAGTAGCAGTGACGCCACCGTCATCGCGCGCGGCGCTGACATCACCATTTCTTAAAGCCCCCTTGAGCAGGTCTTCAGCAGGCTGATTGGTAGCAGCAGGCAAGCCGGGCTCCTGGGGCGTTCCCGCAAATGTAAGCGAGCTGCCGCTGCACCGCGCGGCGGGGCTATCAAGCTGACCATGCGCATGAAACGCTGCACCGTCCGTTCTTGCGAGCCTGCTCGTGACGCTTGCTGCTGAGCCGGGAGTGGCAGGCGCCACGTGGGAGCGGCTCATGAGCAAATCGTTACTGCCCACGCAGCTCTGCGCTGACACCGGTGCCCCGAGCTGCTCTGCGCGGCCTGAAAAGTTGGTTCCTACGTTGCTGCTGCTGCCAGCAGGGCGCGCAGAGCCATGCGTCGCCTGCTCTGAGAAGCCCTCCGAGTAGCTTACGAACGGGTTTTGCTGCCCCCACGGCGATGCTGAGTTCTGCCGGGACTTGCTGAGCGCTGGGGATGACAGTCCCAAGCCAGCCATGCGCCTGGAAAGGGCATCCTCTTCCGTGCCAGATTTCCCCCCCTCTGGCGGGGTGCTCCATGCACTTTGTTGTTCACCGTTTGGCGTGTGCTGCTTGGCCTGCCCTCCTGTGCTGCGCTGCATGGATGAGCCACTCGGCGTGGCTGGGCCATGCCGCTTTGTTGCCTGCTGGCCGGCGAGGCTAGTCGGGGAAGACATGGCGCTAGCATACGACGCCTTTGCAGGCGTCTGCAGGCTGCCTGATCCAGCGGCAGAGGCCGCTGGGAATCCGTTCTCTGCATTTCTTTTCTGCTGTGGCTGGCTCGCGTCAGAGGCAAAGGACACGGCACTGCTGAAGCTCTTTTCGGGCGCATGCGCCGTCACCGGTGTCGGTGCGAGCTTGCGGGGCGGGCCTTTCTTTTTCTCGGTGGCCGCCTGCTGCTGGGCGGCAAAGTTCTGGTCCCGAGCCACCTGCGCCACTGGCGTGGGCGCCAGCCTGCGCTTGGACCCTCCTGCGCCGCTGCCTGCTGACCTGTCGGCCCCCTGCAGCGGCGCCTGACTGACGATCCGCATGAGCGCTCCAGCTGGCACCTTTGTATTCGCCTGCAGGGGGCGGATATAATTATTCCATATTGAGGCACTGGTTCAGCTGGAGCACTGAGCCAGCCACTGGGCGCCACAGAGCAATGCAATGACCCACAGAATGGTGGTAAAGGGAAGAAAAATGCCAAAACTTACCTTGCCATGCTTGGCGCTCTGGGCCGAGCTGCTCCCAAGGGCTGGGAAGCTGTCATTGTCCAAGGCTGGTGGATCTGCTGCTGGGAGTGGTGCTGCTTGATGAGCATTGCTGTTGGGTCTCCTGTGACCATTGCGGACCTCAGTGGTCGTTTCATCAGGCCAACCAGAGGGCAGCTTCCCACTGGGCTTGCTGGTCAACTTCTGAGCTTTCTGCTGCTCCTGATCCCATACGATTTGTGCTGCGGCTAGGATGCCTTGAGCCTGGGCCCTGATATGGTTGAGAAAGAATGTGGCGAATTCTGCCGACGAACATGAAGGCTCTGACAGGAAAAACTCTGGCCTTTTGTCCTGTTTATCAAGCTGCGCATCTGAGTTGGTCTCACATTGATTCAGCACATTATTTGTCAGGTAGTCTATAGTCTCTTTTGTACTTTCATCGTTCGCCACGGCGGCCTGCAAGAGGGCACTTATGGTATGCATCGGAATGGTGCATGTGTCCAAATGGTTTCATTTTTAATAGCAGAGCAACGTGGGATAACTACAATTCATTACATCAACCTGAACGAATTACTGCTCCATGTATTATGCCAAAGGAGATATGCTAATGATTTAGGAGCCTCGAGTTTATGACGTCACCCCATGCATGACTCATCATACTCATGAGATGGTATGGAAGCATGGATGTGAACTGATCAAATGCATTACAGGGCGATTTCAGAAGTCAGCACTGCGATTGATGTCGTTTGCGACAAGCCAAGGTGAGTTGTGGGTCATTTTGACATAGTTTACAGACTGGAAAAGAAGGCCATCCCATGGAGCAATTACGAGCACGAACCTCTGAGGAGATACAGTAACACTCAAAATAAATCTCGAAGATCCGAGCTCCCCTCATAGCTGAATATGGTGCCGTTGTACTCATGTGATGGGACGAGAATTTAATTGACTTATCAGGGTCAAAAGACTTTTGATCGCTGTTACGAAACGTACGACGATTTCTTGGCCTTGCAGAGAATAGGCAGCAACAACAGGAAGAGGTCTTTGCCCTTCAGGCCATTTTTGGAGATAGCTGCGAAGTCCTTTCTGAAGAACGTCTGCAGGTGTGCCCTGCGCAGGGCCAGTTGCTGCACCCTTGCTGCCCTTCTACTCTGTTACACCTGAAAACCCCTAACGTGTGGCAATCTGCTAGGTCCACGTCCCAGACAAGGACAATCCCCACAAATTGACTCTGCGGGTTCACTTCCCAGAGACCTATCCCTCCAGTGCAGCGCCTGTCTTTGAGCTGTATGGTGGCTGTGCATCTGACGATGAGCGTCGGGTGGCAGCGCAAGAGCTGGAAAGGATGTTTGAGCCAGGTGAGGTGAGTGCACAGACAGGGTACAACGCTTGCGCAATTGGGAGGATAATGGAAAGATCAATGATGCATCACCCCAACTTGGCGTCGATGTCCCGATCTCCACATGAAGTGAAGGAGATGATTAAAGTGATTGGGTGGGTGAAAATCTGTGACAGGAGAGGTGGTACTGTATTCATGGGCATCAAAATTGCTAGAGCAGCCACACCTGTGGGAAGCTCCGCCGGTTGAAGAGACACCCGCTAAGGCAGAGAAAGAGCCAGACTGGCGTCAAGCAGCAGCTCGCGCAAGGGAAGCTGCAGAATATGCTGAGGCGGAGAGGCGAGCGCAGGTGAGTCGATTGCACTCAAAACGCACAGCTGGAAGGCTCTTCGGTGCTGCATTTAGCTGACTTTGTTTGCCCTGCCATCTTGCCCAGGAGACTTGGGACATCATCAAGAGTGCGGAGCCTTTCACAGAACGCAAATCCACGTTCCAGGTAAGCAGCATCAGTGTGTTCCATAATTTACTGCACAAACTCCTAATTACCACTCTTAGGATCATCACACATCTGCCATGCAGGCGCACCTGGCCCCTGTAAGGTCAATGCATGATGTGGAAGCTGTGATGTCTGCCCTACTCACCAACAACAAAGTCCAGCGCGCCACTCACAATATCATGGCATACCGGATACATGTGCCCGACAGCAACACCCACCTGCAGGTGTGCACAACTTCCATATTTTTGCAGTATTATGTATTTTGCACTCGTCAGCTTCATTGTATGCATGAGCCACACTCCAAGTCAGCAAGGGTGTCAGGCATGCTATGGCTGCAGGACTTTGATGATGATGGTGAGAGCGCAGCGGGGAGCCGCTTGTTGAAGCTGCTGACGATTGTGGGAGCTGAGAATGTGATAGTGGTGGTGTCTCGCTGGTTTGGGGGAGTCCTGTTGGGTCCTTCCCGCTTCACGCACATCAACAATGCTGCACGAGCAATCCTGGACGACTTTGGGTACATCAAGAAGGTGGATGGCAAGGGCACAGGGCGTGCTAAGCGGGCTATGTAGCCCTGTCAAGTCACATCCTTTGTGCTCTCCGCTGTTGACAATGCATGTCTCTGAATATTGGGATGTGAGTATTCTAAATGGAGCAAGCCCTTCAAATGATGTTGCAACATTAGTTTAATCATGGTAGTGCAAGATTTGGCACTTTCCAAGTGCACACTGCAGCGGGAAGTCAGTTGCTTCTGGCTAGAACCGCCAGCGCGAATATAGCTGGATACGACCTCGACCAGCACTAATTTGCTAATTTCGTGTACGGTGATTCTCGATGTTCTGATCGGCTTCAATCTCCAACTAGATTGAGTAATTTGAAGCTTGCCAAGTGGCTTTTGTGACAGAACACAGCCTGAGCAAACGTGTGCCGGTGGCGAGCTCGCCATAAGAGTGGGACCATATGCATGATGCACTTACAGTACACACACTATGCATAGAATGACACATTGAACACACTAAAATCTGCTAAAATTGTGAGGGATGGAGAGCACGTGAGAGATTCCTCTCGCCACGTGTGACCATGTGCGCTTAACTGAAGATGCTCACCTCAATGTGGCTTCCTGCACGATCAAGAGCTGAAATGCATCGTTGCTGTTGTGTTGTGGAAGTTATTCAGCGGCTTATTTTGACGGCAGGGCTGGTGGCGATCGCATCCAAGGTCCCTGGTGGCCATGGGCGATCAAGAGTCAACTGCTGCCCCCAGCCTTGCATACATCTATGTTCTGGACAAGAAAGCTGAGTTGAATACTCAGTCGACAGATATTGCGACTAAGGGCTTCACAAGGGTGGAGAGCAACCAGCATGCAAGCTGTCCTGGGCGAGAAACGAACGGTAACGGACTCAGGAGAGAAGAAGAGGTTCAGCAGCAACCTGCTGCCCGTTACACTGCCGCTCTGCTCAAAAGCACTCTTCTATTGATGGGGTGCAAACCCAGGGTTGCTCACAAGGTGAGTCTGGCAAACACTAGAAGAGGGCAACTTTTTCTTGTTGCAGCACCCAGGGTCCAAGAGCAGAAGGGACGTTCTTTGAGTACAGAAGTGTCTATGGATGAAACAAGATTTGTTAAAGCATCGTCTTTCCATGTTCCACAGGCAAGCAAAAGTCTCTTCGAGAGTATGGCCAAGAAGCTGAGAGGAGCTGCAGCAGACGATGGATATGACACAACAAAATTAACAATAGATGCCACTGCTGGATCAAACGGGACCAACGACATGCTACATAGCAAGGATGGCCTGATCTGGACCCATGCCCTTCAAATACTCAACCTGGACGGCCGAGTCGGGGTTCTCCCTGGCAGGTTGGTGCACTGTCTGCGATGTGTCGGCTGACTTTCTTCCCTGCCATTCTACTTATCAAACATCATGCAGCTACAATGATACTACTGGTCGTCGCTCCAGCATGTTCTCTGTGCATGTCATGCAGGAAAGCCACGGTGAGCTTGTACAGGGAGGAGTGGGAGCGGCTGGTTATGGAGCAGATCAGGGAGTACACCGACAAGCTGCTCGCCAGCGAAGATTTCAGCCTGGCATGCAGGTCTGCATGCATAAAGTGTAATACTCTCAGGACAGCGCGCTGCTGTGTGCTTGCTTGCCCTTGGCAGCTCAGCAGCGTGCATCGTAGGACCTGTTTGATGCCAAGCATAAAGGCCGGAGCGAGCATAGTTCAGCACATCACTCAACACACCCTGAAGTGTGCATGGAAAGTGACAAGGGGTGTCACATGTGTGCGCAGTATCCGGGAGCAGAGGCGGAGTGTGACTGTGCTGCTGGCGGGAACGAGCGGGACAGGGAAGAGCACGCTGGCAGGGCTGCTGGCAGCCAGGCTGGGCATCAGCACCATCGTGTCCACCGACTCGGTGCGCAACATGATGCGCAGCTTCACGCCGCAGGAGGCCAACCCTCTGCTCTGGGCCTCCACCTACGAGGCACGCCCCACCCAACATGGCTCCGTTGAAGCAGGCTTGTTCTAAGAATTGCTTACTGCCTTGCATGCCTGTGCATATTCTCTGGTTGAAAACAACCACACCAGGACCTGCATGTGGTGCTGGGAGCGCCTGGCCATGGAGCCTGGATCAGACCCGGACATTATGTCAGTTATTGCATGGTATGACACTGGTGTTGAATGCTTTTTGTCCAGCAATCGAGGTTAACCAACCTTGATGTGCATTGTTAGATTTTCTGATAGTAGCCACTGGCAGAGCATACTTATAGAAGCAGAGGGCAATTTCTGCCTTGCTTTTGAGTGACTCACCGAGTGGAACCGGTGAGCAGGCGGGCCAGCATGTGGGGGAGTTGGAGGAGGTGCGGCCGGCGGCGGCCGCCCCGGTGGACCTGCCCGGCAAGGCATCCACCCCACCCCCGCGCAGCAGCAGCCTCAACCAGGCCGTGAAGCAGCGCACCATCAAGGTCACCTCACTTGCTAGCCAATCTCTCTTCGGGCGCCTCACGGAGTCCTGCCTGGATCTTGTGTAGCGCTTGCAATACTTTGCATTGCTGATGTCGTCTTAAAATCGCAATGTGCTGACAACAGATAAGCCCTGAATGTGCGCTCATCTTGTGTATGACGTTAGGTGCCTTGATAAACAGGAGGTCACCTGTTTCCTAGGCTGCAGTATGCTTAAGGCAGGAGCCATGCGGTGCGTAGGGGTACAAGGCGCAGAGCGAGATGGTGCTGGAGAGCTTGGATCGGCTGATCGGCGCGTACGAGGGGAGGAAGGAGAGCCTGGTGGTGGAGGGCGTGCACCTGTCGCTGAACAGCGTGGTGCGCCTGATGCAGCGCCACCCCTCCATCCTCCCCTTCCTCATCCACATCTCCAACGAGGCCAAGCACCGCGAGCGCTTCGCGGTACCGCCCCTTGACCACATCCTATCAGCACTGCTTTCCCACCCCTTGTCCGGTGCAGCAATCATCCGTTCCCATCATTGGAATAAATGTATTCCTATCATATGCCTGGCACAACTATACCCAGAAAAAAATAACCTGGCTACAGCACGTTCAACAAGGCAGGATGACTAGAAATTTGTACAAAATTGATGCGATGTGTAAGGCCATTTCATGACTGCATGCGCAGTGCCGAGCTTTGTGTGTGAGGTCCTTTTTACTGCTCTGTTGGCTGTTAAGGGAAGCTCCTTGCTGAGGACCAGGAAACAGCAGCGTTGCCATGCCATTGATGTTAGCTTTTACAGTCCGTTTTTACTGCCTTGCCTGACAATGTGCTGCCGGCAGGTGCGCGCCAAGTACATGGCGCTGGAGCCGAGCAAGAACCGGTACGTAAAGTACATGCGCGCGATCCGTGCGATCCAGGAGTACCTGGTGGCGCGCGCGCAGCGACACGCCGTTCCCTCCGTCAACAACACCAACGTCGACCGCTCCGTCGCCACCATCCACGCCACCGTCATCGGCTGCCTCCGCCGCCAGGCCCGGGTGCGCCTTCTCCTGCAGTCCTCAGACTCATTTGTTCACTACGTGTCCGCCTGACGCCGTCATTGGCCCCCCTAATCGCTTCCTTACTGTCCTCTGAATTATCCTGCAAGGAGTCTTTCCAATGTCATGAGTTGATGTGAAATGCCGCCCATCATGGAAAGCTCCTGGACTATTTAAAAGATAGACAGGGTGTCTCAAGGCCCCTGCTGCTCGGTCAGGAAAGTCGCCATTTATTGCAATGTGGCAGGAGCACCTGCTGTGCTCTGTGCTTACTGTGTGCCCACTGGCGTATCAAAATCTCTCTCGCAAGGGTTCTGAGAAGGATGCCACAGATGGGCAGCTCCCTGCGACTCTAAGAACCCTTTGTTGGGAAGGCCGTTACAAGATTTCAATGGTAAATATGTAGGTTTTTCCCGGTGCCAAGGAACAACTGGTGTGTGGCGGGGCAGGGGGAAAGTCTGCTGGACGTGGCGAGCAAGACGACGCGGGCGGTTGCCGCGGAGTACGCGCAGTACACCGAGGCCACATGGAGCAGCAAGGGGATGCTGGAGGTCATCCGCCGCAAAATGTCCGCCGCCGCGCTCGACTCCCCCGACCGACCCTCCACATCCACCTCATCTCCCCTCGGTGACCCTCTGATCCCTCCCCCTAGTCCTGATCTGGTCTGGCCTGGTCTGGCCTGGTCTCTCCCGAATGGCCCCTTGCAGAACAGGGTGATCATGTGCTCTCGCATCTGCGCCCCGTGCTAGCAACACTGCCGCTCGTTGCAGTTGGAAGGGTTGCGGTGCAGATATGGCATGAGGGACCTGAGTGTTATGAACAGCTGCTACGCAACTTGCATGGCAGTAGGAAGGGGCACTGGTGGACCCGTGAGGTGTCAGTGGGTGGCAGCGGCATGTGACTGTACCTCGAGCATGCATGTCAGCTGAGCAGACAGGTCAGAGTATTGTAAGATGGGAACTCTTAGCGGTACATTGTGCGTGCAGGGCCGCTGTCGGAGGTGGAGGAGTTCAGGGAGGCTGATGCAGACATCCACAGCGTCTACGATGTGGCTGACAGTGACCTCATGTCTTCAGACGGCGCCGAGCAGGTGGACTCCCCCCTCGTTGCTGCCGCTCCCAATCATACTTTCTCTCTGTCCATCTGTTTGCTTGTCCGTGTCTGCGTGGCATGAGGTGCGCATGATGTGCATGTTTTGAAGTGAAGGCCTAGGTAAATGCCTAGCACGAATAAAAACGGTGTGGCCACGGCTGGGTGGAGGCGGTACAAATACTGACCACGGTTGATTGGGTCTTGCTTGGCGAGTCCAACAAGGGTAGAATGTTGGCAGCCTTGCATGCAGCTTGTCTGCAGACGTCTCTGCCTCTGGGAGGAAAAACGTGGAATAACAGGCTTTTGGCCTAGCACAACAAATATTCTAGCGAAGGGTTGAGAAGATATCTTGATGGGTTCAGGTGGGCGGTAGCAGCGATGATGGTGATGACAGCGATGTGGGCGGGCTGCAAATGGAGGAAGGCTCTGTGGCAGACTCTGATGCTGAAGAGCACGAATTTGAGGAGACGCCCTGCCATGCAGATGAATAATTTTGGTGCCCAAAGGTATCAAGGATCTTAAACAATGGCAGAGCGGCGTGGAGTGGTTCTGTGGACTTGACAGGGCATCTCAGAACCAGAGCCACACATCAAGGCAGCATTCCCCTTGTTGGCCTGCAATTGGCAGCTGTCAAAATAGGAAAGCCGAAATGGTGTTTCAGGTTTTTTCCCTTCGGCGTCTTGGCACCAGGTATTAAGATGTTCTGGTGTGCCGTGTATCTGTCGATGTCCAATAATGGAGCCCTTGCCTCCTGCGATACTGTCAACATTATTCCTCTTCCAACACTTTGAGGACACCTGCAGTGCGCCCTTGGGATCAATTGGGTATCCATTCTGGCTGCATCTTGTGTATATAGACCTGGCCAGTATGCTCATTTTCTTCTGTTCACAATTGACAGCATCCTGTGCCAGTTCTTTCATTCTGCGCAGGTCTTTTTCTTTCCAACAGCGTCCGAACTCTCTGGCAAGAGGACTTTGTACTGATGATGAGAGATTACTTCCCCTGTGGGGTGTCACTGTGGTGAATTTGATCCCAATCCTGTCATACCCTCTGTGCAACCCGGTGAAGCAATTAGGCCTGCAAGGCAATGGCGTCATTATGACAATCTTGCCCGCATGCATGATAATGCATGCTTATTCCTTTTTAGGGGCCATATCTGTGCAGATGCTGCTTGGCTAATTTGAGACTTGGTAAGCATGGTGAGGTTTATCTTACAACTCCGGTATGCATATGGCAGTATGCACTTGCTCATGCCAGCTCTTGGGTCCGTAATCTGTGTAAATAAAATTGCATGATCAGGAGCTCAGAACTGCCTCACGTGTTGGATTTATATTCATTTTACTGGTGGCATTGAAACCTGCTCACCAATTGCATTCCAATTGCATTCAAGAAGTTCACAAAGTTCCATGTATTCAAGCAAGTTCACAAAGTTCCATGTCTTCAAGCCAGTGCAACTCACTTCTCACATAACTGCGATTCCTGCACGAGTGCTTGAGTCAGCTCATCAGTGAGCACTCCAATGAAATGCGCATGAATTATGTTATTGACACGTTAGCTCCTAATTCCTTTGTGGCTGTACACATGGGCAGCCAGTTCTGGCAGCCAGTGCGGCTCGACGGCAGTGACTTCCTGCATCTCAAACCAGCCGCTGGAGCTCTGCTGCATCTGCCAGAACACCAGCCACTGCGGCCGCGTGCGCGCTAGCACCGACGATGCATGTATCCGCAGCTTGGGCGGCGGGCCTGCAGCCACCATCCGGTAGAGAAAATCACCCAAACAACCCTTGAGACAAAGCCAGGCTGCACTGCATACACTGCAGCAACCGAAGGTGATCAGTTGCACTAAATTGCACTGCATACTCCTCATTTGCGGCAAGATGCCATCACAGCACTGTATGAGGACAGACAGACTTGGACAAAATCGCTATTCCGGCTAAGCAGGATGGCCAAGGATTGCAAGCTCCAAAGCATGCATGTGCGCAAACACAGCACAAGACTCTATATGGAAAGCTTGCGCAAGTGCTTGTGCAAGTAATCTTTGGCTGAGACAAAGCCGTGGTGCACAAGGCAAGCCAAGCAAGCATGGCTGCGCCTGCCGACTCTGAAGCATGCATGCATATATGAGCACGCCACACGAGGTTTCATGAGCAAGCAGAGGCTGAGGCACAGTCTCAGGGGCACCTACCCGGTCCCGTGCTGCGCAGGATGCGGTAGACATTGATGCCGGCGGAAGCTGGGTCGCTGATGTCATTGGCGGTGTCCACCAGCTGCACCGCGTTCATGAGCAGGCCGGCTGTCAGCGCTTTGCGCAGCAGCGACACCTCAGCATCGCATGACTCCAGCGCTATGCGCAGCCGCCTGCACGGAGCCGCACGTCAAAAGCTGCCATCATCGTTCCTGCAGATGCGCCTGCTGAAAGGCATGTTGCATCTGCAAAGGTGCCGGAGGCGATCAGCACTGAACCACTGATGCCTCCTTGAGACAGTCAATCTTGCTATAATCCAGCTCATAATGCACGCCTGACGTGCACGCCTAAAATGCACGCCAAGCATCACCTTGAGCAAAATTTAAGAAGACAGCTGCAAGGTACACAAGGCAGGAGCAGACTCGGTGGATAGGTCAGGTGGGTAAGCTCGGGAGCCACCCCAATTGAGAGCACCCAACCAATCTCATAAAAGTTGCAGCCGGCATCCAGAGATTAAAGCGCAGAGGGAATCAGGAGAGCGGTTGTGGCCGCACCTGAGGTGGTGGCAGAGCTGGCTGCGGATGTCAGCGGCGCGCAGGAGGGTGCGGTGGTTGACAAAGTTGCGAGCGGCCCACTTTCGGTCGCGGCCCGAGTCCTGCCACGCCTTCCACACGTTCAGGTAGGTCACCAGGTCCCCCTCCCCCACCGCAAACCTGCGCCCCATGATTTGAGCCTCAATCCTGACAGAGCTGAAATCCACGCGGAATGTAATATATCACAGCGACAAGCTCTGAGCCGGTCCCTCAAGAAAGTGATGATAGCTGCTGACATGCTATCTCACCGCTCTTTTGCTCCTGGCAGGTTGGGGCACAGAGCCACAGCATCCCAGCCCAGCCATCAGCCATTGAGAGGCCGAGGAGCAGTGAACAACCATCATCATCACCATCAGGCATCGCTTTACCCAAGAACGTGCAAGACGGGTCTCTGATGCGGCACAAGACTCGACGCTGCCGTCAGCGCAGTGACCTTTTCAATCAAGTTTGGGGCGTACTTGGCTTTGGCGGCCTCGAGGGCTTTGCGCTCGCCGTGGGCGCCGGCCCAGACGCTGTGCACGCTGAGCATGGCCACCACGGTGACCGCCTCCTCCGAGCACCCCAGCCGCACCGACGCCAGCAGCACCGCCCCCAGCCGCGCATCCACCGGCAACTCCGCCAACTGCTGCCCCGTCGGCCTCGACAGCCTGGCGCACCCAATATATTACTCATCATGATTCTGCGCACACAACATTTGCACCCAATAGGCTCACCCCCAGATATAACATCCCAGGTTGTCAATGCAAGAGCACACCTGATGCACATGTATTATGTACCACACAGCCCCTTTAGCGCGTATGCTCTGCATCTGTAAAGGAGCAGAAAGTGCTCAAGCAGAAATTATTTTGCATATGAGGCAGGCAGACTGCTGAGCCGTCAGAACACATCACGAAGCTGTGCATGCAAAAATGCACCCAGCAGGCTCACTCCCTAAACTACCGTAGAACGCATATTGTGAACAGCCCCTTCTAATGACCATGCAGCGCACTGGAACCACATGGATGGAACACCACAAAGGCCACTGTGCTTCCGCTCTGCATTCTGAGCATACTTGCAATTGAAAGTGCATTGCACGTAATGCAGAGCCCTGGGCCGTCACCACAGCGCAGAGCCCAGTGCCTATCCGCAGACCCATAACCATTTCCATCGCCTTCTGCGTCGTCCTGTGACTCCGTCCGCACTTTCCCAGTCTGGGCCTAAACACTGCCAGTGAATCAAACTTTTTACTAGAGCAGACCTGGCGGAGGCGTCCAGGGCGCCGAGGGCGTGCAGCAGCTCGAGCGCACGGACCATGGTCTCGGCCGGCGGGGGCGCGAGCCAGTCGAAGGTCATCATGTTGTCCACGCCCAGCGCCTTGAGCCGCAGCACCGTCCCCGACAACTCTGCCCGCTGCATCTCCGGCACCTGCGCACCACATGCGGATGAGCACTGCCTCTACAGGGAAATTTACAAACTTTAGTGCAATGCACCCCTCTACTGCTATTGGGAGTTTAGACACATGCTTTTCCACATGCAACCCTGACCACCTTGCTGCTGGTACTACACTTTGTTTGCAGGCCACAAATGATGTGCCTCCCAGAACATCTGCGGTGCGCCAGGCACGAGAACTAGATGTGTATCTGCTTGTCTTGGATCAAACATGTGGACAATGTCCCGTCGAGCTGCGTTCCACTTGCTGATCAGAACACTGCTCGACAGGACTCCGCCAGCTCCATAAGTTTGAGCCAGAGCTGAATGGCAGGCAGCAGCAGTGAAGGGGATCATTTGCATTGTGGTTGATCATGCTCCTGGGCTGAGGACGTCTTGTATGTTTGCACGCATTACACATAAACCGCAAGGCAACCCTTCCACCTTTCTTTCCGCTCACACTGTCCTGTATGTTTGTGCATTCTCCCTGGATTATTTGCTGATGGCATGGCGGCGCACCGTGGCATCGTGCAGGGCCTGGAAGTCGGCCTCAGTGCAGAGGCGGAAGCAGTGGCCCGGGCGCATGCGGCCGGCCCGACCCGCCCGCTGCGAGGCGCTCGCCTTTGACACCGGCGCCACCAGCAGTGACTCCAGCCCTGGCACCAGCAATATCTCGTTCTTATCACAAATGCGCACCAAACTTCTAGCCATCTCTAATCTGTGCTGGAATGTGTGCGGCTTGAACAGTGCAAAGCCTTTGATGGGAGACAGGGGGCAAGTTGCATGCTGGAAGGGCATCGAAGACAGACTGTCACTGTATTTCTAAACCCTGTATTTTAACTTTGCCCATGGGGGCAAGTGGTGTAGTCAATTGCCATGGTCTTTCTCTTTAGGGTGCTCACCAGTGAGCGGGTTGTATGAGGCCTGCTTTGAATGGCAGCAGTCGATGACATACACCACGCCGTCTATCGTCACCGATGTCTCGGCAATATTTGTTGCCACGACCACCTGCACACAAACACTGCACAGTGACATGCATATCCTGATGGAAGGGGGGTAAACTAAAACATGCTACTTGCTTCCATCTGAGAGCAGCTACTGCACAGTGCAATAAGGAGTTTATAGGCCTCCAAGGTAAGAAACAGTTGTCAGATACATGGTGATGGAGGTTTTGAGCGTGCCTTGCGGTAGCCGCGGGGCGAGTGCTCAAAGGCGGCCAGCTGTGCGGCGGCTGGCAGCCCGGCGTACAGCGGCACCGGCATCAGCCGAAGGGCGGCCCGCCCCGCACGCACCTTGCGCGCCTCCTCCTCCAGCATGCTCACACAGTCCTCGCACTCCTGCTGCCCTGCGCACACGCACAGATTGCACCGTTTGCATGTAACGTTGGATTATATGCAGCCTTTCATCCAGTCGATTAATCTCTTGTCACAACAGTAGGTCGAAAGGGCATCTGCCGTGATATCAAGAACCTTGCTCTCAGCCCGAGCAAGACGACATAAGTGTTTGTGAAGCAGAGGTACACATTTGCCAATGCCAGCACACTCTGCGCTCACATGCAACTCTCCCACTGCAGCCTGTCGCTGAAAGTTTGTAGGGTGGAGGGAACGCACCTGTGAGGAAGATGAGGATGTCGCCGGGCATGTCCTCTCGGTGGATGTCCGCAGCCGCCTGCACCGCCGCGCGCACATAGTCCGAGCAGGGCTTCTCCAGGTAGTGGATCTGCGGCAGTCAGCACAACACAGTTGCATGCTAGCTGTTGCAGGATTTGCAAAAGTAGTGCGGGATGACCCAGGCCATCATTTGTCATCCTATGAGCAATCAGGCAGACCTGCTGTTCCACTGTTAAAATTACAGTCGCAGGAGCGAAATTTTCAGAAAAAAGAACTCCTGCTGAAAACCAACACCAAATAGATGCTTTGAGCCACTTCCATATGTGCAGGCAAACGATGGTCATTCAGGAGCATGTGAGCAGAGGCTGCGCACCTGGACGCTGTGTGTCCGGCCCTCCACAGAGAGGATGGCGGGCTGCTTGCTGAGGTCGCCAGCTTTGGCAGCGGCCCCCCGCACGGTGCTGGCGTCGAAAAAAGCCGCCACGCGCTCAGCTTCCAGCGTGGCGGAAGCTACGATGACTCGCAGGTCCGGTCGCCGCCGCTGCACCTTCTTTAGCAGGCCCAGCAGCGTGTCTGTCGCCAGGCTGCGCTCGTGCGCCTCGTCCACCATTATCACACTGCGCAGCACAGCCGCGCCTCAGATACAGACAAGTCATGTCTTGGAAGACGAGAACATCAGTTGCAAAGGAGAGCCAGTCGCAAAGGAGAGCCAGTCCTCCTCCGCACCTTTCTCAACACTTTCAGCCTCACAGGCAGACTGTTGAACCTTGCAGCGGCATCCAGGCCACTGACAAGGCCAAAGACATGAAGATGTCCCCAACCTTTTGCCCCAATCATTGGCATGAGAAACATCACCCTCACTCACAAGCACTGAGAGAAGGGAATGTTGGCAAGCCTATGTGCTATGCACCGCAGCAGGTCACTCAGGAGTTTAGACTCGATTCGCTGTGCCGTCGCACCTGTAGGCTGTCAGCAGCGGGTCCTGCAGCATCTCTTGCAGCAGCACGCCGTCCGTGCAGAACCGGATCTGCGTCGTCCCCTGCATGCATGCACGTGTGCACACCATAATCCCACCAGGACATGACAATGACTGAATCCTGCACTCACTTGGGCCCACAATCATAGTGACAAGTCAGCACGGATGCCTCTGGCAAGGAGTCTGAGGTCGAAGTTGAGGCTGATGAGATTTCCTTGCAAGGGGGTGATAAAAAGCGCAGGGGTGTGACAGGCCGCACTGGAGTGGAAACGTCCTCGAAACGGATCCCATAGCCGACGGCCTGGCCCAGGGGACTGCCGGTCTCCTCGGCCACACGCGCCGCCACCGTCATGGCCGCCACTCTGCGCGGCTGCGTGCACGCCACCATTCGCCCATCTGCGCCAGATCCTATGCTTTCATTTCCGGCATTGCCGCATGCATTGTTGACGGAAATATCGATGATTGAGTATTTGACGAGTGTGGAAGATGCACGGCTGTAAGCTGAAATGGCAGTTGCCTGCATGGGCCAGCAGGAGACTGCAGCCAAATCTGCGCTGCTGCCAGTGGAATGCCCATGCATGATAGAGCATAAGGCAGGGCGCACGTGAGCACCAGCCTGCCTCGAGCAGGTACTGGGGGATCTGAGTGGTCTTGCCACTGCCTGTCTCGCCCACGATGATGACTGTGGCATGATGCTCTACCAGGTACAGGATCTCGCGCCTGGCACAACAGGCATTCAGGAGCTCAGTTCAACCTTGACGATCTGCACAGGAGGTTGGCATCTCAGATTGTAAAGGTGAGCGTTCTTATGTCTAATTACACATATTACGCAAGGTCCAATACAATCGTACCTGTGCTGGAACACAGGAAGCCTTCTCCTTTGCTCCTGCAGGGCGAGCTTCTCATTGCGGTTGAAGGTCGGCACGACAGCAGCATTTTTGTCTCGATCGCTGTCGAAAGATATGCCGAATGCACCAGGCTGCCTTTCTCCTGGCCTGAGGAATGCTCCCATGGGCAGATCATGCCGATGTGCACATGCTTCTTGACTACTCCAATTTCATCTTGTGGATCTAAGTACGATTAAAGGAATTTTTCGCGTAGTACTATATAGGGTCAGATTTGCTCAAGTGTTTTCAAGTGGCTGCATTTGCATGTCTGTCTTGACTCGCATGGGTCCCAATCAAAACAATCAAAAAAGGGTTAAAGCGAGGCTCAACGTGGGGTCTGAAGCGGCGGTGCCTGAACAGGACGGGTCAGTATCTGCCAGTCATTCGACGGTTGTATCTTGGGCACATGGCACTCCAACACGCTTGTGTTGGGGAGGTATGAGAGGGCCTATACCTCCTCCATGCTTTGCACCCGCAAGGAGAAGCCCGTGAAGGGCCTGCTATGGGGGAAGGCCAGTTCCTGTGCGTCTGCTCGCGGGGTTGTTCGCCTGAAACCGGTGACTGGGCTAGCTATGAACCAGAGCTGGACAGACAGCTCAGAGAAGTCCACCCGGTCGGATCCAGCGGTCGAGTCATTCTGTGTCAGAGTGCCGGCCTCGCCGTGCTAGATGCCGGAACCACTGGCGTCGTCACCCTGTCCCAAGATGGCTGTATGGCTGCTTTTCTCGGGTGAGCGCTTGCCTGCCAGTCATTTGAACAGAATTACGGGCTGTAGATCGGGTGATTTTAGCAAAGGAATTTGGATAAGTTGGTCATTCCTGAGCAGGATTACGCAGACACCCGTTCGTTGTGCAGGGTACTGCGAAATGCGCGTGCAATCCAGCAGATGCTGGAGCGCATGGATTCCTCCACCTGCACGACCAGCGGCACTGACGAAGTAAGCAGCGATGCAGCACATCAGGTGCCTTTAGTTAACATGGCTAGTCCACGCCAAGGCTGCCACGCACCAGAACCACAACTTTCACGAATGGGAGGCAGTACACGTTCGTTAGCTGCATTTAGCCTTATCCATCTTCCTGCCGGAATTAGGACCTGATTCGGTCGATAAATAGTCTGATTGACATGTGTGTAACCGTTTATACATAGCCCCTTTGCTCGTGCGTTGTGTGAGTGGGATCCTGTGCTTCTATGCAGGAGGCCTACCTGATCTACAAGCTCTACAAAAAGCTTGGCCCCTGCATGGTATCCAGGCTGCAGGGAGACTTCGTCTTCGTGTTGCATGACTCTCAAATGGTGCGCATTGCTCAAGATCACCTGTGCAGTCTGCCCCTGGTCAGACAGGCGCCTCTGAAGGTCTAGTTTTCTCATTCCCTGATCTCTGGCGCTCACATGCCGGCATGTGTCTTTCATAGGGACAGGTAGCAGCTGCGCGCTCAGCCGGCTCCAGTCACCAGTTGCTGCACGGGCGCACAGCGGATGGCAAGCTGGCGATTGTGGGGGGAATGGCGGCAGGCAGCAGCAATGGCCACAGCAGCAGCAGCGGCAGCGGTGGCAGCAGCCAGCAGAAAGGGCCTCCCCGGATACAGGGCCTGAAGCTGCCGAGCAGTTGGCGGGACTTTGAGGAGGTCCCACAAGGCAGCTACATCTATGGGCAGGACGGGCGGATACAGCAGTATGAATACCTCACGGAGGCAGACGGCAGTGATGAAGTGAGGAGCACTGAACATTTGTCTGCGATTGCAGCGCTATACACAGTGGCAGCACCCCACTGTCTGACCAGCGTGGTTCAGGATTAAACAAGTCTGGTGCTGTACTGAAGCAATGATGCATGTGTGGCCTGCAGGGTGCCCAGCGATTTAAACCAGAGGACCAGCTGCTGCTGAATATGATGGCCAGCACAGGGATCGCGAGCAACAACTTATCTGACTTGGCGCAGTCCTTGGACGGCTCTGCCGGGGTACATTCCATGTCCCTCTCTTTTTCTCTTGCCCCCTGTCGTCCTTGCCCAAGATTGCCTTGCTGGCATAGCGTGCATACCATGCATATATCCCAAACCGATAGGAAGTTCTTTTCCGGTGTGCAGGTGAAGAAGACACGGCGGGGGAAGCGGGCTGGGAGAAATCTGAAGGACCGGCCGTCGTTCGAGGGGCGGCGCGTATCTACGGACAGCCGGAGGATATCCGTGGAGGGGCGTCCCTCCTTCGAGATGCCCATGGGCCCCATCGATGGCCGCGCCTCTATCGACTCCCAGCGGCCCTCCTTCGAACTGCAGGTTCAAATCATTATTAATTCGTCCAGTAGCCGCCAGTCTTGCGATAGAGCAAGCGGCCCTGTTTCAGTGACTGCTCAAACTCTGCTGGTGTCCCATCAGGTGAGCCATGTGAGGCTTTGCTTGTTGATTGATCTACAGTGGAGAATGCCGTGCTGCACAGCTGTGGGTGACGGTGGATGCGCGCTGCCAAAGGTGACAAGAGTCTGAGCGAGTGTGATTGTGCGGCAGCCCGGCGAGCATTCTCGGGCGGACAGCGACAGCTGGTGGCGGCGGAGCACAGACGGGACGTCGCCCTTCGCAGCGCCGGGGGTAAATACACCGCAGGAGGGAACACCGGGGGCGGGCTACAGCCACTGCAGCGCGCGGCGTACCTCCTCCCTGCCGGACACCCTGGCAGTCGCACCCCCCAAGGACCTCACCATCCCCGAGCACCCCGGCCAGATGGAGTCTGGCGCCGATGAGGCCTACATTCAGCGCAAGGCCGTGCAGCAGGGGATCTCAAAGGGGCCCGACGCCGTCCAGGTGATCTTCAACATTGTGATCCTCTGGACTGCCAAATATACTAAGCTTGCCAGCTTCACCTGGTGTTGCCAGCTTGGCCTGCTGCGCATGGAAGCACCTGATAGGCAAGGCAGCGATGCACAGGCAAGCCTGGCTTAGACCTTTAGGCTTGTGACAATCCAGCTTTCATTCATGGACATAAATTGCAGGTCTGTTAATTGCATGTGGGCACGTGGGCGGGTCATGACGTGGGCATGCCGCATCATGCAAGTGAGACAATGCTTTATGGTGCAGGTGCATGCACAGACGCCGGGGTACGGCCGGGCGGGCGGCAGCGGCGGCGGTGCGGGCGCGCCGCCGCGGCGCTTCGTACCGGGGCCGGCCGGCGCGGCCTCGGAAGCGGCCGCCGCTGCAGCCGCCGCCGCGGCCGCTCTTTCCTTAGGGCCCTCTTCCAGACGCTTCCTGGAATATTCAAGCAGCTCCCTTGGCAGGGTCCAGGGTCCGCGGAGGAGCCAGGATGGGGGCAGCAGCAGCAGGGTGCATCATGGTGAACCGAAAACAGCAGCAGGTGCAGCGACACAGGGTCCGCGAAGGAGCCAGGAGGGGGGCAGCAGTAGCAAGGGGCATCATGGCGAGCAGAGACCAGCGGCCGATGCAGTGACCCAGGAGGGCAAGGGTGGAGCGTACAGCGTCCTCCAGAAGAGGAGAAACCTTGAACAGCGAGTCTTGTAAGATATGTACCTTTGCTCAAGAGTTGAAGATAGAATAGAGCATGACTGATATTTTGTCTTGTTTGACATGCATAAGATTGGTCAGGTCAAGAATAGTTTGGATGAGTGAGACTCCTGGCAAGCACTGGAATCTCTTAATGACAGCACTCATTGCCGCCGAGAGCCATGTCACTGTCACTCGATATTTGTAGTCAGCGACAGGCACAAGGCCAATGACGCCTGAATGCGAGACTTTGAACCTGTCAACCAACACCAACAAATGGTTGTCTGGTGGATCATTGCCTTTTATTTCTTATAAAAATTTGGAACAGCAACCTGTTGAGGAGTTTGTTGGATGGGTGAATGAGCAGGAGTGGATGTTTTAGGGTGACTGATCAGCAGTATGGCTCAGTGGAACTGATCTGAGTGGTATTACCCGTCACAGAGAGGCCTGACACAATTGGATGACCATTTTATTTGATCATGCAATTGGCTTGTGGGCGATGCCAATTTTGCAAGCCGCCTGCAGTAAAGATATGATGCAAGTCTTGCCATGAAGCTAAAGTTTTGATCAAACGACTCGGAGCTCGGAGGTCTTTACCTCATCTTTGTGGCCGGTGCAAACACGGTGGTCACTCAGGCTACCTCTTTATCACTGTAAATTGCTCATGTGAGCACATTGTGCAGGCCACCATCTGACATCATGATCATAATCATAACGAATTATATGGTAACAATCTTCGGAAGGCCCATCTTACCACTGATAAAATAGGTGCCGCGTGAGCGCTCAAGTTGGAGTGGCATGCCACTCCAACTTGGCATCATGCGCATGCCAAGTCACGGTGCATGCAAAGCTCACAGAACACAGCTGATGACCCCAAAGGGACAGAGTTATGAATGATCGGACTCCAACCAATGCTACACAATTATGATTGGCTGACGATCTGAGCTTGTCTTATGGGTTGGGATCTGTGCATGCATGGGAAGCATTCCTTCCTGATCCTAAATTGGTGGGACCTCCAGCTTCCCCAATGTGGGAAGTTAATGCAGCCCCCTCTCACAGTCTTCTGAGATGTATAGTAACTGGCGCCTAACAATTGCTAATTACTCTGATATCTATAGTAATCGGAAAAGGTTAGACATTGTTGCGTGTCATGCTGGGCAGTGCTTTCCTCTCACAATCTATAAAACAAGTCCTGTGCACTGACGCCCACCTCTGCAGATATGATTACGGGCGCACAGGCCTCCTAACTGTCCATAGATGTCCTCTGTCATTGCATAGTAATGTTAACAGACGGAGAACGCTCACCATCGTAGCTGGTGAACGACGTTCTGCCAACCGAACACACTGGTCTCAAAGCGAACTTTCCAGTGCAGATGCTGCGGCGACATCATCTCAATCCCGAGCAGCAGCCCATGTTGTACGTGTCACTGCCCAGAAGGCATCCTAGCAGTCTAGGCTCTCATCTCATGACTCTTTCTGCAACACATTGCGAGAAGATGCTGCCAATGCCTGCCTCAGGTGTGGGATGCAGCAGCAGATCTGGCCCCGACCTTCAGCCAGATAGATAATGAGCTTGTAGCGCACAACTTGAGGCGGGCGCAGGCAGCCATGAGGGGGGCCCGCCTGGGGCCCCACCATTTCAGCGGCTCCACTGGATATGGCCATGGCGACCTGGGCCGCGCAGCTCTGGATGATGTAAGACTCTTAATGTTCCTGCCTGCATCGTGCTCACCCAGCCCTCATCTGTTGACGTCAGTGAAGAGTATTGCCCTTGGAGCAACCATCCAGCCATGGAGCAACGGTCCTGCGGATCAGTCAGTCAGTCAGCTTCCAGCCAATTCAGGGCTGATCGGATGCCTGACTCTCCTTGTCAGAGTCAGCGCCCAGCATGACATCCGGATGACAATTGCCTGGGGGATGCAGATTATGGCGGAGGTGATGGGGGCAGAGGCGGC
The DNA here is from genome assembly GCF_000258705.1 of Coccomyxa subellipsoidea C-169. Taxonomy (NCBI): domain Eukaryota; kingdom Viridiplantae; phylum Chlorophyta; class Trebouxiophyceae; family Coccomyxaceae; genus Coccomyxa; species Coccomyxa subellipsoidea. The sequence goes on from NW_005178027.1 coordinate 882,300, forward strand.
GATCGTGCGCATACAGTTTGTGTCAGGCACGCATGCAATCTCCACGGCGCTCTTTGCAGCGCTGCGCCCGGGGGATGAGCTGCTGGCGGTGGCAGGCAAGCCGTATGACACTCTGGAAGAGGTGTGCCTTGCCTTCTTCCTGGGAGATTCTCTTCTCGGTCAGATTGCTGGTGTCAAGCAATTGGGTAATTTTTGGTTCTTTGGGCACTTGCCCATGTCAGCATGCCCTGTGTGCAGGAGACAGGGCTAAGGGGGCCGCCTCCTGCCATTCTCAGAGAGAAAAGCACTGCTCATGTCTCAACACAAGAGCAGCAGATGCGTTGCTGTTCATGCTTGGTCGTATCACCCTAAGCGAGCTCATACGGGCATGTCCTGGGTGCAGGTAATAGGGCTAAGGGGGACGTCTGGGCATGGCAGCCTGAGGGAATGGGGCGTTGCCTACAGGGAATTGCCCCTTGCTGAGGGCGGCGATATTGACTGGGCAGCCCTTGCGTCAGCCATCACTCCGAGTGAGTCTGCAGCGGTGCAGCCATGCACCACTGTCAAATGCAAGCACTCCTTGTGCTTGTGCTTGTGCATGTGCTTATTTCATCATAAAGCAATTGTCGGCTTGCTGACAGGCTCTACGCACTGCTGTGAGCAGAGACGAAGGTGGCCTCGATTCAGAGGTCCTGCGGCTATGCGCTGAGACCCACGCTGAGCATCGCGGCCATAGAGCGAGCCGTGCGCATCATCAAGGAGCAGAGCCCTGACTGCATCGTGGCCGTGGACAACTGCTACGGAGAGTTCACTGAGGACAGGGAGCCATGCGCAGTGAGCCTCTACCACTGACTCTGATGTTACACTTTTATTGTGTCAGAGTACAACACCTGAGCTCATGCATGTGTTTGACTAAGAACAGGAGATTGTCGAGCACAGCTTGCTACTGAACACTAGAGCAATAGAACCAACACTTCACCAAGGCCCTGCATAGGTTCCTCCTCTCTTTGCACTGTTACTCACCCTGCTGGCCTGTAGGTTTTTGCTCTCCGAATCTGGTGATGTGGGTGTCAGGTGGGCGCTGATCTGGTGATGGGCAGCCTGATCAAGAGCCCGGGGGGCACGATCGTGCCGGGTGGCGGCTACATTGCCGGCCGTGCGGATCTGGTGGCGGCTGCGGCCGCTCGGCTGACCGCGCCCGGCGTTGGCACCGATGCCGGCGGAGTCTCCGGCTCCACCCTGCGCCTCATGGCCCAAGGTTGCTGTCCTTCTATTTGCCAATCTTCTCAACTGACAGCTGTTGAGCCCTCTCCCTCCTTCTCTGCGCCTTGCCTGGCAGATTGATCAGTTTGCCCAATATGAAACCAGACATCCCGGAAAAATACTGCTGCTGCGTGTTCCCGTCACACCAGTAAATGTCGAACAAAGCAGAAGAATGGGACCACACATAGTCTAGACTTAATTTTTCTAATGTGGGGGTGTCTTCTGAAGCGTGCCATTTCTTGCTGGAGGGTCTTGTCATGGCTGTGCTGACGCCTGGAACGGCCTGCGCAGGCCTATTTTTGGCGCCTCAGATGGTGGGCGAGGCGCTGAAGGGCGGTCGACTAGTGGCCGAGGTGATGAGTCGCGAGGGGTACGCGGTGGCACCGGCGGGGCGCGTTCCCTCCCCGGCCTCCTTCATCACCGCGGTGCAGGTCGGCAGCGCCGCGCGCATGTGCGCCTTCTGCCGCGCTGTGCAGCGCGCCTCCCCGGTCGGCTCCTACATCGAGCCCGTGCCCGGTGAGTCATGCCTGACACTTTGCCAGCCCTGGTTGACTGTTACAAGCCGGTGAGCTGGTGTCTCTGGATGGGTGGATATACCTGTACCGCATGATCTCTTGCCAGCCTTGGTTGACTGTTGAAAGCTGGTGAGCTGGCGTCTCTTGATGGATGGACCTGGTGAGCTGTGCCTATCCCCTCTTGATATTTTGCCAGCCGTTGTTGACTGTTGGAAGTCGGTGAGCTACTGTCTCTTGATGGATGAAGAGGCGCGCAGCACCTGTGGCCATCGGCGCTCTCGATGACAGCACACTGCAGCTCGTGTACCTGGCTGGTGCCGGCCATAAACCGCTAAGCACACATGTATAAACCATCTACTGCTGCAATATAAGCTGCCCTTTTCATTGGGGTTGAAGCTGAGCTCTCGAACAGAGCTTAGAAGCGCCTTTCCTTGTCTATCATACTGCCGCACCTCCAGGTGCTGTTTCTGAAAATTCAGAGAAGATTTGCACGCAGCAAGAGCAGTGTGTGGTTCACCGAGGGAAAGGGGTGCTGGATGGGTGTGCAGGGGTCACGCCGGGGTACGATGATGAGGTGATCTTTGGGGATGGGACGTTCATTGACGGTAGCACAGCAGAGCTAAGCGCGGATGGGCCGCTGCGGCCGCCGTATGTGGTGTACTGCCAGGGAGGCACCCACTGGACGCATTGGGCTGTTGCCCTGGAGTCCATTGTGGAGGACATGCGCGCTTGTGCTTGACGATATAACTCATTGTGTAATCTTCACAAGCCACGGTCCCTTTGCCTCCTCGCAAGCTAGTATGGACTTACATTTGGACCTAGCAATTGCTAAAAGATCCAAATATTCCCTTTGGATTGGTATTAAGGCTTTCATCTGTGCAAGTTTGAACAACCAAAATCCAACTTCTGCATTCAAAAGCCTCCGCTTAGTGAAATCGTCGCATGTGCGCGGTGTGAATAAACACAATTTTGTCCTAAACCCTTTCCTGACCAATACCTGGTTCATTATCATTTGGAGTACAAGCCATTCAAAGCATTGAAAAAAAACAGTGTACAATGCACTTCACATCAAGCTTTTAGTATTCAGATCTGTGGACATTCGACACTCCTCGATTGTAAGCCAGAAGAGCCATGCTCTCTTCGAAGAACAGGAACGCTGTCCACTAAAGGGTCCTCGTTCGTGGGGACATACTGATCCTGACAGACAGGCGATCTGCAGAACAACAGGTGAGCATGCGGACGTGCCGATGTTGGCCGCCTATCCAAAGATGCTACTGATGGACTTGTAGCCGCTGCCGGGTTGGCGGCCCGCGCCGGTGGCCGGCCCGGGGGCGGCCGCCGGCGCTAGCGCAGGCGCAGCCGCCGGCCGCTTGGCGGGCGCCTTGGAGGGAGCTGCGGCCGGCGCTGAGATCCCCCCGACAGAGTAGCTGCTGACTGGCTTATCTGAGGCCCCCCTCTGAGAGTGGGAGGACCTCGGCGCCGCTGCCGGCCGGAACGCTGCCGCCACGCCGCCGAGCCCCGGAGCTGGCGCGTACGCGGGCGCTCCTGCACCCTTGCCCCCTGCATTGCGCACCACTTCAACTGTCAGACTCTATCAACAAGTACACCGCAGTAGCGTACTAGTATTTTCCTGTTCTGGACAACACCTCACTTGTCAGATGCCACTAATATAATGTACCGCACACCTGATCATGTGAATTGGATTCACCATAACATCCTGGTACTCAATCAAATTTTTGCAACACTCAATCAAGCCCAAAATTGTCTTACAAGAGTACGCATTGCTGAGAACATGCCTCAACAAGTCTTGATAGGTGGGGAGCACACCTCTGGTGCCGACATTCTGCTTCGCAGCAGTTATAGCCTTTGCTGGACCGGGCGCCGGTGCACCGATCTTCCTGCCCGGCTTGCTGACCGGCTTGCTGACCTTCTTTGCTGCTACAACAAAGAGAAAACACCATCAGCCAAGTCTCTCAGAACATTTGAGGTCTATTCCTCCCCGTGAAGCAGCTATTCACCCTATCCAAGCGCCTCAAGCCCACGGTGTGACACATCAGCATCCATCCAAGGGGGAACATGTGAGCACTGTAGTACTCATAATTGTTTTTGGCCAAGAAGGGTGGAAGACCCTTTCTCCCAAGATTCAACCCCTATGGAAATTTGAGACCTGACTCGGAAAGCTCTCGACAAGCCGAATCCATTGGAGCATGAATCCTGGCGTTTGTGGAGTCAGGAAAACCTCTGAAGGTTGTTTTGAAAAATTTCTTGCACCGCAGGCCGTGTGGTTTTTTCCTTGAGTGCTACAGTATGGGCAAAATTCAGCAATCTCAGAGGGTCGGGGGCTCACCAGCTGGGCCTGGCACAGGTGCAGTCCCCGGGAGGCCGCCCGCCGTTTTCACCTTCTCACTCGCAGCCGGAACTGGTGCGGGCGCCATTGTGAGCCCCCCCTTCAGCTTCATTGGGGCCTTGGCGGAGGGCGCGGGAGCAGGGGCCTTCACAACGATTGTAAAGGCCGGCTTGCTTGGGGTTATACCTGCAGACCATTTAACAATCAGCATCCAGCCAAGAGCGTGCGCACACACAGAGAGTGAAGGGCAGACTCTCTCGGTCAAGGCATTGTGCGTCGCCTTTTGCCTGCGATCCGTGCATCTGCATGCCTTGTGCCACAGCGTATCGGACGCCAAAATGCAGAGGCATGATGCGCGCAATTAGTGTGTGATATGGGCAGCAATGACTCACCGACTGCGCCGACGTCCAGCGCTCTTGATGTAGGGACTGCTGTTTTGCGCGAGGGAAGAGGTGCAGGTGTGGGCGCTGTGACTGGGGCAACAGCTGGCGTGGAGGCTGCAGGTGACCCAGACTACTCTCAATCTTTGTTGACAGAAAATAAGTCTACGATGAAAGGTGGACATGCTGGGCAAGATGTATGGGAGAAAGGGGTGAACGTCCATTACCTGCAAGATCCCGTCTAGAGAAGAAGTGGACTGAGGATGTGGTCGCCTTGTGCCGCTCATGATGTCCTACAGCCAAAATCAAATTGTTCAGGTCCTGTACATGCATTGCATCTTGACATGCATGCAAAGATTGATATCACCTTTAGAGGCACCACAATAACCAACCGCCGTGTGGCACACTCTGAAAAAGGGATGTGGCGAGTGGCTCACCTGCTACCATTAGAAGGATCATGCCGAGGAGAGAAGTCGCTGCCAATAGCCGTAGGTACTGCACCAAAGCAAACAATCTCAGGAGACTTTCAGGCTGCCATGAGCGGTGAAGGTGCATTAGAGTGTGCCCTGACAATGCAGCGCTGAGAAGCTGTCTGAGGGCACCCACCACATAGCTGCGAGCCTGTGAGTCCTGCACAATGCTGGAAGATGTGCTGCGAGGTCGCACGACCTGTCCATGGTAGTCGTCCAGTGACCCCAACAAGATACCCCCACTCCTTTGCCTGGAGGTCATGCCTGGTGATGGCTGCCCACCTCCTGCGAGCCAAAGCCCCTTTATGCTGTCTTGGGTAAAAAGATTTGCCCCAATTGTATTGACCTAATATTCTTGTCATTTTTTCATGGGTGCGAGTGAGATAGTATGCTACAGGCGCATCAAGTACAGAAGAGCGGCTGACCCAGCAGAATGTCAGTACAGTGCACCCCAGAATCGCAAATCCTACCAGAACACACCCATCAAATAAGGAAACAAACAAGATAATGCATTTACTTTCGCAGCATAAGCGTATGGCAAAGGGGTGCCCAAGTTTGTGCAAGTTTCGATAACGAACGTCAGCCTGGATGGCGCAGTACGCATTCATCAGACGCTCAAAAGCTCGCTTATATCTAAAACCCACCTGGGATCAGCAGTTCGACTGAGACCACGGTCTTCCTTCGAGCCAGGATCGTCTCTCAGCGCGTCGATGATGCTACGGGTCCGCTAGTTGTCTATCTCTAAGGCAGCGGTATCTTAATAAGGTGGACGCTGCACTTATCTTTCGGGAATGCTGCGCTGGTAGGCAACCACCACGAGACGAGGAAGAAGTGCAGTCGATCTAACGACGCCTTGATCTCCGCACGGTAGTCATCCGGGCGATGACCTCACTCCACTCCGTACGCGAGATCGTGCTTCGCGTGCTTCCTTACAAATCTGCCGCCCGATCTGTCCGCTAGCTCCCATCGGAGTGTCCTGAGAACCCCTGCACCGAGTAGCTCAAGCTATGTGATGTGTCAAAGTGTACTCGGTTAGTACGACGAGGAGTGTAACAGGTCAGCCTTGACATCTCCTAAAAGGTGCAGCGGTTGACCTCTTGGATATTGCGGGGTTTCTCTTCTTGCTACAACTGTACTGTTCCGTGAATAAGGAGAAATGACAGTGGAATCACGTCAAGCGATCTTCGATGAGATCTTAGCACAGGTGGAGGCCGAGGTGAGGATTCTATCAGCATAATCTCTGCTATTTCACGGCAGAAAATTTCCATGCCTGTCTGAAGTTGTATCGCAGGAGTACTGGTACTCTGCTCGAGGTGAAGGGGGCACTGTCTAATTACTCTGAATAATGTCCGCTCTTCTCACGGGCAGGGGCTAAGCAAGTTTGAGTGCAAGTATGTGTGGAGGCCAGAATTACAAAAAAGGGTGTGCGATACTTGCAAGTCAATCGTACCATTCAAAATCTATCGAGCACTTTACTATCAAGAGCCCTTCTGTCCTAATGAAAGGGTGCGCACTCAGAGCACGCCATTTTCTTCTTTGCTTCTGCCAACTCTCACTGTCGCTATCACTGGCCGCTGGACCTGGGAACATGATGTGAGTGCACACAAGTTGAATATAACAAGTCTTGCATTTCAGAGTGTCTGAGTGTGGCCTTTGTGACTGCAGTTTCGGAAACTTTGCGAGGCCTGCTTTCTTGCGGAGTTCCCGAATGCTCGCAACGTCCCAAGTGTATGGTCTCTGCCTCCTTGCTAGCCATGGACATGCACTTACAATGCCTGATGCCGAAGTGTTATGCATGTGATGTGCAGCAGACACTGAGCTCGCAAGCATCAACAATTTATATACCTGTGCAGGATGGCAAGGTACCTTTCTCCTTTGGATTTGGATGCTGTGAGCACGATTACAATAGTGGACATGACGGTGATTATCTTCATGATGATGAGGTGAGCACGATAAATGTCATGATTCACCGTCTCGAAGAATTTCTGCTGCGCCTTCACCATTAGGATGAGCGACCTGTAACATTTCTTTCAGGGCTTTGAGGTTGCAATCTGAGCCATTAGATGCACAGTAGCTAGAACATCACCTGAGGGAATGAAAGTGTTCATTCACAGGAGCAGTACAATGAGGAACAAGAAGAGGAAGGACCTGAAAATGATCAAACTCATGATGACTGCAATGCTAAGGCAGAGGATAACATCTCACAAGAAAAAGAAAGGTGATGAAGAGACTGCCGCCGCCACAAAAGCTGCTGAAGCCTCCAAAAGGCAGCGCCCAAGGTATCTCACCTGCAATGCTGCACCCGGCACGATATGCTCCGTTGTTGTTGCCACCACTAAAAGACAACAAGAATTCTAGACCGAGCATGGACTGTGCATGAGTACACTGTAGACTAACAGTGGATGTTTGACATCTTTGCGGTGCAGGGACCCCCCGCACGCACCCAGGCAGATTTGAAGGTAAAGTGCAAAGGCAGAGCGCAAGGCAAGGGGCAAGGCAAAGCAAAAGGAAGAGCGACTTGCAAAGCGTGAGGCAATATTGAAGTTAAGGCGCGACAAAGAAGGATAAGCTTTGCTCAAAGCGAAGCGCGAGGTGAAGAGGGAGGCAATGCACATGGCGGAGCACAAGGCAAAACGCGAGGAAAAGCGCGAGGCAAAGCGCGCATGTCAAAACTGATTTTTGGGCGTCGGAGAGCCACAGCTGCCAGGGTCAGCAGTGTGAGCTTGCATGCACCTACCTGCGATGGCACTGCTTCCTGCTGCGCTGCGGTTGCCGCAAATTTTTCCTTGCAACAGCACCCGTGGCTGTTGCTCATGGTCTAATATGTGTACAGTTGGCCAACAGTTGCTGCATGTGCTGGCCTGACGGATGCCACTGGCATCATGCCAGCTCTTCAATGAAGGGGAAGGGTGCGTGAACTTATAACAAGGCTTCGAAGCTCATCATGATGTTGTTCAATTGAAGTTCATGTTAGGAGTTGGCCTCCTCATTGTGCTCAGGCAGCAATGGCAATCGCCATATCTGTTGGCGGTTCTAAAAGTTCTTCTTGGATGATTGCTGAATTGAATGCGTGACTTGTTGTGACTCACTCGGAGGTGAATCACCTCAGGTGATCAATGATTTCATTATCCTTATTATATGATCTTCATCCTTATAAAATTTACTGGGAAGCACAGAACTAACTCATAAATCCTCAAGACTGATAGGAGCCTTGAAACATACCAGGTTCAACCTGTCAGGGTGTGCCATGAAAGATTCCATTTTGACCTAGGCCAATCCTGAGACTCTTGGAATTGGGCCAGCACCATGCTCTCCGAGAGTCAGAGTCAGCGATGGGCACAGCCATCTGTGCTATTCCAAGCTTCTCTGACTTAGGCACGCGTCAGGGTTCTCAGACCGATTTCTAACTGTTGCTGGGATCTGAGTCGATCGCGATCTTCGATATTTGACTCCCCTCCGGAACCGACCGGAAGTTCCCTGATAAATCTGATCATGACTCCAATATCTCCACAGATGCTAGCACTAAAAGTATCATACTACGGCATGCAGCACTTGCAAACACATTCCATGGCAGCCTGCGCTGGGTCGCACCACTGAAATCAGACAACCTTGGAAAGTTGTGGAAACTGGTACTTTCTTCTGTGGCATCCTGCATTCCTGCTCATCGTCAGCACTTCTGGGCACATCGATCAAAAAATCCCTGCAATGGGCGATAACAAAATTTTGTGGAACTCAACGGGACGCATCCAGAGGTACACCCACAGAACACTTCTGGGGCAGATACAATATGTCTTGATCTGCCTCAGGAGCAGATTGCATTGGTAGAAAGAGATCAAGCATCACGTTACGGCCCCGAAGTAAACGAAAGGGGGAAGGAAGATCACGATCCGGTGCAACAACTCGCACCCAATGACGACCACTGCTCTTCTTTCTGACATGCCTTTTGTGAAGAACCTTCAAGCAGAAGTCCTCGAGATTACTGAGTTTACTCAAGAGTTCCTCCAGATTACTGCTACGAACTTGGGATCATGCTATGTTCGACTTCTTGACGAGAATTCGGCCTAGGGAAGGTCTGAACCTGCTCCTGCGTGCAGACTCCCAGCGATTTTGAGCGGAAAATTGTGAGAGCCTCTCACACAAGGCCATGTGACGAGTGTGGAGAGCTGGACCCGTTTTCGATGGGGGCGGTCTTCTGGGAGGAGCCATTTAGCTTGGGCATGGTGGGCTGAAATAAGATTGATCTTTTTAGAATTTCTACTATAAACTGTACTAATGTTTACAGAATTCACAGCAATGAGTGCAGTGACAATTCTGTGTGTGTGCTGTAGGCAAAATTGTGCGACGGATGCTTCAGTGCCAAATTCCCTGGACATGTGAGCCTCACCCGTCAGCCTGTCCTGTCCCAAATCATCCGAAATATTTATCTCGCATTGATGTGTCCCGTGCTCACAATATAATCCCTTTCAGCCATGTTCTCTAATGCTGCAGTCCAGTGTAATGCTTGTTGAGTCCTACCGCCAGTCTCAAATATCCTGCTACTTCATTGGGCAGGGCAAGAGCAACTTCATGCGCAAGTCTGTCTGGAAGCCAGACCAGCATACGAGGCCATGCGACATTTGCCGGTCATGTGCCCCATTCAGGGACTACAGGGCAACTTTCTATGAAGAGCCCTATGATGATGGCAAGGTGTGCACACGCCACCCACCAATGGGCAGTTCACCTAAATCACTATCTTCACATCGTTTAATGCACAGCTCTGAACATCGGATGAGCAATTGTTTGGTGCTTGCAGCAACGGAAACTCTGCGAAGACTGCTTCCTGGCAGCAATCCCACACGCCAGTTACGTCCCATATGTGAGGCCCATTTTCCCTGCCCATGTCAGAAGATCACCCTGTCATATGATTGGCCAAGGCAGCACAGAATATTATGCAAGCTGCTGAGGTGCACATCTGCGAGGAAGAAAGTGGATGTACATGTGCAGGACACGCAGTACACCTATGGCTTTGAGCCCACGTGGGACAATGGTTACTACTCTGCGGGCAAGTACTGTGATGAAGATCCAGATGTCGAAGAACCGGAGGTGAGCAGCAGACTATGATCTTGAATAGTCTGCCATGGCCTCAGCTTTCATACCAAAGGTGATAAGGAGATCTTGAAAGCCTTGTTGATGATCACTGTTCAGTGTCCAGTATATTATCAAAAAGATCATCCTACACACGCAATGAGTCTGTTCGTGTGGAAACTGCAGTATGATTCTGGAGATGTCGAGGCAGCAGACGAGGGGGATGGAGAGGACGAGGAAGACACTAGCGATGAGGAAGAGGACAGCGATCACTCAGTCTCGGAGGATGGCTCAGAAGATGAGGAGGGTGCAGAAGGGCAGCCTGGCGCTCAGGCAAGGCCACCCCTTTGCAGCAAGCAAACGAAGCAGCAATTTGCAAGCAAGGACCTCATACATTGACATCAGTGCATTGTTCAATCAGCTGCAGTTGAGATGCAATGTGCAGGAGTCACAATCGAACCGCTGACTTTGCTACTCTGAGCCAGAGGAGCAAGGTGAAAGGTACACATGGATGAGTGACGGATTGTAGATTGTTTGGTATTCCTCACTAAATGTCTTGCTGGTGCAGCAGGTGAATGTGTGCACCGATTTGGCGCTGGTGCCGGGGCAGTCGGTGACCACGCTGTTGCCTGTCTACCGCGACGTGCGCAGGGGCCGCGCTGCACCCGTCGCACCAGCTACCCCGCAGCCTCAGGTGCGCCCTCTTGCAACGGGAAGCTTTCTGTTGCAGATTGCTTGGTGGTTAGAACTGGGGACACAGATAGATAAGGCACGCTGGGTTTGCCTGTTTAAAGTTTTACAAACGCCATATGGAAGTGCGTGTGGGGAGTGCAGCTTGGGAATATGGCGCTGTGCAGTCTCCGGCAAATATGGAAGTCATTCATGCTTGCAAAATTTAATTTCCAGCTTGCCAAGGGATTCTCAGCGCTGATGCCTTTGCTGTTCAAAGTCATCACGACTGGCATGCATGGACGCCTTTTACAGTGCATGGGGATCTGACAGTTGTGTGTTGGGTGGGGTGTGCCAGATGCAGCAGAGGAGCTCCTCGCATGCTGCGCTCAGCCCTGGGGCGATGCCTCGGTCGGTGCAGCAGCGCGTGCCCCCTACAACCCCACAGCCCACAACTCAGGCTGGGCAGGCCAGAGGTTGCAGTTGTCAGCCCACAGCTGGGACACGCAAGCGTAAGGCAGCCTGATGATCATGTCTCAGGCAGAGAGTCCGCCAGAGGCCTTTCGGTGAGGCCTGTTTTCTGGCAAGCGCCGCTGACAGAGATGCAATTGCGCAAGAAAGAGCAGCATGCGATTTGCAGGGTGGGGTGCAGGAGGCACATATGGGTACTTGAATCCTCTCTTTCCTCTGGGGCAGCTGCTATGTGACGCAGGATCTTGATGATGGGAAGAACATTTGTGAGCAATAGATAAGAAATGTTTGTGATCCTTCAAGAGCTGGGGGTTGGATTGAGTGGGGGTCCCCACTGGGGGAGGTGTTGACAGGGTTTGGGAACATTGCAACATTCCCTTGTATAAGAAAGGGAAATTTCAGGCCCCTCTGGTTTCTCAGCTGTGGTGGCATGCGTTGCGCATCTCTGTTGTGGCATGCCACCCATGGTACCAAGACGCCAATTTAATTGCTTGGACACAAGTCTTTTTTAGCAATCGCCATGGTTGGAAGTTCCTGTCCTGGTTTTTGTACTTTTCAAGATGGAGTTGCCATGGAGGATTGCAATACTATTGCGCAACATGTCATCTAACATCTACAAGTGGGTGGTACATGTGCCCTGTGGCTGATCAGGCTCTGAAGTCGAACACGGTCGATTTTTCACAGTATTGTACCGAGTGGCTATTTCCCTGGTAGCCCGGATCACAGCTCTTTGATTACTGGTACGCATTTGCAAAATTTAGCCACAGAGTGCTGCCAGTTGAATGATGCACTCATGTGTAGATGAAAATATTGAGGAAATGCGAGGTGCTTGTCTGAAATGGCTAAAAGGAAATTTCCAGCTAATTTCAAGAGCCATCATACTGATTGCTGCGGTGCCACAAGCACTGTAACATTTCGTCATTGGGACAATCCCCTGCATGCTTGCATGCCAGTCACACCCGGTCTTCCCATGCTGAGCAGTCATTCATGCTATATACAAGTCATGAAATGTCAATTGCTCTTCTGTCAGTCTCAATTCCCGTTCAAAAGGCTGCCCAACTCTCCTCTGCTGGCTTGCTCGGTGCAGCAGTGCTTGGGAAACTGCTGAAGGCGGCAAAGTCCGCTGGCTTTCCTGCAGCAAATCAGACAGCAGAAAGTCAAACTTTCCCGCATACATCATGCATCTCGTGAAGATGAGTGGCCTTCGCCATCTTCACGTGCACAAGAATTTCAAGTTGTGAAAGGGCATCAGAGACAGCATCGCATGGCACCTGAGGATGGATCAAAATTGTAAGGAGGTGGTCCGAACCTTTGATGGAAGAGGCGGTGTCCCCAAAGTCAACGGCAAATCCTCCGGAGGTTTCAGACTCGAGGGTGTGTGAGGGCGCGGGCGCAGGATGCTCCGATGGCACAGACTCTGACTCCTGCTGTGCGGGAGCCTGTTCCTGCATCGGCTGCACCTCTGCTGCTGCCTCAGGATGGCCTCCAACCACCTGGAAGCCTGCACTGAGATTTTGAGTCAGCCCTGGCTGCCAGAAATGCCAGCTGGTAAGACTGTTTGATCCTCACATGCATTACTCAGCTGTGGTCGCCAAGGTGAACGCTTCTCTCCTGATGCCTTAAATGTGCCCGACAGAAGAATCAACAGTCTCTGCCTCGCCCTGCCCCAACCCACTTTACAGACAGGAGGACCAACCTCGTCCTTGCACGAGCTCGACTAATTACAAAGTGTTGATGACAGTAATCAGTATTGTGTAATGTGGTCTAGGCACACATAAGAGCCCCTTATGCTCAAGGATTCTTAAGAATTGAGGTGATAGTACCGTCATTGATCAGAGTCTGAGATGAAAGTAGTTCAGACGCATTGAATGACAAATAAAGCTTCACCTTCGTCCTCGAAGTCTTCCCAGTCCTCTGCGTCGACAGCGGCATAGTCGTTCCACTCCAGCGGCTGGCGTCCGTCTCGCGGCGCGCCCTCCAGCAGCGCACTGGCCGGCACCGCGATGCCCGCCTTGTGCGCGTTGCCCAGCAGAGTCCGGTACACGTCCGCCGTGCTGCTCAGCAGCGACTGCAGATCCGCCGCCGCCTCGCCGTCCTCCGCCTTCAACTGCGCGCATGCCATCTTTATAACTACAAGGCCAGTTTTAGGAGCTAACAAAAAAAGTTCTCCGCCGGCCCCCCGAATGGAGCATGCAACCTAACTCTTCAACTCTGCCGTGAAGCAGGGTACTGCGGGGCATCTCCAAGCTGCAAAGAAGAAGAGCGCAGCGGCATACCCAAAGCAAAGCATGCGACCCTTCTTCAGCAGAATCGCTTTATGAGAGCATGCTCAGCTGGAAGCCAGGTTCTGCTTGACAGGACCCTAGACGAAGAGAGCAAGGTGGAATTTGCAAGGTTTTTGGTGGAAGAAGTCTAGGAGTGCGTGCCTTGGAGTCGAGGGCGGCGAGGTCGCGCTTGAGGGCGGCCACGTCGGCCTGGCCGGCCGCGCAGCTGAGCTGGACCTCCTCCAGCTGCCGCTCCAGCGCAGCCTTCTCCGCGTGCGCAGCCGCCGCCTGCATGTCCAGCTTCACCGCGGCTGCCTCCGCCGTCCGGATTTGCTGCAGATCAGGGCAACTCTCAACCTAGTCATTAAGTCCTTTTTGTCCACACACATGAGCCTGCAAGGACGTCAGTGTGAGAGGTGCTCAGAGTACAGAGACTTGTGTGAATCCAGACGCCTGGTGGGCGTTAAGGTTTTTGCCAAGGTGCATTAGGGGAGCTAATTCCTCAACACCGCCACGCGCGTGATTCCACACAAGGCTACCTATTGATCGATCTATCTGCCAGCAATCATTGCATGCTTGTCTGTTGCAAGAACAACGCCAGTCCTGTCCTCAATAACACAACCCCTGTCTAGAGTTTCTTCCCCAATCATGCATTCGTTCATAGCAATCTTTCAGGGCTTCACCTCGCTGAGGGCGCGGGTGGCTTTGTTCTCTTCCTCCACCAGATCAGGTGAGAGCGATGACAGCTCTGCGATGTCGCGCTGCAGCTGCTCCAGCTTCGTGGTGGCCTCCGCCTTGTGCGCGCGAGCCTGGCACAGAGAACCCGTATCATCACACGAAGTCTTTACTGGCACTCTCCCATCAGGTTATTGGCAGCCAAACTGGCCAGCTCAATGGCCACGTGGCCTGAGCCAGCAGGTTTGGGTTTGTCTCTGTGGCCAGTATAAAAATGCATTACCTAAAATTGTCCTCACCGAACAGTATGCTCATTGGTTATCAAGGCAACAACCAGTAGGTCTGGAGTGTCTTTGCGGCAGTGAACCACATGCTCTCATGGATCCAGCATGAATACTCAGCAAGTCGACACTCCCATATCTGTGTAGCAATCTGTTCTCACCTTTGTGAGGGAGTCCAGCAGCTGGCGGCCCTGAGCGTGAGTGGCTTCCGCGCCGGCCCAAGCCGCCTCATACTGCGCCTGCATCGCGTTTGCGTCCGCCGTCTCCTTGTCTGCCCGCTCCTGAGCCTGTGTACGCCACACCCCACATCACCATTGCGACACCTGTGCAGCCTAATTGCTGATCTTGGAATTCATACGCCACCTCTTGAGAGATCAGCTGTACATTATACCTCGAGAAATCATGCATGAACAGTGATGGTATACAACCACTCGCCTGCAAGAGGGCGGCGCTGGTGCGGCTCTTGAACAGGGTGAGGTCCTGCAGGGCGGCCCTGTACAGCGCCTCCTTCTGCTTGGCTGCCTGCCCTTCCACCTGGGCCTGCACACAAGCACCCATTCTCTTCACCACTTGCCAACAGCATGCACCATTCCTCTTCCCATAATTTTCTTGTCCCAGGAGCCAGGCTTCCTACGCCATTCTTGAAAGTACAGACAGAGCTTGCCTTGCGTTCCAAGTCTTTAATTCCAGCTGCATGTCCAATCAGCATGCGCATGATGCAGGGCTTGCGATGCCATCCTGGGGCAGAAAAGACCCAGCTCAAAAGAAGCATGCACGATAGCTTGCAGATCAGGATGCGCTCACCTGGTAGAGCTGTTGGTCCAGGTCCTGGGCTTGCTTCTGGTCGGCCTGCAGCCGCGACCTTTCCACAGCGCTCAGCGATGAAACGTCCGGCTGGGGCACCCTGGATGCGTACGCCGGCACGGACGGCGCACTGTAGTGCACCTTGCCCGGCAGCTGGGGCAGCGAGGGCTCCTTCGAGAATACATCCTCCTGCATGCATGCACATGTTGCTCTTGCAGCCAACATTTACGTTCCTAAGTGACAACTAGGGCGATTTTGGAGTTATGCATCTGCTCGGGTGCATAACACGGCAGGTGGCTTGATACAGGGCAATCAGGAGCCATGCATGGATCACTCTGTGCTGCTCTACGCATTTTCTTGAATGTGCACAAAAAGGTCTGATCTTTAGGACATGAGAAGGGTCTGCCAGAAAGGCACACCTGCTGCATGCCGGAGAGCGAGAAGGAGCTCCCGGCGTTGGGCTGCGCGGAGGCACCAGCAATGGGAGGGAACAGCCCCGGAGGCAGGAACTTGGGGGGCGGCGCCCCTCGCTTTGCCAGGTCCATCAGGTAGAGGCAGCCCAGGAAATGGTCCTGGCTGAGGCGGCCCTCATCCCCTGCCACCACCTCCCAGATGTCCCTCAGGACCTCCTTCTGCAGGCCCCATTGCATGAAGAAGCCAGCGCAATCGCCACCCTGCATGACATCACTGGCTGCGTTGAAACCTGCCTGCACAACTATTTTGCCTGCTTTCTCGAATCACCAAGTCAGATATGAGTTGCATCGCCCAAATTCTCTCTGTTTACTACTCTGTTTCCTCTACTACAGCTTGTCCGAATGGCTCTATGCGTTTCTGCGCATCAATGGGCCAATAAAAGCCATGCAAATCTCACCTCGGTGACAGCGTCAAAGGGCAAATGAGCAGAAGCAAACCTCCACATAACCGTCGCGGTCAGTGTCCAGGCGCGCAAAGACATCCCGGTAGCGCTGCGCATCGGCGGCGGGCATGGGAGGGAACGCGCCAGCAGCCGGGGCCGGGGCGGCCGGACGCGCGCCGGGGATCTGCGGCGCCGATTGCCAGGTCTGCTGCGTTACTGTGGGTCGCGGAACTGGCAGGCCCGCCATTGTTGGCGGCGGTACTGCCGGGCCAATGCCTACCAGCAGAGAGCGCGCCTGCGCCTCAGGCAGCACGCCGCCGCTCCCCTGCGTTGCACAGTAGTTAGTCAGTGATGTTGGCAGCCATGGGGAAAGTGACTTTGTTGCGTGGCTATCAATACTTATCCAAAAGTGCATTTTGTAGCCAATCAGTGGGGCTCTCAGGATGCACTTTTGCTCTGGCAGAAGGTCACGGATGCAAGCAGAATTCAAGCACCTGAGCTAGGGACATGAGTCGGAGCGTGCTGTAGAATTGTTGCTTCGTCAGAGAGCTGTTGTCTCCTGCCACCATCTGCCACACCTGCACGTCCAAGTCAACCCCATGAGCTGTCTGAGTGCGCGCAAAATACCTGCAACTGCTGCCAGGTATTTCGCTGAGCTAAACTTAGCAGGCATGCAAAGCTCTCAGCTTGTGTAAAAAATGCTCCCTCGAAGACAACGCCATGAGTATGAGAGTTTATTATGGGGCGTTACATGATCATTCTCTTTGCTGATTTTATACACACCTGGAAAAGTGTTTCTTGAGATAGATTCGAGCGTTGGAAGAATTGCACAGCCTCTGCACCAGTAAGCAGCCCATCGTGATCCTGGTCCGCGATTGAAAACCAATTCTCGAATAGATCCGCGTCAGCCATAATCGCTTGCGGCTGTGCAAGCTGATTGCTCAAAGTTTAGATTCTTTCGTATATGCCTCGTGCGTTCGGTGATTGTCAACGCTTGATGGTGTCAGAAGTGACCTCACACCTGGTATCTTAATTTACCTCGGTGAGCCAAACTTGCACCAAGAATATTCTTATCCCTTCTTGAATGAAATGCTACGAAGAGATGGCTTCTCGAGGATGTACAAGTTGCAACGTTCATTGTTCTTCTCGAGGTCCAAGTCTACGATCCCCCAAACGTTTTTGGGCATCCTACTCTGTCGGGCAAAATCCACTACTTTAGTGGACATGCACTCCACTACATTAGTGGATTTGGCTCTCTTTCTGAGCACGCCCCTTCGGGGCGTGCAATAACAAAAGCAATGCTGCACATCCTTCAGATTTACCTACAACAATCTCAGCATTGCATAGTACCTCCGTCAAGCTAATTATTTCGGTCAAGCCTGTATCTATAGGATCGTGCGCTACTCGTTTCTGCGAAGACAGCAATGCCATTTGCCAGGTTACCGTTGCAAAGTAGGATTTGAAAGGGGGGTGGGACGGCCGCAAATGTTTATGGGAGTAATTTAAACGAATTCTTGAAGTCTTCTGTCGCTGGCCATGTGAGGTTCGCACTTTTGCCGGTTTTTTGGCATCCCCATCCTTGACTTGTTTGGACTCAGCTAATCGAATGTCACGACCATCGACGTGCATGTCTACTTCTTTCGTAGTGACTGCATGCCCTGCCAAGCCAATTCCTTGAAATGAAATGCGTGCAGGCAACACAGAGCGTTCACCTGAATTGAGCACTGATGCACCGGACAGACACTGAAGTCGTCTACAATCTAAACCAACATCAAGTTCAATTGTTCTGGTGAGCGTTACGATCCCTCTGCTGCTGTGAGTAGCCGTGGGTGTCTGCCCTGACCTGGCTTTGCTTGGAATGCCAATCTGATGAGGAGCATCTGGAGAGGACTGTGCACCCCAAAGAGTAGCAAGTAGCCCAGGTGCTTGTAAGGATAGTTGTATCACTTGTACTAGAAGGCATGCTGCTGATGTACTTCTCATTCCTTTAATGTCCTGGTGGATCACTTGCAGAAACCGTTGTGTGATGACTTCATGCAGGACGAATGGTCAGGAACAAGAGGTGGAGGGTCAGTGTCAAGGTGATACCATCAGCCGACACTCCTGCTCTGCTGCAGCCAGGCCGCAGATTTGGGAGGAACCTAGGCAGCACTGTGGCAACATCTGCACCGAGGGGACCCCGGAGGCCGGCCAGCGCCCTTCCATCCTGGCGGATCCCTGCAAGAAACACAGCTCAGCAGGAAGAACAGCAGGATGGCTTTGCAGATGGAGATGGAGAAGCCGCTGCTGCCTATTATCAGCCTCCGCCCTCACGCCGGCGTCTGCGGAAACAGGCAGCTCAAGAGGATAATAGACGGCTGCACCAAGCATGGGATGCGTGCTTTGATGACAATGTATTCAGGAACACATGTTTCCAAGCTGGTCAGCCTGCACGCCAAGCAGCACTGAAGCAGCAGCTGCAGGCAGAGTTTTTGACAGCTGCCAGAGCAGCCCTGCCCGCTTGCAGTCCATGCAGTCAGGCTGGGAGGGTGGGATCAGTGTGGGAGCAGGTGGAGACGATCAGCAGGCTTGTGTATGTCTCGATCAGCGGCAGGACAGAGGTCAGCCCCCCAGCATTCAGGTGTGGCGGGTGCAGTGCCGCCTTCACAGTCGATCCTGTGAGCATGGGATGCTTTCCTGCAACGCCACAGAGGCCGCTGGTTTACTACTCTGGAGCGCTCATGTTGCAGACGCATGAGCTCAGCCTCGCCAGCCCAACCTCAATGGTCGCCTGGACTAGCGCCCTGGAGGAGGTGCACGTCAGGAACGGCTGTGTGCCGTACGGGCAACTGAGTGGCCTGCCCAAAAATATCTGGAGGAACCTCCCAGTGGCGGTCAGACAGTGGCGCAGAATGGACATCGCCACACATGACCTCAACAGGCTTGGCGTGCAGCCCATCTGTTCGGAGGCAGGGCTCAGCGGTGACTCAGACTTGCAGCTCGGCCAGCCGCCGCCGCCCCAGGAGAACACTCAGAGGGAAGCAGCAGCGTCGTCATCGCCACCAGAAATGGAAGCAGGCAGCCTCGCGGCTCAAACTGGCAGAGATGCAGCTGAGGTGGGCCCGGCGACCCAGGAATCTCTGGACAGTCGTGCCTCCGGGGGCCCCACTGTGCAGTGTCCTTGCTGCTTTCGCACTTGCGTGGCAGCCATTGCTGACGCCTGCCTGGGACTCACGCAGCTCAGGGCGGCGGGCAAAGCCTCTGATTTCCTGCAGCCGAAGCTGCCCTATAGCCCCTTCATTGCTGATGAAGAGGTGAAGGCCTTGCTCGCTCAACGGAAGGCCTTGGACCCGGCGGCGCTGGAGCGGCCGGTCTGCTCTCAGTTCGTTGCTGCCACGCCAACCGCCTCAGACACGCAGCTGCGCCTATATGTGCAAGTGAGTCTCCTCGCATTTTTCTGGGATCTTGTTGCGCTTACTGATGTTGGCATGCATCTCATATATCCATGATTTTTTTCTCTTTTTTTCCTGGCCCCGGCTGGCAAGGGTAATACTTGGCAGCACCCTAGCGTGCCTTGCTTCAGGTGGTAAAAATACTGAATACCATGCCCACGGTTGATTGGGTCTTGCTTGGATCTGGCGAGTTCAACAAGGGGTAGGGTTATGGCAGCCTTAAATTGCAGCTCTGCAGGATGTACCTTGCTTGGCAGGAAAGCGTGTAACAAGAAGATGTGCTGGTGCTTTGGAGCCGGTCTGACACTCCCGCATGTGCTTGTGCGTAGGGCGTGGCAGCAGCAGTTTGCCGCCACGGGTATGTTCTCGTGGCGGCAAACCTGTTCACACCGGAGTGCTTTGTTTACTACGAGTTGCTCCTGCAGCGTCTGCTGAAGGAGTTCAAGCCTGAGGAGGGCAAGGATCTGAAGTACTTCTTCATTGACATTGCTTGCCAGTTTGACCCATATTGGCGAAGGTATAATCTTTCGTCCATCATGCCTGGCGTTTACGTCAAGATGTGCCCTGTACAATTATTGCATGGAACAATTTCACTCCTAGTGTCTAGTACTAGTCATGCTATGAGTGTGTGGATTCGTCGGAGTGCACAGCAGCGTCCCCTTTGAATGGTGATGTGTTGTGCTGGCAGGATGGTTCAAGGAAACGTGGAGGGTATGCCTGGCCTGGCAGTGGGGCCGTGGCATGTGAAGGCTCACATTCCGGCATGCCAAGAAAAGTATGGCGCCCGCCGCATGCTAGCGGCAGGAAACTCCTTTGGTGACAACATTGAACAGGCTTGGGCACATTACAGGAAATTTGCACACATCTTGAAGCGCATGGCGACTGCCACGCGGGAGGACTACATGACGGACCTGGTGAGTTCTCCTTTCATATGATGCAAGCTCTTGTAGCCTTGCTCGATGTTGCAGTTTGTAACCCTGTAGGTGCGAGAAGTGACAATGTTGGTCCATGTGCAGGCGATGGCTTGGCAGCGAAAAAAGGAGCGCAGGTTGCCCAAGCAGCTGCTTGAGTGGCATAGGAGGGCTGCTCGACTGCTGGCACAACTGCGGCAGTCCACGGGGGCCCTCAAGCAGGAGATTGCCCAAATCAAAGCCCCCGAGTTGCAGGTAAAATGCACCCCTCCTAGTTGCTGCACCTGTCTCTACTGATTCTCTGGGGAGATGCCATCTTGATATATCCTGCAGTCTGCAATGCTTTGCATGCTCGCTTATTGGCTGATGAATCAGGTGCAGGGTGGCGGTGGCTCAGGAGGCGTCCCATCACCGGCAGGCCAGGATCCTCTCCAAGGCGGCGCTGGTGCAGGCGCAAGTGACGAAGCAGAGGTGTGTTGGTCCTTTTTGAAGGCTCTTCTCTAGCATGGAATAAGTATCAATGGGTATGCTAGTGAGAAGGAGGTGCTCAGAGGACTCAGAGTAAAGAGCTGCCTCAGAAGAAAGTATGCAAGCAGATTGTTTGTTTTGCACGCAGGGGTCTGCCCGGGAGCAGCGGCAGACATCGTCTGAGGGGGCATCAACAAGCGCGCCCACCATCCCGGTGCTGCTCCACTCTGCACCTTCAGTTGGCTGTACTGGTGCTTGTTCATATGACATGATAGGACATTTGACATGTGACTTATGACATGACAGGACAAGACATGACAGGATGTGCATACTGGTGGAGTTTTTGTAAAGAGCAAATGGGATGCACACCTTTGGAAGATACATAAAGATGCATGAATCACTGATGTCAGGATTCTTACTCGCAGGCCCGTCTTACATGGGAGCACCACTACCAAGGCTGCTTGGAGGAGTTGTACGCGCTGGGTGGCAGTGTGACTCTCGCAGCTGAGGGGCAGCAATCGCTCTCCGAGCAAATGCGGCATGAGCACCGCCGAGTCCTTGAGGGCAAGCTGGCAGCGTGGGAGCGCAGGCACCGGGTACAGCTGCGGTGGGTGGAGGCAGACCGGTTGTACCAGGAGATAGGGGGTCAGCGGAAGAGGTTCATGATTCAGCAGCTACATGCTTCCATTGCAGCCAGGTTCGTGGATTACTACGCCCTACAGAGACAGCTGGAGACAGCGGCATATCGTGAGCGCACTAGCCTGAAGCGGTTGCGGCGCCAGATGGAAGCCATCGTGTCCAAAGTCAGCGATGACATCCTTCAGCTGCGGCGCTGGCATGCCGCCCCTGGGGACTATCAGGGAGCGCAGTATGACTGCCAGCGCTTGACCGCCCCTGGCTTGCTCGCGGCAGACACATTGCCGTGGCAGCGACAATCTGCTCAGGCAGGGTTGCTGGCTAGGAAACTGGCCGCGCTGGCGGAGCAGCAGGAGCGCTTGAAGCGGTGCTCCGAAGAGATGACCATCGTGCGGCGTGAGGCCAGGGATATGGTAGTGTTTTATGAGCACTACGCCCAGCAAGTGCAGCAAGCCGCTGGGAGGGGAGAGCGCCGCCTGCCCAGCGCCCGACAAGTTCCCCATGCGGCGGAGCTGGGGGAGGCGGGTGTGCATGCAGCCCTTGAAGCTTTCCAGCTCGGGCAGCAGGTGGTGCTCCTCTCCAAGCTTGAACAGTATCAGCACTTGGGCGGCATGGCAGGCAATGCTGTGGAAGCGCTGCACGCCGACCTCACAAACCTGGACAGCGGCACCAGCTCCGACTCGGACTGGCAGGATGCGCGGTCCGATGCCTCCTCAGACAGCAGCGGCGGCGATGATG
This sequence comes from Coccomyxa subellipsoidea C-169, assembly GCF_000258705.1. NCBI lineage: Eukaryota > Viridiplantae > Chlorophyta > Trebouxiophyceae > Coccomyxaceae > Coccomyxa > Coccomyxa subellipsoidea. Next base: position 904,522 of record NW_005178027.1, read on the forward strand.
AGGACACATAAATATTGGCACATTTGAAAATTTGGCAATGAGCATCTCGCCTTGTCTGCCAATTTTGATGTTCTCGATGCTGTTTCAAACTTTGAAAGTCAGTAGCTTCTATATAGAGTACAGTAATCTTCTATAGAGTACAGTAATCTGATTGTTCTACAATTCATCAGATCCTTTTTGGGAAGGGAGTGCGCTGTGGAATCATCTGCCAATTGGCTCAAAAATCTCAAGATCTCTTAGCAGCTTGTTCTCTCCACACACTTAAAGCAAATAATTAACACAGAGTGCCAGCTTCTTATGTTGTTAATGTAAATATGCATTGCTGTTAAAAATTATCAGTTGTTCAAGCGAAAGGCAGCCTATTGAAACTTCCTGCAACTCTTGCAATTCATGTAGCTCTGAGCAGTGCCTCTCTCTATCTCATATAAGTGTCAAAATGTGATCAATGCCTGTCGTGAATGGAGGTGTCCCTGTCATGTTTTTAAAACTTTGATGAAGGTCCACCAAATTAAATTCGTTGAATTTTATTTTTGGCAGCATATCATAATATTATGATAAAATTATACGGCTAATACTACAAATTAATATTAGTATTAATACTTAAAATTTGTATATATGTACAGGTGTCCACGTTGTTAATAGTTAATAGCATGTTGACTGCCAGCAGCCAAAAAATGAACAGTATGAACCTTGACAAGAATTGCTACTTAGAAAGATTGCCTGCCAGGTTGTGAAGCTTCCTTAGTTAGAGGAAGGCCATGACCCACTGCCCACCATTAATGACAATAAAGACCTTCAGTCTTCAAAAGATTTGTATTGGTTCTAAGAAGATATGTCTGTCATAATGTGATTTTTTGATGACTCTTGGAGAGGTCATGTCAACAGTCGGCAACATGCGCCCATATGGCATGCATGTGACTCTGGACCAGATCCTCAAGGTGTAATTATAGTAAATATCTGGTTAGCTACCTATAGGCTGAGCATGTTGCAGTACCGTCATTGGCTTCACTTTCTACCAAAACCTGGGGGGACTTTAGTGTCCATGCAAGCCTGTGAGTGATCATTCTCATGTCGACAGCTTGTTTGGACCATCCAAATAAATGACCATGATATTAAAATATTTATCAGAAGCCAATTAGCCCTTCAGCTTCAATTAATGTTTAACGAGTCACCCATTGCATGGACTTTATCTCCACATTGTGAATTCGAGTTTCAAGCCTTAATATTTGCAGTGGCTTTAATTCTGCTTTGCAAGAATTATCAGATAAAAAAGAATAATGCATATATTTGACCAATTGGAGCAACAAGGCTTGAAGCCTTGCGAGCCGAGCTTGTTCAATATAATTAAATATAAAATAAATGAATGCAACAATAATATCAATCTGATCTATTGACAACAATATTACACTGTAGAGGCGCCTTCTAGTTATAATCGAGTGATTGCTTTTTAAGAGTACACTGAGGGCAATGGTGTGGCAAATAACTAGTGGGTACCCACTATTCACTTGCTACCAACACCGGTGTTGGGTAGCCATTGTGGCAACTTGCAATTGCCTGAAACGTTGATGCACATGTGTACGTGCCCACTGGCCACGGGCATGGCATGGGTTGCACCTGCAGCACAAGACATGCGTTGCTCATGAGCACATCTCGAGATGCTTGATGCTTTAAAGAAATTTCTCTCAGGTTATAATGTTCGACGGTGGTCCCACTGGAATCTCTTAATGGGTAGCCTTACGCCATTTATACTAGTACTGACCCGATGGCATCATTATGATCATCAGCATGATGCTTAAGGCTCCAAGGCTTTGGCCCGCGGCTTCAACCCGATTTCTACAGCACTTCTACACTTGGATCATACTCTTGCTTTCCTGAGATCTCACCTGTACATGACCAGTGCCCAGTGAATGAGGGCGGTGTGTGCATGCATGGCTCCCGCCTTCAAGGAAGTTCAGTGGTTGAAGATTACTAGGTTTCCTGCACACACAGCCGTGGTGCTTGAAGGAATTTCGAAAACCACACTCTTCGAGAAGGCATTTCAGGGTTTCGTTTGAGCAAGATTACAAAGGTGGCAGGTCCTATGTTCAGAGGTGTGCTGCCCCAACCCTGGACTGCAAAAGCCTCTTCATAGCGTGCGATACCTACAGGGCCGGTCAAGAGACTCTTTCACAAGAATACCATCAATAATCAATATTGAAAGAGTCTAAATATTGACGCTGAGTGCGTGCTGCACGGACAGCACGTCCTCAACCCTGGCGATCTCAGATGGCTGCTCGATGTAAAGAGATGTGCCCATCAAGGAGGGGCACCCACGCTGTGCAGCAAATTGACACCCCAATTCTGTCGCTTGTGGCACATTTGATTGATACACATCGCGTGCGTGTACCATAGCGTGGGTGCCGGCAAGATAAGGGCATCACCTTTGCGCCATCTGATGTGACATGCCGTGTGTCTTTATGCAGCGACCAAGAAGTGCGATGATGCTGAGAAGAATCTTGTAGCAATTCTTCCACGTTCAACATTCTATGTGAGTGGATTTCGACACCGACATCGTAGAGAAACAGCAAGAACGAGCCAGGCTGCTCAATGACAGATGGGGTTAATAATATTATAAGATAGGCTCAGGGGATTTATTTTCTTGCCCTCCACCGCCACTACCTTGTGGCGGTCAGCAGCAGTGCTCTGTCTTCAAGCAGAAGTGCTCCATCCCACTGGCCACTTCAGATTCGAAGGTTGAGCATGTGAGGCAACCGGGAGCAAAATTACCTTACAGATTGTTACATGCATGATATCTGGTTACCGTCATGATTGTTGCGCACATGTGCAGAGAGGGACAAGTGAGTGACTAATATTAGTTGCGTAGAGCGCATGGATGTGCAACGCCTTGTAGTGAGGCAGACTTGGTCACAACCTACTACAGTCCTCATTGCAATATCAAATTTAGGACATAAAAAAAATTGATGCTACATTTGCGTCATGCTCACACGCCAATTCTGACTAAGCTTGAAACTGACTTAGCTTGAAAGTGCAAAGATCACATTGCAAGTCACTCTCCAGCCGCCGGTGGGCGCCTCAGAAAGCGAAGGCACCTCTCGGGAACTGCCACCATCTGATTGCCCCCAATTGCTTCCAAGGGTGTTCTGCCTGCTCTGACTTCATCTGTGTCGCTCAACCATGCCTTCTGGTGTCCAGCCCCAGTTGCGTCTGTGATGGTGAGCCCGCAAATAACACCAAACCCCTCAAGCTCAGCACCGTGGAACCGTGTGCCAGGCCCAATATGCACCACCTCTGCCGTCCCCACTATCCTCCTGTCATCTGTTAGGACATAGACTGTGTCATCTGGCAGAATCTGCACGTCACTGTGCGCGCTCGAATGGCCTCTGGCTTGCGGCGAGGGGTTCAGCTGACATGCCAGCCCTGCGATGACACCCATTGCAGCTTCCATGTTGATCCCAGGGGAGGAAACTTCCAGGGACGGTCGACCTGCGCGCACCAACACACAGCTGCTTACAATCCGCGATTATTACCGCATTCAAGCAATATCTTCCCTAGTGTCTTGCTAGGATGTCAAGCTCAAATTTATTCCTGTTGTTAGTATTACCCAGATGACCCTTAGGTGCGGCACTCTACCACATCATATGTAGCAGGGTGCGTGAGTGACAGGCATGACTCAGGCAAAGGGGCAAGCACAGCATGTGGAGCAGGGTGCGTGAAAGACAGGCATGGCTCAGGCAAAGGGGCAAGCAGACACTTCAGCATTGAGAGACAAGACATGAACAAATCAACTACACCAGCGTATGAGAGCAGTCAGTTGACAAGTTCACAGGAATGACAGAGCAGGATTTTGTACATGCCTGCTGGGCCATCTGCAGAGCGGTAGGAGGAAGCTGGCTCCTCATCGGCAGCGAGCTCCAGAGCAGGATCAAAGAAGACCATGGCGCCAGACAGCGGTGACTGCTCCAAGGCTGACTGCGACTGCTCCGCTGCCGTAGCACTCCCACCTAGACAACACATGCCTGTCGTCAGCTTATTGCTGACAATTACCTGTCGATAAACCTTCGGGGTATGATTCGCATGGCATTATAACTTAGAAACTCACTGTGAGTGGAATCATATAAGCCAGGACAAAGAGAGCCATGATGGCTCCTCACCTTCTCCGGCGCGCGCCGCATTCTGCTCCTCAGCCAGCAACATTGCCAGCGCCACACCAGTTGCAGCCTCTTCGACGTTCATGGGCGAGCTCCCGGCAGCGCCTCCGAGAGCCACCTTCAGCCGTTTTGGATGACAGAGGGCCGCTGCAATGTGCCGGTAGTCGATCACCAGCACAGCCATTTTGGCCGGCGATGCGGCATGCCCCTGCATGCTCAGCCGCACGTTGGGGACTGGCACAGGCTGCGGCGACTCATCTGCCAGCAAGCAGCCGTGCAACGGCGACTGGCTCGCACAAGCTGTGGGCTGCGGCGGCACTTCGCTGGCCTCAGGCAGGACACCCTCTGCCTGCCCTTCTGGCTCTGCTGGGTCACTGTGCTGCTGCGCTGGCTGGTCATCCGCATCTGACTCAGAGAAGAGGTTCCCAACCTCGTCTTCGTCGCCCTCAGTGGGGGGACCCCAAAACTCTGCGGCTCTGGCGGTTGGGCGCCTGAGCCTGCCTCGGCTGCCCCTTCTGGGCCGATTGCTGCCACGCGCCCCGCCTGTGCCGCGGCGGCCACGCTTCCTGCCCCGACCCCGCCCATGCCCTTCCTGCACGCCCCCACCGGTGGCTGCCTCTCCTGCACCCCGTCCCTCCACATCTGCGCGTGCCCCACCGCCTTCCCCTGCCACCGCTGCCTCGGGCTCCCCCTGGCTATCTGTCTGCACGCGCGCCTCGAGGAACCATATCTCCATATGCAGCTGGTTGCCATCGCTGCCTGGCTGCACAGCGCGCACCAAACCAACAGGAGCCTTGGCAGCACGACCCAACTGGGACAAGTTGCGTGCTGGGAACTCCCCGTCGCGGTGCAGCGTGCTTGTGACGGCCCAGAGAGCGACACCAATCGAGGGAGTGCTCTCCCCCAACTGCGGCAGGTAGTGGCACTTGTCGAAGGTCCAGAGCAACTCGTCAATCTGCTTGAGTTTGACCACGGGCAGGCCGCTGCTCACTCCTGCAAACATGTGAGCGCCTCAATTGACTGGCTATCATTCCCTTCCATCAAATCTGCAGAAGTTAAAGCCTTCTCGGGTGTGCAACAGTCACCAGGTGATCAGAGCTTCCAGCTGAGAGCGCCCACTCACCCTTGTTAACAATGGACTTGGCCGCTTCCATCTGAAGCTGTGACTTCTTCGGCGCCTGTAACAACAATAACTTACAATCAGTGTGTTCAGCCAAACTCGCTTTCACTGCACCAGCAGCTTGACAGATGAGAGGCGTTCACAAAGCACATGCAAACATAAGGATCCTCAACAAGATGCCCACCTTCTGCCTTGCTGGTCTTTGCCGTGCCGGTTGGGCTGCGGCCTCAACAGCGGCTGTGATCTCTTCAACCGCCGCCGCACTCGGCTCCAGTCCACCTGCATGACAGCATCCATTAGCTGCCAGCGCATAAGATGTCCAGAGGAAATGGTGAGGACATGTTATTAATTTGCCAGGCATAAGATGTGTAGGCGCTGATCGTTACAGCCATCATGGATAGCTACCTTCTGGATGCTCAAATCTAAGCAGCCCTTCCACCCTGGCGAGCAGCGCGCTTCTGGTGAAGATCACTGGCCGCTGGCCTCTGTCAAGCAGGAACCGCTTCAGCTCTGCAACGGTGGATGAGGCCTTGAGGCTGAACGCAAGCCACCGTTGGACGATGTCCTGCTCGGCTCCCTGAGCGCTGAGCTGCCTGCGGCTGATCCCTGGCTGTGGCGCTTGCGAAGGTCCTGCAGCTTCTGCCTCTGGGGCTGCGGGACCCTGCATGCCGCCTGCTGCAGCTGTGGCGCCCCTCTGCGCCTGTCCTTGGGCTGTCTGGCCTGCCTGAAGTCCACTGGCCTGGAGATACGAGGCTGCCATCACTGTCCTGTTCAGGTTGGGCACTGCTGCCAGCAATCTGCTGGCGCTCTTGCTGAAGCTGACTTTCTGATTGAGGTGTCTCGTTGCAAAGATGGCGGTCGAAGTCGTCCCATTGTCTTCGAGGCGAGCCTGCTGACCACCAATGATGCCTCGAATCTTGCTTGATCGCCTATCGGCTCTCTTCCTCTCCAAGTCGCCGGTCTCTGCCTCTGAACGCAACGCAAAAGTCAGAGTTAGTTACTCTGTGTCAAGGTCATGGGGAGATTCAAAACATAGGTGTTCCCAACCTTCAAAGATGGAGTGCTTATTGAGACCTACCAATCACTCCTTGATGCATGATAAAATTCAACTTATCCTCATTGAGATCCTTGCCCCTGGTTTGGGCTGCAATGACGCAGTCCTCACAGCATTTGTGGGTAATATTTCTGAGCTCTGGATACTTTTCGCTCTCAATCTTCCCGCGAATAGAATAGTAGCCATTAGCTCTGGACAATGCTGAAGGTTCATCTCGGCCAAGGCAGCTCTGATGGAAATATCTGACCCCTGAGTCCACGGCATTGCAACGTTGCAATGGCACCCTTGCCTCTTGTTTGAAGACCCAGTCGGCAACAGCGTCGTGGCCGTATTCGTCCTTTGTCAGACCTTCTGAATAGAATCTGATAATATAATCACAACCTACACAGCGAGTCAAGCGTTCTGAACTTGCGCAGTTCGGATGAAGCTTCTCCTTGTCACTGCCACACTTGTAACACGGGATCCTAGCAATAATAAGTGACATGCTCGGTACAGAAACACATCACTGATCATTCTCCATGCTTACTGACGAAAGGCCTAATTTTTATTACCAAAATGACATGCTATGGAATGTGTTACCAGGTGGCATGGCCCCTGATTGCCAATAATCCACCACATTAGTAGCGTTTACATCCACTAAAGTAGTGGATTTTGATTACTCGGGTGCCCTGTTTTGGGGGCCCCTTCAACTGACTTGGGGTTGGATGTCGTAAAGCATTGCGCAACACCGCGCACCAGTCGTTTTCTGGCAAAACTTATAGAAGTTGTTGAGAACAGTCCAGTACCTCTGTAGCAATGCCGATCCTTAACATCACCACCAACGGTGCGTGCATGGCATCGATATTCTGGAATGATCAGTCATAGTGATAGCTTCTTGCAAAGACACGATCCTTGAAGATCGAATGGGAGAATCGGATGATTCCGGTCGAGCCACATCAGTATGTGTGTGGTATCTCAGTGGGCAGAGTGCGCACTAACTGACCAGTCAGACGTTTGAACGATCTGAAAACATTTCCCTTCTTGTTGTGCAGTGCCAGATGATGTTGTCACCAACAGCGATACATTAAAGTTGCTGTCCAAGGCGGTGACCGATGGCGTGGGAAAGCCAGAGCAGGTGCTTTAGACATGCCGATGGCATACTCTAGAGCTCATGGAATGAAGGCTGCATTCCCATGATCTCTTTCTTTGACATTGTTATGTTGAGCACTGCTCAACACTGACGCACGCTTTGTATGCAGTACGTGCTTGTGACCCTCAATGCTGGAAAATCAGTCATGTTTGGTGGCACCGAGGCTCCAGCTGCTTATGGAGAGCTGCTGTCCATCGGTGCCATTGGTGGAGAGAAGAACAAGAGTGTGCGTCCTCCTATTGCTCCTGGAGTTGAGATTATTCACTAGCTGCTTGCACAAAGTGTCCCCAGGACACTGATTTTCTGCTGATCGGTGCTCATGGAAGATTTGGCTTGGCAGATCTCAAAGTTGGTCGCTGACATCTTGGAAAAGAAACTGAGCATCCCATCGGATCGTTTCTACCTGACGGTGAGGAGCCCATCACTCACATCCTCGGTTTGTCTTGCCCTGTGTGTCTGCACTGCACACTCTACAGCGGATACACTGCATGCATGGCGTTGTCATCATTACCAGGTCTGCTGCCGGATCCCAGCAGTGAGCTTGAGATTGAAGTGTTGATGCAATTTCCTGTGCTGTGCTGCAGTTTCACGACATGGCACGCTCTGATGTTGGCTGGAAGGGCTCCACTTTTTGATCTGCTGCGCTGCGCATCAGTCTGCCCAGAAGTCTAATAATACCGTCATGTCAACGTGCACTTGAAAATTCCGTAGAATAAAGACGGTATTGTTTGTTCGCGAGGCAATTGCCACGCCATGTCTTGTGGGCAATAGCCATGGCAGCTCAGGGGAGGACATCATGAATTTTGCCTCTCAAGAAGGAGGAAACAGATGTCAGGCACTGCATAAGGGCCTCTCATTGATTTGGAATGTTCCCCGAAGACTTCAAGTTACAACTGCTGCAAGGCGCATACTGAACTGCAAAGACAGTTCAGCCGGGAAGATTGAATCCGCTGATACCAAATGCTACCACAGTGAGATTGTTTTCGCCAATGCTATGCAAACCATTCACAATCAACTCTATTGCCAACCAGTAGATTTGACCAGCAGATTTGACAGATCAATAGCTGCCTGGGGCCCTGTTGATGCTGCTTTGGCCTATTTTTACTTTGCCAGTGGTACTGGGTTGTCGAGTGCTTCCTCTATTCGCATGTCCAGGTTCTCCGCTTTGATCCAGTTCTTGCTCTGCTCCAGCAAGACCTCCCTCCTGATGTGAGCACCACCAACGGACTTACGGACTTGGTTGCCTGCTCACGTGCGGATCTAATATCTATTGCCTTGATTACCATACTTGACACATACTTGACAATGCATGTTGTTGTCAAACAGAATTTCTCAGCAGTGGCTCGAACCTCTGCTGCCTGTAGTCACCATAGATGCCTTGAAGTGCATCCCGCCACTTGGCTCCCGCTTCAAAAACCAATGCCTGCACATGGGATGACAAGCTGTTAAGCATGCGTGACAAAGCCTTGCAACAAGGATGAAGACATGCTGCGAGCCATCACATGCATCACATGCACCCAGATTACACAACTCATGGCTGTCAGGACTTGCCTGCTTGCCGCGTATCCGCTTGTCAAACTTGGCGCGTGCATCTGCCTGTGCTGCCTGTCGCTCTGTGCGCAGCTTTTTCCTCCTCTCCACAAATCGCTCCTGGCGCAGCTTTGCAGCTGCCTGCCTCTGTTTCTGCAGATTAAGTGCTTTCTTTCGCTCCCCTTCCCACTGCCTCCGCAGATCTGCAGCATACATGGCTGATTCATACCCCACACGCTCCTACGGCAATCCATGTAATCCCTACGTGAAAGTGTCAGGAAGACAGTGTACCAGCAGCGAGCTATCAAGATCTTCCACCTGATAGAGCACTGCCATAACTCTTTTTCGCTAGGAAATGCTCTGTTTCATCCGTTGCCCGTTGACGAGCAAAGCACCGGTGCTGGTCGTCCATCTTCACAGAAGCACCTCTCAGGGAGATCTCCGGCGCAAGCAACCCTGTGGGCACACATTAAGTGATAGGTGAGGTTGAGGCGTATGTTATTGGAACACTCAGCCCACGTCGTTGGTTTCTTAATTAATCAAGCATGTCGTCAGAGCACTTTCTGTCATAATAAATTCTTATAAGCAAGGGTGAGACAAGATGCACCTCCTCCAAAAAGAGTCCGAGGTGCGCCTGCCAGAGAAGATGCGGCTGTTGGTGCCCTCGCGAAATGGAGCAAGCTGGTGAGCATGCTGTAACCAGCTGATGCACTTTTTCGTACCATTTTCTAAGGAATTCAGGAACAACGAACGCAAGAGAAGACAAGACTGCAGACCAGATCACAAATAAGCTCAATTGATAAGTGCACCACGCTATCAGCCTATACTCCTCTTATTCAATTTGGAGGCCTTTATTGCTATCCTAAATATCATGAATTCTGTCCACAAGGAAGACTCGTTGGGCCTCAAATCCCCACCTGGATGACATGGAGGATTAATAATATTGCCGAATGCCAGCACGTGCCGTTCTTTGCCCACAAGGAACGCTGTCGGTGAGGATTGAGGCACTTGCGGACCACTCCATACAGTGCAAAACGATGAAATCGTGGGCTATCGTAGGTCTGTGTGCTGTGCTGTGCCGCATTGTTTCGTGTTCGACGGGTGCCATCGACCATTCCATTGTCAAGTCGAGGGGTGATTTCGGCTATGTGGAAGTACGCAGCGGCGCTCACATGTTCTGGTAAAATCTCTCGCTATATGCAGCCGATTCCACGTGTCTTTATCATGTGCAGCAACTTAATTACTATGCATGTACATCAGTATTCCGACAGATGCCTGCTCAATATCAGGATGGCCCATGATAGCCGATATTCTTTTCTTCGATTCCTAGGTGGCTGGAGCCATTTGCGGGCGAAAGGAGTGATATAAATGAAGACACTCCGCTCGTGATCTGGCTCCAGGTGATTCTCAAATACACACTTTAAATCAGCGATCTGGGCCAGACTTGCTTGATGTTGCATGCCAGATCGTAACCTTCATAATTTGCTGCAGGGAGGTCCAGGTGCGTCTGGGACTGGGTATGGCAACTTCCAGGTATGCCGAATCCTCTACTTTGTGTGTGCCTTCCTGACAATCTCACGAAAATATGTGCTAAAAGTCGAGCACTCACAAAAACGCCTTTGGTATTTCAGGAAGTTGGCCCATATGATGTGGGTTGGAAGCCCCGGAAGCACAGCTGGGTGCAGAAGGCCAGTATCTTGTTTGTGGACAACCCCGTGGGCACGGGGTTCAGCTACGTGGAGAATGGAACAAATTTCACACACAACAACGCTGAGATTGCCGCTGACCTCCTCACATTCCTCAAGAAGTTTCTGCACAAGAAAACAGAGGTGAGGCAAAGAACAGCTCAAGAATTAAAAGCTATGCATGTGCATGTGATCACTGCTCTAGAAAGGACAGGACTGCCAAGAGGATTCAAGAATTCTTTCATGTGTGTTTGCAGTACATAGACACGCCGCTGCATATTGTGAGCGAGTCCTACGGTGGCAAGATGGCTGCCGGCTTTGCACGAGCCATTGTCGATGCCCAGGCGAGGGAAGATTTAAAGCTCAATTTCAGGTAGCTTCCACTCCCTGCATGTGTTGCTTTGCATGCAGAGGCATACAGAAGACGCTGGTAATCTAAACTGATCACAGGGTTCTCCAATTTCCACCCAGTTGACACTGATATCTTACCCAATAGCAGGATTCTTTAAATCTCGGGGCAGTAACAACCACTTTGGCGGTTCACATTTTCATATTTTGGCAGGGGTGTGGCCCTAGGTGACAGCTGGATATCCCCGGTAGACTACGTGCTGGCATGGACGCCGTTCCTGAAGGCCTGGTCCCTACTGGAGGATGCGGCGCTGTCGAATGTGAGCCAGGTGGCGCTTCGCACGCAGCAGGCTGTCGGCAACGGCAACCTCACCGGCGCCACCGCTCTGTGGGCGCTGCTTGAAGAGACCATCTCCAATGCCACCGACAACGTGGTGCGCATCTGCACATTGCCCGGTTTGCAATCATATTAAGTTGGAGAGAAATGGGTTTGCTCGCGCACAAGCCTTGAATGCTGTCAGGCCACCACAAAACTGACACATCGCATTAGAACAAGCCTCTCTTGCATGTGATTTGGACCGTTGCATGTCTCCTTCTGAGTGCAGCGCCCCTGGTTCAACAGAATTGAGCAACGAGTATGTCAGTGGCCAAGACGGCATAATGACTTCTCTAAGTGCAGGCTTGCTGCTGCACGAAGTAGAGCAATAGCTGTATCTGTGTCCAGGATTGGTACAACGCCCTGCTGCACAACGTGGACGGTGAGGAAAGCTCGGTGTGGCTGACAGCAGCGCTGCCCGAAAACGGAGTGGCGGCGTCTGCCCGGCGGCTGCTCGCACGCTACCACAACGATGCTCTGGCTGAATTCATGAACGGCAGCGTTCGCAAGCATGTGGGCATCATTCCCGGCAACGTGTCCTGGGGCGCGCAATCTGCCAAGGTGAGCTCCATCTGTGCGACAGTCGGCAGCGTGCTTCCACGCACATACTTGGAAAGGAGAGCATGCATTGCGTATGACGGCTTGCTTGAACGCTCCCATGCAGGGTCCTGCAGTCTCTCACTGGCACAAGGCAATGGCAGGTGCAAATCCAAGATTTGAGGGAGCAGGGCAGTCGAGCACAATTGCCGTTCCTGCAGTGTTAACTTCAGCAGCGCAGCATGCATGGGTTTCAGTCCTAGTCTTTGCGCGATTGCAGGTTTTTGATGAGCTGAGTGGGGACTTCATGGTGGATGTGGTCGGTGTTGTGGACGGCCTGCTGGAGTCAGGTGATCACTATTGTATTTCTGAGCTCGCATTTTTAACCTGTGGCAGCCTTTAACTGCAGTGTGTTTGCAGGACGCACCTTGCCTCTTGGCAGGAAAAGCGTGTAATGATAGTAGTAATAACAATAACAATAATATTCAACCTCTACAGCTTTTGTCATGAGAATCATTTGTTTGACTGTCTTGAGCTCACCAGGAACAAGTGCCTGACATTAAGGCATGTTGTTGTGTGCTGACAGGGGTGCCAGTGACAGTATACAGTGGCCAGCTGGACCTCATCTGCTGCACGTTGGGCACGGATGCTTGGATGGACCAGCTTAAGTGGAAGGGGGCTGCCGACTTCAAGGCAGCTTCCTCGCAGCCGTTCTATGTGAAGGGTCATCGGCCGCAGACAGCGGGCTTCTTCAAGGCGCACAAGAACTTGGCAATGTACATAGTCCTGAATGCCGGGCACATGATCCCCTCAGACCAACCTAAGGCAGCGCTCCAAATGCTGGACCATATCTTGCACAGGCAGAGGCGGACGGAGGTGTCAGTGGCCTGAGTAATAAGGCTTGTTGTGTTCCCTGCTCCCATGTGCTGTGTGTACAATAGTGATACGCCTTGATCTGGCTGGAATGCACATCACTGTATCACTCCTTTGCCATTGCTGTTTGTTATTTACAAACAAGATTCATGAAACATCGGAGTGAGTGAGTTATCCTGAAATGTATGGTTTTGTTATCATTTGTTGCCAGGCAATTGAGAGCGCTGTACCTATATAGGTCTGATGTGAACCACCCAGTAAACTTGTAAAATTGAAATATTGCGAAAGCAACACAAGTCTATCGCGCAAGGTACTGCATTATGCAGTCTGCATGTCAGGTGTATGGGTACGCAGGAGGGGGGGCTCCTGAGTACTGCTGCCATTGCTGGTACTCAGCTCCTGGGTAAGGCACTGCAGCAGGTGGGGCTGCAGCAACGCTTGGTGGCTGAGGGTATCCTGCATAAGGCGGAGGCTGCTGCCAGTGCCCCGCATGTGGTGGGGCATAGGGGTATGCTGTAGCAGGGTGGGGTGGGTATGCAGAGTAGCTGGTGGAAGCTGCATGTGCCGGCGGCAGAGGGTAGCCGCCACTTGTCGGAGCCATGGGCCTCACTGCAACCACACAACCAAATCTCAGCGCATGTTGCACCTTCTGCCAATAATGATCCACCGTGGTGCATGATGTCTCGGGAACGCACAGGATCTGGCTGGCACACTCTCCAGGATTTAGAGGACTCTGAACGGCGTGTTTCCCTCCCCTTGGTTTTATGTCCCCTGTAAGGGTCGCCAAAGAGTGACTTGGTGTGGCAATGTCAGATGACCACATTATTGCCTCTCTTCAAGGTTGTAGTCACCAGGGGCAGGCGGCAAAGGGGCCAGCTTGGGCACAGGCGGCGGCCTCTCAGTCCTGGTGAGCTGCGGCTCGGGTGCTTTCAAGCTGGCAGGCTTTGAGGCGCCCGGCCCGTCATATTTGTAGTGAACCCCAGAGCGGAAATCCCATGCGCCGGCTGCCGCCTTGGCTGCAGTGCTGCCGGCCAGCCTCTTGTTCCGCTCCTCAATTGGCTCCCTTTCTGGCGCAGGCACTGGCTGTGGTACTGGTTGCGGCTCTGCTGTCGCACCATCCTGGCCTGCTTCCTGCTTGGTGCCCAGCCCAGCTCTGCGATAGGGAACTCCATCGGACCTGCGGCATACCAGACACCCCCTCAGCAGCGTTGATTTCCAGTGATGATAACGCAGATAGGTATACCTGTAGCCCAGGACCTGTGACTTTAAGTTTACTGGATGAGTCTGTCAGCACAGCAGAGGGGTCAAAGTGTGTAGCCTCCTTGTGCGGAGGAAAGGTATTAGCAATCGACACCAGAAACACACACAGAGCAGGAGCTCGAGAACGTGACTACACCTGCCAGCAGTGCTGGGAAGGTCCCTGAATGTGGTGATGTGATCCAGGGGGTCATGCTGGCGTGGTACAGACTGCCCATCGTCATGCCAGATGTACGAGCTCGATTTCTGCATGCCCCTGTCACAACAACCAGCTGATAGCCGCAGTAAACATGCATCAAATATTGCTACGACACTGCCAAGTGACTTCTGTAACTCCTGGCAACCTCCTTGGCTCGAGTCCTCACCCGCTCAAAGACACCACCAGTGTCTCCCGCGTCTCCTGGTAGATGTCTTCATGCCCCAAGTCGAGCAGCTCGCTTGCCGCCTCTGTCAGCCGGTCAAAGGTCCTCCTCTTCTCTGCTTCCTCCTCCTCCTGCTCATCCCGGCCTGGAACCAGCAAATCAACTGGAGTGAAGTATCTGTTCAGCCCACCGGGATGCAGTACTTCATCCATCGGCATGCGCTGCTTGCAACCCAGGATGTTGGGTGCTGTGTTGGCACGAAAAGCAGATAATTCGGCAAGTCTCTAAGGTCAGTATCGCACAATTCATCCCCAACACAAAAGCCTTCTGACAAGAAGTTGTGTCCCTGAGCTGACCTGCTTCGCCCTGCATCTCTGCAATGAAGTCGGCGGCAGCCTTCGAATTGTCTTCTGCTTCTTGAGCACTGCAAGTTGAGAGAGCAGTCTAAGTCATCATCATTTGAAGGCTGACATATATATCACCAAGTGCCCTCTTACATTTTGTACGGGCACAGTGCTCACCGTTGCTGCCTGTTGCTTCCGCCAATCTGCCTTCTCTTCTTGTTGCCTCGAGCTTGTTTTGAAGCTGGCCGTAAGCGCTTCAATGCCCTGAAGAAAGGACCAGGAAAGACTCCTTTTACTCACTGTCCGGGATTTGAGAAAGGAATGAAGTTTGGCCCGTACACCGGATGGCATGTCGATGAGTTGAGTGACTGTAATTCCTTCCAATTTTCTTTTACTCCCAGACTGCCGCACCTGGTGACAGTCTCCCCTTCCTCAAGAATCGACAGCACGACTTGCTTGAGCACATCGCGGCCTGCCCCTCTTATGCTGTCATTCACGGCAAGCTTGCCTCCAGAACTGAAGTGATTGTTGAGAAATTTATCCTGATCAGACCGGCGCCTTTTATCACCCATGACAAGTCGATGTCCTTCTAAGATCACTTAATTTCAAGATCTTTAGTGTGAAAGCGGTGACAGCTGCATCCTGAACCTTGCATCTACATCACCCCTGTGGATATGTGAAACACTTCCGACAGAAATGTGGGCGAAACATGGCTGGTATTGAAGTTTGGTGACATGCCAGCACGTGGGGTCAGGTGCTGCATCTCCGGAACGGTAGCTGCGTGAAGCTGCAAGAAATTAGAGTTGTTCGGATGTACTAATGTCCCAATCAAAATCAGAAGACAGTCATTCACGCTGTCAGCGCCGTGAGAAGGGCACAGCTAGTTCATGCTTGATCTGCACTGTCGGCATGGTGCAGATGCCCGATGGACCCTCCCCATTTCATCCAGGTGAGCAGAAGATTCAGACACTGGTCGGGGCAAGGAACGTCAGCGAAGCTCTTGGAAGGAGCTGGCATAAAAAGAAAATTCTGCCGGCAACTGCGAATTTTTGTGCCCGTCAGAGCCTGCTTTATTTCGCGTCACGGTGAGGGTCGACCGCTGGGAATGATGCACAATTCTGATGCAAATCAACAATTCCACACCAAAGATTTATAAAATATTCGCTCAAGCGTTAAACTTGCTGTGCCACAAAGGTGGGACCCTCTTGGTCTAGGATTAGCTTTTCACCTTCAGATCAACACTTATATGTGCGTATACAGGGATACGGAAGGAAATATATGGGCCTCAGCTCTTGTGGGAGAGCCTGGGTTTGTGACATCGCCTGACAGCGCTCATCTACATGTTTCACCATTGCGGAGGTTTCACGGAGGTATGCTCCAAGTGCTGTTTCCGTGAAGCTCAGGTGTGATTGTCATAGTGGTTCACAGACTATCATGTCTTGACTCGAAGTATGTGACAACGATGGAGCAATGTTCAATGGTCAGATCCAGCGCCTCTCAAAAGCGGGGACCCAATCGGCACAACAGCCATCGTGCTGGAGACAAGACAGCGAGAGCGAATTAATGGCACTGTCGAGAGCGTCACCGCGGATGATTTGACCATTGCTGTGCAGACCAGCTTCAGCAGCTGCCCAAAATTCATCCAAGGTACTGCTTGTTGCAGATCATGATCTCTCTATCTCTCATTGTTTATGTTGGTTAGACCTGTGACAGTTCTTAATAGCTTTGGGCACTGATTACCTTTGCAAATGCAGCACGCAAGCTGGATCTGCTTACAGAGGAGCTTGGGAAGGTTGGTGAGATCTTCCCAGTGCACAGGGGCGACCATGAGCTGGGCCAAGAGGAGAGAGCCTTCATCGAACGGTGCTGTCTCTGCCTGTTTTATTGATATGCTTCCAAGTATCTTTCAAAGTAAATATCCAGCAGAGCCCTTAAATATCTCAGCAAGTGGATAGAGTCTCCTGGGTGACTCTCGGTGCCATGCGCAGAGCGGACTTCTTCATGATGGCGACTGGGTATGAGGGGCCACTGCCCAATGGCGATGGCTATGCCGGCCTGGATGTGTCACACAGAGGAGGCCAGCCCGGCTTTGTCCAAGTGGACGGTCCGGGAACCCTCAGATGGCCTGACTACTTGGGCAATCTCACATTCACAACGCTTGGTGAGCCAGCAGCTCCTCAATGCTGCAATATTAGCCAGCTGGCATGCTCACTGTCACATGCAACATGCTCCCCTATTCAGACATGATGAAACTATCGGCAGTTTGTCGTGGGCTGCCCGTCATGTGCAGGATGCTTCAAGGACTAATTTTTAAAGCCCTGACAGACATGTCATTGAACCCGTCCCTTTGCTCCAATCTCAGGCTCGCCTTTGCTCACATATCTGGCACACATGCAGGGAATTTGATGGAGGACCCAAGGGCGGGGATCTTCCTGATGGACTTTGCGACAGGGGACACCCTGCAGCTGACCGGCCGGGCGCAGATCCTGTTTGACAACCATGACATGCCGGGGGCCGAGCGCACAATCGAGTTTGTGACAGAGCGCTGGGTGCGCGTGGAGTCTGCGCTTCCCATTCGCGCCCCTGGCCCTGTCGGATATTCGCCCTTCAACCCCCGCGGACCCTACCAGTTCTCTGAAGACCTCGTGAAGGTGACACTTCATCCCATGCTTGTTTGCGATTGAACCTCTTTCTCAATGACGCGCCTCAATCTGTGTTGCAGCACCAGCAAACAGCTGTTCCATGGCTTATCCATGGAAGGTGCAATCAGCTGTTGGTGGGCTCATCATTGTAGAGCATACAATCCAATGCAGCAATTCAAATGGCGTATATGATGCATGCAGGAGCGCATTCATCAGCTGCGCAACAATTATGTGAGCAAGGATTCCGGGGTGGAGTACCTTGCCTGCGTTGATGTGCGGCAGGAGAGCTGGAATGTGAAAACATACACCTTCCAGGCGCCAAGAGAGGGCTTTGTCAAGTTTGTGTTCAAGGCACGCCCTTGTATCCCCCAACAGCACACTCACCCTTGCCAAAGCTTTCAAGATTTAGAAATGCATATATGGAGCTTGCTTGCTTGCGCGTGGCATCTTGCATCTCCTTATAGTTGGCCTGCTGCAGGCTGGGCAGTACTGCACATTTGAGTTTGAGGGCATCGGCGACAGCATTCTCACCAGATCATGGACGCTCAGCTGTCACCCAGATGAAACCATACAGACCAACACCATCTCAATCACAGTCAAAAAGGTGTGATTTTCTGCGATTGCACCGTGTGCCGGGAGATCGTTCTGCACAATTTTAAGCTCATGGGCGCCAAACCTTACTGTCATTACAGTGCATCACAATTCCTGCAGGTCGGCGAGGCATCCAGCTGGCTATGGGACAACATGGGCCAGCTACGCACAATTGCCTTTAGAGGTTTGGATGGCATCTTCACCTCTGACCTAATTCCCACAGAGGGGGGTGAGCTATCTCCCTCTACTTTCTCAACCTCATGTTATTACCAGATACTATCGTGATCGTGGGATTACCTGTCCTTGCCTGTGCTTCTCCCCTCTGTTGTGTGAGCTCAGTGATGCGCTTGTGACGGTGCATAAGCATGCATGCAGCCGTTGCCCAAGGAGTGTTGCTGATTGCCGGGGGAATTGGTATCACTCCCATGCGCTCCATGCTCCTAGACTTTTTGAATAGGGGCTTGGATGTGATCCTGTTGTACTCTGTCCGCTCCCTGGACGATGCAGTCTTCCTGCCAGAATTTGCCAAGGTAATCCTGTCTACCCCCCAATAGCCGTAAAAATACGCATTTTGGGAAGCAGAGAGAGCCTCCTTTGCACTAGGGCTCAAAGTCATTGCTGAGAATGTTGATTGCAGACTAAGAAGGGTGAGAGTGCAGGAGGCGCAGAAACGCAGCAAGGGAGATGGAGCGTCCTTGCGCGTGCATGTGAATGTTACGGGCGATGGCTCCTGTGCCTTTGACTCGTCAAAGTCTTGCACACCCAAGGGTGCAGAGGTATCCTGGGTGGGGCGCAAGGGGCGCATCACAGCCGCGCAGATAAAAGAGGTGACGGCATATATTACCTTCCATGAAAACCTGAGCATGCCATGGTGAGCCAGATGCTTGACAGAGAGAGCAAGTCTGCAGTACATGTATAAAGATGCATGTCTTCTCTGTGGTTTGTAGTCACGGGTGTCTGCAATGTGCTCCTGACAGGTGGTGCCAAGTCTGAAAGAGCGCATTGCATTTCTGTGTGGGCCCTCAGCTATGATGGACAATATCACAGAAGCCTTGAGCAGCCTGGACTTTCCCTTGCAGCGTTTGCACACCGAGTCCTTCATGTTCTAGTCGTTCACAGATCATTTCTAGTGGCTGGAATTGTCTTCTCAACATTTATGTCGTCGCTCGCATTGTCCTGGCTCATGGTACTGAAATTCTCTGTTGATTATTGATCAATAATTTGTTATTTACCGTTCTCTGAGCGGGTCAATTTGACAGGATACTTTAGTACTTTAGTAAGAGCCCTGTTGGCCTAACTAGGAGGCATACAGAATTGTGGAAAATCGATGAGTTGTGAGCGAGAATGAAACTCATGGTGCCCCTTAGAATAGGATGACAATCGTCCCTAATGCAGGAAGCGCATGATGCTAGGCTTTGGGCCCGATGCTGATGCTTTCTAGCCGCAATATTGAACTGCTCAATTATTTAAAACATCTGCACCAGTTGAATCTTTCAAGTTGTCAGCAAATGCAGAGAGTAGTGTTCAGCTAGCACATGGTGCTTTTGTCAAGGAAATGCAGCTGCATGGTTTCACAGCTGTCTGTAGAATTTTGCGTCCTTCTCAAGTCAATTCTTTGCTTACAATGTGATAGCCAAGCATGCATGGACTGCAAGCGCTGGTAATTCAGCTTCAATTGCACGCGTGAGCAACTTGGTATGCTGAGGGCGATTCTTCCAACTTTGAGCATTGGCACATTTTAAGGCTATGCACAAGGTCCACTGGTGTTGCTTTCTCAGATTGCATCTAGTGTGAACAGCAATCCTCATACTCATGACATATACAAGCCTGCCCTACAATGGTCAGGGTGATGCAAAACTGCATGCCACGACACAACACTGCAGAGCCCACAAATGCCTAAAAGGTTTTCCAAGCGGTACACAGGTCGCAAACGGAGCCAAACAACTACCAGGGGCAGGTTCTGCTCTAAGATATGATTTGAAAGGCATCTGCCTCACTGTTGCTGTTGCTGAGTTGTTATCAAGAGCCTCGGCTGTCACGTGGTCGAGGGAGGTCTGCCACCCAAGAAGGGAATTGTGGGAGCAGGTGTGCCAACCAAAGGTTGCGGCAGCTGTGGCTGCGGCTGCTGCACTTGCTGCTGCTGCTGCTGCTGTTGCTGCTGTCGCTTCAGGTGTTGCTGGTGCTGCAAGGCAGCGACGTACGCATTGAAATCAATGGGTTGACCTGCAGTGGCCACAAGACACCGCTATCAATAAGAGAACTTAAACGCAACAATTGTCAATCTGCACACCTGCAAGTACACTGTACTGCAATTAGGGAGAAACTCACTGGTGAGGCCTGGCAAGCCAGGGATGCTGGCGCGTCCGGCCGTGCTCGGCAGAGGACCCAGGACGGCTGCAGCCGTGGGAAAGGCGCCGCGCGCTGCCGTGGAAGCTGCCGTGGACGCGGCAGGCGCCGGGAAGCTGCTCGCAGGCGGCGTCGGCAGAGCGGCCGGCGTTCCAGAAGGCAGCATGCCTGGCGTGGCCATCCAGGGTATGCATTTGGCGGCGGCGATGGGAACCCCGCCTGATGAATGCACGATGTTGCGTGCTGTGTTCAGCGAGCCTGCAGCAGCACAGCATGTCACTTAAGCGGCTGGTGTCCAATCTGCCTCCTTCCTCTGCCTGACAGGCTTCCTGCCAGAGACCGCAGTCAGAACATGCCCCCAAGAAGGAGCACTGCCATGTCTTGGCAATACATCGTCCAGTGCTTGCTGGTTGCTATGTCATGCTTCAACACTGGAAGCTGCACCGCAATGTCATAACAATGAGAGCAGATCACAATGAGTCACCAGCGACACATCTCTGCAATGGAGCATCAACAGCTGCACGAGGCGCACCGGCAGCAGCGGAGGGTGCGCTGGCGGGTGCCAGCTGCACGCGTGCGGGCGCCACGTAGGCCGGCGCAACGGGCGCGGAGAGCAGCCGGGCGGCGCGCGACAGCACGGCCTCGCGCGCGCGGCCACAGACGCCCGCGGCAAAGCGGGCCAGGCTGCGCGCGTAGGTCTCCCCGGAGGGGACGCCCCCAATTGCTCCGCCAGCCTGGCACAGAACGGGCCTGCCGGAGGCGTAGGGAACGCCCTCGGCTGTCGCGCCAAGCGCCAGTCCGCGCAGCGCCTGCCAGGCGGGCTGCCCAAAGCGACCCCGATAGTGCGCGCGAAGAAATTGATCTGTGTACTGCGGCGCCGCCTTGGCCTCCTTGCCCACCTGGCCCACAGCAACCCAGTTCTCACAGTCCTGCACAGACTCCTGTTCTCTTTCTCCCTTGTATTTCCTCTGGCTTGTTGGTGTTTGCAAGGCACTTGCAGGACCCAGATCACTCTTTCAGGTGCTCAACAGCAAATCAAACAGAGTAATTAGGGCCCAAGGGTGGGAACCAATAGGAATACATCTATGAGGCAACATGTCCATGTGGCAAACTGCATGCTCGGCAGATGTATGTGAGCTCACCATGGGATGGGCGCCAGCAGGCCTTCCAGGACCAGTGCCCCTGATGGGCTTGCCAGGCCTCTGCCCCAGCTTCCCCCCTCGCCCCGCCTGCTTGGGGATTCTACAGGCCACATCAGAATAATCAACCTGGTCACCACCATGTTGCCGGACAGTGGACTGCCACTTGCCGACAAATGTCATCCGCGTGCGCTGCGTTTTGGAGGCTTGTACTGGATGTGAGCTGTGCTGCTCGGGTGAAGATGATGGTATTTGTGCCCATGTCCCTCTCTCTCACTACTCAAATGACTGTGGTGCCCCTTTGACCAGGGCTTGCCTTTTGCACACACCTGCTGCATGCTGGAATATGTGACCCTACCAGGAGGTCATGTGGTTACTAAGGGCCAGAGAATGACACATGTGAGGATGCACAATCTTCACTCACCTCCCTCGCCGCTTCTCTGGCAGCAGCTGCTGCGGTGCAGCAGGCTGAGAGGGGTCTTTGGGCGGCCCAGGCTGTGCTGGTCTGGCCCCCCTCAAGTCCTTCACTCCCTTCCTCTCCTTCTCCAAGATGTGCTGGCTCTCATTCAACAAAATTTTTGCCTGCAACACAACACAAACATGATGACCCTGGCCGTGTTCGCTCTGTCACTCCATCCCGGTATATCCCTTGGGGAGCTTCACATCCAGTTAAGCTTGCTGTACTGCAGTGCACAGTTAGAGTGGAAGGCAACATATGAAGCGCCGATTATAGTTTAATTTGTGACTTTGCACCTTCTTGTGATAGGGGGTAGCGGGCGGGTTGTAGCTCATCGCGTTGTTGAAGATAGTCTCCAGGTCTTCCTGCAGCAGGTCCCACGCCGTGTAGTGCCCCCTCTCAAACCGCGCCAGCATTGTCTTGAAATCCATCGGCCGCTTGATGACTAAGGAGTAGCCAGGCGCCTGCAGACACACAACACTTTCAAGGCAAGAGATAGAAATACACTGCCGTTTCCATGCCTGCATTACATGCAAACATCCAAAATGTAATTCGTAGGACCCTAAGGCACCAGCTTGATTTCTAGATGGGGCATGCAATCAATGACAGTCATTGAGTGCGCTAAATCTCCTCACCAGCTCATCGGTGACAGGGTCCCTGAAGTAGCCATGTGTATCCTTCTTCTGCACCCGCTGTATGATGCGGTGCACAGCTGCAGGAGTGCAGGACACGTCCGGTCGCCCATTAAGACTGGCAAACTTGCCACCTGTTATGTGCGCACCAGCATCAGCCTGCCTGCTATGCACTGAGCGCTGAAATTCAGTGGGTTTTCACCAATGCAACACAAAAGTGAGAAGGTCGGCAAAAGGGACCCACCTGCAATTGGTCCGGGGCCCTGCTCTGGCCGTGCAGCAGCTGTGACTGTAGGTGCTGCCGATGGTGCTGCTTCAACTTTGATCTCTGCCTTCTGGGGACTGGGCTCAAGGCTGATTGATGGCTGCGCAGGAGCTGCAGGTGCGCTCTTATGCACATCGTTGAGTCTGAGGGTCAGCGCAGGCTTGAGCCCATCTCTCGGCGATTTAATGCTGCCATCCTGCTTTCTCTTCCCTCCCTGTGAACACAATCAGGAAAACTAAAGAGCAACGCTGGGATGTCAGAGCCTCCAGGATTCTGTGCTCAGGATACTGGAATACAATGTGTGAATATCAGATTACCTTCTTTGATGCTGATCCTTTGCGTGGTCGCTGCACATGCTGAGCATCGCTCGGTCCTGGTGCACCACCCGGGGGAGGTCCAAGCGCATGACTGGGTTTTAGCGCAGGCGACGGCGTCTGCGCTTTTCCATCTGAGTTCGCTACCTTGGATGGCAACCTGCGCCAGTCACACTGTTCAGAACCATAGGTTGTTGACTCCTGCCTGCCACGTACAAGGAGGTCATGGCCTCGCAGGAATGCGGGGTTGCTTCTGTTTCTTGAAAACAATAGCATCTTGGACTCTCGTGAAATTCGCAAACATGTATCTGCCAGTACATGTCTCTCAGATCGAACTTTTGCTAAATGACGCTGCTCTGCATACTGCACAGCGCCTAACCAAGCATGAAGCTGACAACCTTCGACTAAACTACTCTCCTACAGCATATCATATCTCCACAACGACCAGAACTGAGGATCAATGAAAGCCCAGGGATGAGCCACACACTTGGGACAAATAGCACCAGGCCCCTACTTGATAGTGAAGCGAGGTTTTATTGATGGTTGCCCCTGAGCCTTGCCATCAGCACTGGCCTGCGATCCGCTCGGCGCAGAACCAAGCTTCACCACCAATTTGCTCTTCTTTGGGGGATGGACAGCTGCTCCTGCCTCCTGACTGCCGTGTGCTGCGTGTGATGAGTGATGGGGTATTGTCTGGGTAACACCCTGGTCTTGAGGACGCTTGCGCTTCTTTACAGGCTGGGCACTTGCACTGTCGTTGCTTCTGATATCTTGTTGCAGTGACTTTGGAAGTTTTAGGACAAGTTTAAGCTTTCCATTCATGACCTGATCTAAAACCTTTCTTTCCAAAGCGTTAATGACTACAGTAAATCAGGGGCTATTTAAAGAAAACGAAGGGAAGAAGCGCCGCTGGAAACTTGATTTGGCAGGACGTTTTGTTGGGCAGGGAGGGGCCGAGCAAGGAAAATGTGAGGATACGCCGTGTGGTGATGAGGTGAAAGAATCTCCACACCTCGTTTCACAGATACGCACGCCACAGGAGATTTTCAGAACTGCAAAACTGCTCAATGAATTGAACACAGTTCTATGATGCTGCACGATACATGTACAGCCGCCAGGCCGATCATCGCATGATGCCGCATGCGCGGCGCATTGGCATGCCACCGTGGCTGTGACAGTGTGCAAACAGTGTAGAAACTGAAATTACAAAATCACGACATAATTGGTGAGGAAATCGACATGACAGTCCTCTCAGTCACTTTAAGTGGCAAATATACCATGCAGTGCATGCGTTCAACTTGGGAACTTCCGTTGAAAGTTGAGTAACTCAATTGGAGCCCCCGCCGACCTGAGCCAGCCTGTGTCATGATGCCGCACTTGCGTAAAAACCTTGTGCTTTCAAGGTGGCCAGCACCAGAGGCACCTTGTCCCCAGCCTCATCCTCATACTTCCGCAACAGAGTCTTTCCAGCAAGTCCTGCAAGCTCCTCCACGTCCTTGCTGCTGGGTGCATCCTTCCCCTGGATTCACAAATAACTGTCAGCAAAAGTCATCAGCATGCATGGCACATATCCTTGGCCATGGCACATATCCATTTGGATCATTCATGCATGAGCTTTCAGTGGAGCATTGCCATGGCACGGACAAAGATAAGGGGTTGCACCTTGTTTGCGTCCTTCAAGGCAGTGAGCTGCGCTGAGGCCGCACACAAGCCGTAGAGGGCACGCGCGTTCTCACCGCCGCTGAGGTCGACAGCTGCCGCGTAGTACGTCCTTGCAGTTCTGTAGTTGCTGGGCCCTCCAATGGTGTACAGCACATCTGCATACTGGACGTGGGATGCTATGGAGGTAGGATTCTGCAGCAGCACCTCTTCGTAGCATGTGGCCGCTTGTGGGTACATCTGAACCTGCAACAAACGCCAAACACACACATAATATTTATAGAAACCTGTAGAGTACAGTGATGAAGCGCAATTCAGGAGAGCAAGATGTGGAAACATGCCTGCAGATAGAGCTCGCCCAGCTCTTCCCAGGCCTCCCTGTCTGTCTGGAAAATGTCCACATATTTCCTCAGGGCCTCGATGGCTCCAGCAATGTTGCCCTTGCTCTTCTCCAAGGCCACTTGGCGCTTCAACAGCATCTGTGACTCGGGCGCATCCTCAAGCTGCTCTGTGATCACCTTCTCAGCCTCATCATAAAGGCCCCTTGCCTCAAAGTACATCTCCTGCATGCAAGCAAGGGTAAGGTTATCAGGCATCACTGGACCAGTCTGGGCTAGTAGTGTGTAATTGGAATGGCAAAGAACAAGCGAAGAACTGGTGGTGACGGACTGTGAGTCTGATGGCGCGCTGGCTCCTGGGAAACTGCCTCTTGATGTCTCCCACTAGCTCAACAGCAAGCTCCACTGCCTTGGTATCCATGGCGGCAACGGCGACCTGTTCTGTTATAAGCCACACTGCATAGAAACACACTCGATCACACAACGGGAATTGTGCCAAAGCATCCAGCTCAACTTAAGACCATGTCATGAAGGTTTGGAATGAGGAACATGATGAAAGGGATGCTGAGGGGGAGTCCTGGTGCTCACATTCTTCTTCTCGTAGACGATGCCTGTGCTGTCTGAGCAGCTGTGAGCCCAGCAACGTGACATTCTCCGAGTCCCGCACTTTCAACTCACGCACCTGTGGCATGCTATGATGTTCAACCAGCCAGACAGGTCGAAATATGAAGTGATCTTAGCCATCAGCGTCTTGACAGGTGCAAGCAGAGGTGCTCAAAAGCCGATTCGTTACTTACCAGTTGCAAGTAACGCCTGGCAGGCTCAAAAAACCCACGTTTTCCTGCATGCTCTACCTCTGCCAAGGCAGTTTCGAGCTGCCTTCTTACAGCCATCAGATGACTCGTGTCCAAACAAATTCAACTGCAAGATCTCTGGGTCGATGGCAAGATCGGCTTTCGTATCTTCTAGCTATGACGTCTTTTCCCTTCTGCGTTTGGGCCAAGAAAGCTCAACTTCAAGGAGCAAGGCCCAAAACCCTACAGAAACCCCTGCTGCCTCACTGCCTCTCCTCCTTCCTTCCTTGATCTGTATGCTTTTGATGAATTGTAATGTTTTTGTTGGGCCGGACATTGCTTAGAGAAACAACAAGACGTTGCGCATCCTCATCGTTGGCTCGAGTCGCACCTGTGTCTTACTTCAGTGTTCAGGATCAAGTTGTAAGGGACTCTAAGGACTCCGCATTCAATCTGCGAGACATGGTGACGAACACAAGAAAATCATTGAGGAAAAATGCTGCAAGTGCCGGCCCAACCACCATGGACATCGATGCTGGCAATCAGGCACGAGTCTATACAAACATGCTTCGATGTAGTGTCTGGGATGGTTGTGTCTAGTAAGCTGTACATTATATACATATGCTGTTGTTGATTTTAGTCTAAATGATCTCCAAGACTCCAGCATCAATGCACAGGAATCCTATGTTACACAGCCCGCAGTTTCTACAGATCTGTTTTCTCTATTGAAGTGGCTACTCTCTGTGATCCGAAGGCGGCTGAGGCTTCCACGTCCGAAGAGGCAGCACCAAAGAGCAAAAAGGAGCAGCGTACTTTGCGCGGAAATAGGAGCAGGGAGGACGTGTCACCAGATGTCCATGAAGCGCCTCAGAAGAGCAGGAAAAGGAGGGCCACGCGGCCAGCAGAAAATGGTCTTCCGCCTGTGCACGTCGGAGGTGTGGTCAGGATCTATGCAGTGCAGTCTGTCTTTGCCGGCTTCTCTTCTTGGATGTTTGTGCGTAGCATCTTGCCCAGTTGTGCCTCTAAAAGCACAGTGTTGCAAAACAATATAAGTGGGTGCTGCTGCAGGCGGGTCAGACATGCTAGCTCCGGGGAGTCCCAGGCATGACATCCTGACTGATCCAGTGGAGTATCCGGCCAGAGATGCTGAGAGGCTAATGGAGACTGTCGTGAAGGTGCGCCATTCCTGAAGCACTTTGGATGGATTGTCGGGCTATTTCAGTAGTGTTACAGTAAGTATCTCACAAAATTATCTTAGCAGCATCAAAGTGGTTCCCGTTCCCACACTGGATCTGATGCCGGGAAGTTTTCTGTGCACAGGTATTCTGCATGCACTCAGAGCCCAACTACTCGCTGCCCTGGCAGCGCAAGCGGCAGTTTAGCAGCACCAGCAGCGGCTTCATCATCTCTGGGAAGCGCATTCTGACCAACGCCCATTCAGTTGACCACCACACGCAGGTACAGGCATCCTGCAGAGGCCACATGCAGCCAAACAAATATGAAAGATATATGCAGCTTCTGATATATGCAGTCTGTAGAGCTCTTAATCTGTGCACCTGACAATCTTGTTGCGTGTGTCTCAGGTCAAGGTTAGGCGACGAGGCTCGGACACAAAGTTTGTGGCCGCGGTGCTGGCTGTCGGCACAGAGTGCGATATAGGTGAGTCAGGCTGGGCAAGCTCGTTCATTGGCCACCCACAAGTCTGCATTCCTATGCGTACTTCTGGCATCATTCAGATGACAAGCAGAGGAGAACTGACCACCCTGTGGTCTGCTGCAGCGATGCTGACAGTGGAGGATGAGGAGTTCTGGGAGGGCCTCTGCCCGGTCAACTTTGGGGAGCTGCCTCGCCTGCAGGACCAGGTCACTGTCATTGGGTGAGCATTATTTCAGAACCACAAGGATCCCTACTCTGATCTTACTGAGTTACAGCCAGAAGGATCACGCTTGCTGCTACGCTCTGCTGAAGCATACTGATCTTGAGTGGGTGAGTCCCTACCGATTTCTGCCTCGATCTTCACAGCTGCTAGAATGATGCCAAATTGTGTGCTACGGCCCTGTGCCGACGCATGCTGACCTTGAATGGGCGTGTTATGCCGCAGGTTCCCCATCGACGGGGAGAGCATTTCGGTGACGAGCGGCGTGGTGTCGAGGATAGAGGTGACCAGCTATGTGCACGGAGCGGCTGAGCTGCTGGGGGTGCAGATCGATGCTGCCATAAACAGCGGCAACAGCGGCGGCCCCGCCTTCAACAACCGGGGCCAGTGCGTCGGCATCGCCTTCCAATCCCTCAAGGCATGCCCCACCCTCTTTCCCCCTTCTCTAGTTCTCTGACGTAGTCGGTGCAAAGGGGTGATTATCACAAGTGACCATCGAGTACTGAATGTGATGGTCAGTTGTGTGACCACCTCTTTGCGCTGACTATCAGTCTTTGCTGGTCCCCAGGAATGCTGGTCAATGCGGCTCGCAGTGCAGTCTCGCCACCTTCTAGAATAGTATTGGAATTATATGACTTCCTAAAAATGGGTTGGTTTCATGCCTGCAGCATGAGGACGCAGAGAACATTGGGTACATTATACCGCCGCCGGTGATCCAGCACTTCATCACGGACTTTGAGCGCAACGGGCGCTACACCGCCTTCCCGGCCCTGGGCATTGAGTGGCAGAAGATGGAGAGCCCCTTCCTGCGCAAGTCCCTGGGCATGAAGGTACGCCTCCCTGTTCCTTGTGACTCTCATGCTCCCACATGCATGCTGCAGCCCACCTTGTTGTTTGTATGTCCATCATCAGTGACCTAAACAGCACTTTCATCGGGTCCCTGCGCTGTGGTGTGCAGCAGTTTCACTGAGCAAAAAAGACTGCACGGGTTAAATATCTGCCCTGCTATGCCAAAATAGGAGGGGCAAAAGGGGGTGTACATAAGGCGGGTGGAGCCGACGTCGCCGGCGAGCGAGGTGTTGAGCGAGGGCGACATTCTGATGTCATTTGAGGGCACCGACATCGCCAACGACGGCACTGTGCCCTTCCGCTCCGGCGAGCGCATCTCCTTCTCCTACCTCATCTCCCAGAAGTTCACCGATGAGCAGGTGAGAGGCTTCTTGGCTTTGCATGGGAGGCCTCTGTGTCCAAATGAATATGCACCCCTCCAAAAACTGCACCCCTGCACCGATGTGTAAGGAAAATCAAGGAACTCCACTTTGATCTGGTGCGTGTGTCTATGTGACCAGTATAGCAGAGTCTGACTTTCTGTAAGAAGTGAGCCGCAGCCCAAAGTCATTGGGCTGCGGCCCTGTGCTTTGGCGTGGCGTGAGAGAACTCGTTGCAGCATGGCATGCACGTGGTGATAAATGCGTGCGGCAAGTAAAGCATGCAGGTGGGCTCACAATTTCGGTGGTGTGCAGGCGAAGGTGCGGCTGCTTAAGGATGGGCAGGAGAGGACGCTGAGCGTGAACCTGAGGGCCCCCCACCGCCTCATACCCGTGCACATCGGCGGCCGGCCACCCCCCTACTTCATCCTGGGCGGCCTCGTCTTCACACAGGTGTCTAAGTGAAGCAAATTATCTGCAATGTACACACTCTTGCTACACACACCAGAATTACTCCTGCATGTGGCTGTCCACCAGTGTCGGTCAGGACCTGCAGCGACTTGCCATGGCAGGGGTCATGACATGATGCTGTGGGATCGTGACATGCAGGAGCAACTTTAATTCTGTTCAGGAGGGCATGTTTTGGTCATTGCGTTACGCATGCATGTACACATTTTGCCGCCGAAACCCAAGACTGTCAATTGCGGCTGACTTATACTTGATGCACTTCTTGTAAGGCAGAAGAACTATGGCAGGTGTCTTGCATGCTCAAGGGAAATCTGACGCAGGTAGTTTAAGGGAAGAAACAAGCATGGCTTGGATGCTGAAGGGGGTTGTACTTCCCTCAGTGAGTTTCTTGTATGGCTGAACCAAGTATGACAAAGTATGTCTCAGGCGTTCAAGCAAGTCGTGTGGGTGCGCTTGGCAGGTGACGGTGCCGTACCTGCGCAGCGAGTACGGGAAGGAGTACGACTTTGACGCGCCCGTGAAGCTGCTGGACGCCATGATGCACGAGCAGGCGCTAGGCAAGGGGCAGCATGTGGTCGTCCTGGGGCAGGTGCTCGCAGCCGACATCAACATCGGCTACGAAGACCTCGTCAACATCCGGGTGCGCCCACCGCAGCTACAATTTGTTAATCAAGGCCCCACCAAGCGCACAAGTGCATCATGTGCCAGCTCTCTTCTCCGTGCAAATTTTTATGTTGCAGCTTGAGACTTACCTGATCTGCCGCGTGTCTCCCACATGCAATGTCTGTGAGGTCTAGGCAGATTGCAGCATTCAAGATGCATGCATGGGCAAGCACAAGGAAAGAGCAGTAGTATCTGGATGTGGGTCTGATCCCACATGTCCTGGGGAAGGGCAGTTCTTGAGAGCTGGGCAGTGACATTATGTGCTGGTGAAGTCTGGCAGGCGGGTTCTGCAACGGTGCACCTCCAGATGCTTATTCAAGCGCTGCTGTCCTGGAATGCAGGTGAAGGCGGTGAACGGCGTGCCGGTGAAGAACCTGCGGGGGCTGATGGAGGCGGTGGAGGCGTGCAAGGACAAGTACCTGCGCTTCCAGATGGAGTACAACCAACTGGTCATCATGGAGACGCAGGCCACGCGGAAAGCCACCGAGGACATCCTCACTATGCACTACATTACCCACGACCGCTCCGAAGAGCTCAGGAGCAGCGACAGCCCCGACCCCTTGGATGCGTGATTGGCTGCATAGGCCACTGCTAGGGCGCGGGAACATGTGGAGAAGCTGGCATTGGCATGCTTGGCATCATGATGATGTTGACGTGTGACCAATGCATATCAGCGGTGTTGTCAGTTGAAAAAAACATGATCATGAACCAACCCAAAGTGCTGGCTCTATGCGAGAGTATGTGACCTCTGTCCTTGCAGACGGTATGGCCAGCTGAGCTTTGCGAGTGCTTAACCTGTTTGCAAGCCCAAATCTTAGCAGCCATGGCCAAAAATCTAATATTCTGCCCGTTGCCTGCCAGCACATGTATGTATATGAACTGCCTATGGGGCTGCGCTGCCTTTGAGCTTTCCTAGGGCCTGTTTGGACATGGTGAGCGCGAAATTTATTAATAAGCAATTGTTGTAATAAATGAGGGCCATATTGTGCTGAGGAGATATATCCAAAATTACAAATGGATGGGATGGCGCTCTCCTTCAGAGATTAAAAACCTTACTGAGCAAGGAAATGCTGATAGCCCAAATATTCTTGACATATGTGCATCTAACGGCAATACGCATTGCATGGTGCGAGGCCGTTAAAACACGATCTAGCAGTAAAAAAACCTGATAGAACCAAAAATTCTTGATTTCTTGCTGTGTTTCTGGCCAGTGAGGATTCCAAAAAGCTCACTGTAATCAATCACAATTGCGTGATTCGATTGTTTGCCGATTGATAAACCATGTGCCAGAAATCAATAAACATAATAGCTCTGCTTTGCGACAACAACATGCTCAGCTGCAGCCGCCAGGGGCAGATATATAGACCTAGATGGGTAGACTTTGAACATTGGATCACTCTAAGCCTAGCGCACTAAATGCCTGGGCCCATGACGCGGTCATGATAACCAGTGCACATGGGTCGAGGCAAGGAATGCCTGCAAACGCACAAACGCTACACACTGCAACATGAGGGACATATATTCTGACCAGTACCAAAATAATTGACCACTCAATCATGCCTGTCATTTGGACCACCATGTCCAAAGGGAAGCTGGCTTCACAAGCTATTCTTTGACGTCTCTTATTCTACTCCAGGACTCCCACAGGCAGGCTGACAAGGGGCTTGTAGACAGGTTCGTACATGTGCTCCTGGATGTAGGCTGCCAGCTCCTCATCGGAGGTCTCCAGGGCTTTCAGCGCTTTGTCGCTGCCCACGTGACCCTCCTCATGAGCTTGCTTGATTACTGCCATCGCCACTTTCAGGCTCACCTCCCTGCAGTATCCCAGTCTCGCCTTTGACTCTTTCTTATGAAGGTCCATGAAAGTGAGAGACATGAAATCCCTTTTGCCACGCAGCATGCAAGGGCAGCAGCTGTCCGAGCTCGTGCATGGATTGCCTCCATCTTGCCACAAGCAACTCCTGCTCAACATTCCAAGACATTCAGCACGGAGAGGAC
This sequence comes from Coccomyxa subellipsoidea C-169, assembly GCF_000258705.1. NCBI lineage: Eukaryota > Viridiplantae > Chlorophyta > Trebouxiophyceae > Coccomyxaceae > Coccomyxa > Coccomyxa subellipsoidea. The sequence goes on from NW_005178027.1 coordinate 936,675, forward strand.
ACTGCGCCTCTCATCAGGGCCGCACCTGATATCACAGAGTCTGGGGTAGACAATGTCCTGTTCGAGGTCCTCCTGCAGTATGCAGCTGGGCAGCGCTTCCGCCGCCGCCATCAGCATCTTATCCGTGATCGTCTGCAGCAAAGCACACAGTGTCAGTATGTTTGTCCAAGGCAATAACTCATAGAATTACTACGCGATTGGCGAGCCCAGGAGGTGCAAAATCAGTTGCTGAAGAGGTTGCAGAGAAAGCTCACCCCTGTTGCTCCCAGATGCGCGCCCAGCGCCAGACCAGGAAAGACCACCATGTTGTTTGCTGCAAAGCCAAACCACAGCAATCTCAGAGCACACAGGCTGGTTAGGTCAACAAGATCTTGCATCAATTCTGCTGTAAGCTGACACCATGCGCAAAGTGGAGAAGTTGCACTTTCGCAGCAACTGAGGCACACCTTGGGATGATTTGATGGTGCGGCCCTCGTACTGCACATCAGCACAGGGGCTGCCACTGGCGAAAATTGCTCGGCCCCCTGCACAACAGCCTCACCTTTGAACTCACACTCCCCTGCTCAGCTTGCACGACTGTGCCAGCAAGGTGGTATCCAAGTCAAAGCAATCAATCGAAGATGTGGCTCTGGGCTTGATGAGCTACTTGAGGCTCGATTGGCTTCAAGATTCTTCCTCCAGCTTGATGGATTGATCTTCATCTTGAGAACAGGCATGCATGCATATACAAGGGGAGTCCCCTAGACCTGTGGCCTTCTGGGCCTCTTCAACGTTGTACTCCATCTTGTGGGTGGAATTAAAAGTGAAGAAGGCATGCATGCATGCATGCATGAGGAGGGTGAGACCAGTGAGACCCATTTAAACGAGCCATGCGTGCGTGCATGAGGAGGGTGAGAGCAGACCTGTGGCCTTCTGGGCCTCTTCAGCGTTGCATTCCATCTTGTGGGTGGGGTTGGACATGGGCATGATGATTGGGCGCTCGTTGTGCTGCCCCATCAGCGTCAGCACCTCCTCTGTGAACAGCTTCCCCGCACCCGCCAGGCCCACCAGCACCGTCGGCTTCACCTGCACTCATAATGCATACATTATCAGTGTCAAAGCTTCCCCTGCAGGCGCAATGCATGCATTATTGATCTCATTTCAAGAATTGCAGTTGCAACACATGAAATCCCTACCCAACGTGCTGTCCCTGCTAGATGTAAGGTGCATCTGCAGACAAGCTGCTGGCTGCCAAGAGTTCCTACCCCATGCATGCCTCCTACGAGTTAATCTGAACTTTTTTTAATAACTAGCAGCACAGGGAGATTTTCTTGGTGATAATATTACAAAGGATCACTTGCAAATGGAGTTGTACAGAAACAGGTAACATGTAATACATGAATTTGTTTTCGAAATCTTGATGTGGAAAGTTGAGGCATTTGAAGAGCTGGAACGCACCCGTCTAACAGTTTCCACAAGGCTCTCACCCTCCACATCTTCCTGGGTCTTCCTGGCGAAGGACTTGACTGTGTGGTTGAGGGCGGTGGGGCGCTTGATGGTTATGAGACCGTCCGCATCCAACACCCAGAAATTGCCCAGCGCCTCCTCGTATGAGATCCCCTGCACACGCACAGGTCCTTGCTTGCCTGACTCCCAAGCCAGATTTACCCATGGTGCTATTGTCATGCTATTCCTGCCACAGGCAAGGTGCATTTGCAGACAAGCTGCAGCCAAATATTGTGTGCATAACATATTCGGTTTTATTTGAGGTCAACGAATCAGAGCACCAACACCATGTTTTGCACATTTACCCAGTTCGGCATGTCGCGAGAGGACGTGTCTGACAGGCGGCTGTTTCGATGGGCATCCCTGTCTTAAAACAGCTTTGTACAGCTTTGTAGCATGAGACAGTGCGAGACATACAACACAGTCCGGGCACGAAGCAGGGACTGTTGCGGTGGAATGCTTCGAGAGCGGTGGTTGTGCAGCAGCACCTGCTTGAGCATGCCGAGGGCCAGCATGCGCGCAACGCCCATGCCCGCGCTGCCGGCACCGATCAGGACGATGCGCTGCTTTGTGAGCTCGCTGAAGTCCTTCCCCTGCACCGCCAGCGCCCCATACACCCCCGCCACTGCAGTCGCCGCAGTACCCTGTATTATCCCCATTCTGATCGTCTTCAGTGTTTGTGCGCTAGCCGGCATCTTGCAGCGACGCTGCAACACTAGTTATACAGGCACCCATCATCAATCCATGAACACACATATAAGGCTTAACAGGCTGGCCCAGGTCCACTATTTCAGCCGGCTGATCCAGGCATGCATGTTACAGACTTGCGAGTTGCAGGCACACTGCACATCACCTGCACGTCATCATTGAAGCACAGGTGGTGCTCGCGGTAGCGTTCCAGCAGGGGCAGCGCGTGGGCCAGATTAAAGTCCTCAAATTGCAGCACCGCATTGGGGTACCGGCTTGACAGGGCCTTCACAAGCTCGTCCACGATCTGCACAACCCAAGTCTATCATCAGACAGCCATCTAACACCAAAACTTAAATATTTCATCACAAGACTGCACCTGCGAAAAGCATGCTCAGCCAAAAAAATGCCCTCACCGCGTCAACGCCTCGCAGGCATAGTGTATTGACTGTGGCGTCCCCGCACTCACAGACGCTGAGCAGTGTCGTTGCATGTGGGGTGTAATGGCATGGGTTGAAATTTTACCGCAGCGTCGTTGCTACATGGGGGAAGGTGGCACACCTCATAGTACTCGTCGCCGTTGAGCCTGTCCTGGTCCAAGCCGATGTACAGGGGGTCTTCGCGTAGGGCCATGTTTTGTGTGCCAACGTCCAGAACCACTGGCAGCACCTTGGATGGGTGGAAGCCAGCCGCCGCCACATACAAGTCCAGCTTGCCTGCACACATCCGCCAGCTCAGGAATTAAGCCTCAATTTGCTGTTCACTGATGGGCCGCTCCTGTCCCGGCTATGCCTTTGCACTGCCATCTGTTGGGAGCCCTCAGGATTGAACAAACGTCAGTGCGAGCGCCAGAGCAGGGATGAAGGGCTGCCTCAGTGCATATACAGGAGTGTATCGACAATACAGACACCATAACGTGTTGAAGAGGATGTGGGGGATAGTGGAGGGCTGCTCACCGATTGAGATGCCCAGGCCATTGAGGCCCAAGTCTCCAAGGCCCAGGATGCGGCTGCCATCTGTGATAACTATGGCGTCCACCTCATTTGCTGGCCAGTTCCACACCATGGCTGCCTGAGAACACAGTCATCAACTGCATTCACATGCATCGCAGAGAGGGCATAATATTGTGTGTGAGCCAAGTCGCATGCGATTCCAAGAAACAAGGACTAATGCAAGTAGCGGATGGGATGGCCCCAGGCAGCCAAGGTTTTCACAGCTTACACAACGCTGTGTCTTTGAGACTCATTTCAAGAAATTCAAGGGTCTGCCCTTCTCCGGTATGTTTTTAGGACTACGGGTGTTGGCAGGAAGGGGGTCCGTACCATCTCTCCCTTGTCAGTGGCATCAAAGTACATGCCTCTTGGCCTCCGATACAGCTTGTGATAGTTCTGCATGGGTGCACCGAGAGGATTAGGGTGAGGCCATGCACAAGACACTTCAGGAACCGTTGAATGTTGAGCGCACTAGTCACAGCAGGTCGCACCAGGCAGGCCCATCCGACTGTAGGAGTGTAGACTATGGGAGCCATCTCTGGAAAGTTGTCCAGCAAGATCCTGTAGAAGAGGGTCTCATTGCGATCCTGCACCACACCAGTTTTTGCCAAGCCCGGAGAATTTTCATGCATGCTCAAACATGTCACAATGATGTTTACAATGTGCGCTCACCTGCAACTCCTGGAGCACCTTCCATTTCCTGACATGATCCCTCGTGACCCCGCCATCAGTAATGTGGTCTGCTGAGATGTAATCCCTGCCATAGTCGTAGTCCTCCATGAGTCGCTGGACCTGTGCGACACAAGCATGCCATCAGGATGCACAGAAGCAGATCAGAGGTGCCAAGCTATTTCTGACAGCTATAGGAGAGTTTCCCATTGTCACACATTCCATTAGCTTGATCAAGAAGCGGAGAAAGTACCTGTATCTCCATTGACAGCAGCTTCTTTGGCAGAAGGCCTCTCAATTCCAGTCGCTCTCTCTCAGAAACGGAAAATGCAGTGCCCTGCAGCATTCTCAGCATTTCAGATTTGTTTTGACATTTAATTGCATTCATCTGACATACGCAGGGAGTGACACTGAAGTGGGGGAGGTATATGCCTTATTGTAGAGAGGGTCATGGAGCAGATCGATCCCTCTCTTTCGCACAATGTCAACTTCTGTTATGTCTGTAGGCTTATATGGTTTCGTAGGTGTGCAAAATTCCCTGTCCAAACATGATCAACAGCATCAGGACCAGTTGGGAAGAACCCTAACTACCAAAAATGGGCTGGTTGAATTGAGCTTATGCCAACAAAGCACTCTGATGCTGTACTGACCATTGCGGAAGATTTTATCTGCACTGAAGCACATCAAGCGTGACAGGAAAGGGCACCTGAGGGATTGGAGCCCAAACAAGGGTAGATCATCAACCTGCCGCCGTAGAAAGAAGGAACTTGACAATGCTGCCCTTCTCATAGCTTGCGCCATTCTAAGAAAGAGATCCTGATCCAAGAAAGAATTGTGCTCGTCCAAGCACGGATCGAATTTACAGCTCGAAAGCATCTGCCGACGATTGCTGACTAGTCGGCACGTGCCATGATGAGGCTTTTGGAAGCTCTTCTGCTTTCCATTGCGACGAGAGGGAACTCTGAGCACACCTACAATACAAAGATTAGAGAGAAACGGACTGATTCTGATCCTCGAGCCCATGTTTGTCATGAGGAGTATAGTAAAAGATCTAACAACCCATCGACTTCTCTGTACCTTACATGGCACAACTGCATCTTGCAGATCGCTTGCCAGTGTGCTACAATTTTCCAACACTTTCTTATCGTTATGCGAGCCAGGTATTACACTTAACAGAGATGTTTGGGTTGACTCAAAAAGACTAGATCATGAGCCTGCACCTGCCAAAAGATTGACCGGCCACATCAGCCCTTTTGGAAAACTATCTACGTCAGTATTGTGCAGTAAAGTACGGCAATCATCACGAAGGAGCTTCAGCGGCAGCAGTACTGCAGAGGAAGTTAGGTGAGCTTGCCAGCACAGAGTGAGTGCATTTCCAACCATTGCACCAATTGGGATGGCTTATGATGGCTTCAATGTGGAAAACGCAGAACTGCAGATGGAAAGGAGGGCTCTGCCATGGGATCATCTATAAGTGCTGCTGAGGTCCGGAAGTTTGAAGAAATGGCAAAAAACTGGTGGGACCCAGAAGGCTCCAGTGGACCACTGCACAGCATGAACCCAGTCAGGACAAAATTCACTCGGGATGCTTTGTGTCTCTGTTTCGGGTGAGCAATCTACTCTGTACTCCAAATCCTGTCCATGCATGTGTATGGCATGGGAATCTTGGAGGGCACACGCCGTCCATTTATTCATTGCCTCTTCTGCCGGGAACTTTTCATTATACCCAGCATGCTCTGTGTCGTGCAAAACTTGTGTCAAAATCAATTTGCACTCTTCTCTCGGAAGTTTCAGCCAATCACTGGAAGCGGCATCATTGGGGGCAGGCGTGATACCATGTCAGCGCACCCGTTGCAAGGGCTGTCCATCCTGGACGTTGGCTGCGGAGGAGGGCTCTTTAGCGAGGCCCTGGCCAGATTGGGCGCTTCTGTCACAGGCATTGATGCGTCAGAGGGCGCCATATTTGTTGCTAGAGAGCATGCCCGCGCTGATCCAGTCATCCAGGGGAGGACGGCCTATCGCAACATCACTGCAGAGCAGGCTGTGGACAAAGGTCCGCGACATGCAATCCAACGAGCTCTGCTTCGTCTGAATCGTGCTGCCATCAGGCAATGCATGTGATGGCTTGCCCTCTTGAGTCTCGGTGACTTGTGTACCTGCAGGCCTGCAATTTGATGCGGTGGTGGCGTCAGAGGTCATCGAGCATGTGGAGAATGTGCCTGAGTTCTGCAGATCACTGGCCGCCCTGACAAGGGACAGCGGCGCGGTTGTCATTTCCACGATCAATCGCACTGCCGCCTCCTACGCTGTTGCCATTGTAGGTGCCGAGTATCTTGCACAGGTTGTCCCGAAAGGCACCCATGACTGGTCCCGCTTCATCACTCCAGGTAAGCAATGTTGACGAGCTCACGAGCTATGCTAGGCTGTACTGGTGCCAAGCTACCTGTTTGAAGGGGGGTGGTGATCTGCCGTTGCATACTACACGTTGGGTGTTGAAAATATCGCGAGAGCAGTTGTGATGTCTGCAGATGAGCTTGCTCGACTGATGGGACGGGTAGGCCTGCAGCAAGTCAGCATCTCTGGGATGTTCCTCAATCCTGTGACGGGCAGATGGTCCTTGATGAACGATACGGCTGTGAACTATATATCTTATTTCAGGAAGAACAATACAACGCCCAGTCAAATCGAGCATATTTAGGAGATTTTTGTATTTTGCCCATTCCCTTGTTTTACAGAATGTCCGCTGCTATCGTTGAGTAGATTTAGCTAACATGTTTTGAGTTTTTAGTCCTACATTTGACTGGCATTGGACTAAAATTTTTCTAGGAGGTCCTCTAAATATATATGGGTTGGCTAGCAGCACTGTCACAGTGTCAGAGTTCAGTGCAAGTTGCGTACTGTGCATCATCTGATCCATGCGCATCTAGTAAACTATTGCTGCCGCCCGCATATGCATGCACAGAGCCACCTGCCAGTTGCTGGGGTTATAATCAAAATTGCAACCGCTGCGGCCCTTTCCTGGGGTCCCAACTGGAAGGTACTGTGGCCTAGCAATGCACACTAGCAAAGAAAGCACCGCTACAGATCTTTAACTTCTTCATGTAACAGACACACTGGAATCAACCCATGCATAGTTGCAGGGCTGTACCAACTTGGCAGGCCTAGAGGGGCAGGAGGGAACATTCCCACCAGCTTCCCGCCTGGTGACCAAAGCTGAGCATGCAGTTCTTCTCCTTCATAATACAATTTACATCTGGTGAATAAGATATTGTCACTTGCGGAGGAATACAATGATGACTGGAAACAGTAAAATCAACTACAGGCAGTCGAAGGCTTATCTCGACCCCCAGCCCCAACGATCTAAGCTGAAAACGACCAGGAGCTCTTCGTCGCAACCTGATGTCAGCACAGGCGTAGAAGCTCGTTCCAGCACTTCTGGGGAACATGCAGGTGGGCTGACTCGCGGTGACAGCGAGACTTTTCGCGCAAGCTTGCTAGCAAGTCCAAGAATTATGGGTTTAGCAAGTCTTCAGGGAGGGTATTCGGAGTCGAATTAAACACCATATTGACAATCTCTCTTTGTCACAGACCTCACGGCCGCGTCCGAAGCTCTCAAAGGCTTCGACTTGGCCATGAAGTATGGACCTTGCACTGGACTGACACGACTTGCAAGGTAAGATTCACTGGTTTCTTTCTGGTTAGTGTCGCTGCTCGCAGCCCTTGCGATTAGTCGCTGGGAAGTAGAGCTGCTTTGTCGAAGGAGCATGTGCAGAACAATTTCATCAGCAGCCTGAATCCAATAAAGGCAGAGCAAAGAGTCGCACTTCTATTGAGCGCCTTCAGGGATAAAAAGCATGCTGGCTGCAAGCTCGATCAATTCCTGTCTGTGGGATCAGGTGGCACAGAGCCGAGAATCTTGGCCTGCAGCCACCCCTGGACATCAAGCGCATCCTGGAGGGACTGCCAGAGAACCATGCTCTGCAAAACAATATCTGGCATGGGAGGGTCTGACGGGTCTTGCAGTGACACCAGCAGCTTGCGCTTCATACCCACGCCTGGCTGAGGCCCAAAGCAAACAAACAAAGGAATTCAAGCAGTTGAACTCAAGAAGTCAAGGACAGACTCGAACAAGCATAGTGATTTGACTTTCAAGTGACAGCTTTCATTAATCTTAAAATGCTTGTGATGGAGGCCAGGTGCAGAGGCCAGGCTCTGTAGCATTATGAAAGTCAGCAGGCTTGGCTAAGCCTAAGTCTACAAGCAGATTTGCGTTGTATCACGCTTGTGGGGCCACACTGCATTATGCACTCCTATGAAACATTTAGCAAACACTACGAGAGCACTGCATTGAACTCCGGCATCCTGTGCGCGAGCTTGACAATCAATTCAGGTGTAATGTAAGCTGTGTTGGTCGCTTCGTTACACTTGCCTCACAGTAAATCATGTTGTTTCACCAGGACAGCATTCTGAAGTCGACATTGGTACATCTGCGGTCGTTGCAGTGAAACTAGACAACCAGTGCATATACCAATTTTGTTGGATACAAATAACTCTTGCTGAGGCTGGGCTCCAAGCCCATGCGCAGTAGCCCGCTGCGGCCAATCAGTGGCATGTCGAAGCCTGCTGCAATCACCGGAGCTGGTGCAGTGGCCATGGAAGTAGCTGTTTTGCTCACTTTCAAGATTGCACCGATATCCGTTGGCTGCACATTGCTATCAATATCATGCTGGTCATCAGATGCGTCCTGTGGACCTAGGGTTGGTGCTGTAGCTGCATCTAGGATGACAAAGGGAGTGAGATATTTCTCAACAGTCAGCACGAGTTTGTGCGTGAGCTTGTCATGCAGCAGAGCCGACACCATGATGTCTGCAACCACAGAAACTTGCATTATGAGAAAATGAGACAGGTTGCACCACGGTAAAAAAATAGTGAGCAAATGGCAAGCCGCAGGCAGTCAGACAAGCCAAACTTCACAGTCTAAGTGAGCAAGTGGAGGGCAAGTAAGCAGTCCATACCATTAAAAGGCACCGCCGTCACAGTCCCACCACGCCAGTGACACGGATGTCACAGCCGGGCACTGGGACGAGGTGCAGCTGGTCAGCAATGCTCTGTTGTAGGAGCAGCTCTAGACCACACCTGGTGTCTATCAACAGCTCCTGCTCAATGCTGTCACTCCCATGTTGCAGAGTGAATATGGAGAAGCCAACATGATCACCAACACGCGAAAGCAGGCGCGGCGGGGTGTCTGGGCCTGCACAACACAGTAACAAGTTCAGCCAGCAACACACGTATCCAAAGCCTGTGTTTAGCCCCGATGCAGCCGGTTGGATGCCCTACGGAGCCGCTGCTCGGTTGCAACTTCCGTACACCGCCCAAACTCAACTGAGCCTTTGCATGTTGCATACACCCATAGTGGGTTGCTTAGCGAAAGCATAACGATCACAAGAGCTCAGCATACACTCTACAGCAAGACACCAAGAGAGGCAAGCAGCCAGACAGCACCAGCGATCCTGCATTCAGCTGGTGCTTCTCACCAGCTATGGTGCCCTGATTGAGCTCAATAAGATGCAGTGAAGCCTTGCGTGCAGCGAGAGCTTGCATGCAAACCATCAGACTGCCACCAGACACCAGCACCAAGCGGAGCACAGCTCAGCCCCAAATCAGATGATGTTGCTGCGAGCGGAAGCCACTATGCGCTGACCAAACTTGATTGAGTTGCTATGAGAGCTTGCATGCAAACCAGCACACTGCAAGGCGCTAAAGAGCGCCAAAGCGGCACATATCTAGCTAAACTCAACTGGTGCTGATGCCAGTGGAAGCCGCTATGCGCTGACTGAACCCAACTGAGAAGCAGTGAGAGCTTGCATGCAAAGCAGCGGACTGCAAGCTGCAATAGAAGAGCACCAGCCAACAGCTGCACAATTCTAGCTGAACTCAGCTGGTGCTGCTGCCTGTTTTTGGAACAACTGTAACCTGATCACACTAATTTGAGTTGCAGTGGGAGCTTGCATGTACACCAGCAGATTGCAGGATGAAAGAGCACCAGTCAAAGTGGCACGGTCCTAGCTGAACTGAGCTGGTGCTGCTGCCAGTTGAAGCCACTGTGCGCTGACCGAACGCAATTGAGATGCACGCTGGCCAGCAGGCTGCAAGCTGCAATGAAAGAGCACCAGCCAACGTTGCACAGGTCAAGCTCAGTTCAACTGGTGCTGCTGCCAGTGGAAGCCGCTGTGCGCTGACCAAGGTGAACTGAGTTGCAGTGAGTTCTTGCATGCAAACTAGCAGACTGCAAGCTACAAAGGAAGAGCACCAGCCAGCACAGCACGGATCAAGCTGGCCTCGGCTAGTTGAAGTCAGTGTGCGCTGAACTAGCTTCAACTGAGAGCAGTGAAAGCTTGCATATATGTCAGCAGGCTGCTTGTTGTACACAGCCAAAGCTGCATAGCTCTAAGCTGAGCTCAGCTGGTGCTGCTGCCTATGGAAGCCACTGTGCACTGACCAAACTGAATAGGCAGCAAGAACACCATAGGAAGCCACCAAGCCCAACTCGGCTGAGTCCAAAAGAGCATAGAGCATAGGGTGGCAGCTGCACGTAGCCCGCTGGGTTTGGAGAATGCAACGCTGTTCCGGCTGTACCTTGTCAAAGCTTGGGCATCACCCGCACCTTGTGCTGGGGGCAGCCTCTGCAGCAGCCTCTGCAGCAGCAGCTGCAGCAGCAGCTCCTTCTCCCTCCCGAGCGCAAGGATCCTCTGCTGCAGATACTCTCTGTCGGACGCAGTAGCATCGCTTGGCAGAGCTTCCAGCTGCGCCTCGAGCTGCTCGATCTTGGTCGTCGTCTTGTCTATGTCTGCTTGAAGACTCTGCGCCTCCTCTCCCATGTTGGTGGCTCTGCCTGCAGAAATCAAACACTGTCGGGTCTCCCTATGCAGGACGCCCCGAGGGCTGTCGAACGTAGAATTGAAAGAGCTTCTGAAGCCAGGTGGCACTCCCTTTGTCAAGGGTCGTTACGTCAAGTGTATCCATTCCCGAAGCTCGGGACTTGTCTTGATTAGGAGCAAGCGCAAGGCTCTTTCAAACTGCAGCCTCATCAGGCTAATCAGGTACCTCAGAAGCTAGCTCGTCAAGCTTGTTGTGGACCGGGAGGACGCAACCTGGATATGGCAGACCAAGGGTTGGGAGGTGGCGGGCCGGTCGAGGTGGGAGCTGGACCTGGCGAAGACCCTCCCCGCAAGCGCCTCAGGCACGAAGACCACGAGGTACGTGACAGCTCGGGGATTTCCTGCTGGCTTGAGCGCAACTATGGCGCTCAGACCCCCTTAGGGGCCAGTGGCTGCCCTGGCAGAAACGGGGAATGACCTGGGATCACGTTGCTCTAGTGGAGTGCAACCAAGAACCCTGTTGCTAGATTTGACCTCTGTCTTACGACTGAAGCTTGCTCTGCTTCACCTATAAGCTGCCAACTTGTCTGTTCTAGGGCGGATCCTGTCAAAGATGTCTTCTGGTGTGTGGTAAGTACAGAGCCTAATCGTTCAGAAGCCACCCCACAAGCCAAGCTTGATCAAGCTACCAGGAACTAGTGGAGCAGGTTTCGATGTGCTGGTGCAACCATTTGCCTACTGCCCTGCCTGATCCTGCAACCAGGGCCTTGATGCCTTCCCCCGCAGTGCCAGACTCTCACGTCTGTCTGTATGCTGCAGCATGTTGCCGCACAGCACATCGCCCATGGCCTGCCGCACTTTGCTGCGTACGGAGCCCCGCCCTACGACGGTCACCTGGAACACCTGCTGCGTGAGGGAGACTCCGAGGCGCACGCTCAGGTATGCAATACATCTCAAGACCAATCCTGCACTCTCAAATGCTCATTCTAAGCACCAGGAGCTAGCTGATGGTGCCCCAAATGACTGCTAATCCGCGAAGTAGTTGCTGCCAAGCACACTGCTCCTAAACAACCTTGTGAGCTGCATGCCGTGACGGTAAGCATTCAAGGGATCTTGTTGTCTGCTGTTGTTGTTGGGACTTATTTTCTTGAGTGTGCCATTGCAGGCGCTGGCGCAGGCACAGGCCCAGCTGCAGGCAGCGCACCAAGAGCAGCTGCAGCAGCAGCAGCAGGGGGGCCTGCAGGGTGGCGTGAGTGAGGGTGTCCCTGTTCAGCAGAACCCGGCCACCCCTGGGGTGGACCCCCCCGGCTTCACTTACCGCAACCGCTCCCGCAGGAAGGCCAGCGAGAAGCCTGTGGTGCGCACCCGCAATTCAATTCTTTGTCTAGAATACTACTTGATTTGAGGCGGCTTGCTCCAATTGCTTGGCAGACAAGTTTAAACAGATAGATACCCATCGGCCACTTCGGACAAAACACACCCACTCAATTCAGCTGGGTAAGCGTGTCTCGGTTCTGCGACTGGCGAAGCCAAGGGAGATGGGTCCACGTGGGGATTATGATGCAATAATGATGCATGCATGGATGCCACTTGGTTGCCGCTAATCATCGTGCCATGACTGCAGGGGTCAAGCCAGGTCAGGCAGTCGTTCTCTAAGCGCAAGCGCGGCATCGCCCAGAAGGCGTACCAGCTTTTCAAGATCACAGACGCAAAGGTATTCCAGTCCACCCTTTCCTCAAGACCTGCATGTTATTCTCTCGCTCCAAAGGGCCGCCCCGCTTCATATGCTGCCTTTTGCAGGTGCAAGTTGACCAGAGGTGCAAGCAGCAGAGCGAAAGGTTTGTCGTGCTGGCTGGCAGGTGTTCCTGTTTGTCGCCAATGACAAGGGCGCCTCGTGGGGGTACGCGACGCCTGGCTTTGGCGCCACGCTGTCTCCGGCACACCTGAAGCAGCTGCGCCAGATGGCTAACCCAGAGGCCGATGATGGCACCAAGGTGGCAGCCCAATGTCCTGCCTCTCATCTGGCCTACTGCTGACCGTTGACTCATACATGAACGCCCCCTTTATTTTACATGGCTCAGCAGCGATGACACTGCCTGCTTTGCGAACCACTGCTCAGAGCTGCTTTGTACATCCTGCACTGCTCTGTGCTGATTGTCTTGAAGACGGCATTGTGAGCAGGCCTGTGCCTAATTATTGTCATGCAGCATTGTCTTTTGCCTGAGCCAAGCTTGCACATGCCTGCTATGCTGCTTTGATAGGTCATCCCACCTAGATGTCATCTGCTTACAAAGGTTCAGCCTCGCCTGCTGCAAGACCCTTTGTAGAGACCCTCCAATTATTAAAGAAACTTTGGCACATCGCAGGACGGCGACGCAGCTAACACGGTGATTATGGCGCACCCGCCGGGCTCGGAGAACGATCCGGACGACCGCGATGCGTACGTGCAGGACAATGGATACGCGGAGGACGCTGACGGCAACATGATCGGCGAGGGCGAGGGCGGCCAGGTGCCCGAGGGCTGGCCCTCCCACGAGGCCGCCACCATCCAGGCGTGCACCCGCACCAACCCGCAAAGATTGCACACGAGGTCTTGCCGAGCTTGGTGGCATCCCACAGATTGGTGTCTGGTGTCTGTATCATGTCCGTCGGTCATGGGATGATATGCACCAATTGAGGAGGCCTGCTCGTGTGCACGCTCATAGCAACGCATCTACCCTTGCAATTTACTTCCTTCCTCTGTCGGTGCTGCGACGTTTTTTGCAGGTTGTCTCTTGCATACACACCATGGCGTGTCAGGCGGGGTGCCAGTGCATGGCAGATCCTGGGGAATCTGAGGGAGTGACATGTTGTGTGGGGTGCAGGCGCTGCACCAAGCGGCCGTGATGAGCGGCGAGCACCAGCATCAGGGCGGCTATGAGCACGTGCCCCCAGTCAGCGTCGCCCAGGAGATGCACCACACCGGAGGTTCACACCCCGTGCCTTCACCCTCACTTTCCTTTTTCCAACCAGACGCCTGTGAGCCTCAGTCAGCCCAGATGTCCTCCTACACATACTTGGCAAGGATGTCCATGGGTGCGTTTTGGGTGCGCATCGGGGCTTATTCCAGCTTGCACTGCATGCAGAGAACCTGCACTTCATTGCGGATGCTGCGGCCTCCGCCGCCTTCCTGGGGGAGCACCAGGAGCACGGGGGGCAGCAGGTGGTGCACGGCCAGGAGGCAAACCAGCACCAGCTGCAGCAGCACCATGACCAGCAGGGCGGCGACTACGCAGGTGACTGATCTTTCTCACTGTGACTAAAAATCTGCTTGCTCTGCCGTGATCTCTGCATTCCTCTTTCCTCTAAAGTGTAGCAGCGTTGAGATTTGGGACAGGGTGCCAAATGTCCTTTTCTTGACACAATTTTGTCCAGGGATCTCTTCAAGCCTCAACTTGTTACTGGCGCTGTGTCTTGAGGACCACATTGATGTGAATGTGATGTTTAAGGATGCTATGCTGTAATCAGGCTCAACAGCGCTTGGAGCGCCGATGGAGGCGCCTGCCAACGGTGTGCCGGCCATCGGAGTGCCATCCCACATCCAGGGGCATGGTGACGGCAAGGGCCACCACTGAACAAGCCTTGCAGCCGGCCACTGAGGATCTATTCTGTGCCGCATCAGGGAGTATGTTTCCTTGCACAAGGAAGCGTTTGTGCATTCGGGGATGAAGCCAACTTGAGCTTTGTGAGATGGGCTGACACAGAAGCGATTTTGATTTTGATCTCTTAAATATTGTCGAGGTTGCAGGCACAAAAGGTTGGGATTAGGAAGTGTGGCGCATACTGCAAGCTGCCTGATGGGATGCAGAGCAGTACTTCTCTGCTAGTGTTGTTATTTTGTTTATTCACACTATTACACTTTCGATTGTGGAGCCCTCCTGAAAGCCTGGCAATAGAACATATCAGAAGACCTACCCACGAGCAAGTGATTAAAGGCATGCGTTCAGCAGGGCATATTATTGATGCCCCTTGCTATGGTGCGTCCTTGCAAAAAGGAGCGTATTGAGGAGCGTGTCGAAACTCTGTCTCAAAGCAGGAGTCTTGGGTTTCCTAGCTACAGCATCTCTTGTCGTCATTCGTAATCAGAAGCAATTACTCAGCCCACATATCCCTGCCTGATTTCAAGAAATAAAAAAATGTTTGATGGGTTGTCCGCTAGCGCTGTGTTGTCTGTACAGCTATCTCCTTTACCACATGCAGACAAAGCCCCAACACGGCGGTTTGTAAGAGCTGGCCTCCTCATCAATGTATGTCATCAATGGGCCAATTCTGAAGCGCAATGCAAGGCTTCACAAGCGCAGTGAAGGGCCCAGCAGTCTCTGTAGGGACCCAGAGAACACCTCATAAATTACTGTGAGCGGCTTGCCATTGTGCCAGAAGAAATACTGCCGCCCCCAAAACGGACCAGGCTCCCCAAACTCCCTGCGCATGTGCCATACAATAATTGGACTCGAGGCATTTGGAGAAACAGGTGTGCAGACATCAAGGCAGAGCGAGCGCCAGAAGATGGGTAAAAGGGCAGCCTCTTACACACCTTGCAAACATATTTGTGTAGATGATTTGCAAGCTGCACAGATATGCCAATCATATCTTCAAATCCCAATAAGAGGGAATATGGGCAGTCCGAGGATGAGTCACCTTTCAAGGAAGGGAGAGCTGCCATAGTAGACGGCCTGAACATCTCTGTACAGCTCAGTGCGCGCCACACTGAGGCTGGCCCAGATGGGCAGCTGCTTGTCCCTCAGGTACTCGTTCACCTGGTCAGCGCTCCACCAGGAGGCTGCATACACCAGAGCACGCCCTTTTTTGCTGGCACCGCAGCCCTCCCCCGGCGGCATCCTCAAAAATACCTGCATTCGAGACAACTTAATGTCCTGGCTGTCAAGAGTGATGCATGCATCCTTGGTGCAGCCGACCTGTCGAGCTCAGCTGGGAGTCTAGGCTGTCAAGGACATGCGCAGAAAGCACAGTGATTGATGAAGGAAGATCACACTCGATTACAGACACGGTGGCGTGGAGCTTTCACTAATGCTGGGCTTGTGGGGAATAGCTGGCCATTTTCCTGGAATGCATCGGGTCGTGGAAAATCAGGTCACCTGCCGCTGCACCCTGGGCCCAAGGATCTGATCAGCTCCTTCAGGAAGCCCTGCCAAGTCCTTCCCAATGTCCCGCATCTCAAGGCAATCCTGGCGCGGCGCAACAAGCGACATAAGGCACCATTGGATAAGTCTAAATAAGGCCTTGCAGCAAAAGGGCGCATGAGAAGGCTGCAGAGCACACAAGGTACTGGGACTGGCAAATCAGGCAATGGCTCACCACTTCAATGTGTTGGCCAGTGAGCAGCTGCAGGTGTCTGGTGACAGACCCGTCGCTGAGCAACATCATTTTCCATGTTGGTGAGATCTGCTCCGGCAGCGGTGTCTTGAACATGGCATCTTCCTCAAGGACCTGAGAACAACATGCAAATGAAAATGTCGATCATAATTTTTCTACAGGTCAATATTGCACCATCGCAGGATGTTCATAAACAACATGGCTGACGAGGGGCATGCACTAGCACCTTCCAGAGGATAGGATCAGAGAGAGGATGCCATCCTGTCTCCGCTGAGCTACTTCCATCATTATGAATTGAGCGCACTTTCGAGCTTGTCTCTTTCAGGACTGCTCTCAGTGAGGAATTCTGCCTGGACGGCTCTCGTGTTAATCTGTCTATCTTATTAAAAAGTGAGCCTAATGTAGCACGTGAGGAACAAGAGACTACTGGCCTGCTGAGCGTTCTGCATCCATTTATGGCATTCGCTAGCCTGCAATTCGTTTTTTGCATCTACCTTGCCTATGCTCCTGAGGAGACCTTATTCAATCGATCGATCTATTCCGGTTGGCAACATTACCCATACTCCCTCTCTTGCCTGAAGAATGAGCAGACTGTCCATCTCTTGCCTTCGAAGGGAGAGCGTTGCTGACGTCTGCATGCAGCCTCGGCAGCTATAGCTAGCTGCACCTGGCTTCTATCTCCCCATTACGAGTCTCTTCGGGATGATGAGGTTCTTGTGAAGGCACGTTCCATGCGTGTGCGCAGCGTATGTACCTCTGGCTTCGCTGTGAGAAAGCCGATTCAAGTGCGTGAGACCACCGTCACCAACAGGGCAGGTGATCAACTTGCATCACCTTGTGCTAGCAATATTCCTTCAAAGCCCCACATGAGGATGTTTGGCTGTTGTGACAGATCACATCGGTAGTTATAGGTGCAAACTACACGGCCCACTCTCAAACCACGACGAGTCCACCTTGTTCTGGCAGGGGCCTCAATATATTGCACTATAGGACGTACGCGCAGTGGACACAGTTTTTGAATGAGGACTTGTCGTACCACTGCATCTCAAATGTCAACATGCTTATTATTTGCCTGGTGTTGAGCGACTTCTGTCCGATCCGTTTTCAGGACGTCTTGGAACGGCACTACAAGTCAGGATGAGTCCAAGTGCGGACTTGCTCGATGTCAAGTATGGGAAAGCGTTTGCCAACCGTTCACTGTACAATTACCTAGTCGACCACAGCTATCGTCCAAATAAGCATCTTGACAAGCTTCACGAGGTGTGGACGGATCTGGACATCAAGCATTGCAGTGCGTGAATTTGTACCAGTAGCAACCTTTAAACCAACAGTGTGACATGGATCCCGTGCTCTCAATATTCTATGTATGCCTCCCGTATACGCCGACAGAACGGTGATTTCTTGCTTGAGGTTGTGGGGTTTTCTTGGCCACTTGCAGGTCAGCATGAAGCACGCCAGGGCTGGGATGTGCTCCCCACCAGACAGCATTCCCTTGCTGCAACTCATGGTACAGCTCCTCAACGCAAAGAAAATTGTGGAAGTGGGCGTCTTTACCGGTGGGTGAAAATCCTATTCCAATATCCTGAAAATAAGTTTCATGTGCTACTCACACAGTGTCACTTGTGCAGCTCACAGAGTACCAATCATGATTCTTCGCAGGCTACACAAGCCTTGGCATGGCCCTGGCTCTTCCTGAGGGTGGGAAGGTCTACGCACTTGACATCTCTGATGACTACGCCTCTGTAGGTGGGCCTCCTGTCTCCATGACACATTGAATCCCTTCTTGAACGGTTTCTGCCTTGCCCTGGAAGAGAACTGTACGGTTCAGAAAGAGCATGACATCACCTGTCTGTCCGCAGGCAAGCCATTCTGGAGGGCTGCTGGAGTGGAAGACAAGATTGATCTGCTGATCGCACCTGCGTCTGAGACTCTCAGTGGATTCCTGCAGGTCTATTGCCCAAATTCTTTGAATGCTATTGGCCCACAGAGGATAGATACCCTAAAGCGAGGCATATGGTGCTCCTGAACTTTCTTATAATTCTTGATTTGACTGCTGTGCAGAATGGGCAAGAAGGAACCTTCGACATGGGTTTCATCGACGCGGACAAGCCTGGATATGACGATTACTACGAGAAACTGCTGAAGCTGCTTCGGCCTGGGGGCGTCATTGTTGTTGACAATACCCTTTGGGACGGCATGGTCATCAAGTCTGAGTGCCAAGATGACAACACCCTGGTGAGGAACCGTGCTCACAGTAATTGATACGGCCTGATGCAGGATTGTTTGCTGCGACAGCACCTGCAAGCTTCAGATCTTTTAAAAAAATTTCAGGGAAGGTCAGAACCTGCGTTTTGTTTGCAGGCCATCAGAGCGCTCAACGACAAGATCCACAAGGATGACAGGTGTGGCTCAAGATATTTCAAGTTTCAGGCCTTGTACTGTTGTGTTGAAATTACGATCCTGGATAGTTCACTTGTGTTCATTGCCATGCTATGCTCAGTCAATAAGTTTTTCCTTGCACCGCATACTGCTCTGTCAAATGGATGTCCTACAGGATCCCTCATGAGGCAAAGAACTGCTCATGGTGTCTGCAGGGTGACAATCTGCATGCTGCCAGTCTCAGATGGAGTTACCCTTGCACTCAAGAAGTAATGGCAGTCCTCCACCTGGCTGCAGTTGTATACATTCCAATGGGTCTTAGGGACCAGATGATCTCAGAGCTGTATGCGCAGCACTCAACTGCAAACAGGCAGACTAGGGACAAGACAGGCTTGGTGCTTTTGCAATCAGCAAATTGAAATTGTGGCTCACGGACAGTGTTCGGCATCTTAAGGTGAGGACTGGAGCAACAAGGAGTCAGGCATGGTTGTCAGATTGAGCTCAATGTGAAGCCATGTAGAGCAGTTCCAGCTGAATCTAATTCGTATACTGCGGACCTGTATAGGTAATCATTCTGATTTTTCTAAGTTGATTTAACAATCATGATTGAGGGTGATTGGATGTTAAGGTCAAAAGGCTTAGGCTACAGGGATGCGCTTGCATTATAGCCTGTGGCAAAAGCCGATGATGTCAAAGGAGCCTTCACTGAGGGTAATGCCTTCGTGATATGAATGTGGTCATCATCAGCTGCCAAAGATTGAAGATTGAAAGGTTTCGACTCAAAATATGCCAGATCACCGTACTTACTCACTACATATGCCCACCCTCTGGGTCCAGGTTTCTGCCAATGTAACGGCCTCATACTGTGCCCAGATGCTTGACTCGACCCCTGCCACTCCCCTCCCCCTATTTGCACTCCCAGGACAGTGCAAAAATTGCAGTGCTGAAGCAACAGAGAGATAGCACGCATGGAGCATTGGCAAACTTCATTTTGTGTATTCCTGTACAAGCTATAAACGGAATGCGACCACGGAGCTAAAATAGTAGCAGCTAATCAGGCAGCAACGCGGTCTGCACCCTGTGGGCTGGACTGCTGCTGTTTGTGCCAGGCCAGCACTTCTCCATACGGCAGCTTCCCCCCAAAAATGTCCAGCGCACTGCCGACTGTGATGTCCACGCGCCCACTCCCTGCCGTCTTCACCCGCTCCAGATCATCCTGGCCGGCATTTCAAATTTCAAATTTTGAGCATCCAGTCTCAGGCACCTTGAGAGGAATGCCGACATCAAGGCATAGTGAGCGCCAGAGGCTCTTGCAAAATATCCGCATGAAGCCCTCACAGTATTGCGATGGGGAAACATCTAACAGAGCGCTTCAGTGGCAGTGGGCTGGCGGGGTGCCTCACCAGAGATCTCACACCACCGGCGTAGGTGACTGGTATGGGAGAAGCCTGGCCCAGCAGATGCACCAGCTCCTCGTCTACACCCAGCTGCATCCCCTCCACATCCACCCCATGCACCAGAAACTCTGCGCAGCTCCCCGCTGCACCAACATCCCAAACCTCACACATGCACCCCTAAACATGCAAATTCGGATCCACCTCTTCCTCTTCAGTTCAACAATTGCTGAGCTGAGCAGCAACTTGTTCACAGGGCGAGAATGGATGGATCCCAGCAAGTAAGATGAGGGGCCATGTGCGCATGCTTTCTGGGCGCCTACCGAGGTCATTCAGCGTCCGCTGGTCCACAGCTAATTCGCTGAAGCGCTGCCACCGGTCAGTGACCACATAGTACTGCCCATCGCGCTTCCTGCAGCTCAAATCCAGAACTAGACGCTCCTTCCCCACAAGCTTCACCTGCAGCAGCACACACAGTCTCAATGCGTCACATGCAAATCATTAGAACTCCAGCAAATTCTCATGCACTTGAGATCTCAGCAACAGCATGCTCGGACGCAGGAGCAGACACCACCCATCTGCGTATTGATGATGAGATTACTAGTCAAGGGGACCCCACCAAGCTTTGTAGGCGCTCCTCTTCCAAGCGCCCTTCCCTGAACACAAATGATGTGACGATGACGTGGGAGGCTCCTGCGTTGAGGTACTCTAAGGC
The DNA here is from genome assembly GCF_000258705.1 of Coccomyxa subellipsoidea C-169. Lineage (NCBI taxonomy): Eukaryota > Viridiplantae > Chlorophyta > Trebouxiophyceae > Coccomyxaceae > Coccomyxa > Coccomyxa subellipsoidea. Next base: position 957,247 of record NW_005178027.1, read on the forward strand.
ATTATCGGTGGTGACTCCACCCCCAATCTGCAGGCCTCCAGGATATGCCATGAGCGCTTCATACGCCGCATACCTGCCAGCATCCATGTCTGATCACAACGCAACAAACTAAATTTTCCCAAGTGCTGACATACCACCATCAAGACAAACGCAGGACGGTGAAAGTGTTCTTGCCTGCTGGCTTGGTCAGAGCCAAGCATGACGACATGACCCCCTTTCAAGTCACTGTTCTGGTACAATTTGGCAAAGAAGCTGGATCGAAGATCCGTGTCAAAATTGACGACCAAGGCATCCTGTGACGACTGCTCCCTGTGCCTCCAAAATAAATTGCTCAGTGTTCAGCCTCAAGCATAGACAAACAGTAATTGCAAAATGGTCGGCGCATGTATGTACACAGGTAATCTCGTCAGAGACTCAGGAGTCCCACCTCTCTGCAGCAAGGTCTTTCAAGGACGACCCAACAATCTGCTTCACCCTGCCCTGCAAGAAGATAGGAAGCAGGCGTCGGGTTAAAGGAGCACGTAGAACTACAGAATTCTCATACTAAGCTTCGCTTACCACAAAAAGGAACAGCACAACCACATTAATTTTCAGCTAAGGGTGGGGCCATGGCCATGGAAAGGGATATGCGTGTGGCGATAGCAATACCTGGTGTATATCAATGCATGGCCTGAAGCTGGCAGCTTGAACAATAATCCTGCTGCTGCTGAGGAGCGATCTTCTCCTTGCACCACCGAAAGGGACAACCGTCCGCCTCAAGGAAAGTGGCAAACAAGAAGGGTGTTCCTTGAGTAGACCTTGTGTGCAGTCCACTGGAGAGAAAGTCGTGGTGTTCATACTACTAGCACTCTCTACATTCTCTGGGAAACATCGGAGCCTGACAAGTCCCCATATGGAGGACAAGCCCAACTTTGCATGGGGCAAACTCCACAATCAGGCTGTTGATGACTCATCATGCATGGTGGGGGAGGAAAGCTTCCTTGGATTCATGGTGTGATCGAGACCTTCTTGTTACTATTCAAACTGGAAGAAGTACAGGTTAAAATTCTCTCACAGACATGTTACATTGCCATCCATAGAGATCAGTTCCTTAAAGCGATGCGTGGTGGTGGGCATGAAGATTGCGGTGTAAAACGTGGCTTGCAGATTCGATTCTTTCTCCACTTTGCACTAAATATGTCAGATTTTAACCGAATTTCACTGCAGGTTACATCGAAATATAAAAGAATGCAGGTGCTTGATTTCTGAGATCTGAAGCCCATCTGAGGCCCACCCAGCCAACTCATGGCTGAAGAAGAAGATCCAGCTATTGCTGTGGAGGAACAATTTGAGACGACACGACGATTCCTTGATGAATGGCTGGGCCAGCTTCGAGACACAACCACAAGGCTCAGAAAGCAGGCCAACACAGTGGGAAGCCTGCAGCTGCGGCAGCAGCACTTTGCTCCCTGTCAGGTCACTCCTGGTATCTGTTAACGCTACAATGCTCAGCTCGTCATGCAGCATGCACTACTACCAAGTATCGACACCATGCACACCAACTTTGCCCGGGCGCTGTGTGACAGATCACCACCCTGCCAAAGGAGTATGACAATCCAATGGGGCTATTGACCAGCACCAACTCGGCTTTCTCCAAGCTGGCCACCCTGCTGGCATACCTGGTCCTGGACGCCGAGCGGCTTGTTGATCAGGTCAGGTTCATCATCGACCAACATTTTCTCTCCAATTACATTCAGGAGAATGCTGTCAATGCCTGTGCTCTCCTTTCAGTCACATGCGCTGGTCCCATAGGACATTCAGCCTAATGATGCAGCTGACTCGTGCTTGCTGGCTTCAGATTGAGCGGGAGTCGTGCCCAAAGCTGCTGATGTTTGGGGAGCAGTCGCTTGCACCCCAGGGGAATGAGGAGGGGACCATGCAGATCGCTTTGGCTTCCTTCCTACCATCCCTGCACCATCTTCAGGTGAGCAGCACAGGCAACGCCTTAGTGCCAATTTCTCACTACAGCCCATGCTACCAATTTCATTGCTTGGCCAAAGATCGGCCAGGTTTCTCACACCACTGTTGCTGACAGGTGTTATTGGAGCAGCTTGAGAGGGTGACTGTCAATTTGCTGGCCCAACTGGGCGCCCTGTGTGCTGAGCAACTGCGAAAAGCAACTATCTTGCAAGGTATGTCTGTAGTGCTGGTGCAAAGGTGTCGCGTATTTTAACACTTTGTCCATAAGACTGGAAGACTTACGATTGTGCTTTTCACAGGCCCACATGCAATCACAGCATTTATGGGCGTGGCACGAGCTCTGGGCATAATGCTAAGTCTTGACTGCATCCTCGCACGCAACCGCCACCTTGTGCCTGCCTTTGCAATGCTTCGCAGGTCAGGAATCTGCCCCTCCCTCCTTTATAGTATAGCCAGGACCCTATTGCCCTTCTGCACAAGGGTCGCCCAGGCATTGGCAAAGGCCTTTCAGCCCATGATCACCTCGGAAGCTGAATGGAAGGATTGACGGCTTGCGCAGATTGCTGCACACCTCTGTCTCAGAGCCTGACACACTAAGCGGAGAGGTGCCGGCCAATGTGGCACAGCTCCAGGCGGCTGTGGCGGCTCTGGAGGAGCAGCTGACTGGCAGGGGCATCTTCAGGCGCTTTGTCACCGCCCAGACCTCTCGCGGCAGCCTCAGCCACGAAGCGTGCTCCTCTGCCAGCTTCCTCAGCGCAGCAGCTGGCTTCCTGAGGTGCACCTGTCCTCACACCATGATTGCCCATACCTTATTGGTCCGCCCAACCTAGACGAGCGCCAGAGAAAGTGGGGACAGTATTTTTATGGCCTGCCCAAATCCAAATCGATCTGCAGAAGCACGGGCCGGGGAGCTCGATGCAAATCCACTAAATCAGGAGATAAAGAGTACAGACCAATTTTTTTTTCAGCAAGTGCCTACGTGCAGACCACTCTTGTTCCGTGCATCACTTTCATCAATAAAACATCTGATTGGCTTCCTCATGGAAAGGTGTTGCACTAGAGGCACTTACAGTCATGCCTTCAATTCTGTGTCTGGTGCTTTACTTGTAGAGATGTCAAAGCCAGACATGAAAGCATGTCAGCACCAGTTTTGATTCTTGAGGGAGTGTTGTAAAATAAAATAAAATTGACTGCAGGCGGGAGGTGTCACTGCGCATATCTAGGATTGATGGGCCCCAGGAGCGGCCGCAGGACCGCAGCGAACTGGTGGACCTACTGGCCTTCTCAGTCATGTACAGCCGCCTGTGCAGTGACGAGGCGCCCTTTGACAGGAAGACCATGCGCCTGATACTCGACATCCACGGCCGGGTCAGCTCCCTGCTGCTCAACTCATACAGTGCTTCTCTCAGCTGCCATGGCTCCTCCTTGACTTGTGAAGTTTGTACACATTGTGGAGCTTCTTTCCTGGCTGCGCCTGGGAGTGTCATAACTGACTTAAACTTATGTGGCTGGTGCTCAGGTGCCTGTGCTTCCTGTCTTCTCAGACGTCATTCTGCAACCGGCCACCTTCCTCTCTCAGAATCTGCCGCCCTCGTTGGACACAATTGTACCTCCCACCTACGCCCGTCAGGTAATCCTCTGAAACACTGTGTTGCATCTCACATCGCTTGTGCGCCAGTTCCAACAATAAAAACAACTTTCTCCCATGGTGAATGGTAAGTCTGCTGACCGCAGGCAAATGCACAGAGGGAAGCGCAGCTCGCCAAGCTCATGGGAGACTTTGAGCCGCACCTGCAGAGCGCAGCCCTGGCCTCAACTGCCTGGCTTACCCACATAGACGCTCTGCTTGCACCCCAAAAGTAAACTTCTCAGCATCCTCCCACTTGACAGCGCTCCTTAGCAAAAAGCAACCTGCTCAACAAACGACGATCCCTCAGCATAGATGGTGCAAGATGGATACGTGCTGTTTGTCTTGCAGGAGTCAGGAGGTGTCTCTGACACGCATGGGGGCAGCGTTGGTGCGGGGCTTGCATCTTGCGGCTGCGCAGAAGGCGCGCCTGCACACGGCCATCTCTCTGCATGCCGTCCTGGGCGCTCCCCTCAACCGCGCCGCCCTGCGCCTGCTCTCGCACAACATCTGCCTGCTCAAGGTCTGCCACCCTTGCTTGAATCATATGCAGCCTCGTCTCCTGCCTTGTGCATGCAGTCTTACAGGGAGTCTCCGATGATGTGTTTGGCATGGTGCACTGATTGTCTTGGCTTGTCAACTGCAGGGCTTGCAAGATGCATTCGACCGGCACAGCACGGGCATTGCCGAGATGCTGCCTCAGCTTGTCACGCACATCAAGTCGGCTGCACAGGTAATTCCGTTCTGATCCCTCATGTGCTTCAACCATAAGCTTTTTTGATTTTGGTCTCCTGTCGCCATTTTACGCACCATGAATCCGACAACCCTGCACGGGGAGGTGAAGAAGAAGACACACAATATGCTGAAAGAGTGTGCCAATACGGCTGCAGGGTCTGCTGGCGGCGATGGCTGCCGGGCTGCGCGCAAAGCTGCGGCAGATGCAGAGCGTGCAGCCGCGGCTGCAGACGAAGGCGCGCCGCGAGAAGCTGCATGCAGCCATCAGCCACGCCACCACTGCTGTGCAAACCGCCATGCGCATCATGCAAGGTGACCTCTGCACCCCTGTACATGCACTTTTTCTTGCCTTTCTGGTGTATCAGTTTGTCTGCACCTAGTGCGTCCTGGTCTGCCTTAAAAATATCCTGAACACCATAAGGCCTCAGATGATTTCTGGTGGGCACCCTGTTGCACAGCAGGGATGCTTGACAGCAGTCTTGGCTCAGTCTATCGTTCACTCATTGTGCACGAATCAAAATACCCTCACATCTCCGGAAGATAAGAGATGTAAGGCAAACAATTATTGCTTGCGAATGCTTTGTTTGTGTTTGCGGGCAATTTGGAAAATCAACACACCGTATAGTGATTGCGGTAGGGAAGACCCGGAATCCCATGGGATTGACATATTATCGGAGGAGGCACTGCCAAGACAGGGAAGGCTGAAGGGGACTTCTTGAGAGGTTCCTGCACCGCACCTAGCCTTGAAGGCTAGAACAAGCGTGTAATGATAAGACTTGTAATACCCCTCACCTAGCCACACTTGACTGCATGTATGCAATGTGATCTAATGTGCTCCTAGGCCGGAGGTGTCTTGTATGTTTTACATGTTTCACTCACATTGCGAGGCAGCCCTTCTTCTTGAATTTTGGCGCTCGCTCTGCTTTGATGCCAGCATACGATTTTCTCTCATTTTGATTGAGCGGTGCGTGCAGGGCCGGTGTCTGGCGCGCATCTGGTGTCGCTGGCGCAGTGCGTGGATGCGGTGGAAGCGACTGGGCAGGTGGGCGCGTCGGACCTGCAGCGGCTGGAGGAGACGCTGTATGCGCTGCGCACGCTCGCCTACCTGCAGCCCAACATCAGCCAGGTCAGCTGTCTTGTTAAGTGTTCTCCACACAATGCATCGTGCTGTCCTTCTTTTGTACTGTCACTGCCCGATGCCATCCACCGAAGCCCACCCAGACTTGCGCTGAAGAGATGTAATTTCATACCTGAGGATGAGCGAGAACTTTTAGATCTCACCAAAAGAAGAGCAGTGACACAGAATGGCTCATAGTCATTACTGCGCCAGGGCCCAGCCTGCATGCTGCTGATCCCTCCAACCATCATGTGGCATGCTTGAGCACTGTGGATAACAGCTTTCCCTCTTTCCTTAGCTACCCCTTTAATTGCCAAACCCTTTCGCTTCGCAGCAACTGAAGGACGTGTATAATTGGTGCATGGGTGGCTGCAGGCGACGAGCTGCGCGTTCCTGTACTTCCACCGGGAGCTGCTGGGCGCCAGCCTGGCAGAGGTGTGGGCCCACCCCGAGGAGGCTGCCAAGCTGCCGTACCTTCTCGCAGCCTTCTCCGACGCCCATGACCTCATCCGCACCTGCTCCCCCGACCCAGCCACCGCCCACGAGGCGCGCCACCACTCCTTCCTATGTATATAATTTATCGTCATTGCCTCTTTGTTGAGCAGAATCACGACATTACCTGAGGCTTTTATGGGGATTTGAGCTTGGGTACATCGCCCATAGATCACCCTTTGTTGGCTCGGCCTCAGCTCCTTGTCAGCAGTGCGGATCGGCAAGAGCCCCAATGTGATGTGGAATATTAAGGAAACTCAACAGGGGTTAAGGAACCCATGGGAGGTGTCGGCTGCAATTGCAGGCATACGACGACGAGATTCTGGCAACGCTGCAAGAGGCGGTGCTGGCTCCGATGGCGGGCCACATAGAGGGCGACCTGCGCATCCACCTGCACGCCAGCCGCCACACGGGCGCCCATCTGGACCCCGTCAACGACCGCTCCCTGCGCAGCGTGGCGCCCCTTCTGCGGCTGCAGACCCTCCGCCTGCTCACCCGAGCGCTCAGCATCAGGTCGGCCCTTTTGTACCATGCCTTGGCACGCCCACGCGCTGTTCCTGCTTCTGATCTTTCACAACAAAACTGTTTTAGTAGGTTTCCATACAGGAAATTTGGCCCCGGCTGGCGGGGGGCGGTACAAATACTGAGCACCGTGCCCACGGTTGATTGGGTCTTGCTTGGATCTGGCGAGTCCAACAAGGGGTAGGATTGTGGCAGCCTTTAAGTGCAGCTTGTCTGCAGGACGCACCTTACCTCTTGGCAGGAAAAGCGTGTAATAATTCAGGAAATGAGTGAACAGGAAGGAGTCTTGCATGGGAGAAGCTCTCATGCATCTCCTGTCCTTCTGTTCTTGCAGCGCACACAAGATGCTGATGATCAGGAGGACCGGACCTACATGGTAAATTTTGAGAACTCGAGTTGGACAGGATAATCTTTTATTCTGCTAACACATAAGGTTTTCGAGAAGAATATGCATGCACAGGGAGTATGTGGAGTCCACCATGACGTGCTGCTTCCACCGCTTTGCTGGAGTGTCGCCAGGCTCGTGGCAGACGTACGCTCGGCTGGCGTCCCTGGCCAAGGAGAAATATGGGCTCCAGGTGGCAGCGCCCTCCCTGCCAGAGCGCAGCATCAGCCAAGGTGAAGCACGCATGTCTCCGATGCTTCAACATTCATTTGCTGTAGTGAAGCAGGGGTAATTGAAAATCATGGCTTTGCATAACAGGCAACAAGAACGCAGAACTGTCCTCGATGACAACCAGTGTCATGCGTGGCTGAAATTAACCCCAGAAAAGGGTCTCTAAAAAGTGTCTATGCTTACTGCGGTGGTGCATGCTTGAATGTGCTGAGGCATAGAACAGACAACTGACGGTGCACCTGTCAGCGCTTGAGAGCTCAGTGATGTGGATGTTCTTCTCACAGGTGTTGATGTGTTGGAGCTGTTGCGTGGCATCAGGCGCTTTGCCACGTCCTATGCATTCAACTTGCCAGGGCAGGTGTTCATCGAGCGAGTCAGCGCTGCTCGAGAGGTGATTTTCCGATCCACCCTGCTCTCAAGAGGCGCTGTATTGCGTTCTAAGACCTGATGTTGAGCTTCTGCATCAGGGAAAGGACTGGCCGTGTATGCTTCCCAGAAGTATATTCAGGCAGGAGAGAGCTCAAACGGGCTCTCTATTCATTGTGTTGGGTGATAATCAATGGATGGCGTCTGTGTGCGCAGGTGAAGCACCTGAACACGTTGGGAGTGGAGCAGGTGGCGGCCGCCATCCATACGCAGGGCCTGGGCCTGGCAGACAACGCCGTCAACGCGGCATACCAATTCCTCGCCCGCAACTTCACACTCCTGTCGCAGGTCAGTCAGTTGAGTTCTCCCAGTGTGGGCTGAAGCTTGTCACAGCCCGCCGCTCTTGCTTGATGAGCTTCATTTCCAAGCACCAGTCCTCCTGCAGGGCTGAGGCCAGTTACAGGCTAGCGTGTCTGGTTGCATTGCATCACTGGCTGCCCCTGTCCTTGTCAGCACTGTAAATTGAAAGTGCACAATTTCTTTTTGGCTGCCTTTGCCTCCTTCTGCAATGCAAAAACCTTTTGAATCTAGGCTTTGTCTGCTCGTTTGTGAGCCTGCACTGGTATACCATGAGGCTTTTTGAGAGTGGGCAGCTCCCCTATTCTACTGCTGACACATGGTGGATTGCCTGAAGACTTGCAATTCAGTACTGAGCCCCCGGCTGCCTCTTTCTTTTCAGCAATGTAAACTCGTGTGAAATTTTGGACTCCAGTTTTGAGCCCACCCCGGCGCGCGCAGTTTCTGTTCCAGGACGCGGTGCGGGCGCGGCTGGGCGTGGAGGCGCGCGTGTTTGCCGAGTCGCGCAGCAGCGGGGAGGCTGGCCCTTATAGGATGGCGACAGCGCAGCGCCTGGCAGCCGACTTTGCGCGCCTGGGCAGCGCCCCCGACGGCCTCTCCTACCTGGACCACCTCCGCAAACTCATCACCGGTGGGGCCCTCACCTTCAGAAAATGGCTTAGCCCTGCAGCAAACTTTCTACTCTCCCTTGCATAAGTGGACTTTGGAGCTGGCAATGTATGTGGAAAATGTTGTGTTGTGTATGCAAGTATTTCTCTTTGTGCTGTCAGCAGCCCTTGTTGGTGCCCACACCACAATTGTTCCCCTTTGCTTGTGCTTTTCTATAGGCTACATCCTGACACTGGAGAAGTGCTTGTTCAGACCTGTCTTGGTGGTCATTCTCAATTTCTGTCACAATTCTGTCCCACCCTGCTTTCAAGGCAGCGCAAGATTCATAAGTACCAGATGTGTCTGTGTTCAACAAGCCGCTGCGAAATTGCAGAGGTGGGCAATGCGATGGGGCTGGTAAGGCTGATGCGCGCGGGCAGCATGCACTACTGCGCAACAGCCATGCGCCAGCTTCCCGCCGAGGAGGAGCCGCACTCCTTCGCGGCAGCCGCCCAGCAGCTGCCGGAGCCGTCCGACGCCCACTTGGCAGCTGCCCACACCCTCGACGATGCCCTGGCACAGCTCCGCACCCATGCCTCTGCCGGTGCGCTCCTCAAAATAAGAGCAGCTTCAAATCCTGCTGCTTGCATTCACAGTATTTTTGAGGCCGTGTCGCTGCTCACACGTGTTTTTACTGTTACAACTTCTCGTGGGGAGGCTGCCATTACAACAGTACTGTACTGATACACCAGACCTGCTGAATTTACTGTCCAAATCTACCTTAATCAACATTTCAGGTTGCTGCGAGGGGTTGGCTCGCCCCAAACTATATCAATGGGTGTGGCAGGCACGGACTACTTTGCGATGCTGGTGCGCGTGTTCGCGCGGGAGGTGTTGGACGCGGGGCATGCGCATCTGGCGGGCTTCCATGCGCTGGTGCCGGCGCTGAGCCTGGCTGCGGTGGAGGCGGGGCTGCTGGCCAAGGAGGGCCTTGCGCGCCAACGCCGCGGAGCCGGCCCCGACGCCGCATTCACCGACGACGGCTTCGCGCTCGGCCTTGCCTACCTGCTCAAGGTGGGCCCTGCCTGCCAAATTTAATGGGCAAAGGGTTGTTTAGGATGTTGTATATTGTGCCACCTATTAAGCCAACTCTGAGGCACATGCTCAAGCCATCAGGAGAATTGTGTTCACAATTTAGTCAGAGAGATCAGAGACTGCTGCTCTCCAAAAGTCTCCAGGAAGGTGGAATTTTGAAGGGTAGAGGTCCTATTTTTCAGTGTCTGCGCCTGCTCATGTCTTCACATATCCTGCACCCTGCAATTTCGACCACGTGCCATCTGCTGATGCATCTCTCCTGTATTGACAAGATGTGTCATGGGCTCGGAGTGCAGGTATTGCAGCAGGATGCGGAATTTGACGCGCTGCAGTGGTTTGACTCGGTGCGGCATCACTACACGGCGGAGCGGCTGAGCACGAAGAAGGCGGCGGAGCAGGCAGCGCTGGCGAGTGCAGAGCGCACCGGCATCGGCCAGTGGCTCAGCGGCCTTGTACTCGGCGAGGGCAAGGTGATTTCCAACAATTTTCTCCGCACATATGTGTCTGTTTCCTACTGCAGCAATCTGGGTAGCGTGTCCAGCTAGTCCAGAGACAGTCATGCACCACATGTCATCTGGTTCAGTTTGAGCTACTGGGAGGTCTTGCAGCCTCTGGAAGCTGCTGTTTTGTGGCGTGCTTAGGATGAAGAGCTGAATATCTAATTGATGCTGATACAGGAGGAGGCGCCGGCAGAGGTACAGAATGCGGTGCTGCTCCTAGCCAAGACAGACAGGTACAATGCAGAGTTTGAGCTGCTGCGGAATACCCTGGCATGCGCACGCGTCTGCTTCTGTAGAGCTTAATTGCATGTGTAGCGCATCTGACATGTATGTGGTGATGCGAGCTGTTGCTCTAGCGCCCAAGAGGGAGTGTAAATGTTGAAGCTAGTGGCGTCATCAGAGATCAAAGTCAGTGACATCATCAGGATTCAAAGTCAGACATCCAACAGCGTTCTCACTCACTGTGCAAAGCGTTACAGTCAATTATCCCATGTGCTGCTGCAAATGATGGATTACACAGATAGCAATGACAATGGTCTCTGGCAGGCCAGCATTATCCAAAAACGCTCCTTAAGGATTTAATGCAGATAGCACCTTCTGAAGGCATTTCCACAAATCCCACAAGATACAGATCCTGCATGCTCCACAAGTTTATAACACTTGGTTCTCGGTCTGTTCAATACAATTGTCATCACGCTTCTCTAAGAACTTTGACGTCCGCCACCAGGACTGCTACCAATTAGGACTATGCCAGGACTGCAAGTTTCTCTCAAGTAAGAAAGTCAATGGGATCAAGATTCTGCAATGTACCAGCTGGCACATGCGGAGCTAGCAAGAACAGCACAGAGAATTCAGAGTCCATGGCATCTCCAAGCTCTTTCCAGACAGCTTCGGATCCGAGTGACCTTCCACACTGCGCCTCCAGGGATGTCAACACCTGCACATGGGCATGTATCAAACTTTTACTGCTGAGAGTTCACAAGTTTGTGAGACATAACTGTGCAAAAAATGCTCTGAGCAGGGCAGACACAAAGATGTCACAGCTGTGCTGCCACAGTCATCCATCTACTCTTTGTTCAATGTTTCGGATACAAAGCAACCTCGCTACAACATGCGCCACACCTGGTACAGGGTGTTTCCCAGCAGCGGCTGCAGCGGCTGCCGGGTGAGAAGCTCCGCGCAGCGCTGCATGCCTTTTTGCACGGCAGGCAGCCAGTTATGTTCTTCTTCATCCGCAGCACTGCTGAAGAGGGCCGCGGCCGCGTACGGCGCCAGAAGCATGCGCGACAGCGGCGCGAATGCGTCTTGGTGGTGCGTCAGGCCGCCCGGCCAGCTGACCCGGCCGTGCATCTCTGCCAGCCTGCCACACGTCTCCTCCAGATCCTGCAGCATTTGCGTGATTTTTGTTCAGCCGGACATGCTCGGTAAAGGTTCTATTCAACGCGCCTTGCTTCCCAGTTTGGCGGCAACGTTGGATTCAGCAGGGCTCCCCATGGAAGAGGTGTTTCGCTCTGGGCAGGGGACGTCAAAAAATGAAAAAGTAGATGAAACCATGTATTTCGAGTACGGTAGAATGCCCCGGCCTAATAGGTGCAAGAGGGTTGATACAGAGAGGGGTTTCACCTGCAGGACCTGCAGCAGCCAGGCCGTGAGGGCGGCACTGAAGGCGGCCAGAGCAGGCCCCTGCAGGCTGGAGCAGAGGGATCGCAGCTGCCAGGCGGCCAGCTGCGCGGCAAGCAGGGGCTCCTCGTGGTGGTTGTCAATCTCCTTGTCAAACAGTTTGCGCACCGCGCCCGGCTGCCACTCCCTCTCCAGCGCCCCCCGCCCCTCCGGCCTGCATGTGACGTTCACACACTTTTCTTTCGTCTTTATAGTCAATGCAAGATCATGAGCAGCAGTGAGGTCTTCTACCATCACTGAAACACAATGTTGGCGCCATCTTGGTGATCAACAGGTGAAGAGACTTCCTGCAAGTGACACTGCTCCACAAAGAGTTCAATACAATACATACAGAAGAACAAAGCCGGTCATAGTGAGTTACAAATGGGGAAGGTTGTCTGACAGAGGAATGCAGGGCACCTGTAGACCCAGTGCATGAGCTGGCGCTGGAAGGCGGGCAGGTGACCGCAGCAGCGCCCCAGGAACTGGAACGCCTGTCGCTCTATCTGCTCCACGTGCAGCCCCGCGCAGTGCACGCCCGCCACCGCCCCCATCGCATCGCCCGCCGCCGCCGCCGCCGCATCCCTCACCTTCCCAGCCACACAGCCACACAGCCTCAGACACTTCTAGGACTTGCTTTTCCTATTGCTTCGGTCCGTGTTCAAGGTTCGCGTACTGGTCAGTATCGTGTCAGAATTGGCAGTTTGCTGAGAATCATTCAGGCACAGCGGATGCTATGATAAACAGGCACACACAGCAGTGACAAGTATTCTCTGCGCGATATCACTGGGCTAGATGGGATGAAGAAAGGGGAAAGGGAGGCCACCTCATCGTCTTCGTCCTCCATAAGGTGCAGTGCCACGTACCAGGCCTCCAGGGCAGCAGATTCCAGGTCTGACAGCTCTGCTCACAATTCAACTCCTCAGGCATATGCTTCCACAAATCACCAACAATTTGCAGGACTGGGATTTTTCAATCTTCCTTCACAAGAATGGCTGCCATGGGGCCATCTCCTAAGCAGGTGCATAAACACCAGTTGGGTCTGGCTTTGGCATTGCAGCAATCAATGGTCCAGCGAGAGATGCCCCAACAACACCTGGGGTGGATGTGCATGGCTCCTGCTCCGCAGGCCTGGGCAGAGCTGTGAGGCAGGCAGATGACTGCAGCGCTGTGACAGCTGCCAGCCGCATCTCGCTAGGCAGCGACGCAGCGCTGAAGCTCTTTAATGCTTCCAGGAAATCCGCAAGCGCTGTGCACGGCCCTGGCAGCAGCGCTGCACACCCAGACTCGCCGTCCTGCACACGCACAACGGCTGCGTGTCAGCAGATGGCTGCAGCTTCAACAGCAACAAAATTTTAAGCCTCTCTGCTAAGACAACCTGCAAGTCAGTCTCAGCGTCAAGCTGACTGGTCAAGGAATCACTCATATGCACATCCTAAAGTGCCCCGTAGCACAGTCTGCTTCAAAAGGAGACGTTGCAAGAGCCATAGACCCAGCTGCGGCAAGTATGATTAGTTATTCATGTCAAGAAGGTCTAAAGAGAGCATGCTCAGAAAGTCTGCTCACCTGCGCGATGCTGAGGCGTGCCAAGTCTGCCTCCATGTGGGCGACAGGTGGTTGGCATTGGCTGAGGGCAGCAATGGGGCCGCGCATGGCTGCTCCCAGGCCCCTCAGCGCCCTCTCCTGCACCTGTAAAAGAAGCCACCATTCTCAGACAGCACGCTAGCTTGCCCTGCACCGTTTGACACGGTGTACACTTTCGGTAGAGACACACATCTGATTTCCTACTTTCTATGCATCAAAAATTTAGGCGCAGGGTAGGTGGCAGACCTGTGGATGCTGTGCCTCGGTCAGCCGTCGCTGCAGAGCGTGCACTTCAGCCCATGCCTGCTCCGCCCCAGCGCCCGCATTGCTGTCCGCGCTACTGGGTGCACCTGCAGCATATGAGGAGCTGGCACCCTCTTGGTGCTGTTGTGAGCTGAACTGCTGAAGACGCGCTGAGGGCTCACAGGCATCCGCCACGGGGAGTGTCAGTAGCTGCAGAGCGCGCTGCGTGGCCTTGTGGTGGGTCTCCCGGGTCATGTGGCCCCTCAATAGTTCTGCCAGCCAGCCAGGAACGCCTCCACCTGCCCATCAACGAATCTTCTCATTCCCTACCTTAGACATGCTGCAAGTTCTGAGACAATGAAAGCATGCATGGTGTGCACTCACACACTGTTTGTTCGGACGGTGTGAGAGAACTAGGGCCTGCCAAAAGTGGTCTGTGGTGGCAAAATACCTGCTGAGAAGCGGCGGAGCAGAGCTTTGAGCGTGGTGGCACGGACGTCGTACAGGGGATGTGCAAGTGCTGAGGCCACATCCTCCTCACGCAAGCCGCTGCATGCCTCTGAGAAACTTCCGCTGCCTGCACAGAAGGACGACAGGATTCACACCCTCTCACTCTTTTTGAAGCTGTTTATAAACCAAACCTCTGCAGCGCCATAACCCTGCAGGCCGGGTCTCATGCAAGGGCAGGAGTTTAAGAGATCAGGCAGCCCACCATCAGACGGCGTCTCTGCTGCATGCTGTTGTCTGAGCAGGCCATGCAGAGAACCACCAAAGAACAGCAGCGCAGCCTCCTTCAGGAACAGCGAGCGCATCGGGTCGGCCGCGTCCGTGCCAGCGCCCCCCAACGGGGACCCCCCGGCCACCACCGAGGGCCCCGCGCCCACCACCGCCGCCCTGCAGCACTCCAGTACCGCGGCCGCGAACGCCGCCACGGCCGGGCTGCCCGCGGCGGGCTCGCCGGGCAGCTGCTGCCTGCCCGGTACTGGCTCCTGCTCTGCCCGAGCCTCAATCACCTCCTCGCCCTCTGTGGCGCTCATGGGTGTAGCGTACGGAGGAGAGGGCTTCAAGATAATGTCGACCAGAGCTGCCGCGGTGCGCAGAACCTCGGTTGCTATAGCGGCCGGGATGCGGCCATCGGCGCGCATCAGCTGCCGCCGAGCTGCCAGGGCCGCTGCTGTCTGGTTGATGAGGTCATCACGCTCAGTGGCTGTTGCAGAGGCTGGGTTCCTCTCCAGCAGCAGCCGCGTCTGCAGTAGGCGGCCATGCACCTATATGCCAGAGCAGCAGACAATTTGAGCACAGCAAGTGCAGATGGAAAATCCACCCTTTCTTCGCCGTCCCTATTGCACACAGCACCAATGTGGCTCATTGTACACTGGCTGCACAGTGCTCAGCTTTGATTGTTTGTCAAGCATGAATCGTTGCCTCGGTGAAAAATAGAGTGGCAACAAACCTCGTTGTGGTTTGCAATGGGTGCCTGACAGGGGACACCATCCAGCAGCTCCATCAGTGTTGTGCAGAGTTCCTCAGGGGCAATTAGGGGAGCGAGTGCGCGCGCCGCCAGGTGTCGAACAGCCAGCGGCCGCGCCGATGCAAACGCCTTCACCACTGGGGCGAAGGCTGCCGGCGTCAGCAAATCCATCTGCGCAAAATCCCTGAAGCTCTCAGCACCAGATGTATACCATGCGCATATGCGCACTGCTTAAACAGATATCAATTTCAATAACAATATCAATCAAGAGAAGCTATCTTTTCAATTTCAGAAATAGGAACTCCAAATTGAAAGTGCTGCAAGGGATAAGTTCCATTGCTTAGCACAGCATGCATGCGCAATAGCTTGCAAGCTTTGCATAGCCTCAAGAGTGCCCATGCGTGAAAGCCAGAAGAGCTTGGCAGCGCGCCTGAGCGGCGTTGCGGCTGTGCAGGGATGGGCGCAGCCGGGCGAGCAGCACAAGAATGGGGTAGAGCGAGGGGTGCAGCTTCGCAGCGGGAGACTGCATGGCAGCGGCTGCAGCCTTGAGCTGGTCCAGCAGGTAGGAGTGCAGCAGCGGGAAGCGATGGAAGAACTCCGCCCCTGTGATAGCCCTCTTTGGCGCCTCACCCTGCATGACAGAGACCCTGTACTTAAAATGGCAAGCAAAATGGCAATTGCAGCCCCTTGAACTGCAATTTAGATCCGAGTGGTACTCGATTCTCAATACCGAGCATTGTGACACATCAATAGCAAGACGATTTTTCTGGTTGTGGGCAGTTGGGTGTCCAATGACAGACAATGAAAGACAGTGAAAGTTGTGCATGACAACGATTGGGGTGGGGGCTGCAGCACCTTGAGGACGTTTTTGAAGCCCACAGTGCGGACGACCAGGGATGTGAATGTAAGGGAGGCCGAGTTGCGGATCTCCCACTCACTGGCACTCATGCCGCCAATCGCCGCTGCGACGCCTGCATCATGACTCGCCGGTTACTAAACCAGTGCATAGCAACATGACACGCTGGCACTCCTCCAGATCAGCAGCAAGCTGGCAGTCAACACGCCACTTTATTTGGTGGTTCTGATGCCACTCGAGCCAGGTTGATTAGGACAGGTGCAAGAACATCAGATCAAAATGGGGATAAGAAGGTGAGGCAGCACCTTCAGCGAAGAAGCCAGAGGAGTCGGTGGCCAGATTCTTGTCGTTGAAGGCCAGGCGCAGGACGTTGAAGGCGTGCACGCGTGGCCACGGCTCCGGCAAGGAAGTGGCATTCGCAGTGCGCAGCAGCTCTGTCATGCCCGTGTGCAGCAGCGTCTGCGGTAGCAGAGTAGCACATGTTCAGACTTTGATTTGTACTGTGAAATGCTCACACGCATGAGTCCACCATAACCCCCCTTCCGTGGAAGCAACATGACCTCTGTTTGACAGCCACGGTGCCTTGACTGACCCATGACCGGCTTGCTGCCAGTTGGGGGAATCACATCAGGCTGAGGAGAGGGAGATATTCCAGGAGGCAAGGGAGGACATCAGTATGTAAAGGGCAAGAATGCAAAGGGCCAGAGGCTGATGTGCACCTTGTGGGAGCCGATGGGCTCTGCGAGGAAGAGGGCGACAAAGGCAAAGGGCAGGCCTCCGGAGCGGCGCACGATGTCGTCGCGTCCCTGGCCGGGCGCTCCCACGCGCTCCAGCAGCGCCACCAGCCACCGCCCCGGCAGCCTGTTCAACGCCGGGGCCGGCTCCCGCAGCAGCCTGTATGGGCAAATTATTGTCACCGTAATGAAGTGCTTGGGAGTGTACAATATTATGCCTTATGCGCAATGCATGTAAAGCATGCTTCTCAGCTGCTGATACCATCTTGCTTGGCGGTTCTCGATCAAAGTGACTCCATCGGCAAGACATCCCAGCAGTCACTTGCATGCTGACAAAACTCTGATAGTCAAACAGAGACACCAGTGTCCTGCTGACTATGATGAAGCACGGCATATAACTTTAATGTCAGTGACATATGCAAGCGATGTGGAGCGTTTTGCTCAATAAGAGGGACTGATCACTGGCAGAGGGCAGACCTTTCTGACAGCGCGATGAAGCCAGCCTGTGCCTTCTCGACGGCGCCATTGTGCTTGATGACGCCCATGCAGTGTATGAGGCGCTCGCCCATTCCGCCCAGCTGCACCGCTTCAAAGAACGACGACTCCGGCGCCTCGTCACGTGACAGAGGAGCCTCCCGCGCCAGGCAGCCCAGCAGCAACGCCACCTCCTTCAGCGTCAGCCAGCAGCCCGTCACTATCACCTGCGCATCACCATTCCCAGTCAATTGTGCCCCTTTTGACCTATCCTGCAGGGGGTATTTGATAAAAAGGTAGTCACTTGTACGCCCTGCACCCTGATGGCCGGCACCAAGCTGCCCAGGAGCAGCATCACTGACTGAGCGTTGCTGGTCATGGCTGTACATCATGGGGCAGGCCAGAGTCTTCAATGTGCTGAGACATGAAAAGGACTGCAGCTCTCGACTTTGGGCAAAAAGGGGTTCCCATTGCCGTTGGCAACACTATATGTCTCAGCAGAGGCATTTGATCTGAGGCCCAAGGCAAGGCACAGACACTGAACATGTTGAAAGACTTGCCGCAAGGGCTTTCAGAGAGTGCTCTCTTTGACCAGCCCACCTGTGCTCGAGGTGCCAGCTGGGCATCATTGTTGCTGTCCTCGCCGTCTGAGTCATCCTCCAGGTCCTCGAAGTTCATGTCCGACCCGTCCACGTCCATGGCGCTGACTGCACACCCCACCAGACTCCTCACCATTCCATCAGTATCTCCTTTACAATCTATAGTTTGAGGCTACCAGAGCAGATCCTCCAAGCAGTCACCGCACTGCGGCTCAGCTTTCATGCAAACCCCGCTACTCACCTTGGTAAAATTTACAAACAAATCCCCTTCTGCAACGGTGTTTTCACCATGAAGGCTGATTGCTTCTTCGCCTGTGCATTGCCAGGCAGCAGAGCTACCGAAATCAAGGAGCATGGGTGGTGAACAAGATCGCACTGGCCACTGGCCCAGCACATTTAAGCACAGCCTGCTAGTACCCTGAAGAGTTTACGGGGAGCAGGGTCCCACTGGGCATTTGCGCAGCATACAGTCAAGCAGAGCCTGCTATTTCCATGAAAAGTAACAGGGAAGCAGCAGGGGCGCACTGGCCATGGTCTCCTGGGGTGTGGACAGTGGGTGCTGGGCGGTCTCGGCCGCGCGCAGAAGCAGGGAGAGCACGCGAGCGATCCAGGCCTGCATCTGGCGCAGCCGCGGAGGGTGCGCCTTGGCTGCCTGCCAGGGGATGTCTGGTACCAGGTAGCGCAGCGACAGCAGGTTGCCGTGCGCCAGGCTGTGCCGGCACGCCGCAGCAAAGTCCTCCTCCGATTCCACCACATCCGCCTGCGAGCAGCATTGTGTACGAGATGAAAACGCAATTAATAATGAACCTAAAGACAGTAATGTTTTTGTAGCAACATGCCCTTGGAAGGATCGTGGGTAACACCTCAGAAGGGTGTTTTGGTGTGAATCTGTTTCTCTGAAACACCTCGGAGAGCTCCCAGGGAGCCATGTATTTCTGTCATTGGCACTTTCTGCACTTGACTATGCCTATAGTACTACTTACTCTGTCTCTCTGACAATGCCAGCTGTTGAGTCCTCAGGAGTTGGAATCATGGTAGGGCCAGTGCCAGTCGTGCGTGCAAAAGACATGGAAGTGCACGCCCTTGGAGAAGGGGTGTCCATCGTTTCGGCACAGCAGTCACCTCCAAGCAGTCGGCAAGGCTCTGCAGGTGCGCCAGGGCGGCCTGGAAAGACTCCTCCTCTGCGTCAGCCTCCGAGAGCTGCCGCTGGTTGTCCACCGCGGCCGAACCGTCCGGCCTGACCTGCACCCTCCACCGCAGCTGCAGCACGTACTTGCGGAATACCAGGCTCTGCAGCCGCGCGCCTGCACATTCACCACGGTCATGCCTCAGTGAGCAAGCCAGTGACGTACGCGGCTCCACAGTGGCATTTTGAATAAAATGTTCAGGGAGAGAGCATTCAAAGAACCGGTCTTAGTACACGATACAGGGTGGCATCTGAATAACTATGGAGAGGGAGAGGGGCGCACCGGCATCGCTCTCGCGCACGCGCGGGCTGGCGACGAGCTTGCGCGCCCACTGCAGCAGCGCGGCCACCTGCGCGGGCGCCTCGAGGCCCGGCAGCGGCGCCGGCAACGCCATGAGCGCCTCGGTGGCCGTCTCGCGCAGCTTGTCCCAGCTGTCCACCACCGACCCCAGCAGCACCTGCACCACAATTGTTTCAACAGAACCGCTCATGAGGGCCAAGTTGTCCTTGCGTAGAGCAAGCCCAGTCTGACAAGAATGCAGATAATGACAGGCAGTCATGGCATAACGCGGCATGCTCTATGCAGGAAGGACACTGTAATGATTACGCCGTGCTGGCAGCGCACAAGGGCCAAGTTGTCCATGCATAAGGTAAGCTATTTTTGGCAAGAATGATGGAGGACCAGCGTCCATGACCAAAATTGCTCACCCCATGCAAGCTCCACCGCCCAGTAAGTGTTGTCATGCATCCTCGCAAATCAAAGTCATGCCTGGCAGCAATGGTCCCACAGTACAAAACAAAGTTATGCGGCCGGAAAATTTACCAAAACAGGCATGGAAAGCAGAGCGCAGGAGCCTGCCTGCACGGTCTTGGGCCCAAGGAAGCCTGGGCAGAGCAGGTGGACGCCCTGGGCATCGGCCGTGCGCAGGAGGTCGGCCAGAGAGCCGTCGTTCTGCTGCCCGATGCCCGGGGAGGAACAGCGCACGGCCTTGTCTGGGGTGTTCCACACGGCCAACAGCGTGTTGAGCAGCAGCATGGCCAGGAACTTGCGCTCGAAGGGCGCCCCCGGGTACAGCGAGCCCTGCAGCGCGCGGCTCACCCACCGCGTGAACGCCGCCTGCTGCCTCAGCCCTGCCAGCGTGCATCGCAGACCTCAGCACGTCACTATATTTAGCATGATTATTGTGCACTTTTCCAGTCCCTAGAGATCTAGGATGTAGGTACGTCCAGCAACATGTGTATCAGATTTCTCCATTTTATGCGGTCATGGCATCAACTTCTGCAATGGACTCCAATTCCACCCCTACGTAATCAATATTATGTATATTTGGCACGATGGATATATCTGACCATGGCAGATTGTGTACTTAGCCCGCACTTCTTACTCGACGATGTAACATCTGAGAGAACATAATTTTCTCGCAATGAGGGTCAAGGCTGCTAAAAGATATACACTGCAAGCATGCGTTTGGTCTGTGAGCTTCACACAAATGGACATTGATGCTATCAGGAGGCACTTCTGACAATCTACAGCGGCACGGTACATATGACAGCTTGACGTCAGCCAAAAGCTGTCACGCGGACCGCGGCGCTACAAGACCGTCAGAATTGAGTCTGGCAAGGGAACCTGATATTCTAGCAACAACCTCGTGTATCATATCCCAACAATAAGTAATTTTGATCTTTGGGATACAACACATGAGGGGCATGCTAGAATGTCAAAACAAGCACACACTGCAAAGAAATGGTCAACGCAGCAAGGCATTGAGGTGCTGTGACCAGGCGGCACCTGCGAGGTCGTGCGCGCGGTCGGCCGGGTCGGCGTTGCCGGGGGCGTCAGGGCGCGAGGCCCAGCGGTGCAGGACGCCGTGCGTGCTGGTCGCCACGCGCCGCAGCAGCTTGCCCACGAGCGTGGTCCATTTGTTTCGCAGCGACGTTGACACGCAGCGCATGCCCAGCAGCAGGCCCCTCGCCACCAGCCGCAGCTCCAGCGGACCTGCGCCAATTCAGGCACATCCAAACAAGTCAGCAAATATGTAAACCACAAGCTAGGACGTTCTCCTTTTTGTGGCGCTCGCACTGCCTTGTATGGCCTTGATTTCTGCCTGTGTTGAATACTGATGATGTGGACCCTCTTCTGCACTTGAGCGCTTTCAAAAGCATGCCCCACATCAGCCCAAATTGTGAGTGAACTTTTACAGGAATGCACCGTATATTGTGTCTTTGCAGCATGCCAAACATCTGCAGCTGGCGCGGTAAGTTGCTCCAGACAGCAAGCATGTGCTTTCCAAAAAGCACCACGTCTGTGGCCCCAATCAATCAATTCTTCAAAAACAAAATTCTTTGCAGGTGGGAGCGGGGGTTGTATATCCACGCACCCGGCATGGCGGTGGTTTTGGGGTGCACGCAGGCGAGGGTCATCGCGTCGACGAGGAGGCCCTCGTGCGCGTGGCCGATGGCGCGCTGCAGCAGGGCCTCCGGAATGGGCAGCGCCGCGTGGCCGGGCACCTGCACCGCGTCCAGCTCGCGCACCAGCTGCAGCTGCCGCGCCACCTTCAGCACAGCTACCAGCGCCGCCACCTGCTCGCAGCACATGTCACATGCCTCAGATCACCTCCTCGTTGCATCAATGCATCTCTCTTACCATGCACTGCCTGCATTCTAGCGCAAACAAGCACAGTGGCATACCACAGCAGATAGGACAGCTCGAAGGTTCCCTGAGGTGTCACAAGATGCGCAGCAGATGGCATCAGGCACGCTCGGACCTATAAGGAAGGGACTATCCTTGGCGCCAATAGCAGGTATTACCAGCTGATGAGACACAGAAGGCATTGAGGGTTGCACAATGTGGATCAACTGTCCATTGGATTTGATCACCTGGCCGTCCGGAGAGGCGCCAGGAGCAGGGGTGGCGAAAGCAGGGTCCAGGATGCGCTGCAGCAGCACCACAAGGCTGCCAGAGTCCATGCAGAGCGGCACCGGCAGGCCATACACCGACACGTTCGTCTGCAGCCGCTCGTTCGCTGACGTCAGCGCTCCCAGCACTGCAGGAAGCCAGGCGTCCCTCCACTGTCCCATCGCTTCATCCTGGCTGCCTGTTTAAACCAAGCTTGACAGTAAAATGTCGATAAAGC
The DNA here is from genome assembly GCF_000258705.1 of Coccomyxa subellipsoidea C-169. Classification (NCBI taxonomy): domain Eukaryota; kingdom Viridiplantae; phylum Chlorophyta; class Trebouxiophyceae; family Coccomyxaceae; genus Coccomyxa; species Coccomyxa subellipsoidea. The sequence goes on from NW_005178027.1 coordinate 979,161, forward strand.
ACAAGACAAGCTGCTGCCTCCCTCAACGTGCGGAAGGGCGATCTGCAAGGCTTCCTCTAAAGGTTTTATAAGAGCAAGGGCTGCTTGGAGGACTATAATTGTACAGAGCCGTGGCCCACCAAGCTTTGATCCTAACCAAGCTTTGCACAGCCGAACTTGCCCTTATCAGCAGCTGATACAACACTGGCAAGGAGAAAATCGCCACGGCAGAGATTATTGCCATAAATTCATGGTAGCAATCACCACTTGTCCTCACAAGAGGGCTTTCTCAGGAGAAAGGGGGCACCTGATCTAGCGAGACACTCGTGGCGCAGGCTGCCCAGAACGGCTTCCAGGAGGCCGGCGGCTGCCGGGCAGACAGCGTCACCAGCCATGGCGTTGACCGTGTTGCGGATGAGCGCCGGCTGCAGCAATAGCAGCCGCGTCGCTCCCAGCCGCGATGTCAGCGCCCTCAGGGGAATGTACTTGCCCTTGCGGTGTCCGCCTGCCAAGTGTAGCATCGTCAGCATAGGGTATTCAGCACCAACTAGCCGGCAGATGCATAAACGATGCATGCTCAGGCATTGATTATGTGCAGCAAGAACATGGTCAGTCAGCATGCAATATGAGCGATAGCCACGATACAATTGTCTCGACTCTGGCAGGCATAATCGAGCAGTTGTCAGTCATGCATGTAACACCTGTAGCCTGGTGCAAAGGCTCATGCATTCACAGTGCTGTAAGGTTTCCGTAGGAGCAACATCCAAAAAAATTGTCAATGCTTGGTGACTCACCGGCGTTCATGATTTCGCGGGCGGTGTCCTCGAGGAAGGCCTGGGTGGCTGCCCCTGCCTGGGCGGACAGGCCCAGCGCAGCAGCCTGCTCCTGTTGCACCTCCTCAATGTCCAGCAGCGCATCAAACGCTGAATGTATCTGCCTCACCGTCTGTTGGAGAGGCTCCTGCAAGCAGAAATGAATCACTGTTGGACACACTGTTGACATTTGCATCCTGTCTAGCGCTCACTGTGGGGCGCACTATTCCCTCCTGGGAAGAAGTCACTTGTCAGAAATGAAATGCTCCATTCTAAGAGAAGCAGGGGAGGGCCTCACCTCCCAATTTGCCCACAAGATGCTCATGACCCGTGAGCGAGCGTGGCTGCTCAGCAGAGGCACCAGCAAGTCATCAGGATCGGTAGGAGCCCTGCTGGCAGATGCAAGGGCGCCTGCTGCTCTTGTGGGGCCCTGGTCTGAGGATGTGCTTTCATCACTATCAGATTCCTGCTCGGGCTCACTCCCATTCGACATGACTGCATGCGCACTTTGAATGTTCGATAACTGTGTTTGGCTGTCTGTTGCTCTGGAGGCCGCTCGGTGAGACCGTGCAGCATCCTGCAAACACAACACATAGACCTCACACATGTGCCCTTGTAGCAGCTGGCAACATGCATGCAAGTCACATGCTTGCATGAACGGGTGATTCATTGGGCTTAAAAGCAAAGTCCAAAATCCATTGCACAACCAAAAACTTGTGAAGGTGCCCACCTCCAGGCAGTCTTTTACGCGCTGAAGGCACGTGGTGAGCAGTGCCACAGCATGGAACTTGCTGTGAGCGTCCGGCGCTGTGGCTATGGCAACGCACGCGAATGGTAGTGCGCCATCCACCAAGAAACACCACTGCCCCTCTCTACAAAGCTCGTCGGCATCCCCAGACTGACAGGCATCTCTACCTTCCCGCTCACTGCCTCTGCTGTCAGCAGATCCCCGAGCCTGCTTCGGCCCTGTTGTGCTCCGCCCTTCTGCACTGCCTGACTGCACTGTATCGGTGCGTTCAGACCCTGCCTCTGCTGCAGGCGTCCATATTGCGGTCACCTCAGAAAACTCCAGCGCTGGCAGAGGCGCGCAGAGGGCTGACCGTGGGAGCATAGAAAGCCAGCCCTTGAGGGCGCACACTCTGCTGAGGGGGCCGAGCCGGCTGAGCTCAGCTGCAAGTGGAGTCCCCCGCGCCCTCAGAGCTGCCTCTGCTATCCCTGTCTCCTTGGACGGCACGCTGCCATCCTGTTGACAGCTGTCTGCTCCAGAAGAGTTTATTCTCTTGTCTGTCAGTGCGCCCTCAGGCTGCCACAGGCCTGCTGCAATTCGTGCGGCGAGTGCGGCAGGCGGGACTGCAGGGAGCAAGCATGCGCTGCCCAGCAGCACGGCCGCTGATGACAGCGCCTCCCGCGCCACCACATGGGGAGTCTGCATGATATGAAACGTGTGAATGCTAGCCTAAATAGCGGTGCAATAAAGTAAATTGGCTGATGACCCAGCATCTGGGCCAATAGGAAAATGCTGTTTGTCTCCCTCTTTCATGACATGGAGGAACAGATAAACCCCAATGAAAAATTCAAGTCTGCATAATGTAGAGGGAAAAGATATTGTAGAGGACTTGTAATAATCCGATAATTGATCTGCAAACTCAGCCTTTCTGCTCTGTGCAGCACGTAGCGCAGCTGCCATGTAGAGCCAGAATAATATGGACGGATGGGAGGCTGTGGTCACCTGCAAGAGCAGCAGCATGGCCTGGGCTGCTGCAGCAACGGCTTCGCGCCCCTTGGGCCCTGCCTCCCCAGCGATGTACCCCCCGTGCATCTGCAAGATGGCGTACATGCCGGACACAGCATCTTGCACCTCCTCTGCTGAGGACTGCATTATGCGCAGTCCAGTGCTTGCTGCTTCCAGCACGTCCAGGATGCCAGCTGCCAGGACAGCTAGCGCCCCCGTGCACACCCTCCTGTGAACAGTACAAATTGCTGAATGGCCCAGTCTGTCCCAAGAACAACAGGAAAAGCTCACGCTGCATTGAAAATAACAAATGTGAGACATGTTCAGAGAGGTATGTCATATTTGCCACTGAGGACAACAACCTGAGCTTTGCGCTCATGGGCTTGTACTCCAGCAGTGAGAACATTGTGTCGGCCAGAATGGCGCGGGGCAACTGCACTTCGCTCTGCGCTGATGCAGGAGTGCTCGCAGGTGTAGCACCGTTCGTCAGCTTCCTGGCATTGTAATCGCTGACAACAGCCAACACCTGCACAGTCGCACAATGACTGCTTGTCACCCACGGCTAGTCACTCGACGGCTTTTTCTCCTATTGACAATGCAAGATGTAAAGCAGGCATGCCATGCAAGGGGCAAGGTTGAGGCTGGGCCTGGCCAGCACCTTGTCAAGTATGGCGTCTTGGATCGCAGCGAAGCGGTTTGACGGGAGGCGCTGCAAGCCGGAGAGCAGCTGACGGTGCACCGGCCGAGAATTCTCCAGGAATAGCAGCTCTGCCAGCAGAGAAAGCAGCCTCCTGTCTGCCTCGCATGGGCCTGCCTCGCTGTCTGGAATCGCCACCGTCTTGCTGCAAATCCCCTGACCGCCGCAAAACTTGTCATGTCAAGTCTGGCTAGAACGCAGGGCCTATGAGTCCGGTGTGAGCGGATGAATTGGACATCAAATCTTGCATGCACGCAGACACGAGGTGCACTACGTTAAGTGCACTACCTTTAGAGCGTCCACCTCCTTGAAGGTCGAGTGGAAGCTGATGAGACTGCCTAGCTGCTTCGCAATACCTTGAATACTTGCTCCTGTGGCTTTATCATGAGCTAGCCTCTCCACCTAGCCATAGACAGCCAACATCAGGCTCCCCAAGTCGATATCTGATTCACTTTGGCTGGAGGAATGTACATAGCTAGAGCCCAGCTGCAGAATTTGGTCCTGCCCAGGCTTGGCACGCAGTCCTGAAGGGGTGTCTTTACACCAATGACCCTAATCTTAGAACTATATGTATAATTTCCTCACTAAATGAAGGAAGGGTAAGTTTATGTAGGTTTCTCAGACAGTAAGCAGCAAGAGCTGCACTGGACCGATCCACACTTAGATGCCAGACTTAATTCAATGCAAGCTAACAATTGAAACTCGGCCAACTGTGAGTGGAAATCATACGTCCTGAGATTAGGATACTATACAAGATTTGATCGCCGATTTGCATCAAGGATACCTCTACAACAAAAGACGAAGGAAAGACGATCCCAGTCACGGCCCATCGCCTCCTTTTCTGCTGCTTCGCAAATTTAGTTGCCATGGTCCAATACTTATTGTTCACCGATAAAGGGGATATTCTATTGCTGGCACCAGAAGTTTCTTAATGGAGAAACAGGAACCGCTTGACACTGTGAGTCATCGACGGCTGGGTGCCAGGTGGACGCAGATCAAGGGCCAACTCTTTCCATTGTGTGCAGTAGTCAAAGCATGAGCAGACTGGAAGCCAGATCGTTACATCACCACTGTCTTCAGGTCAGCAGGTCAGCAAGAAGAGCAAATCCGAGCATTCTAGCAAGCAAGGTCAAGAGTTCATTTCAAGCATGCGCACAGCGCCAGATGTCCACAGTTTGATGCTCACATTGTATTAGTAAGCGCGATAATATGTACCCAAGGCATAGCCTCATATGAAGAAGCAGCAACTAGAGATGCTCTCTGTACAGCACACTCCAACAAGTCACGGGGAACATCGCATGTCAGTCAAAATTGGACAGGCCCTTTTCTTTCTTGTAGAAAATTACAGGCCTCGTCTTCACTCCTCCATGTAGGCATCCAGGTCCTTGTCCAGGTCAGCCTGAGACACTACGCGTCCACCACGGCGCTCACCGCGACCGGCGCCTGTAACAGTGCACAATTGACCGTTGTTAATCAATGATTACTCAACAGCGCAAGCCTGCCAGTCTCAAATGCAATGTCTAGAACATTCGCAGATCAGCAAATACATATGATAGCAGTAACCATTTTGACAAGTGATGATCAGTTTATCTGAGCGTGGAGATGTATCCTAGTTCATGAAAACGCACCGCCGCTGCGGAAGCCACCGCCGCCGCCGCGGCCTACGCGCCGGCCGCGAGGGGCCCCCATGGCCCCGGAGGCAGCTCTCTGGAAGGAGCGTGTGAAGGCCACGTTGCTGCGCATGCCCGCGCCGTCCTCTGCTCCACCAGCACCCACCCTGCACCGTCCCTGGCACCGTCACATAAAAATGCGGTACCATTACAACGGAACTGCTGCAAAAACAGCACGATACGTATGACACCAAATTTCATCTGAACTCTTCATGCACAGCACAATCAAGACTCTGCAGCGTCAACTCCAAGGGAAAAGGGCTCGACTGCACAGGTAAGCTCTGCAGTGGTATGATTTATGCCCACACAGCTAGCTGTGTTTCAAAATGGGGATATTCAGCCTGTCCCTAGTAGCTGCACCTCAAATGACATCACAAAAGGCTTTGTTGATACTGCATGTTTTTCCTGCCACAAGGCAAGGTACGTCCTGCAGACAAGCTGCAGTTGAAGGCTGCCACAATCCTGTCCCTTGTTGAACTCGCAAGACTCCAAGTATGACCCAAGCAATAACAGTATTAGGCCCACCTGATGCCGCTGGCCAGCACCCGCTCGCCACCCTGGCTCTGGAACAACTCAATGCTCATCGCCTGGCCGTCCAGTGCCACGTTGTCAAACTGGCTCTTGGCCTTGAGCGCATCCGCCTTGTTCTCATACACCACCTCTGCTTCGCCAGTGGAGCGTCCACTGCAATGCACAGGAAATCCCTCATGTGAATGACATCCTTTTATACCAGCCCATGAGACATAGCAAAGGACATTGCAGAAATGTACTTCAGGAATTGAGCGGCAAAAATGACGACTCACCTTCTGTCCCAGTGGATGCCTGCATACTTCACCTTCCCACAGCTCTCGAAGAGCTCTTTGATGTCATCATCTGTGACTCCGTCTGCCAGGTTCGTCACCATTCTGCAAACAACAAACAATCCTCAGCTAATCTTTCTCTCCAGGTTGACTGCTTGTGCTCGTCCTTCCAAGACTGATCCACAACTGCCCACTACTGGTGTGACGCACAACCAGGGAGAAGCTGCCTGTTCGCAACATTTGGGTCTGTGTTTGCACTCACAATCTGAAGCCATCAGCTGGGCCACGCATGCGATGCTGCAGGTTCCGCCTTGGCGGCCCCTGCTCAAGGTCATCATATAGATCGTGCCTCCACTTCTTGTTGCCATCCAAGACTTCAGGGTCTACAGGAGCCTTAGGTTCCCGTGTTGGCATCGCTTTCCTCGGGCCCTGGCAGATCAAAAAACGAATCAATCAAGTAAGCAGAAAACAGCAGACGGATTTGACTGATTATGGTTTGGCAGCAGTGAACATGCAACACGACAGTCAAACCTGAGGCAACTCTGGGAAAGTAGCACAAGCAAATGCAAATCACAGATTAAGGCGGCAATCCCGCTTGCGTGAACAACATTGTGCCTGGCAACGCATTTGCAAAGCGTTGAATCAGAGGCACGAAATTCAGCAGGAAAGCACCTGTCCCCGACCGATCCGTGATCCACCAGCCTTGCTGACGCCAGAGATCTTCACCACAACTCGGAGGCTGTCAATGGGAAGTGTCCTGCCCTCTCCCCTTGTGCCCGCCTTTGCCGTTTTCCTGCCATTCTTGCGCTCATCACGGCCTCGCTTGCTACCATCGCTGTCCTTGGCTCTTACATTACCTCCCGTTTTTGACTTGTTCTTGTTGATGATGTCATCGAGCGACATACTCAAGACATCTGCCATGGCTTCTAACTTGCTTCCTACTACCTAACAAACGCGTTGAGGAGCTGGGTTTTATCGCTGTCACAAAACAAACAACAGGCTCTGATATCACAAATATTTATTCCTATGTCAATGCATGTGCAAAATGGTCAGAATGATGAGCAAGGAAGCTCCTAAGGTGCGTTATTGTTCATACCCATCCGAATCCCCCGTTGAAATCGGGGGGCCCGGTGTATCGCATGCAACCTTGGCCAAGAAAATTACGTGCCATAGATCGCAATCAAGAATAAAATTTTAGATCCAGTGTGCATCAAGTTTCTCAAATAGATGTTTAGATAGCGATCTTGGAACCATCGGATCTTCTTCACGTGTATATTTTCCGTGATCGGATGTGTCTGGATCCGAGAAATGGCCCACAAACACTTCGCCAATCACTTGTCCGACGACGCCCTCCCAGACCTGAAGATTGCCTACTCCAAGCTTATTTCTGCATTGCAGGACACTCTCGTGGTATGTCACTGATCTAGACACAGATTACTTCTCACCCATGACCGTCGATTCCGATGCTGCTCTGGACCACATGTGAAACTTCTAGGCTTGTTGTACAGCATGGGCACCGTGTTTTATCGCATTGGACAGTATGAGCCAAGCAGGTTTTGATGGGGTGACAGGTACTTGAGCAGGGGCTCCAGAAGGGCAGGGGTGTCAGCGGATCAACTGTATATGTTGGCTTGGCAGGCATTGCACTCACATACTTCCGCCTGTATGAGTGCTGCAAGAGACTGAAGCACGCAGACTCGCCTGGGCATGTCAAGAGCAGCAGCTTGGCAGGCGAAGATCATGCTGAAGTTTACCTGCAGAGAGCTGCAGCAGTGATCAATGCAGCAGGCACCTCGCCGGTGTGTTTGATGAATGTGCAGGAGCTCCAGAAGCATTATACTTTTGTTCTTAGGGCGCTTTTCTCCAGCCCAATGGTCATCTCATGCCGGGTATGAACGAGCAAATGTGCGCAGAGGCTTACATTCCTTGAGGGCCAACCGGGGATCCATGCTGTGAAGGCTGCCATCTGGCATGCTCAGGGAGATCTGAGAAGCGCCCAAGCAGAGGCTGAGGTGCTAAGCAAGCCCTATTGCATGCATGCCATGCAGTCTACTGAGGTCAATTGCTTTGAAAAGCTCGTATGCTGTCATAGCAAGTATCCTTACGATTGAGTGCTTCTTGTGTGCCGTGGGCTCCAGAGCCTGCAGGAGCTGGGCCCTGCTGTGCTGCAGATGCCACCTGGCGAGTGTGAATTGCTGTATGGGCGCAGCGGCTATTTATATGCCCTCCTCTTCACTCAGAAATATCTGGGTTCCTCGGCCATCCGCACTGACCTAGTAAGTGGAACTTCTTGAACTCTACTGTTGTCTGATAAGGTGTACTTTCACTAAAGCAATGCACTCAAAACATGCACTCAGCTTACAGCTGAAAAGGGTGTCAAGAAAACCTGATGTGTGCGTTCCAGGTGAAGGCTGTGGTGCAGCAGATTCTGGACGAAGGGCGGCGGGGAGCGAGAAGGGTCAAGAATACACCACTGATGTGGGCCTGGCACAGCAAATACTACCTTGGCGGTGCTCTCCAAATCGCTACATTTTGTGTGCTTAACACTTCCATAATCAATATGGCCCCAGTGCTTCTGTGAGCAGAGGATGATAATCAGTGATTACGTTACTGCAGCCGCACATGGAGTGAGCAGGATTCTGCACACTTTGTTGCTGGCCTGCAAGATGTACGACCCAGCTGAACTGTACCCTGGCCTGGACGTGCCAAAACTCATAGAGCAAAGCACAGTGGCCCTGGCTGCCAGCCTCCAGGGCAACAACGGCAACCTTCCAAGCACCTGGGGCTATGAAGACGACAGGTGTGCTTCAAAATTCCTCTGACTTTCTGGAAGAGCTGCTCTGCTGCGCTTCCTTTTATGACAAGAGACCTTCACTCTCTTGAGAGCAGGCTTGTGCAATGGTGTCACGGAGCGCCTGGCTTCCTCCCGCTGGTGGCAAAGGTTTACGCGCAGCACCCACAAGAGCTGCTGGCCACCGCAACCCAGAGGGCTGCAGATGTGACTTGGACACGCGGCTTGCTTGTGAAGGTCAGCAAACAGTTCAATCTGATTGGTCTTCATCTCTCAATATTCTAAGCAGATCCTGCAAACTCTGAGCTAAAACACCTGGGAGGTAGACTGGTGCAGGTCTCTTGTTCAATGACAGGCTTAAAGTGATTGTCCTGCAGGGTGTGGGGCTGTGCCATGGCATTTCTGGCAATGCATACAGCCTTCTGAGCGCATACCGCTCCGCGGGTGATGAGCGCTACTTCAACCGCGCTGTCCAGTTTGGAGCTTCCATGGCGGACCACTGGCGGGAGCTGCTGAATGTCCCAGAAAGGCCTCTGTCCCTCTACGAGGTCTGTTCAGCCTTTCAACCTCAGCTATTTACTGCGTTACCAATGATCGTCTCAATGAATGGGTGGCGCGATGCAAACCGTGCTGGCTATGGCCAGATAATCTGTTGAAGCAAACTCTCTGGCCATGACAGGGTCTTGGAGGGGCAATCTGCTTCTGGGCGGATGTGATGGTACCGGCAAGGTCCACCTTCCCAGGCTATGAGCTCTGAAGCATTACGTTTGCACTGTGAGAGCAGATGAGTCAAGATGACACCATTCCATGCACCTATGCTGAAATACCTGCCTGTATGAACACCTGCGCGGTCCTGCACATGCATATGTGGAGATTGCATGCTGTTGACATTCCAAGTTGACGAGTTGTGATCAGTGTTGTAATGCAAACCTAGCTATGTACCTGTAGTCATAGACCTGTAGTGGTGCTGGTGAATAATGACAATTAACAATATATAGGCGTGCATAGTTGCTAAAGTTGATGATATGACATCGTCTATATGACAAGTCTGTGTCTGCATGTACCGTTGGACTGCCAGTGTGCTGACCTTAGCCAACAATTGATGTTGTAGTTTACAGGTGAACTTATTGCCTCTTTGGTCCTGAATGCTATTCAAGCCTCTGCCCGCTTCACACGAGACACTCCATTCCTGATCATCCAAACAGCCTCAACATGGAGGACTGAGCTATATCAGAACTGGGTGACAAGTCAGGTTCTGACCATCAGATACTTGAAAGAACATTGCCCCGTCCTACAATGTGTGCTTATTCAAATCCTCAGACTGGGCTCAGCGCCTGGCGCCCTTGGCAGGAGCCCGAGTGCCTTGGAGGTTCTTGGTAGGCTTGCCTCCCTTCTTCACGTCAGCTGCCTTGAGGGCCGCCTTGTCTTGCTTCTGCTTCTTCAGCCTCTCCTTCACCTGAAAACAAAACACAAAGGACTTTGTACTCTAATCCCCATTGGAACCAAACAACCATAGTCATCCATATATGCTCAAAAAGGCAAGGCCATTAGCTCCGTCAGCTCGAGGTTTCTCAGCGCTGCAGCTCACCTCACGCAGTGCAGCCTCACGAGATGCCTTGCGGACCTCGGGCTTCTCAGCCCGCTTCTTGGCGATCACCTACAAAACAAGAGACACATTATTACGACTCTTACAGAACAGAGCAGGGGAGCAGACCAGTAGAATGCTCAATGGCAATGATGCAATTCTCATTGATGTTTGCTGATCAAAATGACCATGTCAGAATCATGAGAAGCGCAACACTGCCTTACCTCCATAGAGGCTCCAGCGATTGAGCGGGTCTGTGTGCGAGCCGTGGTTCTCCTCTTCTTGCGAGCGATCTGTGTTTCTTGGTCCTGGACACAAAGCAATTTGTGCATTCAGTACCATAAGTAGGCAAGTTCAGACAAAGCAGAGAAGTCCCATCCAGTGCTGATGATCTAGTCTGAACGCTCCAGACAAAGTGGCAAATAGTCATAGCATTATCTGCTGATTGCTAATGAACACCCGGGTACATCCATCTCCAATTGCTATAGAATTGAAGGGCAGGATGAACATCTACAAGCTCCCTAACTCTGCCCTGCACGTTATACTGTTTGTGCCCCGCGCCACACCTTCTTGTGCTGCTTCCTGTACGTCACAGTCCATGCGATCTTGGCAGGACGCTTGCGCTGGGCGAACAGGGACTTGCACTTCTGGTTCAGGAAAAGGTACTGCTGGCCATCAACGCGAACATACAAGATGCCCCTCCCAGGATAGATCCTGAGGCCGCTGAAGCGGCACGTCGCTGTCTTGAGCACCATGGCTGCCTTCTTCTGCTGAGCAGCCCCCGCTTCTGCACCTCAGTAGGTGATGCAGGAACTGAGGCGGCGTCTAGATTCATCACGACCCTTGTGGCTCCTGGGGTTGATTATATCTTGAATGACGAAAGGATTACGAGCATGACTTAACACTTGGTCGGATGTCCAGTTTCCTGCCTAATCATTCGACAGCTGCGACGATCCGTGCTTCTGCCTTCAGCTGGTGTTCAATTGAGCAGTAGGTTGTCCGTTGAATGTGCGCGCTTGGCGTAACGAAGCAAAACAGAGGGTACATCTGACAAGGCATTTGATTTTGGTCCTTGGCCTGATCGTGCTCAATTGTCGTGTTTCTGGTGCTGGTATGAGGGCAAAAAACTTCGAGTCAAGAAAATACTGCACACCCTTTGGCAAGGGCCCATTCAGTTTATTGTGACCCTTGCTCATACGCTGGGGCGCCCTGTTCGGCTCCTAGTCATTTGTTTTTGCGGGACGCCTCAGAGGCAACCCGGATCAGTATTCGTTTTAACCGATTTTAACCATCTGGGGGAAAGATCGTGCAGTGATGCCGGGTATACTGGAGAAATTGAAGTCCCTGAAGCACCTCAACGTTGACAGAGAAACAGAGGTACGCAGTCGTTAGAGCATTTACTTCTTTCGATGGGGGATTCTTGACGATCACGTCCCCATAATTATCACCAACCTTCGCAGACCAAGATTTTTCATTGGGAACTCGTCCATACCACTGCTATACCCTAGCTGATGCAGTATTGTGTTCTGTGCAGGCGAGCGAGGATGTCCAGCAGACTCCATCGGATCCATCCGTCAGGAAGGCGGAAGCACTGCTTGACGGGCGTGGATCTGGCAGTCCCTCCCACCAGGTACCTCCACTTGCTGTTGTGACCTCCCATTAAGACCTGGCACCTAATATCCTGCTGATACACCGCCACATCTTGCTGGTAACCGGCACATTTGCACATGGCTTGAGTGATGCATTCTGTCATGCAGGCGTGCCAGGCAGACTGCGACGTGTATCAGACGCCGACCTGCCAGGCAGTGAGGGCTGCGGAGGCTGATGTTGGGGAGCTGCCAGACAGGGGCCGCACCATCAGCTTCATGGCGGCCCTGACCAGCAGGATCTCCAGGGCAGCCTCCTTCCACAGCGACCTGCAGAAGCTGGACACCAGCGCCCCCCCTCGCGCGCGCCAGCTGGCCTTCAGCAAGTCGCAGCCGGACCTCAAGGCCGCCGCTGCCGTGGGTGCGCCCCCCGCCGGACTGGTGGTCCTGGGCAAGGAGGCGCGCCGCAGGAGCCGGCGCTACGTGCAGTCCGAGGACGGCACACTCATCACCGCGCACCAGCCAGGTCTGTGTGATGGTCCCTAGCCATCGGATGCATTCTGCAGATGCAACTGCTGCAGGTATCCATTACCTGTTTGGCAACCTGCGGCAACACATAAGCATGCATGCTTGCCTTTGAGTTCCCCTGTAGAATTGCTACCTGCATCTCAGCCAGCAGATGCTCAGTGAAATTCTGATCATCTTCGCAGACAAGTTTTAAGCCAACCTTCTTGAAACTGAAATGCTCCGCTGCTCCTGTGGCTGATGTGCATTTGTGGTGCGGCTGCAGAGGCGTCGGCTGCATCGGCGCCGAGCAGGGGAGTGGAGAGATCGGCTGTGAGCACATCGGGCCTGTACAGGGTGCTGAAGCCCATCATCAGGTCCCCCTTTGCTGATGGGGCGCTCCAGGAGTGGCAGGGGCCCAGCAACCCCAGCGTAGCGCTGCCAGCCGAGGCCCCACAGGCTGCCCAGCCGGGCAGCCCTGAGCAGCCTGGCAGGGTTCGCCGCCGCATCAGCAGAAAGATCTCTGCCTGCAAGTACGATCCACATGCAGACTGTCCTTGGAAATTTATTCTTCTTCTGTTTGCACAGCCATTAGGGCCGTTTTTATGACACCTGCTAGCATTGACTTAGTACGGCTTCGCCGCAAGGCCTCACGGGAGCAGGCCTCAGTTGCTTCCACTTAGATCAGCGTCATTTGCAGTGTGTTGCACTGACAAACATGTTTGGGAAGCTCTGCAAAGGCATCAGAGACTTTGGTGAGATGTAATTTCTGGGGTTTGCAGACTGGTGATCTCAACGGACCCTCTGGAAGAGAAGCCGGGAGACATAATGCTCGATCCTGAAGTGGTGGAGTTTACGTCTGGTGCCCTAGCGGCACTGGGCGGGCACTACACTGGAGAGATTCAGTTCAGCGGCAAGAGCGCGCGCGTAGCACGCCGGCTGTCTCAGAGGGCTACAATGGGTCAGGTGAGATCATTTCTACATTGCTCCCCTGCAGCGGTGAATTTGCCGGCCCATAGGGCACAGAAAAACACAAATAGGCGAATATGCACATGTAAATCTTAGATTGTGCTGCAATATGTGCAGGGTGTATTGCTGGCATCAAGACGTTCTTTGTGCTGACTCAATGTGTGAATCCAGGATGGGCAGTCAAATGCCTTTGTCGGGGTGACAGCTTGATATGACACGAGCAGCGTGCTCTGGTATTGCCGTGGAGCGTGGTGAGAGCGATCAAGACCTGCACACTTGATCAGGGTGCAGCATTGAGCGCTGGTATTTGTAGCATGTAGATACTGTAGCTATGATAATAGCATTTGACGATTTTGGCAAGTCTGCACCTGTCATAAGTCATCCTTGATGTGATGCACCATGCAGTCATTTGGATCTTGAGACTGAAAGACAGTTTATCTGTATGATTCATGCATGGAGAAGTAAATGAGGATTCCTCAGTAGAAAGGCATTTGTGCTGGACCGTGTCCATGTGTTGCTTGGGCTGGGGGATGACATCATCAGAGGCGTGAATGTCTTGACATTAATTAGCGCATTTAGGCATGTATTTCTGGTTTTGGTCTGTAATTTTCTGTAACGAACGACCATTTTGAAACTCTCGGAGAAATGCACGTTGCTTACAATATTGTACAAGCTCATTCCTTTATAGTATGCATCCAAACTGTTGTACACGGAATGCCTCGGTGCAGCAAATGTCGTCAAGAGTGCATCAGTAGTTTGACCCAGCTTTGGGTTGAAAGTCAACAATCATTTGTCATGGTAATCTCCGTTCTGCTCCCCATGAGTTCCACCTGGGGTGCAGCCTGGTATTGGATTCTGGGATGCATTTCTAAGAGCAAAGTGCATGATGCCGGCCTAAGCGTTATCCTTGGATCGGCGGCTGGAAATCTCTCGCCAGGCACGGTCAAAAACCTGACCTTCCTCAACATGCTGGCCAGGACGACCAGAGCCTCCATCATTGCAAATCCTGGTATGCAACAAAGACAGAGCTGTCAGTAATCAATGTTGGCAGAGCAGCCAACACATTGAACAGATGCACGGCTGGAACAGACATTGGAGGCATGCCCACAAACCACATGAAAGCAGAGGAAGGCTCACCTGTCCCGATGCAATTTCTGGGCCCTGCACCAAAGGGCAGGTAGACCCCGTTTGAGCCCATGTTACTGAGCTCTGCCATGGCTGGCTTGGCTGCCAAGAGGTCCAGCCATCGCTCTGGCTGAAATGTCTCCGGCTGTGGCCAATGCTGGGGGTCCCGATGCATCACCCATGGGCTCACCAAAAGAGTTGTTCCTGCACAAACTGGCATGCTCAACACGCTGCTACATGGTAGTTGAAGTCACAGGTGTGCTTGTAGCCTTGGCAACCTCCTGAAATAAAGATGTGAAAGACATGCAAGGCAGTGCGAGCGCCAAGGGATAAGGGATAAAGGGCTGCCTGGTGGAGTTGAAATCAACAGAAAAGGGTAGGAGGGCATCAGGATCAGTGAAGCACTTCTCATCTATTTCATTGGTTAGCTGGAGGGGACAGCAATAGTTATACCTTTTGGCAGCTGGTGGCTTCCAAGAGTGACATCTATGGCAGCGCAGCGGCCGACAATATATGCGGGCGGCCGCAGCCGCAGAGTCTCAAGAACGACTGCTTGCAGGTAGCGCATCTCCTGCACATTAGCTGGCGAGGGCTCCGCTCCCTCTAATACCTGCTCCCAAGGTATGTCTTCCTGTCAGCAGCTTGCAGCTGTGGTAAGCTCCGAACCCACACCTATTTTGCTGACTCATGTTAGTCTGTCAGTCAATGATGCAGATGGGATTAGGTGGGGAAAGAGCGTTGGGACAGGCAACTGCACCTGCCCAACTTCCTCAGCAGCTCTAGCTTGGACCTCAGGGTGGTGTGCTAGGTATGCGCAAGTCCAGGCCAGCAGGATGGCAGAGGTCTCTTGGCCAGCCACAAGCAGCGTCATCAGTTCGTCCCTCAGGGCCTCCCTTGACATGCCTCTGCCGAACTCATCCTCTGACATCAGCAGGTTGTCCAGCAGGCACTGCATGGCCACACAAAATTGACGTCACAGCGCAGTGAAGCGAGGTTCCTGGCATTTTGAAGCATTTTTCCAAGGCGGGCGAGAGGGTGCTCAGTATCAAAGTTTTTGGTTATGTTAGCCGTCACCGGCCGTGAAAGGCCTCAAGCTAGTGAGAAAGTCATCATAGCACCCCCCCTCAACCTGCCTGCAGATGTCGAATATACCCAAACTGCAGCTGTTGCCAACATCTTGTGTCCTCTAAATGTAATCTGGTTTTCTGTATTCTTTCTAGAAATTCACTGGGCTGATGAATGCACCTGGGGTGACTGAGCTGAACCAGCTAGCTCTCCCTGTCTGCTGTCAATGATGCCGTATACTGCAGAGTCTAAGCTTGCCATAGCTTCATGGTACAGAAAGTTGTCTGGAGTCGGGAACCACTCTGGTATGATGAAGCCTGTCGATGCCCGACCCGCGAAGAATTCAAATGCTGTCTGTATTGCGCCTGCGCATAAGTTTCTCAACATATAGTATCATGACTTGGATCTTGAAAGAGCTGGCGAATAACATGCCACACAACCTGTTGACATCATCTACGCGAATTGCGAGATGAGGAGCACACCTGTGACTTTGGCACCCTGCTCAGCGGACAGGTTCTTGCCAAAGAGCGCTTCCGTGGTGATCTGGAGGGTTAGCGCATTGAAGTCACTGTATACATCTCTTCGCCCACTCCCAGACCAACTTGTGGCCAGCATCTGCCGCGTGGCACTTCCCATAGCCTGCGCATGCAATTGCCATTTGTCCACTTTCTCTAGAGATACTGCAGAATGCAAGACAATCACTCCCTTTCCAATACTACAAGCCGTGTGGTAAGGCCAGAAGGGCAGTGATGCTTACACACCTGTGCATAAGACTCGATGGCAGTTCGCCTGAAGGCAGGGTTGGACAGCTGACGCTGCCTGCGCCAGAGTGGCCCATCGCTCACAAGAAGCCCATTGCCTGCCAAGCTGCTGCCAGGGAAGAATGCTGTGCCTTCCTGAAAGCCCCATCACCCATCAGGCTGAGGCCTCATGTGGCGTGCCACATGCCAGTGGCATCACAAGATTCAATTCATTCTGCAACACACGGCTAGCAGTCAATACAGAATCATGGTTGAGTCACCTTGCAGAAGGTGTCGGCCTGGTCGATCAGGACTTGCCTGGAAAGAGCGGGGTCAGTGAGCAGGACCACATGCTCTCCGCCAAGTCTGAGACCTACAGATCCCCCATGTTGTCGAACAATCCTGTCCAGGAAACTGAGTGGGCTCCGCAGGAACTCAAGCACAACATCTCCACCTGGACCTGTTCCATGCATGCCAAGCAACCGTCTCGAGATGCTCTTTAGCGCCAGAACCTTCTGCATCATATGCATAGCAATCAGCTGTGGGATTCTATCAGGAACACACTCTTCCCTGCAAAAGGATTGTATTTCACCTGCTGGGAAGTCGTCGGGCAAGGGTGCAAGGAGGCGGTTGACGCGGGCCAAAGCCTGCTCGGTAGAAGCTATCAGGCCTCGACTAGATCGTAATGCTTCCTGCAGGGCGGTCTCTGCGACCGCAGCCCAAAGATCACCCCCTGTTCTACCTCTGCGCGGTGTGGCCTGTTGGGGCGAGCGATCACTCGAAGCGCTCCCTGATAGCCGAGAAGATTGCAAAACGATTTGCTTTCTTGATGCTTTGTCTGTCTTATGAGTTGCTGTGGACTTATTTTCATGCACATTGCTTCTGACATCAATAGAACAAGCAACCAGACTCACGCTCGACTGTTGCCTACATATCACTTCAGACAGCAGTGTAGGGGAATATCTTGTCAACATACTATTTCGTTGCAATGTGCATTATGGCCAGCTCGAAGCGGCTCAAAGTCAAAGAAGGATAAGGCGTGACGTCACTTTCCAGCATGCATGATGAGAGTCTTGGACTTGAAGGTACAAGCTCAGAACCTCACACTCTTCGTTCGAGACAAAAAGATTTACAGTGTACAGTGCACATCATGCAGGGGACACTATCGAATCTGTAAATGAACACACACCTAACATAGAGACTGAGTCGGATCCGCACGTCTTGAGACAAACACATCCGATGATGAGTCATCAGGGCATAAATCCCCAAGTTTGCCATCCTGGATTCCGCAGTTGCGCGGCTGAGCAAATCATATTGTGGTACTTACTGATCATCAGCGACCGGTGCCCACGAAATCATACATGTATGCAGCATGGGTGAAGGGAGGGGAGGGAGTCACCTGGTAATTTACTAGCTTGAAGCTGCAGCAGCATCGCTGGGAGGCTAACATCTCTTGACTTGGAGCCATCCTTCTGAGAGGCACTGGTGACCTGACAGCTTCCCTGCCAACTGTGCATCAATGCTGGGAGTTGCCCTGGATGACTGCCTGAGCTGCACCGCCAGTACAGCTTCCTGGCTGCAAGTGTGTCACAACTGCTCCAGTTGGCAAGTATCAGCTGTATGGCAGCTGATGGGCTGTGCTGGGCATGACAAGCTGCTCAGGGACCAATGCTTACATGACTGTTATGCACAAGGTAGTCTGACAGCGGTCTCACTGGCATCTGCTCAACTGGTGGTCCATCATGACGAAAACAGCTATCAACAATTCCCATACACGTGCCAATATCTGCAGAGCTGCAGCTGCGACTGGTCTCCACAGCTTGGACATGGCATCTCCGCTTTGCTCTCAGCCCTGACGGCAAGACATGCTAGCACAAGACTCACATCACTGCCCAGCTGTCCTGACAAGCCCATGCTGTCCTGGCACACTTTATCTCTGTCTGCTCACAACCACACACGACCTCCAGCTGGGATGCCTCTGGCAGGAGCTTCTGGCTGCCTCTCATTCTGACGTTGTCTGGCCTGGTGGTATTCACATCACAGCCACCTGCTGAGGCCAGCAGCGCTCTGGGAGCCTGGCAGGTGCAGGCAGGTGCCGGCAGGTGTCAGCGCGAGCGCGGCGCCTCGCGCGGGGGAGCGCGGCCGGGAGCCTCGCCGCTGCGTTCATACGGCCCGGGCCGGGCGCCGCCACCGTAGCGCGCTGCACCGTAGTCCCTGCATAGCAGACAAACCAGTCCTTACTCAACATGCATCTAAGGATCTTCTCCAATGCGATAAGGTTTCTGTGGGGTATATGCTGAGCACCAGCAGCTTCTATATTCCCAGTGTCCTGTGCTTGTTGAGCACGCCTGACGCTCCAGCAGCACAGCGGCACATTGTCAAAGTTGCACACATCCACAAATAGAAAGGACCACACTACTCAGGTGATGTGTGGTGGCTTGTGGCCTGCAGAGGACAAACCTGTCTGGACCTCCCGGTGCACGCGCATAGCGATCAGGGGACCTTTCCGCCGGAGCAGCAGCCCCTGCGCTACCTGAGTACCTGTCTCCTCCATTGTACCTGCACAGGGAGGGCTCAGATTTGACAAATGATGTGTGCACAGCACACAAGGAGCTATATCAAGCAACATACGTTGATAAAAATGTTAGTTGATCAAGCGCTTGCCACACATCCATCCAAGATTGCTCAGTCCAGTTCGGAGTCAGGTGCGGTGCCAAGAGCGTTCCGCCTGCCCAGGACATCATATAACCAAGAAGATGCTCACCTGTCAGTGATGGGGCCCCCGCGGGTGTAAGGGGCAGCATAGCCTCCACGATCGCTGTAGCCATAAGACTGCGGAGCCTCTTCATAGCCATATGCATCCCTGCACGGAGCGGCAGAAGGCACTTCAAGCAAATGCTCCACTTGGCATCACAAAGCAATCACCGTGAGCAATGGAAAAGCCAAGACCTTATCCCAGGAGAGCAGCTTATTACGTACCTGGCATAGGGGTCTTTTGGCGGGTAGGCATATGGGTCGGGATGGCCTCTGTCATATCCACCACCCCTACATTCAGAATAAGACACCTGTGAGCTGCCAGAAGGAGATCTTCACGCATGATACCCTTCGACATGATCCATGAATATCTATGCCAGCTTCTGATGCTGTATAGCAGGTGATGAGGACTCGCCCATAGCCTGAAGGAGCGTAGCCCCTGTCATAGCCGCGATCATACTCCCCTGCGTAGCCTCGGTCATACCCCCGGTCGCCATAGCCGCGATCGGGGTATGGCGCGCGGTCATAGCCGCCGCCGTAACCACGGTCATAGCCTCTAGGCGGCGGCCGGTCATATCCGCTCCTGTATCCCCTGTCCGGCCGATCGTAGCGGCTCCCATAGTCCCCCCTGTACCTGCTCAGGCACCACAGCAGTTGGAGTCCCTTGCAACACCATCACGAGCGGGATAGGCTCACAAAACAGCCATTGGCTTTACCATGGGATCATTTGGAACAGTGCATGACTGGAAGCATGGCGTTGCATGCCTTGTTAGTCTTGACAGAACTTGACTATCCAGGCGTTTTCTTAAAGAATTTGTGCTGATGCGATGATGAGGCATGCGCGCTGTCGTACCTGTCACGACCACCTCGGGAACCACCGTGGATGGCCGATGCAGGCGCGCCCGGGGCGATATCTGACTGAGGGATGGCCCTAGTCACAGAGATCTTTCGTCCGTCCAGTTCTGTTGCGTGCAGCTTGGCGATGCACTCCTCCATGTCCTCCTTGGTATCAAATGTAACGAACCCAAAACCGCGAGAACGGTTGGTGATCCTGTCCAGCATGACCCGTGCATCCACAGGAGCCTGGGCATACTTGCTGAAAGCTGCACCAAGACAAAAATGTCAGCCACCACTTCTGATTGCTTTTGATGCCGTGATGAGATAACAAATCTTACAAAAGCAAGATCGTCGAGAAGCTCACTGTCTGCAAGCTCCTGATCGGTGGTGTGCCATGAAATTCCTCCCACAAAGACCTTGAAGTCGCTCTGCTTCTCGGGACTCCTGTCCCGCTCCCGCTCATCCCTGTCCACGCTCATCTTTGATCAAGTTCACCAGGTCGATTAGATGGAGTATCTTGTCCATGATCAGGGTCAGAATGGCTTGAAGGAGTGTTGCTCCATAAGGAACGCCGCCTTACAAATGCCAGATTCAAGTGAAACGCAGCAGCTGCATTTCACAGCTCGTCACGTTTGCTGCCTTCCCATAGGACCGATGTGGACTTAGGCATTAGGTAGCTCCAATTGAATTGCAGGAATACAGGCACAAGCCGTTCTTGTCTTGAGCTCTTGATGCGCTCATCGCAAGTTGCGTCAGAGTAACAACGAGAAAATATCAACGTAGCTGTCTTTGTGTGCGTTGCGATGGGCTCAGCATCTGTTTGACAGTTTCTCAGTGTATTTTGAGAGATTCAGAGCATGGTGTCGGTGTCTTCGCATTGCTCAAAAGAGCTTGTCAGCCATACACATTTGGCCTTCACGTGCGCAGAATGTTAATCACAACTTCTTTACGCTCTTTAGTGTCTCAATTCCATACCATAGATTCCTTATGCTTGAGTCAATTGCGTTCGCGAACATCGACTTATGGCCTGCGTGGGAGTCAAGCGTTGAGACCCTGACATTGTCATTTGTCAAGCACAATGTGGCCATTGTCAAACTTCCAGAGGGATGCATGTCAGACATTGTCAACGAAGGATTGCAAAAGCTGGCTGAGCTGACCTCTGCAGAGGCTTCACCTGGAGCTGCAGCCTTGCCTCAGCAGGAACCCTACCTCTTCAGGGATTCCTCTGCCAGATGCACCTCGTCCAGCCCTGGTGCAGTCACAGCGCATCCAGGAAAGCTAGTGGTCGAGCACAGGTTGGGGGCACCCTACACCTCCCAGCCACATGCCTCTCTTGCACCGGTACGTTGCCAGTCTGCAAGTACCAAGCCTGCTGTGGGTTTGCATGAGAGATCCATGCTGATTTCGATTACAGCACCTTGAGGCACAGGCTCATTCAAGTTCAAAAGGTGACAACGCACAGAGCTTTACGCAGCAATTGTGGTTGCAGTGTTTCATGACGCTCGAGCGAGTGGCGCGGTCCGTGCTGCAAGGAATTTGCCGCTCCTGCCACCTGCGCGTCCACACCAGCACCTTCCTGCAGCTCCTGGAGGACATCCCCTTGAGGCAGAACGCGCAGTCATGCTCCACTCTGCAGGTCTGCCCATTTTTAAATGCTCGTCAAATTTTCACCGCCAGTGAGCACACGTCGGCTTGAATTAGCGGAGTGCTGGCGCAGGCCGTGAAGTATGTGCGAGCCGCCTTGGAGCCCGGGGCCAGTGACAGCCCCCCACTGGCATGGCCACAGGAGTGCACTATTGCCCCAGGGGTGGTCACAGTTGTCAGGTCACGGCCGGCCCAGGACCCTGACCGGGGGACCCCCAATTCCAAACTGCAGGTGTGCTGTGCTTACTCCATGTTTCCCAGCTTTGCATCGCATGACTATTCTCCCCCATCCCACGAAATTTCACACTGCGCTCCTTGTGCCCGATAACATGATCTGAGTATGTGATATGTACGCGCCAGGTCAAGGACAGGACGGGGACATGGATTGATGTGAAACTGAGGGAGGATGAAGTGGCGGTCTTCCTGGGGAGGACTGCCCAGGTGGCCAGCTGTGGGCTGCTGAAGGCCAGCACCTACCGACTGGTGAGCCCCATGCCACATGCCTCTGTCATTCCTTTTGGCTTCCAACCTTGCTGCCGTTTTGATGTGCTAAAGCTCACACCACCGCTCCTTTCCAGACATGTATGCAGACAGGGCGAGGTTGTGCTGAGCCCCATACATGGCAGTTGCAACCAGGACAGCGCTGTTTGACAGGCATGCACATTCTGGGGGCCAGGTGGGCGAGCTGCAGAAGGGCACTGGGCACCAGAACTTGGAGTTCCACCTGCGCGCGCGGCCGGACGCCGACCTGAACCTGTCAAAGCAGCTCGAGGCTGCCGGCCATCACCTGCCAGAACGGTGCGCTGCCTGCTGCACGTTGCATGTCCCTTCCCTTCTCCCCTGCCCAACATCTCCCTGTCAGCACGACACCTGATAATCTCTTGACATCTTGCACAATACGGTAGGTAGTTCATGCCGGAGTAAGGAATCACAGGCCTGAGCAATGGTGCATGTGGGAGCCCTGGGACAGTGAAGATTCATGTAGATTTACATTGTAGAGTATTACTGCCTGTGGCAGGCACGAGGATGGCATGAATGACCTGGTGCGCAAGTTCTCTGCGGTGCTGACGCCGCCAAACCACACGCCGCCCAACCGGATCCAAGGCCGCGGCAGGCCCAGCGTAGAGTCCATGGAGATGCGCACCATCCCCTCCACAGACCTGCAGCGCAGGTGCTGGTCACATGCACCATTGTTGTATATTACGCTGCTTACCGTATTCATGCCGTAGGCCCCGGCTGGAGGGGGCCGTATGAGTACTGATCACCGTGCCTACGACTGATTGGGGCTTGCTTGGATCTGGCAGGGGTTGCATTGGGTACTCGTAGCCTTACCTGCAGCTCTTTTGCAGACGCACCTTGCCTCTGGCAGGAAAAGCATGTCAGAGTGTCAGTAATTCGTCCAGTCAAAATAATGAGAGGCCTGCCCAACTGAGGGAAAGCATGGGGCATGCTGACAAGCTGGT
Source organism: Coccomyxa subellipsoidea C-169 (assembly GCF_000258705.1). Classification (NCBI taxonomy): domain Eukaryota; kingdom Viridiplantae; phylum Chlorophyta; class Trebouxiophyceae; family Coccomyxaceae; genus Coccomyxa; species Coccomyxa subellipsoidea. Next base: position 1,001,914 of record NW_005178027.1, read on the forward strand.
GTGATTTGCTGCAGGAGCAGGAAGCGTGTGTCAGGAGAACTGCCACGCGCCCCCTCACCTGTCACCCGCTCTGGCAAGGTGTGCTGTGTGTGCCCCACATGTCATGCAATACCAGTGTCTCATTTGGAGCGGCATGAGACGTTTCATGCCAGAAGCCTCAGACTATCCCTGTGGCTGTGTCAATTTGCATGCACTCCGTGCTGCGGATTTATTACTCGCATTCTGTAAGCCAGCATCCCTAATAAATTAGAGCTGGCTTTCACTCCTTGGATGTTCTGTGACTGTACAAAATCCTTGGGCATAGACTTCTGCCTTAAGAACGGTTCCTGCACAGCATGAGCGGCAGCTGAGGTGGCAATGCTGCGCCAGGTGGCGCGCACGAGCGCTGGCCTGGTCAACAAGGAGCACCGATTGTGCAGCCGCGGCGCGGACGGCGCCGGGACATCAATGGAGGAGGACGGCGGTGAGCTGGCGGCTGAAGAGGCACAGGAAGGCGCTGAGCTGGCAGAGGACGTGCTGTGCGTGACCGTGGACGGCAAGGGCGCCAACACGAGCAGATTCATCACCCTGCACATGATCTATGAAGCCACCGAGACTGAGGTGCGCCCAGTGCTCCCCTTCCCAACACTTCAATTGTTGTATGCCCTGCAGTCAGCCAGCTGGCGCCATCTTTGCAGTCCTTGACGCGCTAATTTAAAGGAGAGCTATAAGGAAATGGCCTTCCCGGATACTAGGGCGACAGGAATCGAAGAACTTGCCGCGCCAGTGCCGGGGACCTACCATGCGCGCAGCATTCGAATGACCCTGCCAAGCTGCAAATTGTGGCTGTCCTGGAAGGCTTGGCAAATTCAGGCGAGTCTGCTGAGGTGGAAATGGTGGCTGCTTGTGGCAGGTGGCCCTGCGCACGCACCCAAAGACCTCCCTGGCGCGCCTGTTTGAGGTCTTCTGCGACACAGTGGGCGCGAATCTGTCCACCGTCAAGTTCATGTACAACGGCGAGCGCCTCAGCGGCAGCCACACCTGCCGCCAGCTGTCAAACCTGGACGAGGCCATCTTTGTCAGCGATGTGGAGTGCTGAGAGGCAGGGGATATCGAGCTGAAACTGGCTGTGCGGATTGGCCCCCTTTGCAGAGCGCACATGCAAGCTGATGGCTTGTACACGCTCTAGCAACATGTGGGAGTCCTCCATCTCTGCACTGCAGAATCTGTAGGCAGCAGCACAGCGACATTGAACTTCTTTTTCTAAACGCACTGCAGTGGTAGATCTGTGAGTGTGGGAGGCTTAGGCATGTGATAGGCTTGTGATAGGGTCCCAAGTTTTGTTCAGGACCACTGGCTAGATAGGCTGTACTCATTTGCTGCACAATGCAACCAGGGTGATGCGGTTTGGAGATGATGCTTCTCTGTATCAACATATTGATTGCAGTGGCGAAGATCCAGAGTTATTATTAATGCGTACATAGATGAGCACCTGAGTGATGGCGAACATATGTGGGTCATGTGACCTGCCTGTCATTTGTCTGCACTTTAAATTAAATCAGAGTCGCAGAGAGTAGGCAGTGCCTGCCAAAATGTTCCCTAGGCATCTAACATGCTGAAATGAGTGATGATTGACGCCTGCTCATGGAACTGCCCGCCATGGTAAGTACAGGCAATTGCAAGCTTCTTACTGTAACAAGTTTTGCTCCTCCCAAGAGCGCACAACAAAGCCGCCAGCATTTCTGCTGCTCCCAGCCACAGGCAGCCACTACATGCGCATTTGCAGTGACATGCATCCTCTTGCACAATCCCGCTCCAGCATTGCAGAGCACAATTTGTTCATCTGATCGTACTAGGGGCGATTAAGACATACACTGTCGCAGGCTTCTGCTCATCTCTTGAACTTCATTCGCCAAAGTGACTGAGTGCCCCTTCGACCGAGCCAGGCTGTTTTACTTTGTGAAGACAGACATCGCCTGTCTTCACAAACCTGATGCATGTCACGTGACAGGATGCCCCACAAAAGCTCAGGCTGGCCTTAGGGTCCAGTGGATTACACGATACCATCTCGTTTTTGAGGGTATCTCCAGCTCCCAGACCGCATCACACGAGGCTGCAGTTAGTTTACATATAACATCAGAAACCGTTTGCAGGGACTTTGTCTTCACGTTCCCGCGCCAGCATCGCACAGCATAGGCAGTGCGGCCAGTTGCATTGCCCTTACATGAGGCTGCAACGCACGGGATTGTCCCCCCGGTCGGCCTGGTGGCCCCGGGGGGACCGCGGCCGCTGCTCCAGCTCGGCGGCCAGCCCCGGGGGCGCGATCATGTTGAGCCACAGCGCCGGCGGCCCGGCCGCGGCGGCCGCGCGCTCCGTCAGCTCGGCAGCGTTCCGCCGCATCACCGCCTCTGCATTCTCCAGGCTCGCCATCTCCGCCGCCTGCGCAACAACAGTCACAGCTCGCTACCGGTTCGCATGAAAGTCCAAAGTCTGCACTTGCCGGAGGAGCACAGCATTGGATGACTGAATTTTTAACAGCATGTAGTTGCAACGTTGGAAGTGTTCTTGTCGCAGTGAGAAGAGACTATCTCCTAGAAGAGGAGAAGTCTCCCATAGTGTCAATGAGCAGATGCATGCATGTGCTTCTGCCTCCACGCAGCTCTTGAAGCGCTCACTCGTATGGCATGGACAGAATGCAATCCAGTGCTGTTCCTACTTCTCATTGCATAAGACGGTGAGAAGAAGATGAGGAGAAGTCTCCGCGGGCAGCTCATTTGCACAACTGTTTCTCAAAGGTCAGGCCGTCGATGGTGGCTTTGGCCAGCAGTACAGCCAATCATTGACATGGAGGACTTCCATCAGGGCTTTCGTTAATAAGAGGAGGGCAAACCTCTGGCGACCACAGGCGGACGACGGGGTCCTGACCGCAGGAGGCAAGCATGGGCAGATGCGGGTGCGGCGCCACGCATGACACACCAGTGTCACTGCTTCGCAGCAGATTCACCAGCTGGCCGGTGCCGCGTTGCCACACAAAGATGTGGCCGTCGTCCGACCCTGACACCACATACTGGCTGTGCGAGCCCATCAGCGCCACCTGCTCCCACAAACACTACAGCATCAGCTCTGTTTTTCCAGGCGTAGAAGAAGGAGAACATGTCTCGGTCATTGCAGATCCATCTCATGCTGGCTCGAGTCATTGCCGTTCAGGTGCTGTCAGCTCCAAAACAGGATGGCCTCTATTAGCAGCGCAAGCAACAGTCCAAGGTCAACAGACAAAGCATTTCGGCAAGAATGGATCCATTATGTGCTGATGGAAGGCACAAGTGCTGGTGGGACAGGCTGAGGGAGGTGAGTGGGTAAGCTGAAAAGGCACGCTTCCTATCACTCTTTACAATTTCACTTGTCGCAGGGTCAAGAGAGAGCTGCATATTATGGCTTAGATGGTTTTGGTTTCAACCAGGGGTGTGCATCAGACGGAAGCATCTGGGGACGCGCCTCCTTGCAGCCAACGCGGTTGTAGTGGCCGCTGAAGGAACGCTGAAACATCCCCGATTCATCCACTTCCTCCCCATCGCCCTCGTCTCCATCACCCGTTTCCACAATGGCGCCCACCGCGCTGTCAACCCCCCTCCTGCGCACGCACAGCCCCTCCAACTTGAACCTCATCTATTTTGAGATTCCCCACCACTGAAATGCCTGGGAGCCACAACCGAGCCAGGCCTGTCTTTAAAACCGTGCCTTTCTTACCAAGTGCTCTTCTGTTGAGCAGATTAAGCTGGCACCTTGTGGTCCAGTGAATTAGAAACGAGATGAAAAGGGAGACCCCAGGAGGGAGAGCAATGCTTGGGTGGGAATGCATGAAAGGCACCTGCGTGACAAGCGCGCTGCGGGCCGGCCGACAGTGTCTGGCTCGCGATCCTCGCCCACGATGGCTGCGGCGCTGCTCGGCAGGCTGTCCGCCTGCGGGTAAGGCAGTTCAGGCGTGGCATTAAGACAGGCATTCCAACGGAGTGTTTCCCTCGGCACAGCAAGCAAATTGACCGTCTGAATCCTGCGATTGATACAAATCAAAGGCAAGTTTGCTTGAGCGCGCACCCTGCCGCCACCATCCCTGTCGGGAGAAGCAACTCCATATCCCGTGGGTCCGCCTCCTTGGGACGCCTCACCGGCAGCCGCCGCATCATTATGTCGGCCCTCCTGCTGGCTGCTGCCGGCCCGGCTGGGACCTGCGCGGGCGCGCTCTGCAGCGCTGACGGAGGAAGCCACAGCGGCCACCTGCGCGCTGCGCTGCGCGTGCCCGTTTGCACCAGCGGCAGGCGGTGGGGCGGGCCACTCAGGGATCCCAAACATGGCCGAGCTGGCTGCGGGAGCCGCCGGGCTGCGGCCGCGGCGCGGCAGCGGCACCGGGAATGGCAGGGACCGGGGATCCACGCTGCGCGGCCCTGGGGCGGCAGCCGCCCCCGGTTGCGCCGCGGCAGGCGCAGCCGGGCCGTGCCGCTCGGCATGCAGGCGCGACTGCAGCTCACTCTCCCTCCCTGCAATCACGCATTATACTCTGTTACTCATGCTGTGGAACCAATACCACGCTCCTCCTTGTGGCACAGCAAGCGACAAGCAATGCACTTCCCTCCAGAAGGTGCTTGTGAACAACACGGAAAAAATAAGTGTTTCAGCGCAAGATTAGGGTGAGAAAGCCCTGGCGCACCGTCCTCTCTGCGGGGCCGAGGAATGTCTCTGGGCCGGGATGTCCCGGTGCTGGCCGTTGGCCGCTCTGCACTGCTGTTGGCCACTGCGAAGACATGCCCCTCTGCTGCCATGGTGCTGCCCGCCGGGCGCAGAGCATGCGCGCGTTGGCCGCCTGGGGCAGGACACATCAAGCGAGACAATTACCCACAAGGTGGCTATGGGTGGCAACCATGACAATGCCATGAAGACCAAGGCAATACACTAATCCCACGAAAACATCGACAGCCAAGCTCTCACAAACAGCAGCCACCAAGATCCATGTCATGCAAAAAGAGATTGACCGGGGGCTCACCTGCACAATGGGGATTCCCTGCCACCTCTACAGGCTCTGTTGGCGCATCCGGCCTGGCCGCTTCTGCCGAGCGCACCTCCTGCGCCGTGTCATCCGGGCTGTCTGCATCCAATGGCGGTGCAGCTGCCCTCCCACTTGGGCCTGCAGCGTCCTCTGCAGCAGGCAGGCTGTCCACTGCACCGGCATGTACCGGTCCCCTGCGCGCCTTACTCGCCGGCGCTTGGCTGTCGGTAGCATCGCCACCAGCCAATCTCCTCTTCGATCTCCTGCAGGCGCACCATGATGCTTCGCCCCTTTGATCTGCATGCATTTGTCAGTCTAATCACGGCAGGGTCATGTTTTCTGCAGCATCCTTCATGCCTTGCACAGACCTGGCCGCGCGCAGTGGAGCATGGTCATCGTGCGGCGCAGGTGCGGGGTGGCCGTCCCCTGGAGCTGCATTGTCGCCACCGATATTGGCTCCCAGCTGGGAGCGCAGCTGAGGGCCCCTCCTCGCTGGAGATGTGGCCACCTGTACGGCAAACAGACCAGGTGACGTGAGCATTGTGTGTTCCTTTGCCAACACATAACAATGATTGCACTCGCTTTTACAACCTTTTGTACAGTGCAAGTGGGATCTTTGCGTGCCCGCTCGTCAATTGACTTTGTGTCTGTTGAAACAACAGGTCTGACCAAACAGATATATGTGAAGCTTTCGCATATATTCCAGTCTACCTGCAGATCTGGGGAGAGGCGCGCTTGCGCGCATGCGGCAGTTGTCGAGGGCGTGCCACGTGCAGCGGCGCCGTTGGGAAGCTGGCCAATGCTGTGCGCCATGGGCGGCAGCGCCGATCCAGTGAAGGATGCCGGGCGGCTGCCAGCCCTCCACCCGGCTGGCCTGTGATTTGACGGGCCCTGGCCGTCCTCTGGGCTCTGCTGCTCTCTGGTTGCCTCCTGTGGAGATTGATCTTCTGGCGCCTACACCGGCAAGCCAATGTTGTTGCACACTCCCAGACAGCCTACCGAGAGAAGGAGGACACAGCGCCCGCCTTCATTGGCTCCTGTTGCAATCAAATACTGCTGCGCACAGATAGCATCGGCACACTGCCGCCTGACAATCAGCTTGGAAGTGGTGCACAAACCTGTGCGGCCCTCTCAGCAGGAGCGGGGACGTCGGCGCCTCCCCCAGCAGCAGCCAATCTAGCGCCCACTGCCACAGCAGCAGTCAGCATGGACCGGCCAGCATCGTGCCCGTCAGAGGGGCTTGCGGCGTCAAGCACCTCGCCCGCAGGCTGCTGCTGCTGCTGCTGTGCTGCTTCTTCATTGAGTCGTGCCGCACCACCAACACTCTGTGCCGGAGATGCGCCGCGGCGAAGCGGCTGCCTAGACTGCGCCGTCCGCGGATGCTGGAATACGGGCCTGAAGCGCTGCAAGAGGTCGGCAAGGGGCCGAGGCTCTGCCGCCGCAGCAGAAGGGGCAGCCGCAGCGGCGGCGGCTGCGGCGTTGCTTCTGGTGGGCCGCTGCTGAGCAACACCCCTTCCTTCAGCTGGGAATGATCCCCTGGGCACGCCTGCTGCACCTGTGCCGGCAGCAACTGCAGCACCGCACCAGGATGTTGAGCCATCACCAAGCCATAACAATCATATTCGGTCATTGAGCAGGCTACAGGCCCAAGCCTGGCCCTCCAGCTTTGGTGTAGATGTGGGGATGAGGTGAAGACACTCAGGTGTAGAACAATGTATGCGCACCATTGTTGCCGGCTTGTGCTGCCTCTGCATTTCGCGCGCGGCCCTCTGTGTTGTGGCGTGCGCGCGTCCTCTGAGGGCCAGCTGCCCTGCAGGCATCAGGGAGGCAAATATGAGTAATGGACGGTCAAGAGCTGCAGGCAAGCATGCATGCACGCAAAGATTGCAGTAGCAGCATCTGCGGGATGCGTACCTGTGTGGTGCAGAGTCCACAGAAGCGCTGAAGGCACGTGGTGGGCGGGCATGCTCCGTAGCTGAGAACATGTAGATCTGCTCTGAGGTGTACGAGGCGAGGATGCTCTGGCCATCGCCGGTGAAAGCCACACCGCTCACACCGATGGACCTGCATGTGTCCCATTAAGCCTTGCTAGAGTCACTGCCCCTGGCATTAAATAAGCGGCATATCCACGGCTCGGCGTGGCAGTCAGATTGTCGGCTCAATAGTCACGTCTTTGTTGGCGGTATGAATGTCTTTCTCTGCTTGAAAAGCGACAAATCTGCTGTGCAAACCAGACCGCCATCCCAAGCCGTGGAACAAGTCCATCGTCAGATGTGTTGATCTTCTGCATGGAAGGCATGGCAGACAAGGGTGCATGAACTGAAGCAAAGGAGGAAAAGATCAAGTGGCTGCACCTTGATGGGGACACAAAGGGGCGTGGAGTGATGAGTGCTCCCTTCAAATGGGTTGGCACAAAGCAGGAAACCCAGCGGACTTTGCTGGGAGAGCTCCCCCGGTTGCTGCTCGCCATGCGACGGTCATACAACCGCACTGCCACCCCAGCAGAGTCACTTCAGTGTTTTCCTTGTTGATGGTCAAGCTCCTTATATTGCTACGGACTAGAGTGCTAGTCATCAAGACAGGAGGGGACTGCACACCAAGCGCATCACTGCCTCCAGTGACGAAGATGTGAGGATTGAGCGGCATGACTGCAATGCTGTTCACCCCAACCTTTGTCTTTGCGCAGCCTGTTCGCTCCTGCCTCTGATCAGCTGCAAGCAATCCAGCAGCTTGTCAGCAGATTGATAGCTGAATATGACTCCTACTTGCGCCAGGGCTTTGCAGGTGGTCATATCCCTCCTTGGCGAGCTCAGCAAGCTCCTCCCTATGCATAAGGAAGGGAGTACCTATCACATTGATGTTGTCATGTCCGCTGCTCCCGTGGTCCTGTTGGCTGCCAGTGAGTGGCTCCCTGATGTCCACTTGCCGCACAGTCCCATCATCGCTTCCAGACATGAATATATCTGCATGCGCCCAACAGGAGACTTCAGAGCCAGGACTGGAAGCTGAAGGTGCTAATTTGGCAAAGGTGACATGTGACGACCTCCACAAGGAGCTAAAAGGAGAAAGTCCTCACTTGGGTCTAATATCATTGCTGTCTTTACTTTCCCCCTGTGGTGGCAGAAGGGCTTCACAGCATTCTTCCTCAGGCTGACCAGCCGCACCTACCAACGTAAGGTCAGGACACAGTCAGCTTCTTCAATACTATTCTTTCTCTGACAAAGCATGAGTCAATTGTTTTCGCATTACAGAAGGCCATTCCATCACCTGTCTATCATTGCCGCAGGAGATGATCTGCTCGTTGTTGCTGGCTGGCAGGAAGCGGACACAGTTGATAGGTGCGATGTGCCCCTGCAAGATTGGCAGGAATTTCCTCAGTCAGGAATGACCATCGGAAAGCCAAAGACTTCATGATGCTTGCTGTATTCAATGCAGTGGAGTCTAGGTGACGTACAGGTGTTGTAAGGCAGGGACGAATCAAGGAGCATACTAACCACGTCTAATGTGTGGACGGCTCGCTGGTGCTCAGCACTCCAGACAAGGATCCGGCAATCCTCGCCACCGCTGGCCATGAAATCTCCATGCTCGCTCCAGCTCACATTGCTCATGGAACTTGCGTGAGTTGGCAGCTCTGCCATGCACGCCAGGCGCCTCACCAGTGCTGGGTCAGAGCTGCACTCACGCTCAAAGGCGAGAGGATTGTGGCCCCATATGGCAGAGGGAAGTGAGGAACCAACTCCCCGAGATCCACCGAGTTCCCTCTGGAATATGTAACTTCCAGCCATCCTCGCTGGACAGCAGTGCTGTCTTGACCTCAGGTGTGCTGCCACATCAAAGCGCCCCGCCCATACGGATTATTAAGTGACTGCTAACGGTTTTAAGATGCTGTGTGCTTCTTCAAAAGATCTGACGGCCTTCTAATAGTGTTTGTGCTCGAGGTACTAGAACGAGCCAGGACGTCTTGCCAGCCGTGAAGTACACACTTGAACTGGCTGTGCAGCCTTCAACATTGAAGAGACACGCTTTCTAGACAACACGGATTCAAGCCGAAGACCGTGCCTGAGCCGGTACATTTTCTTCGAAGAACTGCTATCAGGAATGTCCTGTCCATGGAACGTGCTTCCATTCTACTAATCACCTGCCAACTTGAGTATCAAATTCCAACTATTCTTCCTTTAATTTTCCTCCTCCCCAATCCTTCAAAGTGGGCCACCACAAAAGAAAGAGAAGAAAAGAGCCGCAGAAGTCACGTGAGCTCGCGTGCGTCAGCGTGCACTAATTAGTGACAACGAACACAAATTTTGCACGCTGCAGCAAACGCAATGCGACTACTAGTGCCGATGTGACCTGATGAGCCATCTTTAATATAGGTCACGACAATCCGTAGCATCGGCGAGTCCCGTCACTTTGTTCAGGTTGTAACTCAGAGGAGGGCAGGGTGACATCACGGCCCAGCTTTTGGCTGAATTCTTGTGTCAAATATTTGATAATTCAACTGTAGTAGAACAATTTAGAATAAGTTTTCAAGTTCTGCTGTAATTGGAGTGCCTATTCATCTCTTTTATTCACATAACACTAAGGTCAGCGAGCCTCGCAACCCTACGTCAACGTCTTAAAACGCAAGTATTACTGGTGATCATAAATATTAAGAAAATTACAGTAGCAGATGGCCCGCAGGATGGGAAGGCAGAACGTAGTTTTCGCAGTATACAAGCCGTACTGCTTCCGAAAGATGTAGGAACTTATAGAGCAGTATGGGGCCCGCAGCCTTGGCAAGGTACAACTCGGAGAAGCAAAATACTGCATGGTCCTCATTGCCAGCAAGTCCAACCATGTGACTGGACTTATTTTGTATAGACTAAGATGTTCGGTGATAATGTACAGGCTCACCAGAGGGGCATGAGCAGAAACATATAAGAAGAGGCATGTATTCCATTTAGCGGTCTTTCTGTTCAGTTGTATAGCCAATGAAGCATCTGATTATGTCCCAACCTTTGACTGAGGTCACAAGCACAACGCATGCCAGACCCAGGGTGAGCTTCCAGATGCTCAAGAGAATTCCACTGTGTCCAATACAACCTGCCAATTTGCACGTGCCTCAATTTTTTGCACTTCACAGGACGAAGAGGTCGCCTGGGAGATGGCATCCCTCAGGATGCGCAGCATGACACTGGCAGCAGAGAATGAGGCGCTCAGGGGTCATGTGCAGCATTTGCAGGATGAACTTGCCTCTTTCGAGCGCAACGATCAGGTAGCTAAGGATGATCAGGAGCCAAATATTCCGATTCTGAGTGAATACTCAGAAATCAAATGCTTATTCAAACTCAAGATCTCCTGCCATGGTATGCCGCAGGCTCCAAGACTTGCTGCCTCCTCCTCGGCAGACGTGCACGATTCAGACCTGCGCGCTCAATTGGAAAGGCAACGCCTGCTTGAGGAGGTCTCCTCAGCAGCTCGTGACTTGGCCACAGAGAATGAGTCGCTAAAGTATGAGGTGACAGGGCTGCGTGCCGCCAATCGGAACCTCACAAAGGAGGTGACTGGCATGAAGGTATTCATCTAACTTGGGCCCCAACACCACTGTTCTTATAGCTGCATACACCATTGATGTTTATTGGGGGGAAAAGAGGTAGGGGTAACAGGCAATATATGTGCGTGGTGACATGACTATTATTGGCTGCGCAGGACCGGCTGAAGACATTGCAGGAGCTCTACTTGAGGGCCACAAGGACGAGTCAGGGCCCTGCAGCAGCCAGCGCCTTGGACTTGCGGCTGGATGCGGTGGATGGCATCATCCATTCAGCGATGCCACAGGGCAACGCTGAGGGCTGCATGTCCGATTCGGATCTGTCAGAACCTGACAGCATTGTCCCAGCCCTGCAGCAGATTGCAGCCTTGCGCCGAGAGCGAGACATGCTCAGGACACAGGCACGACTCCCGCCACGCATCATTTCTGTGCATGAGTGTTATTGCTCGCTTCATGTGATAGCATTGCGACAAGGCAAATGCACAGACATGACGGAGCTTGAAGAAGTCTGAGCAGAGGATTGCTACAAGCAGGTGAAGAAGGCGGAGGGGTCCCTAGACCAGGCGACACGGGAGAAGCAGGATCTTTCGCATGCGCTGGCAGCAGAGAAGCGCCGCGCGCTCGGCAAGGGCGGCGATGCACGCCTGGGCAACCTGGCTCAGCGGGTGCAGATCCTGGTGAGGACATGTCATATGCGCATGTATGTCATACCCATATAAAGACTATGTTTGGGCACTTGCCAGCACAACACAATGGAGATTTTATGCTTTCAAGAGGATGAGTGGTTTAATTTGATGGGACTGGTGTGATTGGGCAGGCTCAGCAGGTTAGGCAGAAAGAGGATGCGTTGGCAGAGAAGGCGGCGTACGTGGCCAAGCTGGAGTGGCGGCTGCTGAGCCAGCAGAAGGCGCTCCAGGCAGGCCATGCTAAAAAGCCGCCACTGGGACGGCCCACGGCACCTACCGCCAAACTGGCTCTGCTCAGGAAGCCCCGACTGGCAGGTGATCTTTGCCACCCTGTAAGATGTGGCAAGTGGCAGGATGGATGTCAAGAAAGCTGTTTTCACATGTGTAGGTGTCTGCATTGCTTCGTTGCACATAAGAAAGCATGCAATCATAACCATTTGCATTGCCATTGACCTGCAGGTGTGGCAGACGGAGCAGGCGGTAGGGCCGCAGCTCCACTTGCAAATGCAGCTGCTCGTCAGCCTGTCTCAGCTGCTCCGCGCCTGAGACAACCGGCAGGCACGCAGCTCGTGCCCCCAGAAGGATTTACCGGGGAGCCACGAGGACCGCCTGTGAGCAAGAGCGAGCAGTCGGGCTCTCCTGGAGCACAACATGATGAGCAGGCAGGCAGCAACATGCATAGTGCAGCAGAGGCTCAGCACAGCAGCATTGCCTCAGGTGCCAGCAGGGCTTCCAGGCCCTCTGCCAGGAAGAGCCTGTTCTCCACGCCCCAGCCTGCCCACTCCGGGCAGCGGCCGGGCAGCCCGGAGCCTGCTCGCATGCAGCACCCTACGCCGCAGGTGGCACCCACGCCCACCTACATTTCCAGGTCGCAGCAGCAGGAGTCTGAGCTGAGCGCGGGCGTCGTGGACAGCCACCGCACGGCGGTGCAAGCCTCCCCGGCGGTCAGCGAGATGGTGTACGAGCTGCGGCCCGCCACTGCGCGCACCGGCCATTTTCCTGCGCATCTTGAGGACGAGCGGGAAGGCTACGCCAGCAGCAGTGGCAGCCACCAGCAGCCGGGTTCGGCTGGACCCGACAGCCATCGTGCGCGCGATTGGGCAGCAGACACCGGCATGCCATTGTCGCCTGCAGAGCCTGATGACGCTGCATGGCAGCAGGACAGGGGGTATACAGCAGGGGCCAGTGTGGGGCAGGTTGGCAGCGCTGAGGGGGCAGGTAGCTCGCTGCCCGATTACTCAGGGTTCTCCTCGGAGATGCGCGCTGCCGCCCAGGCCACGGCTGCGGCGCTCCTCGCCGAGTCTACCAGGCAGGGTGACTCAGCGCGGCATCAGGCGGAGCAATCGACTGGGAGGCAGATCTCACCGGCAGGAGGGCGCAGCAGTGGGTCCTCTGGGCAGATCAGGGCAGACTGGGGCGCTGCCTCAGCCGGCCTTGGAGCAGATCAGTTCCAGTATGGAGACAGGCAGGACAGCCAGGAGGGTTACTTGATGACACTGGATGAGCTGGAGCAGCAGATTGCAGCGCTCAACATGACGCTGGGAGATGAGGAGGGCATGGGCCCAGAGGGGAGCCAGACTTCACAATGCACCAGTCCCGCTCAGCGCTGCCCGAGCGGCGTAAGAGTCAGCAGAACCTGGGCGGCTGGCTCTGCATGTCTCCTACCAAGTAAAAGCATGGGAGGTTAACAGTTGTCACATGACATGAGGTCGTTGAGGCAGCATGCTGCAGGGAAGAAGCTTGACAATCCGTATTAAAGTTGTTACAATTATAAGATGCAAGAATTTTCAGCTTACATCAGTGCTGTAGCAGGACATGCGCTTGTGAACCTCTTCTCACACAGATGCTCCAGCAGTGCAGTCAGCAATTTGAGAAATCAAGCTGGCAGTAGATTGACTATGGCTACAAGTATGACTGTACGATTGATCCTAATATCTGATTAATTGGACTCCGGAGTTGCAATTCCGCAGCAGTAATAACTTAAAGGGCACCGGTGTCTGGCCAACCACCAGTTCTTAGATAAAGTACAAGTGGATGCCAATGCGCACACTCTGCCTATTGGGCATTTTTCAGAACTCCTACACTCTCTCCTCAGTACTCTTTGGGGTCACTCTGACAGAAGCATCATCCAGATCTGAAGAATTTTCCGAGCCGTTCTCTAGTCCGTTTGTGCTCGCCTCACCATTTTCTCTCTTTGAGGGGACCCTGCAAGCGCATGCAAATATCGATGCTCGAAACGGAACAAAAACATTCCACACGGATCAGTGGCAGAGATTGTAGCAATCAATGTTCCTGAGAGTCATGTTGTAGATTGCGCACTTGTAAAATACACTGGATTGTCCTTTAGGTGCTCTCAATGGCCCCCCGTTGCCAGGTGCCGCTGTTGATGTGAAAAATTTCCACCACCCCTGAGACACAGAGACACAGAGTGTCAAGAGCTGCCATTCTATTGAGTGCACACACACCCTAGTGTCTGCTGCAATATCCCTGATCCTGCGGGGTTTTTCAAAGTGCTGCACTGACACATCGATGAGTCAAGGCCACTCCCCTTCTGAGTTCAGCTGCGTCACCTGCCAAGGGAAAAAACCTCCGCAGTCCGGACACTTGCGGGCAAATTGGCCCCTCATCACCAGTCCGCTCCCTTGACACCTACTGCATCTCCGCTGGATGATCTGGACAAGCAAAAAGAAATTTCATCAGACCATGTCAAGCATGCGCCTTGTGTTTCTGCTGAGCGTAGCAGCAATTAGGTGAGATCTGATGAGCACTTACAATCCGCTTTCCAAACTCCCAAGATCCAATGACGAAGGGCACGCATGCCGCTATGGTGCCCACCCAGATTTCTGGCCCAACCTCTACCGGGCCTGGCACATACTTTTCAGCGATCTCGGCCGCATCGCAGCTCTGCCAAGCACCTATCGCATCAGGATAAGATAAGAACAGCATGTGCATCGCCTCACGCATGTATGGCCACCCAGATCTGCAATTGATCTGGGACATGCCGTGCCACCTTCTTACTCACAGGAGCAAGAAGAATTGATGCATTTAAGGAGGGTTTGTATATATTGACATTGCGTGTAATTGGTCAGCACAGAGATCAATAGAGAGGAACGATCCAACCTTGCAGCCAGACTATCGTGGCTATCTCCATTGTTGTGAAGGCTCTTCGTCGCTCGAGACGATTACTTGTCTCAAGCTGTTGCTGTTCACCTTGTATTGACTTGCAAGTGGTAAGATGATTGATTCTGTGGATGCGAAAAGCAGACGGGCTAGGGCGTTGACTGCAAGTGATGAGGGTGCCTTCAGCAACTAACCGATAGTTCTGCACAAACATTTCTCGGGACCAAAACGAGCACAAAGTACGGTACTTTCTGTTACTCTGGAATATAGTATAAAACAATCAGCGATCGTTGTGAATATCTTAAACAACATTGCATGCATCAAAACCCTAGGGCCTTAAGGCTTGTTGCCTCTCCAAAACCTGGAACTTGCCGAGAAGTCAACATAAGCTGGGAGAAGTCTCGGCGGAAGGGCTGGCCTCTTGCACACCTTGTATCCTCTGTTGGGAACTCTCTAGAAAAGGCATTGCCACTTTGAATAGGTACAGGATGGCGAGAACAACATCAAAGAAAACAGCCGCCCAAAGCACCGATGCAGACCTGAAGGCTGGTGCTCAGAGCTGTTCAAGACCTGAAGAAGATGATGCAGGCCCGTCAAATGATAATGGAGAGCCAAGCACATCTCGACCTGTCCGAATATACGCTGATGGTAAGATAGAAACAGGGCGCGCCTGATGCTTTTGTTGTCCTTTGGGGTGATTGACAGTACTTGGGGCCACACATAGCATGGCCAGGAAGCACATAGATGCGGTAATTTATCAAGAAGCAAACGTGGTGCAAACCAGACTGCACAAAGATGTGTGCTTGAAATTCTTCACTGAAGGGGTTTGTCCTGCAGGCATCTTTGACCTCTTCCATTTTGGGCACGCAAAGGCATTGGAGCAGGCCAAAAAGCTGTGAGTACCCTCAGCAACGCGCCAATTTCTCGACAAAGGCTGCAATGGACACGTGCTTCTTTGCCAGTGCTCCTTTGAGCCTGCACATCCTGACAGCACCCTTCCCTTCCTTGCAGGTGTCCAAACACCACCTTGGTTGTGGGCTGCTGCAACGACGAGCTCACTCACAGGCTGAAGGGGAAGACAGTGCTGACAGAGGAGGAGAGATACGAGTCTTTGAGGCACTGCAAGTGCGCCCCTTCCCTCCGCCTCTGCCCTGCCTTGTTCCTGTTGTTACCCGCTGTTGGCTGGGAGCAACTAAGCTGATCCACGTGTTTGCAGGTGGGTCGACGAGGTGGTTCGCGATGCGCCGTGGGTCATAACGCCGGAGTTTCTGGAGAAGCACAATATTGACTATGTCGCCCATGATGCCCTGCCTTACAGCGACGCCACTGGCCAGGGCAATGATGTGTACGAGCTGGTGTGCCCCTGGGCCATAACCTCTCACACTACGATGGCAGTCACAGGTGTTGAGAAATTTCTATGCTGAGCTGCACAGCAACATTTTGCAGACAGGCGGCTATTAAGTAAAGGAATTGTGATTGCAGGTGAAGAAGTTGGGGAAGTTCAAGGAGACAAAGAGGACGGAGGGCGTGAGCACGTCTGACATTATCCTGCGCATCATCAAAAATTACAACGAGTATGTGCTGCGCAACCTGTCGCGTGGCTACTCGCGGAAGGAGCTGGGAGTCTCCTTAGTCAGGGTGAGCCCTTCAACAGCAATATCCCTCCCCTCTGCTCTTTCCGGTGCCTTCGTGCAGGGCAACCACCAGCACTGCGGAGCACAAAAACATTGCTCCCCTCAAGAATTATAATGCTGACTGGGCATGTACAAGCACATTCCTCAAGGATTTAGATGAGCAATTCCAGGTGCCTTCCCTGCCAATCGGATGCCGCTGAGTGGATTGAGAGAGCTGGGTCAGCCTTTTTGTAGTCTGCTGAGAGAAGGTTCCATGAAAGCAAGATTTACAGGGACCAGCAACTCCAGGTCTCATACCCAGATTTCAGCCAGCATATGAGAGTTGTGCAGATGCATTGACCTGCCGCTGTGGGGGGGGCTGTGCGCAGGAGAAGCAGATCCGGGCGAAGCAGGGCATGAAGCAGCTGAGCAAGCGCATGACGGAGCAGCGGCTGCAGGCGCTCGAGCGGCTGCGGCGCAACATGACCGGCACCAGCGGGCAGCCGGTGCGCATCCTGCCGCGCGACATGGAGCAGGGACTCAAGGAGTTCGCCTCCGGCGTCGAGCAGCTCGTCGACCGCCTGGTGCGCTGCCGAGCCTGTTTGTTGCAAACTGCGTCTTTCCGGAATGCTTTGCAGGAGCTAGCAAAACTGCCATTCGACATAGCAATTGCCACAGCACCCAGCATGCATGAAATGCAGCTACTTCACAATCGTAGGGCGCTCTTTAGCAAGGGCATCTGTAACTCCCTTTCCTGAACACTAAGCTTCCCTCAGGGTCTGTGCATCAGGCTGCTGCACAGACACGCTGATGCCTCGAGTGAGAGTCATCAAATTGCCCTGTCAGCCCCCATGCACACCCCAGTCTCATTGCCGCCGAAGCAGAAATGGAGTTCTGCCCTGGACGATGTTCGTTCAAGAGTTTCCGGTGCTCTGAATAAGAAATTAAATGGTGAGTCTAGAGCAGCAGGTTGAATTTAGGGAGGGCTGGCATGTGACGTGTGCTCTCTGGTGGGTCAGGTGAGTGGGGAGCTGGGCCTAGAGATGGCGCAGCACGCGGACAAGTTCATGGTGGGGGTCATCTCCAACGTTGAGAGCAGCTACACCAAGTTTGAGCAGGCCATCAAGCGCACGCTGCGCATGCCCATCACTCGCAAGCGCCAGCCCTCCAGGAGAGCCAAGCAGGTCGCCCTGAACAACGCGAAGAAGACTGCTCTCAACGCTGTCAAGAAGGGCGCTGTTGCCAAGCCTGCCTCCCACCGGCGCAGGTCCCTCCTCTGGTAGTGTTCAAAGGCCGGGGCGGACAGAGCGCCTGTCAGTGTGTGGAGGATTTCCCAGACAGGGTTGGGCGTGCAAGTGTGCGCGGTTTGAAGTATCCATGTGCCGGTTTGAGTTTGGTGGTGTGTCTAATAGTATCAGAATACTTCTCGGCCGTGTTTCGCTGGAGAGCAAATGGTGTATCGTGTACTTTGTGGGTATTTTGGATTCAATGGACTGGCGGAGGCATGACATCTGCCCCAGTGCATCAATTGGCTGCAAGACACACACTTGTTTGATAAGCTGCAGCGGTGGCGCTGATCCTCGTGCTCTAAGGAGGTTCAAGGGTGCAAATGATCACTGCTTAGGGCTGCACAGCAGGGCTTGAGCCCTGCTTGCTGTAACATCACACTCTGCCAACTCTTGATCAGTCTTCCACTGGATGTCGAGTTCAGCTCTGTGCAATCATGGACCTTCCACTGAGATGTTGTCGTCTCTTGAGTCTCTCCATCTTGTAAAGCTAAGCAATGCACACGAGCTGCGCAATGTCTTTGCTGGGTAGACAGCCTTAAGCAGCTGGGAATTCAGGAAATAAATACTTCAGGGGTACTTTTACGGAATTTGAGGGAAGATATTGCCCAGTCACCGCCAGAGGCCACTATCACTTCTTGAGCGCAATGGTGACACCATCTGAGATGGGTAGCATGCAGATTGTCACCCTGCGGGCATTTAAGTGCATGACGTAAGTCCTGTACAATGCTTCAACAGTTTCAAATCAAGGAACCCATGCAAGCTAAGCTCAGTCACAGCCGCCGCGGCAATGTACATAGCCAACATATATGCAATGAGAGTCCACTTCAGAATGTGGAGGCAGGGTTTTTATGACATACCTGTCATCCTTGAGGACTTTATCATTGATTGCTCTGATGGCCTGCACCACAACCCTTTGTAAACCTTCTTCTGTTGCCAAGATAGAGCGGTGTCCTTACGAGCATGCATTTGCTGAATTCGCCAGATCTCAGGAAAGGATCCGGATTTTTCCGAACAGCAAAAGTACTTACCAGAGTGTCGGCTGTTTGAACTTCAGGCTTGATGACGTTGCCATCCCAAAGGGTGTTGTCAATGAGAATCACGCCCCCGGGACGAAGCAGCTTCAGCAGCAGTTCGTAGTAGACATCATATCCGGTCTTGTCTGCATCTATGAAGCCCATGTCGAAGGTGCCCTCCTCGCCGTTCTGGACCGAGTTTCCAAAACTCAAAGCCCAAGATATGGCATTCATGATATGTCATTTGAGGCAAGAGTGAAGGCAGCAGACCTGCAGGAAGCCCTTGAGAGTCTCAGCAGCGGGCGCAAGGCGCAAGTCAACCTTGTCCTGCACTCCAGCGGCCTTCCAGAATGGTTTCCCTGCTAAAAAGCATCTGCATTTGCCGCCCTCTAACACATTTGGGCTTTGAAGCTTGTCTGGTCAAATTGGAAGGCAGAAACCGCATTGATAAAGAACGGCTCGTCACAGGGAGGGCTCTCCACCTATTGAAGCATAGTCATCGTTTATGTCAAGGGCATAGACCTTGCCACCTTCAGGCATTGCCAGAGCCATGCCAAGGGTTGTGTAGCCTGCCAGACAACCAGGGACACTTGTGAGCCCCTGTCAGCTGCTCTAAAATGATCTTGGAGGTAGCCCCAACAGTGGTGACTCACCGGTGAAGACACCC
Source organism: Coccomyxa subellipsoidea C-169 (assembly GCF_000258705.1). NCBI lineage: Eukaryota > Viridiplantae > Chlorophyta > Trebouxiophyceae > Coccomyxaceae > Coccomyxa > Coccomyxa subellipsoidea. Next base: position 1,020,849 of record NW_005178027.1, read on the forward strand.
ACTTCCGCAATTTTCTTTGCATGTAGAAGCTGCACCAGCAGCTGCAGCAGGGGGATGCTGTCAGGAGGGGAGCACATGCCACCCCACTCGTGTTTGACACTCACCTGCAGTTGCCCAGCACAGCCCACTTGGTGTCAGCTTTGTGTTGGTGCAAAGCAAAGAGAAGATATCAAAAGCAGAGTTGTATCTTGGACGGGTCATCAAAGCTTTTAATAAAATACATACCTCACGGAGCTCGTCGAGGTGCTTATTGGCACGGTAGCTATGGTCAACTAGGTACTTGTAGAGCTCGAAGCTGGCAAAAGCTTTCCCGCACTTGAGTTCCAGCCCACTCATGATTGTCGGGGATTGGCTTCCAGTAAGACGTCCTGGAAAGCGTATTTGTAAGAATTCAGTCGGTGCTGTAAATTACTACAGAACATCAAATAAATTCGGGATATCGTGGTGATCAGCCTTGCACTGGCACTTTATAGCTCGCGACTAGGTTTCTGCCCGGTTCCTTTTACCTGCCTTGTTGACGACGATAGCGCACAGACTTCTATTACAATTAGGCTGAACTAGGCTCTCCAGTATCTAGGCAAATACTCCACGCGCCGGAGACTGCTGCAAACTAGAGATGTGCCTTTTGCACACGGCCGAATCTTAGCTCTTCACCGATTTACGAACGATCGTCACGGCGTGACGGACAATGCCTCCTTTGGGGCAGTCGTCGTCAAGTCACGCCCAGAATCTCTCCCTATCGAGAAGTTGCTGATAACCAGCAAGGGTTGCTATCTACACTGGCGCTCACGATCGTCGTCGAAGGAGCTCTGAGCAGCCCCCGGTTGCTGACTCGTGCGCCTTCCCCGTTACTATCTCGTGCGCTTTAGCCCTTGGATGTTTCTGGCGTCTGCCTGAGACCTCAACTTACTGCAAAGCACCCCATGTTCACGTGGACTCCAGCAATGGTACGCTACAGCCAGAACTCTGTGGTGTTTGTGTAAAGTGGCAAAGGGCTTGTAGGGCTTCAAGCCCTACAAGTTGCCAAGTGGGCAAGCTACATACACCATCTTTTGCTTTGTAATAATCTAGACTCAACATCTGTCAAAATCGGCTCCTAACAATCTGTGCTCTTTACTATGTAGACTTTGTGGCTGAGGAGTAAATCGGTCCCTCTGCGCAGGTGGTCCCAGAATTCTACGGGGCAGCACTTGTGACAAGGGATCTCTTCATTAAAGTCTTTGGACTGTGGATGCTGACGAAGCTATCCCATGGGCTCCTCAGAGTGTACAGGTGCTGGCGCGTCGGCAGGTGTGCATCTAACAGAAACCAGAATCGTTCTCGCTCTCAGATCAACTGGGCCGATTTGCTCCTGATTCTTCATGCTGCCTGCAATCCTAACATGTTTTCAATGGCTGCAATTTGCTGAATCTAGGGGCTGTTGAGCTGTGCTTGCCTGAGCTTGTCTGTTGCAGGAAGCTGCGCCATCTTCCCACTCTGCCCTGCTCCCTGTTGGGCCCTGTGGGGTCAAAGTGCAAGCCCGCAGACCGGCATCGCGTCTACGGGGAGTGGGCGCAGAAATACGGACCCATCCTCACTTACCGCTTCCTCACCACGCACGTGAGTCCCCCCCGGACCTTCACAATGGATGCAGAATGGTATTCACAGGTCAAGTAGGGTAAGCTCATTTGGCGCATTTCCAGTCCACCCGCATCATGGCCACATTGGGGCTCTGCATGCATCTGCACCGACAACCTGCAACACACCGTCAAGCACAAGTGCCCAGAGCCTGCCATTTCAGCAAACTTCTTGGGTCCTGAGTATGATAGCATTTGATCTTGTCAAAGCATCTTAGGGGCTCTCAGTGAGAGCACTTTAGCTTCCCAGATGGTGGGGTTTTGCTGTAATCTGCTTTGAAATTTTGGACAGCACGGGAAGCAAATAATCAACATGGGAAGCATATAATCAACATGTACTCCTTGGCACTTCAGGTGGTGATGGTGACAGATCCTGTGCTCGTGGCTGAGGCGCTGCGGCACAGGAGCCTCGACAAGGCCCTGCCCGTGCAGCAGTTCACCTGCGGGATTGATGAGGTGACTTCAATGTCGCCTCGCATCACGCTGAATTTTCCTGCTGCCCGCTCCATGCTTTGCTGCCTTTTGCACATGTATTCATTGCACGCGAGCCTCAACCGCATGGTATTGCTGATATCTCAGCGCATAGATATCTCAAGGGCAGCAAAAGAGCAGAAATACGCACGATGTAATGCACATTTGTTTAGCGGCGTTGTGGTGCGCAGCTCACCGGCCCGAATGCTCACAAGACCATCCTGACGATGTCCACGGATGAGCTGTGGCGCGCTGTGCGCAAGGCAGTGGCCACTGCTTTCAGCAATCGCAACCTGCGCGCCAATTTCCCCGGTGAGACCTAGCACCTGCTTCATAGCTTGGAAATTTTCAAGAGATTTTTTAGACACAGGCAGTGAATACGGTGTTTGTTCAGGCGGATTGCTCCCATTGGCAGTTTGGCAGGAATCAGCATGGCGGCCCCCTGAAGAGGAATACAAAGATTGCCTGCAACGTCATGCATAAGAGGATGTCATGAAATGTGATGTGCGTGCTGTGGCAGGCATCAGGACGGCAGGCGCGCAGCTGATACAGGTTTTGGCCGAGGCGGGGCCGAGCGTGGCAGTGGACATGGACAATGCCACCTGCCGGGAGTCCCTGGACGTCATCGGTGCGCACCCTGATTTGTCATGTCTCCTCAGCTCTTGAGCGCACAAGATTGGCAGGATTTGCGCTCAAATCTGACTGGCAGCTGCCTCTTAATTGGCACCATGCCCTGACTGGAGCAGTCACTCTTTTTGTACTATGCCGTCCCCTTCTGCCACAGCCAGATTGGAGGCTTGCTGCAGACTCACTTTGCAGGCAGGCTGCAGAATCTTGGAGGCTTGATGGAGCTGCTTGTGTTTTCAATGAATATTCTGAATTTGAATTCGAAAGCACATGCGCGCAGGCCACGTGGGCTTCGGGCGTGACATGGGCGCGACGCGGTCTCTGATGGACGGCGATGAGTCAGGACAGGCCATAACGACGACGCAGGCCGGGCTGGCCGAGGCTGAGTCGCGCATTATTGACCCCCTGCGCCGCTACAAGCTCTGGCGTCCGGTGCGCTACATTTAATTTTTTTCTGTTCAGCATTACTCGTGCATGCACCAGTGCTGCACAACTCAAATTTGAGAACAAGAGCATCCCATGGTATCTTTTGCGGTTTGCAGAAGAATCGAGGGCTGGCTGTAGGCTGCAGAGTGCAGTCAACATGCGCATCTGTGGTAATCATCCTTTGCATAGCCGCTAGCCTCTGCATACGCAGTCCTGTACTCGGGTCACTATAGTTGTTGCGGCGGCCGGGCAGTGTGCATGAAGACACGCGCATGTCTGGGCAGCAGCAGCTTCTGGTACCGGCCTATCTAGTACATATGCTGTCACTGACCGGCCTCGAGGACGCAATCAAGTGCATGCATTTGACTGCAGGATGTGTGGGCGGGCAAGGCGGCGACGAGGCGATACCATGAGATGATCCACCGACTGATGGCGGACATCCGCCGGGAGAGGCCGCCCGATGTCACAATTGCGGCACACCTCCTCGATATTGTGGACCCCCGCACCGGGCAGGCCATAAGCAACGACGTATTGCAGCCGCAGATCGCGCAGCTCTTCTTCGCCGGATTTGAGAGTGCGCCTTCTCTCACCCCTGACCTAGCACTTGCAAATGCTTGGATGAGTATAGCGGTCACCAGCAGATGGCACCAAATAGTTCTTCTTTGCCAGTTTGTGATGGCCTTGTGCTTCTCTCAGGCATGCAAGCAGCTAATGGGGTCAATCGTTTTCACGGGGTGAAGCGAGAATGGCGGCTCTGCATAAGTTTGCTTCGTCTCTCGAGCCCTCTGCATCAAGTCCAGCAATCTGAATATTAGTTTTTTTTGCCATACTGGCCTTGTGTCAGAGTTTAGGAGTGTTTGTTTGCAGTCCTGTCTAGTCTTGTCTGCAGCCCTGAATCTCTGCTCACATGTTTGCAGCCACCGGCCACCAGGCGTCGTGGACGTTGTACGCGGTCAGTCAAGAAGCTGCAGTGGAGGCAAAGATCACAGAGGAGCTTGCTTCGCTGGGGCTACTGGCCACGAGCAAGAGCCCCCAACCACGGCAACTGGAATGGGATGACCTCAGATTGCTGACATACCTTAACGCTGTCATCAAGGTGCCTCCTGCCTGTTGCAAGCAGGACACTAGATGTCTCCATCAGGTTCCATTCAGAGGCCATGCACATCCTCTCCAAAAGGTTGAAGGGTTGCAAGCATGTTGAAGTCAAATATGCTTGCTACCGGTAAACGACACAAGGCATGCCGCTGGCAGACTTGCTGCTGCAGCCGAAGAAACTTGCTTGTGGCATTTGCAATGTTTGAGCCGCTGGCTGCAAGTATCCTAAAAGAAACACAGACATTCAGGAAGGGCGAGTTGAGGAAATGACCTGCCAGGCAAAATCGTACAAGGGCAGAACAGTGTCACCTATATTTTTCTGCCCCACCCTTGGGGCGCTAAACAAATGATAGTGCATTGGCCACAGGAATCGATGAGGATCTACGCGGTGGCCGGCGTGGTCCCCTTGCGTTCTCCAATCAAGGGCTGCGGAGACGTTGTCCTGGGCGGAGGTAAATTAGTCATCCCAGAAGGCGCCATCCTGCACACGCCCATCGCCGCTATTCAGCTGTCCCCCGCGCTCTGGGACGATCCCGAGAAGTTTGACCCCGGCCGCTGGCTGCAGGTGTGTAAATTTCAAAAGGATTAACTTGTACCTTCCACACATCCTGAAGCTGAAAGTCTCAAGTCTGAAGCCCAAGATGGGTAGCAAAGCTTGTCGAGAGGCTCGCATGGAATGGGGAGCTTCTGTGAGGGCATCTAGGTCGGATATTCTGATCAGAGACGGTGAGAAGCTCTGCGTGCAATGGTACTGTCCCTCTGTAGGCAGCAAATTCCAGCTCACTATTGGCAAGCTTCCTAAGGGAGTGGCGAGAGTGACTCTGCACAGCTGCCATGACACCCTGCTAGCTGTGAGTAACAGCAATACGGTATTTTGGCCCTGCCTTTTGGAAGTGACTGTGTTGTGAGCCAGCACTAGCAATGGTCAGGGGCTAAGTTGCTGCCACATGAGCTGGCACAAAACAGGACTTGACAGCTCACACACTCCAGTGTTACCCCACTGCGTTGATGTGCGATATATCAAGGCACTTGTCGACCTGCATGTGTGCACATGCAGGAGGGCAATGCTGAGAATGTGCCCAATGCTGAGCTGGGTGGCAAAGACGTCAAGCGCTACCTGCCGTTCTCAGAGGGCCTTCGGAACTGCGTCGCAAAGCCTCTGGCGCAGCTCAACCTCCTGACCGCGCTCGCGCAGCTTTACGGCAGCTTCACCTTCCGCCTGGCTTCAGAGGTGACTCATTGCCTGCTCTTTTCCTTATGTGCTGTGGCAGGGAACAGAGATATATGCTGCCTGCGCTCCCATTCCTCCAATGGGATCCTGACTCACATGTTTGAATGCATCCAACCATATATGTGTTGCCGCATGAGCAACAGTAATATGTAATGTTGCTTGAACCTGGAGCCCAGTATGGATTGGGGGTGGGGTGAGGGCCCCCAACCAATCACTTGATTTCCTGCAGCCGTTACGGCTGCAGGTGCCCTCTTACGGCCAGTGCAAAAAGGGTGGCAGGCCTTTCGAAAGCAGCAAGTCAAGCTGCTTGTGGCTGCCTGCAGATGGGTACTGCAGAGGATGTGCGGGCAGCGGAGCAGACCCATGTCACGCTGTCCTGCGCCAGAGGCATGAAGATGCACGCGGTCCCTCGCGTGGCGTCGGTCAAAGCAGGTCCCACCCAGCCGCTGTCTGAAGATGTACTAGGATCAGAGGAGTGAGGTGGTGTACGGTAAGAGGGAATTATGATTCTTTAATGTGCCATTGGGTCTTGCTTGGATCTGGCGAGACTAACAAGGGGTAGGATTGTGGCAGCCTTTAACTGCAGCTTGTCTGCAGGACGCAACTTGCCTCTTGGGAGGAAAAGCGCATAATAAGTATAATAATAATAATAATTATAATAATAATAGTAATAATTATCCATGATATTGGTCAGCCCTACCAATGTGAGGCTGCTAGACGCTTTACTTCAGCTATAGGTCTCATTTGATCTTGAGATGGCGTATTGATGGCGAAGTGAGGCCCGAGCATGATTTTGGTCAGCCCTACCAATGTGAGGCTGCTATACGCTTTACTTCAGCTATAGTAATCATTTGATCTTGAGATGGCGTATTGATGGCGAAGTGAGGCCCGAGCATCATTTTGGTCAGCCCTACCAATGTGAGGCTGCTAGACGCTTTACTTCAGCTATAGGTCTCATTTGATCTTGAGATGGCGTATTGATGGCGAAGTGAGGCCCGAGCATGATTTTGGTCAACCCTACCAATGTGAGGCTGCTAGACGCTTTACTTCAGCTATAGTAATCAGTTGATCTTGAGATGGCGTATTGGTGGCGAAGTGAAGCCCGAGCAGAATTCTGCAGGAAGGCTTGTTTCTGCCGCGACCAGTGGGCCAAGACCCGGGTGTTGGGGCGCGAATTGATGATGTGCTCCCAGCTAGTCCAAAGGTAGCCCGGTCCCCTGGATCATGTTGTCCATGGCTGTGAGCATGGGTCATAATCAGTTTGGCATGTGCCCATGCCCAAGGCATAATGATAATTATTAATTTGGGGGATATCAAATACAGGTGTAGAATGCGTTCTATGACACAAAAGTGACGATTCTGAGTGTTGGTCGTGCATGCATGCATGATGTTGTGACGCTGTACATGTACATGTAGTGCTGTGATGAATACAATTGGAGTGTCTTGCTCAAGCATGCATGTTCTTGTCGGGGTTGCTGACAAGAATGACAGCAAAGACGTTGAATCGATATTGATTTGGGAAGTTACTCTCTGCCCATCAATATGGCAGAGAAGCAAGGGTATGTAAAGTCCTGCATTCTTCAGACAGCCAACTTCGAAGTTATTCTCAACTGGCAAAAAATGCAACTTGGTTCACACTTCTGCACCTTCACGCTGTGGGCAATGAGGCAACTCAGTAAAGAAAAATTGTGCAGATCAATCACATGCCATTGTCAGCGCCGCACAGCGCGCACTTGATCAAGTTCATCCCTGCACTGGTCTAGTGCGATTGCTGCATCCTCATCGCCCCCATTGATGGTCAGGACATCCTCCATATATCGCGCAGCATCCTGCAAACGTGCACCCACTTAGCTACTTCCAAAGACCGCCAACGAAGGGGGCATGCTCTGTATTACACACCCTTGCTGACCTAGCGCTCCATCACACTGTCAAGCACGCAGAGAAACAAAGTCTTTGCCTTCCTCTGCGTTCCCTTACAACCGTAAAAGAGACTGCATCAGGTTCTCAAAAGAAGTGCAGTCACCTCCAGCAACTGTCGCGCAGCCCGGGAGGTGGGATCCGGCTGCAGGCGAGCCAGGTCAAAGAGCGCGAATGCGCAGTTTCGCAGCACCGCCCTGTTGCCGGGGTCCACCTCCAACACAGCCTCGAATTTTGCCACGGCCGCCTCATACAGCGCGCATGCCACCTGCACCAATGCAGAACACTCAGAACTGCAACCCCAATCTGCTGCTTACAGTCAACAGTATCACATCCGTTCTTCCTCCCTCATGGCAAGAGCTCAAATGGCCGCCCCCACGATAATTTGCACATTGTTCCTCGCTGAAACATGAGCCAGGAGATACTTCATGGACCTTGCTCGTCACATCTAGCAGGGTAAGTCATGTCAGGAGGCTCGTAGGTGCAAAATTTAAGGAGACAGGTGAGAAGCCAAATGGGAGTGTGCTGCTGCACACCTCGGGGCCGCGGGCCAGCTCGTCTTTGTTCCATATACTCAGGACACAAGTCTAGCTGCGACCTCAACTTGCTGCAAAAAATCACCATTATCACATGCCTTCTTGATGTCCATGGCACAGGATCGATATTGGAGCACTGCGCACCTCTGGGTCGCGGGCGAGTTCGGCGCGTACGCAGAGGGCGCGGCCCCAGTTGCCGAGCGCGCGCGTGTCGTCCTGGTCGCGCTCCGCCACCGCCCGGAACTTCTGCCCAGCCGCCACCAGCGCAGCCTCCGCCTCGCCTGCGCACACATGTGATTGTCAAGTCCAGAGTGCCGCCGACACGGTGACGGCAGCGCGAAGATGGAAGATGTTGAAGGACTGTCCTGGAAACAATAAGGACATGCACCTGATCCTCACTGCTCAAAAATGCGTGATATAACACTAACGCAGTCTTGCTGAGCAGAGCAAACTTGAGTTAGGGACAAAGACTGATGCTATTGGGAACTATGGTGAAGCATGGTTGGATTTTGGTGAAGCACAGCTGACACGCCCGAGCTCGTCATGGGCTAGATTTGCAATCCAGGACCGCAGAACACAGTATCTAGCCGCTGCATGCCTGCACACTGATCTGCACGCACCTGTAAGCTGCTCCTCGGCTGCGCGCGCGGCTGCGCTCTCCTCGTAGGACCGCGGCGGCGGCGACTCCTGCAGCTCGCTCAGGTACCGCTTCTTCAACACCCCGTACGCCATCAGCGCATTCCCCCAGTTGCCCTGCAAGCCATGCATGCAACCCTCCATACCTCAACCCCGGCCTGCCAATCTCACAACGAAGAGCAACAGGGAGATGTGAATGCTTGACGCATGTTTGCTTGCGCTCCTTGCATCATTGCAAGCACTCAGTGCGCCACCAGGCATATTCACGCAATCTTCTGCACCACCGATGAGTCGATTACATGCCAAAGTAACATGATTATCCCGTGCCGGTATCACGCCTTCAGCGCATTATGACATGAGGTGCTGGGTGGGCACCTGCACTTTGATGCTGGCGGTGTCGATCTGGGCAGCCTCCTCAAAGCAGGCCATGGCGTCCTGCAGGGCCAGGTCAGCACCGCCCAGGTCGTAGCCTGCCTTGGTGAGCTGGCGCCCCTCGCGCAGCAGCTGCTTCCCCTCCTGTACCAGCGCCTCCAGCTGCTCTTCCGTGTCGCCCAATTCTGCTTCAGCACTCTGTGACGCGCCTGTAAATAGAGCAGCGATCAGCAGGTATCAGCCAGCAAGTGTTTGCAATGCAGCTTTCTGTTGAGGATACATTTCTTGGAGGGATGCAAAGATTGCCAATGCGTTCCAGTTAAATCTCACCGTTGGATGCAGCTCCTCTGTACTCCTCCCTGGGTGAGGAGTATGGGTCCCTGTCCCCATCTACTGGTTCTTGTGCGCTCACGCCATTGATTTTGGGCAGCTGGCGTTCAGCATAAATGTCAGGTTGAGGGATCTCCTGCTGCCTCCCCCTTGCGCCTATCTGTGGTGCCTCCTCGGGTGGACGCTCGGCTGCTGTGCTGCTGCTGGAGGAGACACTTCCAGCCCAAGAGTCTTCCTCAGGAGATGCAGAGCTGGAGGTGTATACGGGGGGGCCCTGTGAGGGAGTGGGGATTGAGGCAGCGCCATTTGAGGAAGCTCCTGCATAGCTGCCGGCCAGCTCCCTCTCTGGCTTGCTCTCAGCTGCCCCAGACCTCGCCCCAAGCCAGGCGGAAATGGGCACCAGGTCCTCGTCAGACTTGCTGCTATTTGTGCCTAACGGGTCTCCACTTGGTTTCCGCAGTTGATCTGCTGTACCATCTCCAGAGGCCATGTCACCAGTACTTAACAGGGCCTGCACAACCCAACACTAAATTGCGTAAGGGAATCCATTGTCGTGTTATGTAGACCCAATATGCCAGAATTGAGCCTCTCAGAGAAATGACACAAAGAATAATACACATTGATGGGCACCGCACCTGCATACGTAGGAATGCATCTTCTCTGGTGTCGGATGGATTTCCCTTGTACCCCTTTGGGGGTGCATCTGGTCCTGCCACTGCATTCAGTGAGCCGCCAGGTGAGATCACTCCTTCCAAGCCTCCTGCAAACAGCATGCTGATGACATCACTCTGCTTGCCATGCATCAGTCATGCATGTCAAGTCATCATGACTGGGTGGTTCAGTTACAGCACAAGATGTTGTCAGCTAGGCAGCGTATTGCACTGCAATGCGACACAATTACCCATTTGTATAAAACTCATCACTTGCCCTTGCTTAGCTACTTTTGAAATCAGGGAGAGCAGCTGCAGCAGTGCACGCAAAACACTTTGTCCTTGGACCGAAGGCTCAGTATGAGTAGGAGGTGATTGGTCTCAGCATCGAAATATATCTCAGCCAGGTTTGTCATCATTGCCTATCCAAGGACCGGGCCCCCAAGCCGTGATTGGAGCGGAGAAGAACATATTGGAGTGTTGCAAGGCTTGATTGCGCAAACTTGTGTAATACACCAAAAAGGAGTGCCTTGGATTGTTATTGATAGATAATATCAGAATCCAGAACACACCTACGGATAATGAGCTCGTGGGGAGGGTTTGCATGGAGGCAGCCAGGGTGCTGATGCGCTCCATGGTGGCAGCTTCCAGCTTCCGGACAGCTTCCAGAGTGGCACTGATGGTTTCGCGCAGCTCCGCTACATCAGGGGTCTGAGCTGAGAACTCTCTCAGAACCTCCTTTGCTGCCCTCCTGGCAGCCTCCTCCACTGACACTGCAATTCCACAGCATGCGTTGTAAAGCAATGCAGGCATGCAATCTGTGAAAAGCCAGCTTACAGGCTACATAAGCATGCCCTGCAAGGTGCCAGCTGGTGCACACCTGTTGAGGGAGAAGTGCCAGAAGAGGTGTCAGCTGTGCTGTGCAGCGCTTGCTGCAGCGAGGCCTGGGAGATCTGGAGCTCAGCAAGGGCTGTTTGAATGGGCTGCAGGGCAACTGACAAGGATCTGCTCTGCTCATCCGAAGTCCCTGCTGCTGCTAGTGGAACCTCCACCTTCATAGCACAAGACAAGCATTGGTTCAACTGTTGACATTACAAAAGCAATCTGAACAAATAGCAATTGCAAAAGTAGTGAATAACCCATTCTGGGAACAAGATAAGTATGTAAGAGGCCATGGTCATACCTGACTGCGCAGGGCCTCAAGAGAGTCATTGATGGAGGACAGCAGAGGGGCAACCTCTGGATTGACCTCCCCTGTCGAGCCTCGGATGCTGTCAAGTGCAGTGGACACATCGTTGCGCAATGCAGCCATTTCTGTCACCAGGGCCTCTTCCCTGGTAGGGACATCCTCACCTCCGCTCCCCTCCATCAAGTCCTGAGCAGAGAAAGCACGCGATGCCTCAGAAAGCCTTTACAGCAGTCAGGAGTGCATTTCGAATGTTCCAAGTGTTCAGCAGAGTTGCCCCAGAGCACATCATGCATGGAAATGTCAATCAAAATCTCGTGCGCATGAGCTATGGCGCTCACCTGCACGCTCTGCTCAATGCCCCTCAGGCGCTTGCCCAAGGCATCCCACTGCTCGTCCGCCAGCAGTGCAGGCACAGCAGTTCCAGCTCTCTCCTGCTGCGCGCAAGCAACACACCCTCCAAATAGGAAATTTCCTTCCAAAAGCCCCATTCCAAGAGCCCCACAGCTGCATAAGAAAGATCCAATCCTGGGAAATATTGAGAAACAGCCAGTTGTATAATCTGCTCACCTGCTTCTCAAGCACCCTTTCAGCAGCGAGTTGTAGGGATTTCTCCAGCACGCCCTGCAGCCAGGCCCGGTCCACAGGGGCGATCTGAGCAACTGCTGGGGGCTGCGCCCGGCCGGCACCATTTTGCAGGGGCGTCACATCTGTGACTGGCAGCGCAGCCGCCAGAAGCGCCGGCAGCCGCTGCAGCGCGTCCGATGAGCGCCGCGCATCCGATTGCATCGTGCTCTATTGCACAAAGTCAAAATAAATTACACCAGCCGCTTCCATGGAGGGCATGATGACATCACGCTGCAGAGAGGCAAAGTGCAAGGGTGTGGGTTGTGGTCACGAAGAGAAGGTACCTGCAGCGAGGCCTCTGCCTCCTCCACAGCGCTCATGATGCCCTGGGCCAGCCGCCGCATGCCCTGCACCTGGCCCTCTTCCAAGCCTTGCAAGCTGCTCTCAATGCCCTGCATGAGCTCACACAAAGCCGGTGAGATTCCTCACAGGAAAGAATGCTTAAGGACCCCATGGCTTGCATGCTGCACGTGCAAGGAGCACTATGTAGCAGAGACCACCTCAACAATGTTCACACGCACCTCCAGCCGGGACACCAGGGCATCCAGCCCCTGTGAAGGGGCGGACTTGGCCTGCAGATCCTGCTGCAAATCTTTGACCAGGCGAGCGCCAAGCTCCTTCATCTGCCTTGCAGTGGTTTCAGCCATGCTGCTACTGGCAACCTCCACATTCCGTGCTGCACTCTGAGCGCTCCTCCCTGCAAAGATGCCACAGCGCTTATTATCTCAAATGGCAACTATTACATGGAGCAAGCGGGCATTGCAAGCCACTGCAACACAGTAAAGGAGACTTGCACAGGCCCCACCTGCGCTGAGGATTGAGCCTTCCAGGGCAGCAAGTTTGCTCTCAATATTCTTCAGCTTCCCAGATGGTAGCTGCTTCTGCAGGTCCTCCCGCCACAACTGGAATGCCTCTTGCAGCTTCTGTACCTTCTCCTCTTCATGTCGGTCGAATTGCTGAAAGACCACACTCCAAGACTCCCGAACATCTCTCAAGCCAGCCTGTAGAATGGAAACAACAGTCAATGGTTGTGCTCAGCCAGACATTCAAGTTGACAAGTCACTCCGTTCAGATCTCACCTCCACTTTGAGGCTCTCACGTCTTCTGCTGGCGTAAAGGGCTAGCAGTGGCAGAACCAAAGGCAGCCCAATAAGCATAGCTTCCTGTGTGAGGATGAACGCCACTGCTCCGCCCACAGATCCAAGTGTTGCAGTCACATCGAGCGTGCCCCATAGCAACAGCTTCCAATTTGGTCCTTGGTCTTGCGGCTCCCGTTTTGCCTCACTTTCTTGCGCGAAAGCTCTGCAAAGCCATCTTTTGTTGACGACGGAATGCCTCGAATCCGAGAAGCTCTGCTTTGGTGTACTAGACCTGCCAATTTGTAGTGACACAGGCCTTGTTAAGGCCTTTCTCGTCCTGAAGTGAATTGCACTGCTTCTAAAGCTTGTAACACCGGCCTGCTGGCATCTGCAAGACGCCATACTCAGTTTACAATACACCAGTAGCACCAAGATCCAGGATTGCTTCGATGCACGCTCCTTCTGAGGGCACAAACAGGCTGGATAACCCGACACACATCAACAAAAATAAGACAAGTGTGGCCTCTGAAAATCACATGAGCTGTAATCCATGGAACGACATGAAACAGTGCACGTGAGCAGAAGCTGCTGGCACCTGCCCATGCCTGCCTCTTGGAGGCATCAAGAACTTTTGAGAATCATTTATGAGCTGAGAGGCACCATCAAATGATCGATGTCAATCCACTAGTGTACTGTTGATGTCAATAGCATCCGCAGATATTATAATCTTTTTAAGATCCTGATGGCAAAAGCCGCTGCTGTCATAACAATTTCTTCACCTGAGCCGTCGACCTCATGGGTACTGCGCTTCTTACCGGATCTTGGCACAAATTTACTGTCCGCCATGTACATGTGCTTTGTTTACAGACCCATCATGTCTTCAAAGGTCGACAGCTGACCCCGACAGATACAGTACAGTGCTTTGACCATGACCTACCGTAGGACCAGTACAGGACCAGTAAGGACCGTTATTGGTTGACCTACAGACTCAGAGAGGCACTTCATTTACATCTGTCAGTCATACACTGGCACTTCTTGGGCAGTTGTCGCTCCAGTATCAATCTTTTGGTTGCTTGTAATCAGACTGCTTTTCGGGCATGGCTGCATCTATTGCCGGAACCTGCAAACACTCCTTGTAAACCGCTTCAATGTTGGGATACGCAGAGAGCTCCACACTGTAGCGATTGACCGCATTCCACACCTACACAGGGAAAGAAAGGCTTGTATTTTGCCGGTGCCCACTGCGATTGCTGGCAGCGCTGTCTGCAGGCAGAAAATTTCAAGGTCTCGGCAGACAGTGAGGTGCTCTGCAGCATAGGACAGGCAGATTTTTGTTGAGGGAGTTCCGAGCATGCCTGTGGGACTAGGCAGCAGTCTGCCATGGTTGGGAAATCTCCATGACAGAACTTCCCGGGTCCTGCGCTCGCGCCTAGCATGTCCTCCAGAGCTGCAAATCCATGGTTGATCCAGTGCTGCTTCCAGTCCATTGCATCCACTTCCTAAACAACCCGCACTGTGAACTATAAAACAAATTGCACTCTCAGTCAGTCCAATTATTTGCGTATAATTGACACTCGTTGCAAAAGCCAGTTGAGCTTTGGATGTTGATATTTGCTCTGCTTACCCAACGTTCCAGCTGTGCATCAATACGGGTGTTCTGCAGTGGTTGTATGTCCGATACAATGTATTGACTTATTGCCCGAACACGGGCTCGACCAGCGGGATCCCTGGGAAGTAGACTTGGAGGACCAAACTTGTCCTCCAAGTACTCCATGATTGCCAAAGATTGGCCAATCTTATCATTCCCATTCTGCATATTGAACGTCAAGTGATAGAGAAAGTCAAGCCACCTTCAGTAACAGGAATGCACGAGTGACAATGGTCATTAGCATCTCGAGAGTTATTGGAGCGTCATCCATCACGTTGAATGGGAACATACCACGAGAACAGGCACAAGTCGTTGAGGATTTATGTTCCTGAAAGCTTCATCTGATTGATCCTTCGTCAAAACAGGAATAAAATCGCATGTCAGACCTTTCAGGTTCAGTGCAATTCGCACCCTAAAGGCACAAGAAGACGTTGCTCTTGTGTAGAGCTGCATGCTGGATAGCAAATCGTATAATATGTCAACAGTCCTACTAAAAGGAGAGAAATTGGGAAGTAACAGGATCTCGGAAGAGTTCACGTCCTTCGTTTCGGAGCCCTAGATCTAACTCAATATAACCCTTGCAAGGGGGCAGCATGAAAACCTAATGCCAGGAAGCACTGTTGGAGCACATGCTCCCTTTCTCCTTCGCAAAGTGCTCTCCTTCTCTCTAAAGTTGAAGCTTCGACATCTTCGTGCTCCAACCAACCAACTCCTGCTTTCCGAACCGACCAGGCCGGCACAATGGGAAGCTGCCTCTCCTCACCAGGAGCGAAGAAGCAGGTGAGCTGTTTCTCTTCTGCTCGCACAAGGAAACATCTTTCAGGACCTAAGGAGTTTCTTGGTCAATTCTTCGGTGTGAGGGTGACATTCTGTGGTCTGATAAGCATGACATCCTAGAGTCCATTGCACGACAGAAACTGCCGGGAACGGCTCTACAGAATTGGGCTCCACTTTCCCAGTTTGCGGGCATGGCTGCCAAAACAATTTGGTGACCGGTTGCAACCCTTGGGTTATACCTTTGGATGTGCTGAGCTTTGACCGAAGGGAGCTTTTCTATTCCGGGATTGAGAAGTTGCGGAGGGACGTTGGCCTCTTTTCAGGCGTAAAGGTTCCGGAGGCTGATTGGGACGGCTGTGATGACACTGGCACCTTCTGGATGGACTGTTGTGATGGTGATGGGCCTCAGGAGCCTGCTTTGCCGTCGAAGCTGAGGTCGATGAAGGAGATCAGTTGACGTCACTCTTGGACCAGGGCGGAAAGGGTTAACAGGCTGATGTGCCTTTAAGGGGTATTTATTGGCATATGTATGGTTCAGGTGGAGAACTTGGAGGCGCAGGCCAAAGTTAAGGGCACCGAGGTGAGCAGATGCCTCCTGAGCATGGCATCATGCACACGCTCCTGCCACAGCCCACACCCCTGCTCACATACCCACAAGATGCATCAAATACCGCTGTTGCCTGGCCCACCTCTGCTGGTGGAATCTGAGCCACATCTCATCGCTCCCTGCAGTGACAGGAGAGGTGTTTGACAGCTGTGTCTGCTGCTGCTGCAGGCCTTGGACACCCTGAAGGGGAAGCTGCAAGGCACCGGAACCACCGGACAGGTGGATTTTCCTACTTTCTGTGAGAGCACCTGCGTGACGTTTTGGATTCCGTTTGAACCCACCACTAGAAATGCTAACCTATGTTACATTTATCACAGGCCACTGCAGCACAGCCTACTCCAGCTGCCGGGGTGAGTCTCTCCTACCTGCAGCATGCGTTCATTGTCTCCGCACAATTTCACTCATGCACACACTGCCACATGGCTGCATGTGTGTCCAACACCTCAAAGCTTAGCAAGCTCCACTGCACTCCTGGCCATTGGGCTGACATGAGCTTGTCTGTCCAGGCTGCTGCACCATCCACTCCTGCTGCTGGTGGCGTCGAGGGCAAGTTGGAGCAGGTGAGTCATCATGCATCCATGCATAACGATTGCACGCACTGCAGCATCTGCACTTTTTACCAAGCAAGCTATGCCAGGAAGAAGATGGGGGGAAACAAGATGGCTGCCTATCATGCAGGCAGTGAAGGCTGAGGAGCCCAAGCTGGAGCAGGCAGTCAAGACAGAGGTGACTGGTGCGGGAGGGGCTGGCACTGCCGCACCTGCTGCCCCTGCGGCCCCAACTGCTGGTGTGCCCCAACTTCTCTGTGCATGTGCATTGTCAGATCACGAAATCGCTAACTTTGCTCCGAGCACATGCAGACTTGCTGAAATCTGCCCTGCCTGGACACTTCTGGTTGCTGAGTGTTGTAAAGATCACATAACGGTCATGAGGGGCGGATGTGCACTGCATGAGCCAAGATCTTGCTAGGGCATTGACAAGGATGTTATGTGCAGCAATTTAGGTGGCACCAACCCCGGAGCAGCCGGACAGCCGGCCGATGCTGTACAGGAAAAAGTAGATGCCGCCACAAAGAATGCTCTGAATGTGGCAGAAGCTAACAGGTCAGATGCTCAGCAGACCCTCGACAAGGTCAAGGACCAAATAACTGAGGGACAGGCCTGAGTCAGGAGTGGCGAGCAAACCAATGCACTATCAGAACTCTGTACCGCATCCTTGAGCTTTATCTGACCTGACCTGATCACTGACAATGGACGATTCCTCATCTTCAATTGTAGATGCTTTCATGTGAGGCAGTTTGCATTTGCAGAAGTTGCATCAGTTGGGTCACGGCTTGTCAAGATTACACACGTTGGGATACGATCGTTCTGTGGAGTCCGTCTGTAAATATTCATTTGCTCTAAATTTGAGCCTCTAACTACCTGATTGGACACTGCACCACGGGTTTTTTAACCAAACGGCCTTCCGTTTGAACATAGAAAAGTGTACAGCTCAATTAAGATGCACTGCATACATGATATCAACAGCAGGGAAAGTATTTGCTGCTGTTTTTGTGCTCTCTTTACCCGATCAAAATCTATCATGTGTTGCTGTGCATGGCAAGCAATAAACATGCCAAATGCACCGTACTAATGAATCGATGGACCTCGATGGGATGCTGACTTGATCTAAATTGTACTATCCTTATTATTATCATTATTATTACAGTGTCGGCAAACCCAAAGCCCGAAGGCCATAGGGCATACACACAGAGTGTCTGCAGCCACATCTGTGGGGCCTGAAGGTCTGGTCTGCAGCCCATATGGTATCATACTAAAAGTCTAAGTCCAAGTGAGCCGTGCATATCAAGGAACATACCACCACCCCCACCACCAACCAATGCTACACAACACAGCAAGCAATTGCATATCATAGCATTGCATGTACAATCAAGCAATCCCTGTCTCAGACCAGTATCCCTCTGGTGCTGACACCTCTGGCCCGCCAGCGACGTATACCTTCACACTTGTGGAGACCCTTGATACCTCCACACTTTTCTATTCAAGGCATGTGCACGAAGTTTGCTTCAAATGAAAAGGACACTTGTTCTAGTCATGCATGTGTTGCCTTTCACTTGAATGTTTGCCCATACTCTTGTCATGCACGGCGTAATTCCTGTTGCGTACCATTCTAGAAATGATCCATTGTGCTACCAAACATTGTGATGCAAGTCTGCAGCGGCCCTGTCTAAAAGCCCTGGCCTTCCCTCACAAGTCTGACTCCATTCTCTGGAAGCAAGCATTGCCAGTGCGCCGCTGAGCCCTCCATTATAGTCTATGCTCACTTTTGTATCTGCTGCTGAGCGAACGTCATCGAAGGAGTCCCTGCAAGCCAACAGACATCACATCTCAATCATAGTTGCACCATTCGGTCGGAACATTTTTTGGGGACCGAATATACGGCGCTATATTCGGTCATACGGTCTGAACACATACGGAATTCGGTCAAAAACGGCCTATTTTTGCCCAAAACACCGAATATACGACCGAATATACACCGTATGCCGAATGGCCGAATCCGTATGGTGCCACTATGATCTCAATCAAGTTGTTTTCACACTTCAATCCTTGCTATTGCACCTGCTGAAACGCTGTTGCTGCTGTTAGACAAACCAATCTTGGCGGGTCATGTGGCGCGCTTACTAGAAAGGTAAGGGCAGGATAAGGGATTACTCACCTTGCATCAGGCCCAGAAACCAAGGCGCCAGTGATCACATGCGGATTTGGATCTGGTGAAGAGTACTGTGGGCTACTAGCCAGGACGCCAGAGCAAGGCTGGACTGATTCAGGGCAGGATGCTGCAGGGTTGGGGATGTGCGTGGGCGGATCATCTCCCCAGCCGACCATGTAACTTCGGCCGCTGCAACCCAGAATCTTCTGCACCTGTGTCAGCAAGCCAGAGCTTTACATCCTGCAGGAGACAATGCCTTCGGAGGGATCCCAGGCTGTGCCAGAAACATGCGTGCTGCACAGGTGTATGACTGTACCTTAAATGCGCAGAGTGTTGAGGTCACAGCAGAGGAGAGGGATGTAAGGAGAGGGAGTCATGGGAGAGCTGACAGATAAGTGACTCACTTGCCGGCGAGCCCAGCAGGCTCGAAGGAGTCCATCACCCCCGCCGCTGTAGCGCCCATACACCAGTCCCAACAGTGCGGCATTACCAGCATTGCCCAGCTGGCCTTTGCTGCCAGCAAGTGCCAATCCATTCGGGGTCAAGGTAACCCCGTTGCCACCATGCATCCATTTGTCGAAGAAGCTGTCAAATTGCGCCTGGCAGGGACACAATTCCGCTTCAAGTGAGCAGATGAGAAGAGGAGATTGTGACCCTTCCACATTGACATGCTAAAATCAAACTGATGAGGGTTACAATTGCCCCGTTGAGGACCGTCAAGGTATGCATGCATCAACTTATATGCAAAAAGACATGTGTCTTTATGCAATTAGCAATTACCAGCACATGTTTGCTTACCTTGTAGCGCGGTTTCCCTGTCTGCTTCCACAGAAGCAAGTTGCTCGCCCACCATGCATTATCCCAATCAGACACCATGCTCTGCCAAGAAATGTTGTTTGAATCACTGAAGATGCGATCCCAGTAAGCCTCGGCATCTCGCAGGTATGCAACCCTGCCTGTGACCAATCCTAGCCAGCTGGCAGCCAGCATCAGGTCGTCCAAATAGCTAGTGGAATTAAATAGCTGCGAAGGCAGACACCAATGCAATAAGGGCAGACCAGCACAAAGGCATTGCCAGCAGCATGACGTTGCATGACCGATAACGCATACAGCAGCGCACGTGACGCATCATTTCTGAATTGCATGCAGCCATGAGTGCAAGTCACCTTCTGGTTGGGGATGAAGTTGCTACTGTAGAGCCCCTCATTGGCAGCAGCCAGGACATACAGCTCTGTTGCAGATGAGAGAGCCTGGGCTGAGAAACTCCTGGAATCTGTGGTGGACATGCGCAAAATTGCAGCTGAGGTAGCTGCCAGCGCAGCAGCTGTGTGGCCCATGAGATCAGCTCCAGGCTCCTGCACATGCGAAAATTTCCTTTTCTGTTGCGAAGGATTAATAGGCAGACAGAGCTGCTGGTGACTGAGCTCCTGGGTGAGTGATATACTTGCCTGTGGGCTGATGACAAAAGTTGGTCGAGGCTGCTGCATGTCTTCAGGGCGAGTCCATGCCCTCAGTTCCCTGTCCATATTTCCCACCTGCACAGCACACCCTGATGTTTGTATTGTTTTTTTTTCTGGCATGGCATGCGAGCCCATAAAGGCTATAAGCACAATGTCAGTATCATAGTTTGCAGCGACATTGACGAGACCAACAGGCCCTCATTACATCAATCTCATGCTGCCATGTGCCGAGATGATGTCAAAGATGAGGGCACCTGAGATACCAACGAGTCTGGGGTAATGCGACAAGCCATTAAGTATTCTGCTGCCCATCTCAAGTGTTGATAGACCTGATCATCTACTGCTGCAGAGCTGGGCAGGCTGGCCACTCCCCATGCAAGCTGAAGGGCAGCTGTTGCTATAGGGAAGGTGAGCTTCAGGTTATCTGCGGAAGCCAGCACACCTCTCAAAACCCCCAAACACCTCTATTGGGCATGCTAGAACTCTGCTTGGCAGTCTGAAAAGTGCATACTGAGATTGCTGTAAGGTGCAAAAAGTCAACAATGAAATTGGGTCACTCACTTGTGCCAAGATAGAAGCCCCCTGTGGGCACATCATTGAGCCCCGAGTCTCCTCGCCATGAAACGTGCGGGCTGCCAAGAACACCGGAGCGCTGTGCAGCGTAAAAGCTCATGGAAGCATCAAGAGCACCACTAAAATCGGTGTCCTTTCCCTGGACGCTACCCTGCATGGGATCATTAGATACTATTATTATCACATTTTAGAGACCTTGTGGGAGCCCCCCGAGACTCCAAGCCTCAGTGGCCATTGTCATCATTGGTCATTGGTCATTAATGACAGCAATTGAACACTCAATATTGTTGGGCATCTTGGCAGCTTCAAGATGATGCATCAGATGATTTACCATGGTAATATATTGATTGATCTCTCTGGGGGACCTTACCCATAATCCGTGTGACCCGGCTCCCTGCCAAATGCAGGCAATGGCTGCAATCATCATGCACATGATGACTATCACCAAGGAGAGCATTGAGTACGAAGCCAGCCCTTTCTGCCCCTTGGGCTGCACCTCCTGCAAATATCTCAATCTCATGCATGTGTCAAGAGCCTGGTCTGCATGACATTCATGCATGAAAGCATGCATGAGTCTCAACTAGGTGACAGGCTGCATACCTGCTCCGGTATGGACGCAAAGCTCTCGTAGATAAAATAGTGAACCAGTGGTATGGAACAGATGAGGGCGTTGCAAATGCACCACAGTATGGACAAGATCAAAGGCAGGTTGGCTGTCAGAATGTCAACAATTGTTGCTCCACACCTGTACAACGACCATCAGAAAAATTCAGCGCTTGGCTCTGTCAGGGGGATGCGGCAGCTACCAATGTAGGCTCTTTGCCAAATCAGTAAATCCCTGCATGCTCGCATGCATGCATTCAAGGCCATCAAGAGACGTAATAACCGGACTCACTTTGCCGTCTCGCTAGTGCCATATGCACCAAACAGCAGCCAAGCACCCACAAGAGCTCCAGCAAGTGAGCACAGGGTGAGCACAAAATTGGTCCAGGGGAACGCCAGAAATGAGTTCCGTAGAGAGCGCCCAGCAGTTGCAGCTGACGGATGTGACTCCTTGATTGGCTGCCCTGACACATGTGCACTCCGACCATTCTCTAGATCGGTGTCTGCTGAAGGGATCTGCGCAGTCATGCACAGCATTGTTTCAGTCTGCGATCCTCTGGTCGGCGGAAAGCTACAGTATGCTGTAAGACTGCTGCATGTTTGTTGCATGATAATTGAGCGCGCATTGCATACTTCTTTGGCGTCTGCTCTTTTGGCCATTGGTGGGGATTTCCCCAAAACTGCTCTGGAGAGATGTAGCTTTCCAGAGAGTGCAGCCAGAATGGCCCATAGATAGTGCCACCACAGATTGTGGCTTGCCACTGTCCAATGCCAAAGCGCGCGCAGTGTGGCAGGCTCATATGCCTGCACATGTGCACACACTGTCAAGAGTCTGCACAGCATGTGCCTTGGTCATCTTTTGGTGCTCGTGATACTCAGCATTCTGTTGCTCCTTCAATTTGCTGCAGGAATTGCAGGAGCAGAGAGGAGGAGGGATGGATACCTTGTACATCAGAGGCGCAAAAAGGCAGTAGTAAAGCAAAAAGCCGATACCAAACCACCTATTTGGACTGAAGGGAAAAACTCCAAACAAAATGCGGATCAGTGGAACGAGAAACAAGAACAGCGCTGTGACCGCAGTAACTCCCTGGGACCTGCATGTAGCTGCTGAGCTTAGAAACCCGGTGAAAAGAGATTGCAGCACGGCATGTGCAGGCATCATGAATGTTACAGCAAGGGTTCAGCACACACACCAGGCAGCTGTATGGAATATCAGCTTCTGCACGATCCCAAAATGCGGCAAATGCACAAAGGCATTGCGCAGGAGCAGCTGAGAGTTTCCCAGAGCCTTGCCACACTTCCTCTTGCAGATTTCTGCTCTGTGAACCGGGGCCCACCCTGTGCATTGAGTTAAAGCTGATCAGATCTTGTTCATATTGTTATGGACTACATGCACCCAACATGTGCATGGGACACTGGTGCAGTGCACCAACCCCTACTTTGGACTCTGTTCAGCACAACGAGGTTTGCAGGGCACAAATGGTCAGCAAAAACTAAGTCATGGCAGGCAAACAGGGTGTACCTTGGACCAGGCTTTTCGAGTGAAAGTAAGAAAGCCGATTGGAAAGCTTGAGCCTCAGGGCCATCGCGAGGCCATAAGAGGAGCTGTGTGCTGGCAGCCACCCAAGGTTGTGCAGGGTGCTAGCAAACATGACGAAGTTTGTATTGTCACAGGTGCTGCAACCCCAGGCCTCTGCTCTGGGCAGCATGTGCATCTGCCAGTATGTCTCAAGCTGCAATGCGCATCACACATGTCAGACAGATTGAAATTCCTGTGTAGTCGCAGAGAGCAAGGGTTGCATGCAGACTGATTGAATTGAAACAATACGACTGACAAACCTGGTCGTAGATATCAGAAGCATGGCCGATATTTTCATAGGCTGAAGGTGAATGCACCATGCGCACACCACCAAGACTGAGATAAGGTAGGAGCTCCTTCAGATATGAGACATCTGGTACCTACACAGACATGCAAAGAACATCACTACATATGCAGGCCATCAATCTGTGACATGCAGAGATACAATATACACCTCCCAAGCAGATAAGAAGCACTTCTCACTGCACATCGTGGTACTCATGTGTTGGCCTGCCTGATCATCTTCGAGCACAGCCACAAGAGCTGTTGGAGGGATTGCTGTGTTGGATGGGAAGATACGTCGAAAGGCATCGTTCAACATTGAAACCTTGTCAGCATTGCTGTCTGAAGCAATGATGTGTGCAACACCATCCAATGCAGGCTCTGGTCCATCCACATCCCTGTGCGATTTGCACAATTCAGTACTGACCCTGCATGAGTTGAAATGGCATGAATGTAGGATCAAAGGAAGAGGAATTTGCTTGCCTTTCACACCCCACAAGATAGATGGTAAAAGTGTGACCCTCCAGCCTCCTCATGGCGCATGCTGCTTTCAGAGCCTGCTCTCTTCTACTTGCATGCATGCCTGTCTTCAAAACAAGGACCTGACAAGAAACATCAGTGCTTAATGTAGTGTGCACAATTTCCTTGCGCCTGCATCACATCAATGCAGCAGGATCCTGGGAAGTGAGGGCAAGCTGACAGCCTCACATGCACATGGTACTGTACAGTGGGTTGCTGCATGTGCCTCTTCATATCAGCTGCCGTGCTGCCTGCTCCTTCTGTGAGATGTTCTGTGCCAAGAGGAGTATCAGCAGCACGCACCTGCAGATTTGCAAGCATTATAATGATTCCGCTCAACAATGCTGACGACGGTGAGGAACACAGAAACATAAAGCCTGGCAATATTAGTGCGTCTGACCATCACACATGACATTTGATGCCCAGCATAAGGACGCTGGATGGCATGCATGCAACATTGAAAACGAGGAGGGCTGTTTTGCCAGCACAATGGATTTACTTCTCACCTGCCAGAGTCCAATCAGAGCATCAGAAATGAAATGAAGGCACTCTGCCACCAAAACTACAAGCTGGTACAAAAATAGGGCCTTGTTGCCAGCTACATTGACAGTGGTGCCTCGTGTAAATAAGTAGAATATGAAGGCTGCAACATACAGCCACCACCGCAGCAATCCAAGCTGGTCCACCCGAGAGGGGCAGCACATGGTGTCAGATTGCTGATGTCTATTATAGAATGCCATGCTGATCTCTTTAGTTTGCCGGGTGGGTGCATCTGCCTTTTCTGATGCACCTGCAGGGCATACAATCCCCACATCACACATGCTTACAAGAATCTGATACCACACAGCCTTGGTACAAACATCCCTGGAGTACGTACAAATATACCTGTTGTTACCGTGACGGTGGCATCTGCAGACAAAACTGTGGCCATCATTTCCAAATTATGCGCCGTCCCTCTGCTGGGCTTTGACTCAATGCTCACAGCACCCTCAGACACCCTTGGCGGCGAGGGAACAGGCATATCAAAGTTTTGCATGCCACCTTGAACTGCACGAATGCCACCCCTCTGCTCGCTGCCACCTGACTTTCTGAGCACAGCTGCGCTCCGTGAGATGCTCTGCTGGTTTCCAATGAGCGCCCTGACTTGATCTGCTTGGTCTTGCAGGCGATGCAGGAAGTCATGCAGCGCCTGAGATGTTGGGTCCGAGATCTCCCCAAAGCTTCCTGCTTGCCAATGCACTGGAACATTGGGATGACATGCATGCATGTATGACCAAAGTATGGACAGTGGATCATGCAAACAGTTGAGCAGATGACTATATAAGCAAGAATGGCTGCACATAAACAGGATGCGTGACCACACCTGAGACCCCAGATCTGAGTGTTGTGATGCGCTCTGCATCGTATTCCATGCTCCGGAACTCATCTGGTGCTTCTTCAGGCGGGCTGAATTCGATATTGAGGAGATCCTGAGCCACGTTGAACCCAGCAAGGCCGCCTGATGCCACGAAGCGTTGTGGAGTTGGGGGCTTGCTGGGCTCATCCTCTTCAAGAGCCTGCGGCATGCCATCGCATGCATCTGCTCTATTAATAACGAAATGTCTAGCAATCTAATAATATTCCAGGCTCGGAGAGCCAGAGGGCCTGCTGAGAGTGGCCCACCTCCTTTCGTGGGTGAACAACGATTGGCGTTCTGCTGTGCACAGCATCCTTAAGAGTGACCTGCTGTCCCTCAATGCGCTCAAGCTCGGCAATCAGAGCATCCAATGGGTCCACATCGTTCCTCTCTGCAAATAACATTATCTATTGTCATCTCTGATTATCTGCAGGCTGAGAAGGTGCACAGAACAAGCGACTTCTGGGATCGTACCACCATGTCCTTCAGGGACCTCTGTTGATGATCCCGGTTTGTCTTGAGGGTCGCTGACACGACCATCCTCCCACTGTGTGCAGCAAAGCACGGGATGCTCATTTACCTGATGAGATGCACCAGTGTCGCAGCTGTGAGTTTTTTTGCAAGGTGAATAAGCTGCTCACCCGAATGGAACGGTTCCTCCGCATTGAATGGTCAATCAGAGATATTTATGCCGTTATATATTATTTCGAGGTGGTTTTCGATCCTAATAATCACTGCTGGACTATGATGGCAATGCTGTTGCCCAGTCTATCAGAAATTTAGCGTGCCACGGTGCTTGCAGAGACAAAACCACCTTGTCACACTTGATGCTGCATCTGGGGGACAATCTCCCATCGACGATCTTACAAGCCAAGAACGTTTGCCCTGTGCAGCAATATGAAAGTCCAAGAATACTTGGTCAAAACGTTCTCGTGGGAGCGGCATGGACGGTGCTTTGCACTGGCGACATCATAATTTCTAATCAAAAGAAATTCTCAAACCCTTCAGCTATGCAATTTGACGGTCTGAAGACCACCATGTGCTCACTTTGACCCACCTTTTGCAAGGGATTTTACTCAGAGCGTAAGCTTACGATAATTATATGCCTGCCCACTCCCCAACACCTTCACCATTGCCATTTCTGCAGTCATTTACTGTAGGATCTCATCGTAGTGCATCCAGTCACAAAGGAAGTGTTCTTTGTCTCTTGGAGGCTCAACGACAGGATAGGAAAGGTCAGAGCATCCAACACTGAGACAGTTGATGCGTGCCACTCCTGCTGGAACTGAGGAGGAACACAGAGGCTTTTGCTGAGGTAAGAGGATACAGATTGATCATTCTAAATTACCTTCTGTGTGATATTTGCTTGGACTGCCACTTAACCGGCTATTTTCGCGTGCGGCACGATACGTCGCCCTGCTACATGCCGGCCTACATGTCTTAGTAGCAGCTATACCGGATGCGTTCAAAGCACCCTAGATTTAAGTCTGTATTTCCTCAGAGTATTCTATCTGAGCATATAATCGCAGCCATGACAAGTTCTGGTTGGTTGGAAGCACGACAAAACAACCACATTTCGGGGCATCGCTCCAGTTGTCTTTGCGAATTCTTATTGATGAACACCTTGAAAGCCTCATTGATTGGTCAGGTGTCCATATGAAGTTCTATAGCCGGGAGTCTGTTTCCTGTGCGCTGCCATAGTTCAGGCTGCCACACCGAGACCTGTTGGATGGACAAAGCCACAGACCAATCGTTTCTACCGCCTTATGCAAATATTGGCTTATTGAATTGCTGTGCAAAAGATCTTTTCCCTCCTTGCTGAAAGCCTCTTTCTGCTTCGCAGGGTGGGACCTCATGGCCAGTGGGGCTGGCAGGACCGACCCTGCCAAAGGCAGTGAGTCGAAGGCAATTGCTGTGTCTGCCAGCACGCTTGGTGCAGGTAAAACTTGCCTTCACTGTGGCAAGCAAGGCTGCGCTAGCTACTGTTTCCCTCTGTTTCAATCGGTTCTGATGATGTCCCAGGACCTCCCAAATGCAGTAAGGGCATCACTTGATGCAGAGCTTACCTTGGTCTTCACAGCAGGGGTCGCGCAAATATGACATGACTGACGGGTGGCATGTGCAGACCCGCTGGAGGACCCAGACAAGGCTGCAGCTCC
This sequence comes from Coccomyxa subellipsoidea C-169, assembly GCF_000258705.1. Classification (NCBI taxonomy): domain Eukaryota; kingdom Viridiplantae; phylum Chlorophyta; class Trebouxiophyceae; family Coccomyxaceae; genus Coccomyxa; species Coccomyxa subellipsoidea. The sequence goes on from NW_005178027.1 coordinate 1,047,960, forward strand.
GGGCACCAGACAGTACAAAGCCCCAGCCTACAATGCGCCGGACGTGGAGAGGGGCATGCTGACCAAGCGGAAGCAGCCCCTGGGTGAGGAGCCGCGCGAGTTCATCCGCTACAGGCGCCAAGTCAAAATCAACTGGTTTGGCCTGCTCGCCTTCCTCCTCTACCTGGGAGCCCTGGGATTCTATCTCTGGGTACGCATGCACCCAGATGGGACCTGCACCCACTGCTCACATGTCCTGCGCATGCCATGTTCTCCAGGCTATTAGCATTGTCCAATCAGGCTGTCAACTACCTTGCGCACCATCTGGAACAACCAAAAACCGTCATGTCAGGCACTGAATGCGAGTGGCATGCATGTCACAGATCCGTGTCACAAAGACGCTGGACCTGGGCCCCTACCTGTGGTACGGCTGCCTCATCCTGGCCATTGAGATGCTGGGCGCCACCACAGTCATCCTGTATGGCCTCAACCTGGTGCTGGACCCAGTCGTGGCCAATTACCACCTCGGCGAGGACCCCTCAAACCCCGGCAAGCCGCGCACACGCTACCCCTACCACGTGCGCGTCTGCGTGCCCTGCTACAAGGAGTCCCTGGAGATCCTGCGCCGCACTATCATGGCCGCCTACGACGCCACGCTGCCCGCCGGCTGCGCGCGCACTATCTACCTGTGCGATGACGGCAAGGACCCCAAGAAGCGCAAGTGGGTGGACATCCTGGGCTCTGATGTGGTCTACGTCAGCGGCCGCAAGCGGCCCCCCGGCGAGATGAACGGCAAGTCCGGCAACATCAACAATGTCTGCTCCCAGCTCTACCCCCCGGGCACTGTGGTCCCTGGCAACGAGCTCATCTGCATCTTCGATGCCGACCAGGTGCCTCTCCAATCACACTTTCTGAGCACTACATGTCCCTTCCTTGCCTGCACATGGCCTAACAATTTTTACATGGGCAAATAGGCATATTCCCAAGTTCATGCATGGTGATGCCAGGTGGCCAGCAAGGACTTCTTCCTGAAGACCCTGCCGCTCTTCGATGGCGGTGACGATGTGGGCATGGTGCTGTCACCCCAGTGCTTCCACAACCTCAACCTGCACACCGACATCTTCAACCACTCCAATGTGCACTTCTGGGAGTACATGCAGCCAGGCTATGACGCCCTGGGCTTCATCTCCTGCACAGGCACCAACTTCCTGGTGCGCATGGGGCAGCTCTGCACCATGCATGCATCCCCTGCATGAGAAGTAAGACGAAAGATTGTCATGGTGTCCAGATGTGATTGTGATGCATTACTGACCCTCTGCTTTTGCAGCATGCTGAGCGCTGGTGCAACATGTAGCCCCACAATGTGGATTGGTTTGCACATGCAGGTCCGCTCCAACGCGCTGCTGGAAGTGGGAGGCTCTCCGACCTGGACGCTGACAGAGGACTACGCTCTGGGCATGCAGCTGAAGAAATATGGCTGGCACTGCCGCTATGTGCAGGAGTACCTCGCCATCGGCGAAGCCCCTGACCAGATCCGCAACTGCTACCAGCAGCGCTCCCGCTGGTGCAAGGTGACACTCTCCAGGGCCCCAGGGCCAACAACTAATGCAATGCATGACTGAGAGAGGCAGGACAATGTCTTGGACCGGACATGCATGACTCCATCGAGCTTTCCAAATGGCATCATCACCGCAGGAGCCTTCAGGGCAATGCATGACATCTAGATAAGCATGCAATCGTGTCTGCGCAGGGCCACTTCCAGATCATGTTCAACTGGATGCACTGCCCCCTGCTCCAGTCCAAGCTCAGCTGGCCCATGCGCATCATGTACAGCTCTGGAGTGTGGTCCTACGTCGTGGGGGCCATCTCCACACCCACCTTCATCATCATCCCCGCTGTCACCATCTGGTTCGGCGTGTTCCCCATCGTGGTCTCCCGCTGGACTGCCCTGGGCGTCACGGTCTACTACTTCGCCACCAACATGGTGAGTTTGCCTGACCAGAAATTCAGAAATGAACACATGAGCCATCCTAGACATCCATGTCCCCTCCAGCATTGGTATCATGTGCGCAAAGAGACTGCAAACATTCTGAGCCGAAAGAGAATGTTGGGCAGGTGCTCTACTATGTGCGCTCGTACTATCACGTCGAGGCCCTCTGGTTTGCCAATGTCGCCAACCAGCTCATGTGGTGAGGCCTCTGTTCTGCTGTTTACCCATGTATGCTTGTGAAGAATTGCTCTGGCATGCCTGCACTTTGTTGCTTGCGCTTTTGTCCATTGTGCACAAGATTCTGCAGCTGTTGTGGTCAGCCATGAACTGATTTCTTAGGCAATGATCAGTAATTGCTCTGTGAACTGCAGGTGGACGTACGTGAAGGCGCTGTGGCGTGCGGTGAACTCCATCTGCGGCTCCAAGATCCAGTTCAAGACGACCCTCAAGGGCGCCAGCATGCTCATGAACAGCGCCCTACGCGATCTGTGGATGCCCGGCCTCTGCTTCTTCCTCATGCTCGCCTCCATCATCACTGGCTTTGTCAAGCTGGCCCAGGGGCCCACGCTGGCATCCCCCCTGATCATCTCCATCCTGTGGGCCTTCGTCGCAGCAAGTGCGCATGCTTCCCCCTTCCTTCCCACATTGGCACCAGATCAGACTGATTTCTGAAGGACTTCCCTGAGTGGCTGATCAACCTGGCTGAACGCGCAGTTGGGTCAGCAGCTTGTCTGGTGTGCTGTTCCAATTTCACAAATTGATGATCTGTGCAGCCATACAAACAACATTGGTTTGCTTGCCCTTGCAGTTTCGCCGTTCCTGGCTCTCTACTATGCCACCATCGCGCGCGGCCCTTCCCTGGCGTGGCTGTGCCGCATCTGCATGATCCTGTCCTTCCTGGCCGGCATCGCTGCCGTGCTGCTCATGTGGGTCCTGTACCCCATCCACTACGACTACTCCACGTCTCTCAAGATGACCAACGCCTTCTACAACTCCCAGCGCGTGGGGTTGCTCCCAGCTGACAACAACATCCCCTGGCGCTCCAACGCCCTGCTCTACGAGACCGGTAAGCCATCAACTTTGCCTCACATGACATGCATGTGCTGTGGACCCCTCAAGCATAACCTCTCCCATTTTCAGCAGTGAGCAATGAGCCTTAGTCATGGTTGCATGCATGCAGGGCCGGACGGCAATGATCTGACTGGCGGCTGGCTGAACGGAGGCCCTGCAGGCAACCTGAAGATGACCATGCCCACAGCCTTCACCGTGTCCCTCATGTCCTGGGGCCTCATGTCCTTCCCCAAGGGCTACGCCGACGCCAACGCTACCTCTGACACCATGTCCAACATCAAGTGAGCCCACATCTCACCATGTCTTCTGCAACCAAAATGGACTGCCGCTTTGGGCCATTCTGCATGTGCAGTATATTGCCTCCTGTGTCTCAGCAGCTTTTCAAGTTATTCATCTGCTCTATGTTTCTTGTTGCATCATGCATGCTGTTTTCAATCCTGTGTGCACTGCTCACCAGGTGGGGCGCAGACTACCTGCTGAAGTGCATTTCGTACGGGCCGACCGGCAACATCAGCGGGCTGGTATACCAAGTGGGCAACCAGACGACGGACTCGCTGTTCTGGGGCCGCCCCGAGGACATCACCATGAAGCGGCCCTACTACCTCGCCGACCCCGACAAGATGTCCGACCTGGGAGGTGCCACCGTGGGCGCGCTGGCGTCGGCCGCCATGGTCTGGCGCAAGGCTGACTACGGCTACTACCAGCGCCTCATGGCCGCCGCCGCGCAGCTCTACGACGCCTCCCTGCGCACGCTCGGCAGGTGTGTCCCGCTCACTTGCACATTTTCACATCAGTTGAAGCCTTCTCTTCGGAAGATCAAGATGAAGGTGCCTCCTTATGTGGAGATGCAGTGCACTGACCAGTGTCTTGCACAAGCATTGCTGTCTGCATCCACAATATCCACCTTCAAGGCCAGGAAAGCTACTTCCAATTTACTAAACATGCATGCATGCAGCTGTGTGATGCATGTGTTTGTTGTGACTCTGCAGATTTCATTAAGATTGTCTCATCCTTGGCTTGCAGGTACGGCAGCAATGCAGTGGTGCTGGCGTGCGAGGAGCAGTACGCGAAGAAGCTGCAGGGCAGCAACATCGTGCCGGTGTGCGTGCCGGCCTCAGTGCAGCTGAACGGCTCGGCCATCCCCCTGTACAACTCCAGCTCCATCTATGATAAGCTGCTGTGGGCCGCCACCTGGATGTACAAGGCCACCGGCGACACCGACTACCTGGGCGACGCCGAGTCCTTCTACATCCGCCACATCTACGATGAGGGCGCCCCAGACGTAAGCCCTTTTGGCCTGGCTGCATGCATGACATTCTGCATATCATGAAGCTAATGCTGCCGCTACATGCGTCCTTCGGCTGCACAGCACCTTGCATTGGACTTTTTTGGAAGACTAGATTTGAGATACGGGACAAATGCAACCAAGGCACCACTGCTGGCACCTTAGTGCGCTGAGATGGCTTTTCATCTTGCAGCTGAGTCAGCCCACCATGTCGATTTGATCCGGTGCTGTGATCCTGTGCGCACAGGCGCACAGGCATGCTTAATGGATGATGGGTATTTAGCCTTCCATTTGCTGGGGTGTATTTCACGCAATGGCGCCTTATTCACCATTGGTTGAGCCTCACCCTGGGCTGGTGGCATGCATGCAGACGGTGCTGTACACGTGGAACGACTACTACTGGGCCTCCAACGTGCTGCTGGCGGAGACGACAGACGGCGGCACATTCCACGAGCGCTCGCAGCACTTCATGCGCCAGTGGGTCTGCGGCTTCGATAAGCTCGTGCAGTACACCGGCCTCGGCCGCGCCTGGAATACCAACGACGGCGTGCTGGCCACAACCGCCAACGCCGTGTTCCTGGCCACCCGCTACGCCAAATATGTGCTGCCCAGTAACGGCAAGAAGGCCACCAAGTACTTCTGCTGGGCGCGCGCACAGGTGAGCCTCTTCCGAACATCAGTGGGTCGGTGCCCGGACATGAGTGCTGTACAATGCCCTTTATATCAAGTAGCAGCCAGCTGGAATAGAACAAGCAGAATTACAGAATCCAGGTGTCAGCTTGGCTGTCTGTGCTGATCAATATGTTGTGGTTTGGAGGGTTTCATCAATCAAGGAGGGTACTTGTGAACGGAATGTAGGAAAACGTGTGAGAGCGTCAATGCAGGCAGCTCAAGATGAGAGAGGAAGACAACAAAGCGCACCTCCTGACCAAGAGTGAATGGATTCTGTTGCATGCAGACTCGCTATGTGCTGGGAGATGCGGGCCGCTCGCTGATGACCGGCTACGGCAAGAACCCGCCCACGCACGTGCAGAATGAGGCGGCCTCCTGCCCGCCTGCGCCCATTGCCTGCAATGCTGTCTCCGCACAGCTGTCCCCCGACCCCAACCCCAACACCCTCAACGGCGCCCTGGTTGAGGGCCCCATCTTCTCAGACACATTCCAGGTCCGCGCTGCCGCATGCCCTGACTCACTTCCGTATTAGGAAAAATCCCATGCATTGAAGGCTTGATCTGATGGGTAATTTAGTGGCATGCTGTGTTGGTGTGCAAGGAAGCTGCAATAGGTTAATTGATAAGTCATGATGGGAAGAAGGCTTTCACAGCTCTGCTGTTTTTTGAGCACATGGCGTGGACGCAGGATGTGAGAAGCCTGAACCAGACGCGTGTGATGCTGGAGTACAATGCTGGCTTCCAGGCTGCCCTTGCCGGGCTGCAGGAATCTCCCGGCACCTGGGAAGTCTGCCTGCAGGTGCTTATTACACTGACCTCCACGCTTGTCTGTCTAACGCGCCATGAATGGGTGATGCATTGGCAACAAGGCAGCATAGCCTGATAAAAGAATCACAGAATCTGAGCCTGGCATGTCTGTCTCTTGCAGGGCTACAGTGTCCTGGTCAAGGACAAGACAATCTGCTATTAGAATGTAGCTTGCATCACGGGCAAGCGTTGCTCCTCACCACCCCCCTGGAGCCAGCAGAACAGATGACAGAATTGATTTGGGAAGGGAAGACACCCCATGTTCAGGTCAAATTGATGAGGCTAAGTCATGACTCATAAATTCATCAAATGGGTGCCTTTTAAGTATCATGCTGGAACAGCACTAAAGCCTTGAAGCGTGAAAGATGTCACGCACATTGTTCCCTTAGCAGTGTGGATCTGGTGCACTGTTCTGTGACGTGAAGCAATTGCGTTCCGACACCGATGCAGCTCGATTACTAGCATTCTTGAAAGGTGGCTTGCAACCTAGCTGGGTACCCCTTAGGCATTAATGTAACACAGGATTTGCGGGCAGCTATTGCAATGATTGTGTTCTCCCAATCTTGTTCTGTACCCAGGCTTCAAAACCAGATCTGCCAGCAATCATTGACAGTTGCAGGCAAACATTCTGTCAGTATCTCTGCCTTGACCTCGTCAGGACATGAAATGCTTTTTGATTTTATAATTGAATACGCATACACAGATCGGCTGCACAACAGCAATCAGCAAGTCCTATCAGCTGGCTGGCTTCATCTGAGATACCCCTGTTTTTAAAACAATCACTGCAGTGCACTTCAAAACCATAGCACTGAACTCAGTGCCTTTACCGGCAGCCCAGCTGTTTCCTCCATTTGCAGCTTCATGGCTGTACTTACGGTGTCCAACAAAATTCAATTCTTGTGCCCCATTACTCTTCATACTTCTAGCGATATACCTCTATACTCGCAGCTTTCCAATGCTCATTTGGATCAGTCAGAAGGTCATTCGAGAGCTGATCCACGCCTGCAACTGCTGCACCATGCAAAAGGGTGTGCTGCACAACCTGAAGTTATGTCCTTGCTCTGCCAGGAATCCAGGAAGTCTGTATGACCATTGAACCCACACAGCGGTCGCATAATGACAGTTCCTGCTGTCTGAAAGTCTGGCGAGTTGTCGTGCTGTAGTCACTCGCTTGCTCCTCTGCTGTACACAGTTTGCGAGGCATTGCTGGATATGTATGTATGGGGCAGGCGATACCCAGGGTCGCCAGATTTTGGATTGCAGCGTAATTTCAGCTGGTCTCATAGATTTTGCAGCAGGCTGAACACAATCTCTCCAGTCCACTCTCCACCCGTAATGTACACTCTGCTGCCAAGCTGGCCTACACGTTCAGGCTGGCACGGGCATAACTCTGGACCTGCACTTCAGACCATGCATGCAGTGCATCTCAGACAACTGCATGTCTAGGCCTTCCATGAAGATAGCAACGCTATGGAGAACAAACAGGCTGCTGCTTGTTGCCAACTAGTCACCGCTGTCACAGCCGTGCAGCATGTCTGCGGGCGCATTTTGCCTCTGGCAGGAAATTCGTGCAATAACCACTACCAAAACCATCATCATATGGATTATTTGCGCACCTGCATTTTGCTTGGTGAGCTTGTGCGCGCGAAGGCGCTGCTGACGCGACTGGGCGGGCACTGCAGCGCGATGGGCGCACGGAGCACGCGGCCGTCCGAGTTGTTGGGCAGGAAATCAAGGGCTACGGTGGCAGATTTTCTGTGCACCCTGCCCGCCACCACCAGCATCTGTGCCACAAACTCGCTGCAGAAGAACCTGCACTCGCACACCCAACAGACAAGTGTACTTCCAAAGTTCTCCTTTAGGGAAGCTGCACCGCTCAAGCTGATTCCAAAGCATTACCGCTCGAGTCACAGTCCAAAATGCCCCAGGTTTGGGAGTCGTGGGAGCCTTCACTTGCAGCTCATCTTCACATGCACCTTGACCCGTGGCAGGAACAGTATAACACTTCAATGAATCCCCACTGGCTGGCGGGGATTGGTATGAATACTGAGCATTGTGCCCACGGTTGATTGGGTCTTGTGTGGATCTGGCGCGTCCGTCAAGGGATAGGATTTTGGTAGCCTTTACATGCAGTTTGTCTCCACACGCACCCTGCCTCTGGCAGGAAAAGCGTGTAATAATAATGAGCTTAATAAATACCCACTCAGGGAAATGAAAAGGAAGAGGTTGAATGGAGTGCGCTCACCGTTCAAAGTTCCCGCCAAACACGGGTGCGAGGCAGTTGAAGCGCTGCAGGCGGGAGTCATTGGGGTCTGCCATGAAGATGTTGGCGCGCTCATTCATGCGCCTGCCCACGTTCCTGTTTGCAAAGTCTCTGACCCGCTGCTTCTCAGCTGTGCTCAGGGGCAGCGCCAGCTTGCGCACCACTGCGAAGCTCACCTCACCTGTGCTAGGCAGCCACACTTTTTTGTTCCTGCTGCCTTGGTAACAAGCTGTCTGTTGGAAAGCGCCAACTTCTGATATGTCAAATGAAGGGGGCATGTGCTTGCAAAAGGCAAGCAGCTGAGGGGGCAGGAGGAGGACATGAAGGTGGATGTCCATGAAGATCAGGAGCTTGTGATAATTAAATCTGGTACCACTAGATAGTGCTGCTGCAGAGGGGCTGGACCTGATTTGAGCTCTTCTGAGAGCCGGGTCAAGGTCACAACAGGCTGGCTGTCGGGGCTGTCGGTAGCTGGCACTGCATCGGCGTGACAAAGCAGCAAGCCCTTCGCTCCCGGCCCAGTGCGAATCTGAGTGCAAGAAAGAGCACTGATCAGCTTGATGCACTGGATGCCAGCCTGTCACTGCTATAGGGAAAGTTCTTTTGCTCTGCCAGACACTCTGTTGCGTTTGTCAAGATCATATGATCAAACATCCACTCTCTCCATTGGACAGGAAGGAAACCGCCCTGCATAGAAGAAAGGGATCTTGGGTCAGCCGGTCCCTGATCAGATGTGAGCTGAGCCCCACCAAGAATGCGCATCGTGAGAAGCCGCTCCACGTTCCAGAGCCAAGGCTGGTTAGGTATGTCAGATCATCACCTGTTACACAGGCAAGGACAAGGCTTGGTACCGGTAATGCCTTCATGCTTTTGTGTGCGAACTCTCCTTGACAGCTGTCATGTGTCTGCAGATGATCGCCATGTTAGCAAGCAGGTTCTCATAGGGGTGGCAGAGCTCTGTGGAGCACGAAGTGGAAGCTACATTGCTTTGGAATGCATCTGGTGCTTGATCGCTCTTGCCTAAGCCTGCAGCATGACGGGCATCCAGCCCTTCCTTCCTCACCTGAGAGCAAGACGACATCGCCTGTGTCCAACTCCTGCTCTAAGTCATTGATACTTTTTGCCTTCAGCCTATATCTCAGGAAGAATCTAGCCATAGTAATTCACTCTCGTGAAGCCTCCAGAAGCTGGCACGCTGAGGTGAGAAGCCGTGTCATCCGGAGGAAGTGAGGCAGCGAGGACGCAAAATGATTCCCAGGTACACCTAAACCATGTCCCTCACATGTTCTACATCTCAGAATTATCTCATCCCTCGAGAAATTTTGGTTCGACACAAGCGAGGTCGACGTTCGTAAGCCTCACGAGACCCCCCCACGTGAAATTCTTGGAATGCCCAAACTTCATATCCTTCAGCCTCATGAGCCCCCTCAGGAGCAATTAGATAAATGTCTTATATATGACAGATACTGTAACTTGCAAATCACAAGAGAATAACCCTAATCGGCGTCCTGCACTGAAGTGGTGTGGAAAGGGATGGGCACCTCAGCTGGTGCAACGTTTTCTAGGCGAACGTCGTCCCTGGCAGGTAAAATGGGAATGATATCGTCGATGATCCAATATCATCGCAGTTGTGCCCATCGTACCTGGTAGACAATTCTGTTCTCAATAAATGTATTTGTTGTGCAGGAGATAGAAGGCTTCTACACCCGCCTTGTTGCTGGAAATGCTTCTCTCCTCGATTTGGAATCTTTGCAAAAAATTAAGTTTACCGAGGTGAGATTTCATCTGGCCCACAGAGTTGTAGAACAACTTAGCCCCCCTGGAGCTGATCTTGATCTTGATCAGAAACAGACTTTCACCAGCAGGTGGCATCGATGAGTTCAAAAGGACTCATCGAATAGGTTGAGGCGTTGAGAAGATCTTTAGCATCTTGCAGGCAGCTGAACAAACGCTCAGTGGACTCCCTGGACCTGGAGGCAGCACACAGCAAGAGAGACAGCCGACGTCCAGTGCAGACAGCTCCTACAGCATATCTCGCAGGAAAGAGACTCAGCACACGCGACTGACCTATGCAGTCACGATCTGCTTCTTTGGGCCAGCGTTTGCTGGCTGGGCGTGGGCGCCAGGTCTATCAGGAACGGCCCAGGGCACAGTGCAGGATGCCGTTGCCAAACTGTTTGGGCCTGACAAGAACACACAGGCAAGCAGCTGATTGCAGCCTTGCACAGCATGCAATAAGTGTCTTTTTGGATGTCTACCACAAATCTGGAATGATAGTGCCAGTGGTGTTGAAATTGTGCAGGTGGTTGTGAATGCTGCTGGGCGCACGGACAGGGGTGTCAGCGCTTACGGGCAAGTCGTGTCATTTTACTCGTGGGAGGAGCTTGCCCTGGATGACATCATCACCTGCATCAATGCTGCCGACCCTGGCAAGCTGAGAGCTCTGCATGCGCAAGTCGTGCCCCGTTCCTTTCATGCTACTTTCCAGGTAATCACCTCCCGAACCAGATGCCAACAAAGCCTGCCAATGGAAGATCTTTCAGGTTTGCCAGCCATTACTGATCACTGTATAGGAATTTACTTGCAGTGAGCATGATTCGTGTACCCAGTGTGACAAGCACAATGTTTGATATCATGCATTCTCTTTTGCGAGGCCGTGTGGAGGCGGTATATTTACCTGCTGCCTCTGCGCTCAAGGCCAGTAGGAGGTGTTCCTGAGGGTCCGTGCGCGCCTGTGATCTGTCCACACTCTGGCATGGACCTGGGTGTGGTGGACGACTTTGATGTTTCCCCTGATGCAGTCAACAGGTAGTCCTCCCTCTCCACCAGGACATTTGCTTCAGCCCAGTGTTTCTGGGGCTTGCAATTCCGGTTCCTGTCAGGTGATGACAGCAGTTGTTCAAGTAAAATTTTGGTTGTGTGATGTGACAGGCTGCTGAAAGCCCTGGAAGCTGCAAGGTCAGTAGACTTCCATGCCTTTGCCCGGGACACGCCCAAGGGCAAGAGCCTGCAGTGCAACATCATATCCGCACAAGCCTACCCTGTTCTCATCTGCCGGGGGTCCCAGCCAGAAGGCATGCAGCTACCAATCTCTACTTCATGGTCGAATGCATGACTGCAATTTTCTCCGTATTGCTTTTTTGGATCGTTCCTCAAAACATGAGTCTTGAATTACCGAGCGATTCTCTAACAGAAATTCCAGGATCTTGCTGTTTCAATTCTTTGGCTGGAAGACAAACTTCTGCATGCAGGCACGAGGGCGCTGTGCATCGACGTGACCGCGGACCGATTTGTGCGCAAGATGATGCGAGTGCTCGTGGCGACCTGCGTTCGCGAGTCCATCCCAGGCGCAGCTGCCTGTGGGGATCACGGTGACCAGGCCCTGCTCAGATTGGCTGACATGCACGACCGCCTGAAAACTGCGCCGCCTGCGCCGGCTCTTGGGCTCTGCTTGCTCGCTGTGGGCTATGATGCGGTCTCTTTGCCGCTCCCTGGTGGCTTATCCCGAGAGTGACTGTTGCAGCGTGGAGTCTCAAGGTGGCATTTCAGGGATGTCAGGGGCTCTGCCCAGATGCTTTCAGTGTACCTTTGTGGCAGATGTCAAGAGAGAGCTTCTAAATTGATATTGATGACAAAAGCACGTTTCCAAAGCTTGCGTCGACGCCAGTCAGGTACTCAGAAGTCTTGGCGCCGCGCCCCCAACTCGCAAAAAATTTGACGACAAGTGCAATGCAGATTGCTTATCGCATAGAGCTGTCATGTGTGCTTGACTCCTTCAGAATGTTGTTCTACCTTCTGGTAGGGTAGGATTTTTAGATACAATGCACTCCTGAATTACAGTTGAGAAACGACAGTCAATCTGAAAATGCCCAAACTACAAATGAAACCATGATTCTCCTGTACATGTAGCACTGCGCTGTAATTGTAAGTGTCACAGGTTCAACTGACATTGTCTGGCACCAACTCAATCGGTCCATCCACAACAATTCCATCTAGTCAAAACCTGTAAACGAGCTGCAGAGCTTCCAGCTGCAGACTCCCTTTGGTTAACAACTGTCACAATGCTGTCAGGACCCCATAGTCAGAAGTCTCTATCCAAAGAGCCCCATGGTTGAAGGCTCCACAGGGAAGATACTGCGATAGTGGCGACAACTCAAGGACAGCCAGCGGCTGTACACAGCAGTGGCACCGAGATGTCAATCATTCCAGAAGCGTTGATGAATCTACACAGGAAAATGGCACCGATGGAGTCAACATTTCATGGAGCGTTGGTGGCTCTACACAGGTGCGGCTCTGACGAAGTCAAACAAAACAAGGAGCGTTGGTGGCTCTAGACAGGGGTGGCGGCGATGTTGTCGAGGGTGGAGTGCAGGTGGGAGTGGGTGTGGTCGAGCGTGCGCTGCAGGTGCAGCTTGTGGTCCAGCAGCGCCTGCAGCGCCTCTGCCAGGTCTCCATTCAGCTGCTCCGCCTCCGCCTCGTTCGCACGCACCGCCTCCTCCGCATGACCCTGTGCAGCGCACAGCATGCATTTAACATCCACGCCTCTTGTGCAGGGACTGCTCCAGCATCTCGGCAAACTCCTGCCCCCTACCTCGGACTTGCTCCTTTTCTGTTGATCGTGAACAAGAGCTCTCTGCATGCTTCCTTAAAAAGTTCTCATAGAGGATTGAGGGGTGGGCGTCACAATGGAATAAACGGTAGGATATTGTCGCAAATGCTGCAAATGCTTGTTGATGTGAAGACAGCACAGGTAAAATGTCCCAGTGATCTTCCACCCAGCCAAGCAGTTGATAAGCCAAAGGCAGCATGAGCACATAAAAGGCTTGTCAAGGGCTGACATGAGGAAGGCGGACGGTGATTCACCTGGAGGGCGAGGATGGCGGCCTCGGAGCCTGCGATGGTGTGGCAGGTGGCGTTGCGCAGCTCGTCCACGACGCCCTTCAGAGCGTCCGCCTCGGCCGCCCGTGCGCGGATGTCCCCCTCCATCGCCTCCTTGGACGCCGCCAGCTGCCGCTCCAGCTGCGCCACCTGTCGCAGGCACACGCTTCAATCATCCATGCTTGCATGCACACCCAACATTTGAGGAAAAAAGGCTTTCCTCCCATGCTTGAATCACGCCATGCAAGGAAAGTGTAAATGTGCGAACAATGCTGCTGAGCGGTGGTCTCCATCCCAACAAAAGCTACTCCGCCCACCTCTCATTATCTTGTTATATGATTGCAAGGAGAAAACCTGGGCTGAGGCTGACGCTGACTGGCGAGTTGCAGTGCAGGGCAAAATGAAGGTCACGAGTGATGGCAACAACTTGGCGATTTCTTCAGACAGTCATAGAGAGGCATGGTGTGCGCGCCTGGGTGGCGAGGGCGGCGTTTTCTTCGGCGCGTTCGGAGGCGCTGTGCTGGGCTCCGTCAAGGCCTTCCTGCAGCGCCAGCGCCTCCTCTGCCAATTCACGCGCGCGGCTGCCGCTGCCCTCCCGCACCCGCACCAGCCCCGCCTTGACCACCCCCTGCATTCCCCACACACCCTTCAGCAAACCCTGCTGCCTTATTGAAGGCGACCTAGAGGGTTGAAATCCTCTGAACTCCTGACACAAAGCATGGGAACACTCGAACTGATGCAATAACGTGCGATGTGTGCAAACAAAACGTACAACGAACAAACCTGGCTTGGTCTCGTACATGTCTTGCTAGGCTTCTGCATTTGTATGACGAGACAGCGTCCAGTCTCTGGAGCCCAAGGCCTCAAATGACCTCTAAGTGGGGCATCTCTGTTTGTCATCTGCATAATTCTTGCATGTCTGCCTGGCAAATTCCTGTGGCCCAGACGGTGGTTTCGCTGAGACCTTGCTCCACGTGTGAAGACAGGGCTACTACTTGTTATATACTGCTTGTTGCAGGAGGAGAACCAACCATGCTTGGGGTTTGTTCATCATGATTGTGATGCGTTGCAAGCAGCAGCGGGTGCTCATGAGAAGTCAAGGTATTTTGAGAGAGGGAAAGGCAGGGCAGAGCCAGTGGGGGGGACCTTGAGGTCAATGTTGATGAGTTCGTGGGCGGTGGTGCCGGAGCGGTCGAGGGAGATCTCGTACTGGATGCCAGCCGCGCGTTTGGCGCTGGCCGGGATCAGCTGCAGCCGGTCTGCCGCGCTGTGGTACATCTGCGCAGCCAGAGGTGCTCAATTCCCAGCCACCATCAAGGCCTGATCAATAGACTCCAGGACCCCCTTGTCCAGTAGCAAAGACGGCATCTGGAGTCCTAATAAGTTACTTGCGTCCCCTTCCATCCTCGATTAAAACCACCCCTTGCAAGCAAGGAAAAACCCCCTCGCCCCTATTTCTTTTCCTTTGTGGCACTACACCCCTTACCAAATTTATTGGCAAATGAGGTAATTCGAGGAGTTCTCTGCCACCAGATCATGTACAACATACTGATCTGGAGTCACAATGCAGATGACACTGTCCATCATTCTCATGCCCAATCAACAGAGAGAGTCACGAGGAGGACTGGCGGCTCGGGCGGGCTGGGCACCTGGAGGGCTGCATCGAGATCGTCGAGGCGGTGTTCGCATGCGCGCTCCTGGTCCGCCACGCGCGCATCCAACGCCTCCCGCTGCGACGCCACCGCACCCAGCCGCTGCTCCTGCTTCACCCTGCGCGGCACGCTCACAGGAATTTTAGCGAGAATTTTGACCTGGCCCCTTGCTTCATTCCCTCTGAGAAAACTTTGCCGCCAAGCCCATGTGTATATCGGATTAAGGTCATCTGTGTCGCGCGCTCATGCAATCTGGCTGCGAAACAGGATAGGGCCCGCCAGGACACTAACTAAGCAGTTTTCACAACTTTCAGGACGGCCAGGAAAAAGTGAGGCTGGAGCTGAGCGGATTCTAAAATGTGGCTCGTTTTGCAGTGGAGTTTCAGCCTGTTGCATGTCCACAGGAACAGGACAGAGAAGAGTGCAGAGCTGCACCGTTCATGGTTCATGCGGATGACGTCGTCCCTGCTCACTGTCTGGGCAGCAATCCTGGCGCGCATCTCCGCATTCTCCTGCAGGCACACCAGGCATCACATCACATGGGTCCATTCGGACCAAGACAGTGATGCCATCTGGGAACTATAACATGGCTATCAGCTTCTGCATGGAGCCCAGTACACACATACCTAGGCAAAGACTAGGATGGCAGCTGAAACAGAGGGTTGGTTGTGACATTGCATGGGAGCGGAGTAGACACACACCTGCTCGATGGCTGCCAACTGCTGCTGCTTGCTGCGCAGGTCGGCCGTGCGCTCGGCCACCTTCCTCTGCAGACCCTCCTTGTGGCTCTGCCGCACATATCAACAAACTCAACCCCATTGCAACTACTGCACAAAGTGGCATATACAAACATAGACATGTCTATGATGACTGATGTCGCATCTAACGCTGAGCTGACAACTGGGCAGATAAGGCGCTACTACTGCTCGTTGTCAGGCCTCAAACTGGAACGGACTTTGAACTGGAGGGTGCTCTCTGATGCGCCTCCTTCCCATGCATGTTATCCCACTGCAATGCATGCAGCGGATCAAAGGAGGGGCATGCGCGCCCACCTGCAGGTTGTCCAGCAGTTTGCGGAACTTGTCACGGTCGGAGAGGTGCTCCTGGTGCTTCGCGCGCGCCTCCTCCAGCGGGGAGGGGCTCGAACGCATGGCCTCCACCTCAGCTGCCAGCCGCTCATTCTCCTGCGAGTCACGTTTGCTTCGTCAGCGCACCCCGCATTGCTCTTGAATGACCTCTAGGGAATTCTCACGGGTCAGTGGTCCTCTTGCATGTACCCAATCGCATCCAGACCTATTCCCTGTCCTGTCTGTCTGATCACATTCTGTCAGCCACCGTGCCTGCTGGGTTGCACAGGCTCGAGTAGAGTCGACAAAAACTTCAGGGAATGAGCTCATGAAAGAGACCCTTTGTAGCGCGCAGTGACAGCGCATGCATGCGCCAGGGACATAGCTGATCATAGTGTCAAGCAGAGAAGAACGCAGGCATATCAGTAGTTGGCTGTTTGGGGCAGCAAGAGACCTGCTGCAGCTCTGCGTTGCGCGTGCGCGTGGCCTCGGCACGGTCATGAAACACGCGCGTCTGTGCATCGTCCACCGCGGCGCACTCCTCATCATTCCCAGACAGGAAGTGGCGGTACGCCGTTGAGACGTAGTTGAAGAAATTGCTCTCCGAGCGCGCCTTGTCGTCAAAGGTCTGCTCCCTCACTTGCTCCTGCGATATGCAGCTGCATTAACTTAGTATCACAGTGTTTTGTGCATGCACCTATACCACAAAACACCTTTGTCTGATTTGCATTTGTGGGCAGGTCACGGAAGAATATTGACTGACCCCTAATGCGTGATGATTGAGGGTTAAGCGTGGAAGGGAATCAACAGGAACTGTGGGGGCGTACCGCCTTCTCCTCGTAGTACAGCAGCTCTGTGAGCCACACGAGGGCAGCCAGGAGGCCTGGCCAGGTGTGGGGGCTCCCCACGGCAAAGAGGGCGCTCTTGCTGATGGTGTAGGGGTATTTCAGCCGCTTGAACAGCGCCGGAACCTCGTCCTCGATCTTCCCCTGGTTCTTGCAGTGTGGGTCCACCTGTGCACGAATGAATGATGGCTGACTATCCTCAGGCGTGCAACCTGAATCAGATGAGCCTGCCATTCAACAAGATTAGGCAGCAAGGTAGTTTTGCCAAGAGGACAAAATTCCGTGATGTTGGCTTGCCTGGCGCATCAGGAAATGCATGATGTTGATGACATCCTTGCCCATGGGGTTGGCCAGCATTTTGGGGGTCAGGGGCTGGTCGTAACCATGAGTTGACAGGTACGCTATCAGCGTCCTGATGCAGTTTGCCTGGTAAGCCTTGTCCCCAATCCTTCTGGGGTCGTGCTTGGGGCCCCCAGCTTTTGCATGTGCACTTGACCTGTGCAGTTGGATTTGCACAACGTCAGCAATGCAAAATTTCTGTTTTGACTTAGCCTTAAGATGTGATTCTGCATTTTTAAGGAAACGAAGCCTATCTCCATATTGTCACGGCAAGAAGGAGAAGTAAAATGACACTTTTAAGGCTAAAATCGCGTTTCGGCAACGTAATATTCAAGCTTCTGTGGAGCACACCTGCGTGGGACTGCTGTGGCTGGTCCTGCCAACCTGACATTTCCTGGGAACATGGACGGTCTGCCGCTCAGTCCGGGCCCCTTCCCGGCAGTCTTCCCTTCCATAGCAATCCTAGCGGGTCCCATAGACTGCCGGCTGTTCAGCATGGCCGGGCTGAGCCCTCCAAGCGTCTGTCGTCTGTTGTTGTTGCTCATCTTGTTATGTTCAATGAACAATACCTGGGCTGGGTGTAGTCAAGGCAGCTGTGCTGGATGCTGCTGTTTAGAATCCGACATCATAAGCGATGGGCACAACCTCCGGCTTTCTGCTTCTTGGGTTGGTGTCTGGACCAGACAGTCTGGTGCTTTCGTCTTCGTCTTGGACTGCAAAACCCTTCGATTAGTCACGCCAACGTGCCTGTCAGACCCTAAAAGGCAAACAAGATTTTTGCCTTCACCAAATCTTTGCCCATCGCCTCGAAAACAGCAAAGCTCAGACCTTAGAATACATTCACGATGCAAGCCCACATTGCTGCTGGATCTTTGAGGGTGTCGCCCATTAGCGGGCCTCGCTGTGGTGCGCCCAGTGCTTTCGTTGCTCTCCCAAAAACCCGCTTCCGCGCGTCTCCCGTGGCACGCCCCATCCGTGCTGCGGCAGCACAAGCAGAGGCAGATGACGAAGGCTTGACTGGCGAGTGGCCCGTGAACTGGAGTTTGGCCAGCTACGAAGATGTTGGCGAGTTTTTCCAGAACAGCCTCTTCAAGGATTCCGCTTCTCCCGGGAACTCCCTGAAGGACATCATGTCAACGGATCTCACTTACGTGTACCCGGAAACTAAGATTGAGGACCTGGGCCAGATCTTCAGCAAGGTCCGGTCCGTCAGGCACCCTGTAACTGATCTCGTCAATCGAGCCCTATTTTTGCGTTGAGAGCCTATTGGATTCTATTCGCAGCAATGTCACATTTCCATCGCTTTTATTTTGTTTGCAGGTCACAGGAGTTCCCGTGGTGAAGTCGGAGTCTGACCTGACACTTGTGGGGGTCCTGTCAAAGAAGGATTTGAGCAAAACAGGCAAGGTCGTTAGTGACATTTGGTCGTCCCCACCAGTGGCAGCCAGAGGGGAGAACAAGGTGGCAGATGCTGCTTGCCTCATGCTGAAGCACAAGGTGAGCTGTGGCGGCAACTTTTCCTCTGCCTGCGATTGTATGTTTCTGCAAGGGCCTTCGTACACCTCACTAAGACAATGTTTCCGTGATCAGATAGCCGTATTGCCATCAGGGGTTCAAATGCCGGATCTGTGAAGTTCTCCTGGCGGCAGGACTGTGCCCATCTGTGGCTAAAAGCGCAATCTGGTTTGCAGGTGCACCGCATCCCTATTGTGGACACTCAGGCCAAGCTGATTGGTATTGTGACGCGCACTGACATTTTCACAGCATTGGGGCACGAGGCAAGCCCCGGCATTGTTTGAGTGTCAGTCTGCAGCGCTTGTTGCAACAGACTGCAGCACTTCACAGCTGCGAGGACTGGTGTCTTTGAGATGTGCTGTCATACCACCTGATGTGTGTTGAGAGCGTGGTCCACCTGCTTGTTTCCTTGTTGGATCGTAAAAACAATGTGAGGCCTCCAGCTGTGGGCATGCGCTTGTACATGAGGGCAGTGCAGCAGGCTTGTACAAGCAGCCTTGAAAATGGGAGACCACCGAGAGCTTCTCTCTAAGACTGTGCTGTTACACTCCCATCAACAAATTGTGGCAAGCACCTTCCTCTGGTTTTATGCTGCTGCGTGCTTCTCCCTATCCCTGTCGTTGAACAGACGCATGACTCATCTCGGAGACATCTCGGAGACCCTCTGTGGTTGAGTGAAAGTCCTGTCAAAGTCCCAGAGATAGACCGCTCAGTGATAATGTGTGTGGTCAGCCCATTGTAACCAAAAATTGCTTGCTCTTCGTCACAATGGATTGTGCTGACTTTGCTGCATGCCTGAGCTGTTAATTGAGCTCTGAACTAATTGAGCAATGATTAATTGAGCATCATCATGATTGCGAGTACAGGGCATACGCAGATGTGATCAGAGGCAGTCTAGATGAGATGTCTTTCGCTTTCATCTCAGCAATCCCATTGTATGTTGACCCTACTCCTAACAGTGGTCTCATCCATTGAGTAAAGATTGTCAAGCAGTTCTACACGCAGGCTCGCGGGGCCCCTGACATCCCCAGCAACTTCTGCGGCAACCCTGCAATGCAGTCGTAGAAAATCTCAGCTTGCAAAGTATGTTCTGGATCCACTTCATGCAGGCACAGCTGCAGACATGTCAAGCACCCCAACTCGCTTTCAAAGGGAAAAAATGAAGATCGCTGGGTCGCCCGCACATCGATGCTGCACACAGTCATGCTTACAAGCAGTAGCGCCAGTCGCACCCGAAGATAGCCAGAGCGTGGGCAGTAGCCAGGAGAGCGTCACGGGATGCGCAGCACACAAAGGCAGCTATCAGGGCGGTCACAGAGCAACCTGCAGCAGTGATCCTCGTCAACAAGGGCACCCCATTGCTGACCTTGGCCACTCGCTCCCCATCTGTCACCTGCAAGATCCGGGAGATGTAGATAAGAAACATCGCCCACATTCTTTTATGCAAGGCAAAGTCTAAACCTGTTCCCAAAGCAATGCGCTCCCTGGCATGCAGCCTGATCTTAATTTGCAAGCCTGCCTTTGTCACGTCTTGCATTGCTTTGCATATTTCATGGCACACGATATTTGAACTGCAGGGGACGGCTGTGCAGCTGTCAGAGCTTACCAGATCAGTAGCTCCAGAGATGGCCACTATGCAACCCAGATCTTTCGCTAGCTGCTTAGCATGCTCCAGGGCATGGGTGGGTTCGGCTGTGCTGTCCACGCCCTTTGTCTTCCCGGCCGCGCCGGCCACAGCCATGATTTCTGATGCGTTGCCCCGGATCACTGTTGGACGTAGATTCACCAGGGACATGATCGTCTGCAATGAAGCACAGCCGTCTGATCATCTCTGCCTTCACTGTGATAGCCAGCTAATCACATTGCCATAAGCGCTACTTAAATACTAGCACGCAAGGAAGTCAGCTGGCCATGGTGTCACAAGTTCTATTTTGGCGTTGGGAGGAACTAAGTCATGGTGGGGGTGGGCTTGGCATATGCATGCAAGGGCTGAATCAAGCATGTACCTGAGTCCTGAAGGGGGTGGCACCAGCGCCCACAGGATCCAACACCCAAGGCTTGCCCAGTGCATTCGCTGCCTCTGCTGCCAGCCGCATGCCCTCTGTCCAGTCTGGGCTCAGGGTGCCCACATTGACCAGCAGCGCAGAGGCAATCTTCTGAAAGTCCTGCACCTCATCTTTGCAGTGTGCCTGCGCTGACATGGACCGAACAACGCTTGGTCAGGGACACAAAGCGTTCTTCTGGAGGTGCTCCACTGGAGCAGCTCCAGGTTGATCCAGGGCAATATCTGGTGCTTCGAGGGCCAATTTGCCTCGTCCTCACCATTGCTGGTGAAGCGCCAGCAGCCAGCAAAGTGTTGGCCATGAAATCCATGGACACAAAGTTCGTGATGCACTGAATGAGCGGCCCCTCGTTCTTAACCTTCTGCCACAAGGCCCAAGCAGACTCGCCTGAAGCTTGCAGTGCCGTCATAGTTTTATTTAATCGGATGATCAGACCTCGTGTCAATACGAATACACAAATGTGCTTCACATTAATGTGGACATCAACATGGAGCAAAGATGGAGGAGGGAATATCAAACTTTTCTGGGTCAAAACCCTAGATAGAGCCCTACGAAACACACAACTTTTCAGCTGAGCTAGGAACTGATTGGATTGATTGATATATTAAAAATAAGATTTCTATCTTTAATAAAGGTTGTCGTTGCCCCATGAAGAAATGGGAAAGCCTCAATGAGCTGCTTTGGGTGGATTCCGAATTGGACACTCTGAGAGCATTGCACCACCCCTTCGTTCATTCCCTCGGAGCTGGTACCTTATCAAGGTCATTCCTATCTTATAAAGCATCGTCACACCTAACAAGATGCGTTGTGCAGACGGAGTGTTGTTTCATCACTGTCAGATCGTTTGGTCTGCGTGAGTGATCTGAGTGATAAAAGGGAACTCAGCTGCTTACGATAACACAAAGATTGTATCTGTGCCAGTGCTGCCTTTCTTCTGCTGCAGATGCGTTTAGGATGGTCATGGACTTGACATGCTCGTCATTTGGCCGTTATTTCAAAGAGCTGGCACAGTATTATATTGTTCAACCTTGTCTAACGCAGTGTGTGTGGACCATAGGGAGAGCTTCCAATTTTACATTGCTCAGGATGCTCACTTTCTCGCTGTGTTCGCTTCATCATACGCAGCGGCTGAGCGCAAAGCATCCAGACTAGATGACAAGTCTATTGCTGCCCAACTATCAACCTTACACGAGGGTGTTGCCAAGGAGTTGGAAATGCATGGGTCTTATGCCAAGGTGTGGCACGCCACCCTCTGGTGACAGATTGCTAGCAGGGATTTGTTGCAGCTAAATTTACCATGACACCATTTCCGGTGTCTGCACAGCGCCTATCAACTTCCCTGGACATCACAGATGTCACATGCGAGCCAGATCAGGAGTGCAGCAGCATTCTAACAGAGGAACAGGATGAAAACTTTGTGTTCCAAGTTGCAGGGGTGGGGTGTGGATCTTGCCGACATGCTGCACCCCTCAGCAGCGACAAAGGCTTATTTGGATTTCCTTGGAGATGTCGCCGAGACTGAGGTACAGGCAGAAACCCGTTTTCCTGGATCCCAATATTAGAAAGATGCTGCCTGTGACACTCAAGAATGCACACTATTGTGTAGAATTTCAGGCTGAAGGAAGGTCTCAGCCTGGAAGAATGGAGCATATTAGATGTCAAGGAGATGTCATGATCATGATCTGCCAATACAGGACGTTGTCTACATTTTGGCGGCTATGCTGCCCTGCTCGCGGCTGTATGGATTCTTGGGGGAGGAACTAGCAGCAGCATATCCGCAAGCCAGCCACGCCTATAAAGATTGGGTCATGACGTATTCTTCCCCTGCGTACCTTGCCCTGCCAGCCACCAAGGGAGCGCTCTTGGACAAGCTTGGAAAGGACGCCAACTTTGGTGAGTTCCCTTGACAGCCAGTCACTTGACAGCCAGTCAGTCACACATTGCATTGCTTCCAAACCACTTAGGGCTGATCCCATGCCTGATTCTGAATCTCTGACACACCTTCATGTATTTTTGGAATCCCAGGTTTGCATGCATGAGGTGATGAGGACACACCCATCCGAATTTTGGCAAATTCTTTCGTGAGCAGACTTTTTCATCTAGCGATGTGTACGAGCAGATTTCTCCTGGAAAACACTACAGGGCTTTAGACGTATATTTTCGCTCATGTTGAGCTCCCCAACTTGCTTGCACAGTGCTGTACATTGCAGATCGTTGGCAGGAAGTCTGTTGAGATTGACAGCTCCTTCGTGTTCCTGCGTGAATACTGTATGGCGTAACAAGCAAAAATACGGGAATCATGCCTTCAGCAGACCTAGTATGCACTCATCCTATATTTGTGAGAAGAGAAGTCGATGGTCATGTCTCACCCATGTGATCAGAACCCAACCTCAGCTATACCAAGAAATACGACGATGATATGTTGATTTTGACTGCAGGTCATCTGCAGCATCTGTATCGGACAGCCATGCGCCTTGAGCTCGAATTTTTTAGTGCTGCTTGTGCAGCCCATGCCTCGCCCCGAGTGGGCGATTTAGTTCTCGATTTTGACGAGACTTTGACACTTTTAGACTCTACTTCAGTCATTATCAATACTGCCATCGAATCAGCAGAAAGGGCAGCTACTGAAGGTACTCACTGAAGCTTGCTGTATGTACTAGCTTCACCAGTAAATGATTATGCGGTGCCAATCACTCCTTGCCGAAAAGATACTCGTTGACGGGGATCATAATGTCACAGGAGGAAATGCTAGTGTGCGTGAGTCTTTGGAGGCCAAGCGCGACGAGCTTGTGGAAAAGTATGCAAGGGAACGCGATGAGCTGCTTGAAGACCTGCTACCGGCTGTGAGCATTCACTTACAGCTTCAATCCTGACAGCAAAGCAAAAGTTGCTGCTTGTAGCAGAATGACGCTTGATATGCATACATGTCACATGTTCTTCGTGAAGCATCGAAGATGGGAGGTGCCTGATGCAATGTGCTGCAATGTGCAGGCGGAATCATCTACTCCCACTCCCTTCGACATGACCTGGATGGCAGAGTTTGTGGACGAGCTGTCATCCTTTGACCGCCGCATGAACACTGCTGTCATTGACTCTGGCATCCTTGCCGGCGTGCCAACAAATCTTTTGGCCAAACAAGGTCTGATCATCATTCAAATTTTGGGACGCACTCATGCAACTGACTATTGGCCTTCTCGTGTATGTTTCGGCTGTGATTTTCTTTTGATTATGGATGTGAAACAGGTCGGACCATCCCACTTCAGAAGGGCGCCGTGTCGTTCCTGCGGCAAGCCAGGCAGGCTGGGGTAGTGACGCATGTGGTGTCTGTCAGCTGGTCGGCTGAGATGGTGCGAGGCGCGCTGCGGGGCAGGATTGGAGTGGCGCACTCGTGAGCTCCCCTTAAAACCTCATAGATTATACCTTTGCTTGCGGCTGTACACGCCTCTCAGCTTGAGATCACCATCCTGGATCGGCACTTATAAAGTCCAGCCATGACCTTGTGGTATGCATGTGAGCAGGGAGGAGTCGGCGAGACCAGGACAGGTTGTGGTGCATGCAAATGACTTGCAATGCAGAGACGGCTTGAGCACAGGATGCCTTGAGAGGTGAGCTAACTCTCGCCTTTACCTTCTATAGTCCCCAGAGAAATATGTCTCAACAGATGATTGATGGGTATTGCATTTGGATCGAATGGCAGCTGGCATGGCCTACCCTCTGCAATTACTCATGGATCTTTCTTCTGCACAGGCGGATAGAGTGTGGGGTGGACAAAGCGGCTGTACTGGATACCCTATTACTAAAGAAGGCAGCAAAGCGTCAGGGGCCAGGGGGAGAGAGCCTGTCAGTGTATGTGGGTGACTCCATGTCTGACCTGGCCCCGCTCCTCTCAGTGGATCTGGGCGTTGTCATCGGCCAGAACAAGCTGCTGAGAAGGGTGGCCAAGGCAGCAGGGATAACTCTGAAGCCATTGGTCACTGGTGAGCATGATGCCAGACATTATAGAGCATTGGACTTGTAGATGCTCTACAACTGCTCTGAATTCGAGATACTCTATTTAAATCATCACTCGCATGCACATCCTGGTTTCATCGATGAAGGCCCTGTCGGACATTCTTTTGTGCATTTCTGCTTAGACTTTCACGCAGGAAATTGTCCCAGCTAGAGGGGAAGTTGGTGCCTGGAACTCCAGTAAATACCACGACTCATGGAAGGGGCGTTGCTTGAACGTGCTCTGTGACTGCGCAGCGCCAGTGGAGGGCAAGTCTGAGGAGGGAACACTGTATGAGGCGCGCAGCTGGCGGGAGGTCGAGGCATTCCTTTTTGGTTCACCTGCGGCGCAATCCCCTCCCATTGAGGTCCGCCCAGTCATGCTAGCTGCAGAAATATAGCACAAAGGCCGGAAGTGTCTATCTGCATGCCAGGTCAGGATTGATATAAGCGTATACCATGCAATCTTTTCTATGCATGCGGTCAAAAGACATGCTTGACCTCATTGATATGATGCATGCCGATTGTGATGTGTAGCGCAGGGCGCCTTCTGGGGGCCCGCCTGAAGTTTTGTTGAACAATGTTAGAAGAAGAACTGGACGGAGTCATGTGTCTGGGTGTGTCAGGTGCCGCGCGTGCTGACGATAGCAGGGTCGGATTCTGGGGGAGGTGCGGGAATCCAGGCGGATTTAAAGACCTTCCAGGCATGCGGTGTGTACGGTGCATCTGCCATCACTGCGGTGACGGAGCAGAACACTCACGGCGTGCGCGGATTCCACACTGTGCCGCTGCAGACTCTGAGAGGGCAAATCGATGCCGTGCTGGAGGACATCGGCGCTGATGTGGTCAAGACCGGCATGCTGCCAACTGCAGAGGTGGGTCCTGCAGTAATCCTCAAGTTAAAATAGTTTGAAAATAGTTGAGACGGGTGGAATGTCAGAAAAATTCTCAAGCCGGGAGATCTTGTGGGGCAACATGCTGCTATGCAGGAGGATCTCAGCATCCCTCTCGTCCTCATTCTGGTTTTCACTCCGTACTCTCATGGAATTGAGGACTTGGCAGCTCCACAGTCCATGAAAGTGAGGATGAGATCGAGGATGCGAATGAGAATGAGCATGAACCAACGCATGGAAAGTTTGCCGTATGTTGTGAGCGTGTGATGGCTGTCTGCAGGTGGTAGAGGCTGTGGCTGACCGGATAGTGGAGCACAGGGTGAGCTGCTTAGTTGTGGACCCTGTGCTAGTGTCCACCAGCGGGCACAGCTTGGGGGACTCCGATGTGGCGCGCGCCCTGGTCGACAGGTGGGCAGCATTGACTTGAAAGTTTCCATGCTTCCTGAGACAGTGATTTCTACGGATCGTTCAATGCCACAGCACTTATCCTGCTCTGCTGTGCCGTCTGCTCTTCTATGCTGCGCCAGCTTGCACCCGCTCTCTTGTGTCTGCTGGACAACAGATAATCGTGCTTCTTTTTTCATGACCTCTTGTGTGTTACCGCGCCTCTGTGCTGGCCATTTTGGATAGAATTCTTGTTTTAGTAAAAGCGATGGTTGCAGGCTTTTTCCGCTCGCCACAATGATCACGCCAAACCTCCCAGAGGCGTCCGCCATTTTGGGGGACCGGCCAATTACCGATCTGGAGGGCATGAAAGCTGCCGCTATAGACCTGCACGCTCTGGGCCCCCAGTGCGTGCTGGTCAAGGGAGGCCACCTCCAGCAAGGTGCACACTCCCTAGCCCCAGCTCTCCATACGTTAATTACATCTTTGGATGTTGCACCCTGACCTGCCGAGGCAGTGCAGAGGCACTTGGGCTATCATTCTGGGCTTCTACTTCTCTTCTCTGAGCCCACCCTTGTCCGGTGCATGGTCAATACTGCAAGAACTCCTGTCCTGTCCGAGCTATGCTCATCAATTCCTTCAAATGCCCAAATGCACTTGGACCCCTTTTGCATGCGGAAGGTGCTTTGTGCAAAGCTTACATATTTTGTCCCTTCAAATACCTAAGGGAGGATACTACGGCTGGCGTGCAGATGGCGGTCAGGCGCTGGATGTGCTGTATGACGGGGAGACAGTGCAGGTCATAGCAGGGCCGCGAGTCGACACCCCCAACACGCATGGCACCGGCTGCTCGACAGCTTCCGCCATTGCGGCTGAGCTGGCAAAGGGGGCGTCGCCTGTTCAGGCCGTGCACGCCGCCAAGGCGTATGTCAGCCAAGCCCTGCAGGCCAGCGCGGCCCTGCGCATCGGCAGCGGCAGCCAGACGCCCTTCAACCACGGGTGAGGGCCGACATTCCACAATTCATGCAGAGTATTCCTTGTGACAGCCTTTTCTCCGGAGGAGTATCCTTCTCTGCCCAGTGTTCATAGGTTTATTGGCTCAGCAGCATGTACAAAGCAATGCTTGAATACTGCTTTTCAAGTAATGCTGTGCCAATGTCGGGTGAGCTGATTGACCCATGACTACTGTCTGTAATCTTAGAGCGTACCAAAATGAATTGGCGAAGCGGGAAAAAATCTTGGCAGCCAAATGCCCTTGCGTAAGCCATGACTTATGCGCTGTGCGGATGGTGCAGGTACGCCACAGCAGACTGGACATCCAAGGACCAGGTATCCCGCCTGGACCTGCGGCTGTACGCAGTCACGGATCCCCGGCAGAACGAGAGGATGCACCGCAGCAACGTGGAGGCCGTCAGCGCAGCCATTGACGGAGGCGTCACCGTTGTGCAGCTAAGGGAGAAGGATGCGGATGGCGGGGACTTCCTTGCTGAGGCGGAGGCTGTCATCAAGATCGCCCGGCCCCGAGGGGTGCGCTCCCTTGTTCTTGCCTCTCTGGCTCTGCAGCTCATCACCTGCTATTGCTGGGTGATCACATGCCGGGCATGCTTGACAACGCGGATAGTCTGCCTCTGCACACTTGAGACTATAATAGAGCATGTACTACTGGAAACGTTCATCCTCAGGGCTGTATTGTTCATCTGGGCGGCCATGTCGCAGGCATGCAACACAGAGCAGAGACTCTGCAGATAAAGGGAGCCTGTGCCTGACACTAATGCAATAAGCCTGGATACAATCGTTGTGTTCTGCAGTTAAAAGGATGTGTGGTCATGCAGGTGCCAGTGATTATAAATGACAGGGTGGATGTGGCACTGGCGGCGGATGCAGATGGAGCGCACATAGGGCAGAGCGATCTGCCGGCGGCGGTTGCGAGGCGGCTGCTGGGCCCCCACAAGATCCTGGGGGTGTCCTGCAAAACCGTGGAGCACGCGCTCGCCGCTGAAGCAGCCGGCGCTGACTATGTCGGCTCAGGCGCAGGTGGTCCCTAGTTGAATTTCAGAAATAATTCTTCTCGCCACCTGCCATGGCCTACAATGCCTTGAAGTCTGCGATGGGGCTGAGGCCTAGGAAGCAGTGATAGTGTGAGATCGTGCTCTTGTTATAAAGAGCTAGAAGGACATGGGTGCTGAAAGGAGAATCAGTAACTAGATGGCAGTTATGCATGCCTGATAGCAAGCACGGCAGACATATATGTGGCTTTGGCGTGTTTTCAATCTGGATCTAAATCTGGGCCGGGGGATCATTGTATTGTTGTTGCAAGGACGTGCACTTGCAAGGCAGCCCGTTCTACTACCGTATTCTATGGTGCCCGCTCTGCCTTGATGTCTGCATTCCTCTTTCTCTGACACTGGACTCGGCCTTGAAGGCTGACTTGTTGTGTGGCGCAGTGTACGCCACCAACACAAAGGACAGCCCAATCATGCCGATAGACCGGCTGGCGGACATCTGCGCGGCAGTCAGCATCCCCGTGGTGGCCATCGGAGGCATCACTGCAGACAACGCCGCGCCGACCATCGAGGCAGGCTGCGCGGGTGTGGCCGTCGTTTCCGCCATCTTTGGGGCTGAGGACCCCAAGGCGGCGGCTGCTGGCATCCTGGAAGTTGTCGACTCCAAGCTCGGGCTATGATGGAATCGTTATGTTTCGGTCTCAGAATTCTTAGGAGAAGTTGTAGGGGTAAAAATTGCGCTATTCTTGCTTTCTTTTCATTGCTTTTCATTAGCCAGGTCTATTGCATGATCAAGCAAGAGAGCACTACTGAAGATGGCCATTGAGTAAATCTTACATTTGCAGGACAGAAGCATAATGATATTTACCTGGCTTGTCATTGTGACAGTCTGCAATTGATCCTAGAATCTGACTGTTGCTGGCACGTACTGGAAAATGGAGACTGCATCTACTGTTGCCTCAGATTGATTCTCAATAGCAAATGAACCTTAATCCAGATCGTTGAGCGATGGCACACTCACTGGATTGGCATCATAATTCTGAATTTTCTCCGGTGGCGCCTCTTTTAGCCGTGTCTCTACCTGCTCACTCCCTGCCCCATGGTCCTGATCAGCCGTTGTTACCTGCAAGCAACAGACATACCCTTCATACACACTCGTAGTCACACGATCCAATCGCAAGCGACTTCCACATCATAGAAAACCCGCTTGATACTGCTTCATCCTTCAAAGTGAAGGTCTGATTGCCGGCACCGCTCACCAGTGCGGATGTGCTCGTGCTCATTGGAGAGACCTTTTCAACAGCAGCTGCAGCCGCCGTCTTTTGCGCGTCGGCTTTGGCGGCGCGGGCGTCCCTGATCGCTGCGGCCTGCTCCTCTCGGCGCTTGCGCTCACGCTGCAGCTTGCTCACCTTCCACATGTCCTCCATATTCTCCACCACCGGCACATCCGGATGCGCCTGCAAAATTAAATCTCAAATCCAATCCTGCCTGGAAGTCTGAATTCCTCCTCCACTGAATAAATTCATTACCGGATCAAAGGAATGCCTCATCTTGTGCAGCAATGCATGCAGTCATTTCGTGATCCCCAAGATTCATTGGCATGTCTCTCACTTCAACTCATGGAAAGTTGCAATTTGTAGGGGTCCCACGCCTGTGCAATTGCAGGGAGTTTCACCTTGATGTATTTTTGCTCTGGTGTCTCCTCCTCTGCCACGTCGCTGTCCCATCCGTCTGCAGTGCCATCAAACTGGTACTCCCTGGCTGCTATGAGCTCCCACTTCTTCACCTGGTCCTCAATGGGGGCGAAGTCCTGCTGAGGACTCGGCCCTGTGTCTATTTCTGCTTCCACCTGCACAAAAGACATTGGCCCATCAGACAACATCTCCCACACAGTGTACATCTCCTTGCAGTTAGTCGCGCTTGCCAATTTTGGTTAAGTGCAGTAATATGCCCACCTTGACAGAGAATGGGCTGCCTGCAATTGGCCGTCCGTGGCAGAGTATCTCCAGCCGATGGTATCCTGGAGCATTTGGCTGGAATGTGCAGGTGTAGCAGCCATCTTCCTGTGCCTCCAGGGTGACTGGTAACAGCGTAGCTGCTAGCTTAAGCTCCACCTCAAGGGGCAGATGCTTCCCGAGGTCCACTCCTTCACACCTGCAAGAAGCATGTTGAATGGCTCTGTTCCTGCCAGGAGATGCATCATCAGTGATCCTGCATGCGCCTGTCCAGTAAAGTGCTGGCGGATAGACACAGGTAACAGCTGCAACTGCTGAAGATTGTGTCCCAGTCACTGCATTGCACATTGAGGGGAAATCCCACAGCGCACCTGTTGCCAAATTCGTCCCGGGCTTCGACGGTGAACTGTGCCGGGCGGTTGACAGTGGCGCAGCGGCGGCCGTCGCCTGTGACGGTGCAGTGTCTGGCTGACGGCCGGCCGGGGAGCACCCGCAGCGAGTAGGATGAATCTGCCACGTGACCCTCATCTGCAGTAATTTAAGACCCATGAATGTGGCATTAATCATAGAATGCCACATGAGGCCATTCGTATGTGAGGGTTCAAGGGAGTTTTCAGGCTGAAGGGTGTCCTGAAACAGGAGAGAAGCTCTATTTCGTGACTTCTGCATTGTGATTCATGCGGCCAACAATCCTCTTGAGCCCAGCAGAAAGGAAGCTGTCAGATGGACGAAAACTTCTCATTGCTCTGCTGGATATGGTGCTCGCATGATGATTTTGCAGCGCACCAGTTGTGATGCAGAGCTGGTACTGGCCAGCAAGGGTGGCCGTGTAGTTCACAGTGTATGTGCCATCGTTGTTGTCATTCACCGTCCCTTCGATGCTGTTGGGCCCCCTGAGGCGCGCCTCAAACACATCCCCTCCGCAAAGCCGCCTGTTGCGCAGCTCATCCCTCGCCTGCACCCCACACTCACACCTGAGCCCAGGACAGCGCTGAAAGCTTCTGCACCCCTGCTTTGCTTGTCACTTAAGACTGCCTCTGTGCACGTCATGATAGACTGCGCTTGGAGGTCATCGGGTATACTATGGCCCACAGAAAGGCAACCGCTGCAGATATAGGCACGCTCTTGAAAAGTCAGCCATCACTTAAGTCCCTAGAGATACAGGAACAAAGAGCATGCTGCATTTTCCTTACTTTTCACCCCTGAGGCTGTAGGAACGGCAGATGCACAAACACCGCAGAAGAGTGCTTGTGCGGTGACCTCAGCAAAAAGCACATGTCGAGTCATCCCACAGTAATATGCATTGGAGGCTGCAGGAACAGCAAATAGAGGGGCTACTGACCAGGATGGTGAAGGTGGCAGGGACCCCAGCCACAGCCCTGGACAGTCCCAGGCCTTTGAGCTTGGTGTGACCGGGGTGAGCCAGTCCCTGCACCCAGGCATCGCCCTCCCACTCCCCCTTGAACTTGGAACCGTCTGCAAACTTGCATATGCCATACCCCTGCCTCTGACCGTCCACCCACTCCCCTGCGCACCCACACCATCGCTCAGCGATTGTATCTATCTTGAGAGCATATGGCTTAGTCTGAACCATTGCATGCCTCTGCCGTGGATCCCCATATAAGAGATAGCGATGAAGGCCCTTGCAGGTTGCGCCGAGTAGAGATTAATCTGGTGCAGAAGGATTCGGATTGCTACCAATCGCACGTGCGCTGTCCTGCTGACTCAGCCAGAGCCACAAGCTTCACATCTGGTGACTCATGATCGATGACCGACATGCATGGGAAGCGCACCGGTGTACTTGTCTCCGCTCTCATAGGCACAGGTGCCTTTGCCGCTGCGTGCATCCACTGCCCACAGCCCAACATAGACGTCCCCATTTGCAAACCTGCACTTGCCCTCGCCGCTGCGCTGCCCCTTTTCCCAGCTGCCCTCATACCTGGGGAGCACAGGACTGTGAGGATCAGGATAAATCCAAATGCTTGAAATTTCACTGGTGTGGTAATCTGTGGTAGTTGATAAACGAATGAAGGCTGGTTCTCGAGCTGGGTGGCTAGGTGCGCCGGAGGAATGCATCACTCCCTGTCTACAACTGCCTGCGGTAATGCTAGTGCGCAAATAGCAAAGTCGCAGGTGCCAACAAACATATCACAGTCATTGCAAGGATCATTGTTTAGACATTCTTAAGTCCTGAGGACCAGGTACATCAAGCAGCACCTGTGTTATTGCTACCCGCTATTCCCACTTCTGCATGTGAAGGGTTACAGAGGGGTTGCAGGACTAAGGTGGGGCAGAAGTGACACCTGCTGCCGTCATCATAGCGGCAGCTGCCCTGGCCGTGCTGCATGTCATCGCGCCAATCGCCATCATAGACATAGCCGTCCGGGCGTGTGTAAATCCCCCTGCCATATCGCACGCCTCCCTTCCAGGTGCCTTTGTACTCCGTCCCATCCGCCCACACACACACACCGTGCCCTTCCTGCACATCATCCACCCACTCCCCTGCAGACACACAAGCACAGTGCAACTGAAACAAGCCTGCACATGCATGTTGACAGATATACAAGTACAAAGCAGCATGTAAGAAGTGTAGTACACTGCATTGCAGTCAGGGCAAATGCATGCAGAGAGATTTGCAGAGCCTTCTAAAGCAGCCAGGACTTTGCCTACAGAAAGGACAGGAGAGAACTGTATCGCAACAAGGGAATTGTACGCGAAAGATCGGAAAAGCATTGCAGTGCAAGGCAGCCTGGACAAAGGCATGCTGCTCTGGAGAGCAGGACTCGCAGGATTTTGGACCCCACTTGCTCAATGGCTAGCAGCGTGCGCACCAGTGTATTTCAGGAAGCCCTTGTGGAACAGCACCCCATGGCCGTGGCGCGCTTCCTCTTTCCACTGCCCAGTGTATTCTGTGCTGCCGTCCCCAGACACCAATATACCCTTCACTCGCTCCCCAGCCGCCCAGTGCCCTTCATAGTAGGACCCGTCCAGGAAGGTGTGCCTGCCCTGGCCTGTTAAGAGACAAATCTTTCATAGACTTCAGTCGGGTACCTTTGCATGCTGAGCAAACTGCTGGTTCACTGCTGCTCAAAGCAAATTTAGAAGGCTTCAGGGCGCCACTTGCAATCGCTGCCATGCGATCAACACACCACAGGATCATGCTTTGCATCTTCATGTGGCTGCTACTGTGATGCTGCCTTGCTCGCGTACTAGAAAGGTGCAGGCTCTTGAGAAGAGGTGTAGGAGTACTGACCGTGTATCTTGTCAGCCAGCCACTCGCCCTCGTAGTGGTCGCCTGTGGGGAATGTGTGGTGGCCCCACCCACACCGCTGCTCATGCCTAAATTCCCCTTTGTACATCCCGCCATTCTCGTACCGCGCCTTCCCACTCCTGCATGCAAATACAACCATCAGTCAAGAGCGTGCTTGCCTGCTCTCTATTGCCATGAAGAATTCACTTGTCTACCCTCACTTGGATGAGACTCTCAATGCCACATGGCGCTCAAAACGTTTTTGATAGCAGGCAAGGAAAAGGAGGAAATTTTTGGTCTTGAGCGCACCCATGTGCTTTGTCGTCTGCCCAGTCTCCCTCGTACTGCATCCCTGAGGTAAAGGTTGCCTTGCCCCTGCCGTGGCGCTTGTCAAGACGCCAGTATCCTCTGTAGCAATCACCGTTCGTGCAGGTGTGCACCCCCTTCCCGTGCCTCATATTCCCAAGAGTCATCCCCTGCACTCACAGGACGTCAGGGATTGATGAGGTGTGCCAACACTGACAAGTGGCTAGACTTGTGGACCGTGAATGGTACCTCATATCTGTCGCCATTTGTATAATCGAGTGATTGCTCAGACATGGGTAGATCGTCCAGGACTGGATTTGCGTCGAAGTACTCAGTCCTGCACCCAGATCGTGGATCAACAACATGGTGGCAAAGGCAGAAAAGATTGAAATGCCAGTGTAATTTGCCAGATTACATACGAAATGAAACAAAAATGTGTTCGGATGAATTTACTGTACCCGTCCTCATCGACCATGTCTTCCTGTGAATAACCGTGCTGCTGTTCGAGAACTGCCACTTCCCGACGAAGTCGTTCCACCTCTTGCAGAAGCTCATTGTTGCAAACGCTAGATAATGCTTGGATAGGCTGTGCCATCGCCATCTCACAAGCCAGAGATGCAGATTGGTGATGACTTGTGCCAGCAGAATGCGTAACGTCTGCCTCACACCGAATCAGGGTTTGCAAACCCTTTCTTACACTCACACATTCTGGGGGTTGTATAGCTTTGAGGTGTCAAATGAGTCACATACAAAAGGACTTCAGAGACATCTCGAAGTCATTTTTTTATAAGCATGGTGAAATTTTTTTGATGTCTGTGCCATGGCCACAACCCAGATCTAGAGAGACCTTGAACACTGCTGCCATCAGGACACCAGCCAATTCAAGTCGGAGTTGGCCAGAAAGTCAACCGCGCAAAGACTTTACTACTGCCGGCCACGATCCCGGCACCATATCAGCTGAGTCCGTCTGTTGACCTGCTGCCGAGACACATGCGCGCATGCATGTCTCAACACAGCCCTGCAATGCATGGAACAGCACTCTCCAGCAATGCTGCATGCGCGGATTTGAATCAACAGGCTGCCTTGTTCAGGCGGGCCCGGGCCCATTTCTGACATGGCCATTCATTGCGCTGCCATTGAGGGTCCTCGCTGCTCCATTCTGGGCGGATCGCGGGGAGCCGACATTGATCTCTGAGGATTGCCGAGCAGAAGCGATGCGCCTGCTGCGCGGCGGCGTGAGCGGCCGAGCCGCCACACTTGTCTGCATGCACATTACATTACGTCATTTGCAGCTCAGTGATTGAATAAACGGATATCTCTAGGCAAGGAGCATATGCAGACAAGCTGCATGTGAAAGCTGCCAAGATCCCACCCCTTGTTGGATTCGCTAGATCCAAGCAAGACCCAACTAATTGAGGGCAAGGTGCTCAGTGTTTGTTTTACCCCGCGCAAGCTGGGGGCCAAATAAGCAGGATGCAAAAGTGCCTTTTCCACCTTCTGTGCAGGTGAGACGTGCTGCTGTTATAGCATTGCAATCATGACAGAATGTTAACAGGGATTGTCAGACCCCTGTGTGTGCAATGTTGGGTGGGTGCTTACCCATTTGCTGCTGCTTGAGGCTGCATGCCGGACCATGGTCTGCTGCTTCGCTGTCACAGTCCAGAACTCGGGAAACACCACAAACTTGTTGTCCTGAGGTGTGTAATGGACAAGACCTGAGCGCAGGACAAACAGCGAAGTCACAGAATGGCGGGCCAGAGCCTGTAGTCAGCTCGAACAATGCAAAAGTACTCTTCCACCCACCGTAGTGCGTCTTCAGAAAGCCGAGAAGCTTTTGCGACGGAGTATCAAATGCTATGGAAGCCACCGTCTCCTTCTCATGCGTCAAGAAAGCCTGCATGCACATGCCTGGGTTGAGCCAGTTGCTTTGCTTTCTGTCTTGCCCAGGAGTGACTGCAACAGCAAAAAGTGTTTGTGGTAAGCTGAGGCTCTTCATACCTCAAAGAGTGCTCTGCCAATACCGCTGCGCTGACAAGGCTCGTGGACATAGAAATCCAACAAGCAGACCGGCTGTCTTGAGTGGTAGGAGTGATCTTCTGCACGCAGGAACAGTGTCTTCTTCCCGCTCTTCAGCGCCCCCAGAATTTTTATCCTGCACGCGCATCATGGCTTATTGAGGTGTGCATGTGCCTGAGCAGATTGCACTAATTTTGTGGCTCTGCAATCCTGGATGCAACTCAGATAAGCTGGGTGCATGCAAACCTGTCGCCCTCAATTCTTTGCGCAGCCATGTAAAGTATTTGTTCGGTCTGCTGCAATTTCGAAAGACTAGTGATAGGAGAACGAAGGCCCTGCGGTTCAAAGGAATTTCATGCTGCTGTTCACGCCACCATTCATAAGCAGGGTTGCGAGGCCCGAACATCAATTGTCACCTGAGCCCGGGCTGACTTCATGCCAAACGAGTCAATCAACCATGCCAATCTCTCGCGATCGTCCACTGAGAGAGCACCTGGATGTTGAAATATTAATTTTAAAAACATTTCAAGCATTATGCGAGCAAACGCGGAGTGACCTTGAGGAAAGACTATTCACCGATGGTCGAAGCATTCCAAACTGTAATGCTTGCGCCGCTGTATCCTGGTTGACAGTTCTGCAGTGGAATGCCTGAGATAAGTTTTGCTAGTAGACGAGAGGATCTCTTCAGATCCAGCTCCATTTTCTGAATGATAGAAATCCTCTTTATCACATGAGCCGGGACAGGCAAACGCTCGTCGCCGTCTCACAAAATAATCAACAATGTCTCTGATCCGCCCGATTACAAAATCAATCAAGAAAGAACGGCGAATAATGGTGCGACTCGAATGTGTCGCGAGGCATAAATCTCAACGGTTGACTTTCGTGAGAAAATGACGTGACGGTTACAGAGTAACCACCGTCCACATCAGCACAAACACATTGAGTGTATCAAGTTCATCGATCTAATCTGTCTCCCTGACTTAGGATATACGAGATTGTCACAGTTGACATCCACACCTATAAGATGCACCCGCCATGTGCCTCAATAGCCAAATGCAGTGAAACGGATCACAACCTGCCTAGCAAGTTGCAGGCCCTCAAGTACTCAGGCAAACAGAATGCAGTCCATCAATACTGAAGGAAGGTTTTTGAGATCTGCTCGATCTGCAGCACACTCTGCCAGAAGAGATTGCAATGTTCATAGGACAGACAGTGCTAAATAGCACATTAGGGACCAATCACTCATCAAGATCAATTGTGTAAGGCATGCAGTGCTTGTTGCCTCGAGTCTGCATCGATATAGCGCTTTGGGGTGAATGGGAAATCGTGGAGCACAGCCACCCTGCCATCCTTGGTGGGGATCTGCCACAGCGAGAAGAACTTGGGCGCATTGGACCCTATGAACAGCTCAGGATCATGGTACAGATCCCCAATCTTGGGGTTAAGAGTCAACAAATATGCCCCTGTGGCCCACCAAAAGTTGCCACTGAAATGGTAGCCTGGCTTTGCATCGGCCCTCTGCATGTTTTCCCTCTTCACCCCAACCACGTCATAGCTGTCCAGCAGAGCTATGCACTTGGCATGCCCCTGGATCAGGTGGTACTGCATGAAGAGTGACCACCAGAAGGCATTTATGCCAATCTCGCTGCTGGCATCGTATGTGACGCCCTTGGAGTGCATGTAGAAGACCCTGTCCTGCTCGTGCACAAGGGAAGCAATGTTCTCCAGCGTGAGGCGTTCCATCCTGGTGCCATCCAGGCTCTGCTCCATGACCTGCACCTTCCGCCCGAACTCTGACAGCAGCTCAGCAGCTGCTGCCAGGTCCTCCCTGGTGTCTGCCAAGACGAAAGCATGGATTATTGCTGCCCTTCCATAGAGGCCGCTCAGGATCAGGCCGCTCATCTGCTGCCTGATGATATCCTTGTAGCTGCCCTTTGCTGTCACTTGGTAGAAGACCTTCACAGCTCCGCTGCTTCCCTTGTGAGTGGGCCTCTCTGCACGCAGGCCAGCACAATCTGACCTTGCATACTTTTAGAAGGGGACAAAACATGCTGTAGAGCTGCAAGATTATGTGACAGGCAATTTGCACCTGCAGTCACTGCTTCGCTACGTGCAAGCTGAAGCACCAGGAAAGAGACTGCTAGCAAGAGTGATCGAAGCCACATTGTCTGTCGATTTAGAGATAAAGAAATATGTCTAAGCGTATTGGGAACGTTGTTTGCTGTCTTGAGAATCCACTCGTCATCTCTGGGCCACTACATATAACTAGATTTATGCTCAGCACTGCTGCTTTCTGGATGATTGGCAGGAACGAGCATGGATTAAGATGCCAACATGATCAAAAATGTCTAGTCAATTGCAAAGAAATTATTGTACAGAATATTTTCGACGTTTGGAATAACCATCACAAGAAGTCGATGTCCACGTTACCAGTTTGTCTTGAAGCCTTTATCAAGATACATCAAGAGAATGCTACAGATGATCATGTTGTGGTCACTGAAATAACTGATCACATCCAACAATTGCTCCCTCGCTTGAGTCTGTGAGCCAGTCATGTAAGCGATGAAATGCGCGCACGTGTGCACGCCTGCAGGTGACTAAGCCGCTGAGCTGGCACAAGGATCAAGCTCGTGGGGGGCAACTCCATGTAAGTGACAGCTTTTCGCAGGAGAACTCCGTTAGAGTGAATTTGGTGTGAAAAATTTCGAACGCCTCCGATGGCCTTCGGGAATCTGCAGAGGTTCGGTGTACCGAGGACATGTTGTGCAGGCACTGGCACATCAGCATTATTTCGCATAGATCATGGTAAAAAGCAGCATTTCAGATTGCAGGTAAAGCCAGTAGTACGTCGAAGATCGACATTGGGTTGTGCATCGGCCGCACCGAGCTCTGCTGAGCCCAAGAGCAGGCCTGGAGAGAAGAAAGGTAGCATAGAACACTGGTGGAGATTGATAAAGCTAGCGCGAATAAACATAAGAACAGCTTGAGAAGATGATATGATTTGAGACGTCTGCATTGTCATGGTCTTGCCGGGTCACCTAGGAAAACTTTACTGCTTCAGGTGTGTCTCTTTATGGACCTTGCACGACCCAGATGTACCTGTGTGCAGGGTTCGTGGAGGAGATGCGGTTTGTAGCCATGAAGTTGCACACTCGGGATCAGGCGCCAAAGGAGGGCCAGCAGGAGTCAGCAGAGAAGGCCTGGAAAGCGGTGATCACTGGAACACCAGCTATCCTTCAATTGTTCTGCAATTCTCAGCGTATTTATCACACTGGCTAGACTGGCAGGACGGCTGAGCATCTTGCTGTGTGAATGCAGTGGGAGCCGACCCGTGTTGGCTACCTGCGCTTCTTGGCGGAGTCCAAGGAAGTGTATGAAACACTGGAGAACATTGTGGCAGAGGCTTCATTCCCTGAATGTGAGCCCCCATCCCATCTCTTGAAACTCAGCCTGCCAGTGCTCTGATGCAATTTGAAGTGTGTACCGTGATCTGAGTCAGAGTAGATCTCACCACTGAGTATGACGTTGGCTGTCTTGGTGCGGGTGCAGATGCACGTTTTCAGAACACAGGCTTGGAGCGGTCGGCAGGGCTGTCAGAGGACATTGCCTGGATGCAGCAGGAGTATAGCCTGGCCCCTGTCCAGCTGTCAGAGGATGGGCCAGGACGCGCTTACAGCAGGTGCTGTGGGAATCTTCAATCACATTGAGCAAAGCAGGGGGTACCATGGGCGAGTGGTCATGCTTACAGATATTCATGGTTGTTGTTGCATGCATGACGAGGTTTTTCAGATGCTGTACTAATGCGGTGGTGTTTCATGCGCAGCTTGCTGAAGGAGCTGGCGCGCGACTGCCCTCCAAAATTCTTGTGCCATTTCTACAATGTGTACTTTGCACACACTGCGGGCGGCCGAATGATCGGCACCAAGGTTGCCTCGATGATCCTGGATTCCAGAGAGCTCCAATTCTACAAGGTGGGGTGCGAAGAGCAGAAGCGCTTCTCTACTCTGGATGCATGACATGCTGTACCGCCCACATCGACTCGTCCCACCTTATATTTTACCAACTCAACCGGCAGCAATGTGCATTAGTACCAGCCTGATCGTTGAGTGATGTGCATTGCAGTA
Source organism: Coccomyxa subellipsoidea C-169 (assembly GCF_000258705.1). Lineage (NCBI taxonomy): Eukaryota > Viridiplantae > Chlorophyta > Trebouxiophyceae > Coccomyxaceae > Coccomyxa > Coccomyxa subellipsoidea. The sequence goes on from NW_005178027.1 coordinate 1,087,303, forward strand.
CGAGGGCGACTTCCGAGCCAAGCTAGATGAAGTGCGCGCTCAGCTCAATGCGGTGGCAGAAGGCTGGACGCGGGAAGAGAAAGACAGCTGCCTAGAGGAGACACAGAAGTCTTTCAAGTACTCGGGGGGCCTCTTGCGCACTATCACAGAAACCTAAAACAGAACTGTACAATGTGCATTTTACTTGTATAATGCAAGAGCTGCCCATCACTGTTTTGTCCTGATACCACCACCTGTTCTCCAACAGGAGGGATCTCAGAAGAAATTGAGATCATATTGAATTTGAAAAATGCATTAGAATTGACTGACTGAAGTAAAATGTGGCAGTCTTTAACTGCAGCTTGTCTGCAGGACGCACCTTGCCTTTTGACAGAAAAAGCGTGTAATAATAATACTAACTTCTGTTGTCAAACACACCGTTCTACTCTTGAAGGAGACTCGATTTCACGTGTCCAGATCCTGATTAGACATGACTTCTGGTCAATGCACCTATTATTCGGTACGGCATGTCATGACTACGCGCTCATGCATGTACCTGGCAGGGCACCTGGCTAAAATAAAATGCATCTTGCCTCTGTAGCTGGCCTCCCCTGATCTGAATTGAAGCAATGGATTCCTTCCGATGCTGAAATACCATGTGTGTAACCAAAACAAGAAAAAGTTAGGCAAAAGAAGTTTATAAAAATTTATAAAGCTAAGAAGTAGATTACTTTAATTAATTAAAAAAAAAGGCCTGCATGACATTCGCCTCCCTACACCAGCTGGTCACCCCTGTTGACGAAGAGAATAGTCTTTATTCCTCGGAGGCATGCCGCACATGTATAGTAGTTGCATCCAGCCTCCATGAATTGCTGCTGATTGCATGTTCGCATGACGCCACTCTTCTCGTTATATTAAGCATGCGATGACTACATGCCATGCTGTTTACATGAGCCCATGAGCCCAAAATTTTGCACCCTCGCATGTGGGTCATCTTTCAAACATGAAGCCCATCCCAGTGTGCGGTCATCATCCGGAAGGATCCATGCATATGCAGAATCAGTGCACAGATCTGAGCACCACGAGGTTACAAGCAAACAGTCTGCCAGCTGTCCTGCTGCAAATCTTCTAGAGATCAAGGCACGCCAGGGATACCCCAATAAATTTGTATGCAAGGTTAATGTTCACCTTTAATTGAATATCATGTTGGATGTAGCAAACCACCCACCAATGAGGGCGGGAGCCCTTTTTGCTTGATAGTACAAGCAAGAGAGGGTCAGCCGGTGATATACATAGGATGAGCTATCTAACGAGCTAGTGTACATAAAAGGAGCAGCCTTCAAGGCCAGTTGATCGTCTATCATACACCAGTGCTACAACACCCAAATGCAGTTATTAAGTTCTGCGCCACCTCTCCCACAGGTTACTCAGCGTCAGGGAAGAAGATTGCTCGGCAGCTGTTCATCGTGGCTTCCACGGGGCAGTATGGGCACTTGAAGGCGCGCGCAGGACTCTTTGCAATTTTCTGGAGGGACTGCTTGCACAGAACATGCCCGCAAGGCAAGAGCATTGGTGGGTTCTCCGCTGTGCTCTGCTCCCGCGACACGGGGCAAGCAAAGACAGAATGGAACACAAACTCGCTCCCCAACTCCAGCTCCTGCATGGAAATGCAACGCAGTCAGGGCAGAGACACTTCTTCAACCAACTTTGGTCTCATCACCATTTCAAGCTGGGCCAAGCACCAGCGAGAGAAGACAGAGGGGTGCAGGCTGTTGGTCACATCAAAACCCCAAGGAGTGTGCAGGTAGCTCACCACAGGCAGCTGCGTGCACGTCTGGAAGTCCTGGTTCTGGCCTGCCATCACTGTGGCAAGCTTCAGGAGCGTGGGCAGAGCAATGCTGCCAGCAGCAACTGCCACTAGCAGAGGGCTCTCACATGCCTGCACACAGCAACGTGCCTTCATTAGATTTCAAATCAGAGCTCAACAAACATACACATGACATCACCTGCCCTACACGAGACGGATGCAGTCAGCGCATCGCCCTGGACATGAAAAACACAGGACAAGTTCTTTGCTGTGCACAGTGTCTTTCAACGCCAGGAGTTCTTATCAGTCACTGGCACATCCCCACCTGGCCCAGCAGTCCGCAGCATTGCCGAGCAAACTCTCGAGCAGCATCGTTCCACTGTGCCGGAGCCATCAGGTCTGAGTACGGCGACGATCCGGGCCGTCTCACAAAGCACAGGCAGCCCATCAGGCGCTGTATCTCCCCCATTTCAGTCTCCTGGAAGCTTGCAAAGTGCGCCCGCGCATATGCCAGAGCCTGGCTGGGCCCTGCAGTACACAGAGCTCCCTTCAAGAACAATCCGATTCAGCAACTTGATTAGTCCGCCCAGATAGAGGAGCGCCAGAAAATCTGTCCCCCACTTTATGTGGCCTGCCCAAATCCAAATCGAGCTACGAATCAGGGGCTGGGGAGCTGAAAACAACAGCAGATTCACAGACATGAAGAGTAGTAATCAATAAGCGCGGACCACTCCAGTTATAGCGCTGGGGCATGATCGGCTCAGGCAACAGCTCTCAGACCTGCAGTCTGCAGCCTGTGGAGGAACTGGAGGCGGTGTAGCCTGAATTCGAAGGAGCTGACAGCAGCGCTGCCATTGCTGGCCCTGAGATCTTCCTTGTGTTCCTCTGTCCAGTGCAGGGCTGGCTGCAAGTTGTGTCCTAGCACCTGCCCAGAGAAAATGATTTTGCTTACAGATCTACCTGTCTATCTTCCTCAGCATGCAATTTTACTGGTTGACACGAGCTCAAGGAGAGGACTTTCGTCAGAGGGTCCCCTGACCTCTTTAAGCACAGAGTGCATGGCTATGTACGGCTTCTTGAGCGCGTCGCCATTGCCGATACCAGCTTCTCTGACAAAGGCGTCCCCAACTCTGAAGTTTCCCTGCTGGTAGAAGTGCTCTGCTATCACCTGCACCAGAGAACGCTGAGTCGCAAGCAAGGTAACCATGCCAGCACCCAAACGTACCATGCAGCTTGCTAAGGCTAAACAGTAAGCTCATGCAAGATGCATACCTTATTCAGGGTGGGCTGATCGAAATCAACAGGCCTGATCGCCGCGCATATGTCCTGGACGAAGGTTTTGTCTACAGCCTACATGGCACCACGAGAACGATTTTTGGTCTGAATAGCGACACTGTGGTGAACTTAAATGGAATTAAGCGAGATGTACGTTGCCCCAAGGCAAGGATGGGGATGCATACCTTTCCAAGCTTATTTACTGCACTGTGCAGGTCCTTCGTGCTTTCCGTAAGATCTTTCAGGAGTTTTTCAGCAGGATTGAGTAATCGCTCGTGAAGACCGTCGGGGCAAAGCGCATCGTCTGGTGAATCAAATTCAGCGGCCCGAAGCGCCTCAGCTAGCTTATCAATGCACTGTGCTGTCTTGCAAGCACATAATTTCTGTTTCTTGCAAACGCGCTCAGCGTCTTTCAAGGCAGCCGCTATGTTTTCAGCTGTGGACATTTCTAGTTGTTACAGCATTGGACGGTGGTTCCACAATATGTTGAATCGAAAGACCTGTCCAGGAAAGCACTTGGTAGTAGAGGACAGAAGAGGCTGATGCGATGAATCAGAAAAGCAAAAGCGCTCCTAAGTGCTCGAATATCGTAGCTGGCATAGCGTATGCCGCATCATCTTTCTGCATTAGCGTATAAGTTCTGCTTGGGAGTTGGAAGTTGGCAGGCAACAATTTCAGGCATGAGCCATGCATGCTTCGATTTTATTAAATAAATGGGGATGGGGATATCGACCAAGAGGATTATTCTCATCAGAGGACACACATGCATCTTTGCAGGCATTGATCCGTCTCTGAAGGTCTCCGCAAGGCAGGGGGTAAATCTCCAAGGTTTCTTCCCTACTTAGATTGAGTCGGTCAAACTGGCGGTTTCGGCATCTGAATGTCCATCTGACATTCTAGTTGAGGTATATCGAGCACAGCAAGGAGTTTTGGCAAGCGTCAGTCAGCTTGAAAGACGCAATTTCAACCGATCGTTGGCCCTCTCCAAAGGTGATTGAAAAATTCTGAGCGGCCTGGGATGTGGTGAGCTTGATCTTACATTTGTACGCGATACTCATATTCCTTTATCCTCATTGCAGACGACTGGGTAAAGGAGACGAAGAGAAAGAACACAATTCTTCTCTATGCTGTAGATCACGATAGATCGAAAGTATGGGCGTCAAGCTTTCTGTGCTACACACCAATTGTATGGTGTCTATTCCTTTAGCACATTTCGCATGCATCATGCCTAATGCCAAAGCCCTTTATACCCACACAGGTCCTTGGCTACGCGTTTGTAGTTGTCAATAAATTAGTGCTACACATAGCCAAAGTTGTTGTCGATGCGGGCCACAGACGCACTGGCATCGGCTCAAGGTTGATCAAGGTGCCTGATATAATCTCTCTCTGTACATTTCGCTCAGATACTGCTTAAAGAGCCATCTTGTGTGTTCATCACCTTTGCGCTGAGCTTCTCCTTGATCGATATCCCAGGAAGCGTTGAAAGTGGCAAAGAGATCTTGTGCAACCCTCCATGTGGACCCAAGAAATGAGGCAGCCATCAAGTTGTACAAGTTCCTGGGTTTTGAGCTGGATGGCGTCCTTGAAGACTACTACTCTCCAGGCTGCCCTGCGCACAAGCTGATCCTGAACTGTGAGCAGAGCTGAAGGGTGCAGCCTTGCAAGACCCGGTAAGCTCCTTTTCTGAGCCCAATTGTCAGACGATGGCAAAGCTGTCTTAATACAGTCAACTTGTGCTGCCATGCAATGGCTCATGATGGTAGTGACCCGTTGACCAAAACAGCTGTGTTGCAACAGGTAGGTTGACCAGCATGGGCGGTCAGAAGCGGAGGACAAGGCGAGCGGGATCAGGCGGCAGGTTCTCCGACGAGCCCTCCAGGCGCGCCGTCACATTACAGCCAGGGGATGCAGCCGCGTATGGGAGCCAGGGGGAGCAGAGGTCCTCGCATGGCAGCGCCGGAGGAAACACGCACATCGGCTGGGGCGGCATGCTGCTCCCGGCGGATGCGCGTGGCACTCTCCCGGACGGAGGGCGCCGGGCAGGCGATGTGGACCGGACAGCGCGGCAGGTCCGCGTGGACACCGTCGGCGCTGCCGGCCGCGGAGACATTCAGAGGCAGGGGTCGGGGCAGGGCAGCAAGCGGCGCGCGCAGTCACTGGAGCGACAGGTCAGCTCTGTGGGCGGCGATGCGGACAGGATCCGGATTGTCAGCCGCGCGAGCCCAGAGGAAGAGGGGGAGCTGGGCAGCAGGCGGGAGGTGTCGGCAGGCGAGGAGGCGCAGGTGGGGTTGGACCGGGCTTGCAGCAAGAGAGCCAAAGTTGGGGCGGCCACGGATCAGCGAGTCACCCTCTCCTTCCGCATGCCCAGCGTCAATCCTGAGTGCACGGCCAGGCTCCAACAGGTACTGACATTGCTTGGGCCCTTGTCCTGCCATATGGATGACGTGGTGCATGATAGGCTTTTGACAAGCAAGAATCTGTAGCTAGTACATGTACCTGCTGCAGTAGAAGCACGGTATCTGTAAGATGAAGATCTGCCATGGGTGCAGGAGATCGTGGATTTTGTGGCAAACGTGGCGCCGACATGGGAGGAGAGCAATTTGCGCGATGCAGCGCTGGGGCGGGTGCAGGGCGCCTGCGCGATGATGCACTTGTATGACGTGTACCCATTCGGCAGCAAAGCCAGCGGCCTGGAGCTGTGGAACTCGGACATCGATGTGGTCGTGCTGGGCATTGTGGAGCCCAGCAAGGACAATCTGGGTGCGCTGACTCATCTTTTATGCGTCACATCCCATGCAACAACAAGTTAGCTTCCAGCCTTATTTATTGGGGTTGGTATTTGACGAACGCACAAAGCAAGGTCAGCACTGTGATATTTGAGCATGCTGGGCGCAGGATACACTACAGAGGAGAAGGTTCCGGTGAACGACGTCCTCGGCAAGATTGTGCAGCAGCTGAGGAGGTCCAACAGCGTCCGGAAGACGTTCCACATCAGGCAGTCGCGCGTCCCCATCATCAAGGTGACATTGCTTACCATGGTCTTTGCACGCTCTCAACCCTGTGGCATGCATGGGGTGCCAACTTTAATGCAGGCACGGCATCTGGAGACCACTGCTAGCAACCTACAGTACTTTTGCTGCAAGAGCAATGGTGCTGATTGACTGTTTCTGTACAGTGCACTACCGTGGAGGGTGTGGATGTGGATGTGTCTGTGAATGGCGACCGGGGCATTTGCGCCGCACAGTTTCTCATTGATCAGCAGGCCAGGAGACCGGCACTGCGGCCTCTGATCCTTCTGATCAAAGCCGTCCTCAAGGTGCTCCCTTTGTGCACTTCCTCTCCCAGTCTTCATGCAAGGACATGTTGCTTTTATGCAATGCTGTGAGTCTTTGCCCGTATCGGAGATGCTTCCTCATGGAACTGGCTTCCTCTCGCTGTGATCCAGAACCATATTGTCTTGCTAATTGATCCACACAATACAGAAAGCAGGTAATAATTCTGAGAAACAATGGCGGGTGCTTGAAGGTGCTAGGACTGGGCGACGTTTCCCAAGGTGGTCTTGGCAGCTTCTCTCTCGCCAACATGGTGATTGCACACCTGCAGGAAGAGGAAAAGGTGTGTATCGCTCACTTTCACCCCACGGTAGAGGAAACTATGGAAGCTTGCATGTAATTGTGACGTCATGGTGAATGCTACAAGGTCAGGTATGACCTGGATGGGTTGACGAGCTGAACACCTCGTGTGAGACCCCCCTTCTGCATGAACAGGTGGGCCGTGGACAAGAGAACTTGGGCGTCTCACTGCTGGCATTCCTGCTGCGGTATGGGACCTACTTTAACTATGACCAGCATGTTGTCGCGATTGGACGCGGCGGCATAGTCTCAAGGACGGCAGTCCCCGGCGCTGTGCCGGCTCAGTCGCACTTGGGCACCCGTATCTCTGTGGAGGACGCAGACACTCTGAGGCGAGAATGACCCTTTCTTCCCAACTATATTAAAAAAGTATCTGCATGCTCACAGCTATGTTGATGATGCTCCCCAGGTGATGCTTTGTCACCACCATGAATCAAAGGGAATTGGGTAGGAGTTTCACCCACCGCAGTGTCCGGAAAACATCTATGGCTGCCCTTCAAAACTTGTTTGCTGGAGGTGACCTGTGATGTCTTGTCTGAAAACCCTCCAACGTGTGCTGCAGGGAGATTGCTGGCGGTACATACCATATGGACACAGTGAAGGAGGTGTTCAGAGCGGCGGCTGCCGCCCTGGCGCCGCTACTGAGTAAGCCAGGGGCTGGGCTGCCCGGCCGGGCAGGGGTGGACAGCATTCTGGAGCAGCTGTTCCCTGTCAGGGAAGCCCTCAGCCGGGTGCCCCTGCCAGTAGTGCTGCCAACGCCCCTGCCAAATCCCCTAAAATCCCCTTCCCCTCAGCCTGACCGAAACGCTGCAAGGCCCCCCAGCGCTCCAAAGTCCAATCGTGCATCACCCGCAGGTCAGCCTCCTTTTCTACTTTTTATATTTTCAGGTTTTGTATTTGAGGTAATTTTGGGGGATTTGTTGAGCAAGGTAGCCCAGTTGCCGCACACAGAAAATAATTTTTGTGTCCTGCACCCTTGCAAAATACCCTTTGGTGCTGGAGTTTTAAGGAGCATGAAGGGGTGATGTGCTTGTGCATGTGTCCAGGTGAGAGTGTTGAGGACATCTACAGGGGCTACAGCCAGGCACAGCCTGCCACAGAGCCGGGCACCAGGGTCGCCCTCACTGCTGTCTTCCTGGACCCCAGCTTCCGGAAGGTCATGCTGAAATGGTTTGTACCCTTCTACTCTCTTTATCTGCTGTGCATGCTTGTGCGCAGGGCACTGTCATTTCTGTACAGTTTGGGTCCAGGCAAAATATGCATGCATGGTGGCTGGCAGTCACGTCTTGTACTGTAATTCTCAACCTAGAACCCCCCATAATTAGTCGTTTTTGAGCCTGTGGTGTTTGGGGTGCGGGAAGTTGCATGCGGGAACATTCAACTAAAAATGAAGTTGCAGCCCAAAAAGCCAATTTTCCTAATAAAGTGGGCCAAGTTTGGGGTTGCGGGAACACAAAATGATAGCTTTTGAGCGGGCGGGAAAACCCTGCGGTACTTGTTAGAAAACAAGATTTTTTTAATGTTGAGCACCACAGAATTTCTTCGGGTGCATTTGACAGGCGTTTGTTGCTGTGCAGGGCGCGGCCCAAGTTGAGTGAGGTGGCTGCCGATCGGCTGGTGCTGCGCAGCCAGCCTGGCGTCAGGCATGTGGCTGAGACACCTCTGGGGTCTGCTGTGGACCTCTCTGTCACGGGCGTGGCTGATGATGACACCGTGCAGGTGAGCGCCTGCTGCTGTCTTGCTTTTTTGCAGAAAAGTTGACCCGAATTGAGAGTTCCTCTCCCACATGGAGTCTGATTTTGTGCATGTCTTGGAGTGTGGTGCAACATCACCTCCCAAGACGAGCATGGGGCACTTGAAAAGGGACTCTATTCTTTGTTGTGCAGGTTTTGCTACTGAAGGTTCCCAGCTGGCTGGAGCCACTCATTGACGGGCCGCCATATGTGGTCATTTCCTCAGCCGAGAATGCCCCCTCCGAAGCTGCTGGTGCGTCCCCTGTGTGACCCATGGCTCCGCATCCATGCGTCAGTCAGCCTGCTTTTAGAATTTGGTCATTGTGTGATTTCTGGCCTCTCAAGGCATTCCCAAACGAGTCGCAGATGACAGGGAAAATGCCACCATGCCTTCTGTGAAAAGAAACTACTCCTCATCACCGCACGGTCTCTTGGCAGAGGCAGTGTGTAGGCAGACGGATTTAGCGCACTTTTTAGAAGACTTCCCATCTGCCCGAGATTGCTGCAAATGGACCCATACTCTTGGAGTCCGCAGCCCTAACTAATTAGGCCGCCACTTACCCAATAGTCTCCGTTATCGAGAGCAAAGACGATTCCCTCTCGCGGCCTTCACTCAACCATCTATTCAATAGTTTCGTGGCCCCTGGCAGGCACAATCTGGAGAGAGTGCAATGTAGAAGCCATGCTCGACACATCTTCTTGTATGGTCACTCAAACTTGCACCGCATCCATATTGTTGCAGGTGAGTTGGTGGAGGCGGTGGGTGCGGGGCTGACAGACGGCGTAACGGCGACGCGCTTCCCGCAGCCGGGGCAGCTGAAGGGGACACTGGGCGCGCAGCTGGAGAACGGGCACCTTTTCTTCTCCCACGCGGAGCTGCGCCGCTTCTGGGCCGAGGAGGCCGCCTCCGAGGCGCTCTCCGAGACCGAGAGCCTGCTCGCTGCCGACGAGGAGGGCCTGGAACTCCTGCAGGTCCGGACGGCTGCCCTGCTTTCTCTGGTCACAATCACAGCAATGTCCCTGATCCATGGAGCACTGGAATATTGTACGGGAGGAGACTGCATCAATTTCTCATTCTGTGCCTCATGTAATGCCGCAATCTGCAGGCTATACATCCCATGTAATAGTGCCAGGGCGTATAATGGCATCCCTTTTTGTAAGGTACAAAATTCACCATGACTGAGCACTGTGATTGTCGCAATACAGGTGGAGAAGCAGCAGGGAGAGCCTGCCGGCGACATGGGCTTCTTTGGCAGCATCTTCCCCCGCCGGGCGGCCAAGCCAAAGGCGGACAGCCAGGAAATTGCAGCGGAATCAGAGCAACCGCTCCCAACCGACATCACACGGAGGGAGGATGCAGCGCTCCAAACAGAGGCTCAGGCGGACGCCGGTGACGACGCAGAGGAACGCGGCAGATGGGGAGAGCAGGAGGAGCGTCCAAACGGGCCTGCAAAGTCCCAAGCAGAGGATGACAAGGAGCGCGGCCGCTGGGGGGAGGGAGAGGTCTCAGACGGCAAGCCCGGGAAGCAGACGGCTGCTCTGGCCACGCCCGTGGCTCTGCCGCTGGATGTGAGCGTGGACCGCGGCAAATGGGGAGCCCGGCAGAGCCTCACTGGCAACCCCGCGCTGATGGCCGCTCTGCCGCCGCACTTGGGTGTCCGCCTGTACTTTGACGTAGCAGCGCCCAAGGGGCTCCCCGCAGCTGCAGGGACAAATCCTGAGCAGAACGGGCTGCCCGCGCCGGAGCCGGGCAAGCAGCAGCTGTCTGAGCAGCCGGCATCTGCGGCAGGAGAGAAGAGGCGGGAGCAACAGGAGGATAGGGAGAAAGGAGGCACGGAGCGGAGGAACTCGGCGGAGTGGCCGGCGCTGTCGAGGAGGGACGGCAAGGCCGACAGGCAAGCCGAGGCGGGGGGGAGGCGTGAGCGTAGCAGAGAGAGGGTGCGTGAGAATTCAGAGCGCGGCCGCAGCGGCTCGCAGAATCCCGGGCCTCGTGAACAGGCGCGCCAACGCGAGTGGGACCGCAGCAGCGACCAGGGTGAGCACCTGCACTGTCCTAAAAATTTGGAGAGGTGGGAGAATCATGCTGACTTGTTGTGGCTGCAGCTTAAATTAATTGCCTGGCAGTCTTTGTAGATGAGGTGGTGATTGGAGTTGACGTTTTCACGCTAGTTCACTTGCGCGGCCGTGACAATGTAAGACCGCTTGCAGACAACTTCATACCCGGGGAGACTACAAATGGCAACACGAGCGGATATGTTATCTCGAGGTTTCTACCTGGAAATGTGATTCAAACTCTGGCAGCAATGAACAGTGACTTTGTGTAGGTGCAGGCCGGTACAGGGACCGGCCTGAGAAGGCGACACAGGGCAATGTTTTGAAGGACAGCAGGGCTGGCAGGAGCAGGGTGGAGGACCGCCCCTCGATCTCTGCCAGGTCTGACAGCGCCCGAAGAAGCAGTCCCGCGCACCGTAAAGAGCATGCAAGCAGGGACACTTGCGAGGCAGACAGATCAAAGGGAAGTAAGCCGCCGCGCAGATCAGTCACGCCACCCGTGACTGCAGAAGTCTCTGTTGATGATCTGCCGCCGCACCTCCGCTCATGAGGAGTGCCAGAAAGCTGGCAGATTATTTGTGGGTGTCTTTCTGGAGTGTTGGAAATGTTGTGTGTCTATGCGCCTGTATGGGAGCTGAGCTGAGATGATTGTAAATATGGTAAATCGCTTATTTCCGTTGCGGTTGTCAAAACTCCGAAGGATTCCTTAGCATTGCACAACATATATAGGATGACAGTCACATCAGTTCCAGCTGTAATAGCTGTAAGAAGTGCAATAGCAGTATTTTGAGACTTGGAAGACGACTGGGAACTCCATCACTGCATACAGGCACAGACAGGGCCATTTGCCTCTATCTCCCCTCAGCAGGTGCTTGCAGGAACGCCTGCTCAGCCAGGTCAATAGCACGACCCAGCCCTGCGGCCTTGTTGACCGTCTCCTCATACTCTGCTGCGGGCACCTGCTCACAAGAAGACACACAAACTCACAGGACAATCCCCAGAATGGCAATCTGATGGGTGCCACGGCAACTGACAGGCAACACAAGCTTGTCCACAGTGCCAGTGCCATAAAACAAATGCAACATGTCAAGCACGGCGGGTGTAGGGGCTGTCAAAATGTGCACCATGCCTTCTGAGATGAAATGGCACATGAAGTTCAGACTTGCACCACATCTACAGGTAGGGGAAGTCATTCTTGGCAGTCCCAAGGAGACCCCACTCACAGTGTCTGCATTTCCTGTCTCTCAACATGCAAACACACTGAACTGGTCGGATACTGCCAGCTGCACGCAGACAGGTGTGCATGCCAAGGGGCACGCACAGATAATTTTGCATGCAAAGGGATGTACACAGAAAAAAAAGCATGCACGCCAGGGGGCGCGCACCGAGTCGGCGACGAGGCCGGCGCCGGCCTGTACGTGGATGACCCACTCGCGGCGGCTCTTGTCAACGCCGTAATCGTACAGCGTGTCCGTAGCGGCCGTAGGAATCACCATGGTCCGCAGCGCAAGCGCCATGTCCATGCCGCCCGTAAAAGAGACGTGCCCGATGCCGCCCCCATACGGGCCGCGCTTGGCGCACTCCAGCTCGTCTATTATCTGCATCGCCCGCACCTGCGGAAACGCGTCCAGCAGACTGTCAGTGGAGCAGCAAAAAGAGTGTGAGCTGAATGCTGCAGCTACGCGCTTGCCTCATGGCACCATCCGTGGAATTTTTCAGGAACAATTCGTACATAGTAGTATCCTTGCACCTGGGGTTGACAAGCTCAAGCACCTCAAGGTCAAGCACCTCAAGAGAACGCTTAACTTACACTCTTACATGGCTTACAAGGAAGGTTTCAGACGTAGAAGAGAGCATGGAAGTGCAGCCCAGAATGCTTCAACCACATGTAATGCAGAGCACAGACTCTGGGATGTGATTGTGGGGCATGCCTTGGGGGCGCCAGAGACGGTGCCGGCAGGCAGCGCGGCGCGGAGGGCGTCCCAGGCATTGAGCTGCGGCTGCAGGTGGCCAGTGACGGTGCTGCTGATGTGCATGACATGCGAGTAGCGCTCCACCTCCATCAACTTCTCCACCCTCACCGACCCCGCCTCCGATACCTTCACACCCCCAAATCATCCTAATACTCTTTCTTCTCCACCGCATGCCAAGCATTCAAGCACCATCCCTCAGCCGAATGGTTAATGTTTTTTTAGTACCAAGCCAATTAAATCTTCAGTATCAGTCGCTTCACTGAGACCCAGAGGCTCAACACATGTCTCTAGCAGTCTGTTTGCCTTGCTGCACTGGAGCCTCAAAATCAAGCTGATTGATCAAGATGAGAGTTCCCTGCAATGCGCCTCCTCAGGCCCAAGAAGAAAACGGTGCAGGGTGCAGAGGTTGTGACACTGTATGGGCAACAAGGGGCTCAGGGCAGGGCGAAAGGACAGCGCTTTGCCTTGCCGACGTCGTTGCGGCCGAGGTCAACGAGCATGACGTGCTCCGCGCACTCCTTCTCGTCACTCAGCAGCTCCCCCTCCAGCGCCTCATCCTCATCCGGAGTCTTCCCCCGCCGCCGCGTACCCGCCAGCGGCCTAATGTGTGGACCATCACAACAATCACTAATTGCACAAGACTAGTATGGTCCGCACGCAGGCACTTGCTTGAACAATTCCCAGTCTACTATCTCCATCCATCTGTGAATTTACTGTTGTTTCGAGCTCCCCTGCCTTTGCAGCTCAATTCACATTTTGACAGGCCATAAGGAGGTTGTCCCCACTTTCTCAGGTGCTCCTCTAGATTGTGCGGACTAACAAGGCCACAAGAAAGAGGCGGCACTGCACTGGGAAAAAGCAGTGTGCCCATGCATGATGGTCAGCCTGTTCAAAGCAGTCGGCCTGGCGTGCACACAAACAGCCTTGAATGTGAGTCATGCCTCACAGACTCGAGTCACAGGTTCGGGACAGCACTTTGCTGCACCACTGGCCCCGGGAGAGCGCTATGCCAAGCACGATGCTCAGGCAAGAAGTGCTCTGCTGTTACAGATTGGTCAAGATGACTGATATTGATCCCAAGAGGATCATCTGATGACCGATCTGTACTAGTCTGATATATTCAGTAGTCACTGAGTTGTAACACCTGCAGACAACTAGGAGGGTTTCTAAAGGATTTTGCCCTGAGAGAAGCCAGGCACTGGAGGGGGTCGAGGGATGTCAGTGAGCGGGGGCAATGGGCAGCAGCGCCACCTGTTGGTGACGACGCGGTCCTCGCTGACGTGGCAGAGGATCTCTGGGGAGGATGCGACCAGGATGCAGCCGCGCGCCTGCAGGTAGATCATGTACGGCGACGGGTTCACCACCCTCAGCGCCCTGCACCACCACCAAAACACTCCATCAGCTTCTGTGAGAAGAACCCAGGTCCAAGCAACGGCTCATAAACACTCATGCTTGAATGCCATCCCTGTAAGCCTGCACTACAGTGCTACTCACAATATACTTCCTGCATGGGCCGCCCTTCGTCTTTCTGAATGGTGCGGCGCTGCAACATGCAACACAGGCACACCAGTATCAGGGGCCCATCTAATGGTGGATGCAAATCTGCTACACAGACAGCGCGTCCAGAGAAGTGCACGTGGCTCTACCCTGGTAGTTCTAACTGCATCCTAGGAATGTGTAATCTGGAGACAGGAGTGGGGAAAAGGGGCCGCACCGGTAGACCTCGAAGGGGTCTGCGAAGGTGCGGCGCTTGAAGCGGTGGGAGAGGACTAGCTGAAAGATGTCGCCGGCCTGGATGTGCTCCTTAACCTCATCCACGCACGCGATGTACTGCTCCCGGCTCATGTTGGACGTCGCCGGCGGCTTTGGCTGCCTCGTCAGTGACAGCGTCGCCTGCGCACATGCAGTCGTCACCTCCCTGCTTCCCGACTCATTTAGCGCTCTTATGCGCAGTGAAGCTGGCAAAAGGAAGAGTACATGCATCAATCACCCCTTTCAAGTAGAGTATCGCACCTATGCGCAGTGAAGTTGCCAAAGCAAGTTGCAAGTTGCAAGAGCAGGATCAGGTTTATTGCCTGCTCGTTACTTGTCTGGCAGTGACAGCCGCTAGGTGCACCAGCTGGGAGGGTGGCATGTCTTGCAGGCTGATCATCCATGGGAGCCCAGCAAGGAAGGAACATCCAGTCCTTGGCTCCCATGCAAAGGATCTCTATGTAAGGTGCAGGTAGATAAGATGAGCAGGAGCATGCCTTGCCGAGGGGGAGGTTGGGGGTGCGCAGGGGAGAGATGCGGTCGGTCATGGCGGCCAGGGCTCTCTTGCCGGCCAGGTAGGCCTCCGGCACGCCGGCATGTGCGCCCATGTGCACCCAGGCCACGCAGTACGCCAGCTTGGTGGCGTGGTCGAACACTATGATGTTGTTGTACAGCGCCAGGTGCAGATCCAGCAGACCGTCCTCGTCCTTTGGCGCAGACTCAAACGGCAGCTTGCCTGCACCCAGCACTTTCTTTTTACATCAGCTGCTTGCAATCTGAACATCTGGTCACAGCTCGCAAAGGGTGCTGCAGCTCTATACCTGGTAGGCCTGCAATTGGTCAGCGCTGCAGATGCCACTTGCAATTGCGTTGCTGACTTGACTACAATTCAATTCCTTGAAAGCCATGCTTCAGAGGCATTCAACATCAATTTCATAACATCAGGAAGACACAGCCCTTTGGTGTGTATACAAGGGTGGACTTCCAAGACCCCAGTGATCCACGCCTTATTTGTGTAATTGCAGCATGCAGGGAGCCGCACCCGAGTAGACGTAGCGCACAGTGTCGTAGCCGCAGTAGCCGACCCAGCCGCCGGTGAACACGGCGGGGAGGCCGTCGGTCGGCACCGGCCGCCAGTCGGCGCTCAGCCTGACGGCGACCTCCATTGGGTCGTCCTCAATGCGCGTGCTGCGCTGCTGGCTGGCGTGGTCTATCACTGTCACGCTGTGCCCCCGCGCCACCACCTCCATCGCCGGCTGCGCTCCCACAAAACTGTACCGCCCCTGCCAGGGCCCAGGGGTGAGACTTCAATTTCCATACACTCCAATGTTCCGAGAAATTCCTGCCATGCATCATCCTATCTATGCAGTCACTTGATCACTTTCTTGATGGTGGCCCTCATCTGTATGAACTGAAATCACATGGAGTCCTGCTTGCCTGTCTTCCTCCAAGGGTGCCTAAGGAGAGTGCGCGTTAATCTAGAACATGCATGCAAGAGAATGGTGTGCCAGACGAGGCGTTAACATCTGCAGAACATAGGGCCGCGAACAAGCACCACTGTTGGGTAGCAGGAAGAGAGGAGCAGCGAGGTGGGAAAAGGGGTGCACACCGTCTGGGTGCCATTGACGACGCTCTCAAAGAGGAAGGAGGGCGCTTCGCGGTCATCCTCTGCCACGAGGCAGCGGTAGGCGGTGACTGGGGTCAGCTGATCTGCAAAGATGCGCTCAAACAGGGGGACCAGGTTCCCCCTCTCGGCCGCCTCCTTGAAGCGCGCAAACTCGGAGTCCGAGCTCAGGTCCGCCTCCAACGCAGCTGCATCAGAATCAAAATCTCAGCTGGCACACTGTGTGCCATGCTAGTACTGAGCGCAGACTAGGCATGCAGCGGTGATGGGACTGATTGGCAGCCTAGTACTGATGGCATGGAAATTTGATGGTACGGCAGTGCAGCTCACCAGCAATTGTACTCTCAGCGAGGGCTCTGGGGACTACAATGTTTCTGTTCCTCCTGCAACTTTGCACAGAGACCCCTGGTGCTGGTGTCCCCTGCACTCTGCAAGTTGGTTTTCTGCATCTTTGTCGCAAGCCAGCTCCATCCTTCCTGGCCCAACACGTTCTCTGTGGCCTGCAGCACGTGCTAGCTACCGAGCTGCCAACACCCGCGCTAGACAGATCTTGCTGCGCAATCATAAGCAGAATGCGTTTACGTCATACAATTTTTCAGACGAAAAAAATCTTTTTATCGATTGAGACGGAGAATAATGAGGCTATGTTCGCAAGTTGCTAAGATCAGTTATCGGTTTTATCCAGCACAAAGGCCGTTCCTTTCGTACTAGCGAAGTTTGCGATAAATCTTTTTAAGAAATCAAACTTTCAGATCAAATTCTTGTAAAGCTAAATTATCTATATATTCAAGTTCAGCTTCGCAGCCAGCTGGTCGGATAGGGCTATCATATATAATTATAATCGCGGGTAATTAATATAAAACCCTAGAGGCTCACAGAGCATTCTGGAAGCTCGTGGTGAGCTAGAGATTACAGTTCAGAGCGAAAAGAAGAATCCATAAAAAAAGTCTTAATCTGATGGCAGAAGAGACGAGCACGATGGACCCTCCAGGCCTCTCGGAAGGTATGCTGCGGTTTTCAATGCACTCACTGCATTGACGTGTCGGGGTTGCCAATCAATTGCTGACGGTCCACGGTGCTCGATCGCAGATGAAGTTCTGGACGAAAAGTTTAACGACACGCAATTGGGAAAAGAGAAGGACCTGACGGTGAGCACCGAGAATCAACTAGTCAGACTTGCGAATGTTGATCTATTGTCTGCGTCGAACAATGTGACGAGCGAGCACTTCTGCGCAGGGAGACGGAGGTGTCATCAAGAAAATCATCGTCGAAGGAAAAGGTTGGGAGACGCCTTCGAAAGGGGACGAAGTGACAGGTGCGCCTTTATCATGTTTGTCTCCGCTGTGTCGTATCTTGCCAGCAGCGGTGTATGATCAGTTTAACGTTTGTCTGCTGTGCAGTCCACTATGTGGGGACTCTGGAGGATGGTACCGTCTTCGATTCATCCAGGGAGCGAGACTCACCCTTTGTTTTCAACCTGGGCACTGGCAATGGTAGGGGGTGTTCTATACCATCTGGAAGTTTCCTTATTTAGCAGCTATAGACCAGCACATCCTTGAAGTCGAGAATCAATGAATACACAGCCTGCCTTTCACATTTGAGAAGATAACTGTCTTGGAAAATTCTGGTGACCGCCGGCAACTCTGATGCAGTGATCAAGGGGTGGGACGAGGGAGTCAAAACCTTTAAGAAGGGTGAGAAAGCCCTGCTAACTTGCAAATCAGAATATGCCTATGGCGAGGGTGGCTCTCCTCCAAAGATCCCACCAAATGCCACGCTGAACTTTGAGGTAGGCTATTGCACAAATTGTTCTTATGCCGGGCAATCTTGCTGCCTTGAAATCTGTACCATATGAATTTTCCTGAAGAGCCTGCTGAGATGACAAGTTGTCCGCTGATGTCCACAGGTTGAGCTGCTATCATGGAAGAGCATCAAGGACATTGCTGGAGATGGTGGAGTCATCAAGACCATCCTCTCTGAAGGCTCCGGCTGGAGTAAACCACAGGACAAGGATGAAGTGCTAGGTATATCCTTCTCCCCTCTTCTCTTAGTAACTTGCAGAGTTGTATCATTATCTGAGTGGGTCTGCCACATATGCTCTGGTGGTCACTGCCAAGATTGTGCAGAGCACCCAAGAAAGGCTAGAATATTTTCAAGAGATGGTGGATTGACATGAATCTAGCACCATTTGCTTAGCGTTTTGGGTTGTTTGCAGTTAGGTACACTGTGAGGGTGAGGGGCAGCAATGGCGAGCCTGTTGCATCATCCTCCGCTGATGGCGATGTTCTGGCTGTGGGAAGCTGCCAGCCCAAGGCCTTCCAGGTGGCCCTGAAGACCATGAAAGAGACTGAGAAGGCCACCCTGCTCATCAGGCCAGAATGTGAGGAGACTCTCTCTTTTGTGACATGTGATGCTCGACTTTTGATCCTGAAGTGATGCATGTTGCAAAAATTCAATGCGGGAATCTCAGGTGGTCTGCATGCAGCATATCAATGCGTGTGATGAAACGTGAGTGGCTCTGGTTACCTTCTGCAGATGGGTACAGCGCAGAGGGCACAGCAGCGGGCCTGCCAGCAGATGCAGAATTGGAGGCAGATCTGGAGCTTCTGGTCATTCGCAAGGTGTGCTGCCCTGCTTTGCCGAAACACCACAGTGGACTCAGTGGTTTGCACGGTCCCACATGCACATACAGAGGTCTCATTTTTTACGAATAATGGGTTTCACATTCGTTCTGACATAGTAATGAGATTCATCACGGGGTGCTAATCACCAAGGTAGTCTTTAGTACCCCCTGGTGTCATGCATGCGTTGGGGACAATGCAGGATATCTACTGCGCAGGTCGAGGAGGCCACAGATGATGGGCGGGTGGTTGTGAAGCTGATCAAGAAGGGCAAGAGCTATAAGAGGCCGAATGAGGGCACCACAGTAAAGGTGGCCTACACTGCCAGGATTGGATGCCCCAGCGGGCCAGTCTTTGAGGAAGTGTCTCGGGAGAGCCCCCTGACATTCACAGCTGACAAGGGTGAGAGCCAGCCACAAGCCATGTAGCCATTCTGTGCCAAGCATTAGTCATTGCTACTTTGCATGCTGCTATGTGCCTGGATGATGCTCAATATAGCTACATTTGATGCTGGCCAATGTGATTCTGCCAGGTTGTATCACCCAGCCACGTCTTTCATCCTGCTTCACGCAGACTTGTCATTCTGCAAAGCTGACTATTCTTCTGTCTAATTTGGGTTCAAATTTACTTTTTGGCGCCTGCACAGGTGAAGTGTTGGAGGGGCTGGATGCAGCCATCCTGAAGGTGAACGAGGATGAGGTATTTGAGGTGACAGTGGCGCCAGAATATGGCTATGGCGACAAGGAGGAGCACCGCAGCCTGGGGACTGTGCCCCCAAACTCAACCCTGCACTACACTGTGGAGCTACTCGAAGTGACCAAGGTGATAATCCATAGCCATCTCTTTTACTTCCAAAGTAATCATACTGATACTTTACAACAGTTTCTAGCTCGTTTTACAGCGATTCATAGCTGGGTCGGTCTGTACAAGAATAAGGAACGTATCGATTGTTGACATCCTGATCAATGCATTTCTGTATTCTAAACTTTCTTGCATGTGGAAGACATCAGGGACTCTGCAGGATAAGAAACCTGGAATCAACGTCATCTGTGTTGCTCGCAGGCTAAGGACACATGGGACATGGGCGATGAGGAGAAGATTCAGGAAGCCAAGAAGCTCAAGGAGTCTGGCAATGCATTCTTCAAGGCGGGACGTTGGAGCCGGGCTGTCAAAAGGTACAAGTCTGCCGGCAGCCTCATCGACCAGGACGTGAGTGCCCCTTTGTCTGCAGTACCAACATTGAGGAATCTCAGCTGCATGTGACCTTTTATAATGAAGTCCGATTCAATATGTCAGATCATATTGTAGAGAATCAGGAGAACAGGCATTTGTGACAATTTCTTGTGTGGTCTGCAGAAGGACTTTGCGCCAGAGCTGTCGAAGGAGAGCGCCGAAGTGAAGAAGAGCGCTGCCCTCAACACCTCGGCTGCGTGCATCAAGCAGGGCCTGTGGAAGGATGCCATCTCGGCTGCAGAGAAGGTACATGCCTCTCTTTTGTTATAGAGCTTCATGACAAGATGCACCCCATACCTATTCAAATCCTCATGCCCTGTACCCTTCATTGCCAGGACAGAGGTTAAAGCATCTCTGATCTTAGGTTGAAGGGTTGAGTTTGATCAGATTCAAATGACTTCAACCTTGAGTTCAGATCTGCTGTATGCCATGCAGGTGCTGGCGTCCAACCCGTCCAATGTGAAGGCGCTGTACAGGAGAGCACAGGCGCACCTGGGCGCGCAGGACTTTGTGGAGGCGCTCGTCGACATCAAGGCTGCCCTGCAGGTCCGTATCTTGCATCCTTGCATCTCTACAAATACGCACTGCCAGCGTTTGTACAAGCATAGCTAAGCAAAGTGGCACTCATGCTCTGGGGTGCCAAATGTGTTCATTAGGCCTGGGGTTTCCTCTTCGCTTGCTGGATGCCCATTGCTCTGCAGCCAACAATTATCGTGTCAGGCCTGCAAGCATATTTTGCATAGTTCCAGGTGCTATAGAAAGGCAGCAGCGACAATCATGCGCATGTGCATGGATCCCAAGCTGACCTGGCACCACCATGATGACAGAGCACGGGTATTCAGAAAGGGCGTTTGTGACAATTAACTTGTTATAGTGGGCAGCGCAAGGGACCAAATTTATCAAAGTGTGTGCCGTTCTGATTAACCGTCTTCTGACAGGTTGAGCCGGCCAACAAGGACGTGCGCGCGCTGCTGGCCCGCTACAAGAAAGAGTCTGCGGCGGCCAACCAGCGGGACGCTGCCATGTACAAGACCATGTTCCAGAAGCTGGCCAAGCTGCCCGACAGGGCGCCCAAGGCGGAGAGCAAGCCAGCAGCGGACGCAGCCATGGGGGACGCTGACGCCCCGGCCACGTCTGACGCCGACAACAAGCCGGAGGCGGCCAACAGCCCCGAGGCAGTGCACATGAACGGGCATGCAGAGGAGTCGGCCCCTGCGGATGCGCCTGCAGAGCCCATGGCAGTCGACAGCTGACTGAACGTGAGAAAAATTCTTTCGTTAAGACTGGTTTGAAGGCTGCGCGGCTCCGGCGGTCATTTAATAGATATAAACTGTAGAACGGCTTTGCCGTGGATCGCAGATCGGCCTTGCCGCTAGAAACAGGATGCAGGACCAATATTGAGGCATGCAATAGTTGTTACAGAAGTACTGATTTGCAATATAAAACATTGCTCCTGAGGATGCATAGCGTGCACAAACAGCTTTCCTTGTTTTGTCCGTTTCCTGCAGATTTGAGGGCGTCTTCCAGTATTGCGGCAATCACTGTCCGATCGGGAATTGCATGCGCCTTTCAATTGGTAAAATTTAGAGTCGAAATGCACAGCGCAATAAGAAATCATACCAACAGCCAAATGATTCATGTTTTGTTCTGTGTCTCTCATTTGTCCCTACAGAAACTTGTTAGACACCCATTAGGGACACAATGCTGGCTCGCATGACCACAGGATCATGACGTTCATAGCTTGCATATGTTTAAAAGGCTGTCATGAAGTCATCAAGTCCCTGCCCAAGTTCCCAGATGGAGATCCCAAAAATGTGCTCCCTTGCAAGTGTCACACGAGCCTGCACCAGCACCCCTCCAGTTCACTGCACAGCACCATTCTGACCCAGTGCATTCAAATTTTAAATTCTTGAACTACTGATCACTGAGCCAGGCCACAACTTTTGCACCACCGATGTGTCAGTCTGTCGCACCTGAAGAGCTTCAACGCTTGGATAGTACATCTGGTGCTGCCTGCCGTCCTTCTGATAGGTAGCGACATGTTCCCTATACTCTTCATGCCAATGCAGATGCGGCTGATGCTGCTTCAGTATCCGAGTGTAATCATGTCCCAGCACGACATTCCCCTCCGGCGCTTGGCGGGTGAAATCCCTTCCATAGAAGTTCACTCCCAACCACACTTTGTGGCAGCTGTGCCTGCATGATGCCACATGCAAAACATAGCATTGAAACACAGTGCACATTGAGGAAGAGGGTATCATTCCATTTTGCATCAGCGGCGCCATTCAGCGTTCCTCTATTGACATGACTTACCCCAAGCAGGCTGACAGCAGCTGCTTCAGGTTTGCTTCCACCCAGTTGAACGGCGCATTTGGGCCAGGAGCCCCAATGTTCCAGTCATAGGTCATTAGGGAGAACCCATCCACGAATGGAGCCAGCTGCTTGAAGTGAGCTGGTGTGAAGGCAGGCTGCCCATGGCCTTGCGCAGGCACCACAGGAGGCACTGCCAGGATAAGGTCCTGCACACAGGGTTCAAATAATGCGACAAAAAAATACTGCCAATTTCCACACCGTGACATGCCTGACAGTATTTGCAGCATCTCACCATGGGAATTGCAGCATCTCACCATGGGAATCTTATCAATTCTCTTATGGATGACAGGACACCAGACTCACCAGAGGATCGCCGGAGGGTCCTGTCTGCTTGTGCAGGGCCCTTGCCAGGTCCTTCAAGAAACTCTTGATCAGCGTGAAATGTTGCTGGACTAAGCCATATGCATGCCAGAGTGACCATGCCTCCAGCACCTGCTCAGCACAGATGCCGCTGAGTCAATTCAGAGAGACAATCCCTTTGAAAATGTCTTGTCCTGCGGAGCTTTGGAGTGATTATTTGGCTGACTGGGTCAGGCTCCAAGCCACGTGGTCTTTACTGATATTTCCAGCATCGACTGCAGGGTACTGAGCGCACCAGTCCATCAAATCCATGGCGCCTGCACTCCTTGGCCAAGAGCCGGATTGCCTCAGGCTTGGCATCTGTCAGGGCCTCCAGCAGATGCTGTGGGTGCATCTCCATCACGACGCGCGGCACTATCTTGGGTGTCTGGCATCCCTGTCAGCACATAGTCAGGTTCAGATATTTCTGGTATTAACACATTAGCAGATGTACCCAGCTGATTCCTATCATCAACCCCATTTGGTAACACAACATATAGAGCATGAGCACCAGGTCATGTTCCCGTCGAACGTCAGCGATCCATCCCTTGTCCTGCGATCCCGATAGGACAAGAGACCCTGAGGCGGTCTTGAGTTGGTACCAAACAGGTGACACATGCGTTAGTCTCCCACGATCTGCCTTTGCAACGTCATAGCCCCGACCGTTCCAGGGGGTGACGTAGCCCAAAACAGCTCCTTTAGTGGCATAACGTTTGTTCTCACATTCTCCGCATTGCTCTTCTGCCGTAGTCTGCGACACACCTGCAGGAAGTGCCTTGATCAGCTGCAAAGTTGAGTCTGGTATCGCTTCTCGATGATCAATTGGGCAAAAACTATCGCACCTTTGGCAACTAAAATAAATACGAATAGCAATATCTTCAGCTCTAATTGCATGACAGTCATGTGTATTGAGGTGACCTTGCAACATGGAAATGATCTGACATCGAAAGGTCTCCTGCAGACGTTCAAGCTCTCGTTCAATATAGAGCTGTTGAGGGCAAAATAAGATGTTCACAATTGGAAGTCTAGTCTTTATGTGGAATATAAATTCTTTCCTCGATGAAATCTGAATCCAAGAAAAAATTGAAAATACCGATATAGTAAGGCCCCTGTATATATAGGTTGTTAATCCAGGGTTACGAATAGTTTAGGGTTAGGGCAACAGCGAGAAAGGCGCCCCTTCAGGTCGCTGAGGGCTGGCATGAAGCTTAAAAGCATTATAGGTGTGCGGTATTGTAGATCTTTCCTTAGGTAAGATCAGCATGGCGCAAAGCCTGAGAGCTCGATTGGGACCGCTAATGAGTAAGCTTGAAGGCACTGTGAAGCCTGCATACAACGCTACAGAAAAGGTCGTGGTCGAGCAATACGACAAAATACTAAAAGGGGGCGAACAGTATGTGGTGAAGGACCCTGCAGAGGCCGACAAGCTGTTGAAAAAGTGGTTCTACACAAATCTCTCCAGGTAGCAGCTGCGGTCAAATGCAAAGAATAATATTTGAAGTTGGCTCCTTTGGCCATGTGTGTCATTCTGAATTGATCGTGATGTCTGTAGGATACCTGCTGGCATCAAGCAAGTAGACCATGAATGGGGCTCTGTCAAAAGCAAGCTGGCGCAGAGGCACGATCTGCCTCTGACAGAGGTGAGTCAAACAGACACCATAGCCAAAATACCCATTAAAAATGAAGTTTGCATAGTAAGTGTGACAGGGATGACGACTTCAATCTCGGGGAGTGCCATGAAACAACCGCACACAGACTCAGATACTAGTCTGAGGTCTACTGTGATTTTTCAGGTTGGCATGTACGCTTTGTTTGTCGCAGAGGTGTACGCATGGTTTGTTGTGGGTGCGCATTCCAACATCCTTTCCAACCGCCTGTCCTTGCAATACAGCTGTAAATCATCCTGAGACACTCCTGTCGACTAGGATGCATTGCTGACCTTGTATGCTTGGTGCAGGTGAGATTGCTGGGCGAGGATTCACAGTGTCAGGATACAAGATCTGAGGGCTTGATTCCTGCACGGCAGAACTGTCTGGGCAGACGGCAGTCTTTATTTGCGTTTCGCTGCAAGCAAGTGGATCAGCTTTGGGGTCGCACTCTTGCAGTGTTGCCACCTGAGTCAGATCTGCAAACTTAGAAGTTTTAACTCTCTTTGGCGCTGTTGAGGATGATGGATACAAGCACATGTCTGCTACCTTTACATTGCTGCTTACGTGTCTTGAGCTGTGCCTTAAATCCCGTGGATATGCATGGTTTAGGAGAGAAGATAGCATCCCAGTCTTGGAATAAAATTAGTTATTGTCCTGACACAAGTAGGGCTTAGAACCTCTGCTAAGCAGGCACACATGCAGACTGGCAGCTTGGTGCTCTTACTTATCAGCTGCTGGCGGTGACTGAAGGAGACCTGTAACATTCACATCCGATGCTCTGCAAATTCCCGGGCCGGTGATCATTGAAGCCTGCCAATGCCCACTGTGACAGGATCACACTCCAATTGACCTGCTTGGAGCATATCACCGCGTCTTCTCAAAGCTTTACGGCGCAGTTGAGAGGTACACAAAATTATACATCTGTGTACTTCCAAATTGATGCTATCGGGCAAAGACTTTGTGGAGATGCTTCAAGCTCAAAGTTTGATGATGCCTGGTCACTTGGACTTCCTCGCAAATCCTGGTAGATAAACTGGAATGCAAACATCAAAGCAGAGCGAGTACCAGAAGATAGGAGAAAGGGCCGCCCCAAAATTTCTGTCAGTATCTGGCAGGCCGGTGGCACTGCAGGGCATGATGTCAACATTTCATGACAGTGACTGCAGGAGGCCCAGTCACTGACCCACGGTGCACCCACATGGGCGATTTCAGAAGTTCTTGGGAGATCTGCTCATGAATATTCTCTAGGAAAGGAATCCTTAATGTAGAGGCCCGCCAACCATGCAATTCTGTCGCATCAGAGGTCATGTGTTTCGTGTACACGGCAACATACATCGCTCTTGATGCCAATTTGTTGACAAGGAACCGGCGGCTCTAGGTTCCTGGAGGCTTTGGCGGCTGTCACTTGCTGAACAAGTGCGCTGCTAAAGCAGTCTGGCCTGGGTGATAAACAGCTGACGCTCATGGGATTGACCGCCAGCTCATCCTCAGCCTGCCACTGGCAGGCACCCTCAGCCTCAGGCCGAGCTCGCCCATAGGGAGGCAACGCTGCAGCTGGAAGGTCAAGACTCTGCTATATGGAACTTAGCTGGCCAACCAATTGATGTTACACTAAGACATTCAGACACAGCTACATTTGTGTAATGACAGCACCGCACTTAAAATCAAGACTTCTAGCAAGCGCAACTTGAGGGCAGGCTGCCCATCCCTTATGTCAAGGACTGCCTTGTGATCAACTCCCTACCCCACCAGTGTCCTGCAATCCCTCCAATATACAACATTGCTTGCATTCATCAACCTAAAACACGCGTTGCCATATTCTTGGTACAACCTCAAGCAGCCTGGGGGATCTGCACTTCACTGCAACTTGACCTTGGCATAATCACGCAGGCTTTCTCCCACGGGGAGAACTTTCTGGGGCTTGACTGTTCGAATACAGATGGTTCATGACGATTCCTGTCGAATAAAATCAATTTTCCTTATGTCGTAGTTCTGACACCAAGTGACGGCACACAGGAATCAAGAGCTGACCCATCAATGAAGATTTCCATGCAAAGTATTACAATGTAGTTTGTACAGTCGCATTTGCTCGTTATCTCTCCATGTGCGTATCCCTGTCCTTACCACCATTCTGAGGTGGGGGTGAACGCCTTCTCCTTTTGGTATTTGTGATGATGATGGCCATGTCCTCCTGCAGGTCACAAACAGTGCTTGAAAAGTTGAACATGCCTCTCAGATGCGTGACAGTGACATTTGAGAAACGTGCACATCAGTTGCATACACTGAAAGGCAGAAACTCTCAATTGCAGCTACAGGGCTCGAAGAGCAAACAAATTGAAGATGAGATCTATGCTGCTAGCTTACCTCAATTTCATGAGAAGCCAGCGCTATCTGAAAAAAAGGGCGCTTGTACGGCAAGGTCGGCAGTGGCATGGCTCGCACGATGAGGGGAATTACGGAACGGCCCCAACTCTGTCGTATCCAATCGTTAAGCAGCAACCTCGATCGTAGGTTTCAGGGCTTTAATTTTTCCTATCTGATGCACAGTGAGATCTGCCTTTGGAGAGAGTTGCAGGACAATCTGCCACACCTGAATGGGACGGATCTTGGACTGGAACTTCGACATTGTGACGCCCCTGTGGCAAGGGAGAAGAAAGGGCTTTGAGAAGCCCTTGCCCTCAGTTCGTTGATGTTGAATCCAATGCTCAACTCGTCACCAACGGATCGCATGATCCGATCTTGATAACTCATCGAATGAGACATTGAATGAA
Organism: Coccomyxa subellipsoidea C-169; assembly: GCF_000258705.1. Lineage (NCBI taxonomy): Eukaryota > Viridiplantae > Chlorophyta > Trebouxiophyceae > Coccomyxaceae > Coccomyxa > Coccomyxa subellipsoidea. Next base: position 1,114,116 of record NW_005178027.1, read on the forward strand.
ACAAATGCACTTGCTATGCATGCCGAATTCTCACTCGCTCATAACACAATGCCTTCGCAGCATTGATCCTTGATGGCTGAGGTGTCAACTTCTGAGAGCAGCAGCGCCCCCAACAACGGCGATGAAGCCTCCAGAAAAGAAGCGCTTAGAAAAGCGGGGGCTGAGTACTTCGACAAAGTTCTAAGTCAGGCCAGGTGCACATCTTGTTTGTGTGATGGCAACAGTCCTGTATTGCACGTTGCTTTTCATTTCTTGCAAGCTTGCCCTTAACGACCTCCACTGAACATCTTTGTGGGTATAGCGCTGGGAAAGATCCATTTCTTGAACGTCCCAAGGCGAAAAGGAAACATGCAGATATCGAGGCCTTGGATCCTGACCTTGAAACCGTGGGACGAGTTCTGGAGGGCGTTCGTCTTTACGTGATTGGCGCTCTGTTTCTGACATGTGCATCTGTCAGCCTTGTACTGGTCCAGGTGAGAGTAGCGATGGCTCAGAGAGTTGCATTCAACTGTCACGCTGCGGGCGCTGTCAAAAGTTTCTTGGACATCCTGTGATTCCTTGCACAGGCATCCCTTCAGCCGCTGCACACACCAGGGATTCAGGGCTTCCTTCACCTCTTGCCAACAGTATGTGGTTTGTGGTTCTTGGTGGATGTCGGACCTCTGACCAAGGAAACAGCCTTGGGAGTTGGCCCAAGTGCTGGACTCAGTGCACTCAAGGTACTTTATTCATCTTGTGACAGAGCCTCGTCATCAAAAATGTCTCAAATGCCACTATTTGTGACCAAGCGAGATGGCAATCAGAAAAGCTGTAAATGAGAATGTGCAATGCAGATGCTGTGCCTCTTTGGAGCCCTATTGTACAGCGACGTGCGAATTGTGCTGGCCTGGATCACATGGGTCCCTCCAGCACTGAAGGCAGCACAGCGGTTGCTCCAGGTGATCCATTGCTGCTTTCTTTTCACCTCTGATGTACTCCCATGAAACGCCGTTTTCCCAACATTAGGTCTGAATCCTTGCATCTGAGCCAAATGGACCCGCGCGCATGGGGATTCCTAGGAAGCTCTCTGGTGGGCTCTTGCTCATGTTTCTGAACGATCTAGAGAATCCCATCCTTAGCATTGGCCTGCAGGGATCCAAATTGGAGGTGCAGCAGAATGGCCTGCTGGGGGTGGGAGGCCTGGGGCTGGTGGGTTGCCTGCTGGGCTTGTGGCCATCACTGCTGGGGCTGCTGAGCCTGCTGGGGTGGGCGGCAGCGGAGGCCGGAGAGCTGGCGTGGGAGTACTGGAAAGTGCACTCAGAACCGGGCGTCCTCTATCTTGGTACAAGTCTGCCCACATCATCCCCTACTGATTGATGTGATCAGTTCGCACGTCAAGGAGCATGCTGCTGGATGACTGCTTATGGTCCTTGTATTGCTGATCACACCGGTTTCACCCCTCGCAAAAACGACACTTTCCATGTTTTTTATAAAGTTGTGTAAGTGAAAGGATGGGCGCTGTGCAGGCGAGAGGGCGTCAGGGCTGGCGAGGAACATGGCGGAGGAGGAGGCAAAGGTTGGCGCGAGCACCATGGAGTTCTACAGGACCTGCCTGCCGGCAGTGCCCCTGCTCCTGGTGGGGTTCCTGTGTGGGGAAGGCATTGAGCTGGTGCGCTCCCGTCCCCTTTCCCTCATGCTTAACCATCTCCAGCAAGCAAGATGCATATGCAATCCAGACCTTTTGTACAACGGCATCCCCCGCCCATTTTATGTAGAGGCAGAGGCCCCACTGTCCCTCAAGCTTTCATTGGGGACTGTTGTTGCTGCAAATCAAACCGATGCCCTGCTGGGAAAAGGCGTCATTTGACAGGACCGAGATCCAAAGTGCCCGGAGCTAACACCGAGTCATGCCTCAGCAGCTCCACAACATTTGGCATGTGTCTGCTTGCCCTGCTGCTTGCTGTGAATGTGATGGCGCTGAGTTCCGGGCACCATGCATCCATGCATGATGCACGTGAGCTGCAACTGTTGCTCTGAACAGGTGGAGCATGAGCTGTCGGTGCCGGCAGTGATGACGATGCTGTGTTCGGTGGCTGCCTGGGCGACAGCGGCTGTGACTGGCCTTCTGCTGGCGGACGGCCTCTCTGTGCCAGCTCGCTCCGCCCTCAAGGCTCTCGCTTGCATTGGCACTCTTATTGCCTCTGTCGTGGTGGGTGCCTTTCTGTAACCATCTTGGAGACCACATGCCATGCATGTCATGCAGGTTCCTCTGCTGGTATCCAAGGCCCTGCCGGTGCCCTGCTTGAAGCAACCCTTGGCATAGCTGCCAAACCCGCCACAGGCAAACTTACTTGCTTACGCTGTAAGTTCAGCAGCGCCCTGCTGATGCCGGTGTGCTGTTGCATCACTCATGTGCATGCAGATACTGCATGTCTGAATGCATGCTGTGTTTTTCAGATGGGAGGACTGGGCTCGGTTGGGGGCCTTGTGGCGGCTGCATTTGTGGTGGTCAGCGGGGTTGGGCTGCAGATGGGAGACCTGGTAGACATTGTTGGGTGAATACCGTGTGACGAGAGTATGACTAACTGCTCAGAAGATGATTAGTGCAGTGTTGAGCTGTGACACTGTGGAGTCCCATTTAGCTGGGAAGGACATTGTGCTTTTGAAAGCGCATCGATGCTGCCCCAGAGACCAAGTATTGCTTCCACTCTTATGCATGTTTGCCTGTGTCTACCCAGCCAGGACCCTTTCAACAACTCCAGTGTCCAAGGCATCAACATGGCAAGTGTGCTGTGAAGCATAAAAGGAATTAAGTTGAAGGCAGCCCTGGCGTGGCAAACACGTTGCATGCATGTCTGTGTTGCGAGTGTCACTCTTTCTGGACCAATTGCCACAGTGTGTGTTTGAAATTCAATGACCAGCCCGACGTGTTGGCACATAAAGGCACCTGAGCAAAGTGCAGGGATGAAAGACAAATATGACTCAGACAGCCGTACTCTGTTAAGGTCACCTTTCTCTTCAGAGCAAATGCCAAGCGATGGCAGGTGCTGTGGCACTAAAGAGAACGTGGCTGACGTCAAGGAAGCCATTGACCACGTCGGCAATGCAACGACTTTCGCACTTCCCAACGCACCTGCCAAGCGAATTTCCTCCAATGCGCCAATTTATTGGACCGAACGACGCGCTCACGTCGTTCTGGTCAAGGTTCTGCATTCCGGTGACACAGTCCTGACGTGAAGAATTCTGTCAGTTAGGTAACAATTCTTCTATTTTAAAAGATCTGTGCTGGGTTACATCTGCGCTTTTCGGGAGGAATTGAGAAGAAATTGGGCAGGCATGTTGACATCAAGGGGTGCGCGAGCCGCCTTCCGACCTGGGCCCCAACAACTCCAGCATGCGTCCTCATGCAGAAGATCGCAATGTTCTCGAAAGATCAGCAAAAGTTTTGCCGACATACCTCAGAAACTCTCGGCCTCTTCGGTCTTCTGGAGGTGCGTGGCGATCTAACCTGACAGTCGGCCCCTTATTCATAATATGTAGCATGCTCACATGGTATAACCTCTTCGACATTCTATTTATGAAATTAAATATATCTGTAAGCCACTGTCTTGTCGATTGGACAACCCATTAAACTGATGATGACCTTTATGCTTGACCAGGGACATCCGCTCCTCCGCGCCTCCACCCCTTGCATCCATCTTCTTACGATCGCCACGTTCTCACGTTCTCGATGTAGCAAGAGCTGCGAGCATCTTTGTTCCGATGCCAACTGAGGTGGAGGAGGAGGAAGTGGATGCAATGCACCTATTGAACCTCATCGACGTCACACCACCTTACTTGCGTCTTTCCTCCTTGAAGGTCAACTTCCCTTTCTCTCAGATCGAAAAACGCAATTGTGGTGCCTTCTATGACTCTAACAAACGTTGCTGTGCTTGCTGCAGGTGCAAGGCTCAACTGCCTGGGCAGTGATTGACAGAGAGTCAGCCAACCCACTGGAAAAGCATGCGCCCATGTCTCACGCCGAGATCTGCAGACATGCAGCAAATGTGGCAGAGGTGGCCTGCGCTGCCGTCAACCCAGTCAAGCAGAGACACTTCTACCTGGCCATGAAGACCGACTTCAACGCAGCCCCAAGCATAGGTCAGCCGCTGTGGTAGCTATCCACTTATCACTCGTTACAGTACACATCTCGATTCTAGATATTGAATGAGAAGGCAGAGCAGGGCTGACACTACGTTCCTTTGACAGCTGACCTTTCACGTCCAAAAGGAGACCTTCTTGAGGCTAAACACCTTCGGAACAAATTCACAGGGTTGCAGCAAGGCCCCAGCGGGGGCATGGAGGAGACAATTGAGGTTGAGGCGACAGTGAAGCGCTTGGATCGAGGCCTTGCCACCGTCAACATCCGGATCTTCAGCCGCAGCAGTGGATCTTTGGGCGGCCGCAGGCTCTTTGCTGAAATGAAGGTGTGTCTCTTCAGCCAGCTCCTGCAATGGAGGCAGGAAACAGCATGGCATGCCACGCGCATGAGAAACACCTTACTTATACACATCTGATCAGATTACAACGGTACAACGGATCATGATACAAAGGGTCCCTCCCACACTTATGTGAACGTCATCAAGTTGAACGTCTGCCCAATTGCAAGGGGTTGCAATTAGTCGCATTGGTGTGGCGTTTCAGGTGAATTCTATGGTGGTTCCAGAGCAGACCTTCCGTGCTCAAATGACACGCCCCGCTTGCGGCCTCAGCATTGCGCTTCAGAAAACCCAGGTGACACCCGTTGCACACAGGCGCACCATTTTATCATGTCCAGGGACACTGACTATGTGAGGAATGACCGGAAAGGCTATTGAACATGCATGTGACTGGCAGAGGAACTGCAGGAATCGAAAAGACTGAAAGCACTAATACACGTTTGCTTGACGTACCTAGTCCTCAGGGACTTGATCCTATTATAATAATAGCAATGAATATCTTTAGATCTGCAGAATGCTAGGTTGGGCTGTGCACACCAGGCCATTGTGCAGCCTTTAATTATCTGAAGAGTGTGTTGTGCAGGCACTGGCGCTGCCATCCCCGTTCACAGACCTGATCTGCCTGTCAGACATCCAGGCGCCAGCAGCTGACATCCGGACTGCCAGCCTGCACTTCAAGGATGCTCGCCTGGTGGGCACAATCAGCTTTCCCTGCTCATGCTCACACTTGATTGCAGGGCTGTGGAAGCAACTGAGGGCATGTGTCAGCATATGCAAGCTGCAATACCAAACTTCCTGTCCAGACTTAGATTGGTGTCTGCTGGCCCCGGCTGGCGGGGTGCGGTATGAATACTGATCACTGTGCCCACAATCGATTGGGTATGCTAGGATCTGGGGAGTCCATTATGGAGTAGGATTTAGGCAGCCTGTACCTGCAGCTTGTCTCTGCAGACTCATTCTGCCTCTTGGCAGGAAAAGCGTGTAATGATAATTTGGGTGTTTGCAGACAGCAGGCCACTTCCCGGATGTGCCGGCCCTACCAGCATCCATCGTGGGCGCCAACGCAGTCCATCTCTTTTCGCTGGCTTCCAATGAGGACCTGAGCCAGTGCGAGCAAACGGGCAATCTCCATATATGCTCACATGCGTATTTACCTTGGCATGCATCTTGCCAAACCCATGTCCAGCTGAGCATTGCATGATCATGGCCAGGATATCCGGGAACAGGGAGTGCACGAAGGTTTGGTCCTTGAGATGCAATGAGATATGCAAAACAATGCTAGGCTGCAGACTATTGTAGGCCCCGAGCATGTGGCTACAGACGCACCGCGTGTATGCCCTTCTGCATTGAGTTTGTCGACCTGATATTATAACAATGACAAGACCAGAGCCTCTTTGTGAGACTGCGTAAGGGAATTTGTTGTTAAGAGTCTGAAGAGTGGGGATTGGTGTCCTGACAGGCCAGCGCAGCTGAGGGTGGTGCGTCATGCAATGAAGTACCGGTCACTGCCAATGCTGGGGGAGACACTCGCCTTCACTGCCACGCGCGTGGGCTGCCAGGATGGGATCACACACTTCAAGGGTAGGGTCACAGAAGCAGCCAGCGAGCGCGAGGTCATGATGTTGGAAATGCATGCTGCAGCAGAGCCCTGAGAGCCCCCCAGCAGTGTGATTGTAGGGCATGACAGGAATGACCCGGCATGCAGTGCCATCCACATCCTGTCATGGGGCAGGGTAAGGTAGCAGTCTCTTGGAGCTAAGTCCTAAAAATTTCTGGCAGCAATCTGCATAATTTCGGGTTAAACCGATCATTCCTTGCCCCTGGGAAGAACAGTTCCCGGGCAAGTGAGCTCATGCGGAGCTCCATTTGGTTATCAGCAGCAGACCATGAATGCATGACGAGCAGAACTTTTAAGTACGGGGTGTAGAAGTGTACATCAGCAGATATTGCCTGAAATGTCATTACTAAATCTAGGTTGGGCAGTTGGATGCACTGTACAATAAAATACATGCCCTCCTTGAGAATTAGACAGGAGCTCAGAACGGTGCTGCATGCATTGCGGGATTTCGTTTTGCATGCAGCACTGTGCCTTAGGTAGTATGGGTGCAAGAGTGCTTGCAGGAAGGACTCACTTGTAGCACAGCTGTCAAAGTACCGCTATCTCCAAGCATAGAAAAGAATGCCCTGCTTTTTGGGTGAGAACATGAAAAGGTGGTGGCAGTTGATGGGACTAGATGGTGCGTTTGGGGTGTCATAGGATGCTATTGGCTGATCTTGAAGTATCATCCAGCAAGTATTACAACTAAGAACAAGCCTCTCACTTACTCAACACTCTGGCAGCCAACGTTCCTTTAAAAGGTGGGCAGTACAAAGCCATGGTGTGCAATCCCAGTTCAATGCAGAAAGAATATTCCGCTCACGTCACACATCTTTCCCTCTCTCGTGCATATCATGCACACACACTAATGCGCTCTCATCTAGTCCTGATGGAACCCTGACACCACGCATTCCCTGACTCTGTATCAGCTGCAGACCAAATAAGGCGTCCATCACTCCCCTCTTAGTCATTCTAACCTTCGCACTGACTCTGTAGCTGCAGTCATCTGTCGCTCTGCTGTGCATCCTGGACCTCCGGGTGAGGGGGCAGCAGCCGAAGTCCAGCGCGCACGAGCAGCGACAGGGCACCGATGCCGGTGCATGCTGCCCACTGCGCGGGCGACAAGGGCCGCGTGGAGAAGACATCGCCGCCGAACTGCACTATGACCACCTGCGTCCGGGCATGCAGTATTTTCAACTCATCTAAATTGCTAAGGCCTTAGATGACATTGAGTGGGCCACCCATCAGGTAACATGCAAACAAGAGATGCTTCAAATCTTGCATCCAAAAGGAGAGGAAATCACTACTGGTTGAGGCAGATGGCGTGTTGAGCGTTGGGCTGCGCGCCCTGACAATGCACATGCTCTGGGGCAATCATTGAGCCATACAAAGCTGCAGTGGCAGGGAAGCAAGGACAACGTGCAGGGGGACTGCAGCACACCTGAAGGGCAGCTTCCGCGCCAAGGATGCCCAGAAAGAGCTTATTATCCAGAATCCCTCCCAGCACATCCGCCTCATCATAGATCTTGCGAGCGTTCACCTGAAATAATCCCTTGTAGTTTCAGACGCATGCGCAAGACTTCTTTCTACTTTACATGCAAACACATTAGAGCAGAGCTGCTGCTCTTCAGTCCAAGATGCGCTACGTATGCCATTCCTATGTAGATGATGTCGTGATGACATGAGCAATCAAGCTGGCAGGCAGGTGGCGGGACAGGTGGACTGACCTGGTTGAAGAGCTGCATCATGACAAAGACATTGAAGACGAGGGTGTAGTGGAGTGAGGGGCCGTCTGCCAGGCCAGTATTGGGCACGCCGAAGAGAGCATCCGCATGGAACACTGCCAGGTACATGACCACCAGCTGGAACGAGCTCTGGCCCACTATCGACTTCAGGATCTGCACACCACACATCCCTTCTTCAAGCCAAGTTGAGTCCTGACAACCCTTACACAGATCTTCTGGTGCTTTTTCCTGAGCAGATGCATGGTGGTTCTGTCACGCTTGGAGGCTGGAGGACATTTTTGCCCAATGGTTTGCACAGCAGGGCGATCAGATGCAAGATGGCGATCATCCCCAATCACTTGCTGGCCAGAGTGTAAGGAAAAACGCTGTGCTCAAGGAACACCAGCCCAGGAACCCGAGTCAGTGGGGTAATAATAGCAAGAAGGTTTGGGGTGGGCGGGGTGCGCACGGAGGGTGTGAGCAGGGGTTTCGAGGGTGAGTAGGGGGGCAGGTCCAGCATGGCATCTGTGGGGGCCTCAGTTGCCAACGCCAGCGATGCGAGGCTGTCCATGATCAGGTTCACCCACAGCTGCAGGCACAGAAAATTGCACTAAGTGACCTGAACAATCAGCCAAGTTGACATAATCGCACCGCATGGGTGTGTGTGTTACAAGAGGTCCTATGCTGCTGCCTCGGAGTCATAATGCCAAAATGCAAAGAGCCGTGCGAGAGAGGGCGCTCACCATTTGCACGGCTGTAAGGGGGGATTCCTGCAGGAAGACCGCCCCCGCGCCAGCCGTGACCACCGCCACAACATTCACCACAAGCTGCGCAGAGGACTTCCCACTCAGCTTTGCTTCTCATTCGAACCCAAATTTTGCCAAAAGATTCTTTGAGCCCACCACAGCAAACCGCACATCCGCTGCAAACATTAAATATTACCAAGCACCCATCATTCTTGCAGCTTTCAACCGGGATTAAATTTACGAATGAAGTAGGGTACAACAACATCGCACCTGGAACTGCAGGAACTTGGTGATGCCGGCATAAACGTTGCGGCCCCATTTCACAGCGTTCACGATGGAGTTGAAGTTGTCGTCCAGCAGCAGGATGTCCGAGGCCTCCTGGTGTGAACCAGGCGGCACAGCACACAATGTCAAAAGCCTTGCATGCTCTGAAAGGGGTAATCGCTGCCGAGCACATCGATGTGCAGACTCTGCAGAGGACTGACAGAAGGACAGGAAGGGGAGTTCTGTTAGCACCTTGGCAATGCTCGTGCCGCTGGCCATCGCGAATCCCACGTCCGCCAGTTTCAGCGCCGGCGCATCGTTCGTGCCGTCCCCCGTCATGGCCACCACCTCATCCGGATCCCCCTGCAGCGCTGCGCACCAACACCAGCATGCCACACCTCAGAGGTTCTGTCGTTGAGTGGATGCTCAGCCAGATGTGTTGAGAAGGAGGTCCTTCGTGGGTCTCAGGTTTACTGCATTATTGTCATCAATCTGAGACCTGGACCAAACTCTTCAAGGCAGAACGGCCCACTCATATGCAAGAGTATGGGATCTTTCACCCGTGGGTTCTTTGACCCGTCCTTTCTACGATTACTCAAAGTAATGCGTTGCACAATTGACACCGCCGTGTTGAGGGAGCTGGACAGGTACACAATACTGCTTGAGGGTAAGGATTTTTATCCCTAGCGGCATGTGGTGGGGTCACAAAGAGCGCGGCGCACCTCGCACGATGGTGTATTTGTCCTGCGGCGAGCAGCGACCCATGACGCGCAGGGCCGGCCACAGCGCATCAAACTCCCGCCGATCTATCGAGCCGTCTGGCCGCAACACGCGCTGGCGGAACTCCGGCCCGGTCAGAACTGCATCCGATGCATCTGAGGACGGCCCCTCATCCCCTCTGCTCCCTACTCCTATGAGGCAGCAGAAGCCAGTTCAGGCACCCACGCTGCTGGTGATAACAGTCCAAAGTTGCATCGCCCAAAAGGGGGCTGCTATTACAATTATGGGTGTGTGCGGGCAAATCTTGTGTGAGACATGCAACATCAGAGGGTGGTGCGTGCTATGTGATTCGAAGCAGTAACGCAGCGCACTTTCAGGGGCTGAGCTGCTGGGCCCAGCTCCGTTGCTGGTGGCTTCTCTGCTCACGCTGGCAGCAATCCTGTCGTCAGCATCTGGCGTCTGCACGAGGACATCCTGTATTCACCAGTGATTTGTAATACTCAAATTTAGTGCAATACAAGTTCTCTCCTGCTCAAACAAGGTTCCATCTCCCATCACCAAATTGAGGTTCATTGCCGGTGAGGAAGCAGGGCCCTCACCTGCATTTTGCCATCTTGCTGCCCAGATGTGCTGACTGGCATGCTTGCTATGACCGGCACGGGCACGCCCCTGTCCAGGATGCCACACTGCTGCGCTATGGAGGCCGCCGTTGTGGAGTTGTCACCTGCATTGCAAAATTTGAAATGTTAATTTTTCAAATCAAGGCTCTCCACGATGACTACACTAGGAGAGCATATAGGCCCGAGATGCACAGGCTGCTTCATCCCTCATGCTGGTGTTCAAGAGCTTGTGTAGCCTCCGTAGGTACACCCCCTACAGAACTTCCATCTTGGACTGATCCTGCCGGACGTGTCGTTTCAGAGCAGATGGCGGTGCTGCAGAGAGGAAGCTGAAAGTGGGCGGCGCACCTGTGAGCATGCGCACGGTGATGCCGGCTCTCTGGCACTGCGCGATGGCGTGCTTGACCTCCACTCGCAGGGGGTCCTCCAGGCCCACCACAGCCACCAGCGTCAGCCCCTGCTCCAAGCTCTCCGCCTGCAGGCCGTCCAGTGACTCGCCCCGAGATGGGTACGGCATCATCACATCCTTGTACGCCAGCGCCAGCAACCTGCACCGCCAGCATCCTCGGGCATGCAATTCTGCTAATGGGTAGCTATGGCACGTTCCGCCACAGGAACGGCTGTTTTTCATTTTGGCCAAGATGTCAGCTGCACGCATTTTCTTCAATAGCAAGAGAAGCAATGGAGAGAAAGTACCATTATCGTGAGCCCTAAGCAGCTAGCAGGAAATATTAGATAGAAGAGCCACACAAAGACATGCGCTGGGGAAGAGATGGAGGCCCACCGTAGGGACCCTTCCTTGGCGAAGCTTTGGAGGATTTGCTGCTTCTCTGCGTCGTTGAGGTAAGTGACAGAGGAGTCCTCAGCTACGCGCGTGCTGCAGTGGTCCAACAAGATCTCCGCCGCGCCCTTTGTGAATAGCCGCGCGCACAGGGCCCCAGACGTGCTGCAAGAATGTGCAAAAAATTTATCATCAGCAAAGCAGTCACAGGAGCAGATTATCCGTGCAATAAGTGACTTATGCTTGCCTCGCATTGCCTGACCCATGTTGAAAGAATAGAACAGGAATCAGACATATAACTGCTATGTCTGACATGAAAGAAATTAAGAATGCAGGGGTATATATGAGCCAGGCCCGCCTTTCACACATCCTGCCATGCATGCAGTGATAGGATGCCCCATCTAGAGAACCAGAGGAACACATCTGATCTTTTCTGGGGCTCTGTAGGGTTTACAGTCTGAGGGGGGCTGACCTGGCGCCCGGCTGGGTGGTGAGGGTGGACATGCGCTTGCGCTCGGAGGAGAAAGGGAACGCGCGCAGGACCTGGCCCTCCTCTCGTGCCAGGTGGTAGTCAGCGCCCAGCGAGGATGCCAGCTGCAGCAGCCCACACTCCGTCCTGTCGCCCACCAGGCTCACCTGCCCATCTGCGTACACAGCATTTCCTCGGTCAGCGAAGCCTTGCAGCCTTTGTACTAGATACTCCGCCTCTTGCTGCATTGCAAGAAATTACACATGCACATGCATACCAAGAAATTGGTAAGAGCAAGTGCCATGCTGGCAGCCGCGTTCCTCGGAGGAACACTAACATTTCTGCAGGAAGGCCAGTTCAGCGGTGTCACTTTGATCCAGCAATTCCTGGCGAGCAATTCCTGGCGAGGCGACAGGCACATGTAAGGTACAGGTTTCAGCTGCACTGCCGTCGGGCCTTGGGCCTATGCTAGAACTCTGACTTTCTGCAGAGGGCATCGCAATCACTCCTCACTGCATGCTCGCTGCATGATAATCTGTGAATTTAGTACAACAGAGGGGTCTCACCATCGCCGGGGCGCAGCTCGGCGGTGGAGTTGAGGGCGATGCCGGAGGTGAGCAGAGAAAGGACGCGCGTGTCAAGGCCCAGGGGGCTGCTGTCATCCTCGCCCGCATACGTCATGTCCACGCTTGGGGACAGCAGCCGCGTCAAGTCACCATAGTCCCGCCCGGCCACCCACATGCGCGCCGCCGCCATCCTGTTCTGCGTCAGCGTTCCTGCGCGCGCATGAGACCCCCCTTTTTCAGATGCAGCACGACCATTCCACTTGTTCCTGCCTCTATGGCTGCTCCTATCCCTGCTTCCATGCAGGCATAGAGACTGCTTCTGCTGCGGCCTCTTTGCCGCTCCCATTTTTGCCTGTTTGACCAGAGCTTTCCATTGCCGGTGTTTCAGCAGTTTGGTCACCATCAGGACACAGGTGGCAATACGATCCTGCGCCTCTTCAGGCTGCCATGCATTCTTTGGGTTGCATTGTCCTGGCGTCCAGCTAACTACCTAAAGAGAGCTAGAAACAGGGATTGCAGCAGACAGTAGTGCTGATGAGCAGCACCTGTTTTGTCCGTGCAGATGGTTGTGGCGCAGCCCATGGTTTCCGCAGCCGCCAGGTTACGCACGAGATTGTTGTCTGCCAGCATGCGCTTTACTGAGTACGCCAGCGCTATGGTCACGGCCAGAGGCAGCCCCTCTGGAATTGCCACCACCTGGCAAACAACAAATTCTTAGACTTCAAATTGTTCAAGAGTGCTATCCTTGCAAGCGACATTGCAAAAGCAGGCAGCTGGGGACACTGTATCTTGTCAGCGGTAGCAGCGGAGCACGCACCAGTATTGTGATTGCAGTGATGATGAAGCGGAGGTATTCTGACAGGTACTTATAGTCCCAAGCCTGGCCGTCCACAAAAAAGGTGGACCACGTGAATTGGCCCGCCATGGCTGTCAGACTGAAGATGGCGGCCGCCAGCCCAAAATTCCCTATCTGCTGCGCCATGGTTTCCAACTTCCTCTGCAATGCTGTGCTTTCTCTGCAGCACAATCTTCAGCATGTTGGATTGCAGATCATGGGATTGTAGCAACGGCAGAACAAATAGGAGGTGAGAAAGATGACGAGCGAGCTGAGCATTTGGGGGTACTGAAGCTTTTAGCAGGAGCAATTGCAAGCATTCTGAGAACTAACGAAGAGCAGCTACCTGAGACCGCCGTCCTCATCGGGTGGCGACTGAGTGAGGGACGACAGAATGCGCCCCTGCGCGGAATTTTCACCCACTCCCGTGACAAGCATGCGTCCGTAGCCCTCCAATATCTTGGACCCGCTGAGCATCACTGGAGACAGGTCCGCATGCTTAAGGACATCATCGCTCTCCCCAGTCAAGTGGCTCTCATCAACCCTGCACCCAAGCATCTCCACAAACTCAACGCTGCATTACATTGTAGATACATATACAAACCAAAGGTGTTCGCGAGTCACTGAGAGCATGCATGGCTGAAGCATGTGCCAGCAAAATTGATCAATCATAGCGCATGCCTGATGTCATTGCCCTCAAAGAGGAGCCCATCTGTGGGCAGGATGTCTCCAGTGGTGAGCAGCATGACATCCCCCACAACAGTCTCCGAGGTGCTGATCTCCTGGGCCTCTCCATTGCGCACAACTGTCATCTGGGTGTCGCTTGACAGGGCGCTCAACTGGCGGAACTGCTGCTCCTTCTCGTAGTCATTGACAGCTGTCACCAGGGACACCACTGCCACAGCCGCAAGGATGGCGGCCCCCTCTATCCAGCCGTTGTCCCCTTCCCCAAATGCAAGCTCCAGGCCGATGCTGGTCACTCCGCTGATCAGCAGTACCACAATGGTAAAGTCCTCCAGTGTATTGGCTATGAGCTCCCAAAAAGACACCTGCGCATGGTATCAGCCTGGAAATGCAACAGACTACCCATGCAGGCCTGTGGTTGCTTTCTAGCAAGTCATGAAGCTGTGTGGAGCTATGTGGAAGCTGGCATCTGCCAAGCCAATGGTGGGCCCGGCAGGCTGAAATGAATCTTTTAAGACGCTACATTCTACATCATAAAACATGTGGAAGAGCAGATGAGGGCATGCAAGCATTGAAGGCAGACCTGGTCTCTTTCAGGGAGGCTGTTTGAGCCCAGCGCCTGTCGTCTAGCAGCCAGCTCAGCCCGGCCGCCTGAGACTCCTGCTGACAGGCTAGTTTGCAGCAGCGTGGCCAGATGAGCGGCACTCACGAAAAATCCTGTCTTTGGTGCAAAGACCTCGTGGGGGGCCAGCTCTGCAAAGCGCTGCAAGTCACTGACTGATATGCCATAGCCTTCGGCAGTCCCATTCTGCTCTCCATGCAGCTTCACATCATCGACTGAACTCTCTGCCTCTACATCTGATGTCTGCACTGCCCTGATGCCTCGGGGAAGGGGTGCTTGCTGGGATATTTTGACATGCCGATGACCTTTACAGCTCCATGAAGAGCGACACATTCCTGACGCGCTGCATATATGGCTGCGATATTGGTCTCCTCTGACTCTCCTACGCAATCTATTGCATTGGATGGTTCTTTCTGAAAGGAGATTCCTGGCTAAATATCTATCAGAGGCCAATGTTTGCTGCAAAACGGGCTGTCTAGAATATGTCCTATGCCCGAAACCTTTACAGGGTAATCCATGTAGCAAATCCATAATATCAAGAGACGGATGATTCAGGTACAGAGGTGTAAAAGTCCTCAACGGCGATTTCGCAGATTGCAACTAATCTTCATATAAGTTAACGTGTCTGGCTGTAAATATACGACCACAGATGTGACATTGAGCAATCTTGAGCACAGTTGGACTGTAGATCTTGTCTTATTCCGTCGACTCTTAATTGCTCTCATCAAATCACATTGGACACCATAGCAGTGACTCAGCAGCAGGAAGGCTTCAGATCGAACACATACTCATATAAATCGCCAGTCGTGCAAATGGCCCATGAAATGGGAGAGATTACTTACGTGTAAGAAATTTGGAAGAGGTGAAAGGATATCATACCATCGCTGATCGTATACATATGGCAGGTTGAACATTGATGGCCCAGATGCACTGTTTGGCATTATGAGTAGCGATGGGTGGGTGCTACAATATATACATTTATAACCGCCAAGGAGTCTGCTTGTTTTACCATGAGTGGTCCCGACCCAAACCTGTCAAACAAGGAGCAGGGACACCTGCAGATGACCAGACGATGATGTTTGGGCTGTTCTTCTCTCTGAAGACTTTTGCAGCAGCAATAGACCCAAGAACGTGAGACAATCGTGCCGTTACTGCTGTGCCTGATATGATCTGCATCTTGTGGTCTATTCTCAGCGGACTCGGGCGTGAGGGATTTAGACTTCCAAGTCTTGTACTTGTGCCATCTTAAAATTTAATTACACTTGCTGCATCAATTGATTTGATACGACATGGTCGGTTTCATGTCTCGCTTGCTCACCTGCATATTGAAGGCGTGCTCGTGTGCTGCAGAGATACTAAGACACAGCTTGGGACCCCGCTCAGAATTGGGGAATCATGCACATTCCGGAGCTTCAGAACAAACAACTACAAGCTCCATTTCCTGGAGTCCCCATCAGGAATAAAGGTGAGTGCTCCTGCACAACTCAGCATTGGCAGATTGGCATATTTTTCCTAGTTACTTGGTGCCCTACTCTCACCTGATGAGTTTGCCTCGCAGATTGTCTTGAACACTGATCCCAACGCCAGAGACTTGAGGGACAACCTGTCCTATATCTATGGCTTGTATGTGGAGTACGTGATGAAGAACCCTCTGTACACACCTGGCGAGCCGTTCAAGTGAGCTCCTTCTCCCGTCTAGATTGACAAAAATAATCCATCCCAGAGAATGCAAACAGTCGCGCATGCCCCCAGGTTTCACAAGAAGCTTTTCTGACAGACAGGACATGTATTCGCAGGTGTGAACTGTTCACGAGGAATCTTTTCCAATACGTCAAGACCATTGGCTTGTAGTTGAACCAGGCACCACCGGTACCGTTTGGCCATCAACACGTGCTAGCACTTGCCAAAGGGTTGACGTGTCACTGGAAAATTCCAAAGGGACACAGCAGGCTGTCGTGTGTGGCGGCCAGCCATCTGAGGCTTGGCATCTGATTGTCTATCGTATTCTTTAAGCTCATCAGTGAGAGACGCAAGCTGTTGCTGGGCAAGGTTTTATTGGGCCTAGCTGGTTTGCACATGCGCTCTTGCCCAGAATATGTCCTGGCCCATGGGAATGAGATCTCCTGCACATATGAGCCCCGCAGGTGGAACAGTTCCACCTGTTGCCCAGCTAAGCTTTCCTATTAACAGCATTGTAGTACTACTACATAGTATGCTTGCATGTACCAAATGGAGATTTTATGATCAATGCCCCCAAGTTTCCCATGCAATCATGTTCATAGTGGCTAAGATTGTGGCTACTGCGCACTGCTAGTGGACCACGTGATCACGAGGTTCATAACCATGAGCACCAGGTTCAAACTCATCACGCGCGGCAGCGCACTCGCGGCCGCCAGTGGCCGTAAATTGCATAAAAAGATCCAGCTGCTGGCAGCCTGCAGGGCAATTTCTTAGCAATGGAATTGCACGATTGGGAAGGATAATCATGCTAGGTGGTGCCCTGAAAGCATGACTCAAGTTGATGCCAACATGTCATACGAAGGGAACGCCCGTCACCGACAAGTGCCACAACGCATGCCGCACAATGTTGTTGATGTTCCTCCGTGACAGAAATCCCATTCGCACCTTTGATGCCTTGGACGTTTCTAGTCAGAGTCCCTTCATTTCTCAAGTGACATCGTCCCTTCGTACATGAGCAGCTGCAAAGTCTTTCACCCGCACATGTGCACTTATTAGATCGCCTATCGTGGCGCCTACATTGTTGTTTCCACTCGTTCTGAAAGGAATGTCCTCGTTATTTATATAAAGGTGCTATCCTAGATGGCTGGTGATGCATTTTGACCTATATTGAACGATGGCCAAGGTTGTGATGTACACGACATCCACAGCAGCTACACTGAAGCTTAAAGCCGACATACGCCGCATGAAAGAGTTGCTGGAAGCTAAGAAGGTGAAATATGAAGAGGTGTGTTCGTCAGTCTTGCACTGATATATTCCTTTCCCTTGACATCCTCACTGAAAGGACTCATTTGTGTAACCCTTGGAATGCAAAATCAATGCAGGTGGATCTGGCAGAGCAACCTGCACGGCGATCTGAGATGTTGCTTCAGAGCCCAGACTTTAGTGATCTGCCCCAGCTGCACGTCAATGGCGAGGTGTGCTGCTCAAGCTCAAATTGTTGGGATTTGATTCTCCCACTTCGTGTAGGAGCTTACACTTGGCCTACGCTGCCAGAGCTGTTGATGATCAGCATGTGCTGTGCCTTGCAGTTTCTAGGATCAACACACACAATCCAAGAAATGGAAGACTACAGCGAGTTGGATGAAGCCTTAGCCAAGACAGACCCTGATCAATGATGCAGTATGAAACGATGCACCAAGTGCTCAAAGACTTGAGGGGTTCAGATGCCTTGGCGGATCTCTGCACAGGTGAGCCGTCACAAAACATGTGTTCTAAAGCCTTGAAGTGATGTTAATAATATTGCAGAGCCGAGATCATTAATGTTCTGCAGATCTAAAGGGTCTCGGGGGTGGATCTTGTGTCGTAATGCTGCAGATGGGTTTGAAGGAGCAGGTGCGATAACTGGGCCGCTCCCTTGATTGCTATGTATGCTGATAAGGCATCTAGCTCCATGAGCAATAACGCTGATGTGAACACGGTATCTCATGTGCAGGATGTCAGCTTGGAGGAAAAGACTATGCATCTGCGCATTGTCCAAGAGGTAACCAGCTTGCTCAGGCTACAGTCAAATCAGCAATTTGGCTTTGACATCTGTGACATGTCAAGGATGGGCCAAATTCATGTGGTGCAGGCAGCCTGGGAGAAGCTGCACACAGGCATTTGGAAACATGTTCACATGGCCTGGCGTGACATGTACTCCCTGGGATGCTTGCTGCTCTCACTCTTAGATCTGGCCAGCGTCGACAGGGCAGCCAGCCTGCCTCCTGCAGCACCAGCCTTGTCAGAGGGGTCCGCAGAGCAGCAGAACGGCGACGGTACAACTTACACCCAAGCTGCTACTGGATTGAGGACATCAGAGTCAGGGAGCAGCTGTGGAGAGGGTGTAGTCAGCGTCTCAGAGCAGCAGGCAAGGCTGGCGGCGGCCATGAGGGAGCTTGATCTGGCAGTGATCATGGGCGGGCTGCGCTTCAGGCCATGGGTGGACGCAGCGATTGAGCTGGTACAGCAGCGCTATGTGCAGCTTGCTGGACAAGCACTGTCTGGGATTGCAAGGAAGCATGGAGCAGGGCAGCAGGGTCCCTCAGGAGGACATTCTGGCTGCAGTGACAGTGCAGAGCCAGAGCGGCCCACCAAAGTCAGGCGGACACTGCACAATGGCGACTGCGATAGGGAATGTAGGGCAGATGAGGAGCCTTTGGCTGAGCAGCCTGACGGTGAGATATGTGGCAAGATGGGGGACTGCTGGCCAGAGAGGACCGCCCGTGCCTCGCTGCCTGCAGGTGGGTGGGAAGCAATCGTGGCCATGTCACCAGTCCTGCAGTGCCCCTGCTTGCTCCACTACCTTTCATTTCTGATCTCAGAAGAAGCATGCTTGCCGCAGGGAGTTTGAGACAGGACAGCCGGGTGCAAGTAGAGGCGCTGCCATCCTTGGAGCATTTATGTGCTGAGTACATGTGCGGCTCTGGAGGAGGCAAACCCTGCGTGATTACAGGTGGGTGTTTTATACCAAGATCTGCACTTCCACTGTATCTGTCATCAGGGTGCATTCCAAAAGATCCATTTGTCCTCTTTCTGAAGGTGTTTCCCGCAAGATGAGGTGAGGTGACGCAATGTGTGGCTGCTGCTCAGGGGCGATGCAGCACTGGCCAGCAATGACGCGGTGGCAAAAGCCGGCGTACCTGAAGCAGGTGGCGGGATTGCGCACAGTCCCTGTCGAGCTGGGAGACCATTACCTCCAGGACGGCTGGGGCCAGTGCCTCATGCCGCTCCGGGACTTTATCGTGCAGCACATCCTGGGCAAGGATGCCTCTCTCGGCAAGGAGGTGGCTGATAAGCGGAGAGGGTATCTGGCGCAGCACCCCCTTTTTGAGCAGATTCCCGAGCTGGCGAGGGACATAATGGAGCCCGAGTACTGCAGCCTGGGGGAGGGAGACATGCAAAGCGTGAACGCGTGGTTCGGACCTGCCGGCACGGTGCGCGCCTGCTCCTTGCCGCTGGTCGCAAAGTTGTGCATACATCTGGAAATGCACCTGTCAAGTTGATTTTGATGCAGCAAAACAACTGCTTGTGCCGAGGAGGAACGGCTTGTCAGAGCTTGGCTTATATGCAGTGTCTTGTTCAGCGTGCGCCTGCACCTAATGACAAGGTGTGCATGGACCTGGGAAGCACCTGGCAGATTCATTCAGACGCGAGAACGCTGTGTTCAATGGAAGAATGGGTGTTCGAACAGAGAAGTGTCAATGCACTGTCATATTTGGTGCGCAGGTGACGCCGCTGCACTATGATCCCCACCACAATCTGCTGGCCCAGGTTGTGGGCACCAAGTATGTGCGCCTGTATCCGCCATCTGCGACTCCCCGGCTGTACCCCTTTGAGGAGGGGTTGACGACAAACTCAAGCCAGGTTGATCTGGATGCGCCTGACCTTGCCAGGTTCCCAGACTCTGAGGGGCTTCCTTTCCTGGACACCATCCTGTCGGAGGGCGAGATGCTCTACATACCTCCCAAATGGTGGCACTATGTGCGCTCTGTCAACATCAGCTTCTCTGTGAGCTTCTGGTGGAAGTAGCAGCATGCTTCTGCGGCACAGAATCAATGAATTGAGTGATCTGAAACGAATTAAGGTGATAGCAACTCTCTTGCATGGCCAGCATGCCAGACAAATTAATTTGGCGCATCACTTTCAGCTCCAACCTGGCGGCTTGTTGGATTTGCTAATCTGGTGCTGCATTCTTTTTTCCCAGGAAGATGTCTACTATAGTACAGTAAATGAATAAGTTGATCCAGCAGCGCAATGTAAAGTATGCTTGCTTGCGGGATTGCAATAAGAAATCTAAGCAGAGATTGGGTCCTAGGCTTAGCTAGTATTACAATTGCTGCACCCAAGCGCATGCAGCAGAGGCCATTTCACAAGCTGCTCATGAGATCACCAAACGTGTGTGACTCCACAACTCGACTCTGTGTCCTCCATTGCTATTGGCTTGGCAGCTTCGAACAGCAAATGTAATAAATGCATGCAACAGGCAAGTTCAGCAAATGTAATGAATGCATTGAATGTCATGCAACAGGCGAGTTCTGTGAAGAACAGCCGCTTCTGACGTCAATTGATCAAGCTAGACCTTCCAAACTGGGAAACCTTCTCAACACTAATGTTAGTAGCTTCTGCACGCCACTGCGCAACCAGTCTCACTCTACCATGCCTGTTGCCCGCATATTTTCAAAAAAGCATATTTTGTGATCGGCAGCAATCATTCATCTGGATATTCTCTCACATAGCGCAATGAATGGATCTTGGCCATTTTTGGCAATTGCAAGAGGCCGCTCTCTGATGCGAGCGTTGAAATTTGTGCAGGCAGCTCACATGTAGGGTATGCTCCACACATGTTTGGACACAACTGTGCTTTAGTATCATGCCTTGCAATTGCATGATCAATCAGGATGATCCCCCCTTGAGATATTTACTGAGAGCACCAGAACTGGTGCTGGCTCTCCCTGCTTCGACTGACAACACCGCCACAACGGCCACAAACAAAGCTTGACCCATCCATGAGAGCTGCGTCTGTTATGCCCTCCCTCCCGCTCTCCTGCTTCCACCAACAGGCATGAGCTCGAGATGCATTCCTTCTCAGAACGCTGTACGTGCATGTGCACAGAAGATAATGCAGAATGTGACACCAAAATATTTTGAGCCCCATACCGCCAAGATGGGCTTGTTCTCGTCATTTCCTGCCGCAGTGCGGTCCTGATCAACTTGCTTCATGCTTGCATCCTCATCCTGTGCAGACCTCTGACTCTGCGTTGATAACCAGGGATCAGCAGGTGATGTGTGGTCCTGCTAAAAATGTAAGGGAAGAAATGGGTATAAATGCTTGCCTGCCCTCACCTCTTCTGTCACTTCCAGATTGCACTGCGCAAGAAGTGCTGCAATGTCCTGGGTGCTTTGACTCTGGCCTTGCGAGAAAGCTTCCAATGCCCTGCACGTGCGCAGTTGGTCTGAGCGATCTGCCTTGTCCAGATGCGATCTGCACTCTTTATTGAAGACAAGCAACTTGATGCTTGCTCCAAACAACTTTCGGCTAGCTAGCTACCTTTGGATGAGTGGTGCCTGCGCCTCACTTCCTCCCAGATCCCGTGTGATCCTCAGCACTTCCTGAGTCACAGGTCAGTTCTAGACTATTCAGATCGCAAATAAGGGATGAAAAGTTATTCCTTTTCAAGAAACGATGCATTCTCACCTGCAAGGCTGCAACCGGATTACCATTCTGAAGTGTAGCAAATGCGGCTTGCAGTCCCAGCCGTGCCTGAGCCAGCTGAGTTTCCCGATCTCTTAATTTCGGCACCCCGTCCATGCATAGGGCATTTTACGATGCATTTACTGCAAGTGAATATGAGAGACAAAAATAAACTCTCAAGGTCCAAGCCATTCAGGGGCGAGCCCATCCTCGCGACTTTAAAAGCGCTGCAACAGCTCGGCGTGCAGACATTCAGATATGTATCTGGTGTTCGTGAAAAGTAATCTTTCATACGTGATCCGCTGCTTGTGAATGCCATTGATCGATACAACGTCAGAGTGTGGCAGACATGGTGATATATATACACTTGATTCAACGTTAATCTGAGGAAAGGCCTCTCTCTCAATAAAACTGGAATGACTGAACCTGAGGATATCGATGGTTTCATGATCTTCAGAATGGCAAATGAGATGATGAAAGGGATGTAAAGGGTTGCCCCAATGGAAATCGTGAAGAAGGGTGTCCTGTCCGATGTGGTTGCTTATGTTGTGTGCTGCACGGCACAAGGATCCTTGGATGACAAGCAGGCACTGAACAGAAAGCTAGAAAGCCTGGGTGCCTCTGTCAAGGCCCGATTCGGCAAAGGGGTGACACATGTTGTGTTTCGCCGGAGTGCTAGTGCTTCATCAGAACAGAAACAGCGAGATGATGAGGAGCTGCGTGGCTTGTATGCAAAGGCAGAGAAGGTGAACTGCCTGCGATATTCATCGCAAGCATTTAGCTCTTCATCCGAATTGGCAGCTTAGCTCTGCTTCTCTGGTGACACATATCTGCTCTGCAGGCAGCACAGACAGGCGGAGTTTTTGCAGTTTTCGTGGACCCTTTCTGGATTGAGGCGTGTGCCAGCATGCAAGAGAAAGCGCTGGTAGGTGCTCCGCCTCGCACTTCTACAACACGCATCTGTGTTCACCTCTTTCATAGTCTGGTGTACGATCTTAGGCATTTTTGGGTCTGGCTTGCAGGAGAACAAATACCTGATCAGCTGTCCACCTAGCCCCGTCTTTGACCTTGCAAAGGCCTTGACACCTGGATCAACAGCACGTAAGGCCTTCCTCACATGCGTCACTGGTGGCGGATTGGTGCTTTCCACAACCAACGAATTGCAGAGTCTCAAATGAGCCCATTGAGGTTGGTGTTTCCAGGCAAGAAGAGGAAGAAGAGAATGCAGCAGCCTAAGCCAGCAGGCAAGTAAATCTGAAGCGCAACGCAGTGGAACTGCCTTGAGGCATCACTCCTGTGCACAACTTGAGGACCAGTCATGTCCATGTGCAGGTGCATATGAGCTGGACATGAGCGCTTTGGATTTCTCAAGCACACAGCAGATGATGGAAGATGGTGTGCCACAAGGTGATCATCAAAGCAATTGTCATCATTTACAGTTAGTGATGAGATGGTGAATGTGGACCAGTTGAGCATGTCCGCCCACGCTACACATGCACTCATTGACTCTCTGCATCTCACCAGGTGCTGAAAGAGACAGCACCTATCCTGGCTCCGCTGACGCAGCAGAGAAGAAGGTCAAGTGGCCTCAAAAGGCTGGCAGGCCAGGGACAGCGCCCTCAGCCGTTAGACCTTCGGTGAGCAGCGATGCCTGCATCTGACATCTTTCCACGCATGCACGGCCTGCAAAAGTGGCATTGTGCCTCGATAGGAATTTTTCTTTGATGCACAGAATGCCCCAAATGTGAAGCCATGACATTTGCATGGAATGTCAAAGCATCCATGAAATAAAGGATGCATGCTTGTCTCAGGCACTCTCAGAGCAGTCATGCATGGCGGGGGCATCTTCAGAGAGAGTGGACATGCAGGAAGCAGCAGAGACTCTGCTAGGTCTACCAGCAGGTTTGCTTCAGACAGACTTCTGGCTCTCTCATCAACTTAACATGCTCATATGGCCTCTCGTCATCTTTACGAATTCATCACCATGATGACTGCTGAAGGAAATGTGCCTTGTTAGCCCCTGACTGCATGCTGTCAGGTATAGCTGGGCATGCCACACCGTCGGGCAGCTTCGTCACGCCAAAGCCTGTCACAAGGGGACAGCGCGGCCAGCGTGGGGGCAGGAGCGCTACTCCAAAGACCGAGCCCGGCAGCAGCGGCCGCAGAGCCGCCGCCTCAGTGCCCAGGCCCCGCGCCGCCTCTGCTCGCACACCACGAGCGACGCCGCGAACTACTGCTGGACCTGCAAGGAGGCGGCGGTCTGCCACATCAGATCAGTCGCCAGATGACACAGAAGGAGGCAGCGAAGGCGCAGATGTCATCGAGACGGCGGCGAGGCCCCGGTCGGCGCCGGTGAGAGTTTATGCGCGGCCGGGGCTGCGGCCGACGCGCATGCGGCCGCGTTCGCCCAGTCCCAATCCGGTCAGAACCACGCGCGGCAGAAGCGCTCAGAAGCGCGTGAAGGTGGAGAGTCCCCAGCCCCTGCTGCTTCCACCGGAGGAGGCGCTCGTTCAGGTACATCTGCACCTCCACACACAGCCTATTCGGATGGCCAATTTTGAGGGAAATATATTATCTGATGCCATGCATGCTCAAGTAGATTTCTGCAGTACAAAATCCCTCTCACACTGATATTTAGTTGCTGTGCAGCAGGACACACTGTCAGATGTAGCAGCGGCCACAGGCGACCAGCCTGCGGACCAGCCGGCAGAGGACGTTGCCTCTGCGCGCAGAGATGATCTGCCCGGCCAGGGTGTCTCTGTCCCAGTGCAGGATGCAGCTGTCAGCTGGCAGCTCCCCCAGCCTCACCCACCTGCAGCAGGATCAACTGAGGAGCACATGATGCGAGCAGAGAAGGTTCAATTAGAAGAGCATCTCCATGACAACATTCCAGTCGCCTGGCCCACCAGCAATGGTGATGCTACTGTTGGCTCCAGATCTGCTGGACAGCCCCTCCCGACTTTATCTCCCGCTCAGCAGCATGGCAGGTCTGGCGGTGTGACAGGGTCAGCGGGCCCTGAAGAGCCTGGAGAACCTTCCATCAGCGAAGTAGAAAAGCCAGCGCATGATCAGCGCTCTCTGCCCTCCTCCAGCGTCAGGCGCAGCTGCGAAAACGGTGACAGTGTCACCACTCCAGCCCAGGCCAGTTTCAAAGAGAATGCACAGGACGACCCGAACGTCCAACCAGGAAATTCACCAGCCACAGCAAACAGGAAGGCAGAGGCGGCTGACAGGTCGCGCCGGCCCCGCCAGGGCTTTCTGTCGCTCACTGCAGGTCAGCCTAAATCTGCACCCTCGTAGGAACAACCTCAGCTGCATGCAGCTTGTACTCTTGACAAGTCTGTTCGATTGACTTGGCAGCGGCTCAATCTCACCCTGCATGTTTATCACTGGCTCAAGGTACCTGCATTTGGCGATCGCTTTAACATGCAACAGGATGATGGACTTGTTGTCAGGGGGCTCAGTGTCGGTGTGTGATTGCTGTGCAGTTGAGGAAGGGACGGCGGAGCTGGCGGCAGCTGCCGTGAAGCGGCTGCGGCGGCTGAGGATGTGTCCAGAGGGGCGCGATGAGATGGCCACCCACCTTATCGTCGGCTCGCAGAAGCGGACACTGAAAGTGTGGCTTCTCCACACATCTTTAAACTCAATTTCATATTCTTTGCCTACAGCAAGTGCACAATGGCTGTATCTGTGCCACACAGGGGCGCTGCTGCAAAGCTGGCAACTCAGTTGCACGTGTCAAAGCCCACCAGGGGGAGAATTTGCAGTCACTGAAGCAGTTTTTATCCGATCACCTCCAAGAGGACATGCTGGGTGCATTCAGGTGATGTTGGCGATTGCAAAGGGTGCGTGGCTGCTGTCGCCAGCATGGCTGACAGCTTCCCTGGAGGCAGGCAAGTGGCAGGATGAGCAGGACTTCCAGGCCGAGGTACACCACAGACCCGTCATAATTCCTCTGAACCCACGAATTGCTTATTACTTCTGACTACAACACTTCTATTTAATGTTGAAATGGTGTCATTATATGTGGTGCATGCATGTCTGGTCTCAGAGCTTATGCCACTGGTGCAAGCAGGTGGCCTACAGCGCGGCTGCGGCTGCGGCCAGGCTGCACTACGAGCAGAGAAAGCCGCCGCTACTGAAGGGCGAGAGCCTGCACATAGTGGAACCTGATGCACAAACTCCTCAGACAGCCAGCCGTGTGGCCGCTCTCAAGCGCACCGCGACTGCCCACGGTGCAGAGGTGCGCAACCTGCACTCTGGATGCCCTGTAAACGAGCGAATTCACACAAGTAGCACGGTGCTTTCCAGCAGGGAATGTTGAAGGCATGCTGCCATCGGTTGTTGTAAGAAAGCATGTTACTGTCTTCATGACTAATTATATAATTACTTGGTTGAATGTCTAGGTTCTGCTCTAGGCAGACCCTCTTCAGCCTCGTTGACCTATCTGTGCTGAACACAGAAGATATGCAACCCGAGATCTGAGCATATAATTGCAGGTTAATTATATATCACAGCTGTGCCTGGAATACCAAGAATGCTGCTGTGTGCATTTGCAGGTGACAGGCCTGAGGTCTTGCACACTGTGCGTGGTGATGCATGGCAGCACCCGCCCGCACCAGTCTTGCGAGGCAGTGACAGAGGACTGGCTGCTGACACTAGCAGAGACCTTCGCGCTGCCACCTCGCGAGGCCCCTTTCACGCTGACATCAAGATGACATCTTGATGTCAGACGGTCGTGTCTGCAAATGCCTGCGTGGCTTGAAGCAGAATTGGACCGGTTCTGGGGCATCGTGCATCCTGTAGTGATCAATGGTGTGCAAGTATGGCTGAGCAGTTCATTCTGCGCACAAATGCAGATTCTGTAATTGAGCAGGTCATGGTTGTACGTACATGATCTGCAGCTCTGCGTTTTGGGATTTCTTCCATTGACAGCAAGTGCATACAGGACACAGGGTGCGATATTGCGGTCACGCTAGCACAAGGAATACCTGTTTCTGTATGTCTTACCAAGTCTGCTTTGACTTAGGCCTGCATAAGAAAGCAATGGAGACCTCATGTAACTCTACCTTGCATTTAATGTGCGCTCGGCTAATCAAACCTCATCTTTTGATTGAACCCCATGCATTTGACTTCAAGCATGTACTTAACCCACTTTGGGCAAAGAATATATAAGTACATACTAGCTGCGAGTGACTTTGCTGCAAGCCAGCTGCAGCCATCAGATATTCGCAGGTACAGAATACAGAAGTATTGGTTTCGTGCTGTATGACCCATCTAGATCTGCTCGAAATTATTCTACAAAGGCCGATCATGTGTAAGGCTCCCAGGCTTTGTGCTTGGCGTCCTTGACGGTGCGCCGAGCGCGCCAGAAGGCAGCACCGCACTTGAATCCCGACCCAAATCCCAGCTGCAGAATTCTGTCTCCTTTCTTGATACCTCCCTGCACCCATCAAAGAAGTCTTATTTGTAGTATGCTGGGACGTTCCCTCGGGGCTCGTGGGGCAGCAACTATTACCACTTCCCAGCAAGTTGGGACATCTCCAATCGACTGAATTATTGACAAAGCCTGGCACGCATGCACATGATTGCATGCACAATAAATACATCCAGAGAACGGCTTCCGTGTAAAACCAATTGATGTACATGGAATGTCTTCCTCCATGCGCATTGAGTTGTGTATCCAGATTATTTTACCTGAGACTCGATGTTGGCAAGGATGTAGTAAGTGGAGCACATGGTGGTGTTGCCAAAGCGTTCCAGGGCCTCTGAAGATGGCACGGCCGCCTTGGGATCCAATTGCAGCCCCTTGACAACTGCTGTTATTACGGCAGCTGCGCCGGTGTGGATGAGAATGTGATCGAATGCCCTCGCCAGATCCGGCTTGTAATCCTTGTTCCATGCGGCCCGAAACTGCATGGTGCCACAAGCACAATCATCAGTAAAGGTTAGTCATCATAAATATCAGTACATGTTTCTCCTTCCAGAGGCAAGGTGCATCTGCAGAGAAGCTGCGTAATGGTTGTCACACATCCCGCCCCTTGATGGGCTCGCCAAATCCATTCAAGACCCAACCAACCATGGGCACAGCGCTCAGTAGTTATACCGGCCCCTGCCAGCCGGGGCCACTAATCTCTAACCCATATACAACCTTGCTGTAAATTGATTGCCCTTATTTTTAATGGGTTGCGCGGTGGCGAATCTCAGCTTTTGGCATTGCAGGCCTTGCTGGCTGTCACACCACTTTGGATCCTCACTTAAAATGGGTGTCAATAGGCTTTCGCAGAATCAGGCAGGGGGTACAAAATATCACTAGAGATCACTGAGCGCAATTTTCAGCACCCCTCAGAACACGACTGCCGAGGAAATTCAACTAGAGAGCAGCGATGGATGGGCATGCAGGGGGCGCACCAGCTCAGAGAGGGGGAGAATGCGGGGGGCCAGCTTGGTCAGTGTCAGCTTGATGGTCTTGCCGGCCGCTGCAAGGAGGTCTTCCTTGTGCAGGAAGACCCCCGTCTCGCCGTCGGATGCCTGCCGGACCTTGATGCTGTTGAAAGCCTTGTCGGTCGCCAGCAGTGTGCGCTCTGTGTGCATCAGCTCGTACTTGGCCCGCCGCCTATCCTTGGACCTGCTTAGCCACAGCGAGAGCTTAGTTGTCCTCTGTTTCAGGACAGCACGGCTCGTTGATTTTTCTATTTTAGGACAGCGCGGCTCTCCACATTACTGAAAATACACCTTCCTGCCAGCTCAGTAGGAAAAGATCCATGTCCTGATGGCAGACAGGCAGGGATCATCCTAGGCAAGGGACCGCAGCAATTAACATTAGCCCTGCAATCTGCTTAGGCCATTTGAGTTCACACAGGAGCGCCACAGAACGAGGTCTCCTGGTAGACTGACTGCTTGCAGCCGTGCGCAAGGCGCTCTACTCAAATCATGGTGTACAGCATGAAGGAATTTCATGCATATGGGCGCAGCACCTGTTGGAGAGGACGAGGGCGGCTCCGTTGAGGCGGAAGAGAACGTTGGCCGCCGCGCATGCCTTGTCATTGCTGCCAGAGAATCCGGCAGTGCAGCTTTCGTGCAGCACGACCAGAGCCACCTTCCCCTTGGCCGCCTGCGTAGAACAACACTAGCTCAATACCAAGGCGAGAGATTGGCAACCAATACTTTGTGATGCCTGCCTTTGTCAGGCCCGCGTGGCCTGCTCAGGCTGAAAAAGAAATATACTCTGGTTGCGGCTCCCTTGCGCACGGCTAGGTTGATAAATAGATATGTACTTACCCCTAGCACGGCATGCATGCATGCATGTGCCTTGCATGCATGTGCCCCCTTTGCAGAGTACAAGTTGAGGCCAACCTGACTAATGTTAGCCTGTACGTGCAGCCTCTTGAGAATATTCAGTCTCTTGCACAAAGAGTAACATATGTTCTGAGTCCTCCAATAAGAAACATCCAGGCATGACCTGCCGTGTGCTGGCACAAGGCGAGTATTGAGAGTGGCACGCAATCTGACATTTGCTTGCCCTTGCGCTGCCAACTTGATACATTTCCACCCTCATGAACCCCATTCTGATCACATACTCTGGCAGCAAATCTGTTGGACTTCCAGCCACCGCCCTGTCAACACGCCCCTCAATATCCTTCCACTCTCCAAAAGAGCTGCAGTAAAGAGATGCAAAGGCTCTTTGGAGCAGGGGCTCCTTACATTGAGGAATTGCTGGGCAGATCCAGGGTTGGAGACCTGGTAGATCCAGACTGGATGTCACTGGGCAATTATAGGCAATTTGTCCCGCCCTGTTTTTTTTAAACCGCTGTGGCAAATGCTCTGAGCGGGCCAGAACCCCTTTCAGAACCCAAAAGCCAAAACCCAGTCCCAGAGGGGAGCAAAATTTTTGCATGCGATTGCGAGCACTCCATCAGCAGCATTGACCTCTCGAATTCGATGAGGCACTTGCCACCTGAGGTCTACAGCCCGCAGGACCCAGAAAATCTTCTGCTAGACGATGTGCACCCGGCTGGCGGGGGCCGGTATAAAACAGTGCCCATGGTTAATTGGGTCTTGCGTGGATCTGGCAAGTCCAACAAGAGGTAGGATGTATGGTGGCCTTTAAGTGCAGCCTGTCTGCAAAACGCACCTTGCCTCTTGGCAGGAACAGCATGTAATAATAATCAAGTCAAACAATATGATGTGCTCTGCTCACACGCGCCTTGAGGAGTTGCTGGGCGAGCTCGACAGCAATGACACCTGAGGTGCAGGCGTGGCCGGCCAGGCTGTAGGTGCGCAGGTCGGTGCGCATGCCAAAGCGGTTGGCGATCATGGCCGACATGGATGGTACCGGTACATAGGTGTCTGTCGCCGTGATCAGGATGTCAACCTGCCATGCATGGGGAAGGCATAGTCAGAGGCGCTTGCCAACTCGGAGCGCTTTTTGCATGCAATCGTTACCACACAAGCGTTGAGACTGCAGACACAGGAGGCTGAAATCATGCAGTCTTCGCGACTCAAGCCTTGAGACTGCAGATATGCTGAACTTGAAGAACCCAATGTCTGCCGACACTATATAAATGCCAGTTGCACCTTGCACTGAACACAGCACAGGTCATCGAAGTTTTTGGTGCAAATGCCGCGCACCTCTGATGGCTTTATGTTGGATGCCTGCATGGCAGTTTCCGCGACCTGATAGATCACCATTTCCATCTCTGCCAGAGCTGCATCCATGCTCACATCAAACGGCACATTGGCCACGATACCTGCACACAAGCACTGCATCTCTTCAGAGCTTCCTAGAATCTGCCGTACGGGGCAAATGTTTGTTGTCAGAGTGAGGAAAACTCTAAGCCCTTCTGAAACTTGATGAGAAGCTAGATGATGAGGTGTCATCCCCTGGCTATGTAAATTGGACGTTTGAATGCAGGTACTGATAAGCACTGTGCTGTAATTGAAGTGTGCAACACAAATACTTTTGCTATCGCCACCTATAGTGTCTACCTTTTGGGATTCCTGTGGCATCTCCAACGCCCGCTTCGTCACCAAAGTACACTTTTCTCATGACTGATAGAGTCTCCTCGTTGAATCTCTGCATGCCAGAGAAACCACAGTGAAGCTTCTTGACTCCCTGCTGTCACAGCTTGTACACCACCCAATATCGGTGAATGTCTGCCTTTTGATGGCAGCACCCTGGAAGCCAAATAACAGGAAAGACAGCCATTGAGAAACACGCACCCATCCTTTGGTCATCAGATCCATCGATTCCTCTCTGGTCTTCCTTAAACTACGCAGAAGCAGGACAAATTTGACGCATCGTCTTGGTACGATTGCTGCACTTTAAAAAAGGTACAGTTAAGAGGTAGTGGTGCGCACTGCTTTGGGACGGCGAAAACGCTGAAGTCGAGTAAGAACACTCCAGTGCCCTTGTTGCGGAAGAGAACCTCCTTGAGCTTCATGGTTACTTCTGGATCTGACGTATTCTCAAGGGACTTTGGCGATCCTTTTACCCCTAAAACAAAGTGCAGCGTCACCCGGTTAAAGCGTCGTCCAGCGAGGAACCTTTCCAGGCCTCGGTGTGGCCGCCAGACGGACTCCCACACAGCACTGCATTGGCATTGGCATTTCATGCGTCCCACACTCTAACACTTGCTGGCAAGGAACAAGGTGGCCACGACGCGGGACTGCTGTCTTGGAAGGATCGAGTTCGAAGGCAATGACGACAGCCCGATGACTACGCTGACGAATATGGCAACGGTCCTGCTGCTGAGTGGCACCTGCGACCAGTCGGTAACGTGCATATGCTTTGCAGTTGACAGCCCCAGCAAACCCATCTTAGTGGCCAGCGTCCTTACATTGTTGTTGACATCGAACAGCAGACTTGCCAATGCTTTGCAGCGACTTCTACTACGAAATTCCTCTGAACGCCAACGGTCACATGAACACTTCAGGCAACTACATGAATGTTGTAAAGTCGAGGTTGGCAGGGAAAATTGGTGTAGGGTGGAGTGTCCAATGCAGAGGCGTCATGTGCGTTCCCTGTTGGTTGCTGCAGATTATTCCCTGCCCTCCTCCATCACCATCACCATCACCAGGCATCACCAGGACCTCTGCCTTCTACATCTCTTCCATCACCAGCATCTGCTCCTGGCTCGGAGTGCTGCATTTGCTCATGGGACTGCCTTCCTACATGGCTGATCGCCTTTCCACTCCTTCTTGCAG
This sequence comes from Coccomyxa subellipsoidea C-169, assembly GCF_000258705.1. Lineage (NCBI taxonomy): Eukaryota > Viridiplantae > Chlorophyta > Trebouxiophyceae > Coccomyxaceae > Coccomyxa > Coccomyxa subellipsoidea. Next base: position 1,145,818 of record NW_005178027.1, read on the forward strand.
GTAGTGTTTGGTGTCTGCCTGCTCTCCTGTTCTTTGCCTTGCACTGATTCACTGTGTGTTCCTCTTCAGACCGAGCCAGGCATACTTATCCATTTGTCACAGTGATGTTGTTTGCCCTTTGTGTCCTGTTTGTCTGCTTGTGTCTGATGTGTAACAGGATTGCGTCTGGGTAGGCTCTCCTCAATTACATTTAGATGCTTGTCGCCCCAGCGTGCTCACACTTTGTGGGACGTCTCAGCGCTTGTCGCCTGGGGTGAGGTTGCCCTCTCCCCCCTGCGTGCGTGTTGCCCACCCTGTGTGTGGGGATGCGTATTAAGGGGCCTTGGGTGATCGCTTGCGTTTGGGTTTCCTTGGCTTCCAGAGGTTGAGGAAACCGGCTGTTGTGTGTCCTAACAGATCCTTTCTCCAAGAATCTCAGCACACCTCCACATGTTTCGATCACGATGCTTTGCCATCACACTTCTGCTCTGCTTCTCCTCTTCCAAGGTGGGTTTCCAGGCTGGTTTCGGTCAATTCGGGGATCCACATGGTTTGAGTCTTGTGCTTGGCTTTGATGGGTTAGCAGTGCCGAACCATTCCTGGAGTCTTGCAGGCGATGAACTACTCGGCTCAGTGGGCTCTTCACCTCCCTTCCCAGTTCAGCTGCAGCCCCACACGCAGCGCCACCTTTGTGCATCAGGAGATCAGGAGCGCATGGCCAGGTACTGGGCTAGGATGCAAGGTCTGGTGTCCATGGGCTATCTTGCCCCTGGGCATCCGTACGTCCCTACAGCGGCGGCCGCTGCTACTGGACACCTGTCTGCAGACGCCCTCTTCATTGTTTCCAAGCTGGTCCAGCATGAGCTGGTCCCTCCAGTCAGCCTTCAGGAAGAGGAAATCCTGGGTTCCTTGAGCACCTTTGTCCGGGCACTGCCATGTCCGCGCTAATGTCCTGTGGAGCTTCCTTCCGGCCCGATCCAGTCCCGTTTGTTGATGCTTCAGCTAGGCTGAGTGTGTTGACTACTTTGCGTTCTGCGTTGCTTGACTGGTCTGCTAGGTGTGTCGCCCGGCGTTTGTAGGGTACAGTAGAGCGCCGTGCTCCTGCTTTTGCATGTCGATATGGCCTCTCCCCTGACAGGCTTATCTTGCTGATACGGGAGCACTTTCGTGATCTCCCTGGCGTGGGAGGCTGCTCTTAGGCGGTCCCGCCACAACTCTTTCAGGACTGTCATGTGCGTTCCCTGTTGGTTGCTGCAGATTATTCCCTGCCCTCCTCCATCACCATCACCATCACCAGGCATCACCAGGACCTCTGCCTTCTACATCTCTTCCATCACCAGCATCTGCTCCTGGCTCGGAGTGCTGCATTTGCTCATGGGACTGCCTTCCTACATGGCTGATCGCCTTTCCACTCCTTCTTGCAGGTAGTGTTTGGTGTCTGCCTGCTCTCCTGTTCTTTGCCTTGCACTGATTCACTGTGTGTTCCTCTTCAGACCGAGCCAGGCATACTTATCCATTTGTCACAGTGATGTTGTTTGCCCTTTGTGTCCTGTTTGTCTGCTTGTGTCTGATGTGTAACAGGATTGCGTCTGGGTAGGCTCTCCTCAATTACATTTAGAGGCTCCTGAAGGGAAGAGCGGTAATAGCGGTGAGAGCCGAACTAGACCGGTTCCTGCTAGCCAACAAATAAGTGGTTCGAGTCTCCAGTGAACGTATTTTATTTTTCGTTTCTGTTTTGTTCTTTCGTTCCTCGGAAATCTGTATTATGCACCTCTTACTTTGTAGCAGCAGATGATCCCAGCAATGCTTCAAGCACGGTGACCTCAGATTGAGCCACCATTTCTAAGATTAGGGAGACTGTTGTATCTCAGGCAAAGGACTCTCTGCTTTACAGGAGCTCCATTCATACATATGCGAGCTGAAGGTCTGCAAGATTACAAAGCCAAAAGGAAATGCGAACTGGCGCAAAAGCTGCTTGGTGTACTTGCAGGTGAAAGACCTGAAGTCGTGCTCTCTGTGCATCTTCATGCATGGCATACCCATGCGCACCATGAATACACAGACGCTCAGTGACTAACCAGGTAGTGACAGGCCTCCAGGGGATTAACAGTGCGGCTCAGGGTTCAGGGGCAGGTTTCAGCGGTGCCCTGAAGAAAGCAGGGATCTAGCTTGTAGGCATCAGGGCAATGCTGCAAAGTTACATAAATATTACTCAAAATTGGCCCAGACTTGTGAAGCAACTTGAACCACCGTGGCTCAAGTGACTTGGCAGCTAGGATGCGAGGGAATTATTGCGGCTTCCTTGTGGATTGATGGTGTATCTAAGGGATGACTCATAGTTCCACCCACTACTGCGGCAGAGGGCGGGGCGAAATCCCCGGCCGCCCCTGCCTTACTACAAGGCTAGGGGCTGGCCTGAAATTATCTAGGACCCCTTAAAATCCCTGGCAGGCTGTGACAAAAGACTGGCTGCCAAGGTGAGTACTAGTACGAGCACTCCTTCATGCTGCCGCCTTGCAAACCCCCAGACGCTGTCAAACGTATGACATTGCACCCTGAATGTCGCACTATTACTGTCCTCCAAAGCCTGAGCGAGACTGTAACAATTAGGGCATCATGATTCTCTTTGCCATTTCCTGCCTCGAACAATCGGTTGAGCACGGGTCATGCAAACCTTTTAATGCGCAGTATATGATGCACCGAACAAATGATTGCTTGATGTACAGAGAGGATAAGTTTAGAAGTCTTATTACATGGTTACTACACGCAGCTTGTGCCAGAGGCACGATGCCTCTGGCACATGATGGTGCTTCTGCATGGAAAGGCTGCCACACAATCTACACCTAGCAAGACCCTTTCAACCGTGAGCACAGTGCTCAGTATTTTTACTGAGCCCTGCCAGCTGGGGCCATGTGAACAGAGATGCTTTATTGCGACTTCAAGAACTTTAGGATTGCACAGAGAAGTGCCTCCAGTACTTAAACGGTGCTCATTAAACTACAGAAACTCTGTATGTTTGTGCAACTCAGACAATTGTAAGCACAGGCACACATCATTGAAGAGATGAGCCAGCTTGATCGATGTACGTTGACCATTACTTCTACCTATCAAATAACAAAAGATTGATCTATTCTAGCCTGTTTGGACCTCGTACAAAACCAATACAAATTTTCACCGACGCATCTGTCCACAAGCATGCATATGGCCTCTTTGGGCCAAGACGCAGTCAATCCTGCGAGGCAGCTGGGAACAGCTGCAGTCATCCTTAAAAAGTAGTCTCAACTTAATTTTAAGTTCATTAGAAATCTTCAGCTGCGGTTCATGGCCATCAGGTGGCCCCTTCAAAATGTCTTAATTCTGGATGGATGTGGAATGCTTTCTAAGTAGTCGCTCATCGCGGATTGTTGAATTTTGGTACAGCTTTCCACCCATTAAGGCTCCCAGGCTTTGTGCTCGGCATCCTTGATGTCACAACGAGCGCGCCAGTAGGCTGCCGCACATTTGAAGCCCGAGCCATACCCCAGCTGCAAGATCCTGTGGCCCTTCTTGACAGCTCCCTGCGCCCAGCAAAGGACTCCTGCCTAAAATATTTCATGTGCACACATCCGAATGGGTACAGGTCAGGGGTACCCCCCAACATATCCCAATCACGCCATGACAATCCTGGCATGCATGCAAAAGCAAATCCTCTGACGCATCGCCCTCTGACCCACCCTGCCTGATCCCTCAGGACATTTCATCATCACAATACACACAAAGCATGCACATGCCCAGACGCATATGAACTGCATCATGACAAAGCTGCCAAGAGCTGAGTGAGAACGCCCAGAGATATCCAGAAGGGCTGTGTGGGGAACTCTGGAATTTTATCGAGGTCTGTTGGATCTTTATGCAGGGACTCAGCAGCAGCTCACCTGCGACTCCAGGTTGGCGAGGGTGTAGTAGGTGGAGCACATCATGGTGCTGCCAAAGCGCTCCAGGGTCTCCAGGGAGGGAACAGCCGCCTTGGGTGGCAGGCCCAGCCCACGCGCCACCGCGGAGATGACCGCAGCCGCGCCGGTGTGGATGAGAATGTGGTCAAACGCGCTCGCCAGGTCCGGCTTGTACTGCTTGCTCAGTGCGACCCGTATCTGCAGGCCAGAGACACAAGATATCAGTAACGCGATTGGAGTTCATGAGAAGAACATGATTCTCTAATCACTAATCATAATCATATTACGACACGCGCCAAGGTGCATGAGCAGACAAGCTGCAGTTGAATGCTGCAGAAATTACATCTTGCTGGTTGTGCACAGGACATCATTATGGCAGGATTCTTTCATCCTTGTGAAGGACAAAGTCGACCGAATGACAGGATTGCACTGGCCTCATTCGCACACATCTAGGTACTCAGGAGCAGGGGACACAAGGGGGCATGCAGAGGGCGCACCAGCTCAGAGAGGGGGAGTATGCGGGGGCCCAGCTTGGTGAGGGTCAGCTTGATGCTCTGGCTGGCCGCTGGCAGGACATCCTTCTTGTGAATAAAGACTCCAGTCTCACCGTCTTCATCCTGCCGGACCTTGATGCTGTTGAAAGCCTGGTCCGTGGCGAGCAGGGTGCGCTCCAAATGCATCAGCTCGTACTTGGCCCGCCGCCGATCCTTGGGCCTGTGCAGCCACATGATCAAATTCACAGGACAGAAATCACATCTGTCATTTCAGGCATGCACACAGGAGCTGCTGAAGAATAAACGGAGACTTTTCCACATTGCTCAATATATAGTAATCACGCCTCAGTCCTCACTTGCTGAATGCCAGTTTGGAACTACCATAGCTACTTCAACTTCACTGACTAAATCTTCTTGCCAGCTCAGCAATGGTGCTAAGTGATGCCCAATTAAAGATGGCACAGGGGAACCGCAGATAGAAGAGGACTGCCGCCCTAGATGGCGCACGTGCAGAATGTTTCTATTTCAACCAAAGTGCAGCGTTGCTGAGATTTTTTCTTGCTCAAGGGCAACAGATCTTTGGACCACCTGCAACATGAGGCACCTGGGCAATGACGTTGTTCGTACACCATTGAAATATCACACACGGGTGCAGTTTTGTTTCGTACAGCAAAAGAAGGCTTTCATGTGTTGGGTGCGGCACCTGTTTGACAGCACAATCGCGGCTCCGTTGAGGCGGAAGAGGACGTTGGCTGCAGCGCATGCACGGACGTTGCTGCGCGAGAATCCGGCCGTGCAGTTCTCATGGAGCACCACCAGAGCCACCTTCTTCCCCTTTGCCGCCTGGCCCACAACATGAAACTTCAGCCGACACAGACGCGCATGTTCTACACATGTTGATCCGGCCCAATACTGGGGAGGTGCCTGTTTAAAGTGGGGCGCAAGGATATGGCCTGCCCGAGGCCAAATTGACGCAGAGACAGGCGCTGGGGACCTCGAAGAGCAGAAGGTTCATGTAGAGTGTGGATTCCTGTCATCATGTGAGTGCTTCCATGATGACCATCTCCAGTTGATTGCAACTGCAAACCTCTAACAGACCGGTTGGTGATGGGGCCAGATCCCTTTGGATAAGTACAGGAGAGGCGCTTACAGCAGCATGCCCCATAGCATCTGGCTTTGTGTCTGCCGACCTGTGACAAGAACAACAATGATAATGGCATGCTCTGCTCACACCCACCGTGAGGAGCTGCTGGGCGAGGTCGACAGTGATGATGCCAGAGGTGCAGCCATGGCCGGCCAAGCTGTAGGTGAGCAGGTCGGTGCGCATGCCGAAGCGGTTGGCGATCATGGCGGACATGGATGGCACCGGCACATAGGAGTCTGTCGCCGTGATCAGGATGTCAACCTGCCATGCATGACCCAAGCACCGTCAGAAGGAGTTGCAGCTGAACCACGCAAAGCTTGCCTTTGCAGATATGCTCACGCGAATAAATGCAATGCCAGCACTTGGTGCATTGATGTGATAAGCACGGCCCTGAAGTGAATGCCGGCAGCACCATGCACGCATTTGACAAGGCAGAACATGGTTGCCAGCTAGGGCAGGACAGCACTGATTGGCAGCCTCTTGTGGGTACTGCTCAGCCCGTGCAAGAGCATGCTTGATCATTGTAGAGCTTGCAGATGATCAGCATGACAAACACAGCGCAGCACCACCAGGATTAGGCAAGACCCGGCTCTATGGAAGCGACTCCACACCTCTGACGGCTGCAGACAAGAAGCCTTCAGGGCATCCTCCACAACAGGATACATGATCATCTCCATCTCGGCCATCGCTGCCTTCGTGCTCAGATCAAATGGCTGATGGTTTGCGACACCTGCAAGCACCGTACCTCTCTTTCAGCCTGGTCAACTGTTTAAAGTGGGGCACAGCAAAAGGAACATAAACAAGTTGTAGCTGCAGTGTTCTCTTCATTTAGACCAGAAGCACTGCATTGAGGTAGACACCCACCTTCTGGTATGCCTGTGTCATCTCCGATACCAGCTTCATCACCGAAGAATCCTCTTCTCATGGCGGATAGAGCGTCTTCGTTGAATGTCTGCGTGCCACATTAGCTCAAGCCGTGTCCGGCCGTGCAAATGAATTCGGAATCTGAAGTCTGCACGACTCAACGCGAAAGGCATCGCTACAGAGAGGCAACCCGGGAAAGGCGGGGCCCTTCAAGATGAGAAGCTCAAGAAGGACGCACCCATCCTTTGGTGATGATATCCATGGTTTCCGCCCTGCTCCTCCTCAGCCTGATGCAGTTACAAAAGTTTAGAAAGAGCGCTAAGTGTACGGGAAATCTCCCGACAAAGTTACTTGCATAGAGACGTCAAGGGGGTGGTATATTCGCACTTCTTTGGGACGGCAAAAACGCTGAAGTCGATTAATAACACTCCCGTGCCCTTGTTGCGGAAGAGGATCTCCTTGATCGTCATTGTGAATGCTGGCTGTGACGCTTTCACCAGTCTTTCTGTCCGTATTGTGGGATAGCGCACTGTCCCTCCGAAACAAAGATCCGAAGCGAAGCAGTCTTCGCAGCGTTACGACCCACTCGTTCTGCGAGGCAAGCGTGCTCGTAAGCCATTGCATGATGGCTTCCCTCTAGCGTAATATTGTCCGGCTACCAAAAGAGTGGCCGTGCAGCTTCTGTCCTTGGAGGGTTCGAACTTAGTAACGCCAGCTTGATGACTATCGATTACGTGCCATGACATGACTTCCAGGCAAGTCGCTCAGACAATTTTGCAGCCTCTCCCTTCATTTCCTGGTCGAATTTAGGCTCCCAAAACAGTAAAACAATGTCTAGCTGCAAACAGTACGTTCGCGGGCTCGCAGAGCAGTCCTGCCTGCTGCGAGGCAGTTGAGCTGGCACCGGCATGGGCTTCCAACTGACAGGAAAGACCATCTTGGTGGCGAGCGTTCTCACACTGACTACAAGCTCGCAGGTACGACTTCTTTCAGGTTAAGAAGTCGATCTGGAGTTCATTCTAAGCTGGTGGTCTTTGTAATGTTCTGGCATCTGAATCGTGCTTTGTGCTCGCTATCCGTATTTGGAAACATTCCCATATAATGTTCTGGTGTTTCGAGAACTTGGTGCCTTGCAACTGCAATGGTTGCTTGCAGCGGTCAGTCATCAGTGTCGTTGAGGTCTGACAGGTGGCATGTTGGTCTGCCACAGGGCCTGCTGACCACAGCATCGAAGAGCAATGGGAGCTACAGGTACAACTTTGCCACGGTGCCGCTGCTGGCGGAGATGCTGAAGCTGCTCATCAGCAGCCTGCTGCTGCAGCGCCAGAAGCAGACCAGCCCAGAGGCCGCGCGCATCACCCGCCATTGGCGGACCGCAGCGCTGTTCCTGGTGCCCTCCATCATCTACTGGCTGCACAACAACGTGCAGTTCGTCACGCTCAAATTCGTGGACCCGGCCACGTACCAGATCATGGGCAACCTGAAGATTGTGACCACGGGGCTCCTGCTTTGGGCATGCCTCAAACGCCAGCTCACCCTCCTGCAGTGGATGGCCCTGGCACTTCTCATGATCGGTGCCACAGTCAGCCAGGTATGCTGGCACTGTGCTTCTTTATCATAACTTGGCTGAATTTGTTTCCCAATGCATTTAGGGGCCCAGCTGGCAAGGGTCAGTATAAACACTGTTGTTGTGCCCACCGTTTGTTGGATCTTGATTGTTTGGCAAGTCCGTCAAGGGGGTAGGGTATGTGGCAGCCCTTTGCCTGCAGCCTGTCTGCAGATGCTTCTTGTTTTTGCCAGGAACAGTGTGTGATATTTCCAAACAATTGGTCAGAATTCCTGCACAGCTATTGACCGTGAGCGCTGGCGTGCAGTTAAAGACCGGGTGCGACACGACGTCCCTGCTTGCAGCTCCAGTAGCGGTGGGTTGTTCCCTTCACTGTTGAGAAACCTGCATTCCCTTTTGTAGTGGTGCCCAGCACTGCTTCTTGCAGGTCTGCTGTCCTGTCCACAGTGGAGATCATGAGCATCACTGGGTAGACAGTGCAACTCACCTATGGTTGTCTCTAGACTGCATGAGGCTTTGGAGTGAGTAATTGGAGGCATTGACAGTATTTTGGGAGCATCTCAAGAGGCCATGAGTTGCCTTAATCTCAAGAGTCGCCTGTGGCTTGTGCAGGGGTACCTGTTTGGGGTGCTGAGCGCGTTCCTGTCGGCGATAGCGGCAGTGTACACGGAGTGGATCATGAAGCGCAACTCGGACTCGCTGTACTGGCAGAACATGCAGCTGTACAGCTTTGGCGTGGCCTTCAATGCGCTCGGCCTCACTCTTGGGGACTTGCAACAGGGTGAGTTTTCTACACAGCCTTGCTCTTTATATTTGCTGCTCAACATCGTCGGTTGTTGTTGCATTCATGCCAATCAGGTGCTGCCCTAGGCGCCATTCAGCAGAAGTTGGGTACTGCTTGCAAGCGTTCGAGACTGTGCGTCAGGGTTTGACAACCACTCAGGAAATTCTGGAGCCCAGACTTCCTGAGGGATTGGCGTTCAGTGTCAGGGCCCAGGGGAAGAGGTCAGGGATGCTCTTAGAAATTCAGGGATCTGGAAATTGTGCGTCAGCGCAATGCCCTGAAGCAAAATATTGTGACTCCAAGGGCACTTTCGAGGCAATTATGGAACTTTTGGAGGCCAGATTCAAAGCCTCTTGTGCCTCTGGAAAAAAATATTGTGTACATCAGTGATGCCCTGAAGATTTAGCCGCTACCCCGGCAGCGGGCGGGGGCGAAGCCCCCGTCCGCCCTTGCCCTACTTTGGGGCTGTCCTAAAAGTATCTTGGACCCCTGCCAATCCCTGCTGTGCCTTTGGCGGAGCAATGGCTGAGAGAGTTCACATGGCTGTCCCCTGCAGGGTTTGAGAAGGGCGTGTGGGTGTTCACGCTGTTCCAGGGGTATGATTGGGTGACGGTGCTGGTGGTTGCCAACCTGGCCTTCAGCGGGCTGCTGGTGTCCTGGGTTATGAAATTTGCTGACTCCATTCTGAAGGTGCGCATGCGTCTAACCCCCAGCTTCGGTGGTGCTTGTCTTCCTGATCTTTTCAAGACTGAAAAAGAGAGGACATGCCAAAGAGGATTAGTGCAGGGCTAGACAGCCCCTCAGGGACCCCTAGGGGACCGGCCTTCAGTTTCTGGGCTCAGGGTAGGATTTCGGGGGTGCCTTGGGAATACAGGGATCTGGCATGTCGGCGTCAGGGCTAAGCCCCAAAGACACATGGCTGTGACTCGGGGGCTTCACAGCCTCTTTTGGCAACTTGAAGCAGCTGGCGGCCGGATACAAGGGAAAAGCTGCTTGTGTGTCGTGACAAATTCCGTGTATCTCAGGAATGCCCGGAGTTTCAGCCCCTGCCGCGGCAGCGGCCGGAGCGGGGGCTTCGCCCCCGCCCGCCCTTACCCTACTTAGGGGCTGGCCTGACACATTCTAGGAGACCTGTCCAATCCTGGATTGATGTTTGCTGTGCAGGTGTATGCCACCTCGATGGCGATGCTTGTTACTGCGGTGGTTTCAGTCATATTCTTTGACCTGGCCCCCAGCTTGCAGCTGGTGCTGGGCATTTTGACGGCGAGCATATCTCTTGTATTGTACTATATCACCCCATCGGTACTTGTGGAAACGCGATCAGCCAGACTTCCCAAGTAGCTTTGTGATTACTGGTGTTTCAGTGCTTGCTGTTCCTTGGTGTCGAGATCTCGGTTCTGCCTGTGGGGGACTTGCCTTTGTCAAGAGGCTTTGATTCTGATACTGACACAGGAGCGTCGATGCGATGGATGCGAAGTATAGAATGCAACATGTGCAATGAATTTCTATCTGGGCCTAGCCAGTTGCGCCCGAGAAGTATCCGTGATCACTTGAGGGTTGTTTGTTGCAGAAAACGACGCGTAAGAGGCTGCCGATGTTTCCTAAGTATTTTTAGCATTAAGAGCTGGTCGAACTGCCTTTCGATAGCAGAGGGAAGATGTGAAGCTTACTCTTTGGGAGACGAAGCCGCACAAGAGTGCCATGTGTGACCAAAATTCAGAAAATGACAACCGTGAACTTCCCTGGAAAAACCAGGGTGATCCCCGATCCTAATTAGGCCAAATGCAAGTATGCCCGAGTGGTCTAAGGGGTCAGACTCAAGTTCTGATAAGCGTCAGCTTGCGAGGGTTCAAATCCCTCTACTTGCAAGACACACTTTTCCATTTTTGGACTTTCAAATGCTTTATCTGAAGTGAAGCTCCCCAGGGATCTCGTTACCCGTACTTCAGCAGGCAACTGCCAACAAGGGGGTATGATCCCCCAAAGCTGTATTCACCGGCTCGGCGCAATCGCACCGGTGGTACCACCAATCATAGCGGATCATAGAAGGCTACTAGCATAGTACGGCAGCAGAGCACAGCAGCACGAGCGGTGGAACGCTCTGCTTGCGCGTAGTGACATGCAAGCAGATAGTGAAGAGATACAATTGCATTACTATTACTGCTGGGGACCTGCGCCTACAACACTCGTATAAGTTGGTCCCGCAACCGCGGAAGGGGTTAGACTCAAGTTCTGATGAGCGTCATTGCGAGGGTTCAAATCCCTCCGAATGCAAACTTTTTGGTATTTTTTCATCTTCAATGCATGATGGCATGTACCTCATCAACACCAGAATTGCTTGCAGGCACGCTTGCATTTTTTTCCCGCAACCGTTGTGACAGTGATATTGGCACGCTTGCATAATATTCGCGTGGCGAAAAAGCCTTTCGAAATATCTCCTTGGGTAACTTACTCAGTACAAATGACACAGTTGCTTCCCGGCGCCGGCGCTGCCTTCATGTCTGCACTCCTCTTTATCCATAGCGTTGAGACGCCGTTGACGAAGCCCCGACATTGCGCGCAGCAATGCACAACAGTGTGATACAGGGAAGGCAAGCAGAGTGTGGAACAACCTTGAAGGCTTATTTGCAAGCCCCCAATTGGGAGGGCGCAGCCCCCCCCAAGCCCCCCGCTGTGCGCGCAGCGGCAAGGGAAGGGTTGAAGGAAGGAAGGCAATTGTGCGACAGTCGAATTCTCAGACAACGTCCAAGCTGATAAGTGGAAATTCACACTGCATCTCTCTCTCTCTCTAAAACTGGTCAATTTGTTTAGAGCTGTGAGATACTATCAACACTGAGACACTGGCGTTCTGGTGGTGCTCTTGGACTAGTTTGAATCATAAAAGGAGACAGTACAGGATGGAGACCTTGGTTATCAGGATCTGGACAAACATCAGGATCTGCACAGACATCTGGACAAAGCAACCCTGAAAAGGCTAAATTTTAGCTGTAAATCGGAAAAATGAATCTGTTGTTGGGTCTCTCCATCAAATCACCACACATGACATAAGTGGATCTTCAATTTCAAAGTTTTGCACATGAGTTTGGTCTGTAATTAACTTATTCACTCTATAGACGAGACAGAATCAGCTGAATGGGAACTGATTTGCGGCTACTTTCTGAATACTCTCCACATTCGCAACAAGCGGCGGCGGCCGCTGGCAGAGCATCTGCACAGGGTGCTTCCTCACTCGCCCATTTAGTGCCAACGCCAGCAGATCCTCCTCCTCCACATACCTGCGACCAAATTCAACACTGCTTCACAATTTTCCTTGCAGCACTGTCTCAGCCAAGACTGCTATGATTCAGGAAGCCAGCTCATCACATGAGTTGCACAAACGCAACGGAGCCAAGAAGAATGCAACACCGACAAGGCAGCAGGACCGCCAAAAAGGGAAACAGGGCTGCCACTGGAATGTTGCAGGCAGAATGCTCTCTAAGAAGGCGGTGCTATAAGTGCACCAGAGCGTGGGCAGCGTGGCGCGCAGGCCGCAGAGGTCGGCGGAGATGCGCGCGACGGCCGACCGCAGCAGCTCGGCGCCGTCCGGGGCGCCTGAGCGCAGCACGCGGCCGGCGCTCGCGCGCGGCAGCCGCAGCAGCCGCGCGAGAGTCGTGTGCAGGATGGCCGGGTCATGCACCGTCTGCTGCTCCGCCGGCGGCGCCCGCGGCAGCGCTCCCCGTAGCGCCCTGCACATGTAGCCGCGTCTCACCTTTCGGCTCCACAGGAACGAGATTCTAGAGTTGGTGCACCTTTCTTACGAACAAAAGTATACTTTTGTTATATCTACACTCACTTCAACGGTAATCTTGCCGAGGAAGGCATGTGTGATTACAGCTGCATATACGGTATTGCAGGTCAATTGTCTGTCAATGGCCCCGGCTGGCGGGGGGTGGTATAAGTACTGAGCACCGTGCCCACGGTTGATTGGGTCTTGCTTGGATCTGGCGTGTTTGAAGGCATTGGAGAGTTTGAATTGTGGTAGCCTTCATTTGTCTGCCAGAGGGACATGCTGTGTCTAAGAAAATGGTCTCTGCCTTACTTCCCAAAGGGCCCATCCATGGTGCACAGGAAGCCCGGTGCCTCCTTGTTGGCTTTGCATTGCGTGGTCTTGAGACCATTGACAGCTGGGAAGGCAGGGGGAGCCGTGCCTGCGCACGGCAGCCGGATCAGAGCCGCCCAGGATCTGCCAGCAGGCCAGAATGTTGCCGGTGGGCGTTGCAATGACCCGCTCCAGGACCACCTCGATGGGGCACAGGTGCACCGCGCTCCTCTCCACCGCCTTCACCTCCGTCTCCACCTCCGCGCTGCTGGCCTCCACCGGAAACTGCACACCACACATCCTGCAGTCCTCCAATTGCCCTCTCCAAGTCACCATCATGTGCACGACGGGTGCCCAGGTGAGACAGAGGCAGCATGCTTTGGACATGGTGGGCGCCCAGCTGATCAGCGAGGGGATTGCTTTTCGTGGGCATCTGTTAAAAGCCATCAATGCCAACCAACAAAATCACTACCAAATACCTCGGCTAGCAGTACTTTGCTGTGTCGTCAGGAAGGGTGTAATGGTCACAGAGGACTGCTGACTGGACTGGACTGCACCTTTACCAGTGACTAAGCAATATGATCATATCAATTGGTGGTATTCCAACACCATCATATGCTTGGAAAGCAATTCATTATAAAGGAGATGTACAGTCTTGCTGCACTCGCTTACCTCGTGGGTGGAGGCGTGGAAGAGCGTGGCGTGGTACTTGGCGGGGTCCTGCAGCCACAGCCCGGCGTCCTGCGCGAGCGGCGACATGTGGCGCGCCACCGCGGCCGACAGCGCGCGCGCAGCCGCCGGGTCCCCCAAGTGCAGCACCACCGCGCGCACGGGCACCTGCAGCGGCTGCAGCGCCGGCTCCACGCGGCCGTCGCGCTTCCGGAAGAGCGACCGCGCGTCCAGCCCCTGCGTCTGCTCCCGCCCTGCAAAGCGTCCAGCAATGCTGCACAGTCAGTGCATGATGGTCGCAAGAGTGACCCTGATGCAGAGTGTTGGTGGGCTACCCTGGAGGGCAGGATTGACCTGGGTGTGGAAATGCCCCCGACCAACCACTCAGAGATCTAGAAAAAAGGGGAGCTGCCACACGATGCATGACCACATCACCGTGTAGTACTACTGTCCGCTCCTTTTCAGCACCAAAATGAAGTCCCAGAGAAATCTGAAGCCAGTGTCTTTAGCCATCCCCGAAGGATTAGATCGATGTGTGAGCTCGCAGAGCCATTTCTATGTCAACTTCCACACCTCCAGTCACTCCTGAGATTTCTGGGCTTTGGGCAACTTGGGAAGCATGGCCGGCTGAACACTAAGAGCACCTGGGCTGAGACGCCAGGAGGCAGGTCACGCATGTTAAGAGTAGCCAAGACATTTAGGTGAAAGCCCCACCCAGCATCAGGCCTGTGTGTCCCAGCTGGGCCTCCAGGACATCGTACAAACCCCTCCGCACGACATTCATCTGGTGGGCGCCCGCCCACAGCTGCAGGGGATCGAGACGGGCACCGCACACCTCCACAGCTGTCTCCTGCCATGACCACCGGAGAGCCCACAGGCCTGCACCAAAAAGTCAAGCGCTGTTCTGCATGTTCTAAATCAATTGCAAAGTGGAGTGACTGGATAAACTAAAGGTAAGTTTGGCGGGGATCACCTAGGTACACCAGGGGGATGAGAAGAATAAGAGAAGCTCTTGGAAGCCTCGCTGCAGACTTCCCCCTTTTGGTTCTTGCGGGATCATCTTGGTAGTGTGGAAGACGGGACTTGCGCCTTGGGGAAAGAGATCTGGCACGATCCATGCTGCGCTCTTCGAACTGCAGTGCTGTGTAGACAGGCATGTCCACTGTCCATCTAGTAGAGAAAGCTTTCCCGATATTGGCTTTCTGCAATTGATCAATTTAAAACCTCAAAGTCATTTCCTACAGATAGGAGAATGATCACAGTCTGATCAGGAGTCAAATCAACTCTAGTCTCTCCCCATCCAACACCTGCACAGCATTGGACTCGTGCAAGACTATTGCATTGGCCTGTAGCCGGATAAAAGATGCTGTGATATCTCAATGGAACAGCGAATACAATTTTCAGTGCATTGGGTCTGGCACCAAGTCGACTGCGGGTTTAAATTTCTAGGTGCCGAACAAGAACACGAGGGAGCTGGAGGGAGGAGGGAGAGCCGCGTTGAGTCATCCTTGCGTCACACCACCGCTCGGCTTCGCCCCCACAGGGCGCGGTCCTCTCAATTGACCCAGACCCACCTTGCATCGATCCAGGCCTGCTATAGTTCTTCGCGATCGTGACTTTCTGCCTATCTCTTTTCGATCTTAAGTCGGGCCATGCAAGTTTTCCAGAGTCCTTATTCTCTTTTGCTGCCACACAGCACCAGACAGGTCTAGGTAAACGTGTCCTCGCGTCTTCAGGGATGATCATACACTGCTATTGATTAATAACGTCTTTAGAGATCATTTGAGGCCCCCTCGGTGGAGATCGCTTGTACTCTGGCCAGCAAGGCGCCTTGCAGGGTACGCATCACTGCCCACCAACATACACCAAAAGCCTTCTTGAGGACACTCAGATTCACACAATATTTGAACTACATTGACTCAATTCTACCTAGACAGATCCAGTTCTTGAGTAGTAATGTGTTGCATCTGTGGGAGGAACGGTCACTGGCCCCTGTGCAACAGAAGGGGTTTTTTCCCGGCATTTCAGTGATCTGATGGTATACACGGGAATGCGAACTGAATCTACAGCAAATGCTGGGCACTGAACATCGAAAGACAAGACGCTTAAAGGCCCTTCCATTAACCTCCTCCACTTGCACCCTTCCTCGCAGCTGTGAGGGCTGCCTGGCGCCAGAGGAACGCAACATAATGGCGAACAAGTATTGAAGTTATGAGGAAAAGCGAGGACTCTGCCTTGAGGCCCACGATGGCTCAGGACGTGGGCACAGAGCTTCCCCAACATGACTCACTGTCCCAAGGCACACCGCCTGCTGTGGACGAGGGCCAGCTCCTCATGCGGGGAAAGACCTTCCCCAAAGCCCGCCGAGGTCGGTCTTTGCCGCCCCACAAAAAATTACTCAGTGCAGAGTTCGTGCCGTGCTCGGCTGTGCTCAAAATGCGATGTGCTTGCAATGATTGCTGCAGATTGTCCAGAGGAAAGGGGGAATCTGTGCATTCAAGACATGCATTAAGTGGCCGGGTCTGAGATAAGTTTGGCGGTGCAGATGAGGAGATGGAGTTGCCTGGCATGCTGGAGCGCTGCGTGAAGCTGATCAGTGGTGTGAAGAAGGTGGTGGCAGAATTGCGCGCGAGCGTGAAGCTCGTGGTCAGCCACCGCGAGAAGTGCTCCATGATCCTCTCCGCTGCCATGGCCGCCTCTGTCGCGCTCGACCAGGTGATACACCCCTGCCCCATTGTCTTAAGTTCCCAGGCATCCTCACCCCTTGATATCTTTGATGGGCAATTAATCAGCTACGTTGCACATCCGCTGTGCGCTTGTCTGAATCGCAATCTGGGTATTGCCCAAAGGAGGACGCGTTGAAGAGGACGCGTTAACAAGAGCAGAGATGAGGATTTAATCTTAGGAGAGTATGTAAGTGGGCATTGTGGTGAGGAGTGAATCTACACCCACTGGCAGATTATGTGAGGGGGCATTTCAATGTGCAGGCGCTGTACACTGGGAATCTGGGACTGGCGAATGAGAAGGAGCTGCAGATGCTGTGCACGGAGGTGTCCTCCGCTCTGGCGTTGGGGGAGACGCGCATCCGCGTGTACGGGCTGCAGCCGCGCTGGAAGAAGTACATGAAGCAGATCAGCGGCCGGCGCACCGAGGCCAAATTCGACGAGGTGGTGCAGCGGCTGACGCTGCTCACGCAGCAGGTCTGGGCGCTGCAGGAGGGGCCCAATGCCAGCTCCACCTCCAGGTGTGCTCCCTTCTTCACAATGCTGCAGATCCAATGGCTGCTGTGCTCCCAAAGACCGCACACATCTGCAGTATCTGTCGCTGCATTGTATTGTGATGCTGAGCAAGATGCCTAGCGTATGCTGCTTTTTGGGCAAGGAATTTCCATGAGAGCAATTGCACGCCACTGGCTTGCTGTGGAATATTGCGGCCAATGAGTTACTATGCGTTCCAGGTTTGATCTGGCGCGCATGACCCGCACGCCGAGGTCAAGGGGCGCATTTTCTGGGAGCCCTTGGTCGCCCAAATCCAGCATGCCTGACTCACCGGCTATGCTGCAGCAAGACACCAATCCCCAGGTGCAAGTCAGGAGCTCGCTGCTTTCTGAATAATCTGCCACTTTGTGTGTTTAGGAGTGTAAAGTACAAAGAATCGGACTCTTCTGGTGCACATTCAGAGGCCTTTACTTCTTTCAGCTGCTGTGTGTGTCTCGGAGTTTACCGGACAGAAGGAAATTGGCTGCCTGAAGCTGCCTGGAAAAGCGTTGATGTCCCCTTGCCAATCCATGCAGCCCGTGTCATAAAAAGGTGGTTTGACATGTTGAGTAGGTGCTGCTGTCTCGCACGCGGCTGAGGAGGGGCGGGCAGCGCAACTGCGTGTGGAGCCTGCTGTACATTCCTCCAGAGCGCTCCTCAGGCGTTAAAGCTGCCCTGGGCCAGGTCTGCAACTGCTTGCATTCCACAGATCACTTGCAGAGACTGCCCGTTCAAAGGGGCTGTGCCAAGTACCGTTGATTGTCATGGCCTCCGTTAAAAGGCATGGGCTCTTGTCAGCGCTGCAGGCGGAAGGCAGATCGTGGTCTTTATGGTGTGGTGCATTGCAGGTGTGGTGGTATGTGGGCGGTTGCTTCCCCCAGCTGGCGGTGCACAACCTGGCTAAAAACGAGACCAAGTCTGTGAAGACGAACAGAAACATGCCCGGCATCACCGTGATGGCCCAGGTGCACTCCTTTTCCCCTTCTTGCGTGGCACATGCTGCATGCCAAGGCTCCCAATGTCAATACTGACGACGGTCAATCGGTTGACATGCATGAAGTGGCATTGCATTGCGCTCAGGATATCACCGGAAATGTGTGGACTGGCCACCGGGACGGTTATGTGAGGGTGTGGGGCGAGGCCTCCCACAACCCGGTCTGCGCGCCCTACAGAGCCATGCACTCCGACATCAAGTGCGCCCAGTCTCCCTCCAAACTCTTCCCTAGCTACTTCTTACTTAAAATTCAAGGCCTCTCATATGCGCATCCCTGCCAAGCACACCGTCCTATGTCTCTACATTATGCCCCTCCACAAATTGCTCCATCCCTGAGCATCGCATGCGCCGGAGCACCTGGATAGCATCTGTTCTGAACCCTAAGCTGAGGCACTGAGGGACACCTATATTTCTCCTCTTGAGAGATGAATGCACAACGTCGCTGACTTCTGGAGCTGCGCAAGTTACAGTGATATCCCCAAATGCAATCACTGAGACATGTGCTCAATATCGCTGAGAGTTCCATTTGTGCCCGGCCGCGCAGGTGCATAACAATGGACGACAGCGGGTGCGTATGGCTGGGCAGCGCGTCGGGGGACGTGCGGGCGGTGGCGCTGGCCGTGCAGAAGCAGCCGCACGGGGGGCTCAGCAAGCGCATTGAGGCGCGCACCACGCTCAAGTGGGGGGGGCCCGGCAGCGCTCCTGGCAGCGCGCAGGACACTCCCGCCGCGCGCACGCCCTCCCTCACCTCCCTCACCTCCCTCGCCTCCTCCTGGACCACGTTCGGTGCGGTTCCCTGTCTCTCCCCTGTTGCAAGTGAACCCCTTGACGCTGACTGAAGGCGGAAGCGACTAGTAACAGTCATTATACTATTCAATGCTGGTGTTGCTATTAATCTCATCTCGGACTTGCATACCGGCTGCCACCTCATTCTTTAGTTGTCATAGTTTGCCATTTTTTCGCCTTGTCTGCTCTTCTGCAGTTCAAGTTTTGCACACACAGGTGCAGACACAGGCATAGAGGTGCAATTTTGGCGCTGTGATATTGGTGGCCGCCGGCATGTGTCGGCTGTGGGGCGAGCATTGCTTGGTGCCGTTCACAAGTACTGTGGGGGAGCAAGGGACGCCTTCAAACCTCATGAGACATAGGTAGTGGAAATGGGTTCCTGTGGGCATTTGCAGGCCAAAGGGCCGCGGGCGTGACTCCGGAGGCGATGCGCGCGCATGGGGGCCCGGTGCTGGCGATTGCGGCGCAGGGCGGCCGCGTGTGGACGAGCGGCAGCGATCGCCACGCCGCCACGCTGCGCGAGTGGACCGCCCAGGGGCACCTCTCCTCCTCCGTCCTCCTGGGGGCCTTCGGTGAGGCTCTGCGTCTAGCTTACAAATTGGGCACTCCAAACAAAGTTCAATTCATGCCATCCATCCCACTGATCAGCGTTGTGTTCTCTGAACTTCAGAAGAGCTGACAACCCCAATATAGCCGTCTAGATTGAAGGGATTGACAATGGACCTCACAGTTGAGTTATTGACAGCTTTGCAAGGCAGGTGCTGGAAGCTTCGCTGGATAATTATTCCAATAGCACTCCTCTGGAGGAGGTGATTGAACTATTACGATTGGTACTAAATGCATTCATGCCGGCTGCAGGGGCGGCGAGCGCGATCATGACGATGCCGAGGTATGTCAATGTGATACGCCAGGACAGTGGCACTCAAGCCTCTCCCGAGCGGCAGGCGCAGGAGGGCGGCACCAGTCCAGACAGGGCGCAGGTGCAGAGCAATGCGCCGCAGCCGGCGACGCGGCAGAACTCTGGGAAGGGCATGGTCAGCCTGTGGCAGCTCATGACCGCGCACAACTGCGGCCGTTGCCAGTTGTGGGACATTAGCCGCGGCCAGCTGCAGCCCATCGCCGTGCTGGGGACGCAGACACAACCTGCCAAGTACGGCACCCCTACACTCTGCCCATCACTGGTCCTCTTGTTCAGCCATTATTATGTTATTATTCTTGTTAATACCATTATTCAACATGTTTTCCAGTCCTGAGGGACTGTTGGTCAGCTATGCTGCTTGAATGTGCGCAGAAGCTGGCGTACACCAGAGGCATCCTTTCAGGTCAGCAGGATTGCAGAAACAATCAATCCAACAACTGATCAACACAAGGTCATTCATGTACGCGATGTCATGGCCATGACAACAGCCCTCACACTCAAGTATGCGTCCGTGCAGATTACGATAAAGGGTCGGCAGCGGAATTCTCACTGATGAGCAATGTTCGCAGGGCGCTGCTGCTGTGCGAGGAGATAGGGCTGTGGGGCACGGCGCACACGGACGGCACCATCATCCTGCGCCTGCTGCCCACGGGCGCCGCCGAGGAGCGCCACACGCTCACCCTTGATCCGGACGGCCCCGTGCCTGCGCTCAACATCCCCCACTTCCGTGCCCCCTTCTGCGTGCGTGGCCCCTCGCAGCCATCGTTTCTTGCACCTCCACATTCTATCCTGCCCATTGTCAGCACCTCTCCGAGAGTGCAGGGCTTGCCTGGATATCTTATTTTGTTGTTGACACGGAATTTTCTGCGTGCGTGCCCCCCTCGCTACTTGTTCCTTTGCAGCTCCACATGAGACCGCCCCACCATCAAAATTTGTTCCAGAGCACAGTTTCGCCTGGATACTTTTACATCTTGGGAACATGGGATCTTCTGCGTGCGTGTTCCCCTTGCAACCCTCCTCCTTTGCAGCTCCATCTGAATGCCTGCCCATCAGCAGAAGAAAGTTGATGGCGCCTTTCTTGCATGGACATGGGGTGTTTGTGTCTCTAATCATTCTCTGTGCCCTTACCCATCACCATATCCATGGGGCAGAGCTCATAGGCATCAGATGTGGGCTCTGAGCATAAGCCTGATTGCTGATGAGGAAGAGCTCACAGGCCTCTTTGCCCATTATAGAACAACGGCAGGAAACAGCAACAAGTCACTCTAACTTCTGCGGCTATGGTTGTAACAGGCGCACCGGGGCGGCCTGGCGCATGCAGTGGGCAGCGGGGCGAGCATAGTGACGGCGAGTGTGTATGGCAGCGTCATCATGTGGCCCGAGGCCGAGCTGCGCAGCGTTGCGGAGGCCGTCGGCTTTGTGCTGCCCACGCGCTCGCGCGCCGCGCAGGGCGACGGCCACCGCATCTCCATCTCCCAGGCACGGCCCACCTTCCCTGCGAGTCCTGTACTGAACCATCTCAGACTGATTCTTGCGCAGTTCCTTGTCTAATGTGAGGTGCAGACAAAAGTAGGAACACGCTCAAGTCCCATCATCACTCAATTATGCCAGGATGAACCTTATACGTGCGTCCTTTTGTAGTGGTGGTCTGTGGAAGCTGGGAACATGCTCGGCTCGCTGTAGTTCATGGTTTCTCAGTATGCGTGTGACTGTATCCTGCTCTGGAGGGTTGAGGGGAAAGACTGGAAACCCAAAAAGTTTAAAGGAAGTGCATTGGCTGTGCAGGTGCTGCAGAGGTATTTCACGCCACACTCAGCAGCGATGGCGGAGTACGCGCTGGCGTCGGCAGTTATACACCGCGTGAAGAGTCACCGCGCCGGCACTGCCGAGGGGTCGCGCCTCTCCCCTGTGCAGTCCCTGGGCGACAGAGAAGGCGCTGCCTTGTCTCTTGATGCCCATGCACATGCATGTGCTTGTTTTTGCTTCTTTATATCTCTACCTGGCAATGTAAATGTCTTGATCCTAGTAGAGAAAGAAGTGTCCCATCTTCATGTGTGCCACAAAGCTCAACAATGTGTTCTGCATGTCTTGAATTTCCCATGCTTGGCATGCAAGGCTGCATGCATAGGCCTGTGCGTTGTGCTTCTCTAGAGTCGGAGGCTTCAGCAAACTATGCCTGGCCGCAGGCGAGGAGGCGCAGATTATAATAGAGGAGGTGGCCAATCTCCTGCGCAGCAGCACGAGCAGCACCAACGACCCGGCCGGCCCTGGCAGCAACACGCGCGCAACTTCCCTGGCCTCAGACCTCACCTCCTCCCTGCAGTCCATCCAGGGCCGCGCCCTCACCGCCCCGCCCGCCGGCCCCTCCTCTGGCCACGAGCTCTCTCTGCCCGCTCTCTCCGAGCAGCACCTGCCCCACGCCGCCACCGAGCCTCCGCCTCAGGCTGAAGGTGAGTGCCCCCGCCCCTCGCACATGGAAAACGCCAAAGCGGCAATACTGCTATTGAGTGCCATGGTGACCAGCACGCAGCGGTGCAGAGTACAACTGAGGGCACAAGCTTCAGAGGAAGGGGCCCTCCATAGATAGACCTTGCTGTCTTCGGCAGAACCTTTACCCAGCAGTCAACAGCATGCACCCGCTGTTCCCTTTTTCTTTCCATCAGCGTCAAGATTGACCCACCAATCGATGGCAGGTAATACCTGGTGCATCTTTGTGGCTGGGAAGAAGTGTGCATGGGGCTCAGGTGCTGTGCATTTAGTATAGGGTGTTGTAGGAGACAGCCTTGCCGCACTCATGTTTTCACTCAAGTTTCTGCAACACCCGGTGCGTTCTCATGGCTATAAAGTTGTGCGCATGGGGCTGACGTGGTGGGCATTCATGCAGGCGAGGCGATGAGGGCGGATCCGATGGCGGAGGCGGCGTACGACATATGGCACTCTCCAAGTGCGCCTAACATGGCGGAGGAGTATGGGTCGGGGCAGGAGCTGCAGTCGCTGGCCGGCAGCCTCAAGTCCACCAGCCTGGGCACCTGGCCCCAAGTCGCCTTTTCCCCCAACTGGATCATCCCCTACTCTGAATTGGTGCGGCCCCTCACAGTGTCATGTTTGCCCAGAACCTTGCAGCTGTCTTTGTCCATGAAGAGGCAGTAGGTGCATGCGGCAGTCCAGTACTGCGCTTATGAGGTCACCAGGGCATTGCCTGCTGTTTTCTCGTCCCTTGACATGATGAGCAATGAGTTTGGCTTCATGGCCGCTGATCAAAAATAAGTGGTTGCTAGCTTCTTTGGTGCAGAAAATGGCTCGAAAGATCAATGCGGACTCCACTGCGTGCTGTTTGCCATATCTGATGTGTCACATGAGGGGTGTGTTTGGGTGTTCTGAGCTGCAGTCAGCCGTGAGGGGTGGTTGGTTAACTGGCTGGCCGGCTGCGCAGACGCTGAAGAAGAAGATTGGGGAGGGCAGCATCGGGCGCGTGCACCTCGGGCGCTGGCAGGAGACCGATGTCGCCATCAAGGTGGGTGCATGTTCCTCTGCTCTGGCCCACTGCACATTTGGCAAACATAGACAAACAAAATGATCTCCTGCAGTGGTACACCCAATCTGTTCATTGCGTTACAATGTGGTTGGTGGAGAGGAAGAGCTATACTCGAGCTATGACAGGGCAATACATGCAGATGATCAACAGAAACACCTGTCCAAAATGGCGATAGCCCAACTTGCAGCCTGTCTGACATGGGGACCTTGGGTTCACAAGCCCGCTGCTCCAATCATTCAGAGGCAGTAGTGTCTGTGCAAGGAGAGGGGATTCTGGAAGGATCTATTGAGCTGCTGCTGCAATGC
This sequence comes from Coccomyxa subellipsoidea C-169, assembly GCF_000258705.1. Classification (NCBI taxonomy): domain Eukaryota; kingdom Viridiplantae; phylum Chlorophyta; class Trebouxiophyceae; family Coccomyxaceae; genus Coccomyxa; species Coccomyxa subellipsoidea. The sequence goes on from NW_005178027.1 coordinate 1,169,125, forward strand.
AATCACTGTACAAGCATACAACAATTTAAGCACAAAGTGCAGCAATATTTATAAAAAGCCTGTGGGTGAGCAGGTGCTGAACAGCCTGTCCAGCATCGGCGTGGCGGCTGCGGAGGCGGCTGCAGACGGGTCCACCCCGGACCCCGCCCAGGACAAGGCGGAGAACAGGGAGGCCACGGAGAGGGCCCTCGCCGACGACAGCACGCGCCTGGAAACGCTGGAGCGGGAGGTAAGCCTTCAATTTGCTGATGCATGAGTGAAACACGAGTTACTGCTTTCATGCACCTCAGACTGCCCTACTGGCCCTCCTGCCTCGCCCCTGGCGGCCCAGTACAACACCGTATGCAGGACTTGCACTTGCCCAGATGCAAGAGGTGCCATCAAGGTGGTCGGACACATGCGCTGTTGGGAGACCTGTCAGCGGTTTGCAGACAGCAATCATGACGATCCATTGATTGGTCTTTTTCTTAGGGGGAGTAAGATGCTTGTATGAAGGCTTCAGACCCTGTCCGGCCCACCAGCGCCCATGTAGGATGGCTCAGAGGTGCAGGTGAACAGTATGGCTGCAATTTGACAGTCATGACCGCCAGCGCTGCTGATTAGATGCACATCCACCTTCACACGATTTCTTTTTTGAATGCCGATTCCCTACACTGTATTTTTGGGGGGCCGAGCAGGTGAACATAATGGCTGCGCTGCGGCACCCGAACGTGGTGCTGTTCATGGGGGTGTGCCTGGAGCCGCCGTGCGTGGTGTCCGAGTGGTGCGCGCGTGGATCCCTCTTCGATGTCCTCATCAAGGCGCGCTCCACCCCTGCACTCGCGCCGCAGCTCGACTGGGCCCGCCGCCTCAACATGGCCCTCGACGCAGCCAAGGTGTGGCCCATGTTTTTTTCCCCGCCGTGATTTCAGATGCCAATTCTGTGATGGATTTTTGAGTTAAGAGAGCATCTCACTCTTGATACCATATATATGGCGGCTCTGGCTGAACTGTAGGCCTCATGGGTTCGGCAGCGTTTTTGTGCCATGAATGCTCAAGGAACAGTATGAGAGGAGTCTGGTATGCAAGCATTTTGGTGCCTCTCTTCATGTGTCTGCGGGATTCAACCATACACGGTGCGGGGAGGTCTGGGTGTCTCTGCGCCTTTGTACCCATCATGTCAAAGTCCTTGCCCTAGTACATTTTTTGTCCAGCACAGAGCTGCTAAGCGTCCCCTTGGGGTCTCGAGCACAGCAGCCCTTTTGCAGGCAAGACAATTGATGTGCTTTGCTGTTTCAGTCCCAGGAAGCCGGTACTCAGAGCGTACTGAAAACGGCAAGTCTACAGAAATGTGCATTGCGGCTGGCTTGTGCGCTCTGCATATGCATGTTTGGAAAAAGGTGCATGGCTTGAATGAGCAAGACATGGCAAGGTGCTGGGGCTGCCTGTTGCAGGGCATGCTGCAGCTTCACACGCGCCAGATCATCCACCGCGACCTGAAGTCCCCCAACCTGCTGGTGGACAAGCACTGGCGGGTCAAGGTGTGCGACTTCAACTTATCGCGCGTTGAGTCCAGCGCACAGGACAAGACAACCTCAATCTCTGCCAACAACCCCCGCTGGCTCGCCCCCGAGGTCATCTCCAGCCGGGTGCGCTTTTTTCTGCCCACCTGCCTCTGCCAACACAGGCGCCTGCTACATGTCTCCCATGCTCTATCAAGTGGCGCAGGTTATTGTGTTATGGGGTGAAGGGAGTCGTGCCTTCCATGCTCGCCTGCTGAGATTGGTGAAAGAAGGCAAATTTGCGCGTTTTTTGGGATGCAGGGGGTGCAGGTTCAATTGCATCTCCCTGAAGTTGATTGATGACTCATGGCTAAGAATTGATTGTGGTGGGGCTGCAGGCGTTCTCCAAGGCGGCGGATGTCTTCTCCTTTGGGGTGGTCCTTTGGGAGCTCGCCACCTGGCAGCTGCCCTGGGAGGAGCTCAGCGTCTTCCAGGCATGCCCTTACTGTCATTTGCTTCACATTGCCAAACTCCTGTCCTTGTCCACATTTTGCCTCAACTGCATCAACCCAATTCCATGAGTACATCCATCTCTTCAACACACCTACGTGACCGGCTGGAAGTTGGCTCCAGCATATAAGTAATGTCAAGTGTCCGGCTGATGGCGGTGGGGTGTGTGGCAGATTATGGTGTCGGTATCAGAGAAGGGGCAGCGGCCGGACATCCCAGCGCAGCCGCAGGGGGGCACCTTTGAGGGCTGGGCCGCGTACGTGGACCTGATAGAGCGCTGCTGGGCGGCCGACCCGGCGCAGCGGCCCAGCTTCGAGGGCGCCATTACGGACCTGCGCGAGCTGCTTACGGAGACCGCCATGCTGTCGCGCCAGCGCCGCATCGAGGCGCCCATCAGTGAGGCCGGCAACCCCATCCATTCCGCCAAATTTCCTGGTGCGTGCCCGTCATGCTCACAGCTAAATGTAGATTTGGTGGCTAAATGTACGCTGCAGAACACTGCGCTAGGAGGTGTTCAACGCTGTTGATAGTGGGAGGCATGGCTTCTTTGACAACAGCTGCTGCCTTAAATCCTGTACCACAATGATGCATCTTCATCCCCTTCCGCTGGGTGCCTGCATCCGTTGGGGACTGTTCACGCGGCCAGCATATCACCTGTGCTGAAAGCGGTCATGCGCTGGGTTGCAGGGGCAGCGCAGATCCTGCAGGCCGAGCCGCTGCAGCCGCAGGCGGGGCCGCGGACGGTGAGCCTGGGGCAGGTGCACGGCCTGGCGGCCGCGGCACCGGACACCGACGGCCGTCGGTCAGACGCGAGCCCCTCGGGCTTCACGTTGCCCCTCCACGGCAGTGAAGACGGCTCGCAGCGCTCCTCGCGGCGCCTCTCGGCCGCCTCCGACCGCCGCTTCAGCGCTGACCAGCCTCGCAGCAAGTCCTCCTCCTTCGAGGCCGCCGACCCGCTGCGCCGCGCGCTGCAGCAGGGGGCACGGATGAACGCCGCCAATTTGCACATCCTGCACCTGCTCTCCCCGGGCCCCGGCGTCGCCTCGATCGCGCAGCAAAACCCGACCGGCAGCGGCGACGGCCCCGTGTCATGCCCGGAGCCGGCTCCGCCGCATCCGGTTCGGCGGATCATCGGCGGTAACGGCGGGGATGCAGACCCGCAGGGAGCTGAAAAGGCAGCGGATGCAGCGGCCAGCGGGGCCATGGCAAGCCCGTTCGGGCAGCCACAGCAGCAGACGAAAGAGGACGGGCCGGAGAGCGCTCAGGATGTGAGGGAGCGGGGTGAGGGGCCGGTGGAAGGAGCGCATTCGAGCGGCTGGAGTGATGCGCTGTGTGGGCCCAAGCTGTCCAAGGTGGACGAGGTGCAGTCGAGCATGGAGCGCGGCAGCGACAGCGAGAGCGACGGCAACCTCACCATGGACAGCCAGGGGCGCCAGGGCAAGACTTCTGTGCTGGAGGGCATACACGAGCAGGAGCGCAGCCAGCAGAGCAGCAGCGGCGGCTCCCGCTCCTGGGCCAGCGCCAGCTCCGGCTCTGCCGCTGCTCAAAGATCACCCTCCAACAGCCGCCCCAATGGCGAGCAGCAGCCGCCCTCCTCCTCCAGCAGTCCTAGCCACCGGGACCCCACCGCTGGCCTCCCCGGTGGGGAGGACGCCCCCGGGCGGCGTTCGGTCGAGCCGGCCACCAACTTGCCGGCCGGCTCCCGGGACCGGCCGCACGGCGAAGGGAACGCTGCAGCCGCTGCTGCCGGGACCTCGGCGGCCGAGCTGCAGCAGCTGACGCCGTTCGCGGCAGCAATTCAGGCTGCGACGGGGTCGGGAGCCAGCGGCAGCGGTGCTGAGTGGCCGTCGCCGGCAGACAGCGGGGGAGCGGAGGCATCGGGGGAACAGCCTCGTGGGCAGGAGCCTCAGCACCGCAGAGGTCTGCTGGGCAAAGTGTGGGCTTTGGGCAAGAAAGCTCTGGCCGTGCCACCTGCGGCAGGCAGCTTCGGACGGAGCAAGCAATAGTCTCACGGGCCTCATTTTCTTCAATCCATGTTGGCAGGTCTAGCTCAGGGTCTGAGTGATCTAGTGATACCGAGTCCACGCGAAGTTGACGCTGCAGCCTTTCTATGTGCACTATTGATGAATCACGCCGTGGGGTTTTCTGCGACAAATACTAAGATTTGACTCTAATACTTGGAGCTCCTGGTGCTTGTTTCAAGTGCCGCTTGTGGGTCATCCTTGGCTTGCCACCCTGCAATGGCTGAGTAGGTAAGGTACTGGGTTTTTTTATCTGTTGCATCTTCTGCTCAGTTATTGCCTGAGTGGGTCCCAGGGGATTGTGTTCCGCGATCTGGCTGTTTTGTGCTGTTTGCCGGCATGTTCACTTTGGCTGGGCAGCATCATTAAAACAGCGACAAGGTTCCTGGTCTTACTAACTGTGACATGCACGGCAACTTCTGCTGTGTTGTGCTTGGTGGGAATCAGGATGATCATCGTCAGATCCTCGCAAGAGATGAGTTCCGGCCAACAGTTCAACCTTATGCTGCAAGGCGAAGAGAGCTTTCCTTGATGAAGCACGACTAGACATTGCTGGGAGTGACTTTGTGTGAACGTCTGTCTTTGGCTGATCCCCGCTCATGGGAAAAAAAATAACACTGCACTATGTGTTTGCGGCACGGAAGCTGACCATATGATTTGTGATTGGGCGTCGGTCCCTATTAGGGTGATGCCTTGAATCAAGTGACCCTCAGTGGCAAGCAAAATTATGCATTTGTTGCTCGAAATTATGTGAAGGCAGTGATCTCTCCGGTCAGCAAGTGTGTCATGAAGGCCTGCTCCAAAAGAAAGTTCCCATAGCATTGCACTTCCTGTGTTGCAGCATGCAACTCGCATGCATGTCACTGTGCTGCGCACATGCGCACCATCATGGTGGTCGTGCACATTTGGTCTTGTGTAGAGTTTTACCCACTTGTCTCTATCCTGCAATTGCAGAGCAGTCCCAGTGCAGTTTGTGAAGCACACCATGCAATGGCTACCACTCCAAAGTGCACTCACTGACAAGTGCTGAAATATAAAAGTTACTAATTCTGTCTCACTGCAGTGGCATGCCAGTGGCCCGGCCCGGCACAGCCGGCGTGCGCACACATTTCAAGTTGTTTATAAAATTGTTAATTAAAAAAAATATTGCATGATCACATATTGCATGATCAAATATTCATGAAGTGTATAACATTGTCCAAGAGTGAATTCCAAATATAAGGGAGGAAAATGGAGAAGGGACAGATTCCCTCACATGGCAGCTTTGGGGTTCAGCAGCTGGCGGGAACCTCGCTGAGGGAACACCGCTGTACGACTGCTGCTTCGGTGTTGAAGTCGGCGGCCCACACATGTTTCCTGCAGTTAACTTCCTATCAAGCGACCTAGGAGCGATTTAGAAACGCTATACAGGTATTTGCAGGATGGTGTTATCTGTCTTTCTGCAGACTTGCTGTGTAAATGTTAATCAAAACAACAGTGCTGAGATGTTTATTGTGGTGTGCAGAAATATTGCCCAGTATGGCTGGAGAAGCTCAGAATGCCTACGATGCGCGCGCCTACGACTCCAAGATGCAGGAGCTGTAAGTTTCATGACGACCATTGATGCTGTTTGCATCATTGGTCTTGTTGTGGGCCACACACGTGAAGGCAACAAGATGGTTGGTCAAGAGTATTGAGCCTCAGCTGCTGTTGGATGCAGGACGGGCGAAGGCGGAGAAAGTTTTTACACCGAGTGGGAGGAGTCCTATGAGTCTTTCGATCAGATGAACCTGCACGAGAACTTGCTGCGTGGAATCTATGCCTACGGTACTGCTCAATCTCCTGTCTAGCTTGGTGCTGGTCGCACTCTACAGAATACCACATTGACATTGCATGCTGTTCTTCTTCATGCTGCTCCTCTGCTTTTCCTTCAGCTGTGAAATATTGGAAATTTTTTGGTTGCTTTGTTGAGGCAGCCCCTACTTGTGTCTTCGGCATTAGCACTCTTGGCGGTGTCTGTTTGGGGACTGTCTTGATGTAGGATGCACTTTGCAGGTTTCGAGAAGCCATCTGCCATCCAGCAGAAGGGAATTGTGCCTTTTGCCAAGGGCCTGGACGTCATCCAGCAGGCTCAGTCCGGCACTGGCAAGACTGCCACATTCTGCGCCGGTATCCTGCAGAACCTCGACTATAACCTTGTCGAGTGCCAAGCCCTTGTGTTGGCTCCCACTCGTGAGCTGGCACAGCAGATCGAGAAGGTGATGCGCGCTCTGGGCGACTACCAACAGGTGAGGGCTCCTTTCGCTGCATGGATCTTTTTTCATCAGGAAAGATGGTTTGATGATGTAAGATGGCAAGAATAATACTGTGTTAGGCTCTCAGCGCTTGTCCGCTGATCGAAGTTGAAATTCAGCGCGCTCGCTTTTGTGATCTCCGCCACTGAGAGGCTTCGATCGTGTGTGCAGGTCAAGTGCCACGCCTGTGTTGGTGGTACCAGCGTGCGCGAGGACACTCGAATCCTGCAGGGTGGCGTCCACGTCGTGGTCGGCACTCCTGGCCGCGTCTACGATATGCTGCGCCGTCGCGCACTGCGTGCTGACTCCATCAGGATGTTCGTGCTGGACGAGGCTGACGAGATGCTGTCTCGCGGTTTCAAGGACCAGATCTACGACATCTTCCAGCTGCTGCCTCCCAAGCTGCAGGTGATCCTTCTTGGAGCTTCCAGCCTGAGGAGGAAACACTCTTTGGCTGGGTCAGCCACCCGTCATTTTGTAAGCATAGACAACCCAGGACAGATGTAATGTGCAGGAGACTGTTAACCTGAACACTACGTGCATGTCTCAGGTTGGAGTGTTCTCTGCCACCCTGCCGCCTGAGGCCCTGGAGATCACCCGCAAGTTCATGAACAAGCCGGTGAGTCCTTCTCTATTGTCTGTCTCGAATGAGAAGTTGGACAGTCTACGTGTGTTGACAGGTGCATCCCATTTATGGCACGGCTCTGTTTTGTCTGTTCCATTGACCATTGACATGGCATTGACAATGGTATCTGACGGGGCATGGCATGCATGTGCAGGTGCGCATTCTGGTGAAGCGTGACGAGCTGACCCTGGAGGGTATCAAGCAGTTCTACGTGAACGTGGAGCGCGAGGAGTGGAAGCTGGACACTCTCTGCGACCTCTACGAGACCCTGGCCATCACCCAGTCCGTCATCTTCGCCAACACCAGGAGGAAGGTGAGCATCGAGTTTGCTTCAAGTGTGGGGGTTCAGTAACAGGCTCGAGGCAGCTATCATGGAACATCTGAGCCTGCAGTCCTGTCCACCTTGGGGTTTTAGTACAAGGCTGAAGGAACTGCAGGTCATAGATTGTTGAACAGTGTGGCGATCAGCAATCCTCCTGTTCATTGGCTGGGTCACTGCCCAGTAAGTGGCTCCGCCGTGTGGCCCTGCATTATGGTCAATTTGCAGCCGAAAGCGGCAGGGCTGATGGGGTGGCTGATGTGGCGCGCAGGTGGACTGGCTGACTGACAAGATGCGCGAGAGCGATCACACCGTGTCCGCCACGCACGGAGACATGGACCAGAACACGCGCGATGTCATTATGCGCGAGTTCCGCTCCGGCTCCTCCCGTGTGCTCATCACCACCGACTTGCTCGCACGCGGCATCGACGTGCAGCAGGTGCAGCTTCTGCCTCTCATATTTGCCAAGAGACAGTGCAGGACACAGGACAGGGCAGTGCGCGCGCCAAGATGGGAGGGAGGGCTGCCTCGTGGTGTGAGCATAATGCATCGATGGAACATACATCTCATGAGAAGGAGATGAGCTGCATATGTGACTCATGCAGAGCTGCACTGCCAGTTGCTGTTGAATGTGTTCACTTGGTGCTGGCATTGGCAGACCTCAAACATAGGAGTGATCACGGTGGTGAGAGGGTTGGCATGGGTGTGTGCAGGTGTCCCTGGTGATCAACTACGACCTGCCCACCCAGCCCGAGAACTACCTGCACCGCATCGGGCGCTCCGGCCGGTTCGGGCGCAAGGGAGTGGCCATCAACTTTGTGACCAAGGAGGACGAGCGCCTGCTGCAGGACGTCCAGCGGTTCTACAACACCGTCATTGAGGAGCTGCCCGCCAACGTGGCAGACCTCATCTGAGCACTGCGTCCAGCCTTATTGAGCCTGGGTTCAGCCGCCCTGAATGGGCGCACAAATAAGCAGCACTCAAGCAGAAGGAGCTATCAAGAAGCGGGCTTGCAGAGATGAATTTTGCAGATTGCAGCATGCGCGCCTGTGTGCCTGGTGACCCGGTGCTATGGCCAGTGAGCGAGCAGGGCAGCATTTTGCATCTCCGCAAAAGGGAATGTTTGCGCAGAGAGATAGATGTGCACAGACGAAGGGGCTGCAATGGCTGGGTTGACCCAGGATTGCATGGAGAAGGAGAAAAAGGGACTTTTGGTGCGCTGGGAGAGCTACCTTATATTAGCACCAAGAATAACAAGACAGCACCACCGCTAATGGATGGACACAAGTGCCGTATGTGTGCAAGAACGCGGGGGTACGTTGGGAGACAGCTTCTGAATAGAAGTGTTCTGGTGAAGGACAGAACCAGATGGCTGTGCCAGCTAGCACGGGGTGCATGCTCACAGTATAATGCCTTCTTGGGCAGCTTATCATGTTACCTGCTGTCTTGCCCTCATGCTGACAAAGTGCATCTCAGATCACCAGAAGTTGAATGAGTAATGTTCTGTATAGATCATGGGAGGTGTTCAACTGGGGTATGCAGTCGGCATGTTGATGCATGCCGCCTGTTTCATGGCAGGCTTGCCATTAAAGTAAACTCTTTGCGAGCAGCAACTTCAGCTTTTTCAAGCTTTTGAATTGTTGTGAGGAATCTTGACGGTTGCGTCTAGTGAGTGACATAGCAATGAATTTTGTAGTATCATACCGTAGGAATCCTACTTGCAAGGTAAAAATGTATCCTCCCGGCACGAGAGCCACGGCCAGGCATGTTGGTTCCAGAATCATTTTTGTGGCCAATGGCAAAAGGCACTCCCAGCATAGTAGCTCCGCTGCATGTCACATGCATTGCATCTGCGTGCATACATCTGTCACGATCCATGTGTGTGATTGACCTATTACCTCATGCCTATTCCTGATCACGCGTGCTCATAGCGCAAGGTAAATCAGCTTCTGCAGGCCATCAGGTCTCATCACAAGCACTCTTCTTCATCTCTTGCTGCACGTGCTAAGTCATGCCATGACGTAGCACGTCATGATGAGCTGTGACAAATAGAAGTCTCTCTACCAGAATCAATCGACAATTTCCAATTTCTTTCCAATTACTTTTAGAAAGTTATTTTCTACAGAGGATCTGAAATGGCAGACCAGAGTGTGAAAGTGTTGGTGGCTGACAAGCACACTTGGGCATCAACGTCTTCAGCAACCTCAGGCAAACGAGGGGTTGAACTCTTGAAGGCCATCGAAAGTATGTGCTCTGTAAATGGTCTGTACCTGATCAGGAATCCTAATCCAATGTGACACGCTCAGGTGTTGCTGCTGTGTCTAGATCCAAGGATGCCTAATATAGCTTGACTTTCACAGGCGTAACGAGATCGATTGTCAAAGACAACATCTCTTTTGAGAGCGACCGCCACCTGCTCGGTGCTGCTCCAGAGCAACAACAGCGCCTCCTGAAGGCTGTTCTTGATCAGCAATGGCCAGGCATCGAGGAGTATGGAGAGGTGCTATGCTTGCGCTGTACTAAACTAAAAATATTTACCTTTCAAGTCTCGCGCTTGGCGCACTCTATGCCGGAATCACTTAGACTGAACGTGCGATCTTTGGCCGGACAGGAGTTCTTCAAGGTCTATGCTGCTGCCTCGCGTCGGCAGCAGTTCACCCGTGCCTATGTGCGCAAGGCGCTTGAGACTCTTGACCACGGCTTCAGCACCTTTGATCGTAATCTGATCTACTATGCCAGCCTGGTCAACGATGCCTACGACTGCTGGTACAAGGCTTGGGCCAAGGCGGTCCAGGTGAGCCTGACTTGCTCCATTTGCAACAAGAATCCCCAGGCATTCTTGCATACTTGCACCTTTTCCATCACTGCCACCATGATTTAAAGAGAGAGCCATCTTTGTGCAGGGCAATGCCACAGCCAAGCAGCTGGCCCAGGATGACAAGGAGGGCAAGGTGCCAAAGGAGCTCTTCAACCATTACACCATCATCAGCACATCCCCGGACGGCCAATACACGCAGGCACCCTACGCCGCTGCCTTCCCTGCAGAGATCGGCAAGATTGTCTCCATCTTTGATGAGTGGATTGCAGGTACTCCAAGATCTCACATGCACACCTCCTTTCTGCTGTGGCTGCCATCGCCAGCAATGTTGCCATCTGTCAAGCAGGACGGGGTGATGCAGAATTAGTCATATGTCCACAGATTAAAGCAATACCAAAGTATCCGTGGGCACAATACTCAGTATTGTACAACCCCCCCCCCCCCTCCCCTTGACTGTATGTGTAATCTGTGGACACCGAGCCCCTGTGGAGTCCATCGAGGGGTAAAATTTTGGTTGCCTTTACTGCAGCTGAGTCTGCAGATGCACCTTGCCTCTGGGAGGAAACGCATGTAATGGTGAGAATATCATCAAACCAGCTTGAGCTGACAGGGTGATGTCACTGGGCAGAGATGTCCAAGGTAGAGGCAGAGGATACTGCAGTGAAGGCAGACTATCTCGACTACCTGAAGCAGTACCGGACATGTCTGGCAGAGACAGACATCGACAGGTTGGAGGACGAGTGGCGGATCCTGGATGAAAAGTGGATGCGCATTCGGTACTGGTGAGAGCATATCCTTAGTATCCTGCCTCCTCATAAGGCGCAGGTGTTCAGCTTGTTTTGTTGGCTGCTATCAATGTTGAAATTGTGCATCCAGTGGAGCAGGCATGCAAAATTGTGGTGACATGCTTGCAGGATTCAGATTGTTCACGACATTGAGTATGGGTATGGTGACCCACTGCGGACCAAGGTAAGCATTTTGTGATCCCCAATGCTTGCAATCACTCAAGTTTGGTCTTGACTACTACGTGCATGAAGCTCAAAGAAGATATTTGCCCCCTGGCACATTTTGCAGGTGTCCCCAGAGTTTTCCATCCGGCTGCAAGACCAGGACTATGCTGCTGAGAACGCCACCATTGCAAAGGTGACCTACGCCCTCTTATCACAACATCCTCACATTTTTGTCTCCTCCACAGTCTCACAAGAAATGCAGCACCCTCAAAGTGTTAAAATGATGTACTGAGGGGGACTGCACCATGTGCTCAGATCCAGGATGTGATGGTGGAGTATTTTCAGAAGCGCGAAGGGCAGCTGGCCAAGGAGGGCATTGGGGCGCTGAAGAAGTCCCTGGCTGCCATCTACTACCTGCCCTTCCAGTGCGGCGTCAACCTCTACTTTCGCTTCTCGGGCCAGTCCATCCCCAACAGGTGTGTACTGGATGTTGGAGTCTCCAGTGCTAGCGGTCTTGCTAGGTTTTGGAGCCGCCCAGTATCAAGGCCATACATGAGCAAGGAGCCGAAGAAGGTTGTGGGGGCAGGTCTGAGGTGCGGCAGGCAGAGGGAGTGAAGATCTACTTTGACCCGGTGTCGACTGCCGCGCGCGAGGAGTCTGCGCGCGAGCTGGCCGCTCGAGTACTGGCCGACCCTGCCAGGAACAGCATCGACACGGTGCGCATAGTTCTTCCCGTTATTTGCAAACCTGTGCAGAGAAGCTCATTTTGCATGGTGGTTAAAGGCAAAGTTGCAGCAGTGCCACCCTGAATGATGATACAGCCAGTCAGGAAATGTATTACTACCATAATTGTAGACAGCTCCCCCAGCAAAAGTGCAGAACAGTGCTTTCAATCTGCTCTTGACACCACCTGACGTGAATACAGCTGCTGTTTTTAGTGCGAATGCTTGATAATAGATGCCTGCCCACAGAAGAGACTCCAGCGTACAATATTCTCCATCACAACAAAATCACGGTGGCTTCAGGTGGGCACGATAGTGTGGCATGTGGCGGCGCATGAGATAGGGCACGCCATCTACGGCCTTGACGCAGTGAAGGACGCAATCCGGGTGTCCACCAAGACCCTGCTGGAGGAGCCACGCGCAGAGCTGACCGCCCTGCACACCATGCGCCTCCTGCTGCCCGCCGGCCTCCTCACCGAGGTGGGCCTCCATCCACATGCACAGCGCCTGACATGTGTCAATGTCCTTGAGGAGCTGGACCTCAGTCGGGCCCTCTTTGGGAAACCCTCTTGCCTTGTGGCTGCTAGGTAGTACTTACTACCCTTGCCTGTCGTCACATCTGATCAGGGCCTCATGATATCAGGCCCGTTTTAGAGGGGCTCAGCCGCCAGCAAGGCTCTTGGGACAGACATGGGTATCACTTGCAGTAAGAAAACAGTACCCAGCAGAATCGGGTTGCACATGTCCAAGTTGGTGTAAGAGAACAGTCCAGCGACTTCACAGCCAAACATGCGGTCACAGCCACAGGCGGCTGGATGCACAGAGCATGAAGTGACACATTGTTTTGTGTAGGCGGATGTGCAGGGGGCGGTGGCCAGCTTCATGCTGCAGGACCTGCGGCGCTTCCAGATGTTTGACAGCAGCGCCACGCGGCCCTACACAGTCAGCGCCATGGCCTGCTGGAAGCGCGCAGCCGACCTGGGCTACATCACTCTCGACACCCACAACAAGGTGCGGCCGCCCGCAGGCCCTGACTTACTGTGCTGTGCATGTGGACATCAGCCGCATGTTCTTGCAAGACTTTATGCTGTGGACTTCAGCGCGCATGTGCTCATGCACTGTGCTGTGCATTTAAAACATCTGCCCGTATGGCTTCAGTTCAGTATGCTATGCAAATAGCCCGCATACTTGCACATTGTATGCTGTGCATGCCAACCCAAAAAAAAGAATAGGCGCAGAGATATCGGCAAAATGAGCACCAGGGTAGGGCGTGGGGGCTGTATTATGTACATGCTTTGCTTTCAGCAGATGCAAACAGCAGGGATGGTGTGCAGGTGACGATTGATGACTCCAAGGTGCTGGCATTCCTGGACGAATCATCCAGGGTGTTCGAAACAATTCTGGATGCAGAGGACAGGAGCGATGGGCCCACAATCGAGAAGGTGCTGGCTGACATGGAGGCGGCTGAGACAGCGCCCATTGTCAAGTTCCTGATTGACGAGCTGTTCACAAAGGAGAGGAGCAAGGGAGCTTAGGAAGAGATTAGGAATGTTGTAGCTTCAGCGAGTCTCCAGTGCAGAGTCCGGCTCTGAATCCAGGAATAGCGTCTTTGGTGAAGAGCTGCTAATCTTCGTCAAGAAAACATGTACATGTCGCGAATCTGTGCAGAATAGGAAACTTCGCAAATATGTCAGTGCCGCTCAAGACTGCCTGATCGGTGATCAGCATGATGGCTTCTGCACCAAGCAGTCGGTAGTCCTCATGTCTAAATGGAATTTCTCAGGCGTTAGCTTGCAAACCAATCAGCAAATAATTGCTTGCTAGTAACAACGTAGTAATACATTGGCTTATGCAGAGAATATGAGGTTTCTTCAGCCTGCTGCAGTCACATTCATGCATGCAAGAGTGTTGGAGACATCCGTGCACGTATTCTGAGGAAGATGTACTTTTCAGCTTTCTTCAAACAAAAAAAAAGCAATCCTGTTGCCTCTGCACTCTTGAAGTCACCATCAACACAGAGCTCTGTTGACGTCTGGATCACCTCGTCCAAGACTAACGGAATACCTCATGGTCTCACGCATGCAAAATCCCCACGTTCCTTTTGAACACATGAGTGATCACTCTCAGGATCTTTCACTTCGAAAATCATCAATCGTTGAACAAACCTGTGCCACACCTGTCCAGACCACAAGGGAAACAAACCGTGCACGAAATTGCTTCCGATTATTGAATTTATTGCATCGTCCAGAAGTATTCGCCCTATTGCCCAGTATGGCTTGAGAAGCTGAGAAGCTGAGTTGTGAGTTCGATGACGAGCACTGCTTGCATCGATCGCTTTATATTGGCCAAGATTATTTGGTGAAGAGTTGTGATCCTCAGCTTCTGTTGAAGGCAGCATGGCAGAGAGCTTTTACACCGAGTGGGAGGAGTCCTATGTGTCATTCAATCAGATGAGCCTGCACGAGGACTTGCTGCATGGACTCCACGCCTATGGTATTTCCAAATCAGAGATCTACAAGGGATCATTAGTAGCAGGAATCGTTGCGACTTGCTTGGTTACAAAGTACACAGTACTGCTGAAAGCAACAAGACTGCAATGCTCCATGTTGCAGGTTTTGAGAAGCCTTCTGCCATCCAGCAGAAAGGGATTGTCCCTTTTGCCAAGGGCCTGGATGTGATCCAGCAGGCTCAGCTGGGCACTGGCAGGATTGCCACATTCTGCGCCGGCATCCTGCAGAACCTGGACTACAACTCGCTCGAGTGCCAAGCCCTTGTGTTGGCCCCCACTCGTGAGCTGGCACAGCACGTTGCAAAGGTGATGCGCGCTGTGGGCAAGTTCCAAGAGGTGATTTTCTGCTCGGTGCATGAGCCCTGTCCATGCAGTACTGGTTAGTCACAAGGAGCATAATTGCTGGATAAGATGACATTTTATCCTTTCCAAAAGGGGCACACGCACTGATCATCCTCCAACCAGACTTGGCAGGAAGTGAGCTCTCTTCCTGGCTCTGCACAGGAGTTCAGAGGTGTCTGACGTGCCTGCAGGTGAAGTGTCACTGCTTTGTCAGCGGTCCAAGCTTGAGGGAGGACATCCGCATCCTGGAAGGGGGTATTCAGGTTGTGGTGGGCACTCCTGGCCGCATCCAAGGCTTACTGCGCCGCCGCGCACTGCATGCAAACTCAATCCGGATGCTTGTCTTGGACGAGGCTGATGAGCTGCTGTCTCCTGCTATCAAGGAGCTCATCTATGAGATCTTTCAGCTGCTGCCTGGCAGGCTGCAGGTAAATTGTTTGTGTCCTTCAGCAGTGCCCTGTATCATTGCAAGGTTTGAAGGATGTCATGCAGAAAATTGTTGATCTGACGGCTATGTGCGTGTCTCAGGTGGGGGTGTTCTGTGCAAACCTGCCACCTGAAGTTCTGGCACTCACCCGCAAGTTCATGAACAATCCGGTGAGAACTTCTCCATCGTCTGTCTTGATGAAAGCATGGACAGCAATTGCCTTCTTAAATATTTTAGAATGTCTGCTCGATACCTTATTCCTGTAAGGCACAGCTCAAATATGGATGCTTTGATAGTCATTCATATTTGCTTTAATAAAAGATCATGGCAGCCTGATGGGAGAAGGCATGCAAGCGCAGGTGCACATTCTGGTGAAGCGCGATGGGCTGAATTTTGAGGGACTCAGGCAGTTCTATGTGAACGTGGAGCATGAGGGATGGAAACTGGACACCCTCTGCGACCTGCGTGACATTTTGGCCATCGACAATATTCTGGTCTTCGCAAATACCACTAGGAAGGTGATGCAAGCCAAGCCTCTGGTCACATGTTTGTGATGTGCTAGTCGAGGGAAGGCTTGCGTGAGGGAAGGCAAACTACAACATAATGCCCAATGCAGCTATCGTGTCTCAATCCCAAAAGGGGATCCCCTTATATCTTGATGTCTGTGTGATTAATAAGCCTCTTTTTTGGGTTGCATACAATGGCAAGTAGAGTTGGCAACAGCCACATTCATAGAAATTCTGCCGTGCAGATGGACTGGCTAGCTGACAAGATGCGCGAAAGGGGCATCAATATGACAGCCATCAATATCTCTAGCAGAGAGCAGGACGGGCATGACAGCATGGCACGAAAGCGGGACTCCAATTCCTGCCATGGCCTCATCACAACAGCTGCAGATGCCTGCGGCATTGATGAACAGCAGGTGTGCCGCGGAATGAATATTGTTCTCTTCTTATCAATCTGCATAGCTGTCAGGTCAGTCTCATGCAGGGCCTGTTGGTCTTCCTGGCAGCAATGCAAGTGATGAGAAGTCCAAGAAGCTGTCGGGGTTGCCTGCAGGCGTCCCTGGTGATCAATTATGACCTGCCCACTCAGCCAGAGAACTATCTGCACCGCATCGGGCGTCTTGGGAGCAAGCGGCTGGCCATCAGCTTTGTGACAGGGGAGGAGCAGCGTCTGCTGCAGGATATTGAGCGCTACTGCAATACAGTCATTGAGGAGCTGCCCGCCAATGTAGCAGACCTTCTTTGAAGATGGAACATGTGGTTGTTGCCCTTGAGAAGCTTCATGTATGAGTACCGACATGCTTTTGAATCATTCGAGTGGGTGCAAAATCAGACACCTTGTGGGCAGATGCCTTACAAGGGCTGATTGTCCTGGCTTGTAGTTTGCACCACAGGTAGCAATCATCAGATGTGACATGGCATCACGGTGGGGGGGTCAGAGATTAGGTGGACTCATGTTTGCCGGAGCACCTGTAGAGAGAGAGACATGCAATTGATGCTTGCGCAGCTATTGAAATATTTATAAAACATTAATGATCAAAGCTATCATCTGCAATGCGCCCACATGTGTAGTGACTGCATGTCGAGTGCAGTACAGTATTTTCTGTTGCGTTGCACACACTGTGGCTGGCACCTGCTGCATTTGCATGCATTCATTATGATGCACATTGTGAACAGCTGATCTGAGCAGCAGATTCAATGTAGTCATCACCACAAAGAAAATTATGTCCTGAACAAGGCATCTCCTCATCCAAGGCTGAAGGAAAATTTCTTGATTAGGCATTAAAATCCCCTGCATTGGAATTCGATGGTGAAGCAGATTTGTATTGACTGTGTCATATCTGGCAAATCTGACATAGTCAATTCGATCTCGTTCCCTTCCATCCATTGCAACTGCACTCTTCTGCAAACACTTCCAGTCAAAATTACTTGTTTGACACCATCAGCAGACAGGCATGTCTGACACCGGAAGAAGCAGCAATCCATGCTTGACCGCACACCAGGTTTTGCTGCTCAAAGACTACCCTAGCTAGTGTCTACTACAGCTTCACTGCATAGGTATGAAGCAGCATGACGTGTCTAACATCTGAAGCGCTCCAAGCGCATGTCAATGATGGTGCTGAGTAAAAAGCAGCACACGACAATCAAATACTGTGAACAATATAGCAGAAATGCTATGTCTGCAGTATAGCAGCCCGCAGCATGCCCTACTTGGGCCTCTTGGGTCAGCTGATGCTGGATTGCCTCTACCAGAGACTAGCAAGGACAATGGCAATCTGATGCTTTGATTTGTACTGCCATGACTGCTCTTACAGCAGCCCCATGCTTGCTCTACCTGGGCTTCTTGGGCCCGTATTTGCTGTCCTTGTCTGCGCTTGGTGGTGCCTTCACGATGCCTAGCCTGCCCCCACTCTGTTCGGCCTTCCCGGCGGCTGCTTCCTCGTTCTTTTTATTTATGGCCTTCGTCAGTTCCTGCCAGACCAGGAAACCCAGTATGAGACTGTTATACGTGATTTTCAACACGAGGATTCTTCCTCACTTTGCCTGAAGAGGCCTAGTAAAAGACCTATCCCTTTGTCTTGCAATGGTATAACTCACAAAACAAGCTGCACTGGCGACAGTGCAGAAAATCATACCATTCCATCATCCAATATCTTCTTGGCTGAGTCTCGCTTCGGCTGCAGGGCGAATTTGCCTGTAAGAGACGGACAAATACCATTCAGCCAAGAACGGTCTACATGCATTGGCGACCATCCAATCGCAAAGGAATGATCAGAGTTCTAAAATACATGCAGATCGTGTGCCACACCTTTCTTTTGCTTCAAGATCTTTCCGTGCCGATTCGCAGCCAACGATTTTCCCTGCGTCTTTCGAGCCTTGTTGAACAGAGCTTTCTGCGGCATCCTGAAACATGTAAGATTAGAGATTTTGATGCATTCCTGACTGGTAACAATCTGCAAATAGAGCCAGACAGAGCAACTAGAGCAAGAATGGCACGTGCAAGCAATATGCCCTGCATGTGCCGTACTAGGAAATTTAGGATGCTTTCCTCTTCGCGATCTACAGCATATGACCATTGGAAGTATTTCTTTGTGGCCACGATTGTCAAGTCATATCCAGATGATGGGTGCAACTTCGCTGTTGGACACTCTACATGGACATCCAGATGCCGTGGCTATCTTCTGCGCTGGTGGAGGACCACGACTGACCCGCAGCCAGCTCAGGAAGCAAGTAATAGGTGTTGCAATCAAGCTACGCAAGAGTGGGATTCGCCCTGGGGATGCTGTCAGCATCGCTGACACCAACACGGTACTGCAGATCCCAGACTTGTGCTGTTCCCATATTGCATTAGACATGCTGCAACTTTGATCAACCATGTGAAAGGCTGCGCAAAGAATTGTAAGCATTGCCATCTTCATTCACTGTTCCAGGTCGACTTTGTGGTTGCTTTTCTGGGAGTCACCTATGCGCGTGCTGTAGCAGCGCCCCTGAACTCAAACTACACAGCGGTGCGCCAGATTTATCCCCGAAATATTGTTCTGGCACAACAGCAGGACAGGCTGCGCATCACGTGCATTTACAATGACCACTCATGACAGTAGGGCACTTCAGCCTACTCTGTTCAGTCTGCCTGATGCAGGATGAATTCAAGTTTTACATGCAAGATGCTGCGTCGAAGCTGCTGTTGGTTCCTGTGAGGGGGAACAAGGAGGCGGAGAGTGCAGCCTCAAGCTGCAACATCCCAGTTGCTTCTGTCTCTGTTTCCTGGACAGACGGTCAGTTCTTCTTTCCTGTCAAGCCTACAGTGCCATATGCTTCTGCAGTCTATGTTCTCCCTCGCTTCTCAAGTAGCTGAGTATGCTTAGCTTGTCACGTCTGACTGTGGATCCTCTATTGGCAGGTGGTCTGTCAACCGTTCTGACAAGGAAATCAGGCGATCTGTCTTTCGACACACGTGGCGCCAGGGCAGAATTGGAAGATCCCCCACGTGGCGATGACGTTGCGCTGTTTCTGCACACTTCTGGGACGACCTCTCGGCCAAAGGGGGTTCCGCTGACGCATGCCAACCTGGCAGCCAGCCTGGCCAACATTGTGGCCACCTACGAGCTGACTCCCAGCGACCGCTCTCTGCTCGTCATGCCCCTGTTCCATGTGCACGGCCTCATGGCAGGTGCGCTGCTGTGCTTGCCTGTATGCTTGCTGTAAGCCCATAGAGCCTGAAAAGAAGCTGGTAGCCTGTGGTCGATGAGCAAGTGCCACCAGCTTCTGCTCAGCTCTGTTGCAGGCCAGAGATCTGCTTAGATCTCTTGCAGGCAGGACATATGCACCCTTCCGATTGATGACAGAAAGTCATGGCTGCTACAGGACTGCTGGCGCCATTTTTGGCGGGGTCGGCAATCATTCTGCCGGTGGGAGGGAGATTTTCGGCGGGAACCTTCTGGAGGGACGCCATCGAATTTGGCGCAACCTTCTACACGGCTGTGCCCACCATGCACCAGGTGCCCATCTCAGATTATCAAATGCATTTTTTGAAGATCCCTGTCACACCCATGATCTTTGCGCCTCTTAGTGAGTGACTCGGGGCCCCGGCTGGCGGGGGGCGGTATAAATACTGAGCACCATGCCCATGGTTGATTGGGTTTTCTTGGATTTGGTGCGTCCATCAAGGGGTAGGATTTTGGCAGCCCATAATTGCAGCTTTTCTGCAGATGCACCTTGCCTCTTGGCAGGAAAAGCGTGTATAAATTAATAATAATGAGTGACTCCGATGTGAATTGTTGCCTGGCAGATTCTGCTCGCGAGGGCGGAGAAGGACTACCCAGCGAACAGCCCTCCGCCGCTGCGCTTCATCCGCAGCTGCTCCTCCTCGCTCGCTGCCCCCACCCTGCACAAGCTGGAGGCCACCTTCCACGTCCCAGTCCTGGAGGTCAATTCCTCCCCCATTTCAACCCCCTTTTCCACCGAGGCCAGCCAGTAGGCGATGCTGCCACTTATTGTGTGAGTTGCGCAGGTGGCCTCTTGCTGTTGGGAAGCGCTACGCTGACAGTCATCAGCTTTGAAGTATGCCAGTCACCTACCTTGCAGAAGAAAGAAAGATACAGGAAAGTATTGAATTGAACTGCGAGCTCTGCTGCGCAGGCGTACGCAATGACAGAGGCGTCGCATCAGATGACGTCCAATCCGCTGCCCAAGAACGGCCCCCACAAGGCCGGCACGGTGGGCCGCGCGCAGGGCAGCGTCCAAGTGACCATCCTGGATGACCAAAACCGGCAGCTGCCCGTGGGACAGATTGGGGAGGTGTGCATCCTGGGGCCCAATGTGACCAAGGGGTACATCAACAACCCCAATGCCAACCAGGAGGCCTACGCAGGTGAGGCCAATACACTCCTCCTTGCATCGCGTTCACTCTGCTGCTGCCTAGCTATTCCTGGACTTATAAACTCAAGGCAAGAGGCTTGACAGGATATAGCAAGTAGTGGAGGTCTGTGCACAGGCAGAAAGGCTGAAGAGGCCGCTCCTTTGAGGAGCGGTCTGAGCTGTGCTTGTTTGATGAGCAGGAGTGCTACCAGCAGGCTCTGACTTTAAGGAACAAGAAAAAAAGAAAAAAGAAAAGGAAATGATTGAGATCGTGCTTGTGATGTGTTGGGCAGGCGGCTGGTTTCACACGGGCGACCAGGGCTTCCTGGATGAGGATGGCTTCCTGACACTGACCGGCCGCCTCAAGGAGCTCATCAACAGGGGCGGAGAGAAGATCTCTCCTCTTGAGGTCAGACACTGTCAATGACGTTGCATCCTTCATGCAGTGCCTGTCCCTTTTGGTTGCAATACCTGAGCCAGGATTTGCTGCCACTGGTGGGAGTAATGCCTGGCTCCATTCGTCCAGGCTCAGCTCCTAAGATTTAAAACAGCTGAGCAATCGTAAGTGCACCTGTTGAAACCTCTGACATGCATGCACGGTGCAGGTTGACAGTGCGCTGCTGGGCCACCCACTGGTGAACGAGGCAGTGTCCTTTGGGGCACCGGATGAGAAGTATGGCGAGGTTGTGGCGGCCGGCGTGGTGCTGTCAAAGCCTGCAGACGACGAGGCTGCAGTCATTGCCGACATCAGGAAATTTGCTGCAACCAAGCTGGCCAAATTCAAGGTATTCTTCATTCCAACTAGCCTATGAGCTTTGCATGCAGTACCTGCAAAGGAGAAGCAGTGCCCTGAAAATAGAAGTAAGAAGAATGATAGCACCTGAATATCATGATTGTGCTGATGTCAGCAAGTTTGCTGCAATGCAGGTGCCAGAGCAGATCTTCATCACAGACAAGTTGCCGAAGGGTGCCACTGGCAAGATACAGCGGCGCCACATGGTGGGCCACTTCATTGGCAAAGGAGGCAAGGGGGGCGGCAAGCTTGAGGGCGGCGTGGAGAGGAAGGACACCGCCTCAGGCAAGCCGCTCTTCCACTCCAAGCTGTGAAAGGGAGCGAGAGGGCTGGCCTTTGAAGTATTTGTCCGATCGTGAGTTGCGACTGGGAGGAACACGTGAGGTGGAAAAAGGAACAACTATCAGATTCCGAGGCATCATGAGCAGAAACTGCCTTAAAATGTTGAAGTTGAGCGAGGGCCTGACAGTGTCATGTACAGTGGTCTAAAAGAAGTAAAATTTTCCGAGATGTGTAGACAGACAAGTGGGCCGCAGCACCTCTTTGTGCAGTGGTTCGGCGATTGTCAGCAATTTATTGTAGAAGTAGTAGGCCGTGGCAATGCATGCAACGTGCTTGCAGGAGAGTATGTATGATATCAATCTGTCGGTGTAATGATCTGCAGTCAGCACCATGCATGGGATCCTCATTTTGGAGAGGAATTCTTCAAGGGATTGACGGAGATCGGAACGAGTGTAAATTTCTCCACAGGGGCCAGCAGCAGCATTAGCGGCGGCTCAGCAGAGGCGGCCGCGAATGGCTATACGGTGGTTGCGCGCGCACTGGCCCAACTGGGCATCCGCTGCATGTACGGCGTTATTGGCATCCCAGTCACCGAGCTGGCCTCAGCCGCGCAGGTGCTCTTCCCACGTTTCAATCGACTTCAACTCCTGCTAGTTTCTTGATTCCTGTTTAAGAAGCACTGCTGCATGCGAGGGGTTGCCACTTCGGAGCATTTCCATGAGAGCATTTCCATGAGACACTGCGGAAACAGCAGGGCAGCAATTGAGATCTGGTCAGGTGACGGAGCGGATCTGTGCAGCTGTGGCCTTGGCAGGGAATTTGCCTTTGGGCTTGTGGCACACTGAAGTGGTAGCTCCCCTGCCACCGCGTATGGGAACGCTTTCTTGAGCCGCTATGTCGGCCAGGACGTTACCTGCACCAACCATTGGTCTCCTTGGTTAAGACTCCTTGATGCTTATGCACGGGGAATCTGACCAGGCAGTGGTTGAAGCAGAGGAACTCTCTGGCGGCGTTGCGGCAGAGAGGAGCATCGCTATGCGCGGTGCCAGAATATTCAACAAAATTCGTTAGGGCCTTGCTCCAATGCTGTGGACGTGGTCTGCCGAGCTTGGGTGTTGACTGGGTTCTGCGTCACAGGCGGCTGGCATCCGTTTTGTGGGATTCAGGAACGAGCAGGCGGCCGGCTACGCGGCGGCGGCGGCCGGCTTCCTGACGGGTGTGCCGGGCGTGTTGCTGACTGTGTCGGGGCCCGGCGCGGTGCACGGCATAGCTGGGCTCTCACACGCCCAAGTCAACACTTGGCCCATGCTCATGATCTCCGGCTCCGCTGAGCAGGTGCCCCCCTCTCCTCTGCCCCTTCCCTTTCCCTTCACCAGCCCAGCATCTGCAGGTGCATTCTTTGCCTGTGAGGACAAGCACTTTTCGAGTCCAGTTCTTCTCCAACCATGATGTTTGCAGCTTTGTTTTGTGGCGTTGAACTCAGGGTGTCAAGGCTAGCGCTGCAGCGGTTGTCCTCCTGCTCAGCCATTGGTGGGCGCTGGCGGACACGGCTGGGGCATCTGATCTGCCTCCCTGAGGCTATTTCACATAACTCACTACACGCTTTGTGAAGAGCTGTATGGGGTTGCGCAGGGTGAGGTGGGCAAGGGGGCGTTTCAGGAGCTGGACCAGGTGGCGGCGGTGCAGCGCTTCACCAAATACGCTGGCCGAGCGCGCTGTGTCCGCGACATCGCGCCCCTCATCTCCGCTGCCATCAAGGCGGCCATCACCGGCCGCCCCGGCGCCGTCTACGTGGACATTCCCTCCGACGTCCTCATGGCTCTCGCCGGCCCCTCTGAGGTGAGCAGCCTCTCTGAGTATTAGACTTGGCAGCTTCTACAGCAGCTTCACACAGGTGTACTTTTGCAGCCAAATTTGGCACAGGCAGCACTGGCACAGGCGGCGGCTGCACCTGCATACACTCCCATGCCGTGCAGCTACCTGTTGCATGCCTCTACGCATCCACCGGCAAGTGTGGAAGATGATGTTGGCTGTAATTGGTGCAGGTTCCTGATGCTACCAGCCAACCAGTAGCGAGCTCATTGGCTGACCGGCCATGTGCAGCAGAGCGTGATGTGCAGCGCGCGGTCAGGCTCCTGCAACAAGCACAGAGGTGTGCACACACACACACACACACACACACACACACACACACACACACACACACACACACACACACACACACACACACACACACACACACACACACACACACACACACACACACACTGCCTTGACCTCTACTGTGTCCCTCAGTGGTCTGCATGAATTTGCTGAAAATTTGAATGTGCAGTTCTGTTGGCAGCGGTCTGCATTTTGCTAGCTGAGTAAGGGTGCACAGGCCGCTTGTGGTGATCGGCAAGGGCGCGGCGTACTCTCAGGCGGACGCGGCGCTGCGCAGCTTCGTGGCAGCTGCGCAGCTACCCTTTTTGGCGACCGCGATGGGCCGCGGGGTGGTCCCAGACAATGCGCCCGGCAACGCCAACGCTGCTCGCTCCCTCGCACTGGCCCAAGCAGACGTCGCCATCATCTTTGGTGCCAGGTGATTCACTCTCAAAGGTTTACTGCTACTCTGCAAGTGACCTGCTATTGTTGCAATGTACTGTATCACTCTTTAAGCCCTGGTATTTTGGACGGGCAACTGGGAGTGAGCTCCACCTTAGAGGTGAACCAGCTGGACAAGGACAAGCCCAAGGGACGTTTTGAAATTTGCAGCTGGGTGTTTGCCCAGCATGAAGCCTCTATCCTTGATGATCTTGTATCGACCATCTTTTGCGGCTGTAGGTTGAATTGGCAGCTCCACTTTGGGGACCCTCCAAAGTGGGCGGCGGGGGTGCGCTTCATCCTGGTAGATGTGGAGCCATCGCAGCGGGATGCAGACAAGGCCGAGGTGGTTCTGCGCGGGGACGCTGCCGCAGTCGCGCAGCAGCTTGAACGGTCTCTTTCTGGCGTGGACAGCGCTCGCACCCAGGCCTGGCAAGACCAGCTCGGCAGCAAGGTAAGGACGGAGTGCCACCATGCATGCAGCATACATACTCTTTGCTGAACGCTGGTGCTTGGTTTTCTGATGGCAAGATGGCAAGCACCAGCCATGTCATTCCATGGCCGATGGATATATGGAATCAGCAGCCCCGGTGTGGACATTCCTGGCGTGGCATGCGCTTCAGGTGCATGTACATTTGCTCTTGCACAGATTCCTGCAGTTTAAACATTGCAGGCGCGGGCGGCCAAGCTGAAGCTGGAGGCGCGGCTGTCTGCGGACGCGTTCCCCCTGGACTACAGCACAACGCTGCGGGTGATCCGGGACGCGCTGCTGGCGGTGTCACCTGCTCCCATCGTCATTTCTGAGGGCGCCAACACCATGGACAACGCCCGGTGCTGCCCTGACCCCTAGTAATGAACAAATTATCGCCACTTTTTCACTGTCACCATTTGCACCATAATGTGATACTATGATCGTCAATGATTGCATGTTGAGGGGTGGTCATGATCATTTGATCAGAAGAAAAAACCTCAAGCATGCTGCGCAGCAAGGAGCAAGTCAAGGCGCACCATGAACAGGATTGTGAGGATGAGCGTGTGGAGTGGGCTGCCTGTGGTGCTACAGGGTGATATTGGAGCCGGCGATGGAGGGACGGTTGCGGCTCGATGCAGCCACATGGGGCACGATGGGCGTGGGCCTGGGCTATGCAGTGGCAGCAGCCACCACGCGACCGGGGCGGCTGGTTGTGGCTGTCGAGGGCGACTCGGCCTTTGGCTTCTCTGGCATGGAGTGCGAAACCATCGCCAGGTCAGCCCCTTCGAGCTCTTGGACCTCCCAATCTGATAGGCCACTGCTGTGTTAAACTTGCTATCCAGCTTGTTTGTTTGGTGTCAGTGTAATTAATTTCGAGAGGGCATGCAAAACGAAAAATCGAGCGAGCGCAAAAGGGGGCGAACGAGCTGCCTTGCAGGTGTGACAAAGTGCATCAATAATACAAAAACGGATCTTGACACTGCTCCTGTATGCGCAGGTACAAGTTGCCGGTGGTGGTCATAGTGTTGAACAACGGCGGCATCTATGGTGGTGACCGGCGGCCGAGCGCGCTGCAGCAAGCGGCCACCTCGGGCGCTGCCGATGCCGGTTTTGCGGCCGACCCGGTGCCGACCGCCTTTGTGCCAGATGCGAGGTGCTCACCTCTCTATGCAGTGGTCTACCTTGCACTTGCAGCTGCATGCTTGAAATTCTGTGCAGCTGCAGACAGGCATGCAGAGTGATGAGTGCTGTTGTCGAAGGTATTATGCATGTGCAGGTATGATGCAATCATGGATGCGTTTGGTGGGGATGCGTTTTTGGTGAACAGCTCTGCTCAGCTGGCCGCGGCATGCCGTATCTCCTTTGCAGCCATGCGACCCGCCCTGATCAATGTGACGCTGGACCCTTTTGCTGGTGTGGAGAGTGGGAATGTGCATGCTTTCAATGCCCCAAAATCTAACATCTGACTCATTTCCCAGACTCTTCTGGCCTAGTCAGTTTTGCTGTGCTTTGAGAAAGTGCATTCCCAAGCTGTTGGTCTTACCTTTGTGACATGTGCGGACTGACTGCTGAGGTTTCCAGCATGTGGCCTCTCTTGTTTTGGAAGTTTAAAGTGGCCGGCGGTAGGAAACGGCCCATGCAAGCGTGTTCAATGACCTCGGCATGAGTTATCCTGGAATGATTGGCATAGCGGTGTGGGCACTTTCCCCTGAAACTTCATCCATGGAGTCCAGAGTCTGGACCCCAGACCATGGTCCAGGCCAGGCCAAAACTTTGTGTGATCAAGCGCACATGATACACGGCAGGACACATGTAATAGTTCGAGACAGCTGAGCCTACCATAGGTGACCAATTAATCACTGCTGCAGTGACTCGGAGAGGCCACCAGTGATTACAGTGACCAGCCTCCCAGTGGGTACACCGTCATGCGCATGCACAAGCGGTGAGAGTACAATTTTAGGTGCACTCACCTTTAAAGCTGACAATGCCGCCTAGTGGACTAATATAAGCATGCAGGCAATCAACGTCTGGAGCTTCCAGGATAGGGTGACTCTCGAACAGCATGCTGCCCCGTGCATGCAGGGTGCAGCACACGTGCTCTGGCTAGGTTGAATCCCACTTGACTTCAGAAGACCTGCTCGATCTTTTCATATCGTCCACCATCTATTCTTTCGATAGCACTGTCGTGCTGCGGAGTTCGATCTGTTAACAGCAGCCTTTCGAACGTTGCAGCTGCATTTAACCGGTATCAAGAGAAACAGTACTATCCAGGCATGGCTGCGAAGGAGGTAACGGGATTGCTTCCCGCTGCAAAGGCCTTCATAAACTCTCCCACAGGCCCAAAGACCACCCACTTCTGGGGTCCTGTCGCCAACTGGGGGTTTGTCCTTGCGGTGAGTATCATAGTTTCACCAGGCCATCAGCATCCCAGAGGAAAGGTTTCACTTGTATATATAGCATCCGTTGCTCTAAAGAAATTCAGCACTTCTCTTTTAGTCCGTGTGTCGATCCAGCATGCCTGAAACCCTCGAAAACGCCAGGCATTTATATTGTGATCTGGAAAATTTGTATCTGGCTTTCGTCGAATGAGAACACGTTAATGATATGCTTATATCTACAGGGTCTCTCTGACTCCCAGAAGTCACCATCGGTCATATCCCCCAACATGACAGGAGGTGGGTTTCAGGCCTTGATGTGAAGCAAATTAGTTGTCCTGCCCAAGTCTGTATGAGAGCTCATTGTAGCATGTCAGAACTAAGAACTGCTCACAAACGTGTGCTGTGCAGTGATGTGCGTGTATAGCGCTCTGTTCATGCGCTTTGCCTGGGCTATCAATCCTCGGAATTACCTTCTCATGGCTTGCCACGCTGCCAATGAGACCGTGCAGCTCAATCAGCTAAGGAGGTGGTACGACTGGTCATCAGCCCAGCCAAAAGAAGCAGCAGAGGCACAGGTGAGATGGAGCAGCCGTGACTGTCCATGCCTGCCTCTGCTATTGGGAAAAGCTGAACAGGGAATTTATCCAAAAGCACTGGTGGGAACTGTGCTTCCTGGAGATAATGTTGCGGCTGAGTATGTGTCTTAAGCATGCACTGAGGCATCTTTGCTTTTGTGATGCAGGGTGTGGCGACATGAAGGTCTGAGAGTTACCAAGTGAAAGGCCTGGTCTCGTTGATCAGGCCTTTGTACACTAGTGCGAAGCAATCTCATCAGTTCTAACTCTTACATGTCACAGTGGGCCGTAGCACTGTAGGCGCAGCAAACATCTTACAATTGATTCACAAGGTGGCACATTTACTAGCTACGGTAGTTTCCTAAACAAAGGAGCAATTGACGCTGTGGCACTTGATTGAGCTTATAAGGTGTCCCGATTTCTCGCGACCACCAGAAGATTTTCTGGCTTGCAGGACAGAGAAAGCATGGCTGCAACATGAGAAAGGCCATGCAGCTTGCGATCACATAGAACAATACAGTTCATTCTTCTGGATGTAATCAACAACTGCGTCGGGCAGTAAATAGCGAACAGTGTGTCCCTGCACACACCATGACACAGTCGCTCTTCCAATCAGTTGAGTAAAGAGAAACCACAGAATGATACATCGCTCCGGTATCTCTGGCATTCCTATTTGATTTCTAAGGATAATTAAGAATAGGGGACACACCTGGCACATCTCAGAGCGGATCTTTGTGGAGCTGATCTCATTGACTATGGGATCCTCCACCAGTACTATATTGTGCGCGAATTCATGGAGAACACTGCCAGAACCCTCCATGAGCCGCCTCACATCCGAGTGTATCCTGCGCTCCCCAAGGCAGCAATGTTCGCGTGAACAAAAGCTCTCCCACACACACACAAAGCAAGCTAACTTGCAGCGCCGAGAAATCACGATGTTGTATGACAAGCACAGAGCATGCTGACTTACAGCAGCAGCATTTCAGACACATCACACACCTGCCTATACAGACAAGACCGTGGTCTTGCAGGATGTGTCTGACGTGCTCAGGTCGCCACACGCCTGGCACTGTCAGGCTCTCAACCATGTCTGCTCCGCACAGCAGCATGCTGCGCACCCTCGTGTGCCTTGCATCTAGACTTTCAGCATCTGGCCTGTCAGCCGTCGATGCAACTTCCTCCCTCTCCGTGCTGCGCCCTGCTCCCAGCACAGTATGGTGTCTGCTTCTCCCCATCATGATTCTTGCATTGAATACAATCACTGCAGGTAGCACGCAAGTCATGGCTTGCATCTGTCTGGCTATGAGGAACTGCACCTGAGCTGGGGGAGCACGCATCATTGACTGCTCGCTCCAGGTGCTGCAGGACATGCAGGCTGTACTGGTACTGCTTCTGGGCTGCTTCCCAGGAGTCAACCATGATCAAGGGAGATGCACCCGCTGCAAGCTCACACATCGCCACGCGGTGCTCAGCTGGCGCGAGCCCCTTCTTGCTGTATGCATCGTGTACAGGGGACATATAGCCGCCCAGCACATCGTACCCTGCCTGCAATGCACATCACAGACCTTATTGCCACTTGCATGCTCTGCTTCAGAAGGTGCAGGCTGATACCAGCATCAATGGGTGGCCCGCCACTTCTGATGACGGCATTAATCAGGTGCCTTTGAAATCGGGCCTGCGGCACCTTTGTGAGCTCCTGAGCAGCGAGCTCGAACATGCGCAGGTGAGCGTAGGTAGGAGGGTTGAAACTGCCACAGGAAAGCAGTACTACTGGCTTGTACGTGGTGCCAGGCTGATGATTCCTTCTCTTGCAAGTAAGCTTGTCGGTGGGCAGCACTGTGGGGACTTCCAGGGAACTAGTCTGAGACACTCCAAGGAGGCTCCGTCCCCATGCCAACCAAGAAGGCTCAGAAGGCGAAGCAAGCCCCTGAAGGACTTTGCCTGTACAACATTCAAGAATCTGTAGATGCGAAAAATGCATTGTAACACATCTTCCCTGGACAGTGCCAACGGCAGCTTTACCTGGCACAGCTCCTTCGCATGAGGTATCTGCCGCGCTGTAATATGCTGGCGATAGACAGAGATGATAACATGAGAACCCAGCTAAGGTTGCTGCTGAAACACGTCGCAATGCTGGAAACATTGCTGTCGCATTGAAGTAGGCACTCGCCCAAAAAAATGGATAATATCAATTCGAGCTCACTGAAAAATTTTTGTAACACAGTTCCGATTCCGACTTCGATTAGCTTGGATGGGAAGTAATATGATGGAAGGATGAAAGAGGCTGAACGCTCAGGGTCCCCTCGTTAGCGCAGCTTCCTACAGCTTCCACAGTCCATCTCCAGAAAACTTGAACTAAGAATTAAGAACGGATGTAGGGATTGAATCTCACATGATCAGGTCAAGATGCATGTGCCATGTCACTGACCCATACGCATACGCATTAATGCGCAATCTTGAGCTAGCCTTAACCTGAGGTGAGTTCAACCGCAAGAACTAGTTGCACTATAGTGCAACTAGTACGGTCACCGGTATAGCTATACCGGTGACCGTAATTGAATAATCAATATCGCTCAAATTCAAGCCCAAAAGTGATCTGTGCGGCGTGACTTGGGTCTAAAATATCATGATCATGATTATAGATGAGCAATAGGCTTACTTAACCATATAGATAATCAAAGCGAAAACAGGGCCGCTCGGCCAATAAAGAATATCATGATCATGATCTGATCAGGTGTCCATTCAAAAAAAGTCCCCGGCAGGCTCCCAGTAGCATTCACGAGCACCAGCTGCTACAGCAGAGTGTCCTCCTCTCACTTTGCCAGCATCAGGAACAATAGTGAGTATTGCTCAACAAGCATACTGGTAGTACTGAAAGCTACATGACGAAATGCCACCCAGGTCCAATGCCCAGAGGCAACGGCAGCAGGAATTTAAGCCGAAATGGCAGGCTATTTTGGCTCAAAAGCATCAGCAAAAGAAAATCATGGCGCAAGGCCTACTTGGGTGACAAGAAGATAGCAAAGGTGTTGCGAGCGAGCCGCTCGTTTTCAGCAGGGTTGGCAACGGCTGCAAACTCGCTGCCCAGCTCGCGCAGCCGACCAAGCATGACAAATGCATCCTGCCTCTGCTGCATACGGTACGGCACAAACAGCTTGACGCGGTGGTTCTTTTCCACAAACCCCCGCGCCTGCTTCAGCTTCACCTGCAGATCGTGCTCTGCCACTGTGGGCCCTATGCGCACCTGCACACCCACCACCTCTAGTCTATAAACCCTGCTGCCACCCACTCTGCCAATGCCATTGAAAGAAGCTAAGATACAATGCTGACACGAGGACAGAGCGAGCGCCAATGATTGGAGGAAGGGCTCTCTGCAGGTATAACAGGGTGCATCAACAGAACACAAACTCCTCCCAGGCCCAGGAGCAGAAACGTAGTCCTGTTAGCATGGAAGCACACGTCCGCTTTCAAAATTTCTCAACGCGACCACAAGGGAGCAAACATGCATGCATAGGCGATGGCACAGGGGGATCAGGGCAGGAGCCCACTTCTTTGACGGTGTGCTTCCTGCGCGTCTCCACCTCCTTGCGGCGCAGATCCTTCTCGCGCTGGCGCGCCGCGTGGGCCGCCTTGTCAGCGTTGCCCAGCCGGAACACCGGCGGCTGCGCCGTCAGCGCCACACCGATCAGATCCAGCCCCGCCCTCTGCGCCTCCCTCACAGCCCTCCTGTATGTCAACACCTGCGCGCACCAGACATGCACTTCATGCACGCCTGCAGCTTGGCAGTGCATTGGGATCATCCCTCCCTTTGGACCATACAAACAACTTTGGAGTGTCTTGAGGCACATTTGGACCCAGAAAATTGCAGCAGCAATACAAGTTGAATGTGAGGTTGTAGCTTGCTGCGTTGCACACACCTCGTGGGACTTGTCCTCGCGGACCAGCCGGATCTCTGTTTCGTCCGGCAGCAACGGTACAGTGGGCGGCGGCGGCGGTGCAGGAAAGGGATCCCTGTTGAGCGGCTGCAACGGCGCCCTCTGCAAGGGCGGACCTGCAGTAAACACCTTGTCAGCCACAGTGTTGATTTCATAAACACGGCAACCTTTAAAAGGGAGTATCTAGGAGAGAGCAGGCATGATGGCAAGGGGCTCGCACCTGGTGAGCTGCGAGCCTGCTGAGGTGGGGGCGGCTGCCACCAGTCAGAGCGCTGGTTGGGTGGGCTTGAGCGCTGGTATCCGGTTGGCGGTGTCCGTGCCTCCGAGCCATTCCCTTGCATGCTCTGGGGGCCGGCTCTGCCTAGATTGCTGCGCTGGACCCGGTTCTGCTGACTGCCTCGCTGATTGTCCTGCCCACTCTCTGGCTGGCCCGGACTTGGACCTAGGCCCCAGGCAGCGGCGCTGTCGTAAAGATGCCTGTCAGGGCTGCCGGCTGGCTCCTGCCTTGTGCTCTGCCAGTCAAGGTCACTGCTGCCGTCATTGCTGCTGTGCCGCACCGGGCCAATGGGTCCACTGGGGGGCCTGTGAGCATGAGGATCACTCCGGTGGAAGGGACGGCTATCTTGAGGGCTGCGATGTGGACCTGGTTGTGGTCTTGTGTCTGAGCTTGCGGAGCTGTGTGCCAAACGAATGGCGCTGAGTTGCACAGGCGACCCGTTCACATGCAGTAGCGCACTGCGCCGGCTGATGGATGGCAGTGTTACCGATACTGGAGCCTGACTGTGCTTTGGCTGAGCTGGCTTATACTTCTGGCCTTGCTGCAAGGGCTGCATCTGTTCTGCCGCCAGGCACTTCCCATGACTCTGCACTGCCGGCCCCACAAGGACATGCACTGTCCGGGCAGCATGCTGCAATTTATCGACTAGCACTGCCACAGGAGTAGCAGCTTCGTGATCCGCTGAGCGCCCGAGGACCTCCCTTGGAAACGTTCCTTCAGACAGCTGAGATGCCAAGCTGCACAGAGCCCGCCTTCGGCCCATCAGTGGAAGCATTGCAGCTAGGTCTTCACTTGCGCCTCTGTTCTTGCTTCTCTATCCTTCGCTGTAATCTGCTGTCTGACTGCATGCATCCAGATCAGACTTGAGAAAGTGCACGCTTGATAAGATCTGGCAGGGAACCTGTGATAGGGTGTGCAGCCAGGTGTGCAAAAGACCATTGATCAATAAGACCGACCTCTCTTTTTTTGCAATCTACGTATTCATCGAATTGTTGCTGACATTTAGACTTATCGTATCCGTTCTTCTCCAGGCCTACAAACCAAACAGCTTCATGACGTGGGACGCCAGCTGAATAGAACTGTTGGAGTCAAGCGTGCGCCCTTGAATGCAGGATCCTTACATTTCAGTGACGCGGTGTAGTAGCTGGCGCACATATCCTCTGATATCTTCTTCGCTCTACGCTCGACTTGCTGCTGCGTCTCACCTCTTCCCATTGCATCAGCATCTAGAGAGAAGCTACAAGCTACAAGAAGCTACTTCCACCACAAGCTACTCAATACTCTTCACAAACCAGATAACATAGAGTGTGCTCTTAAATTGCAGTGGAACAACACACAGAAGCCAGCCACAGGAGGTCCTTGATCACCATGTGCTGGCACTTGCATGCACATGCATGCTTGATGCATGCACAATTGCTTTCTCAAGGCCACACCAGACCTGGAACACACACAGTACACATGATCTGCCTATCGTTTGAGAATTGTTCACCTCTAACCTTGATTTCATGCGTTCATACCTGCCCGAAGTCTGACACGTCGTACATATATATGAGATGGTGACGGAAATTTCATTTTGTTTAGTTTTCTGAACGCTTGCAGGGGTCCTGATGACCCACTGGTTCACTAAGGGTCAGGTCTGGCAAAAATACAAGCTCAGTGTGTTGCTGGCAGACCTCGCAGACAAGGGCAAGACCTTGATACAGGCTGCAGGCTTCGTTTACTTTGTACGTGAATATTGCATCGAATTATCAGTGGTGAGCGAAGACAAAATGATCTCAAAATTTTCAATGTGCACTGCATGCTTTGGTGTCATCAAGGAAAAATGATGGTCTTCTGTTCTCAGTGCATGGGACCCAGCATGTTGCCCACCTTCAACACTAGAGGAGATGTCCTGTTGCTGGAGCACATCACGACCACCTTTGGACACGTCCGTGTGGGTATGATTATCTGCATGGCCCTGTTCATGACAATCACAGTTCCAAATAGCATAGCATACCAAATTGCATAAACTGACCAGAAGCTGTGCTTCAGGAGATGTAGTTCTAGCAAGGAGTCTACAGAATCCAAAGCAGATAGTCTGCAAGCGAGTGCTGGGGCTTGAAGGGGACGAAGTACGTGTGGCCCCAAGCACACACCTTGGGGAAGGCCGCATGGTCAAGGTTAGTGTCTGCTTGCACCTCTTCACCTGCCAATTGCCCTGGCTGCAAGGCAATGGCCATTTTAAATAAGAGAACAGAGTTAGCTCAAGGATGGGCTCTTGCACAGGTGCCGCGCGGCCATGTCTGGTTGCAAGGGGACAATACGCTGAACTCCACCGACTCGAGGCATTATGGACCGGTGCCTTATGCTCTGATCAAAGGCCGTGCATTCTTGAAGGTAAGCAGAGCGTTCTCGTCAGCCACGGCAAGCTGCTGTTGCATTGCAAAGGCAGCAGCAAACTTAAAGATGGTGATCGTTCTGTGCGTGCAGGTCTGGCCGCCGCATGAAGTAGGTTTGATACGGAGCTACGTGCCAGAGCCATTTGGGTATCAGAGCAGTCGCTAATTGAATTTAAAGCTTTGTCAAAGACCGCTTGCTAGCAGATGTGAGAAAGGTGGAGTTGATCAACCAGTCAAGATTTTGCAGTGCAGCTGGTTGTCAGGCCTATATTCAGGTCGGGACCATGTCCCGGACCGGGCCGGGAACAAGCATGTGTATAGTAAGACACAGCAGCAGCAAATCCTTGCGCATGTCAGAGCTACAGCTTGCTCATGAGCAGTTGCTGATCAGTGCTGTTGCCAGCCTGGAAAGGACAGCGGAAGAAATAAACTTGGAACATCCTTGGAACGAAATGCTGATTTACCACTAGTTTCGCTTTGCTTCAGGACTTTCAGTTGGGGCAGTCTTGCCGGGGAAAAAAAGGCAATATTTCTTTTGCATGAGTGACGGAGGAAGTTTTAAAACAGTTTTTGCAAGGAAATGCAGTCATAAAAGCAACCATCCTATTCAAATGGCCATTGCAAAGCTTATGGTAACAGGCAATTTGTTGAAACGGAAGCTGTCCATGCATATAAGCTTCCCTAGTGCGCCCAAGGGCGTGTTGACATAAAACGGTGCTTCACGGCATATGCGGAGACAAACCAGTCCTCCAGAGCGTCTACCAGCATCAGGCATTTTTTTGTTATTATTATTACACACTTTTCCTGCCAGAGGCAAGGTGCGTACAAGGTGCAGACAAGGTGCATGGCACAGGCTGCCACGTGTCCTACCCCTCGATGGAATCGCCAGATCCAAGCAAGACCCCATCAACCGTGCTCAGTAGTTTTAACGGCCCCCGCCAGCCAGGGCCCGCACCCGTTATACTAACAGTAAAATCCTAGCAATCAGGCATGTTAATGCCTGCCTGCTGCAAAGAATTCCGCATACAAATCTCTGAACTGCTTTTCAGCAGCAGCTATAACATGCTTATTTCAATGCATTATAAGAAACTAATCCAGATTATTTCAGATCCATCCCTCAGCGTACTCCTAAGCCCGGGGTCATATTGCCAGCTCCAGATCCTAAGAAGACACAGCAATGTCCTCTGACATGCCCATGGGAGGAGATGGTGAAGCTTGGCCAGTTCGTTGCTCCTTGCGCATCTGCAAAGTACACATCAGCATTCAGAGCCAAGGTGTGGCCCTGCGGCGCAAGTGCCCTCCTTCTGGGGCAGTAAGTCGCTAGCATTTCAGGTGGCAGGGAGGAAATATTGGCCAAGCTTGCTGACTGCGCCCGCTGTCAAAACACATTGCTTCAGAGTTAGAGACGTAGCGCGCACCAGCCAGGGAGGGCTCTGCATAGGGGATGGTGCAGGGGCCATGCGGCTGTCCAGGGAGGTGGCACGCAGGCGAGCCATCTCCTGTGCAGCCGGACTGCTGGTGGAAGCTAGCTGCTGGCGGCGCTGCAGCAGCTCCCCTTCTGGCAAAAGGAAGGCCCCTCCTAGCACCGGTTGACCACCCATCGCAGCAAGCCTGTCGACAGCAATGCGCAAGTGAAACAGTTTTGTGTTCCCCTGAGTTTGTGTTCCACCCCTTCTGCATGTAGAATGGGAAATATTTGCAGGTCCACAAGATGTACTTACTTGGACCTTGCGTTGCTGCGACGTGCCTCATCAGAGATCTGAGGCGTTGACGTCAACGTCTCACTTTCCTGAGTGTCCTGGAGGGCATGCACGTATTGTTTCAGCCCTGTAAGAGGCATATATAATATGGCAAAAGCCTGGAACAAGAAGTGACAATCGTACTTTGTGCAGGTGGCCTAGTCTCACCGCAAAATCCTTGTCTTTGCGAAGAAGGGATTCCCAGGCTTCCAATTGGGACTTGAGCAGCTTGATTGCTTGCTCCCCTGCCAGTTGGACCAGACACTCTGCCTCGGCATCTGTGAGTTTGTGGGCTCCAGTGAGATCGTCGATGGCATTCTGCACGGAGTCCATGTGCGCACTGAGTGCAGCTTTGCGCTGTTTCATGAAATGCACTGCTGTCTCTGCCATTGTACTGTATGGACAAAACGTTCTGAGTAGGAAAGCTAGATCCTGGAAACTTGGGCTGCCTAACAGAAGCAATCCTGAAAGTCTTCAGCAATATCAAACTTTCGCTGCACCTTTCTGAATAAAGTGAGAGTTGGATGAAGTGAAGCTATGGCAGGGAAACAACGACCTCACAATCTATAGGCCGACACTGATCACGTCACAGCGTGTCAACAAAAGTTGTTTATTGAATCGTACAATGGCGATCAGCCAACACTTCAGATAAATAATATGATGCCTTAGAAACAGTTGCTTTATAGGAAATGAGAAGGCAAACATCTGGTGTGCAAGGAGAGTGCTTGTTATACTCTGCCCACCTGCAAGCTCCTGCAGCTACCCATGCAGAATGATCTCCTCCTAGTACTTTTGCACTTTCCGAATCTGTTTTAGCAAAGTCTTTCTGGTCTCCGTTTCCTGCTTGTCTTCGACCGCGTTGGCAATTTGGCATTCCTGTCACGATCCGGAGATGGGAAGTCCCAGTGACCACCAAGTCATCTCGCAGGTGCTTTTGCCTCCTACAAGATGTTTTTCAAATTTTTCTGAAATAAATTGTGACCTCTCTCCTTCTTGATAAAACAGCAATTGTCGATCATTTTGCTGAAGTGCTTGCTGTGCTGGACAGTTGCAAACAGAGCTGCAGACTGCCTACCTTCAGGAATTTTACACGGTAGACTGCCTCAAGACTTCGTTCCTGATGTTTGATTTGATTCCAGACACACACCGTGTACCTAATGTGTTCCCTGCTGTCACGTCAAGAGGGTCTGCCACTAGGAGCCACTGGCATGCATGGAATTTCATTGATCACTTCTGTGGATTGCAGACCGTCAGAGACAAGTGTTTTGAGAAGTGCGTGACTAAACCATCAAGCAGTCTTGGAAGCAGTGAGCAGCAATGCTTGGCGCGGTGTTGTGATCGGTATGCAGAGGTGCGCGGATATCCTGCTTAACAGAGGAGGACCGTTGGCCATCATAGATGCAGTGCATGCCTTCACCAGCATCCCCAATGCGCATGTTAGTCTCTGTTGTCAAGACAGGCTTGATGTGTGCAACCTCTGAATTATGCTGTTGTCTTCACAGGCGACGCAGGTTGTAATGCGGGCTGTCCTGGAGCAGAGCGGCTTAGGAGATTAGATGGTGATTTGCAGCAGAAGGCTGCACTATAGGAGCAGCTGCTCATGCCCTTGTGGCATTCCTGTGCATCAGGAGCTCATCTGAGACCTCAGGATATTATGACTTGCCTGTCGTAATGGGATAGATGGACATGAATGTTACTTGTGGCTGGGCTTGACACATGAACGCATGCGCTACTTGGAAAAGCTCCCAAAATGTCTGGAAAGGTGCTGGCTCAGTGTTGTCGCTCTGTTTCTTTATGGCATCTGACCATCTGACTTTGTGTCACGTATGTCATGCATCTGGGTGCAAAAATTGCGCAGAGGGAGTACCGTATTCAAAATTTAAAGTTCGATTCATCAGAACATTCTTAACCTGCCAGACACTTGACCTCTTCTCATCACCCTTGAATTCAACCTTCTCTCAGCATGTCTGATTTCATCTGTTTCCCATCAGTCTTTTTATTTATAAAAACAGCACGGGGCAGAGACTCTCGAGCTCGGAGAGACTGGGTGCAAGCGAGACATGAAGGGGCTAGGTGCTAGCCGCTAGGCGGCCTAGAATACATAAAATACACGGATTTTGCTGCTGAGTCAATGAATGTTGCTACAAGGGCCGTTTGAGAGGCCTCCCTTCCCTTCGTGGGTAAGCAGGTGGAGTGTGTGCTACCTTCTTCACCGTGACTGCTGTCCTGGGCTTGCTCTCACCATCTGAGTATGACTGCACAGGATCAATTGACAGCAACTTGCCACCCAGTATGCTGATGGCAGCTTGGGCATCCTCCACTTCCTGCTCAGGGAAAGGTCCCTTGGCAGCTACGAATGCGCCACCCTCTTGAATGAAAGGCAGGCAGTATTCCGACAGGACCCTCATCTCTGCTACAGCCCTGGCGACTGCAATGTGATATTTCTCTCTGTGCTCTGGGTCTTGCCCAGCAGTCTCAGCACGGCCCCACAGGACCTCCACGTTGTCAATGGCAAGACGCTGGAGAGTGGCCTCTACAAAATCACATCTCTTCTTCAAGGAGTCCAGAACGGTCACCTGCTCCCATGCAAACACTCTAGCTTTCCTGTTCGAAAGGGGCCACCAGACAATCTTTCAGCAGCGAATTGGTGAGTAGCCTAGGTACCAGCAGGCTTGATAATAACATGCAGTGTCGTACCTGCCACTCAGGTCTTGTGATCGCAATGATCACCCCAGGAAACCCAGCGCCAGAGCCCACATCGATGACCCTCAGGTTTTGGTCAGGTAGTCCTGCTGCCACGGTATCTATTGGCGGCAGAAGTGCCAGAGAGTCATTAATGTGCTTCTGCACAGCTTCATCTCTATCCCTGACAGCTGCACAAGACACAACAATTCAATAAGATTTAGGTCCCCGCGATCTTGGTATCAGAAGACACTTCCGCCCTGCAAGGAGCCACCATTTATAACAAGGAGACATGGCGGGCTGACCTGTAAGATTTGTATGCTGATTGTATTCCAAGACAGCGTCCAAGTAGCTCAGCACAAGATCCCGCTGAGAGGAAGGCAAGCCTGTTAGGTCCCCTTCACAGGTGCCCGACGCAGCGCTGACTCTGCAGTATGCCTGCAAATAAAGCAAGCTAAGTCACAACCTGGATAAAATTTGTCACGCTGTTCAGATCGAGTAGCATAAGTCAACTTACCTTACTATATGTACAGGTTTGGATTGAGCGCTTTCTTCTGTTGACAGGAGAGGCTTTTAGTGAATAGGCAGGAGTCTGCCTTGCCAACCAGCGAGTGAAAGTTCGCTCAGCACGCAATAAAGTGCGCTGAATGTTAGCTTGCATAAAGCATGTAGTGGCCAGATGGGCCGTTTGTGCTCTTGTGACTCAGAATGTCTTAAACTCAACGTTGCTGCATCAACAGTACGACAGGACGCCTTGCTGATCTATTGCATCACACTAAATGCAAACAGAAGAGAAAGCTTCATATACGAGAAGGTCCATCTGGACGAGATGACGTCAATGCGGCGAAAATGCCTCGCTGTCCCAATGAAGCTAGGGGAAGCTGGAGAGGGTGCAATGGGAGACTCTCATCTCAAACTTATTATCTGAGTCCCTCAGATGTGACAAACTACCATACAATTGAATTTATTGCTGAGGGTCCTGGCTTTAAAAAATGGGATCTCTCTGCGGAATCCAGGGTCAGGTCGGTCGTACTTTCCTTGGAAGAGCGAAGTCAGGCAGACTTGCAAGCTCTTTGTCCCAATGCACACGATTACTGTCCCCATTCTCGCAGCAAACTGCACGCTTAAGTACAGCAGAATCAGAGTCCCCGGCATTTCCCATAATGCGCAGCTCTTTGAGTCCTAGTGCAGAGAGTCAGGGAACATTATCTGGGGATTTTCTTGCAAGCGTTGTGACAAACGAGGAGCGGGGACTTCCGGAGATCATCGAGACCCAGAATGTGCCGGTGAGATCGTGGTGTCCCCAAGTTGATCTCCTGACCAACAGATCACCATGGGCATGGGTAGCCTCAGAGCATAGAAGGAGACATGCATTGAAATCCATTGCTGATGTGCCCCATCAGATCCTCTTATATGCAAAGCGGAGCGAGGTTGAGTCCGAGGCTATCCAGCAACTAATCGCGCTGGCAGAGTCACCCCTGCCAGTGGGATATGTTGCGGCCATGCCAGACGTGCATGTCGGCAAGGGAGTCACGGTGCGCACCCCTCATCGTGAATATCGTTCAGGCACTTCTGTACACGTCTTGGGGTCACATGTCTCCTTTTCCATTTAAACGTGGTGCTGTTGTTGCCGCAGATCGGTACAGTATTTGCATCTGCCAACTATGTTGCACCCATGGCAGTGGGCGTCGACATTGGTGAGTCCTCCCTAGAAAAGTGCTCTCCTGTCCTGATGTTGTGACAGGCTGTGGGTGGCTGTGCGGCTGAAATCCTGTGATGAAATGGTCATGATTTGCTGAACAGGCTGCGGGATGTGTGCTGTCCCTTTTGACGGCATAAACAAAGACAGCCTCTCGAAGAAACAGCTCAGAAAGATGCAGGAGCTCATCAAGGAGCGCGTTCCCACAGGTCTGCTGCACCTGCACATCTCTTTGCTTCAGTATGATATTGTATTTGTGTGATGCAATTATTAATTATGGTATGCTCCAAGTGAATTGATTGCAATGCCAATTGCTTGTGGCAGGCTTTGATATGCACAAGATTCCATTGCATGGCGCGCAAGAAACGATAGACGACATCAGCAACAAGAGGGCGCCCTCCAAGTTTGTGGAGGAGAGCATGTCAGCGCCCAAAGTCCTCAAGCAGCTGGGGACACTGGGGGGTGGCAACCACTTCTTGGAGGTATGCTGCTCGCTGACTCCACTTTCAATTGAATTTCAACTTCTTTGTATATTCGCAGTATTTTTGGCACACTGTTGAACATGGCAAGCTGCTGCAATTAGCGGGTAATCATCAGGTGGGCGCTGGCAAGGATTTCCCTCCAAGCTGACCTATTGCCACAACAGGTTGTGTACGATGAGACCGGTCGTGTGTGGATCATGCTGCATTCTGGCAGCCGCAACATCGGCAACATCACAGCGACGCACTACGACAAGATGGCCAAGGAGGGTCTGCAGCAGAGGGGCATCACGACCCCCCACAACCTCAACTACCTGGAGATAGACTCCGAGGAGGGCCAGCAGTACCTGCAGGTGGCCCACTTCTTGCTCTGTGCACACACTGCTTCATCATGGTGCAGATGGTGTCTGGAGCACAGACAGAGTGAACCGGATGGTCACCCACTTTGGTGCTTTGTACATGCATTGCAGCGCCAAAAGTGGTCCGCACGTGGGCCCTTGCCTGAAGAATTTCAAGTGTATTTGTGTCTATTAGTGGAATCTTCCTGTTATTTCGAGCTCCCCAACCCCGGATTTTGCAGCTCGACTGGGATTCAGGCAGGCCATAACAATGATGGCCCCACTTCCTCAGGTGCTCCTCCAGATTGAGCGGACTAAGTGTTCTCAGTATGGAGCCTGAATGGACATGTGGGGCTGTCCCTGCGCAGGACATGCTGTGGTGCCAGGAATATGCGTGGCACAACCGCTCCTTCATGCGTGATCTCATGATCGATATTGTGGAGGACGTGACCAAGGGCAGCGTCTCCCTGGATGAGAGCGTCAACATCCACCACAACTTCTGCCAGTGCGAGCGCTGCAACTACACGGTGCGCCAAAATCCTTCGACTCTCCTGTCATGGTTATGCCGTGCAGGCTTTGGGCTTTTCTTTGGGTCAAGTGTATTTTGCAGTCTATCTCTGAATTGGTGGAGGAGAGCCCAAGATAAAGAAGGCTGGAAGGCTGTCATAGAAACGCTGCTGCGTGGCACCTGATCCTGATGGATTGGAAGGCATGTAATAGGAATAAATAATCCAGCCGCAGAGCAGGACAGTAGCAGAGCATATTGTCCAGTAGTGTTCTCAGATGGATGACGCTGTGCAGGACCCCAGAAGTGGTGCGAAGATCAGCGCGGATCTGTATATCACTCGGAAGGGAGCGACCCCTGCAGCTCCGGGCCAGATGGGCCTCATTCCCGGCAGCATGGGTGCGCCGCGCCCTTGCATCATCAATTCAAAGGCTCTGGGCACGACTGGGTGACTCACCTTTAGGTGGTGCAGACGGCTGATGCTGAGCAGAACTGGCTGGGACTGTTCAGGTACGGGGAGTTATGTCACGAGGGGACGAGGGAACCCCCAGTCCTGGAGCTCCTGCTCCCACGGGGCCGGCCGCCGCATGAGCCGCACCGCCGCCAAGAAAGTCATTTCCCAGGTGGGCTTCTCAGGCTTTGCTGGCCGTTTTGCACATCTTGAACCTCTGCACTGGAGCTCATCCTCAGTGGGAAATGGTGCAAGAGGAGGTCGTCATCTGCACTGGCCTTAAGTCCTCTAAGCTTAGAGGACAAATGGGTAGGTGCTGACACATGTGACATGTGCACGGCGCAGGCTGACTTCCAGAAGGCGATGGAGGGCATAGTGTGCGACACGAATGTGAAAGTGAGGGACGAGGCGCCGCAGGCGTACAAGAATCTGAATGAGGTGATGAAGAATCAGTCAGACCTCGTGGAGGTCGTCACAAGGCTGCGCCCCTTGGTTAATGTCAAGGGCTTCTAAGTCGGACTCTGCTTACACCGCACGATTGTTCTGGGGATTTGATTTTGGAACTGCCACATGAAGTAGAATTTTGATCCGTCACTGTGAACCGGGAGACTGCAGGATGCATGGAAGCATGCATATGTGCTCTCCTTGGATCTCTAACGAATGGCTTACAGGCATGCTTCTGCACAATGGGTAGGCCGGCAATTTTATTTCTGGATAGCTAGTCATGATCGCACAGAAGTTTTGTACATAGACAGCGACATAGACTGGCACCCTTGTACATAGACACTAGACACATTGCTGCTCAGCACTGCTGTAGAGCACAAGATCAATAAATGTTTGCAACGCTCGGCATTGGTTGGGCTGCAACAGTGTACATAGTTGTATATACTAACGCTACATCTTGAGCGAGCTGCA
This sequence comes from Coccomyxa subellipsoidea C-169, assembly GCF_000258705.1. Lineage (NCBI taxonomy): Eukaryota > Viridiplantae > Chlorophyta > Trebouxiophyceae > Coccomyxaceae > Coccomyxa > Coccomyxa subellipsoidea. The sequence continues at coordinate 1,211,966 of NW_005178027.1, forward strand.
AGTGGGCTGCGAGCGCATGCTTTAAATGGATTTGCAAACCTAAAATACTGCATGCCGCTTAATAAGATGGACCCTTCATATGTAAAAACCAGCGGGAATGACATTCACTGTGGTCGGGACAGTACCTTAGCAAATATGGTCAGCCCCACTTAGGTGGGCATGTATGCATTATAAAGGACAGCAAGCAAACAACAAAAGGTGTACAAGCACCGAGATCACCCTGCAGTCTCCAAGCCAATCATGACTCTGTTTGCAGTCCCTGGTATCTATTCAGGGGCATCCATTTCCTGCGGGAGCTTTTTGAGCACCGTGGAGTTTTTGTGCCATCTACCACAATGGCGGTTTCAGCACAATCTTCCAGATGCAAAAGCTTGCAGGATTGACAAGCTCATCTCAGCCCAAGTGCAAAGCCTGCCAGGAAGCCTCCCACAGAAGGGACACCCTCTGACAGAACCGCCAGCCCAGATGCCACCAAAGATTTGAAGTCGCTGGCGTCAAATTTCCTGCACCAGCCAGACAGATGAGCACTTACACAACAATAAAGGTCCCTATATAACCCCCAAGCAAGCTCTTCATTTTACGGCATTGCGCTGCATGCTTCCGCATGAGGGCTTACCCATCCTGGTTGACATCCAGCCTGCGGATTACCTCCTTGTGCACTTCGGTCCATTTCACCTCTATGTAGCCAAGGTACGCAGCACCCTGCACTCATTAAAAAAATATCTTCTAGTTTCACATCTTTCAACACAAGATAGTAATTGGAGCGGTGTGATTGCAGCAAGGGTTATAGCAAGCAGAGGCTCGCCTGGATGAGGACGAAAAGTGCTCCGAAGGCAATGGCAAGAGCAGATCCAACTGCCTGCACTCCCGCAGCAAAGCATCAGCTGAAGTGCTCAAGATGCACATGCAGTGAATAGTAGTCAAGAGCCAAGAATTGGGTGAGGCTGATACCTTGAGCGCAAATGCAGTTGCGAAGCCTATTGCGCCGCTGAAGCCCAGATTTTGGGCAATAGGCCAGGCCAGCGTAACCAGACGTTCAGAATACTGGTCAATGGACCGATTGATGGGCTTCTTCTTCTTCTTTCTCAGCGAAAGGGCGTGTGCTGCCGAGGGGCTGAGGCCAGAGACGAAGGCGAAGAGAACCATGAGGTTGAATGCCTTGTAGAACCTCGCCCCACCATCGTCGTCCTCTACACGAAAATTTCACTGTGTCGAATTGATGTAGGAGTTAAAACATGCAGGTCCAACACTTCAAGAAAGGCCGATGGAAACATCTTGATCTATGCAGGTCAAAACTGCAACAATACTGCTCGAAAGAAGAGATCGAACAACATCAAATTCCTAATTCGCATATTATGCTGTACAGTGTTGTCTTAGATGACCAAGTGAAGTCAAGGGTGAAACCTGCACCTGAAACACTGTACCGAAAATTGCTTCCACCACTGCCTCCACCCCCATCGCCTCCCAGAAGGCTGCAAGATTTGAGAGAACGTCTCTCTTCACTTGTAGACCCCTGGACCTTGTATAGCGGCCTGAACTTGCGAGTTGGTCTGCAGGATGATGGGCTCGTGCTCCTACCCAGATGCGGTGATCTTACAACTGCAGAGCCAGGGAGAGCCTTAATTCCGTTCATTGTAGCTGCCAACATGTATCATAGCCCTGATTCCAGACAGAACTGCAACCTCGTCTTCACAATTGTGGTTTTCACGAGTTTTCCACCGTTTTCTGAGGACAAAAGCCATATATATGCATATTTCGCCAACAAGAAGCTTCCGAAGCTTTGGCGAAAGCAAGACCGATCGTGGCTTCTCTTTCATTTTCTGGACGCCATATTTTGCATCACCCTCACAATATTTGATGTATATTTGAGGAATTCGCAATATATGTGGTATAACGTTGATGCTAATGAATTGTCAAGGTAGTGTGATCTGGTGATCTCTTTTCACTATCACAAGTTGCTGCATCTGCTCTCCTTAATATCAGATTAGGTCTAAATACTTTCATGCTGTGCGCTTAATCTTATATTCCGTGCGCCTGAGAGGGACACTCGATCTTGATTGTGGCGCGCGTCCCTTTACGTGATATCAGTGTGTGAGCTACAAACGACAAGGGGAAATCACGCGTTTGTGCAAACAATTGTGAGCAGGCCGTCTTTCGTTTTGTTCCATCGCAGCACACTCTGAGGTCCCTATATCCTGACAGGTGCCTAGCATTCACAACAGATGAAGTTGTATCGTTGTGTGCCCAGCAGTTCTCTTGCTCGTGTTTTTCGTTTGATAGTCATCTGTCGGCTGCTTTTCTTGCAGGTCGTTTAGGATCGTGACTTGGCCCTGACAGGGATGCAGCCCCCTCACAGTTGGGAGGCCACTGTCGAGGAGTTTCTGGTATTGCAATCCATATTGCCACACTTCCAGTGCTGGCTGGACGACACTGAGTTGCAACTGAGCCCAGAAGAGGCAGATGAGCTCATACAGAAGGGGTGCCAGGGGCGCCGGCTCAGCTGTATGGCCTCTGTGCATGTGTCTCTGCCAGAAGATGGCCTCGCCGTTCAGGTGTGCACTACAGCTTCCTTGTGCCCCTTGATCCATGAAAAGCATGTAGTGGCTCTTGTGTGGAGACATTTACATCGTTGGAGTGGGCGCAGGTGAAAGGGGATTTGTCAGGCAGCAGAGAGGACAGCAGCAGCAGCTGTGCAGCTCTGGCGCAAGTCAGGCACTTGCCGCCTCTTCAATTGCATCTCGACATCCCTGCTGAATACCCAGAAGAAGCCCCGCCAGATGCGCAGCTGATCTGCGACTGGCTCAGCCCTAGTCAGATTGCAGCTCTGCAGCAGCAGTTGGACAGATTATGGCAGGAGCAGGGACCTGGTTTGCCAGTGGGCTTTGTTTGGATCGATTGGCTCCAGAATGAGGCACTGCCTTTTCTGGGCCTTCAGGGTGGCCTGCTGTTGTCAGGCAGTGAAGGGCAGCGAGAACTTGATGGGAGCCCAGCAGTGAGACAGAGCAGCTCAGCCAATAGTCTGAGTCCCAGCGCGCCTGCATGGGTGCCAGGCAGCCCGAGCAATCATAAGCAGAACGGAAAGCTGGAAGGGGAACTTAGCAAGGGGAAGAGCGCTGCAGTTGATCAGGACAGTGAAGGAGCTTGCAGGACTGGTCACAGCAGCGCCAGCACATCAGAGCTGGATACCATCGTCTCACCCAGACCTCGAGTCTCAGAGGGAGCACATGACGGGGGCATGGATAGTCTTATGCCTCTTGTGGCTCAGCTGGTCAGCTACAGTGCCATGCGCGATGTGGAGATCTTCAAGGAGGTACAGGCTTGCCTTGAAGTCTTGTCTGTTTCCGTGAAATTTGCTTGTGCTATCTGAGGTTTAGATGCTATGTCATGCTCTTAACACATGACAGCTTCACATTACCAGATCAGCCATGATAGCTGACTTGGATGCTGCAGGGGTCACACATGTGTGGCATTTGCTTCGAGGACACGCCGGGGGTGCGCCATGTGTGGGCGTCCAGCTGTGCGCATGCGTTCTGCCAGGACTGCATCGGGCAGCTCTGCAGTGTGCACATTGCTGAGGGCTCCCTGGACAACCTGCGCTGCCCCACACCCGACTGCAAAGCCCCCTTTGTCCGCCAGGTATGTTCGTTCACTCAGTCCTTCCGCCCTGCGTCTGCAGGATGTTTGCCAGCTGTTCTCATATCAAGCAGCAGCGCCTGTGATGGCTGCACCAGTTCATGTACACCAAGTATGGAGGGCCACTAATGTCTTTCATTGTCTGGTTGGATGACACATCTGAAACGGAGTGCCACAGACGTCTTTCATTGTCTTCTTGCATGACACATCTGATATGAAGGGCCACAGGTGTCTCTGATTGTCTGGTTGTATGACACATCTCATTAATCTTCATGGCTGCTTTCTGTGCGCAGAATGTGAGGGGCCTGCTGTCTGAGGAGCTGGCTCAGCGCTGGGAGGACCTGGAGCTGAAGCAGGCGCTGGAGAGGATGCCGGATGTTCTATACTGCCCCCGCTGCTCCGCTGCATGCGTGGAGGATAGTGACAATTGCGCGCAGTGCCCCAAGTGTCTCTATGCCTTCTGTGGCCTCTGCTCCGACTCTTGGCACACCGGCACCCAAGTGTGCTTTCTGCTACGTCTGCTGGAACAAGACTCGTATAAAGTGAAGTATTGAGACTTTGCTGCGGTTGCCTTTTATGTCAATATGCACAATGTATATGCCGAAGCTGCCTAAATTGAGCTTGCAAGTTTTTTGTGCCAGTGCATGAGCGCGGAGCTGAAGCTGAAGGTGCTCCAAGAGCGCATGGCAGGGAGGAAGGACACAGCAGCAGACTTGAAGCGGCGTGAGGGGGAGTACTTGAGCCTTGTGCACATCCAGGTGAGTGTTGTCCAAATACATGCTATATTTAAAGACGACAATAGTACGATTTTGCTAAGCAGTAGGATTGCATGTTGCAGGCAACATCTAAGATGTGCCCAAACTGCGGCATGGCCATTCAGAAGACTGAGGGCTGCAACAAAATGACATGCACGAACTGTCATCGGCACTTCTGCTACAAGTGTAACAAGGCGGTTCTGGATTATGATCATTTCCGCGAGGGTGGATGCAAACTATTTGACAACTCGGAGGTCCAGAGATGGCAGCAGGACTGGGATGCGCAAGTTCATAGGTAGGATGCTGTGACATGCTGTGGAAGCAGGAAAGGGACCCTTCATTGTTACTTGACCTGCCTCTCAAGGGATATTTTGTGGCCAATTGGCTCTGGCACCTGTCCCTCAGCAATGCTCTGTGCTGTGTGCAGAGCGCAGGCACAGGCAAGGAATCAATTTTGGATCAATGTCGACCCGGGAGCGCGCACGCTGCCATGCCCACAGTGTGGACAGAGGAATGCCAAAGTTCTGAACAACAACCTGCTGCGATGCTGGGTGAGACGCTGCAGTCTGCTGCCTAAAATCTTTTGCCATCACAACAAGTTGTGATTGCTACAAATTGGATCTGGTGCACTTATATTTCATGGTGCGCTTCAAGTGCACTGCAAGACATGCATATTATTACAAAGGAGCAAGCCAAAGTTCACAACTGAACTCCTTTACGGTGCTATGCAGGCATGCGCTGGCCACTACTGCTACCTCTGCCGCCAACTGCTGAGAGGGTCCAAGGAGAGAGGCACAGGAGCAGGCAGTCATTTTGGAATAGGAAAATGCAGGCAGCACAGCGCTTGAACAACGCAGCATGAACCCTCTCGGTTGAATCAACTTGATGACTGAATCCCACCTAAAATCCTCAACAGAACACTTCAGAACAGGCTGATTGTTTCCAACGGGCATTTGTACAGTTGCAGCATCATTAAGGTCTAGGAAGATGTTGATAGTGTGCTGAAGAGGAGGTGTCTTAAAGAGCTCCTCGAGGCGCGTCAATTTTGTGGCAGCTCTGTAGGTAATTGTGTTGTGTGCAGTCCAATCAGAGAAAGAGGAATGCGGGCATCAATTTGAAACTGAAACGCCGCCTTCATTACCAATTTTGAGGAAGCTCTCCTCCAATGTTCAGACAATTGTTTATAATATGTTGATGCACTCTAACTCAACGTCAAGGCAGCCCTCTAAAGGAATATCCACTGACTCTTGCGCTTTCACTTCCATGTCTGCACTGTCTCCCAGACCATATATATGCTTTGGAAAGAAAAGTCTGTGTGTCCAAGCGCCTTCAGGGCCACTGTTGGTCACAGAAGGCCGAGGGGTGCCTGCTGCATAAGTCACAAAGCAGAGCTTCCTGGCACCAATATAGGAAGCCTCGAGGAATCGACGGTGTCGAGAGAGGCTCATGTGCTATAGGCCTACCCCAGGAAAGCTCCCTCTTCTACATTGTGCTCTACGACATCCGCTGACATGGCTCCATCTTCGATCAGGGCATCCACTCCCTTTGGTAATGCGGTCAGCTGGCCCATCTCCAAAGCATGCAACCTTCTAGCCTCTGCCGCTTCCTTCTGCTTGTCTTCCACCCTGGTGGCCGCATTCATCTTGGCAGGAAGATGCACGTATCTGCACATGCACCTCAATGCATGCCAGCTTAAGATCATAGCAAGTAAGCGTAGTAAGTCTCTACAGTAGAGTCACCCAGCACCAGGCCCAATCAGCTGCTCTCTGGCCACATGATCGCATTTCGAATCACCAAGCCGGCCTGCCCCTTACCTGATCCTTGCTCCCTTCACAAAGAGGAAGTCCATTGCCTGGGCTGAGCCTTGTAGGGGCTCATAGGTGGCCCCATTGATGATCATATTCATCCCCTCATCCGCTGACTCCAGCATGCCTCGCACAACAGCATCGTTGTGAAGCTCTACTACAACATTCAGCCCTTCCAAGGCCTGTACAAAGCAGGCCAGACTCCTGTCTGCCTTTGGCACTCGCCTTGTGGTGGGCATCTGTACACACAACAGCACAAACTGCAGTTCGTGCCTGTATATCTACCAGAGCCTGCACTAGGTGCTCACCAGGTAAAAGCATGATAAGTAGCACCCCATTGTGTTCTCAGAAAAATATTAATTGGCAAGTGAGCTCCAAGCATTTATTGTGCGACGGATACAGCATACCTGCGCTTATGCTTGTGAGCGATGGTGGTCTTCAAGACCAGGTTCTTTCCTCGCCCACTTGGCACTTTTGTATGCAAGCATAACGGAAACACCCCCAAAAATTCCTGCAACACCTACCACCGTGTAATAATGCCTCAATGAGTACTTCAAGCCTCTCTGAAAGATTACTGGCATATGATTCACTCACAAATTCAGCCCAAAAGTGTCTCGATCCCACTGAATCGCGAGATGGCTTTGATAACAGCGCTTCCGATAGAGTAGCTGGTGGCCTGTATTCTCAATTTGCTCTGAGAGTGTGATCAGCCCAACTTGGCTTGGTCGACCACATGAGGGTTACTAAACCTTGGATCTGGGTATCTCTCGTCTCTGATCACGCACGATCTGCATCAGGAAGCGCATGTAATATCGTTCAATATATATATATACGATAGAATCGGATCGCTTGTCTGTTAATGCAAGATGCTGCAGTGATGCAAGTGCCAAGATCCACCCCTCTTGATACAGTTGATCAACTGTTTGACTGGACGCCACGAGCGCTGAGAGATAATCAATACTGCCAGGCTAGTATCAGTATTCAAGATGTGCGTCGGAATCCAGCCTATCAATACTTTGATGTCGTCTTTGCAAATGTTAATGCTGTGATGCATGCTGCCTTTCTGAGCATATCTGATGGTTCCCTTGATGTGCATATAGAAGTAGAAATCTCTCAACACCTTACATTATTTATTTTATCACACAGATTCACCGACCTGCCGATTCTACTCGCCTTCTGGTCTGTCACGATATGGCCAATGGCTATCATTCAGATGCCTTTCCTCAGGGATGTGGAGATGACAATGCCTACTACTTGACCCACTGGCACGTCATTGATGCCTTCATATATTTTAGTCACCATTTCGTGACGATCCCCTGCCCTACATGGATCAACTCTGCTCACAGGCATGGCGTACAGGTAAGCACTAGCAATTGCTTGATGAAGGCTTTCTTAGCATTCAATTCATCGTTAATACCCTGCATATGCCTAGAATGGTGTCTGATTTTGGTAAAACAATGCAAGCTGCGGGAAGTCACATCTGGCATTCTGTGGCTTCCCGCAACTAAAAATTGACTGGCATCCAGGTCCTTGGTACATTCATTACAGAATGGAAGGAGGGAGCAGAGAAATGCAGACAGCTCTTTGCCAGCAGCGATTCAGCCGAGCAGACAGCACACCAGCTGGCCGCAATTGCAGCCTTCTTCAGATTTGAAGGCTGGCTGATCAACATCGAATGTGACCTGGAGGCCAGCCTCATACCAAACCTTCTCCATTTTCTCAGGTGGAACTCCTTCTCGTGCAATGACACATCAATTGCGCAGCCCCAAGCACCGAAGATATATTGTCATGATGTGACTTTGTTATTTTCGCTAGCTGCGTTGCGGGATGGAAAACTTACAATATTTGCTGTGCTCTGCTCAGGCTGCTGACGCAGCTGATGCGTCAGCAGTGTCCCAGAAGCCAGGTCATCTGGTATGATGCCGTGACCACTGAGGGGAAGCTGATTTGGCAGAACACACTGAATGACCTCAACCGGCCCTTCCTGGATGCCACGGATGCCATCTTCATCAATTATTCTTGGAAGGTGCGCTGTGTCACCTTGCTTGTACTTGCCCTTCCTTTGTTTCAGGCACACTGTTTCACATTGTGATTATGGCATTGCATTGCGCATTCCTCCAGCAATTTGCTGTGTTACAGGCAGGGACTCCACTGGAGGCAGCGGCAGCAGCAGGGGAAAGAAAGCAGGATGTGTACATGGGTATTGATGTATTCGGAAGGGGCACTTTTGGAGGCGGTCAGCTCAATTGCAACGTGGCAGCAGCCGCCGCACGGCAGCAAGGTAATTTGCTTGTGCTTTTGAAAAAACTTGCATGTTGTGGGTTGTGTCTGCTGGCTACATACCAGCATGCAAAATTTTTCAGGGCATGCAATCCTGCTTCTGCAGGATTGGGAGTGGCGTTGTTTGCACCTGGCTGGGTTTATGAGGGCAACACCGGGGACTGGCGGCTGTTGGCTGAGCAGCTATGGTCCAGCCTGGCAGCTGTCTTGGGCCCTCCACGTGCCCTCATCGCAGAGCTCCCATTCGTGACCAGCTTCTGCCCTGGCTTGGGCCCTGCTGTCTACCGCTCGGTACATTCCTGCAGCCATGATCAAAGCAGCATTAAGATCACTCTCAGTTTTTGACATCCCCCATTCTGTGATGCACTTCACTGTGAACGACCGAGGTATGAGTGATGCAGGGGAGGGTGGTGGATGCAAAGCCATGGTTCAACCTGTCAATGCAATCGCCACAGCCGCTGTTTGGGATAGCTGAACAGGTCCGGGTGGATTTGGTGCCAACTGCAGGCAGGACCTCTGTCAGAATCAGCAGCCTCCATGCTGCTATTCGTCCCGAGAAGGCTTATGAAGGAGGATACTGTCTGCAAATTGCAGGTGAGAAACTGCCTGACGGCTGTATCACCTAGCATGAATTCTTATGTGCTGCTCTTCCTCAGAGGGTTTCAGGCTTGCACGACATTTTACGAAAGTCTTGCACGTTGTGCCCCATGCAGGAAGCTTGTGGTCTGGGGTGAGTGTGTTCTCTTTGGAGCTTTTTAAGGCTCACTTTGAGGTGCCTGCCAGAGGCCTTAGCCTGATGAATGCTATCCAAAGCACTCCTTCCGCTCAAGTTTTCATTGAGCTCCGCACTGCTGATGGACGGAGCTTGAACATGACAGGTGTGCCTCCCTTGCAGAAACGTTATAGTCAGCCTGATTTCTATGTGCTCACAGTATGCCAGTCTGTAAAGCACCTTGATGCATGTAAGTTTGTCTTTCCTGGTGCAGAAGAGGTCTCTGGGCACCATGACGATTCCTGGCAGATTAGGTGTAGCCGGTCTTCTGCGAATATCCCTCCAGGCACCACTGTTGAGAGTGTGTGGCTGTGTTGCACATCATCATCGGAGGGCGATGCTGCTGCAAATTTTGCAGCAGCCATTGGTAAGCACTTTCCTAGACCTCCAAACTCCCGATTTAGTTGTATCAGCATTTGCCCAGGCTGGTTCTGGTGCATTGTCGTTATTTTTTTGTTAGAGTAGAGCTTTGTGTTGGCGCAGGCATGCTGCAGATATTGCCTGTGGGCTTTGCAGCACCCAACAGGCAGATCCAGGGCCTGGCCATCCGCAATGTGTGCCTGACAGGACCATCATCTTGCACACCTCTACTCGATGATTCGACTACCACTATTCATACTTCAGCCAGTTTCGGAGCAGAGAGCCCATCATGCGTGTCATTTGACATGGACTGGAACTCCCTGCCAGGGACATTGCGTTATAACATCTGGATGTCTTGGTCTGATGTTCCCGAGCTACCTGTGCAGAATGATAGGAGACCAGCAGATGAGAGTGCAGATGGAAAAGATTGGGCGTGGCTGGGAAGCTCAGTTTTGGAACGGTTCAGGGTTGTCGATCTGGCAATACCGCAGAGCACCAAGAATTTGACAATTGCAATTCAGGCAGTGAATGTGTTGTGTCAGGCCGAAAGCCTTGCTGATGCAGCCACAGTGATAATCCCTGTAACATCTTCATAACATGGAAGCCTGGTTGGGTGCTATTCCATCAGCTGCATCTTGTGTACACTGCTGAAACAAAATTAATGCCAGCATAAAAATATTACAGTATTTCAAAGCCGACTCATCTTAATGACTGCATCTGACTGTCAAAGCACCCTTGGAAACCCAGACTCCTCATCACTCACTTCATCGGACAATTGTATCCAAGAGTTCTCTACTCAGCGTATAGTCCTCCCTGGAGTAGTACTCTGCCAACAGTCGGTAGACATAGGAGGGAGTGTAGCCTCCTGTGTCTGTGACAAAGAGTGAAATGAGCTCCGGTGGCACATAGTCAAACACCTGCATGCAGCAAAAGACTGGTTGACAAGACGCCAACCATAGTAATAGATAAACGACTTGCATCCAAACATTTCTTGGAAAATTCATAGCAAGCTCGGCACAGATGATGCTTGAATGTTCACCGGGTTTGGTGCATGCACATAAAGCTGCTCCTCAGAGACACTCGCTGTGCTCTCTTCTGCATCCAGCACCTCTGCTACCATGCTGAAGTCCATGACATCCGAGGGAGACTGCAAAACCACATTGCATTACTTCAAGTAGGATTCAGACATCCCCCTGACTTCTCAAATAGCTGCACAAACAGAGGCTCAGGGATGCACGATACTGCACGGAAAATATGACAGACGGTTTAAAGGCTGCCCCTGCAAGGTGTGAGCCTGACCTTGAAGTCATTGAAGGAGACGGAGGGGTCGTGGGGGAAGAGCGGTGAAAGCTTGTGCAGGCCCACGAGCACCACAAAGGGCACCGCGTGCCGCTTGGCAGCCAGCGCCACCAGGTGGCTGCCCACACCCGTCATCACACCCCCGTTCGCCAGCAGTGCATGCGCTCCCACCAGCACCTGCACATGCACCAGCTTGGATTGGTGCTCTCAGACTTGCAGATATTTGGGGCAGAAATAGACATGACTGGCCAGCGCAAATCAGTGCAGATATTTGGGGAATATATGGACTGGACTGCGATTTGGTCGGCTCTCATAAGTTTCAGATGCCTTGAAGGAATTGGGAGTTGCACTGTGGTTGGCCTCGCTTGCACATAGTGGAGGTATGGATGGGATTGTCTGGTTCGTCATGGACTGACTAGCATGAATTAATGGATTCCTTTATACTGCGAGTAGCAGATGTGGCCAGACAGTGGTGGGTCTGGCGAGGCACCTTGTTGACGCGCGCCATCATGGCGAAGATGGCTGCGTCGGGGATGGCTGTGGTCTGCAGCCCTGCCTGGGCCAATTTCCTCGCCAGCTCCTGACCGCCATACCTAGGGGCACCCTCTGCCACCACCACCTGCGCATAACATGCATCGCTCCTCTCCACTGCCTCCCTCTGGCCACGTGTGTGTGTGGTAACAACGTCACCCACTTCATGAGGCTTGACGAGCCCTGGCTGGCCTACTGACAGTGCATTGCGAATGGATGGGCTGGGAGTTGACCTGAAAGTCGCGCTTCTTGGCAGCTTCCAGCAGGAAAGCCAGCACCGTGTCGGACATTCCGAATGTCAGGATGGACTCGTTTGCATGGATGTGCTCCACCGCCTGCCACATGACCAGAGCTCCTTTAGCTTTCAAGAGAGTAGCCAATTTGCGCATTGCAGTCAATTTGATAACTGTGCAGCGCTTTACAAGCATACCAGGTGATGGAGGGTTACACGTAGCGTCTATGTTAAAAATCGGGAGAGGCGCACATGCAGGGCAATGTTGCTGTCAATGTCTCGCAGTTCCCCAACCAGCTCGTTGAGCTGGTCAATGATGCTGGCTTTGCCCTCCCAGTGGCCGCCTCTCCGCCGCTGCGCCCCGCTCTGCGCCGCGTCCTGACTGTCCGGTGCCTGCTGCGACGGCGCAGCTGCCGCCTCCTTCTCTGCTGGCCCATCCTGAAAATCGATATTTCTTGTCAGCATCAGCACCTGTGAAGAGCTGCAGATGCCATCAGGACGATATGTCCATAGCCTCGATGCGAGGACAACAAATGAGTACACTGAGATATTATTTGACCACACTAATCGCACAGAAAACTTCATGCACTTGGCATGCTGATGTAAATAGTGCCGGGGATAACTCACCGAGACATCATCGTGCTGCAAGTCCAGAAGGTTGTGTAGCGAGGCACTCCTGGGCGGCGGCTGCCGGAAGGCTCTGCTCAAAAGGCCTGTGATTTTCTCCTTCTCTGACAGTGCTGCAACCTTTGCTGTGGCAACCTCCTCCTTCTCCTCCTGCAGACCACCCTGCTTGAGAGCTAAGTTGAGGCATGGGCTTGACATGAAGGTCATCCACCATGAGATTGGAAGCCAAACAATATATGGAGCGTACGTTCTGGGACTCCTCGCGGATCATGTGCAGCACTCGGCGCACAATGTTGCCCACAGCAAGCTCTGCAGCAAAGTTAAAGGGACTCAGGCCATTTTGATTCACGTGCATCCATTAAGCAATGTTTTAGAAACATAAATACATGTTGATCAAATAGGAAGGGCCAAAGGGCGCACCCAAAGGCTTGGCAGCCTGCAGCTGAGTACCCCAAATGCGTACATCGCTTAAGAGGCTTGTGGCGTCTGAGTGCCCTTTCCTGGTGATCAAAGATCGCAACAGCTCTGCTGTCGCCCTTGCTGTATTGAGTGACCCCTCGATCTGCCGGCGCCTGGGCATCAACAGCAACCACATTGGCAAATGATCTGTGTGTTGCATTGACAAACCATGATTGATCAAGAGTAAGTGAGAACGGATGCAGGCACGAAGGATGATATAGTCAATATTATAGTGAGTCTAGAGAACATAGTGTACCGAAATTGGCGGCACAGGGCTTCGATGTCTCCCTGGAGCTGCTGTGGCATCTTTAACCGCGCACAGGAAGCTCCTTACGGATGATGATGCAACACAATATATTGAGGTTTTCCTGTCGATAGCAACTAGATAAGCGTGTAGGAGCAAGCTCTGTTGGATCCTCTCGGCAGATCACTGGTTCTGCCAATCGCTGGCTGTAGCTATTCTTATGTTTTTCTTACCTAAAGATGTCTCTGACAGTACTGCTAATAATGGATCGTTTGTCTATTATGAATGGGAACAGCGATTTGTAAAGTTAAGATGTGAAGAAGCTCAGAGCAGCATCCTTCATGGCATGCCAGAGCCTGAAGAGCCAGAGTAGGCACACCAGCAGCTTGCCTAACTTAAATATAGACACAGCAATGTGCACCTGCCTGTATCTCGAAGAGTAGTAGCATGCTTCCAAAGCATTGCTTTGCAAATGTGCAGTGTGTGCAATGCAGTGTACTGTGCTAGTATGGGAAAAGCTGAACTAGTCCGCACAGCCCACTGAGTGTGCAAGTATCCCGGAGCAACTTGACTTAAAGTCATGAGACCGCCGGTGACATTGCGCTCTTCCTGTACCGGCAATCTATTGTGCTGAAGCTTGCATCAACTAAGTTGGTTACATCCTGTATCAACCTGCGCAGTTTTCCTCTGGAACAGCAAATGTCCGCTTCATCAAGCTTTTAAGAGACGTCAAACGTGGGTCTCATGCAGATTCAATCAGTCAAGTCTTCCCCTGCAGTGGAGACCGAGGTGGCGTCCGCGAGGGGCCATTGCTGATCTCTTTGTACACCTCTGACTGCTTCAGGATGTTGTCCCACTTAGGGGGCACTGCGATGGTCCCGTCCTTGTCATGGAAATGCTTGGGCGCTTCCAGCAGCGGCATCAATCCTCTCCGTTCTGCCTCCAACAACGCCTGCAGCCAGAAGCTTTCATTTTACAATACATAGCACTGATGTGTAACTCTTGACGCATTTTCTCACGGGATCAACCTTCCATTCTATGCAACAGCACAGCAGCCTCAAGGATTTAACCATGCACTCCGTATCTTTCAAGCAGGATTTGCAAAGTCCCTACTTGCTCGCACAGCTTCGTATTTCTTGCAGTCTTGTTGCTTTTATTTGATGTGATATTTAAAGGGTTGTCAAGGGTGGGGGGGGGGAGGAAATGGCAATATGAGCGGGGACTGCCTACATGGATCACAGTCACGCAAACCTGTTACAAACCAGGGCAGCTGCACAAAGAGGAATGCAGGGGCACCTGTTTGTCACTGCCGGAGCCGGCGGCGCCGCGGCCGGCGTCTCGGAACCCGTCAAAGTCGATGGAGCGGGAGGGGTCGGTCGGGTACGCGCGCTGCACAAAGGTAAGCAGGCGCTTGACGGCCTGCAGGTACTTGCGCGTGGCCTCGTCGTTCATGATGTGCGCGCCGCCGTTCATGACGTGGGAAATCTTTTCGCGCGCCGACCGCTCGTGGATGCCCACGCTCGTCACCCCAATGGGCCAGGGGTTGTTCCCTGCACACAGCCACACCTCCGTCAGGCGGTCAGCATGGAGCCAGAACATGCTTATGATGTTTGGCTCGCTGATGGCATGTGCATATTCTGCAGATTGCAGAGTGTGGCACGAACTGCACTCTGGGTGAAGGCAACAAAGTATGACTACATGACAGGGTCTGCATTGCATCGGTCCCAGTAATGATTCAGTGCTGCACCCGGCGCTCACTGGAATGCATGATGTGTCACCTTGCTTCTTTCAGCCTTTCTATACAGGAATCTTTGGCAACGGCGGTGAGGAGGGTGGAGAAATATGATGTTGGGAGATCAGGTCCAGCACAGGGCAGATGCTCAGGAGCTCATGCATTTTGGCAGGAGAAACGGCGGCTCACCGATGGCGAGGCGCATGTACACATCGTAGGCGTGCAGGTAGTTGCGCTGCTTGATAGCCTGCACGATCATGTACAGCCCGGCAACCATCTCAGGATGCACCAGCTTCTGCTTCAGCTGCTTATACAGCGGCTTGATGAAAGTCATTGTCTGCTGGTACTGTATTGTCGCCTGGTTGCCTGTGTGCACCAGCCTTGAATCAGATTGGCACCCAGATAATAGCGACAAGAACACTCAGATGCAAGTCCAATGTCAAGACATGCAGACGGTGACTGGACATATTCTAACCTCCGCCAGTCTTTTTCACCGCCTCTGGCCGCCGATCCAAATCTTCGCCCCATTCCTTGCACCATTGCTTGAAGTACCTGCAGCCATTAGGAAACATCAGCAAGAGAGGTAAGCCAGGCACGCAGTTCAACACTGTCAAAAGGGAAGAAAGAGGACCGGTGCGAAAAGAGTAAGTGCTGCACTTTGAGATGCGCTCTTCCACTGTCATAGCATCCTCCTCGCGCTTCTGCTTGAGGGCCTCTGCTGCCTGCCTGAACATGCGCGCTGTCTCAGTCTCCTCCTCCTCCACGTTTTCTGCCATCCCATCCTGCACAGAGCCATATTTTTACTTCTTTGGTATTTATTGATTTTAGGTGAGGAGCAGTGGCTCAATAAGGACAGCAATGCAAATCTCCTAGGTTGAGTTGCAGGAGACAAATGTGCAGCAAGGCAAGGCCTTGACCTGGTCATCAGGGAGCTTGGCAGCGGGCGGGTCTTTTCCATCCTTTTTTGCTGTGGCGTCCATGCCTGACAGCTTTTGCTTTGCTTTGAGCTTGCCCTCCTTCTGCAGCAGGAGAAGCGAGTTTGCCTGCTGGCCCTCTGTGTGCTCGTCCTCCATCTGAAAATCCTCCGCTGCTTTCCGGAGACGGGCAGCTCGTGCAGCATCTTCCTGCACATGCATTCCAGGTAATTTTTCAATGCAATCATTCACTTCGGTCAAAGTTTAGAAAATTGCAGCGTGGTTAGAAGTCACGAAAGCGCTACTTCAGTCTACTTTGAGAGCAGAAGCAACACAAGAAAGGAGAGACATAAGTCAATGCTTGAACCGGGGACTTGCTGTATTCGCCTGCTAGGAGGAATTGGTCTACTGTGCGACTACCGCTCTTCCCCCTAGCCCTGATAAGGTCAAGCGCACTTCTACATCACAACTCGCAGAGAGCAATTTCGGGTGTACAGATCCAGCAAAATGTGGTTGAAACTGTTCCCCTAGTGTTGATGGACGTGCACTGCCATAGCAAGCCCCACCTCTCCGAACAGAGTGACAGGCTGGCCCAACAGACGCAGGCGGCGGATGACCTCCTCCCTGTCCAGCTCTACTTCCTTTGCACCGCTCTCATGACGTTGCAGGCTGCGGCCGTCCTGCTCTGACCGGCTCCTTTTCCTCTCCTCCTGGTGAAGAATGGCACGACCATCTTTGGAAAGGTCCAAGAAGTGGACACAGCAAAATACCAAATTTTTTGCAAGAAACAACGAGGGTCAAGAAGCCACCGACCACGCATTCAGGTGTAGTGAGGACTCACCTTTTCTTCCAACTCCTTGTGTTCTTCCTCCCTCAAGCGCTTCAGCCGAAGGTCTTCGAGCTCAGATTGTTTCACAAATTTTCGATCTCCCAATTTTGCAGTGGGCGTATCCTTACGTTTCTTGTCCAGTAGTGCTTTCAAGGCATCCATCTGCCAGATCTCTAAGTGAAGAGTCCGCGATCGGATTTATAGCAGTATTCTCCAGTGACCTATGTCTGGAAATGAAAAATTCCAAGACGAGTTCACAATCCTGTGAAATACGGCTTGTTAAGAGCAACTGTTCAGGAATGACTTTGTGCGATTACTACTTTAGTCCTCTCTGACGTTCTTTCTCAGGGCAGCAGTCTGATCATTTGTTAACCATCAGTTTCTAGATCGTGGCCTCAAATGTCAAATATGCAATGTAAATTTCAGACAAATGTGCAATCTTCCTCGTTTCTCAGTCCAGTTGCAAACGGTGGTGTTCCCTCCTGCGGGGGGTGTTCACATGGTGAAAATCAGGTAGAAATCTGTGAGAACCGACAGGATTTGGGGGATCAATGCACATTTTGGAAAAGGAAGAAAAGTTGTGAGCCATTCATTCCGCTGAAATGGGGGCAAACAGGAAGTTACAGCAGGAGATTGACAGAACTTTGAAGAAGGTTGCAGAAGGAATTGAGGTCTTCGATCAGATCTGGGAGAAGGTACAGACCATGTCACGCTTTCTCGATGCTCACGTCATGGTCCATGCATACGTTCAAGCTTTCGACTGCGTCAGTGAAGCAAAGTTGATGCTATGGCACAAGCGAGTCAATAAAGGAAGAGAGACTGCCCATCTTGGATGTAGATGAGGAAATTAACCTTCGTTTCGTTTTGATTGCAGGTGTATGATGCGGATAACCATCCACAGAAAGAGAAGTACGAAGGGGACCTGAAGAAGGAAATCAAGAAGCTGCAACGCTTCAGAGATCAGATTAAGACATGGTGCGGCGCGTCTAAGTAGTGTCTCACACTATACCGTCGTATATTTCGCTGCTAGCACGCAATTGTACTTGTTCGGCTGGCTGGGTTTTGTTTCACTTTCCTTGTTGAGCTGCAGGATCTCGGGGACCGACATAAAGGACAAAACAGATCTCGTGGAAGCACGAAAGAAGGTGGAGCGGCAGATGGAAAGGTTCAAGGTGTGCGAGAAGGAGATGAAGGTGAAGGCCTTCTCAAAGGAGGGTCTGGGTCAGGCTACCAAGCTGGATCCCAAGGAAAAGGCAAAGAATGAGATGAGGGAGTGGATCAACGAGACGGTCGACAAGCTCACGGCAGAGGTGAGGTTCAGCTTGGAGGTGCTGTAGGCATGGATCACAGCCCAACTCCGGACACACCAGCTTGATAATATGCAGCTGATGCAATCGATGTCATGCCAGAATGAGACCTTTGATGCGGAGATGGAGAGCCTGGCCAACAACAACAAAAAGAAGAACAAGCTGCCGCCGCGACATTCGCACTTGGAGGAGAGCATCGTGCGCCACAAGGCTCATGTCACAAGGCTCGAGCAGATGCTGCGGCTGCTGGACAATGAGGTCAGCGCTAGCCTCTGTTGGGTGAAGAATTCAGTTCAGTGAACATCCATATCAGCATGCGCTTGATTAGTGCGGGTGCACCGCGTTATCATGGTCGAATCAGGCCCTCGGTTGCATGCGCAGGCCCTTGAACCTGATGACATGACGGACATCAAAGAAATGGTGGATGACTACATGGACCGCAACCAGGACTCTTTTGATGAATTTTCCGACCCAGACCAGGCCTACGAAGTCATCCTCGAACAGCTGGACGGTTTGGAGGTGTTCTTCTGCCCCTGGCTACTATTGTGCCTCCCCTGTAACATATTTTGGCGGCCCATGCAGTGAAAGCCAAGAAGAAATAAGCAATCTTGCCATTGCATGGAGGGGCATTGATCGTGGGTTACTGAGACAGAGCGTTGTGCTCCCCAGGCGACGCTGCCGGTCACAATGGCGGTGACGCACGTGAAGGCAAAGGACCCCAAGGAGAAGGAGAAGGAGAAAGAGAAGGAGCGCGAGAGGGAGAAGCAGCTGGAGAGGGAACGCGCTGCTGCCCAGGCCGCCAAGCAGCAGCTGGCCGCCCAGGCTGGCATCAAGTGCGCGCAGCCCTTCCTCTTGTCACACTGCCAGATCACCCCCGCAACATTTCAAATCCCGACAATACCGCCTGTGATTCAACAAAGCGGATACACCCCAGGACAGGATGGTCAGGCGTGTACAAGCGCGCCAAGTGAGCTAGCATCTAGGTGTCCAAGGTGCTGCAATGCAGGTGTTGTGACTAATTATGTTTGCTGCGTGCCCAGACTGGAGGAGACGGACCCGTCGCCCGAGAAGCCGGCCGCACTGCCGCGCAAGGCGTCCGAGGCGGGCGCGGGCCCCAAGCCGCCCAAGGAGCCTGTCACGCCCACCGGCCGCACCGCCATTGCCGTCAACACAAAGGCCGACACCCCCACCGCCGCCAGCAATGCGCCCCCCACCCCCGTGCGCGTGCAGACCGCCTTCTCCCCGGGGCCCACCTCCCCCATGGCCTCCCGCCAGGACCACATCGCTGGCTCCTCCCGGCATGTGAGCACTGGCCTCCTCAGCACTCCTACATAATGCTCTGCTCACCGGGGTGCTCAGCCAGTGAAAGATGTGCTGAGCACTCCTGCATCTTGCTCTACTCACCGGGGTGCTCTGGCCAGTAAAGATGCGATGTGTTTGTGCTGAGCACTGTGCAGCAAAGAAGTCACTGTGGTGAAGGCGCTGAGCAAATTTCTCGCCTGCAGACCTCGTTGGACACAAGGGAAGACGTCGCAACCACGCCGCTGGCAGCGCCGCCACCGCCGCCGCCGCCAGCTGCCCCTTCTCCTGCTTCGTGGGCATTCCCAGGAGACTCAGGTGCGCAGTGTGCAAAGTTCAACCTCCGCTGGCAAGCAAGTTTTGCCTGGCCCTTCCTATGTCAGGAGATTGATCAAGAGGCCAAAAACAAATCGCACATGGTGAGGTGTCTGCGTTGAACAGGTATTGGTGCTGTTGCAGATGGCTTTCCGCAGTTGGGGCAGGCGCAGCTGCAGCAGGATCAGCAGAGACGCGCAGCAGCTCAGCGAGGCGCTCAGCCAGCTGGCGCATTACAGACCAGCTTGCCCGACAAGGCAGCGCAGCCCGCTGCAATGGCGACAGCCAATCAGAAGCTGCTCTTTGCAAACGCAGTCGCAGGTGCGCCCGCCTGACTTGTCTTCTTCAATTCCTTTAATACATGTGTGCATGTTGACCACAAAACATATGCTGTGCTAATATTTTGCCTGTGCGTGCAGGGCGGCCGTCTGAGCTGGGAGGGCAACCAGACGATGCCCAGCAGGTGACCTTCTATGGCTCTGCAAAGTGCGAGGTGTCACAAAATCTTGCTTATGAAACCTTGGCAGTCCCTGTAGTCCCTCTTGGTAATGCTGCCTGTGCATGGGCACTGACAGAGGCACTCGGGGCGGCACGTAGGTTGCTCTGGCAGGGAAGGATGATGGGAAGTTGGCGGCTGCGCTGCTGCCACCGGGGCAGGTGGGAGAGCTGCTAGGAGGCCAGGGCGGGCGAGCAGCGCCGGCCGTTCTGGGGCCCATGGCATCCCCCCAGGACACCCTCAAGCTGCTCACTGCATGCTCCGAGTACGAGCACCCCAGCCCATCCCTCTACACCTTGCTGACCATGGGCTGTACGTTTTTTCTTGTTCAAAATCTTCAAGCTTCAAGTTGTGGTTCTGGGGTCACAAGTGATGGCAGGTTGTGCGCGTGCGCATGATAATCTTTGGTATGAGCCCGCGCTGCAGGTGTTTGACTTGGTATCATTGCCCTCCGAAGCTTGTCACCATGTGAAAGATGGTAAGGCAAAGAGAGGTGCGTAAATGCTGTTTGAGTGGCTACTGTGTAGGCGGTGCAAGCCGCAGCTGGCGGACAGCCAGTGGCAAACGGTGCCGCCGCGGCTGCGGCCGTTCCCGGGCGGCGTCCCGGCCTCCTACCCCACCGAGAAGGCGCCCATGGTGCAGCACCCGGCCCTCTTCGAGCGCCTGGACACCGAGGCGCTCTTCTTCGCCTTCTACTACCAGCCGGGGTCCTACCAGCAGTACCTGGCTGCACGCGAGCTCAAACGCCAGTCCTGGCGCTACCACAAGCAGCACGCCGCCTGGTTCCAGGTGCGCCCCTCTCAGCCGCATTCGCTCATATCTCTGGCAATTGCACTGCCATGCTGTCTGCATAACTTTTTATCCGAAGATCTGCAAATGATGCTCGATTTGGGGCACCTCAAGGACAACCACTTCGTCAAAAAAATGCTGGGCTGCTCTGCCTTCACGTTGTCCTTCCGCGGGCAAGGTGTGGGTCGGGGTGAAAGGGCATAGCATGGCATGCGCATTGTCGATAGAGTCTTACTTTTATGGGCTGTCCATGGTAGGGGTGAATAATACATGGATTGTGCTATATATTAGTACCCCTCCCATGGCTGAGTCTGGCTGTGCCCCCTCTGCTTGCAGCGGCATGAGGAGCCAAAGACGGCCACAGAGGAGTATGAGCAGGGGACGTATGTGTACTTTGACTACAACATTGTTCACGACGACCAGCAGGTCGGCTGGTGCTACCGCCTGAAGCAGGACTTCATGTTCAAGTACGACGCCCTCGAAGATGAATTGCGCATCGACTGATCTGCCTGGCTGCTGTGACAGCAGCAGCCTGCCATGCCGGTTAAGTTCAGTGGAGTGTTGCCCTGGTCTGTGTTGTTTGTGAAAAGTTTGCTACGTCAGTTTCAGCCTGCCGTGCTTGCGTCAGCAGCAATCCTGGAATGATGAGGTCTTGTTGGGATGAACACTCTGTTGAAGTACATTTCTGTGCGAGACTGCCCTGAACTTATGTTCATTTTTGACCAATCCACTTGTGCAAATTCGGTTGCTTGGTTGAGGAACTCATGCTAGAATGGCCACGCGTGATGGAGAGACTAGCTAGCCGGACACCTTGATGAATGACCTGTGCAGAATGGATGTGACTTGGTTGATGCATGGATCTTGATGACTGATCGATAGCCTCACCACTCTGCGCTACAGAATGTGGGCTCGAAACATTCAGGAATGAGCAGTGATATTCTTGCAAAGATGGAAGTAAGAGACATGTAAACTGCTGCCTCTCATTCCTTGCTCTAGTACAAGCCCAGCCGAGGCTGCGGCATATGATGTCTTTCACACACCCCACTTTAGGCAGACTGACGCGATCACACGAGGCACGCATGCTGTTGACAACCGTCTCTGTGTCATATGTGACTCTGTACATCATCTACAACATCTGTGCAGCATCTACAATATTGTCCGGCGGCGAAGCGGCTTCATGCGGTTGATGTAGAGGTCCTCGTCAGACGAGAGGGGCCGCCTGGAGCCATCAGGCCGCGCCACAAAGGGCTCAAACTCCACTCCACGTCCGGCAGGCCGCACAACAACGCTCCACCCCTCCTTGGGCCTCTGGGGCGCCTGCCTGGCTCTGCTCTCATTGCTGATGCTCTGACCCACCTGCGCCCATTCCACACGATTGCATGCTCAATGCCTGACAAACCCCTCATGGCTTGCATGAGATCTGGACACGAGTCTAGTCCGGTCCAAAAAGCCTCCAATTTACGCTAAATACACCAACCCTTGTTGTTCTCTGGCACAGATGTGAAGTGTGTCTTTGTGACATAAAGAGAGGTGTATTATACGCATTGCAAAGAAATTTTAGTGCAGCCAGAGCCCTACCTTGCCAAGGTTGAAGGCCAGCCGCTCCCTGAACTCCTTGACCAGGATCCTCTCCTCATGCGCGGCAACCTCCTCCTCCCTTATCCTCACCTCACTCTCCCAGCTGGGGTCCTCGTGGCTCTCATACACCCTCTCTGCATCTCCCTTCCCCTTCCCTTTCTTCCCTTTTCTCCCTCCCCCTCCCGTCCCAATCACCTGCATGCACAGCTTCTCCCTTGTGACCTCACCCACTGTGCATGCTCAACTATTGCCCCTGACTTGTTGTAACAATGCTCACTTGATGTGATAGTGTAAAGGAGAAACAGCCTGCCTGAAACACATGCAGCAGGGGTGGATCAGCAGTGAATCTATCCTTGGTAGCAATAACAGCTGTCAAGCATGCATGCAAGCAAACAAAGCAGATGGCATACATATGTGGTATTCGCGCCAGGATGCAAAATCCGCAAGAAGCACGCGCAGCTTTGCGCAGGCATGAGTTGAGGTTGTGCAAGGCTGATGGTGGCAGCCAGCGTGCATTGTTGATGTGACAAATGCAGAAGCAGTAATGCTGCGCACCTCGAAGGCGGGCTTGGTCGGCAGCAGCCGCACGTGGCGCTCGAATCTGCCGCGGACCTCATGGCACTCGAAGACGCGCTCCATGTCCTCGTGCAGGTCTTCCAGCAGCTCCTCGCCGCTCTCGCGCTTCCCAACCTCCATCTCCTTCAGCGCGATGATCGCCATCACCCGCTGCTGCCGCACCCGGAACAGCTCCGCTATCTGGGGCACTGACCACCTGCGCATGCATGCGCCACAGCATCTTATGCTACTTATTTTCAAGTATATAGATGTGCCCACGGATGATTGGGTCTTGCTTGGATCTGGCGAGTCCAAGACGGGGTAGGATTGTGGCAGCCTTCAATTGCAGTTTGTCTGCAGGATGTACCTTGCCTTTTGGCAGGAAAAGCGAGGAGTAATGATGACGATAATAATTATTTAATATGTCATGCTGGGCGCTGACTCTGGGAATCAGAGCAGGCTAAGTTGGCTGGAAGCGGTGTAATCTTAATGACTGCCTTATGCGCCCTCGCTAAGGCAGCGTGTTAATAAATCGTTCCACCCATTGCTGTGCATTGTGACCCACCGGAATGTTTGAGCACATTAGCCCTTGATAGCTCCTTTTCCAAGCTTTCTGTCGCTTTCTATGGGCACGGGAATAGACAAGAAGAGGATGGGGCACACCCGCCCTCCTTGTTGAGCCGGTACATGAAGTGCTTGACGTCGTCGCTGAGCTGCGCATTCTTCTCATTCTCTGGGACGCGGCCGCCGGTGAGGTCCAGCATCCACCACACAATCGTGTTCTCGTCATCCACGTCATACAGCTGCCAGCCAGAGCTGTGCTCCCCCGCATGGTTGATGGGGAAGGCTTGCACAGCATCCTCCTCTTTATAGTGGTCAATGACGCGCCGACTTAGCATGGCATCAGGGATAGATACGTGCTCGGGAGCCCTGTACTCATTGCGAGGAGGAGCACTCTCTGCAGCATCCTGCACCATAATGACACTGTTGAGCAATCAGGAATTCAATACCAGTGCCAGATTGTGAGAGGTAACTCCACAAACATGCAGCTCTGAGGCGCACCTCATCTGTGCCACCAGAAGCAGACTCAGCTCCAACCACCCCTTCTGCGCCTTCCACTGCAGAGGTGGTGGCTTCCTCACTGGTGCCCTCAGTTTTCTTTGCATCCTCTGCTGAGCACAGGCTCCCTGTAGCTTCCTTTGAGGTGCCCTCGTGAGAGCTGGGGCCATCACTGGAAAAGTGTCGGCAGCCTGGGTACGTTCGAAGCCATTTTCTTTCACTTTGCTGTTGCTGGGTGTG
The DNA here is from genome assembly GCF_000258705.1 of Coccomyxa subellipsoidea C-169. NCBI lineage: Eukaryota > Viridiplantae > Chlorophyta > Trebouxiophyceae > Coccomyxaceae > Coccomyxa > Coccomyxa subellipsoidea. The sequence continues at coordinate 1,236,076 of NW_005178027.1, forward strand.
ACGGAGGCCGACGTTGCTGCTTTCTGGTGGGAATGCGGCTGCACTTTCCTGGCATGCTCCTAGCTGTGCGAACTGTCTGCCGGAAACACGGACTGCGATCCGCTGCAAAGATCCTCTGATCATCAGATATAGAATAAGTAATGACAATGCAGCAGCTCCCAATCACTGGTCGATCCAGTCAACACACAATGGATCTAGAATGTACTGGTTGATATGGAGACAACCCCGAGTAATCTCTTCAATGACCTTTTGTTGCATTCGCCCTAGCTTGAATCGTGCTATCGTGTTTCAAAAACTGCATACACCAGCACATTGAGATGGGTTTGGAAAACCTCCCAATGTTCGATGTATCCCGCTTTGTGAAGGGGTTTGCTAGGGTTCTAGGTCCAGTCAAGAACAACCTTCTGTTTCATGATTTCCAGAACACAACTGTCCCCGAAATGTTGAAGATCTTCGCCACGATGCTCGATAAGCGCTATATACAAGACTGTGGCTGACGCGAACCGTCTTTGTCAGCTTCTCTTGTATAATCACTGTTCAGCTTCCAGTGCCATGCTTGCCGAAGGGCAGCTTTGACGATTCTTCTCCTCATCATGTTGTTCCTCTGAATCGTCTGAGGAGCATAACACAAAGCTACGCGGGAAGGGCGTTGGACCTCACGTCAGGGCATTGGCGAAAGTGTCATGGAATTCGCATATGACCCGCTCCCAAGGTTCTTTGCTGAACACATCACAAAACTTCAGCTGTTTGAGCATTGCGCCCCGTCAGAGGCTGGTTGTGCCAAGTGACAATGACTGTTGTTCTGCAGCTAGTGCTCCATCTAAGGACAGCTGCACTAACCATATAATACCAAGTAGATGAACTGCAGCCATCCCTTGTTACTGTGCTCATAATCAGGACTCACACTGAAGTCACTCAAGGCTGCTCCACGGGCCAGCTTGTTGTATGCTTACTACGTTGAAACGAGCCCCACAGGGCTTTGCTGGTCTTCTGGTAGCATTGGCACAATGATTTGATGTGCTGCGCAGCTTGCCAGAGGACGATGGTGAGCCAGTGCAGCCATTGCTCAGTTCTGAGAGTCTGGAGTGGGATGCGATTGCCAATCTGGACGATTTCTTCAGGCGTATTTACAAGTAAGGACACAGCTCCTGTTGTGCCAGATACAAGCTTGATCTGGAATTGTACTGCGTGACCTTAAACTATAGTTATCTGATGGGGTCACACTCATGCCTTGTTCCTGCGCCCGCTGTTGTTTGGCTTGACATGATGGTTGCGTCAAATGCAGGTATTATGAGGAGAAGGGGTTTGAGGTCATCCTGGTGTCGCGAGTGCTCAACCTGTTGGCACTGGCATTCACCATCGCCTTCTCCGCCTTCCTGCTGCTGTTTGTCAAATGGCATGCGCTTCGCAGCGAGTGCATTCTGAAGGACACCTGCGACATCTCCGAGGTGCACACATTGATGCTTTGTCAATTTGCAAACAATGAATCATTTTGCTTGATTTCACGTCTTTGCTGGTGCAGTGTGCCTAGCTGCCTATTCGATCTACTTGTCCCTGTCTTGGTGTACCTCACTGCAAGTCCTTACACCAAGGAAGGTGATGGTTCTGTGTGCAGGTGGTGTTTGATCCGCACCCGCTGAAGGACGGGTTCACGGTGTGGAACACGCTGCGGGTGATGTACGTGGCCATATTTGCCGTGTACTGGCTGTACAACCTGGCGCACCTCTTTGTGGACCTGCGCGAAGCCGCGGTCATTTCCCACTTCACTCGCCACCGCCTGGGCCTCTCCGCGCGCCAGCTCAAAACCGTCACCTGGCCCGAGGTCGCGCGCCGCATCGTCGACGTGCGCCTCTATCCAACTAGCTTCTGTGTGCTTTTGCTGCAGGTTTAGATTTGAACGTGGCTTTGGCATCAGTCAAGCCCTGGCATGTCCATATCTTTCCTCCTGGATGGCGCTTGGAATTTGATGCTGTGAGTGCATGGCCAAGCTATACCATGGATCAAGTCACATGCAATTTGCCACTTTGCTTCTTCTTGCATCCTTTTTGTGCTGGGTGGGGAGTTGAACAGATGGATCGACCCTGTCTGTGATTTGTATTGTGCAGGTCCAGAAGCAGACGAGGCTGTGCATCACCAGGGACCTGACGGAGAAGGACGTGGTCAGCCGGATCATGCGCAAGGAGAACTACTTGATCGGCATGCTCAACAAGGTCAGGCAGCCCCGCCATCTCCTGGTACCTTACAAGTGCATTACTGGCTCTTTTGTAAAGTCTTCTTTGCGCTTGCCTGTGCTTGCATTTGCATTTTAGCTGTTGGGCCGGGTGTGCATGCTTGCCTGCTGTTCTGAGTGTGAAAGGGGATGTGGCAGGGTGTGCTGGCGCTGAATGTGACCATTCCTGGGCTGGGCAAGCGCTTCATGCTGACCAAAACGCTGGAATGGAATCTGCATTGGTGCATCCTGGACGCCATGCTGGACGATAACTTCTGCATCAAGGAGGACTTCAAGCACGACGCCCCCAAGCTGCAGCGCCGCTTCAGGCATGCACCTCACTTCTCCCATGCGCTCTTCATTGATTAGGCAATGAAGAGCGATTAAGCACTTGCTGGAGCTCTGGGGCCAAATCATGCAAATGGTTGCTGTGACAAAGGTTGATAGGGTGCGCTGGGATCTTTTTGAGCGTTGCCGGTGCTGTGAAAAGACGCGCATGTTGCGGTGGGCCACAATATGCAAGGAGTTCATGGGCGGCTCCTGGTGTATTAGCGCAGATCTGATCTAGTGTTGGGCAATGCGACAGGCGTGTGGCGGTGGCGAATTTGCTGCTGGCGCCGTTCCTGCTGATGTTCCTGCTAATCTACTTCTTCATGCGCAACGCCGAGAAGTTCTACCACCAGCCGTCCTCCGCTGGCGCGCGCCGCTGGTCCTCCCTGGCTGCCTGGCGCCTGCGCGAGTTCAATGAGCTCCCCCACTACCTCAACCACAGGTGCCATGTCTCTCCATTTAGATCTCAACTCTATGCACTAAACGAGGGTTGCTGCGGCCTTGTTTTCCATGGAGCGGCTTGCTATAACTGCCCAATGCATGACAACATGTGAGTATGGTACCTATGCTGCAGTGATATGGCCAGGTCTTGTTCTGGACTGCGCTTGGCAGATTTGCATTGCGTTCTGGCTGGCATGATAATAAGAAAGGAGAAAGCTGAGGAGTGTGCTGCTGCGCAGGCTGAATGCCAGCCACAAGGCAGCGGAGAAGTACATCCAGCAATTCCCGTCGCCCGTGCTGAGTCACATGGCCAAGTTTGTGGCGTTCCTGGCGGGCTCCTTTGCAGCGCTGCTGCTGTTCATGGCGCTGGTGGACGACACTCTGCTGGAGCGCCACCTCTTCGGCCGCAACCTCGTGTGGTGAGCCCAAAAATTTCACCTGCACACCTTTTTATGACAATGCATTTTCTTCCGATCCTGATGACGCCTGAACCATGACACTCAATTTTGTGCTATCACATCAGCATCCCTGAATGATTTGGCTGTGCCTAAGCCTTGCGATCATATTTTACCCATCTAGATTGGCACTCTGCTCCTGCCCTGTACCTCTTATTCTCACTTTTCCTACGTCATCCGGCCACGTCACGAGTCCCCATGCAGAGGCCTCGGGCAAATGTCTGTGCCCTGTGTGCGTGTGTCAGCCATCCTGATTGCCGTCCCTCTTATCTCATGTACCTTTCTTGCACAAATCTCTGAGGGATCCTCTGATGCCTCCTCGGCTTCAGCCGCTCTTCTTGCCCGTCCTGCTTCCTCGATTCTGCACCTTGTTGCGCTTCACTGCCTTCACGACGAATGGAAATGGTGTGCGCGCAGGTGGGCGGCCACGCTGGGCATAGTTCTGGCGGTGAGCCGGGCGTTCATAGCAGAGGCGGGGGTGGCCTTTGAGCCGGAGCTGGCTCTGCTGGAGGTGGTGGCGCACACGCACTGGCTGCCCCGCCACTGGCGCGGCCGCGCGCACACCCAGGAGGTGCAGCAGCAATTCCAGGAGCTCTTCCAGTTCAAGGTGTGCCTCCACTGCCCTTGTCTTCGCGGAAACATAGGAACGAATGTCCCCCCATACTTTTCAATGCATGCCCAAACCTGTGTTCATAACAGAGACAACCTGGTATAATACTTGAGTGAGAGAATTGCGCAGACATCAAGGCAGAGCGCCAGAGATAAGAGTAGTTACTGTAAAGGTGCTTTTCAGACCGGACTTGCATTGCAGGCATAGGGATATCAGCTGAGCGAGTGAGCAATCACTTGTGGGAGTGCTCAATATATTGAGAAAGGGGTTTAAATATTGACAATGCCATGCCGAGGGTGGGCTGCTGAGGCAGAGGGAACGCCTGCGCAGGCGCTGCTGTTCCTGGAGGAGATGGCGAGCATCGTACTGACGCCGTTCGTGCTCTATTTCTCGCTGCCCAAGTGCGCGCCCGCCATCCTGGCCTTTGTGCGCGACTTCTCCGTGCACGTGCCGGGCGTCGGAGACATCTGCTCCCTTGGTGCCTTTGACTTCGAGCGCCACGGCAACTCCAAATACGGCTCCCCCTCCCAGGCCCCCAAGGTGCGTCTCTTTTTAGTCTTCCTTGTGACTCCAATCTCAACAAGGATCTGTAGATTTCGTCGGCTCTGGGCCTTGTGCAATGTGGGTATCATCTTGCTGCAGCCCAGAAAGACTCTAGCAGGTCCACCAGTGCGAGATACTTTCCTGGCGCTTCTTGAGGCTCTTCCATGTGCTTGCCAGCAGAGTTGAACACATACTCAAGGAAGGGTGTATCTGTGCATGCAGGCAGCCCGCAGCCGGCAGGGCAAGATGGAGAAGAGCTTCCTCAGCTTTGCTGCCACGTACCCCACCTGGGAGCCCGACTCGGCGGCCAAGCAGATGCTGCTATCTCTGGGGCAGGCGCCGCCGCTGCGCAACGGCCTCAACGCCTCAGAAACCGACTACCAGCCCATGCACTCCGCAATTGCCGCCTCGCTCTTCCCTGGCGCTCCCAGGTCAGTCTGCTCTTGCAACCCTCCTTCCTAGCTCCCTAGGATGATGGATTGATGCTTCTTTGTCTTTTCATGCAAAGCTGACAGACAGGGGCGGCTCAGCGAGTGGTAGAAGTCAGCCTGAATTGAGAGCTCCTGCACACCCAAAGTAGCTGGGATTCTGGTTCAAGGTCCGGATGGGCCTGGGTTGCTTGTGTGAAAACAAAAAGACAGGCTGGCAAATGATAATGATAATGGTCTGCAGGTATCCGGCATACCACAACATCTCGCCCTACAGCGTCGCGGCCGCGAGCAGCGTGCACCGCCTGGCACTGAGAACCGCGCCAGGCGCTGCCAGCATGCAGAACAGCATCTTTGGATCTGCTGAGATCACCGCTGGAGCCGCCAGCGCCGCCGGCAGGTGAGCTCATTTGACAATCAACTGCACCGATGTATTTCCCATCATTTACATTCCTTGATTCTTGCTAGCCCAGGCTGGTTGGGGGTGGTATAAATACTGAGCACCGTGTCCATGGTTGATTGGGTCTTGCTTGGATCTGACGAGTCAACCAAGGGGAAGGATTGTGGCAGCCTGTAAGTGCAGCTTGTCTGCAGGACGTACCTTGCCTTTTGGCAGGAACAGCGTGTACAGTAATAACAATAATAATTATAAATCTTGCTGAACAACAGTATTTGGATTCGGAGAGACCCCAACTGACTTGGGTGCCATTGGTTACAGCTTTGGGGGCAATGAGCTGGAGGAGAGAGTGGCGGCCGGCCAGCTGCTGCTGCAGTCTTTCTATGAGGACCGCGAGCGCACCATGCGACTGGGCGGCCTCCACCATGCGCGGCCCAGCTCCGCCAGAAGTGCGCTCGCTGCCGCTGCCGCTCACTTTTTTCTTGTCCGATTTTAAATTGAAGCTGTCCTGCATCCGCATGCATGTGGCCAAGCTTGCAGTGGTGGCTGCCGAGCTGCTCCTATTAGCCCTCTGGGATGTGGCGATGATGACATGCTGCTTGCGCTCCCTCTCTGCATAGTCTGTTGTCGTCCTGTGTAATATTCTACTGCCACATGCCTAGTGCTGGGCTTGCACTGCCAGCATTGCAGATGGTGCTGCTGAACTCTGGCGAGAATGACACTGTGCTTGTGCAGAAGATTCTGGAGACCTGGGCCGATCCCGTGGGGGAGGGCTCGGTGCTGCGCAGAGGGGGAGCAGGGAAGGTGACGCCGGCTTCCTGGGACTTCCGCGCCACCGGCAGGATTTGGCTCCTGACTCGCTTCAAGGCCAGGCGCATAGAGGCATCTCCACAGCCGGCCCGCCGCCGCAGCAGGTGTCACCGCGGGACGCCAGGCCGGCGCGGGTGCAGTGGGCGCCAGAGCGCAGCGTGAAGCCCCCCGCCATGAACGGCCGGCTCCCGCAGATCGCTGAGGGCGCCGGGCTGCAGCAGGAGGGTGATGCGCAGCGGCAGCTGTGGCAGCCCAGCGGGCAGGCGGGCAGCGAGGCCCGGGCAGCGGGGGGCCTGCTGGGCAGGACCGGCCTGTTCCGCAGCCGCAGCTCCTCTGACCGGGAGGAGGCGCGCGCCAGCGAGATGTCCTTCGTCACGCACGGGCCCTCCGCGCAGGCCGAGCAGCATCAGCAGCAGCAGTCTATAGCGGAAGAGCCTACGCAGGATGACGCGGAAAAACTGCAGCCAGGGTGTGGGATGGGGCAGGAGGGGTTTGGCGGGGTGCGCGATCCGCTCGGCGCGGTTGACCAGGGGCACCTGGCACCGGACGTGCCGCACTGGGCACAGGAGGGCGAGGAGCTGTCCGATGATGACTTCATGCTGGGGGCCAGCCAACACGAGGACATGCAGTGCCATGCTGCAGACAGCTGCAGGGGCTTCCCTGAGCCTTACGGCCACCTCCCCTTTGCGGCAGAGCACTACGAGTCGCCGCGCAGTGAGGCCTGCTCGCTGCACCGGGACGGCGCAGGCTCCTTTGACCGGGGATCTGCGCAGCTGATAGGGCCGCCGCAAGGTTGGCACGCGCAGAGCCATTTGCAGAGCGCGCACTCTGGCGGCTTGTTTGAGCCGCTGCACGAGGCCATGTTGGAGCCGCATGCAACCGCGCAGGGCTCGCCAGGCTCGTCGCTGACGTGGCATGATGAGCAGGCCCCCTCAGAGGAAGACATAGAAGCAGGATTTGGGGGCCTGCTTGAGTCATCGCTGCAGAACGAGGGCATGGCTTCCCCTCACTGGGATCCGCAGCAAAGATGAAGCAACATCAGCACAATATCTGGGATGCTGGGTTAAGCTCATTGTGTACAATATGTATCTGTATTGTTGACCAGGACTCCGTGTGAACGATTGCTTGGTGTAGCACATAGCCACAAGGTGTATTTGTACACGTCCCAAATGATGGGCTCTTGGGAGCTTAAGTCTGAGTCTTTGGAAAAGTTTGCAAGGTATAATTTCGCAGACTGCGATGGCTGTGAGGCCCAAGAACCCAGAGGGCCTTCTAATGCGCTTCTCGAGCGCCCTTAGCATATCGTGGTGCTTCGTTGGTAATAACTCGTTCGTGAACACTCTTGCTTGTACTTCGCCATCTTTCATATGAACATGGGAAGCAAATATTTGTCCAAGGAGTGAAAGCCAATGTGGCTGTGACAGTGGGCTCCCCGGTGGTCACGTCACTCAAAGTACAGAGTTGAGGTGTACAAATTGTGACGATTACATCTTGCAAGTGCGACTGCATGTGCGGCGACAATCGATTTCTTTACATGAATACCGTACAAATCCTTCTAAGTCAGCAGTGGGCCAATGCAAACCCTGGATTTCTGAAGTTCCACACATCAATCTCGAATGATTCTTGGATCCAGATTAAACTGCGTTTGGCCCAGCACTTAGATTGCTTGACATGACTATCCATCTAATGCGCACGCCGGACTTGTCCCACAGCTTTCCAATGCAAAGTCTGGTTCCCCGCCAAGTTCTCATCCGTTCTATTTAACTGATTTGCAAGGCCTGGATCTGCAGCCTTTTTTCTTCCTCAGTTGATCTCCACATTGCCATCGCACCACCATAGGATAGTTCCTCCCTCCTCCTCCTCTCACAGCCCCTGGATCAACAGCATTTTCTGGATTGGCAAGCGTTCTTGATACCTCTAGGAAGGGCATGACTATGCAGCGGTGCTGCTGATGCCTAGATCGAGCCAGCCAAATGCAAAGAGCAGCAACAACACCAAAGTTATATCAATGAGCTGTTCTCTCCCTGGACCACTGCAGGCGGCTCCAAAAAAACCTCTCAAATTTGGCAAAGTACAAGCCAGAGCAATCGTGCCTCTTAACATGCCTAGCATGCGATCACAAATCCGTGTACATACGCCAGGCATTCGACCCGGCTGGTAATGTGCCCAGGAGTCATGGAGAAGTGAATCATGTGCCCTTCATGCGCCTTAACCTGACGGTGTGATGAAGCTTTGTCTGCTGCTGCAGGATCCTTATGCCAAGATGCCTGCATGCGTCGAGACGGGCTCCCCCGAGAAATTGATCGACAGACTCAAGGTGCTTGTCGACCACGTCATCGGTCTCGGCGGGGATGTCAATGTCTTTTGCGCGGACATGGACCACTGCGTGCAACTCCACCAGCACCTGAACCAGGTACATATGTATGCACCTCTATCTAAAATAATGTATACAATGTGACGTTCCCATGTCACCATCAATTGGAGTACATGACTCCAAGTGCGCATGAGGCCCTTCTTGACCAAGAGCACTGGCAAGTAGTGATTAGTAGTCAACTCCGGAGTGCATGCTCACATCTTCATCAGCCTTTGCTCAATCTATCATTCCAATGATGTGCCAATCATGAGGGTGCATACTTAGAGATTATTAGAAGGTTGCATGCATGCATGCAGGAGATGTTAATAAGTGTCTTCAATGCAACTTGGGGCCGCAGTGTAGGTGGTTGTTCATCAAGGTGCAGCCGTGTCTACAAGACTCAGCAGGTGTGCCTCTGGCAAGCAGAGAGGCTAAATCATGGCTGGTGCTGTGGCAGATGATTGCGGAGAACCCCACCAATGCAGGAGGTCATGCATGCTGCATCATCATTAATTTGAACTCATGCACTTCGACTATTGCCGACGTGGGAACGTCACCTTGAACACATTTCGTTGGAAAGAGGTGCATGTACCTAATTCAAGAGCTAGTGGAGGTGTAGGCAGTGGTGCGTGTCCGAGCAAAACACGTTAACATCCTTGCCGAAATTGATGGCGTGGGTCACAAGCGCATTCGGTCTGTCGATGAGCTTTTCAGAGGAGCCGGTCCCGACGCGTGCAGAGATGTTGCGAGACGCAGGCATCTTGGAGTTTTGGCACAAGGATCCTGCAACAGCAGACAATACTTTATTACACCGTCAGGTAAAGGCGCCTTCAGGGCACATGATTCACGTCTCCCTGATAGGCATGACTCCTGGGCACATTACCAGCCGGGTCGAATGCCTGGCGTATGTACACGGCTTTGTGATCGCATGCTAGGCACGTTAAGAGGCATGATTGCTGTGAACGTCACCAGCTGGACCAGAATTTGCCATGCGCTGCAAGATTAGCTGCATAATGTGAAGGTAGCAATCGAGTGGCTCCAAGAGAAGTCCAAAGCAGAAGTGGCACTGGAAACCAGCCTCACCGTCAACCTGCAGTCTGTGCCAGGACCGACTCTTGGACAGGTTCCTGTCCTTGAATGCATCAAGCTGAAGGAAGAGGTCGCAATCGGCGACGCACCGTCTGAGAGTCATTGTTGCCTTCCGACAGGCGCTTCATGATCGTAGGGGAGGGCATGACGTCCTAGCCCGGTACCCGCCGTGATGTCGTCGACGATCGGGTCACGACGATGGAAGGAGGCGCCGATGTCGTTGCTATTGGAGCAAAGGCGACGATATCTTCTGTTCTCCTCGATATTTCTCTTTCTCTTGGGGGCAGACATTCAATTGCCCACAATGCCATGACAACGTTTAGATTCTGCCGATTACCCTGTGGACACGTTGTCCTATAAAGCAAGGGGAATGCTCTAGGTTGAAACTCGTTTCCACAACATTCCTTTTCACATGGAAAGGAAGGTCCCCCAATAGAAGGACAGCAGTACAGTTGTTCAGTAGTACGTGCGTGAAAATATTAGGTTGCTCTTTTCACAACAGACGATAGGTTAAATACCAACACAGAAAAGTCCTGAAGTAGTGAAGCCGTCGCACAAGATCCTTCGCGCTAAGCTGATCACAATCACAAGAAGGCCCGTCTGATCATAACAGTCTCACACCAAAACAGTCAAAGAGATGGAAGATGTCTTGTCCATCACCGATTTCGAGAACCAGTTAGAAAGTTTTTCTCTCGTGAGTGCTTACTCGTAACATGCGCTTGTACTTGCGCTGCGATTGATTTTTGCTTATGATTAGTCATCTGTTCTGTGTGGTAATTTCCGATACTTTGACAGGTGGCTGTTTACTTTTGGGCTCCATGGTCACATCCCTGCCAACAGCTCGACCTTGTCTTTGCGGAGTTGGCGAAGGAGTACCAGGATGCCAAATTCTTGCGGGTAGCACTCCATACGAATTCTTGGCGCTGATCTGCTTTTTCTTTGTCACTTTTATCACCACAAGCAATATAGGTGAATTGCTGCCATGCTACTGGCTTGTTATGAGTGTTATCGGTGTGCAGGTCCAAGCTGAGGAGGTGTCTGAAGTCACAGACCGTTTCGAGGTGTCAGTAGTTCCGTACTTCGTATTACTCAAGGTAGCGGGACGTCCCATGACAGCTGAGCATTTATCAAGGAATGCAAAGGTTTGTGAGCCTGCAACACAAGCCAAGCCCTGTATTATTGATCCACAGGATGGAGAGGTCGTTGACAAGGTGGAGGGTGCAGATGCAGCTACGCTTACGCAAGCAGTTCAACAACACTTCTCCCAGGCCAGCACATCCAAGCCACAAGCAGCAACCTCAGGGCACTTGAGCAGCACGCCAGCAAGGGGATCCGCCACTGCACCAGCAAGCCCAGAGGAGAGGATCACAAAGCTAATGACTGCTCAGTCTGTCATGCTGTTCATGAAGGTAGGCCCGCAATGCTACCTTCAGCTATTGCCTCTTTCATTAACAGTACCTAACAGTACAGTACATGCCCACAAGCTCCTCGATAAGTTTGAACGGTGTGGCAGGGTTCACCAGATGTACCTCGCTGCGGCTTCAGCAGGAAGGTGGTGGATGCACTAAGGTCTGAGGGGGAGGAGTTTGGGAGCTTTGACATCTTGTCTGATGAGATTGTGCGACAAGGCATCAAGAAGATCTCTGATTGGCCCACATTTCCGCAGCTGTATGTCAGGTGATTGCGGCAACCTGCCTCAGTCCTGCAGAACCCAATTTCATGTATTCGTCTCTTCTGTTCTCACCCCATGAACGGGGCCTGCACTTGCTGGGGGCTCATTGTGGCATGCAAGTGCCACCGCATCAATGTGGGTGAAATCTCTGGAGGCATGCAGGGGAGAGCTCTTGGGTGGCTGCGACATTGTAATGGAGCTGAAGCAAGCAGGTGAGCTGAGGGATACCATTGAAGAGATGAAAGCCAGGCTGGGATAGTGTGAAATACAAGCTTGATCATTTGAAGTGTGTGGTCTGGAATGGAAGTCAGTAGTTAAGAGGGGATGTGAACCACCGGACTGGGTAAGGCAAATTTGATACAGTGGTCGGCATCGTTGCATCTGGTTCCTTGATCTTTAGGCAAACAGATGTCTGCCATATTGTCAGGTATAGTGGGACTGACATGACAGGTGTCCAGACACCATGTCTCCCAGAATCATGCCCCAGGGCCCCTCAGTAAGAAATGTTGGGTAGCCATGCTCAGTACATGCCGTGATGCAACAGACTGCCGGTTGTGGCTTGTGTGACGATACACAGCTATCACCAGGCCCACTTTGAGTCTCCCTGCACTTGAATTAATATGCTAAGGTAGCAGAATCTCAATAAAGATCTTCAGTCTCTGTTTACGAGGCATCCAGACAGCGTGCATGCCATGATGGGCATTCATAAGTGCAAATGCGCATGTCTGCCCCATCACAGCCACATTTGCAAGCTTGCTGATTGCAGCTGTCACATCAATAATAGGGCAGGCCATCAAGCTGCACTCTTGGTCCTAGAGTACATCCCAATGCTGCCAACATAAGGCTACTTGTGTGGTGCACGAATTACAAATACTGCATCTCCTAATTCCAGAAATCAATTTCCGCAGCGCTTGCACCACTTTGATGCCTTCCTGTCTACCGTACTGAATCAGGTATCGCACAATGATCGTTTTCCATGTTTATTTCAGGATGGCCTTGTTGAACTTCCTTACTATAGTGCCTGGCAGCCTCAACTTCAGCCTTGCCACTTGAGCAGTTCGTTCCTTCTTTATTCATTTCGGTTCCTATCTTTTGAGTTCTGTTGGTGTTAGCTGCTAGATTGCATCCCCAACATGAGACGGCAACAGAGACTCGAGGAATCCGATTCAGTGATGCTAGCTCAATGTCGCTTAAGCATCATAAGCAGCAGGCTCTTGCAACGCATTATGGGTCCCGAAATAACTGGGGTGCGCATCCAGAGAGGCTTCGACGGCTTCGTTATCCCAAAAGTCCCTGAACCCATACTGGGTATACCACTCAACCGTCCTCTGCAGCCCCTGCTTCCAGTCTGTCTTCTCTCGCCAGCCTGACAGAACAGCACATACTGTCAGCCTCAGCTTCATTGCTTCAAGCCTCCACATGTGGTCCGCCAAGGCTGTCTCCCCAGATCGAGAAGCCCAGCTTGGAACATGGTGCTGTGTCACTAGGAAAGAAGGCAGGGCACGATGACAGTGCAGTGCACGATCAATGCGCACCCAGCTTGGCGAGCTTCTTATCGCATACAAAGTAGCGGCGGTCGTTGAAAGCCCGGTCGCGCACGTGCACGATCTTGCTTTCAGGGAGCCCAAAGATGCGCAGGATGTCGGCGGCCACGCTCAAAACTGTGCGTTCCCTCTGCGATCCAATATTGTACACCTCCCCCACGACTCCCTTGTGTAATATGATGTCAAATGCCTCCGTGACATCATCAATGTAGAGATATGATCTGGTCGCCAGCCCTGCACCACACATGCTCTTTGAGCCTTGCATGCATGTCTGGCATTGCAATTGATCCTGCTGCCTCCATGCATGAAGCCGTGTGCATGCATTATGGCAGCTTGCATGCATGCACACAGGCACATAGACAGCATGCATGCATGCATGCATGCATGCCTGCCTGCCTGCCATGGGGAGGATCTTCAGTGGCCTGGAGATGTGGTTCAGAATTGACATCAATGACAGCTGCATACAGCAAGGGAAAAGAGCTTGCTATCAGGTGTACTGAATCTATTGGAGCCCATTGGAGCGCACCATCTCCATGGACAGGGAGGTCCTCTCCTCTGGCAGCCAAGAGTGTGAATTTTGGTATTGACTTCTCGGGGAATTGATTGGGCCCATATACATTGTTTCCCCGGGTCGTGATGACCGGCAGCTTGTAGGAGGTGAGGTATGCCTTGGCAATCATTTCCGCCCCGGCCTTGGCTGCAGAGTAGGGGTTTGTGGGTTCCAAGGTGCTGTCTTCTCCCACACCTGTATGCATGCAGTTGCACCAATCAAGCCGAGGGCGCTGGCAAACACAGCCGTTCCAGAGACGCTCAAGCACACGTTGACAAGCACAGAGTGCATCAAAACGCTCACCCTTGTCCTTCCCATAGCTGCTCTCCCCATACACTTCATCCGTGGACACATTGACGAAGCGTCTAATTCCTCCGAACATGCGGCATGCCTCCAGGAGCACGTGGGTGCCGTATGTATTGTTGACAGTAAACGCGAGGCTGTTCCCAAAGGAGTTATCCACATGCGTCTGCAAAGGGGCAGTAGAGCTGACTGAGTAGCAGCAGTATGAACAGCAGAGGTGCGGGAACCGTGAGTTTTGCCGGGAACACACAGCAAGCATGTCTGGATAACCAGATAGCAGGCAAGAGAACCAACCTGAGCTGCAAAATGAAGTACTGTGTCGACGTTCTCCCTCCTCAAAATATAGTTTAGCAGATCGCCGCTCTGAAGGTCACCTTTGATGAACTGCAGGGTACTCATTCCATTACTAGCGTGCAGAGGAGGATCGAAAGAACAAAGTAGTAAATAGAACGGCAAGCGATGGGTGATGGCTGATGGCAAGTAAAATGGTCACAATAGGACCTGACCTTGAAATTGGGTGCGTCCATAAGCGATGCTAGGTTCTTCTGGGTGCCGCAATAATCTAATTTGTCAAAGACAATGACCTGCACAAATGCCATTGGTGGTGTCAGATCGTGTCATGACTGCTTGTGGCGAGCAAGTCAATCGATGGCTCTGTAGCCTCGCAGGACTAGCCATCTTTTTTCCACAGCATGGGACGAGGCGCTTGGTGTCCACAACACAGGAAGTGTGTAACAATCTGCATGTCTTTCGGCAACTGGAATTATATGAGGGCGCTTGGCTACCAACAAAACATGAGATCAAGGGGATCTACTGTACCTTGTACTGCGGATATTTCCTTGTGAGGCATACGGCCACGTGAGAACCGATAAATCCAGCACCCCCAGTCACAAGGATGACTTTCGGCACGAAATACTCGGTGTTTTGCACCATGGGGGCGCCACTCCCAGCCAAAAGGTACTAGCGAACCCACCAGAAGAAAGCGCTGCTCACCGATGGGTGATCAGCCCACACCGATGGACGTCTAATTGTCTTCGTTGCGCATCAATTTCGAGTGAAGAGGGCGACTTTGCGTGTGCTTCATCAGACTCATCTCGGAGTGCACACCTTTGATGTTGTGACTAACCCGAAGTAATGGATGACGAGTATTCCGAGACAAACTTGCTCAAGGCCATTTCAGCAACGAACTTGGTCAAACAAACTGGGCACCCAAGGCCCCACTACATCAGCAGGCATGCAAATCATTGTCATTGTCAGAGACTCAAAGCTGGCACTGCAGGTCGTCAACAATCCGTCACCAACTCGTCCCTAGTAAAACGTTTCCTTTCGTCTCATGACCTGTAAGGATGCCTGTACATAGGTTGGGGTTCTAAGTTCTTCGGTCTGGTCGTCTCCAATTGAAGTTCCTGAGCATCTCCTCCCGAATTCTGACGGGCTGCCGCATGGCAACGGGGCATCGAGTTCGGGAGAGAGGCTACGCACTTCCTGGCATTGATGTAGAGTCTCAGTGGCCCGCCACAAGCCGATCCTGGAACATCGTCGGCGCTCATGAGCACGATGCTGACAATGGCTCGGTGGAGGCGAGTCATGGTTGGCTTGCAGGTCAGCTTCAGCCTTTGTGCAGGTTCCTGCCTCTGGCAAACACTACAATCGCCAGTTTCAACATTGCTTCCAAGAATCTCTGAGTTGCTTCTTGCTGTCTTGAGTGTCCTGGATTGTTTTGTGCAGGCGTCATCCTTTTCTTATTCCTAGCTGGTGTCCTGCCCCTGACACTGATGGTGAGACCCCAAACCTGATCTGCAAGAGCATTGAAGAAGACGAACTGTTGTGATGCATTGGTGAGCTTCGCAAGATGCCACCAATGGCTCAATGGCCAAAATTGACTCGCTGACGGTGCTCCACTTGCAGGTGTTTGGTCTCCTCTGCGTTTTCTGCGTGGCCACATGCTTCAGAGCATACCTTGTGCACCAGTATGCCCAACGCCTCAACCAGTCCTCGGTGAGTGGAATGTGTAACATCTTGGAAATGCACATGTTCGCTGCACCCCTATATTGCATCTGATCAATGTGCGGGACCCTTTGCGTGTTGCTCACTGCTGTTTAATTTTTTTCCTGCAATGCTGGATCAGGTGGGGAGCGGCTTGGACACGGTGCTGCGGCTGCTGCGATCTCCCCAAGGCTTTGCACTGCTCTTCGCAGCCACAGCATGAACATGGCAAACCTGTCGCTGTCGCTGATGGACAGGTGAGGCGCAGGGCCACCTGGGTCCTCTTGTGTGTACTTTACACAGTCTGAGGACACTTTAGGAAGATGAACGGCCCAGCATTGGGCTGGGGAGTGCATTTCAAAAGTTGCAGAGCAGGGATTTTACCAATGGTCAATTGGCAAAGTAGAGCAATCGAGAAGAACGAGTGTTAATTTGGGGATGAAGTGCCGGACACAGTCTGTACCGTCATCTATATTTATTTTATAGCCCTACTGTCCAGTTAACAAGTTAAGTTTCTGTATAAAATGTGTCCGCACCATGCATGGTGTTGGGTCCGCTTTCTGCACCCCTAGATCTGGTTTCATGGGCATGCATGTGGCCTGGCCAGAAGGGACATTCAATGCAGGTGGTGCCATCTCAGTTGAAGGGCATAATTTGTTGCAGGGACTTCAATGAAGGGGACTATGAGGCGCTGTTGCAGCTGGACTCTGAAGCGGCCGACTCTAGGCCGCAGATCAGCGAGGCAGCTCTGAGGACCCTGCAGACCCACGTGCACATGTGTGGAAAGGCAGCCAGCCCAGGGGCAGGCTGCAAACCCGGCAAGGATACATCTGTGCTGCACAAGGTCAGACAAGCCTCTTCTCTACTGTCCTGCTGCTTCCATGCTAGCCCACACTCTCAATTCATGCCCAACAGTTTTGGCTGCAGCGCATGCTTTGACCTCTGACATTGCAGGCGCAGTCTTTGCAGTATTTGCACTGAGCACACGGAGTTACAGAAATATTATGACTGCGTGGAGTGTGTGCAGACTTGCTGATTTGTGGTGCAGGAGGCGGCGACCCAGGAGTGCAGTGTGTGCTTGGAGGTGTATGGGGAAGGGGCGCGCGTGACAACTCTGCCCTGCAAGCACTCCTTCCATGCAGACTGCATCGAGCCATGGCTGCGACTGCAGGGCACCGCTGCCACATGCCCCCTGTGCAAACGCATTGTATTCCCAGGTGCTCTGTAGATACACCGTGGAAGCCTGAATAGGCTCGAGTGTGACTGGTGTGCCCGGTGCCAAGGGGTGTATAAAGAGGAACCACATGATAGTCCCCTTGCCAAAGCTGCTGCTGCAATGACTTCAAAGGCTTTGAAGTCATTGCCTATGCGTTGTTTCCATGGGAATCCCCGTGCTTTGGCCCGTTTGGCCCTGAGAAATGATTTGGTTGCAGCTGAAGCCTTGTCATGCAATGCAAGTTGACATTTGTCTGTCTCGGGTGGACCTATGTTGACCTGTCCAGGATGCACATATGAGGTTGCCTGGCATGATGACGAACAGGTTCTACGATAGCTGAAGTATGCCTTTCTTGTGTATGTGTGTCCTTTCGAAGACTTCCAGTGAACAGCAAGGTATGTGATGCATTTAGCGAACGATGCACCACCTACCGATTGTACATGCGCATGGCAAGTCTAGACAGTTTATCAAAGATTTTCTGCGGAAATCCATTGTTTCCTTCGTGATCTGCGTGCAACAATGCAATGTTTCAGTGGGGTGGTTGCCCCAATTGGGCAAACGTTGGCCACAGATGTGCTTGCCCAACGCTGATTCTAACAGACATGTGTGTATTGCTGCAATTGCTCATGTGTATATTGCCAATGGTTTACACGTGTGGAATGTTGATATGCTTGCTAACTGATGAGACTATGCCAAGTCTAAGATGGACTCTGGCGTAGAACGAGCTTGCATGTTGCCTCTGATTCTTGGCATGCAAACTGGTGCACAAATTTAAATGTGCATGCAGCGCAAGATACAGACAAATCGAGTACATAGCTTCACACTGAAAATGAGGACTGGTATATTGAAGGGTCCTGACCCACAAAGAGGCCAGCTGCAGTGCTGCGACCCATGTATTCAGTGTAAATGTATTCATGACAATAAGCCCGGTGGGGGTTTGTAGCAATTCGTGCCCTGCTGCTCACCAGTTTTCTGGACAAAAGATTTAATCTAGCCGCTCTCTGTCATCTACCACTGCAAGTGTGTGGCCCACGCTAGTCATCAGCATTGGCGCTGAGCAAGGCCTTTGTATCATGCCACAACCGCAGCATCTCTTGCAAAATCGGGCTCTCTGGATGTGTGATGCGCAAGGTAGAAGCTGCTGCCTCCGCTTGCTTGGCAGCTTCCTCATCCTGCTCAAGGAGCGCCGCAATCTTCGCCAAAGTAGCCAAATGCAGGCCCAAATTTGGCCAGACCTGCATCAAGCACCACATATAGATTGTCCCCAAGGCTGGCAATCACCTCAAGCCATCTGAAAGCAATGCATGATCATGGCTACAGCACAATAAGTCATATTGGAGCGCTACAATGCAGACCTTGGGGTACAGCCAGCGGTAGAATTGCAGCAGGGCTTGAGCAGCTTCCAAGGCAGCTTCCCACTGGTTGCCGCATTCTATGGCTGCTCGGAGTTGCACCTCCAAGAGCCGCATCCGCCAGATGTGAGTCTGCAACGCAGCAGGATACCAGCCTGACATTCTTTGTTTGGTTAGATAATGTATTGGGAAGCAGTAATGATGGTCATGTTGGTAATCATGGGGGATGATGCATGCTGGTGATGAAATACGGACATCAAACAAGAGCCTCTCCTCACCTGCATGCCTTCGCCGAATGATTGCAGCGCTCTTTTGGCTATGCTGCAAGCCTCAGCTGCTCGGCTCTGAGACACAAGGTCAGTGGCTCTGGTGTGCGAGTGCACAGCGTCGGCAAGCATACCCGCCACTGTTTCTGCTTTGAAAGCTTCCAAGCTGTCATTGCCATCCCCTGCCCGAGAAAACATGAGAAGTATGACCATGTATTTTGTCAAGAAATGAAATATGCAGATGCTAGGCAGGCTCTGCAAGATTTTGCGTGCGGGCAGGGCATGCGCACGACCATCATGCTGCCAAGGGTTTGAGCTCACAATATTTGGGAGAGGTCATTCGAGCACCTTGCCAGAAGGCTGGCCCCCAGCACTGCACATTCACTACCCACTCCTGCGCATTTGAAGGACTCTGGGACAGTCCTGCTTCTGCCTCCTCACTGTCAGGCTCGAGGAAGGAAGCATGCCTCTCTATTCGCACTCTGGAAGCATTCGCACCGCTACCTGCATCACACATAAAGAGTCATCTCGCTTGTCCGGCTGATGGCTCTGCTGCAACATCTGTGCTGCGTTTGCCTGGGAAAACATTCTCACCTGCACTGCTGCTCAAGCTTGTGAGCATAGGATCATGCGGATCCATGCCCCAGGAAGGCGCTCTGTAGAGCTCCATTCTCAAGCTGTCATGTAGTGTGATCTCCTTCGAGGGTGATGACAAGTGCTCCTGCAGAATCGTAGAATGCACATCACTCAAAATATTGCATGCATCTGCAACTCTGAGTTCTCAAACATGCTAGAAGAAAAGATCTGACGGGGAGACACCTTGCCAGCGTCAATGTCAAAGAAATAATTTGCCCTGAGCGCAGCGCTCCGCTCTGCACGCGTTGCTGCCAGCTCAACATACGCGATCGTGGCCTCTGCGCCGGCAGGTATGTGCTGCACTGCGCGGAACACGATTCGCGATCCATGGAATGACTGCATTGTATTCGGGGTGCAGCTGTGGTTCAGCATCGCTCCCTGTGGGTAAATGCCTACACCTGCTCCAGACACACAGAGCCGCATCTGCTGAAAGGTTAATGCTGCATAATGCGGGATGGATGATGAAGGCAAGCACCAGAATAGAAGCATTCCTACCAGAGGGTAATGCCTGTGAATAGTGCAGCAAGTCTGCAAATGTATCATACCTATAGGCCTGAGCTCATCATCGCAGATGGTGTGATTGTTGCATGCAAAGCGCGCCAGCAGATAAGCTACATCCTTTGCATCTGGGATGTTGATGCTGCCCCCGCCCTTCATGTATTCCCTGCGCAATCACCTTGAAAGCTGCGTGCTTTGGATCGCAAGGAAGCTTGGTTTGAAGCCATGTTCATGAAGGGCTCGATTGTCACAAATCCCTGGCCATGCCATTTGGGAGGGTGCTGGGCAAATGTACCTTGTAACAACGGCCATTTGAGCAAAGCTTTGCTTCCGATTATCATCCAGATCCTCCCAATGGTGCTCCAGAGTTTGTATGCATTCAGGCAGCGCATTGCTTCTTTGATGAAGCCTGTGCAGGCACAAACAACAGTATGCTCATATGGAGAGGGTGGCTATTCTGGCATTAGCGGGGGCCTCCTGGAAACATGTGCATGCATGAAGCAAACAGCAGTGGGACAAGGCAGGAACCTCTGCTGTTTCCAGTAGATGCGCGCTGCCAAACGGATTGTGGCAGGTGGAATGCGCGGGGCACATGCTCGCAAGGCCGCGCATTCCTGTTGGTGGCCGCTCTTCCAGGCTGTCCTCTGCTCCTTAGTGCCATTATACCTCGCGAACTTGCAGCCGCCGCACCTTCAACGGCATGGTGACTGAGATCACATTGTCCTGCTTCTCAATAACTGCATGTCAGGGCAATTAAACAGGTCCTCCAGTCACCTGAGAAGGTCTCCTCTGCTTGTCAAGGTCTGGTGGCAGTACACACTGCAATGGTCGTTGTCCACAACAGATTCGTAGGCCTCTTCGGTGAGTACTATCTGACCAGGATTGAAGGCCCTTGCAGCTCTACAATATCGTTTTCGAACTGGATCAATGTCGATACTGTATCCAGTCATCTCTCCTACTCGAACAATCTCGGGCCGAACTGATCCGATTGATGGCTTCCGAAAAGCAACTAAGCAAGACTGACGAACATCTTGACTCCATCAGTCGCGCATTGGAGTGAGAATTGACATCGAACCTGTAGCTTCTTGCAGCAGGGAAGCTGGTTACTACAAAGGGCACCTGTCTGTCACGTGATCCCCTTCCTCCAAGAATTCCAAACAAGAGAAACACGGGGAGCTGATCAAAGGCATGTTTGACTTAGGGGAATTCTGGCTGCGAAAGATAGTGTAAAAGCGTCTCTTGTCAGCGTGATCTGCTTGTCAATTACATAGAAGCATGTCCCTCGATCCTCAACAGTCACACTGGCTGATCAGCGGTCAACAGTGGGCAGAAGAGCGCAGAAATGATTTACTGCAGGCATGGCAGGTGCTGAATGTGCTGATGTATGGGGAGGCTTCTGTTCTTTCTAGTGCACCTCCTTCTGATTGGCATGGACCTCATCGTAATGCATGGCTTTGCAGGTTCTGCAGACGTCTTATGAGCAGAGAACGCTACCTTCTAGAGTTGACCTAACGCAAAGTGTAATGTTGACGAGCTTGGGAGCTCTGCTGCTGCCAAACGTGCTGGTAATCCTAGCAAGCAGGAAGGGCCGCAAGCTGGTGTTTGACACGGTGGAAACCATCTTGGCAACTATTCTTGTGTTCTTGCTGCTCTCCATAGTGCTCGGTTTACCAATAGGTGAGCATAACTGCAACCTGTCTTCACCATCATGACATCAGTCCCTGCCGGAGACCCTGCCTGATAAATCTGCAAGATGCCCGGGGTTCAACCAACAAGTTGAGACCTGTTTTCTGTTGCGCAGGGGCTGTTTATCTCATGATCAAGGCCATCAGCTACTTTTTGGCATCACTTTGGAGCCTGCCTGCTGTCCAAGCAGCTGTAGCTGCGGCCCGGAGCAGCTTTGCCAGCAGCTGACCTTTGGAGGGATCAAATCAATATCATGAATAGAGTGCTTTGTCAGATGAACATACAAAGATGAGTGCCAAGCAGCCGCTCTGTTGAATAACGGCGATTTGCTGAAAGCTTGCCATAAGACTGTTTCAACATAAATTGCGCAACTATTACCATATGGAGATCTCAGGATCTAAAATGAGTATTTTAATTGGCCAGACTCCTGCCGTAATTTTGGGAAGATTATAATTACAAAAATTGTCAACACCAGCCAACAGACCTTTAAGTGCAGTAATGCAGCAGAGTTTCAAACGATGCGGCACTTCTTGCCCTCAAGACCACCAGGCTCTTTGGTGCAACACAGCAAAGCAAGAATCCAATCCTGCCTCTTAGTCAACAAGCGCAGGTGCTGATGGACACAGGGTGCCTCCATTTGTGTAATCTGGCATGCTGCCAAAGCGGTTGAGAGGCCAGTAGGTGAAGACAGCGCGCGCGATAATGTTCTTCTGAGGCAGCGGGCCCCAGATGTGCGAGTCAAAGCTGTTGTTCCGGTTGTCCCCCATGACAAAGACGTGGTCCGCGGGCACCGTCTGTGGCTTCAGCGTGTAGCGAGGCTTCTCATAGATGTACTTCTCACACCGCGGCTGCCCATTCACAAAAAGCTGCCCATTCTTCACCTGCAAGCCATCCCTCCTCTTAGCAATTTGCACATCTCTACCAATGTCATTTGATACAGAATTCAGAGAAGGAGAAGGAAAGTATTCCAGACTAAGCACCGGCAATTAATTTCAGAACCGGCTTGTAGCACAATGACACTCCTTTATCAAGCACTCTGCATGAACGCAGGTACCCGGCGGGCCACAGCACTGGTCACCAAGTTAGGAGAAATGTCTGGAAAAATAGGATTAGGAGAAATGCAATGCCTACCTCAACTGTGTCACCAGCCACGGCCACGATGCGCTTGATGAAGACATCGTCATCCAATCCCACAAACGCTCTGAAGGCCTTGAACGCCGCGTTGTCAAAAACAGCCTTCACGACTGGGTTGGTGTCTGGCTCTGCTGCCTCCCCAAAAATCCTCCTGTCTGGGTGGAATATGATGATGTCTCCAGGAGTAGGTTTCCTGGACCAGACACACCACTTTAGCTTGCATGCATGCAGCCGCCGGGGGTTTTCAATGTGCCAGGCTGAGCATGTCAGCTCAAAAGACAGTACAATTATATTGCGTGGATGGTCCAAGCCTCACCTCTGGACTGCATAAGTAACCTTCTCAGCGACTAATCGATCTCCAATGTCATATGTCGGGTACATGGAGAGTGAAGGTATAAAGCGAGGCTCTGCAATGCACCTGCAGGACAAACCCATTCTTGCCTCTTCTATACATCTCAGCTAAGCTAGCAAGAATGTAAAACATTAACCTGAAAACGCCAGAATGCACACAGGTGGTGAGTACTCACGATCGTATCAAGAATGATATCCCCAGCGCTATGGCAAAGGTGGATATGTCATCCTTTGTAAACAGTGGCTGTCCACCTTGCTCCCCATCGGCATCCCCCCTCCCATCATCATCCTGCCTTCCACTCCCCTCTGAGCCATCACCATCTGCACATGCAAACAACTCCACTAAGAGCTCTTGCACTAGCAGGACAGAGGGCTATCAATTTCATCAGCATACATGATGCACTTTAAAAGAGCGCAAAGCATTGCTCCCTTGATAGCTTCCACAAACAGACTGCAGCACTGCTGCCTTGTACAGATAGCAATTGAGAGCAGCAAGATGATCAAAGTGTGGCGCGACGCACTGTTTGAGACAAGGTCAGGCGCTGAATGGGTCTGGGGCGGTCTGCTGCTACTTGGAGGGTCCTGACCTGGGAAATACAGCATAACTATCATATCCTTATATTCCATATATGGTCGTAGATGTAACGAACGGGTTCGAGACAGAAGTTCACCTGCTGGGTCCTGCTCGTTGATACCAGAGACACCTGTATCTTTGTCTTGCACCCTCTCTGCTCTGCATTGCCAACTGCACCTGCTTAATCGCCTCCCACATCCAATTGCTAGAGAGCTTCTGTTGGGATATCTTGTGCATGCCAGCCTGCATCAGCAGAATAGAGAGCCTCGATCTCTATGGCAACAAACAAGAACATCTTCCCCGCAAGTCAGTACAGCATGGCTTCCAGGACGTCAGCGCTCAATTGACAGTAGTAAACTATTAACAGACCTGCTTGATCGACTTCTTAAGGCAATATTACCCTCAGAATGCGCGCAGGCAGGTGATCTGAGCGCAGCATTTTGCATTTTCGCCAAACTTACTTTACTACACAGGATGGAGGACCAGAATTTCAACTCTGCAGTCACAAAACCACAAAAGGTGTCCCACAGTGTTGTGCGTTCTTGATGAACATTCTCGGCATTGCAATTTGCTTTCTTGGATAACAGGTGCAGCCTGTTCTGGCCTTCCGAATTTGATTTGTCCACCAGGACAGCTCATGCACAAGTGTAATCTCTCTCTCTCTCTCTCATGCGATACGTTCAAGACTCATTCACATTTACATCAAAGACGCGCTTATCCCTTCAGTTCTCATCGGGTGCATTGCATGCATAACTCCATCACAGCTGCCAATTTTGTCGGCGCTGTACAGCTAGCCGCCTTCACTTGGTAAGTTCATTACTTATAAACATAATAAGATCGAGGTCGTCATCATCATCATCATCATCATTCAGCACCAGCTCATGACCCACAGCAATTATCTACAATTAATTCCCGAGAACTATGAAAAGGATCCTAGGAAGTTTGACGCCTCCAGGACTCTGATTGAAAGCCTAATTGTGACTTGAGGCACAGTGCTTCTTGTCTGTAATCACTACATCATCCTGACGTGTTGGCAACAGCTGAGCCCATAACTTCGACAACTCTGGATGAAACAGCATGCAACAAGACATAATGAAGCGGCAGTTTCTAGCAGACAATCCTCTAACGCAAAGCGCTAAGCAGAAATAGCAACGCAACTGACAAACACCACTGTTGGCATCAATCCACAACTCTTCTCTTGTGACACACCTAGGAACAGGAGACGCGACACATTGCCTGCAGAGCCAAGGATGCTTGAGCCCCCTTTAAAGGGTCATGCCATCCAATTCGAAGACTCTGCAGCAGAAAGAAGAAAGGACCCCAAAGGTTGCACTAAGATAAACATGGCCTGCAGTCCAATGTTTGGCCAGCCACAGCTGATGAAATTTGCAGTCTGACCCGCACTTTATAAGATGGACAGTCTCAATAACACGAACAGCATCGGCAACCTTCTAAGCATCGTTCCAGGAACAAGAATGGCGCTGCTGCCACAGCAAAAAGGCACACAGACATGCTATCAACAGGCCTGGTTCCTAGCACCTGGCTCTTGTGATTTTCTGGAAATCCGGACTGTCAATGCTCTCAGGTCAAAAACAAGTAAACGAAATATCCGTCCAAGTGCGGCAGGCTCTCTCGATCCCAGGAAGGCCACAAGCATAGTCGTGACGAGAAGATGAGCTACTCCGCAAGCATGCAGAGGCTCCTCCAACAAGGGGCGAGTCCTCTCTGACACCGCCAAAAGAAGGTGGGTGTTGGGGTGGGGAGCCCCACGAGTAGATTCCCCGGTGAGGAACTCAGATTACCAGCTCCTCTTTGGACACCACCACACCATCTGCACAGGCACAGATCTGCGGTCAGCGCTGCAATTGACATTAATGACAAAGCCAGGATTCTCACTTTGCTATCGGAATCATGTCAGGCAAGAATGCAGACATGGAAGCCAGTACGAGCGCAAAGGTAGGGAGGAGGGCTGCCTCATTGTGTAAACAGGCGTGCATCGGCAATACAAACATCTCCCGGCCCGGGAACACTTTTGATGAATTCATACTGCACTTCAAAATAGGCTCAGGAAAACATGCCTGCATCGGCGTACACCCAGTCACCCGTGTTGATGGTGATGCCAGCAAAGGTGACTGGCTCGCCCTTGGTTCCTACAGGCGCCTTCCCCGGCTTGACGGGGCAGGTGTTCAGCGCCTTCACGCCCACAGGAAGCTTTCCCAAGTCCTCCGTGTCGCGCACGCAGCCATTGATGATAATTCCCTGCAGCATGCATGCCAGCCTCCTCTCAGGTTTCCACCTCTGGCGAGCCCTTCCAATTGTCACTATTAGTCACCACTAGTCACCCTTACTCGTTTCTGACAGAGGCAAGGTGTGTCTGCAGACAACGTGCAAGTAATGACTGCCAGGCATCCAACCTGACTGCCTTCGGGGCTGCCAACAGAAGAATTGACACTGCCATGAGAATGCAGATCTTAGCAAGTGAGTAAGTTAGAAACAAGGGGAATGGGCAAGGATCAGCATGTTGTGCACTGCAGGTCTTTAGAGGCCTATGACGCGCACCGAGAAGCCGTTACGGTGCAACTTTGCGCCGAGGATGTCGCCCAGCAGAGCGCAGCGCTTTGAAGCCTGCCCATCCACCACCAGCACTCGTCCCTCGCCCGCCTCGTCCAATGTCTGCATGCACACATGGCACCCTCACTATGCTGCCTTGCGCTTGCTGCCTTCCAAGTCGGACTGATCAAAAAGCCAGTTCGCCTATGTGCCAATGTCCCACGCTGGACTATGCACAGAGAAGGGACAGAGGGCGCGGATGAAGTCAGGCCAGCAGTTTCTGCCCGCATGCATGCATGCACCATGGCGCCCTCACTGTGCTCTACTCCAAAGCTCAGTCTTCCCAAAGTGCCACCTCACCATTGGTGAGTCTTCGAGTGCCAGCCATGCCAGTCATGCCAGCCGGAAAGATGCAAGGGGCGCGGATGAAGTCAGGTTAGCAAGATTTGCATGCATGCATGCATGTTGCTGCAGGGTGAGGGGTGTTATGAGTGAGTCACTCACCTCGCGAAGCACCTGGTTGGTCTCCAGGCACTGAATAGTGATTGCTTTGCCGCTGAAGCGCGTCATGCCCCCATAGTCCCTGAAACCCATAAAATTACACTCGTTCACACTTTTGTTCCCACAGGCGGCCAGTGACATGTGTAGCCCATTTATCAAAGCTACTCACAATACTAAAAGAGCACTTCAGGCCAAGGTAGAAGGTACAAAGAAGGGGTGGTTCAGTGCTGGCTTTCTGCAGGTGAAAGAGCTATTTGGGCTGTATGCTGCTTGCCTGAAGACATTCTCGGCTACACGGACGTCCATGTCCGACATCGCCTTCCATGCCTACACAAAAAGAAAATGTGCATTAGAAGGGACAATTTCTCCACTACAGACGTTGGTATTTCAGAGGTGTGCAACATCTTGCGCATTGCTAGGTTGCGATCGTTGAATATTACCAGTGAGGCCCTACAACTGCACTGGCCTCACTTCACCTCACGTGGGTGCAAGATTGATACATAATGATTCGAATCGTCTAAAATGGGATAACCCTTTAGCACGGCCCCTCTTCAATCTGGTGCCAACCGTGGGATACAGCTTGCGGAAATAACCTTTCACAACTTCTCTGCTGATACTCTTTGATGGCTCCTGAAGCAGTGAGTCAGGAATTACCGAATCGACGTCGAGGTTGCAGAAGGTCGCATCGAGCAGATCACAGGTTGCACCCCTGGCTCCGGCTGGGGGTGTGGGTGGAGGCTTTGTAGACACATAACTGCTAAGTCTTCGGACGATTGAGATAGAGAGGCCACTCGGATTCGACTGGAGACCGTTGTTGACTCCGCTGGGCCTGAATGTGAAGCCAGCCTTCTCTTGAGGGTGGTCTTGGTAGACTTGGTGGAACTGCTCGGTTATTGAAGACAGCTGGGTCGCCATTGCCACTGCGAGGAATATACAAATCACAAAGTTCACTTCTGCTTTGTTGAAGTGGTCGTGAAATTTTTGATCGGAAACTGCGAATTCAGGGAATATAAGGGGGGAAGGATCTATTGAGAGACGTCATCGGAACCTGCAGCTGAACCTGAACCTGAACCTGATGCATGCGTAACCTGAACCTGATTTTGATTTATGCTGCTTTGATAGGGTTGGATACCGCATTGCAGCAAGAGTGTGACACCGATGATTCCACGAATCAAATTTTCAGGGTACCGATCTGGCATTTAGATTCTGCACCGGTGCTGAACCCACTGGGCCAAGTATCGGGTTTCACCGAGTCGGCCGTCCCAATGGTAGCGTTTTCCCCGACTGTACTTCTCGGCGCCTTCTTATCGACACTAAATCTAATCTTGATATGTCTTCCAGGTTTGCCTTCCCACACATACCTTGCGTCAGTTGGTTATTGTCACGCTTTTCCTGGTCAAGCCCTCTCAATTGACTATAGCTGTGTGCAGGTGTCTACTTCGCAAGACAGGTTTGGCAGCTCCACTTGCGACACTGGATAGAAAGGGTTTACTTTCATATGCAATGCTGCCGTTGGAGATGGCCCCAAAACCAGCGCTCGGAAACATCAAGATTTCAGACCGAGGGTGTTGATCTGATGTCTTGCACAGGGTCTGGTCAGCAAGGACATGCGACGGTCGTTGGGTTACATGTCATTCAATTTCCTCCTGCCCACCCTCACCTTCGTGAACATCGCTCCCCAATTGACCGCCTCAGAGCTTATGCTCTGGTGGCCGCTGGCAGTGAACATCATCGTCAGGTGAGAACTCTGTGCATCCAAATTCCTTCGTCATTGATATCTCCGCTATCTCATCTCTTGCAGAAGCTGCATGCATGAAAACCAGTGTCTCCTGTACTCCAAACTCCAAATGTGATGTGCAGCCGACTGGTGGCATTGCTGACTGGATGGGCCAGCAGTCGCATGCCCGGTACTAAACCAGAGCACCGGAAGATCGTTGTGGCAGCCTCAGCCTTCGGCAACACCAATTCAGCGCTGCTCATGCTGGTGACAGCGATGTGCGGCCAGGAGCATTTGCCATTCTTTGGAGCGCTGGGGCACCAGTGCACCTCCAATGTGAGCCTTCCCCAACTGCCACACTGCTCGGCTAGCCTGCATGGCAAGCAGTGCTGCTGATCTACAATTCTTTAATATGCCTGGTTACTCGTGGGACACTCACCTCGCATACTAGGCCTCTCAGATCGGATACTCGGATACCTGAGAATTCTAATATCTATTTTGAGAAAATACCCTTCCTCTGCAGGGGTACGCATACGTGGCGATTGGGCTTGCGGCGTCCGCCTTTCTGACGTTTCCAGTGGCGGTTGCCATTCTGAAGCCCAAAGAGGCCGCGCCGGCCCCCCAGCCGGCCGCGGGCAACCCTTCCAAAGCCGACAGCGGCCTGCAGGAGATCGTCATCGCCGGGCCGCCACCGGACGGCTGCGCAGCGGCCGATGCGAACGGCGCCGTTGCCGAGCCGCGCTGGGCTGAAAGGGAGAGCAGGCGCGCCGCGTTGACGAGCAGTGTCTCGGCGCCGGTGGGCGCTGCCGGCCGGGCCCGGCACGCGCATGCGCATGCGAGCCCCTTCAGCGCGTGGCAGCGCGCTGGGGAGGCAGTGAGCTGGCAGGCTGACGGCGCGCGCGAGGCGGGCGCCTTCGAGCGCTTGAATAGCCTGAATGCGCGGCGCGCGATGCTGGCTGTCAGTGTGCCCGAGGATTGTGAGGGGGAGCAGCTACACAGGGCCAGTGAGGAGCACAGTAATGTGAAGGAGATGGAGTTGGTGCAGGCTCAGACCAGTGGGAAGTCGGGAGTGGGCGGGAGCAGCAAAAGCAAGAGCATAGTGGACATGCTGCACATCAGGTAATGGCCTCTCCATGTCTTGGATTGAAAAGCATGATGCATGCTCTTGAGCTCATGCAGCGCTCTTGAAGCCTGAAGCGGTACCTGCTCCTATCTTTTGCCTGTTCTGCTGCTATTCTATGTGCCAAGTCTGTTGTCCGGTCTGCGGTGGAGTTTGGTACTCCAGGGGCCCAAAGCCAGTTTCCTTTCATTTCATCTTTCAAGTCCTATTTCCTACATCCCCCGAGGGTGACAAGAGCGCATGCATGTGACAGGGGCTGGCAGGAGACCCGGGCGGCCAAGATCGCCCGCACGGCACTTTCTTGGTTCAACAAGGTAGCGCCGCCGCCGACAATCGCCAGCTTGGCGGGCCTGGTGGTCGGCTGCGTTCCCTTTCTCAAGAACATCATGTTCCCGGCAGAGAGCGCGCCGCTGGGGTTTGTCACAACCGCGCTCAACACAATCGCGGCCGCGTTCGTGTTTCTCATCTCCTTCATCTTGGGCGCGGTGCTCCACAAGGGCCCAGGGCCCGGCACGCGCTCGCTCGGCTGGCTGCCCATTCTGATGACCGTCCTCAATCGCTTCCTCTTCCTGCCCGCCCTCGGTGCGCCCTCCATCGCTGCAGGACCTCTCGCACTCTTTCTTCCGGGTCTTGGTGCATTGATCGCTGCATTTTCCTGCGCTGTTTCTGCCTGCCCTCGATGCGCACACCATTGGTGCAGGACCTCTCGCACTGTTTGTCTGTACTCAGTGCGCAGTTGATTGGGGCAGGAACCTGCGCTCTTTCTGGCTGCTCTTAGTACGCAGCGAATTGCTAGATTAGCACCATGCCCTCTTTCTGCCTAGCCTGGTTCCTCAATTGCAGCACCCTGCTGCTACCTTGATGATGATGCTTGCAAGCTGCTACAGAGATGATGAGGATTGCCATGAACCCCGCCCTTGAAATGGCTCACAATGGTGCATGAGGTAAGGGAGTGCTGGCATGTGCAGGCGCGGTGTGGGTGTTTGGGTCACACCGGCTGGGCTGGTGGAAGCAGCCGGACCCGCTGTTCACATTTATCATGCTGATGACTAACGCCACTCCCACCGGCAACCAGATCCAGGCATGCACCTCTCACCAGCCAAGCTCATCGAGCTGTCTACTTGCTGCCGTGCTGAAAGAGTAGAGTTTTTGGCCTTCTGAATACCTGCAAGAGGCTGATATGACCTAGCAGGAAGCTGGCAAAGCGATGGTGCCAGCCGTAATTCAGTCCCGCCTGTTCCAAGAACCGGAGGTTTCCTCATGACGGGCCAAGTTTTTTTCTTCCAAATTAAGCTGTTCTTGCGAGTGAAGCTGATGACTGCACTGCAGAATAATTTACATTGAAATCTGCTTGCAGGCGGTGTGCGCCATGTACCATAGCTGCGAGCAGGAGTGCGGTTCTGTCTTATTCTGGCAATACATGGTGTCAATCGTTGGCATTGCTGCCTGGATGGTCATCTATATCTATCTCATGGGCGTCTTTGGGCTCTTATGATGCTGATTTCTTGCTGTCAACATTCCTGCTGTGCTCATTTTATTCATCTTACTGCAGTAATCTGCTGGTCAGTGTGCAAAGAACTTTTCAGTCCAATAGGATGTGGATGACAAACATTGCAGACACAATTTCTCCCTTTTTTGTGAATGCGTGGTGATGGTGCCATTTTCATGTGGCTGCCATGGGTAAGCATACTATGGCTCAGGTTGAATTGCAGGTGCAGTTTAAGTGTTAGAATTGCACAAGTGGTCGTCTGTGACACAACTGCCTTTTTTGCACTGTCGCATGTCCAGACTGCCGCTCAGTGGCACCTTTCAGATTGTGTTGGGACATGTTTGTGTTCCTGTGTCTTGCGGCAGAATGACACCAAAGTCATAGAGGGTTCGACGGGCACCAAGCGCAGATATGTCCTGTCAGGCTGAAGACAAATTTAGAAGATGAGATCCAAAGCAGATGCATGCCAAATATAACTTACAAGTAATAGGAGCCAGCTGTAATCTAGATCTGAAGATCTGCCACATCATGGCGCAATTGGAAACACCCACATTGATATCATTGCTCCATCACAAGTTCAACAATCCAAAGTAGGCACAATTCAATTGCTTCATTTGTAAATAGCAGTGCTCTGCAGCCAAGTCTGGCACCGGTCCTCTGTCACCAATCTGACTACCAAAAATGGCACAGCCATGGGCATTAGCCTCTCATGGCTGCTGTACATGTGCAAAGAAGTAAGCTAGAAAATGCTGCGTAACAAGTAGTCGACACCCACTTGCATTCCCTGCATGTAGCTGTGCGCATCCAGCATCAACCAAACCCTTTCACCACCCACAACTTAGACCACCCCGCCCTTTTTGCAAGGCAGAACCTCTAGGACAGCAGCGATAAAATAGTCCCATGGTATACTTCCGCACCTGCACCATCATTTTGGTGTCAATTCCAAACTCGCTAAAGGCCATACCCGCCTGCACACAAAAGCAAAAATACCCTCAAGAGTGCGCGCAGGCAGGTGATCTGAGCGCAGCACTTCGCATTTTCGCCGGCGCCAAACTCACTTTACTACACAGGATGGAGGACCAGAATTTCAACTCTGCAGTCACAGAAAGGTGTCCCACAGTGTTGTGCGTTCTTGATGAACATTATCAGCATTGCAATTTGCTTTAATGGATAACAGGTGCAGCCTGTTTTAGCCTTCCAAATTTGATTTGTCCATCAGGACAGCTCATGCACAAGTGTAATCTCTCTCTCTCTCTCATGCAATACGTCCGAGAGTCATTCACATTTACATCAAAGACGCGCTTATCCCTTCAGTTCTCATCGGGTGCATTGCATACATAACTCCATCACAGCTGCCATTTTGTCGGCGCTGTATAGCTAGCCGCCTTCACTTGCTAAGTTCATAACTTATAAACATTAAATGATCAAGATGATCATCATCATCATCATCATCATCATGGCCCAGCACCAGCTCATGACCCACAGCAATCATCTACGACTCCCAAGAGCTATGAAGAGGATCCTATAAAGTTTGACGCCTCCAGGACTTGGAGTGAAAGCCTTATCGTGACTTGAGACACTAGTGCTTCTTATCTGTAATCACTACATCATCCTGACGTGTTGGCAACAGCTGAGCCCATAACTTCGACAATTCTGGATGAAACAGCATGCAACAAGACTCTGCAGCAGAAAGAAGAAAGGACCCCAAAGGTTGCATTAATATTAAACATAGCCTGCAGTCCAATGTTTGGCCAGCCACAGCTAATGAGATTTGCTGTCAGACTTGCACCTTATAAGATGGACGGTTTTCAATAGTACTACCAGCAGCGGCAACCTTCTAAGCATTTACCAGGAACAGAAATGGCACTGCTGCCACAGCAAAAAGGCACACAGACATGCTATCAACAGGCCTGGTTCCTAGCACCTGGCTCTTGTGATTTTCTGGAAACCCGGACTGTCAATGCTTTCAGGTCAAAAACAACAAAACGAAGTATCCGTCCAAGTGCAGCAGGCTCTCTCGATCCCAGGAAGGCCACAAGCATAGTCGTGCGAAGAAGATGAGCTACTCCGCAAGCATGCAGAGGCTCCTCCAACAAGGGGCGAGTCCTCTCTGACACCGCCAAAAGAAGGTGGGTGTTGGGGTGGGGAGCCCCACGAGTAGATTCCTGTAGATTCCCCGGTGAGGAACTCAGATCACCAGCTCCTCTTTGGACACCACCACACCATCTGCACAGGCATAGATCTGCTGTCAGCGCTGCAAATGACAGTAAAGACATAGCCATGATTCTCACTATGCAATCACAATCAGAATCATGTCAGGCAAGAATGCAGACATGGAAGGCAGTACGAGCGCAAAGGTAGGGAGGAGGGCTGACTCATTGTGTAAACAGGCGTGCATGGACAATACAAACATCTCCCGGCCCGGGAGCACTTTCGATGACTCATACTGCAATTCAAAATAAGCTCAGGAAAACATGCCTGCATCGGCGTACACCCAGTCACCCGTGTTGATGGTGATGCCAGCAAAGGTGACTGGCTCGCCCTTGGTTCCTACAGGCGCCTTCCCCGGCTTGACGGGGCAGGTGTTCAGCGCCTTCACGCCCACAGGAAGCTTTCCCAAGTCCTCCGTGTCGCGCACGCAGCCATTGATGATAATTCCCTGCAGCATGCATGCCAGCCTCCTCTCAGGTTTCCACCTCTGGCGAGCCCTTCCAATTGTCACTACTAGTCACCACTAGTCACCCTTACCTGTTTCTGACAGAGGTAAGGTGTGTCTGCAGACATCGTGCAAGTAATGACTGCCAGGCATCCAACCTGACTGCCTTCGGGGCTGCCAACAGAAGAATTGACACTGCCATGAGAATGCAGATCTTAGCAAGTGAGTAAGTTAGAAACAAGGGGAATGGGCAAGGATCAGCGTGTTGTGCACTGCAGGTCTTTAGAGGCCTAGAAGGGACGCGCACCGAGAAGCCGTTACGGTGCAACTTTGCGCCGAGGATGTCGCCCAGCAGAGCGCAGCGCTTTGAAGCCTGCCCATCCACCACCAGCACTCGTCCCTCGCCCGCCTCGTCCAATGTCTGCATGCACACATGGCACCCTCACTATGCTGCCTTGCGCTTGCTGACTTCCAAGTCGGACTGATCAAAAAGCCAGTTCGCCAATGTGCCAATGCCCCACGCCGGACTATGCACAGCGAAGGGACAAGGGGCGCGGATGAAGTCAGGCCAGCATTTTCTGCTTGCATGCATGCATGCATGCATCATGGCGCCCTCACTGTGCTCTACTCCAAAGCTCAGTCTTCCCAAAGTGCCACCTCACCATTGCTGAGTCTTCGAGTGCCAGCCATGCCAGTCATGCCAGTGAAAATGATGCAAGGGGCGCGGATGAAGTCAGGTTAGCAAGGTTCGCATGCATGCATGTTGCTGTAGGGTGAGGGGTGTTATGAGTGAGCCACTCACCTCGCGAAGCACCTGGTTGGTCTCCAGGCACTGAATAGTGATTGCTTTGCCGCTGAAGCGCGTCTTGCCCCCATAGTCCCTGAAATCCATAAGATTACACTCGTTCACACTTTTGTTCCACCACAGGCGGCCAGTGACATGTGCAGCCCATTTATCAAAGCTACTCACAATAAAAACTAGAAGAGCACTTCAGGCCAAGGTAGAAAGTACAAAGAAGGGGTGGTTCAGTGCTGGCATTCTGCAGGTGAAAGAGCTATTTGGGCTGCATGCTGCTTGCCTGAAGACATTCTCGGCTACACGGACGTCCATGTCCGACATCGCCTTCCATGCCTACAGAAAATGACAATGCGCATTAGAAGGGACAATTTCTCCACTACAGACGTTGGTATTTCAGAGGTGTGCAACATCTTGCGCATTGCTAGGTTGCGATCGTTGAAGTTTACCAGTAAGGCCCTACAATTGCACTGGCCTCACTTCACCTCACGCAGGTGCAAAGATTGACACATTGTACAAGAGTGACACATTGTACTAGATTTGAATCGCCTAAAATGGGATAACCCTTTAGCACGGCCCCTCTTCAATCTGGTGCCAACCGTCGGATACAGCTTGCGGGAATAACCTTTCACAACTTCTCTGCTGATACTCTTTGATGGCTTTTGAAGCAGTGAGTCAGAAATTACCGAATCGACGTCGAGGTTGCAGAAGGTCGCATCGAGCAGATCACAGGTTGCACCCCTGGCTCCGGCTGGGGGTGTGGGTGGAGGCTTTGTAGACACATAACTGCTAAGTTTTCGGACGATTGAGATAGAGAGGCCACTCGGATTCGACTGGAGACCGTTCTTGACTCCGCTGGGCCTGAATGTGAAGCCAGCCTTCTCTTGAGGGTGGTCTTGGTAGAGTTGGTGGAACTCCTCGGTTATTGAAGCCAGCTGGGTCGCCATTGCCACTGCGAGGAATATTCAAATCACAAAGTCCACTTCTGCTTTGTTACAGTGGTCGTAGATATTTGTGATAGAGCCGGAAACTGCGAATTTATGAAATTCAGGGGAGAACGGATTCGGGTACGTCAATAGAGACGTAACCGGAATCTGAACGTGAACCTGAAGCTGAACCTGATCAGGAACTTAACCTGCATGCGTAACCTGAACCTGATTTTGTTTCATGCTGCTTTGATAGGGTTGGATACCGCATTGCAGCAACAGTGTGACACCGATGATTTCACGAGTCGAAATTTCAGGGTACCGATTTGGCATTCAAATTCTGCACCGGTACCGGTGCTGAACCCACTGGGCCAAGTATCGGGTATCACCGAGTCGGCCGTCCCAATGGTAGCGTTTTCCCCGACTGTACTTCTCGGCGCCTTCTTATCGACACTAAATTTAATCTTGATATGTCTTCCAGGTTTGCCTTCCCACACACACCTTGCGTCAGTTGGTAATCGTCACGGTTTTTCTGAAAGAGCCCTCTCAATAGACTATGTCTGTGTGCAGGTGTCTACTTCGCAAGACAGGTTTGGCAGCTCCACTTCTGGCACTGGATAAAAAGGGTTTACTTTTATATGCAACGCTGCCGTTGGAGATGGTCCCAAAACCAGCGATCTGAAATACCAAGATTTCAGACCGAGGGTGTTGATCTGATGTCTTGCACAGGGTCTGGTCAGCAAGGACATGCGACGGTCGTTGGGTTACATGTCATTCAATTTCCTCCTGCCCACCCTCACCTTCGTGAACATCGCTCCCCAATTGACCGCCTCAGAGCTTATGCTCTGGTGGCCGCTGGCAGTGAACATCATCGTCAGGTGAGAACTCTGTGCATCCAAATTCCTTCGTCATTGATATCTCCGCTATCTCATCTCTTGCAGAAGCTGCATGCATGAAAACCAGTGTCTCCTGTACTCCAAACTCCAAATGTGATGTGCAGCCGACTGGTGGCATTGCTGACTGGATGGGCCAGCAGTCGCATGCCCGGTACTAAACCAGAGCACCGGAAGATCGTTGTGGCAGCCTCAGCCTTCGGCAACACCAATTCAGCGCTGCTCATGCTGGTGACAGCGATGTGCGGCCAGGAGCATTTGCCATTCTTTGGAGCGCTGGGGCACCAGTGCACCTCCAATGTGAGCCTTCCCCAACTGCCACACTGCTCGGCTAGCCTGCATGGCAAGCAGTGCTGCTGATCTACAATTCTTTAATATGCCTGGTTACTCGTGGGACACTCACCTCGCATACTAGGCCTCTCAGATCGGATACTCGGATACCTGAGAATTCTAATATCTATTTTGAGAAAATACCCTTCCTCTGCAGGGGTACGCATACGTGGCGATTGGGCTTGCGGCGTCCGCCTTTCTGACGTTTCCAGTGGCGGTTGCCATTCTGAAGCCCAAAGAGGCCGCGCCGGCCCCCCAGCCGGCCGCGGGCAACCCTTCCAAAGCCGACAGCGGCCTGCAGGAGATCGTCATCGCCGGGCCGCCACCGGACGGCTGCGCAGCGGCCGATGCGAACGGCGCCGTTGCCGAGCCGCGCTGGGCTGAAAGGGAGAGCAGGCGCGCCGCGTTGACGAGCAGTGTCTCGGCGCCGGTGGGCGCTGCCGGCCGGGCCCGGCACGCGCATGCGCATGCGAGCCCCTTCAGCGCGTGGCAGCGCGCTGGGGAGGCAGTGAGCTGGCAGGCTGACGGCGCGCGCGAGGCGGGCGCCTTCGAGCGCTTGAATAGCCTGAATGCGCGGCGCGCGATGCTGGCTGTCAGTGTGCCCGAGGATTGTGAGGGGGAGCAGCTACACAGGGCCAGTGAGGAGCACAGTAATGTGAAGGAGATGGAGTTGGTGCAGGCTCAGACCAGTGGGAAGTCGGGAGTGGGCGGGAGCAGCAAAAGCAAGAGCATAGTGGACATGCTGCACATCAGGTAATGGCCCCTCCATGTCTTGGATTGAAAAGCATGATGCATGCTCTTGAGCTCATGCAGCGCTCTTGAAGCCTGAAGCGGTACCTGCTCCTATCTTTTGCCTGTTCTGCTGCTATTCTATGTGCCAAGTCTGTTGTCCGGTCTGCGGTGGAGTTTGGTACTCCAGGGGCCCAAAGCCAGTTTCCTTTCATTTCATCTTTCAAGTCCTATTTCCTACATCCCCCGAGGGTGACAAGAGCGCATGCATGTGACAGGGGCTGGCAGGAGACCCGGGCGGCCAAGATCGCCCGCACGGCACTTTCTTGGTTCAACAAGGTAGCGCCGCCGCCGACAATCGCCAGCTTGGCGGGCCTGGTGGTCGGCTGCGTTCCCTTTCTCAAGAACATCATGTTCCCGGCAGAGAGCGCGCCGCTGGGGTTTGTCACAACCGCGCTCAACACAATCGCGGCCGCGTTCGTGTTTCTCATCTCCTTCATCTTGGGCGCGGTGCTCCACAAGGGCCCAGGGCCCGGCACGCGCTCGCTCGGCTGGCTGCCCATTCTGATGACCGTCCTCAATCGCTTCCTCTTCCTGCCCGCCCTCGGTGCGCCCTCCATCGCTGCAGGACCTCTCGCACTCTTTCTTCCGGGTCTTGGTGCATTGATCGCTGCATTTTCCTGCGCTGTTTCTGCCTGCCCTCGATGCGCACACCATTGGTGCAGGACCTCTCGCACTGTTTGTCTGTACTCAGTGCGCAGTTGATTGGGGCAGGAACCTGCGCTCTTTCTGGCTGCTCTTAGTACGCAGCGAATTGCTAGATTAGCACCATGCCCTCTTTCTGCCTAGCCTGGTTCCTCAATTGCAGCACCCTGCTGCTACCTTGATGATGATGCTTGCAAGCTGCTACAGAGATGATGAGGATTGCCATGAACCCCGCCCTTGAAATGGCTCACAATGGTGCATGAGGTAAGGGAGTGCTGGCATGTGCAGGCGCGGTGTGGGTGTTTGGGTCACACCGGCTGGGCTGGTGGAAGCAGCCGGACCCGCTGTTCACATTTATCATGCTGATGACTAACGCCACTCCCACCGGCAACCAGATCCAGGCATGCACCTCTCACCAGCCAAGCTCATCGAGCTGTCTACTTGCTGCCGTGCTGAAAGAGTAGAGTTTTTGGCCTTCTGAATACCTGCAAGAGGCTGATATGACCTAGCAGGAAGCTGGCAAAGCGATGGTGCCAGCCGTAATTCAGTCCCGCCTGTTCCAAGAACCGGAGGTTTCCTCATGACGGGCCAAGTTTTTTTCTTCCAAATTAAGCTGTTCTTGCGAGTGAAGCTGATGACTGCACTGCAGAATAATTTACATTGAAATCTGCTTGCAGGCGGTGTGCGCCATGTACCATAGCTGCGAGCAGGAGTGCGGTTCTGTCTTATTCTGGCAATACATGGTGTCAATCGTTGGCATTGCTGCCTGGATGGTCATCTATATCTATCTCATGGGCGTCTTTGGGCTCTTATGATGCTGATTTCTTGCTGTCAACATTCCTGCTGTGCTCATTTTATTCATCTTACTGCAGTAATCTGCTGGTCAGTGTGCAAAGAACTTTTCAGTCCAATAGGATGTGGATGACAAACATTGCAGACACAATTTCTCCCTTTTTTGTGAATGCGTGGTGATGGTGCCATTTTCATGTGGCTGCCATGGGTAAGCATACTATGGCTCAGGTTGAATTGCAGGTGCAGTTTAAGTGTTAGAATTGCACAAGTGGTCGTCTGTGACACAACTGCCTTTTTTGCACTGTCGCATGTCCAGACTGCCGCTCAGTGGCACCTTTCAGATTGTGTTGGGACATGTTTGTGTTCCTGTGTCTTGCGGCAGAATGACACCAAAGTCATAGAGGGTTCGACGGGCACCAAGCGCAGATATGTCCTGTCAGGTTGAAGACAAATTTAGAAGATGAGATCCAAAGCAGATGCATGCCAAATATAACTTACAAGTAATAGGAGCCAGCTGTAATCTAGATCTGAAGATCTGCCACATCATGGCGCAATTGGAAACACCCGCATCGATATCATTGCTCCATCACAAGGTCAACAATCCAAACTGGGCACAAATTCAATTGCTTTATTTGTAAATAGCAGTGCTTTGCAGCCAAGTCTGGCACCGGTCCTCTGCCACCAATCTGACTACCAAAAATGGCACAGCCATGGGCATTAGCCTCTCATGGCTGCTGTACATGTGCAAGAAGTAAGCTAGAAACTGCTGCGTAACAAGTAATTGACACCCACCCAGCATGTAGCTGTGCGCATCCAGCATCAACCAAACCCTTTCACCACCCACAACTTAGACCACCCATTTAAACATGCCAGCAATGTGCTGGCCACAACAGTGAACTGTCGGACACCCCTGACCCATTTACTTTGCAACCTCTGGGGCAGCCTCAAACCCCGCCCCATTCTCTTGGCTGGCAGTCGCCCTCGTTTCAGGACTGATCGGCCACTTGCAATCCACGGGGTCCGACTTCTTGCAGAGGCAGATGAGCTTCACCCGGTTATCATTCCTGTTCCACACCACCTTGCGCGAACGTGCATCCACCCCCTGCAGCATCAACAAGGCAAAAGCTCTCACACTTGCCGCGCCATGCACTGGCAACACTGCTCCACACGTGGCGCCCGCAGCGGTCGCGAGGCCAATCTACCCTGATGGGTTTCTTGTTAATCACCCTTGGTTTCATTTGTCACCCCATCTCTCAGGGGCGTTGAATATATATTCCAGCAAGCCAAGTGATCACAACGGCAAATGGACTTGACGTCGATTGGCCAACAACACGCGGAAGCACTGAGAAACACGCCGTGCTCATAAAGTGGCAAAGGCTCCAGTGAGTCACCTCAGGGTTGATGACCAGCTGCAGGGGCTGCTCCACAGACTTGGGGATGTCATAGAACCCCACTAGAACTTGGCCGACTTCCATAGCCCGCGCTTGTAGCTGCAGGAAGGAAACCTCCTCCCCTTCAGAGGCAAAGCTGGAGCTGTCCTGCAATATACACAGGAGCAACAATAGAATAAGGTGTCTCAATGTGTGTCTCGCCCTTTTTGCAAGGTAGAACCTCTAGGACAGCAGTGCCACCCAAAACAGTGCCATGGTCTACTTCCGCACCTGCACCATCATTTCGGTGTCCTTTCCAAACTCGCTGTAGGCCATAACCGCCTGCACACACCACACATCAAGTTGGCAAGGACGTTTGAATACTTCCCCCACATCAGCACAGGCCCACCATGGAGACTTCGGTAATTTGTAATCAGATACCCATCACCCTTACTGTTTATGTCACCATGCACATGTAATTCCTTAAGGCGTCCCAGCCGCTGCAATGGTGTGTGCAGGGAAGATCATTGAGCACCTTGGGATTGTAGATGGCCTGGCTGAGGATGCGAGCGCTGAAGGAGGTGATGTTGAACACGGAGCCGAGCGGCATGCGCCCGCGGTCCTCAAATCGCGTGATGCCCTGAAACGCTATCTTCTCTGTGATGATGTTTATGTCTGGGAATCCCCTCTCCTCCTGCCCACACCACATGCTGCTGTCACTTGGTGCAGCGAGGAATGCTGTCGACTAGCACAGCTGGCCGTGCCACTATGCAGCACAGCATGTCTGTGGGCTCTTCAGCTGGCGAAAAGAGCATGTTCCCAGTGAGGGCAGCTGTTAGCAGGGAGAGTCTTGAAGAGGCACAGTTGACCAACAACGCGAATGTCAAAATGGCGACACATGACAGATAGCTGGGGCTGCATTGCTTTGCACCATGCCGCTATGCAGGTTTCGAGGGGCGCAACTTATTTTCAGGGGTCTACAACAACATAAACCCCCACACCCTATGAGTCATTGGAAACCCAGGAGGAGGGAACGCGTCTGCGCGCGCACCAGAAGCTTGCGGATGGAGAGCTGCACGGTCATGACCATGGAATCCAACCGGAGCATGTCGTCCTTTGTGCGCAGGGCGATGCCGTTAGCCGCGTTCTGGTCGGGGTCGACCCAGGCAGCGTCGCACAGCACGATCGCGCTGTTAAAGCGCTGCACCTCCAGTTTGGACTCCAGGTCGCGGTACTTGAGCGGGTCCCCGTACACATGGATGACCGAGGCCCGGCTCATCTGCGCCGCCTCCCACGCCACGCCTGCGCGCCGCAGAGAGTATCCTCACACCCCGCGCCCTCTGCTGACTAAGCAGGGGTTGTTCAGCAAGGCTAGACCAGTATCTGATCGGCAGTTCAACGGACTGAATTGCCAAATGGGTGCCATCTGAAGATTCTTCTGACTGCTGCTCACGAGCAGGGGCCATGCAAGCCGGGCGCTGATGATGGCTTGGAAAGGTGTCCTAGCGGGGTGCAATAGCTTTACACAACAAGGAGAGGGGTGTTCAACAAGCGCTCCCGCATGGGGAGAAAATCATTGGTTTGACAGCACATGTAATCCCATTTGCAATTCTAAACACGTCCTGTGATTGCTGCTCATTGTCAGTGGTGACTGGGCTGTGTGCTGGGTGCTAGCTTGGAGAGGTCTGGCGGAGGGGTGCTACTGCTCCACATAAGCAAGGGAAGCACTGTCGAGCAAGCCTCGAGATGAAAGGGATGGGTGCAGATTCACTTGCAGGGTGGATTGCAGGGTGGCTCACCCAGGACGTCCTCCTTGCGCTGCAGGTTGAGCAGGGTGATCTGGCTCATCTTGGGAAGCTCCGCATCCAGGCTGTGCAGCAGTGTTATCATGAAGGTAGAGTCGCCCCAGCCGCACACCAACACATTCTGCACCAGCACAACACAGTCTCACATGCCAGGAACCATTAAGAATGTCATAGATATCACGGATGTCTTGGCTGGCGCGTAAGATGATGGTTGAACAGGAGGCAGCCAGCCAGATATGTTGAGATGCACACTGCTGCAGCATCAAGTAATTGACAGCTTGAGGGCAAGGAGGGGTGTAAACAGGAGAGCAGGGGTGTACCACTGGTTCTTCTGAGGTGGCAGAGTACTCCATGGGCATGATGTAGCAGCCGGCGGCCTGGGCGGCAATCCCATTTTTCTTCCTGGGCCCCTTGATGACCAGCGGCTGGCCTGTGATGGCCGAGCTGCAGCTGGTCTCATCCATGCTCTGCGAGCCGCGCACCCTCACCGGCTGCTCATCGCGGCTCCGCATCACATACCCCTCAGAGCTCCAGTCACCTGCCAACCAAAGTTGACATCATGGACATGCAATGAGATTTCCTCATAAGGTTTCAACGACAGCATAAATGCAGAAGCTGCAAAAGGAACAAGCCGGGGTTCTCATTGATTTATGTTGTCAATTCATGTGTGCACACCTAGGTCAACATCCAGGGGCTTCCTGAGAGGGCGGTAATCATCTTCCGGTATAGACGTTGGACGCATGAGCACCTGCAGCAGATTTATCACTGTAAGATGCACATCAAGCGCTCAAGCAGCAGACACCAAACTCAGCAAATAAAACAGTAAACAACTCAACAATATAATGAGCGCCTTGTCTGAGATGATGCTTCGACCATAAAATCATACCAGGCTGTCGTCTGGGCCAAGCAGAGTCTCTGCAGGGGGATTCAATATTGTCTTGCCAGTGACCTTGTCGCTTATGCCCAGGATGATGGCATCTGGAAACATCCTATAGAGCTCGCCAAAGTGCATGCCCTGCATCACACGCACCATCCTAAGATATCAATTTGTCTGCTAATCTGTCTGCGCTCCTCAAAGTGCTAGGAAAGCTGAACATCCCAGAGTGTGTGCAGAGGGACCATGGGACCATGTAAATCAGAATCAGCCAGAGAAAGAGTCCAAGGGAAAGAGACGTTTGCTTACCTGTACAGCTTGGAAAGACATGAGGTAACCCTGGGCACGTGACCGGAAGTTGAGCAGCATCTGTGAGACGTAGGTCAGCACAGGGTACTGTATGTTGCGGGAAATCCTGCATGATGACAAAGGTCTTCAGTCATGAAATCTAGACAACGGCAGAGGCACATAAACGTTGCATGAGCCTTGCTGAAGAGCTGGGAGGTGGCTGACCTTCGAGCGTTGAGGTTGTTTGTGGGAACAGGGATGACGCGTGCTGAGCAGCTGTACTTGAGAAGGCCCACAGCTTCCTGAGTCTGCAGGCCCACAACAACGTAGCCCCGCCTCGGATCAGGTTTCCCCAGCCCTGCAGCACGCATGACAATGCATTAAGTGCACACTCAAGTCCAGCACACCATCCTCACAATGCAGCTATGGCCAGAGCACAAACAGTGTGCATTGCAACCCACGAACCTGGGAAGTCCAGCTCATCAAGGAGCACTGCAGCGCGCAGTGACTGCGAATCTGCTTCTCCTGGTCCCCTGCAGCAAAGAACCCTGTGCTTCAGCAGGCCTTACCTGATAGAATACGAAGCAACTGCCCCTTGGAAAGATGGGAGCAGATGAAGCCATGAGACCGCTTGATTGCAGGATGAGATGGGGTGAAGTGGGCAAACCTGGAGGTATCAGAGACCAGGACAGTGGCAGCTGCAGAGGAAGCTGCAACCACCCTCAAATCATCCGGCAGGAGAGGGTTGCCCTGGCGGAAGACAAAAGTGCTGCCATATCGCTCGTCCTCTGGAATGATATTTCGAAAGGTGTCCTCCATCTCTGTCTTTGGCACCAGGCTCAGCACCACGATGACTCGGCCGCCGTCGGTGCGATATGCCAAGCAAAGCTGCACATCGCAAGAGAAGCTATTTGCGCGTTGTGTTGAGCGATAGCATGGATAGCTATTTCTTGTGATCAGGGCAAGTGGACTGCTAACTTGCTGTCATCAGGTTTTCATGCTCCTCGCAGGTACTACTCACCTGGGCCAGAATCTTCCAGATCACTTCCCTGTCCCTCTGAGTGTTCGCCCAGGCAAGCACCAGGATGTGTCCCTTCTCGTAGACCACGCTGCCCCGGCTGACATTGTCATTGAGAATCTGAAGGACGATCTGTCAGCACCAGGAACAATGGTAAGCTGCCACTATTCATAATTTGTTTACTTGGTCTGATCACGTGAGCAACAGTGAGGTTGGGCTGAGCAAAGGGCATCAGCAAGGCTGGGCTCAGACCTGCTCAACCAAAGCCAGGACAATCGCGAAGGCCGCAAGCCCGATTGCTGCCATTGACACCGAAAATGCCTGTCGCGAGACACTCTCTGCCTCTGGGAAGTCCCCAAACCATGTGATCAATACCTGCATATCCATGTGAGTATGAGAAGCATGTCATCTTGCAGAGCTCTGTGGTGGTGCATTGAGTAGTTGGACTGACCTCGTAAACATTGGTCCACAAGTCAGAAATTGATGGCTCCTTTCCATCGATGATTATTCCCTTGGCGAATCCCGCAAGAAAGACCACGGCCAGATTGAGG
This sequence comes from Coccomyxa subellipsoidea C-169, assembly GCF_000258705.1. NCBI lineage: Eukaryota > Viridiplantae > Chlorophyta > Trebouxiophyceae > Coccomyxaceae > Coccomyxa > Coccomyxa subellipsoidea. The sequence goes on from NW_005178027.1 coordinate 1,280,619, forward strand.
AGCAGGAGCAGTTGCACATCCGCCCAAGCATCCTGTACTACAAACAGATTGATCAGAAAACGCAATTTTCTGCATATGGAAGAGAAGATGAGAATCTCCCCTGTGCCAATGTAGCCGCAGCGGTCCTGATGATGCATAGTGACAGTTTTGGAAACAATCACCTTCCTCCAATTGAAGTATTGGTATGTAAATCTACCCCAGAGCTCCCTCAATCGCCCCACAATAGGTGATTCTTGAAGGCCCCTGTCGCCATTCAGTACGTTCCTGCCAATTATGTCTATCTGTTGAGCTTTTCTTCTGTCTCCTTTCTTCCTGCACATTTCCGGGTGCTTTGAGCATTCACCATCATATATCACAGAGGAAAGCTTATGTTCCTCTAGGATACCAATATTGGGCACAGGATATGACAAACAAACAAAACAAGAAAACAACTTGCTGTCGCGGCATACATTTTGTGAGGAGAAGAATGTTACTTTGATATTGTAGACGGAAGACGACGCTCTGATCCATTATTATCTGCAGAACAGTTCACTGGTGCACGTTTCCAGCTTCCGATCTTTCTTGGACCTGTGCTTGCTTTGCACTTTGCAAGATGCCTCCGTCGCAAAGCTTGAGGGGCGACCAGAGGCTGGTTGAGCCCTAACGAGAACATGCCATGTCTATGAATATGGTGCATGACAATAAAGGGATATATGTCGAAGTCGAAAGAAGTGCGGCCCTTCCCTCATATTAATAACAATGTAAGGGAAACATCGACAATGCGATCACAATATATAACACCACCTAATAATTTGCTCCACTGCAATTCCTGCCTAGCTTCGAGTCCGAAAGAAGGCACAAGTCTGAAAGGGACTCACGTCAGCGCACAACAAATGCCAAATCTGGACTAATCTTCACTGACGATCACATTGTCTAGTTGCTGCAAGAGTTGACGTCTCCTACGATCTTCAGCAGCAAATTATATTACTATGAGTTTCACATCGCAGTTCTAAACACGAGCATTCTGTCGAAGGCTATGTATTTTGCACCGGGGCATCATCTCTAAAAGTGTACATTTGCTTCGTCGAGGGCTGTTCCCATGTCAGCGTTCTCTTCCAGGAGTGTAGACAGAGCTTTCAAAAGCACTTCGTGGTCCCAATGTCGAAGGCGATCTTTACCAGCAACAACTTTGCAATGTCCCATGAGGGTATGGTCTCAGTTCCCACTGTAATCCTGGACAGAAATCTCTGGATGGCGGGAAATTTATCAGAGCTTTGACGCACATGTATGACTCTTGTGTATGGTGTTACCACAGAGAAAGAGGAGAGTATCATCAGCACTAGCTGTGACTGAGACAGCAAGAAGCGAGCAACTGATTCAGTGGCTTCAGGTGGGTCATCCAATCATGATTCAGTGGCATTGAGTGCACACATTACACTGCCGCGCGATTGGCATCATGTGTGTAGAGTTCTTAAATTTTCAAGAGTACTGTTGTTCAGGATCATGGAGCCCCACAACAGGGAGTGTCGATCAAGGAGGTTGTTCAGGAGGGAAACACACTGGACGTCTCAGTTGCTGCTCGCGACCTCCAAGCAGGTCAATATCTCTCCCTGCTGCTCTTGTTGCAATTTGATGCAATCTGCAAAGGCGCTTGCCTGAGGCTCTTGTGAAAATGTGTCTGCAGGCGAATTAGCCCTGCGGATCCCTGATCATCTTGTGATCACATTGGATAGAGTCTTTGAGGATGAGGTGAGCAGAATTTGACCTCCTTCCCTTCTGGCACGGCAGAATGGCGCATGAGCGTGGGATTGAATAATTTGGCTTGTACTGCTCACAGTCTCTGGCAGAGCTCTTGACGACAGACAAATTGAGCGAGCTGGCGTGTCTGACACTGTATTTGATGTACGAAAAGAAGAATGGGAGGCAGTCAGTGTGGTACGAGTTCATCAAGGTGAGTGTGTCATGAGCTTTACCCTTGATTGACAATCCGCAGCTGATCAGTTGATTTAGAGGCCCTGGAATTCAGCCCCCTATTCCAAGCAGCCACCGTCATCCGTTGGCTTTGTCCCTTCATGCAGGAACTGGATCGAATCCAGGGCAGAGGGCAGATGGGTGCAAAGTCCCCTCTTTTGTGGGACGAGGGTCAGGTGGATGAGTACCTTGCTGGCAGTCCCCTTGTGGCAGAGATCAAGGAGCGGCTGAAGGTATGGACACAAACTTTTACTGGTGAATTTTCTCGCATTTTGACTACCAACGCCCTTGGAACTGACATCTGTGCATGGTATGCAGGGCATTGAGAAGGAATACGCAGAGCTGGACACTGTGTGGTTCATGGCCGGGAGCCTGTTCAAGAGCTACCCCTACGATGTCCCCACTGAGGCCTTCTCCTTGAAGTTGTTCAGACAGGTGCGCTGAACTTGCGTTCCTTAATTTTGTGTCTCAGCATCATGCTTAAAGCATGCAAGGGCAATAATGTGCGTTGGAGTCCAGTGCCATGCTTGCGCTGACAGGGCAGATGGGTGCTTGCTGCAGGGCTTTGCAGCAGTGCAGGCGAGTGTGGTCCACTTGCAAGGGGTGCCCCTGTCAAAGCGCTTTGCGCTTGTGCCGCTCGGCCCTCCTCTGCTGTCTTACTCCTCCACTGCGAAGGTGGGACACTGGATGTTCACCAGCATGCGTTTCATGCTGTTGACAGAATGCTCTGCAAATTGGTGCATAAACATGTGGTACCGTGCGAACGTCAGGTTGTTGTCTGTCATGGGTGCTGCAGGCCATGCTCACATACAACAGGGAGGCAAAGGAGGTGCAATTGGCGGTGGATAGAAGCTACACAAAGGGAGAGCCCATCGAGGCGTGGTGTGGGCCGCAGGTGCGTATTTTTGACATGCCTGCTTGTTACATAGTCAATTATGTTATTTTCTGCAATGAGAGGTGTGTTGACGGTGTTTGTGTATGTGACACAGCCAAACAGGCGGTTGTTGCTGAACTATGGGATCGTGACGGACAACAACCCCCACGACAAGTGAGCCGCCCAGCGCCTCCTCCCACATTTCCGCCTTTTGGCTCTTGCTTTTCCCTTTCTGCTACGTGCAGGATTGCACTGCGATGATATGTGTTAATCGACATTGTGTTGCTCCCAGGATGGCGCTCACTGTGACCCTGCCGCACGCGGACCCCCTGTTCCAGGCCAAGCGAGCTGTGCTGCAGCAGAACAACCTGTCCACCCAGCAGACCTTCCAGCTCCAGCGCGACAAGGTGCTGCAGCACTTCTTCCCTTGAAGTACCCACCTCATATGCATCACGGCCCTATGCTTTCAGAGCCCACATGCATCTCGCATCATGACCATCATGCTATTTGGGGTCGAGGGAAGTCAAAAGCATGTTGCATAATAGACTGCTTCATGTAGAGGGCATGTCGCGCCTAAGGCCGGGGGATACAGTCAACATCACCTTCTATACTTTACTCATCCCTGAGTATGGGTGCAGGGCCTGCCGGAGCTGCTGCTGCCATACTTGCGGCTGGCGCACTGCACGGATGCAGCTAGTCTCAAGCTGGCAACCCTGGACACATGCTGCGCCGCGCCCATCAGCCCAGAGAACGAGCGCACCGTGCTGCACCAGCTCGCCTCCCACCTGCAGGACCGCCTCGACAGGTGATTGTCCCTCACAGGGCGGCCTCTTATGTGCCCAATGAGGCACATCACCCATATGCAGTCCAGCATATCAGGCCCTTGTCAATGAGCCCAGCTTGAAAGAGGTTGCTCGCCCTGAGTGGGCCTCCTATTGCCTGCCCATATGAAGTCATGAGCAGAAAAATTCAATGTAGAGTTAAGAAGAGGAGCAGATGACAGATCTCTGAAGAGAATTGCATAAGATCAGGCCAGGGCCCATGTGCAGAACCATTTCGAGTTGGTGAGCGGCTTCCCATGGTGCAGGTACAAAACCACATGCGAGGAGGACGAGGTGATCATCCGCAGCACCACTGCAGGGCCACGCCAGAAGGTGGCAGCGCGCCTCCTGCGCATTGAAAAGGCCATTCTCCGAGGTGCTCCTCCCCTGTAGCTCACTCTCATAGCGCTTGCACCCAGACATTGTGGCAATGGCACTCAGAAGGCGCTGGACTTGCTGCTTTTGGGGCATCGGGAAGAAGCCCACGTAATTGCTCTGCAGGTGCTCATGAGGAGACGATGAGAATGATAGGCAACAGCGGCAGTGAGCACGTTCACAGTAGCAAAGTGAATGTCAGGCTGTCTTCATAATCCTTCATGGAGAGTGAGAGACAGAGTCCCCTGTGAGAGAGCGAGAGAGGGGGGAGATGAGAAGAAAAGGCACGGCCTCTGCAAAGATGCTTTTGAAGGCGTTAGGGCATAGATTGCTGATGTGCCTGCTTGTGCAGGCGTCCTTGGCAGTGTCATGGAACAACCAGAGGCCCGGGAGGCTGTCGAGCAAGGCTGGGCTCCTGGGGCGGCCGTGATGGCTATCAGAATTGCCTTTTAGACCTCCAGTGAGTCCTGAGCTGGCAGCTGCAGGTTGTAATATTATAGACAATTATTTTCTGATGCTATGTCACTTTTTGTAGTGGCAGAGGAGTGAGCCAATGACCCCCATGCGCTGCATTGTTCTTGACAACTTGTTGATTGAATCTGACTGAGATCGGATCTATCGCTAGCCAATTATTTTTTCCTGTCTTAAGAGCTTGAAATCCTGTAATACGGTGACAGTATTGCATTGAAGGGTTGATCCTGATGCTGCACTCAATTACAGTCGACGATTAAGTAACAGTGAACACTTGTACACTTCTTGGCACAGCAAGGAGGGTACATGCTAAGTGGAAACTGGGGGAAGCTGCTATCACGTGCTTGAATTTGCACCGTGATTTTGCGAAGGCCAAACACATGGAGTTCAGATATATATACTGACAAAGATTATCTCAAAACACTGCCAAGAACATCAACAGCATCTATTCGTACGCTGCTTCGCGTTATCCAAGGGAGTGATCTGGAAATCCTTGAGACTCTACGGTAGAGCATTCTGGAGTTCGAACATCTGTAAAGCTTGAAGATTATCTGGGAAATCACTAAATTGGATTTTTGCCTCGTGACTGGCGCACATGCACAGGAGGACAGCCAAGCTCTGGCTTCCATCAGAAACTACCCAGGATGAAATAGACAGGTTACTTACTTCAATCGTGACAAGTCTTTACAGTTTGATGATCAACAGAAGCTGTACAACGAGTTCCGAGTGCATTGAATTCCTCAGAAAGGTCCCCACCTGTCTGTCAAACAGGGAAAAGGGGGTAGCAGAGAGCAAAGAAGATGACGAGGACGACGATCTGGACAAACTTTTGGAACAGTATGATAAGCAGGCTGAGGAGGATAAGGTCAAGGTGTTGTCAGCACTGGGGAAGAAGACCCTATCACAAATGGGAATGAAGGAGCTTCGTGAGACTGGACTGGCACAGCCATTATCTGCTGAAACCAAGTGATTTTACTCCCCTACCTCCATTTCAACTCAGCCACTGCTGCTGTGTGTGTATCCTGTAGTCTGACAAACATCGTGTTGCCGATGGGATGCTGAGAGCACTGTGTTGCCAGAGGCTTTCAGATGCTGGCCAAGATGGGCTACAAAGAAGGAGAGGGCATAGGAAAATCTGTCAAAGGGAGGGTCGCGCCGATTGCCATAGATCTCAAGTCTGGCAGGACTGGCTTGGGTGTGGATGAGGCAAGGAAGCGGCAGAGAGCTGCAACAGACCTCTTGAAACAAGAGAAAGGTAATGTGGAGAATTTCCCATGCCATACAAATGCGCCGCAGTTTGCACTGGGTTGCTTGCATACGTTGAGAGAGACTGAATGATCTGAGTCTTCTATTTTACAACAGATGCCAAGCGAAGGCGAGGCGTTGAGGACCTGCGTTCAGACTACGTTACCAAGCAGGCTGCATCATTTGCAGACAGACAGGCCGAGCGGAACCTGGCCCAAGCACGCAAGGTGAATGCCTCAGGCTTGCAGTCGGCCCCTCCTGCGCCCAAAGGGCTGTGATAAAATGCAGCAGGTTGATGCAGCTGTGCCAATGTCTTCACTCACATGCTGCAGATCTGACAAGACATTGTCTGGACATCTTACTTCTGGTGTGCAGGTTTGCGAAACTCTGGACAGGAGGAAGGGCATCACAGAGAACGTGATGTGGCCCATAGAACCAGCGAGCGACGATGGCGAAGAAGAGAATGAGATCAAGGAAGGCAGTTGGGAGGCCTTGCAAGTTGCCGAGAAGCTAGCTGATGTCCTGAGCTGCTTGCGGTCCCGCCACCTCTACTGCCTGTTCTGCGGCTGTGCGGTAAATTGATCCTGCACCGAACTGTGTTTGGCTTGTAAGTGGTTGTCTTGCGTCTCAAGCTTCTAATGGCTTTGTGCCAGAAGAAAGTGCTGACATTTTTGGTTGGTCAATGCAGTATGACAGCAAGGATGCGATGGATGCGGCGTGCCCTGGCATATCAGAGGACGTACACTGATATCAGCATTAAAGTTAATATGATGATGTGAATGTAGAATGGAACAGCCCCTCCGGAGGGTGTACAGCAAATGGTAGTGGCGGAGAAATACCCTATTAACCACCAAGGTTGGGTGACAACTTTCTAAAAGGGCTGCAATTGCGCTTTCAAGATGTCCTTGCAACAGAATGGCATCAACAATTTTGGGCAGACATAGTGTGGCGCACATTAAATACAAAATGCTTTGCGGCCTTGTGTCTTGTAAAAGCACATCTCTAGAGGCCATGAGCACTGAGCCAGCTCAAGCACGGCATGACAAAGGTGATTACAGCCTGTATCTCCTTCGACAAAAATTTGCAATTATCAAGCCCCATTCTTCCTCTGTGGTTTCCCGCTCCTCCTCTGCCGGGTGAGATCCTTCTGACGACTCTGTCAAGGAACCAACAAAGTCAGATCGTCCAGCTAAGGCAATGTGTGAGATCATGCTGAAAGGAGTATTTGCAAAGAAGCATGCAAGCTCACCTTGCTTGTGGCAACCTTCGTATATAGGAGCCTGAGCTGTGTTAGCCTGCTTGGCTGCCTTGGATCCTGGTGCATATGGGACTCAAAGGACTCTGTGGGCGAGTCTGCATGCAATCAAAGTGGATCAGTCTAGACCTTGGCGTTACGAAACAAAGCTTGTTTGACAAAGACACATAAATAAACCTGTTGTTACAGCCGTCCCCAGGCCGCGCAGTGGCTTTGCTGGAGGGAGCAATTCCCCATAGAAATCCAGCAACTGATCCTGAAGAGACTTCCTGACGGTTAGGAACTCCTTTGACATCTCAGGACCTGCAAAGGCATTCATATTGAATGGATGCTGTATCTCTCAGATATCTCTTCGACATGGCTCTAGAAATAGGTGTGCAAGGTGGACAAAGACTGCACACCTGATTGGATCAGGCCTGCTTTGTCCCTCTGACATGCGCCATACTCTCCTGCTCTTTTTACATCTTTGGTCGCTTCTCTACTATGACGCCCTGTGGTTGGCAGCTGCTGGTCACGGGTAGCCATGGGATCGTGAAATGGTATCTTGTACAGCAGGATCCTGCATCAGACATGTGCATAGTCGATTGATTGCAACTTCTGTGGAAAACAACTTTTCCATCGTGGGACAAAACCCCTGTGTCAACTTCATTGCTCCTGCAGAAAGGCAACGATGCAGGCTCACAAAAAAGATTCGTATCTTTTTTGAGTGAGTTAATTGCAGAATTAAGGTAGCCTCAGATCCCCCACAGTGACTGCAGCTATAGTGCTGTGGATCGACGTTGTCGATTTGATACAGGACAGCCTACGGTCCTGCAAGGTAATGTCCCAGGAGCGTTTAGTCACGTTAATAGATCACAGAGATCTGACTCTGGGTTGTAATCCCAGTTCTGTCGCGTGCTTGGTTGAACATTTCTTGGGAAGGTGGGTGGAAGCTTCCTGGCTCAATCGGAAGCTGGATGCCTCAGGTGCATCATTCCCTTCATATCATCATGTATCCTGATCCTGCCTCTCTCCAAATTCAGATGATGTAAAGCTGTGGTCTGTGTGGCCTTGGGCACAGAATTGGGAGTCGGAACACTGGCACACACCTGGGATCATGGGAGTGGTGTACTCTTTGTTGGCCCCAGAAAAGATCGATCACAATGAAGTCGTCTTAGTCCCTCCACTATTTGAGCGTGACCACAAGGGACGCTCTCGCCTCGCGAAGAGCTCATACGATTTTCTGTTCTGCAAACCGAATCTCAGATGGCTGTTCAATGACTATTTGCCCTGTGGAATCAAGTCCCTGCTGCATTTCTCACCCCCAGAAGACCCTCGCATCAGCCTCACTGCACGGCTGACTGCATCCACGAAGGTGGGGGACTCCCTGAAGCATGTGGAGCTGGGGAGCAATCATTTTGGTGCGCTGCCTTACCCCAGCTTTTAATTCACAAGACTACGCAGCTTGGAGTTGTCAAGCTGTGCATTACATGCATATCTCAGACGCGCCATGACGCCATTGTGTGGGCATGCTGATAGGCTCAGCGAACGTGAGGTTCCAGACAACACCGACTCACCCATCAAACTTCACCGACATCAAGGTGTCCACCCAGGTAGCGATCCCTCGCACTCCCCAATCCCATTCTCGCCATGCACCTCGCATATGTGTTCTTGTGATCATCAAGCCAGGAGAACTCTTCAGATGGTGCTGCTGAGGTCTCTCGGCACGCTGGCAGGGAGAGGGGACAGCGCGAGTGCGCGGCTGTTACCACAATCCCCGCACCGGCCTGGGCCTGTTTGGCATTCTGCCAGTGGTGACAGAGGAGCTGGATGCTTCACCTGATGCCAGCCTGGGGCTGCGCTACAGCACCGCTAAAGTGTCCCTCGGGATCGTCACCAACCCATTCTCCGAGTCTGTCAACCAGATCTGGGCTGTGCGTCCTCTCTCAGAATCATCTTCTGTGCAGCAAGAGCGTGATCATGCCTATCTATCATATCCTTTCTACGTGCAAGCGATACACTAATGACTGTATAGCAGTACAACGCCTGCATGTCCCCGTTCTCTGCGTGCGAAAAGTCGCGAATGCCCTGGTGCAAGCTTCACAGGTTGGGCTGTCCACCTGCTATCTGCTGCTCCAGGCTAGTGGCTAAAATTGCAGAAAGTCTGCATTTTCTAAGCTTTGACAGGGGAGGAGCAATGAAATAAACCAGACTTTCTGCTCAGGTTGCGCGGGAGGGGCCGCTGACAGCAGGCGTGCAGCTCAAGGCGCCGCACCTGGAGGACCTGTTGACGAAGCGGCCGCAGCAGGCGCTGAGAGACGCGCAGTCCGCCAGCAGCTTTGCTTTCTCCTACTCCCCTGCAGGCCGCGCCGTGGGTGCGCACCACACCTCCCTCCTCCTTTGCATTCCCCAGAGTTTCCTTCCCACATGTCCATCACATCAAAGAGAAGGTTCAATTGGAGTGCTGTAATCGTCCAAAAGCGCACACAATCTGCTCAACAACACCTACTGGGATCCAAGCCATAGCCTCATGCATAGCACTTGCATCTTTTGAGAGCTTTTTGATGGGTGATTTTCAACGGCCCACACATGTGTGGTGTGGGCAGGGCGAGGGCAATTCACAGCGGCGATAGAGGTGCAGGAGCAGAAGCGGCTGATCCTGTCCTTCCTGCACCACATGGCCGTGCAGCGGCTGTGCAAGAACCCCTTGGAAGATGAGGAGGTGGTCGGCATCACAAACTACCTCGACATTGGGCTGCAGGCAAGCTCCGTCACCTTCCTATAGGTCCTCTTCAGGCAGACCTGCCTGATCTGTTGAAAGCAATGTTTGCATGTGAGTTCTTTTTAGGGGCGGTGTGCATGCAGGTGGTGACCAGCATCGCAAAAGGACACAAGCGGGTGGATACGAGTAATATCGACACCATGGCCAAGGATCTCAGCAGTGCAAACCCCAACCTGCGCCTCGGCGCAGCCTGGCAGGTGACCTCCTCGCTCCCTCACCTTTCCATTGTACTGCACTCAGATTCTGCAAATGCCCCGCTGTAAAATCTGCTCTTTGCAGGAAAGAATGTGGTGGTTGGCTTTTTTAGCGCAAGGATGATTGCTTGCTGAGGGTGTTGGATGTGCGTGCAGGTGAACAAGAATGTACTGGTGAAGGGGAGGGTGGGGACCGATGCAGCAGTGGCGTCCCTGGCCTTCAAGGCATGGTGGCAGCCCAGCTTCACCTTTGCAGCCTCGGCAGGCTATGATCTGAGCAGCCGCAAGCCGCGTGTGGGCTTTGTGTTCAACGTGGAGAACTATGGCAACATACGGTGTGCTCAGCTATTTTCTGCTTCCTCTGCTCCCTGCACATGCCGTTCTAGCAGGAACGCCGTTCTAGCAATCTCAGAGCAAGCATGTTCATGAGATTGCAGCAGCAGATACTTATGCAGCCTTGGTTGCTCCTGTGCAGGTACGAGCGCGGTCAGCAGACAGCATTTGGAGGGGCGCTGGTTCAGAGGCACGTGGCGCTACCACAAGACCTGGCCAACAGGGAGGGCAAAGGGCTGCTGGTACGTGCTCTGCTCGGCAAGAACAACATTGAATGTGTGCAAAGATCCTTCATATGAAGATGAGCAAGCTGAAGGTGTGCTGCTGGTTGTGCTGCAGGTGCAGCGAGATGACTTGGACAATGCCCGCATCCTGGGACAGGCCACCACGGATGCCAGCTTTGTCCTCTGAATCCAGCTCTTAAATTGCTTTGTGTTTTACCGGTACTGCTTGCAATTTATCTTGCACTTTGTATATATGAGCTGCCTGAACTGTCTCTCTTGTTTCTTGTCTGTTGTATTAGAACAAGACTTGCCCGCTAGTTGAGTTCAGGGAGCAAAATTTCCTCTTAATGATCTTATTACAGGTGAAGCAGAGATGCAGGCACTCTTTTGACATTTGCTCAGGCCAGCAATCTTTGTGAACAATTACAGTATATATTGCATGATATCAAACAGGGCCTTCTAAATCCATCCACAAATGCCCCTCAGTTCCCCTGTGTGAGATATAACAAAATGATGTTCTATGCATGCGCTGAGTTTCAAAGGTATCCGGAGTGTCTGCAGCAACCCCATTAAATGCATCAAACCCATTACGGTGATGGTTCCCAGTCCTGCTGGCCCCAGAGATAATGGCCGCTTTCTAAAGAAATAGAAGCAGTAACAGTATCTCTGGTGTATGCTGGGCGCTCCCCTCCCACGATCCTCTCCATGACGACTATCACTTCATAAGGCCCGCAAGTCTATAAAATAACCATGCCCATTGTCAGTTCCCCTGGCAGATTTCCCCGCGACAATATTTTATGCGTGCAACTGTCCAAGAACAGACTCGACAATTCAATGTGATGGCAGATTCTAGGTAGATACATGTACACAACTCTGCACAGGCCTACAAAGAAGTGTAATAATTATTGATGTCTGCATATTCCTTATAAGATAGTCGCTGCCTTGCTGTATTGCACAATGTTGCTACTCAGTGGCATCTTGAACATGCAGTGCCCATACTGACAGGCACTGCACCCCTAGGGCGCCACTGAACCAAGGCCATTGTAACTGGATGTGGTGTTTTGCGTGGGGGGCCCGCTGGAGGCAGTCACGAAGTCATTGCCTTGCAGGTTGGAATATAGCAGCCGGTTTGGCGTCCCGGGCCGCGACCCCGACAGATTCAGAGTGGCTTTTGTGGCCGCGGCTATCAGCACGCTCTTCACCTGCACACCCACCCAGCACATTTACTACTGAACCCCTGTCTGATGCACATATTCTAGGCAGGTGATCACTCGTTTGTGCATAGCATCACCCAAGATCCCCCTGACTACAGTGGCAACTGCTCACAGCAGTTGTTTAACCAGCAGCATTTCGGCGCCAGGCAAGCCCGGGTGCCAGCAATGAACTAGAGTGGTCTGGATGTAGACTAGCTTGAACATTTCTTAGTCTCTACTGTTCATCTATGTGTGAAGTGCTGCTGTTCTGAGCTCCCCAGCCACTTTTTGTGCACCTCAATCCAAATTTAGGCAGGCCATGACAATGTGGGGCCCATTTTCTCTGGCACTCCTCTAGGGTGGGCGGCCTGAGGGAATTCTGTGAGCAAATTTCCAAGGCAGCTCGCACCTCTGCTGGCTGGGCCTGCGGGTGGTCCTGCAGATAGATGGCCGCCACGCCAGCCACATGTGGGGCTGCCATCGATGTGCCACTGCCCCAAGTGTAGGAGCTGTCATTGACTTGCGCACACCTGGTCAAATGACAGTTGCACGCTCACTTACTACCTCACCTTCAACACCATGTGAGTCGACAAGGATGCAATCCCAATTAACAGGCAACTACCAAGGCAGCTCTCACAGACCTGCAGGTCTCTTGCAAGCCAGCCAATGATCTGCATTGAACAGCAGTTTGCATCACGAGAAAAGTGAGCTCACCGGAAGGAACCACCGCAAGCTGAGTACACATCCACCTGCAAAACCCACATGCACACTCAGCTTGCAACGGCAGTCGATGTTTACAAGAAGCATGCCTGCTTCACAAAGCTGCTGAAAGCACTGTATTACGAGGCAGAGAGAGCAGCCTACCCCTGGTGCCAAAACGTCCACGCAGCTGCCTGTGTTGCTGTAACTGTAGAACCCTTCAACATCGCCAAAGCTGGTCGTATTGAACTTGGTTCCCAGATCTGAACCGGCGACGCTGATTGTTTCTCCAACATCCGCTGCACAGCAGACGCACAATTGATAAGTCAGAGATTGGCAAAATGACAAAAGCATCAATTGTCCAGCAGAGGAGATTATAGAGAGGAAGCACCTGGCGCAATATAGCAGGAGTCCACATCACTGTTGCCAGAAGCCACCACGACTGAGATGTTGTACTGGCGGATCAGGCTCCTGGCAGCCTCCTCCAGAGAGCGCGACCACTCACCGACTGGCACTCCCAGTGAGAGCGTCGCAACGGCTGCACCACAACAAGTGCACATTGGGGCATGCATCATGGTGGCAGCACTGCAGATTCACAGGAATGGGACATTGGACAGAAGACAAGTGTTTGACATCACATGGGACTCCCTTGACGTTGAGGTTTTCAATGGCTGTCACGAAGGGGTTTGCAATGGGTATGTATGGTACCTGGAGGCTTTGCTACACGGCCAACCCAGTCCAGGCCTGCAACAAGGTCGCTGATAGTCCCAGTGCCCTGCATGGTACAGTAATGCATGGAGGGCATTTCTGGTTTGAATGTGAGAGTTCCTTTCAGTGCAGCTTGAAAACTGAGCAGCAAAGGCGAGTGCATACCTCGCAGTCGAGCACTCGCACGGCCACAACATTGGCTTCTTTTGCAACGCCAACATTTCTTCCCACAGCAGTGGCAGCAACATGGGTTCCATGCCCATCGCAGTCGTGAGTCGGAGAGTCCTGAGTGAAGTTGCCCACGTAGTCAATCCTGCACTCCAAACAAATCATGCATGTGCATGAATGACATACACACCTGTATCTCACAGGACAACGTCTGCATGTCATGAATTTGCTGTAAGGTGAGTGTGTGGCTTGAGAAGGAGGGGCAGAGCTTCACCCAAATGTTGCGCGCCGCTGGCCAGTGAGCTCACTGACAAATTCCTGGTGCGACAGGCGCACCCCAGAGTCCACCACGTACACAGTGACGCCTCTCCCTGTGCCGCTCGAGCTCAATGTGCCATACCTGCAAGCCACCTCATGAGCCACATGTGGTGGTGCCATAGAGCATAGTCCACGGATCACATGCTCCTATATTTGATGACATGCATCATTCTGCATGGACTATTAAGGAATGCATTTTTTGCTAAGGCACCTGTACTGACGGTCCAGAGGGAGATGGCGCTGGTCAATGCGGTCCAAATTCCATAGCACCCCATTTGGCCTGCATGGCAGAAGGTACTCAACGAGGTCCTTGTAAATCCACATGCAATGGCAGAATGCATTGATTTTACATGTCAGTACAGATGTGGGTCGCCGAGACTCACGGCAGCCGCTGCACGTGGATGCCCGCGTTTCCACTGTCCTTCTCGCCGCTGTTGAAGAGAGACATGTCGGCGCTGGGATGTGAGCTGTCTGTGCCAATACTCTCTGCAGCACATACATTTCTGTCAGCGCTATGCTCCGATCTTTACTGCACAGCACCCACTCACAATTTTCCAGATGTGATGATGAATGATTGAGCATGGCAACACCGATGGATCAACATCACAGGGAATGCTTGCTGAATGCTGTACAGTGCAATCAGAACAGAAGTCTTGTCTCACAGCAGCATGCACCAGTGTTCAGAACAGAGAGCCCCCATGGATCCCCCTTCCCCCCATGAGCCCCAGATGCTTGCCATGCATGCTAGCCAGACGGCGCTTTCCTCCATACTCGCGGACCACCGAAGTGGTCGCGTTGCTGCTGGGGTTGCTCAGGACGTTCTGCCACGTGGCAGCGCTCCTGAACTCCTCCTGGCCCAGGCCTATGCGAGGGCTGCTGTCCGCCCCGGAAGCAGACGCCGATGGCAGTGATGGCGGCGGCAGGACGCTGCTAGATCCTGAGGCAGGGCCGCCGCCCAAGGGAGCCGGGGGCGTCAAGCCGATGGAAGTGGGCAGAGGGGGGGCGAGTCCAGCTGAGGGCATGGCAGTGGTGCCAGCGGGAGACCTGAGGGTGGCTGTGTTCAGGCCACTGGACAAGGACATGTCGGGTTGCTGCAGCACCGACCTCCTCTTCCCACCTGCCACAGCAGTTGCATGGCATGAGACACAGACTCAGGTACCACCTTGTGAGTGCGTGATGGCTGGCATCCCATTCCTGCATGCTACAAAAGGCAGGCAGAAATAACAGCCCAGCATCATCTGTGCATGCATGAGGCAGGGTGATGGAATGTCATGCATGTTGGGTTCACATTGCTGGCAAGCGTGGAGGGCATTCCAACCTGCCATAGCAGTTGCCACTGCCAATGAGCCAGAATCCGATCCTGAGTCCTGATCAGTGCCTCCTGTGGATTTATCAAGGCGGATTGATGGGATATGGACCTGCCAAGAAACAATGTCAGTGTCTACTAGGACCTGCATTACTTGCAAGATGTGCATGCATGGACTTTCTGACGCAGGCCATGGCCACTGCATTGGCGCGTGCTATTGCAAGGAGCTCACCTTGCTATCTGTCTCCTGGTATTTTATCCCCCCTGGCATGCACTCTGCTAGAATGGCCATTTGCTTGAATGTGAAAACGCCAGCAGTGCCTGCAAGACCGCTATCTTGTCACATCTGGACAAGACACCAGCCATGCCAAGCCCTTATGCATTTTATGTGGGCTTCTCTTTTCTCACCGATGACTGCAGTGGTGTAGACACGCCTGCATGTCCCTGCATGGTGCACACATCTCATGAGCTGCTCATGATGAGCACAGACAGGCTCTGCAAAGCGCACACCAGTGTTGCAAAAGCTTACCTGGAGGAAACACGCAGTATGCCGGCAAATGCTGGGCAGCCCATGCTGACTTTGTGCCGTTCCTGGCACATATGTGAAGGAGCAGCTGCCCATTGTCTGGTTCCTGGAGACACACGAAACCAGTATGCTTGCATTCTGTGTGCCGTACAGAGGGGCTGATCACGAGACTTGGATGCAAGGCGGTGCTCTGCATGCATGCAGATTGTCAAACAGGGCAAGCTAGGGACTGGGAGAACTCACCTTGTAAAAGATGACAATGGTTGCTTTCGTGCTGCCATCAGTCCCTGTCTTCGTCACAAAAGGACGGGACGGGACCGGCAAATTCACGTTCAGAGCTTGCAGATCTCCTGCATTCAGGACCGAGAGAAGGAGCAGCCAACAAAGAAAAGCAGCTCGGTTTTCCATGCTGCTGATCTATCCCAGTGAAACAACTCTGCTTACTTCAAGTGCTGAGCATAAGGAAGAGTCTTTCTGTGACGGCTCTCGCAACGGGCTGCGCTATCTTGCCTCGTTGCTCGACGCTATAGCCGCTAACAATGTGAACGTTCACGGTGAGATCAGATCCAGTACTTCACCGGTTCTCTGAAGCTGAAGCAAAGTGGACTCCACTTAGTGGAGCCGCCTGAGGTTCCGGGTCGGAGCGAAACTGTTGAGATCAAGACATCGGCCTCCTGTCAACCCGCAATCTTACCCTGAGTGGCCCCCAGAACAACGCAAAGATCCTTTTTGTGAGCTCGACCTTCCTTTTGGAACAAGTGGAGAGGACGACTGCATGACACCCAGGTCAGACATGCACGCCAGTTTTGGCCATGGCCTGCTGCCGCATGATGGGCTTGCATTGGGAGACAGCTCAATGAATTTGATGAAGACCCTTTTCAGATAGCTTTACAATTGATATATTCGTTCAGAAGGCTTTCTCACTAGTTGCAGGACTCGTAGGAGGCATCGATCTTAACTTGACAGCAAATGCACTAGGCCATCAACAGTTGTACCAGGTGAAGACAAGCAAACAAAGACGGTGGAGTGATTTGAAGATCTCAAGAATTATTTAAGAAATCAATTACACCGCACATGATGTGTGATCAAGTTAATGCCCTCTAGTTGCAGACCTTCACACATCGTGTCAGGCATAGTCACAAAGTTCTGGTAACCTCGCAAAGTCTTTGCCCTGCGCAGTTGGGAAGTTGAAGAAAATGTTGGTATGCTTAGGTTAGGATTTCATAGGCAGTTTGTGATATGCAAGAAGGCTTTGGGCTGCTTCGCTCGAGCCGCAAAGGCCTCCACAGCAACACGAACGCAGTCAGAAGTCCTTGAGCTCAGGATGGGGAAGAAAAGAAAGCTTGATGCGGCGAGGCAGCAAGATGGCTTCTACTGCCCTGCATGCAATCAGATGGCCCTCAAATGGTCTGTGTACTCTCGGCACCTGCAGCGCTGCTGCCCAGACCTCCTGGGGGGCAAAGAGCAGCTGCGCAATGAATGCCTGGAGCAGGCCGAAGTGGAAGCAGAGACCATCAAAGAAGCCCTCAAGCAGGCGCTTTCAGAGGAAGAGCTCCTAAGAAAACAATGCGTAAGCACTCATCTCTGGCTTCATGCAGAGCCATCCCAGACCCGGGAATTTCCCTGTGTTGCGCAATGGGAGACTTGCTCGCTCTGGTTACTACAGTGGTAATCAATGCATCTGATCCAAATTCCACAGCTGTAAGGAAATGCTGTTGATGGTCATGCAGATGCAGCTGACATTCAAAGGAGTGGATGAAGAGGGCAATCCCATGCGCCGTGACACTGCGGCAGTGGCAGAGCTGATGGAGCTGCCAGAGGCACGCATTAAGCTGATGCTGCATCGAGCCCTACGCGCCATCCCGCTTGTAGCTGACGACGAACCCATCACAGTAAGTGCACTCCTTATTCAATGTGGATTCCCAATGCATGCATGCTTGCTTTGGCAATGTATGTGTCTGCTTCCTTATATGGTGACTTCAACCCCTCACGCATGCAGGTCATCTATGAAGATGATGACCTGCTCGCAGTCAGCAAGCCTCCCTTTCTGGTCACTGCTCCGAAGCACAGATGGCAGGTAGATCTCTGTCTTAGCCCGTCAAGCAATCAGGGGAGCCAGAAAACATTTGCATGGGCTGCTTCACACTTTCGTTTGCCTTTGCAGGGTGGTAGCCTGGTCAACAGAGTTCTCAATTACCTAGGTAAGGGACAGCACATTTCGATGACTGCCTGTGCTCAAGATAATCCCCACATCGGTGATGGTGTGCTAAAGTGGGATATGTGATGGCATCTGCAGGAAAACCACCTCATCCTCTGCATCGGCTGGACATGAATACAAGCGGTGTGGTGCTCTTTGCCAAGTCACCCGACATTGTGGCGACCATGCATGACCAGTTCAGGAACCAACAAGCGCAGAAGCAGTATCTGGCGCTGAGCCTAGGAATTCCCAGCCAGTCCAGCTTTGTTGAGGACGGGCCCATTGGCATGCACCCCTCACTCAAGTGCGCCCCAGAAATCATGCAGCTGTTGCTTCGCCTGAGCTAGAAAGCAGACCCAATCGCCAGAAATTATGACTTGAAGCTGTCTCAATGAGATGTGCAGGTTGTCCTGATGTGTTGGTTCTATGACAGGGTGGCAAGGAGGGTCTGTGAAGATGGCCTCCCTTCCAGGACACACTTTTGGGTGCTGGATAAGAGCAAGGTTGACTTCACCAGCGAAGTTGCTCCTTCAGAGCTGGTGCCAGACATATCCAGCCTGGAGACCAGGTGGCAACTTTCTCCTGGCTTGGAAGGTTCTGCTCAGCATGCATAAATGTTGAATGATCTGATGGCTCCAGCAGTAACCGCCATTTGGATGCCACGCATGCTAGACATTGTGCTAGATCTCTAAAAGCATTTTCTCTCAACAGGCAGGCCAGCCTTCTGTGCTGCGCACCCCGGACGGGGAGGACACATCAGATTCGTGTCCATCTCGCGCATGCAGGCCACCCAATTGCAGGCGATGAGATTTACGGCCTGAAGGTGACCTGGACTCCTCGGCAGCTGCTGCATGCAGTCCGGCTGCGGGTGACTCATCCGCGCACAGGCCTGCCGTTAGACCTCCAGGCACCCCTGCCGGAGGACTTTGAGAAGGCGATTGCAAGGCTCGGGATGCAGATGCCCCAGGAACTGCCAGAGCTCCCAGCCTGACGATTGAGCACTGCTCATGCTTCGAAATTGATAGCCAGCAACACCTGCAAAATACTGCATTTCTGCATTTGCTGTTGAGAGTTTTGACGATGGTGCAATGCTCCTCAGCGCTGTGTGCTGGTCCTGATTTTGCAGAACTATGTTTGTGCAGCCAATATGCTTTGATTTTCTAGGTCAAATTCTATCTCGCTAGTTGAATGACACATGTGCAGAGCTCTGTTTGTGACAAGTCTGATTACTATCAGAGCAAACGCATGTTTATTTGCACTTCCAGGCTGAAGAGCGCAGCCCTCCCAATGTAAACATGCTTCTTGATATACGTGAGATGCTCTATCTTAAAATACACTCCTACTGTCAATGTTAAAACATCAGTACGGCTTTGTCTTGATTGCCCAGATCTTGAGAAGAAGCGACAACTGGACAAGTATGACAGCCTTCCAGCTTGCCATCATTTTCAATGCTGAAACACTCTTGTAGAGATAATTTGATTGGTCAAAGATGCTGTAAAGAATAATAATGATAATCAGAGGCAGTCTCAAACTAGGCTCACCAAAGGAATACTCAACCACATCCATGCACAGTAGAACTCGACCCTGCTCAAGAGGGCAACATATACAACTCGCGCAAAGTCCGCGCTGCGATTCGGGAGGTGAGACGGCTGATGATCCCTGGCAGCATCTGAGCAGCAACCTCCGGCAGCAGAGGTGCAACCTGCTGCATTGTCTCAGAGCTGTCTGTCCTGGAGCCCACCAGAAACTCCACAACAATGGCCACATTGTCCACCGCGCGCCTGTCCTCCTCTGTCAAATGCGGGCTGAGAGGCACCCTGTGAAACACACAAAGCCCATTGTGGGTTCTTTTGTGATGCTCCCCCTGCTTGGCAGGCATGCAGCACTCAGCAGGACAGATCATGCACCATGGCATGTGAAACGACACGCCCAGTCAGCTCAACATGGTGCAAACTGCTCTTATCAAATGCACAGCCTCAACATCAACAGGCTAAGTGTCTGGTGCTGCTCAGAAAGTACGTAAGATACCAAGCAACCCCCTTGATCTCATCACATTTGCCTATACAACAGACAAGATGGTAGTGAGTGTGCAGTGGTATGCCAGCTCCAGGCAACCCCTTGATCTCATCACTTTAGACTATAGATTAGACAGGATGGCAATGAGTGTGAGGTGGCGTACCAGCTGTTGGCTGCCCCGGGCAGCAGGACGGGCAGGCGGATGCCGGAGAGGCCAAGGCGCTCCACCAGAGAGACCAGCTGCGTCCGCGACATGGCGTCGATGCTGAGCACCACCTCATTTGTGATGAACTCGCGGAAGAACTTGCCCTCTGGCGACAGCAGCAGCTTCAGCGCCTCCCGCGCCCCCGTCGAGCCTGGCAGTGCATGCACCATCCCTCAAAATTTTGACGCAATGCCAGCAAGGCCTCTCAAACATCTGCTCATGAATCTGAATTCAAATGCAGACAATATCCCCCTCGATCCATCAGCGGGTATTATGTCTAATCTCCTGAGATGCGTTCCTAACCCCCTGATTTAGTTGAACACAATACCCCCTGATTCATCAAGATAATAGAAGTAAAGGGCAGGAAAGTACCGGGCGTCTACAGCACAAGTCAACCGATCTGGCCATCAAGTGAGCAAGTCGAAGGAGCTCACCTGTGGCTGCCAGTGCCACACCGCTGGTGCTCGGGGTGTCTGTCACTGCAGAGGATCTGGCCAGGCTGGCCAGGTCCGGGAACTGATTGGCTTCCAGGAAGCTGCCAAGAAGGAGGCCCGGCAGCGTCACTGCGCTGGACAGCAACCCCAGAGCAGACGCTGGCAGCAGGCCTGGTGCCGGCATGGGCCAGCCTCGTGGCAGGGGAAACGTGCGTGATGCTGGCTGCAACTCTGCTCCATCATTACTCTGCACATGCACAAAGGAGCTGCTATAAATGATGCCTCTGCTTGCACAGTGACTGAAGCAAGGCGAGCATGTCGCCTCAAAGGCAACTTTGCAGTACTTTCTGATGCATGCATGGGTTGCATGGCAAGAAACAGTCAGTGTGGGCAGCAAGTGGGGCGCACCCTGGGCCATGCTGCGGACATGGGGCTGTAGCTGCCATGGCTGCTGGCGCCATTGGTAGGAGCAGGGCTGGCAGTGCTGCTGCTGGCCTCAGGCAGACTGCCTGGGAAACTTTCTGCGTCCAGGGAGCCCCGTGCAGACTGAGACGCCTCCCGGAAGGTCTCATACGCGCCCAACAGGTCGATCAGCCGCGCTGCATTGAACTTGTTCTCCTTGCCGTAAATCTGCATTGCAGCAGCTCAAATTTAGTACAGCCCGATCCTCCCAAAAGAATGCAAGAGCATGGAGTAGAGTCCAGCAAGCACAATTCTGCCCATCATTGTGAAGGTATGAGGGCAAGATTGCATCCACTGCCTGCTGCAAGGGACACTGAAGGATAAGAAACTCACCATGTATTGGAGAGCTGCCTGCAGCCTGGGGCTCTGGTCCGTGAGCAGTTTCTTGGCAACATAGGGGTATGCCTGTCAAGCCACACAAGGCTTGAGCAACCCCTGCAATAATCTGCATGCAATCAGCAAAGGTGGATCTCGGCATACAACTGCGCACCTCGTCGACAATGGCAAAATCTGGGTTGGCCACGAGGGCCACTCCCTCGAGCACTGAGATGGCACGGATGATGAGAGCAAAATAAGGCGGAATCCTGTAGTCAGCAGAGCGCATGTGTGAGACCACATTATCTAGAAAAGCATGAGACATTATGCAAGGCATGACAAGGCACCGCATGTGTGGGATGTGAAGCAGACAGCTGCATGTGTTATTGCCAGGGTTTGCAAGTGGCATGCCTGAATGGGTAGTCAAATGTGATTTGTGCAAGATCCGCCGCTAATTCTTGAAAGTTAATGTTTTTCGCTCCTCCGCCTTCGAGCGCCTGGTCAAACACCTTTGCCAGCACCGGCAGAATGGGCGAGAGATCTGTGCCTGTGACACATGCAGAATGGAGTCAGATCAGGACTCCTGTTGCAGTTGGGCCACCAAGTAGACTGCATGCATGAGGGGGTCCAAAAGCACTGCTTACCTTTAGGGATAAAATCCAGAGTCACAAAGTCCTGGACAATGGCCTCATAGTCCCTGTGTATGAGGTGAGAGATTGCCTGCACAGCCATTCCCACACTTTAAAAAATTGCAAAAAACAAGGAAGCACAGCACACGCTGCATGCACTAATTTAATGCCCGTAGTGGGCAAAGGCGCACCTCAATCATCCCATATTTGATGTTGTCATCGATGTAGGTCATGAGCCCAAAATCCAGGATGGCGAGGCGTGCATCTGGAGTCCGAATGAGATTTCCTGCGAAATGCAATTGTGACTCTTATGGCTTGCACATGAACCCACACATGAACCCACTATCACACTGGCCTCTGCCAAGGCAATGTAAATCAAGATCACCATCAAAGGAGCCCATGCAAGAGATATTGCACCTGGGTGTGGGTCTGCCATGAAGAAGCCAGTGTCCAGGAGCTGCTTGAGGTAGCAGACCACGCCCACATTCACCAGGCTGGCCACGTCATCTGCCTTGCTCTGGGACAGCTTCTCCCCGTCGATCCACTGCGATGTCAGCACCCTCCTTCGTGTGTACTCTGTGTATGTCCGTGGCACCACCACCTGTAGAAAGGACCACACATTGAGATGATGTGCATGCAGAGACCTTTGATCATGAGTGCCTCAACCTTTCTGGACAAAAAACGCCCAGCAAAGCCACCATGCAGAGATCAAAGCTGATCATCTGATTGGCAGGAGACTCTTAATACTCACTTTTCTTAAGTTTAGCATGACCCTCTGAACATTACCTGTGGCAAGTCCTCCCGTATTGACTCGGCAAATCTGGTGGCATTCTGGCCCTCCTTCACATAGTCCAGCTCCTCAAAAAATCTGCTGGCCCATTCGTCAATCAAGGCCGGGACATCCGTCTTGATCTCTGGAAAGCGGCGCAGGAACACACCAATGCGCCTGCAGCACGAATAAAAGATTTGCCAGATTAGAGAATTTTTAACAAACTGGAAGATTCCGGAGAATTCAGACCCATGCTGGTCTTGGGATAAATGATACAAGCCCATGCTCACAATGGCAATGGTAAATGTGACTCGCCTGATGACAAACAGATCGATGGATACTGTCTCCAGCACTCCAGGTCTCTGCACTTTCACAGCCACTGTCTCCCCGGTCTTCAGTTTCCCTTTGTACACCTGCCCCAGTGATGCAGCGGCTATGGGCCGCGGTGACAACTCTGCATACACCTGCACACAGAATTCCCCATCATGCCAGGATCCTCAAGAGAATATGCACACATGCCACAGCTCACGTGCCATGCACTTTCGCTTGGAAGTGATATTTTGTGCTATGTTGTATTGATCCCTAGCAGCACAGTCAATCTGGCGATTAGATGGATTATAATATGCCTGTCTGATGCGTACCTCATACCACGGGGCACCAAGCTCATCGCAGATGACTTGCATGGCGTCGTCATTGTTGTAAGACGGCACTTTGTCGCAAAGCTTCTGGAGCTCGTTCATCGCTGCTGGAGACAGGATGTCAGGCCTGATGCTCAGCGCCTGTCCCAGCTTGATGTAGGCAGGGCCCAGTGATGTGACAATATTCCTCAGCTGTATGGCGCGCTTCACCTGCATGACACAGCAGGCCCCTTTCACATTCCATCCTGCCAAGGCCATAGAATCTGCTTGCTCCAATCTAATCATGCAGTCTGCTCATTGAGATGTCATGCCAGCATGGCGCAGCTGACTGACAATGACTCGGCTATGCATGCACACATGCATGCATGCAGACCAATTGTGCCAAAATGAGCTCACCTCTGTCTCTGCCAGCTTCCCATTGGCTAGGTCCCAGAGGAAGCCGCTGAGGAAGCCTCCGGCAATACTCAGCAGCTGCACGATGCGAGTGGCTACGGCGACAGGTCTCCTCGCCCAGAATTCAGCAATCTTTGCAGGATCGTACACCAGCGGCAGACAATCATCCGCATCATCCCCTGCCTCAACCTGCAATGTTGTCCAGACACAAATGTCACATTCCCCTTTCGGAAGCCACTCCCAGACAGCTCTCATTGTACTGCTTTGGCTACACAACTTTTATCTCATTTGCTAGAATGCCCTTCTTACAAGCACATGTGCATGTGCTGGGAACTCTGCTTTTCGCACACCTCTACAAGGCTCATTGTGACGCCTTCCTCTGCGTAGTCGCTGTCATTCAGATTGCTGCCGCGCAGGCCGGCCATGAGAATTTTGAGCTGCTCATCAGATTCCAGCTGCTTCCGGATGTCTGTGTATTGGCTGGACATGCTCTTCAAGCTTGCAGCCTGCATACATCCGCAATGCGCGTCATGTCTCAAATTCCTGTGACCCCAGAGTGGTACCCGCGCCCACAATCACGAAAGCATCATCCCCTTGTCACTATACAGCTGTCAGTAAGCTTTATAGAGCATCTCATCACAATCCGGGGGATGCAGACTGCATCCACCAAAGGCGGATCACCATCCTTAATGTGTGTAAGCAAGCAAGCACCTGATACGCATTGCTGATGACAGCGCGTCCTCTCTGATGAGTGGCACCACAAGCGCCCTGCTTGTGGTGTCTGCCCCTCTTGAAGCTCTGCAAAGGGGAGCATTCTGCACCAAAGGAGGAAATTCAGCATGACGATTGATTCGAATATAGCTGTAGAGCACGCTGACAATACGATCCTCCCAGTGGAGACTTGTCCATGAAAACAAGTTCCTCACCTGCAATTCTGCCAGAAGTTGAGGCTGTCAGGTCCATGCTCGTTGCAGAAAGCAACTAGGAACCAAATAACGAAATTTCTCGCAAACTTGTTGGATTTGAGACTTGCAAATTTTTCACTTAGCCCACAAAGTTCCTCAGTCGTGGACGTCTCAATAGTAAATCTGCTAGTACTGGGCTACCGTAAGTACAATATCACAAGTGTTGCCCTGAATCATGTACAACTAGAATGAAAAATACGTGATAAGCGCGCAAATGAATCGGGATGCTCGCGCCCTGCACGTCGGTCTCCGTGAATTCTCGGCCTGGGAGTCGAGATCAGGGTTTCAGGGTTGATTATGTTTCTAAAAGGGTTCGTTTCAAATGAATCCTCTAGGGTTCGCTTCCAAATTTTCGAGAGTGGGCGAGAGCTTGACTGCTGAACCCAGCCCGCATCGATATTTGTGCAACAGCTCTAAATGCGATTTGGCGGCTGGAGCGCTGATGTTGGACTCAGCAGCCTTTGTTATGGGCGCCTGAGACCGACGTGGGAGCGGATACCCGTCTAGAGATCAGCATTCTGAAGTGCACGGATGAAGGAGGGCAAGTACGCAAGCGCAAGCGAACTGCACAGCCCCACGCCTCAGCCTCGAGGTCTACAGGTGCTTCTGCCGATCTGCTAGCAGTTGTTGCTGGGCTGTCTGTGTATGAGAAGACCTACAGAGAGGAAGGACCGAAGAGGATAGGGGGCACAGCCACGCTCAAGTCCGGCAGCTTACCCTGGACGTATAACGGCACCGTCTTCTGTAAGCATTTATCCGTCGGGAAGAAGCAAGCGTTAGAACGCATGCACGGAGGTGTGCACGCGGCCGGGGATGCAGCCGTGGCTGTTACGACCTTCCTGGCCTGGTCCAGAATGTGTCCTCCGCCATGGCCAACCTAGACATTATTGTCTTACTACAAAGTCTGCATAGTCATGTTTTAGGTGCTGCCACTGAGGGAGAGGCCGGTCTTTTTGGTGGGTCCAAAGATATCGTTGGAGCTGTCCTGGGCTGTTTAGGTACTACATGTCCACTTTCATATTGGTCAAACAATTTTGCACCGGAGTGTCAAAGAAATTGTTGATATAAAATGAAATTTACCAAAATTAGATGTCTAGGAGTCCAACTCGGTGTTTCTTCAGTAGATCAGACACTTTGATCCTTCCATACATAAATTGGGTGGACTGACCGTGGCTGGACAACTTGATAATTGCCAGAATACACTGAGCCATTGATATGATTGTCAAGTTGCAAACTGTGCCAAGGCCTGTGGCATCATGTGGTTTACTGAAGCAGGCAACATCTGGCTCTGCCGCAGGCAAGGCAGGGAGGCAGCACCCCAGGCTTCTGGTCGCAAGAGGAGGGGAGGAGCTTCTTCTCTGCTTTTGGAAAGTGCAACGGACCCAGCGCGTCAAATTGGCAGAAGGTGCGAGCTCTTTGTTGTATCTCAAAGCTGTG
Organism: Coccomyxa subellipsoidea C-169; assembly: GCF_000258705.1. NCBI lineage: Eukaryota > Viridiplantae > Chlorophyta > Trebouxiophyceae > Coccomyxaceae > Coccomyxa > Coccomyxa subellipsoidea. Next base: position 1,306,500 of record NW_005178027.1, read on the forward strand.
CCCCTCACTGCCCATGTCCACCTGTCAGTATTTGTTCGAACATGCAAGGGTCTGCTGCACAGGTGGCCAAGGCAGTCAGCAGCAAGGATGCGGCAGCCTGTGAAGCATTGTACCACCGCTTCCAGACCTATCTATCTTTGCCCAGGGACCTGCAGAACCAGACGGTGTTCCTGGCCCTCATCCGGGACATGCACAACCAGGTCACCAATGTGCGCTTTAGCAAACCCTATACATTGAGTTGCCGTGGCCTCTGATCTACTTGAGAATGACTGGACGGAGGGAAGTCAGCGTGCAGATGAATTGGAGTGTATCCTGATGTCATGTGGCGCTGGCAGGGGGACGAGAGTGGCGCGACACTCAGCGCTGGCGGGAGCGGTGGTGAGGGGGAGGCATCGGAGGGGGGCACCAGCATGCGGCTGCATGCGCCTCCGCGCGCACGGCGTACACCCCGAGCGCCGGCCCCTTCCATCATGCGATCGGGCGGACGGGTAAGAATACAAGAGACCGTACTGGCCCAGTCCTGACGAGAAGCTTTTAGTTGGGCGCTCTTCTGCATTTTGCACCCACGTGCTGCTCCTGGCTTCGATGCGGATGGATATGGACAATAGATTGAGGGCTTCACATTTCGATGGGGTCTCAGGTGGTGTCTGGTGTTGCTCCCAGGCACAGGGGGTGTCGTTGCGCAGCCCTGATGTGCTGACTCCCTCCCAGAAGAAGAGGGATGCTGAGGAGGAAGATGTGGATGTCAGCACGCACACGTCTTGGGGAGGCCGCGGCAAGCGCGGGGCGGTCCCCGCTATTGCTTTGGAGGCGCCCTCGGCCAAGCGCAGACGCGTGCAGGTGCTCCCCTCATGGATGCAAGCTCCCTCGTTTGACATTGCCTTTGACATTGCCACCACGGCTTCCAGGAATTGCCCCTGGGCCTCCTGCCAGTGTGCAGTTGGGCTGAGAAAGTTGGAGTTTGCGCAGGCGCGGCTGCAATTCTACGACGATGCACCCAGGGAGACGCGGCGGAGGGGCCTGGTGGACGCCGGGGATGCAGACGGTGCGGATGCGCTCCTTTCTCTGGCCGCTCTGGCCAATGAGGCAGCCAACATGCCGCTGCCGCCGCTGCCGGAGCTGGCCGCCAGGGAGCTGGAGTCCAAGCTCAACGACCTGGCCGCGCAGGCGGCAGAGCCGTCCTCTGCTCTGCGCGACCGGCCCAAGCGCGCCAGCAAACCGCCCCCTCGAGCAGACGTGCGTATTCCTGTTATGCAATGTTGTTGTAGCAGCCAACAAGCTCGCCCGTTGCCCTTCGACTACAGGCTCAAAATGTGTGTGCGCTTCCGTTTTGTGCGCGCATATTAAGCGGACCTGCTGAGGGGTGTATTATCAACTGCAGGAGTCTCCGCCGCCGCCGCCGCCAAGCGTGCGCAAGCCTCGCGCGGAGGCGTCCGCGTCTGCCAGGAAGAAGAGGGATGAGGCCAGGAGGGAGGAGGTCAGCAGGGAGGAGCCCAGCATGGAAAGGGAGGAGGAGGAGAGCCCCCAGTCGGAAGGGTCCCCAGAGCCGGAGCGGCTCGGCCGGGGGCAGCGCGCCACCCGAGGCCGCGCCACCTGGCGCCGACGCGGTGTGGCCCCACCTTCATTACTGCCTGACATGCCATGAACGCTACAAAGGGAAATGAAATGAGCTGATCATGCCTCGCTGTTTTAGGATTCTTTGTGCAGGATCGATGGCAGCCTGACAAAATATGGGTGCTTCAAGAGATACTCAAGAGATACATGTTCATCATGCCTTGAACAGTGATTTGTCGTGCGTTGTTGATGGCCGTCTGATTGCTTCAACGTGCTGTGCAGCAGCGCGCGCAGAGGACTCATCCAGCGATTTCACCGAACCAGAGGAGAGCAAGTCTCCGCCGCCCCGAAAGCCCAGCAACAAGTCGCGCAGCGGGAGGATGTCCAACCTGTTCAAGAACGGCAACCAGGGAGCAAAGACAAGTGCTGACGAGAGTGGGGCTGCAAAGGATGCTGCAGACGATGACATGGCGGCTTCAGACCATTTCTGGCATGGCCTGGGCAAAAAGGTGTGTAAACTTCATCGCGCCATAACCATTGGTGCCCTGGAACAAGACCTCCAGGCACTTTTCAATTCCACATTTCAAAGCCTCGGCAGATTCACAGTTCGAGCAAAACACAAGATCTGAGGTATGCATTTTCAATGTGATCTGCATGTCAGCAGCTTGTGTTCTTATGTACTCTGCATGTCAGCAGCTGAGGCATCTATATTTAATCCTGCAGGATCCGACGCCGCGGGTGCGCCGCCGCAAGGCGCTCCCCGAGAAGATTCCTCCCATGATGTCGCCCATCAAGTCCCTGTTTGGACGCCGGACCAATGCTGGCCTGATGCTGGGTCTGCCTGGCCACACCGCCGCCCCAGGAGGCCTTCCTGGTGTCTGCTTCCCAGGTCTGTGATCTTCTCCACCCTCAGTATCCTTCCCAATAGAGTGATGAGGACGAGTGCTGCAGACAAATCCTGTCAGAAAGACTTGAGCTGCATGCGAAGGAATCTTGCAAGCAATTTACTATCTTTTAAAAACAATCACAATAATTAGAGTACTTAACTAATTTGCACCACTCTGGCATGTGAGTGTTACTCTGGCATGTCTGGGCTTGGGCAAATGCGCTGATATGGATGCACTTGCAGGCATGGAGGGTGAGGAGAATGGGGTGCCTCCTGGGGAGCCGGAGCTGAAGCTGCGCAGATGCCTTGATGCTCGCACGCGGCGCTGGGCGGCAGCAGAGTTCTTCTACAGCGGCCTGGACCGTGCATGGTTCATGCAGACTGAGCTGCCGGTACATTTCTCTCATGATCTGATATTTGTTTGCTCGTGCTTCTGACACACTAAAATACTGTCTTGACATGGAGCAGAGCTGGGAAGTTGAAACAATAACATGTGCAATGCAGGAATTCTTGCGGCATGTGGGCATCCCACATGGCACAAAGCTGACAAGGACCGAGTGGGCAGCGCTGCGAGCTGGGCTCGGTAACCCTCGGAGGCTGTCTCTCAACTTCCTGCGCGAGGTGCGTCTATGTGCTCATGCCAGCAATGACCATCTTCAGGTTGTACACGATCTATCTATCTTTATTGAAACAGCAACCAAAGGAGGGGTGCTATTTGTCCCTCCCCTGCATCTGTCGGGCTTGAATTTAAATAATTTGGGGCTTTCTTTTGGCAGGAACGGGGGCGGCTGGAGGCGTTCCGGGAGTCGGTACGGCGCAAGTACCAGGAGGTGGGTTACAACACTGAGGTGCCTGCCGAGTTCCCGCGCCAGCTGGCAGTGAGTCAGCGCGTGACTGCCCGCCACCCTGTCACTCGCCAGCTGCACGACGGAGACATCCTCACCATCGCACCAGACTGCTATAGGTGCATCAAACTTCTGCTTCATCCCACCCATTCCCTAGCGCCTGAAATCTCACGCACAGTAATCTGCCAGCCTGTCCTGCTATGGTGTTGAAATTTGTGGAGGAATTTGGCCATGTGGCTGACGTGGCAAGTGTTGGGGGGAATGCAGGGTGCAATTTGATCGCCGCGAATTGGGTGTGGAGCTGGTGAAGGACGTGGATGTGATGCCCATCGATCCCCACGAGTCGCTGCCATCAAGCATCCAGCTCACCACGGTATGCTTTTCTTGCGTGCATCTGTGTCTAAATATTTTATCAGTTGATTCTGTGAGGCTGTCTGTGGCCTCCTGTGCCAATGGTACCAATTGTATCATGCCATGCAAGATGTGTTAATGCTTGCTGAGTCAATGCAGTCAGAATGCAATCGGGTGAGGCATCGTGCTGTGGTGCAGGCGTCGATGCTTTTGAACGGCCGGCGTGCGCTGGCGGGGGGCCCTGTTGTGAAGAAGGCGCAAAAGGTGTGGCGCAGCGACAGCGGCGGCCTGCGCGGCCCGGCGGCTGGCCGCGCCCAGCAGGAAGCCCGTGCCGCCGCGGCAGCCGCCGCCGCCCAGCAGCAGCTGCGCTCCGAGGCCGACGTGCGCGCCCTTGTCGAGGTACTGCTCCCCCTAATTCTCCAAATATCATCCATACCCTTCGGTGGAGCTGCGGGAATATCCTCCACGGTAGTGCTCGTCGATGCTCCCCGCACTTCACCCAATAACATACATACCCTCCCATGGTACTGCGAGAATGCCCTGCGAGATTATCCGCCACATAGTTGCTTGGCGGAGCCATTGCTATCTTCGCATCTCCTAAAATATGTACACCCTCTGATGGCACAGCAAGAATGTTCTTTACAACCTTCCTTGTCACGTCGCGTCTAGGGTGTCACAGTGCCAGGCCGAACGAGGTGCTGTGGGTGAGTGATGAGCGAGTCATGTGGTGCTGCAGGTGTCCACTGTGCTGGACCGCAAGGAGGCATTGCTGATGCAATTGCGCACCATGAACGACGAGGCGGAGACAGGCATGCATGTCAACAGCTCTGGCAGGCACACAGAGGCATTCCAGGCCGCCTATGCCAAAGTGGTGCTGGAGCTCAAACAGGCAAGCTGCTTTAGCACTTTTTGATCGCACTTTTGGCTTATCTGCTCTTTTTGGGAGGACAGAGGGAGACCTGTTGCATGAGTATCGCTATCAACTTTCATTGCTTGCCCGCAGAGTTGATGCGTGGCACACAAAGCATGTGTGGTTTGTCACCCCCGCAAAACACTTGTAGAATGGACCAGAATTGGGGTTGCGGTGCGGGAAGTCCCTGCAGGAACCTTATAATACCTTACTTTTTTAGCAGAACCTATTTAGCACGGTCACCAGGCTTGTATGAGGAGCATGACATATGATTTCTTGATTCCTGATTCCTTGATCTGCTGCTGCAGGTGAACGAGGTGCTGGAGGCTTCGCTGGGCCAGCTGCAGGCACGCAACAATCCCCATGCAGAGGCTGTCGCGGCCGCGCTCAACAGGACAGGATCCACCGAGCGACCGGGCTCCTCCCTCATGCTGCCCACCTCGCCTCTGCGCGCTCGCGCTGCCGAAGCAGCCGGCGCCTCACAAGGTGGCGCCTTGCACCCTGGCATTCCTCCCACCTGACCTGCTTTCCACTTTATTTTGTAGCTGCCTGTGGATGTCCATTTCACACCACCAGCACCAGCATCAAAGATTTGTAATGCCACCTTAGGTTTTTTTCATGGGTCCGCTGAGATATTTTTGTGGATCCCTGAGAAAATATCGGGTTGAATCGCAGGCGGCCAGGGCGGGGTGGCGCAGCAGAGGTATTCCAATGCGGAGGCTGCGTGGCAGGCTGCCTGGAAGGAGGGGCGGCGGCTGGTGCAGATCTACCAAGCCGAGCTCAACCAGGGCACCTATAACGCCGGAAGGCTGGCCGCTGAAAAACAAGCAAACGCAGACGGGTCCGCAGCCCAGGCTGACAAAGCCGAGCCGCAATCCATAGCCCCAGGTGTGCACACTGCCCACATGCCCATCCTGTGCACTGGAATGAAGTGGCTTGTGGCCTGGCTTTCGGCTGTGCAATTTTGGTGCTGGAAGGTCCTGATGTGGTCATGCATTTGCAGGTGCTGACAAGGCGCCGGCAAATGGCGACCCCACGGAAGCAGCATGGCTGTCAGACCTGGTCAACGGCTGTGTCTCCATGCTCATCACCGTGCACCAGGTGGGATCTCTGCCGCGCTGGCAGTTGCTACATGCCAGCTGAGTTGCTATTTTCTAGTTGCCGATTTCTGATTGAGATCCGCCTTTGCAGTGTTAGCCTGACAGCTCTCTGCAGAAGCTGGGGCATCTTTGGAGTTAGTGGCACTGGCCTGACATTGTTCTGTTGTGTTGGTGTGCAGTGCACTGAGAGCGAGGCATCAACAGCGTATGTCCAGAAAGCACTGGATTCTGCGCTGGCCTCTCTGACACCGCGAGCAGCCGCCAATCGCCCCTTCTTGGCAGACATCCAGAACAGTGTTGACCTGCTGAAGCAGCACCTCATCTACTAGGCTAGCGCTTCCTGTCTCCCGGGTTGTCAGATACATCACAGCAACCAAGTTTTGGTCCTCCAAGTCACAGACAAAGCTGTGGCTTGGGACACCTGCCAAGTACTTGCAGACACAGATCCTGATCAGCATGTACATGTGTATGCCCCAAGCAGGATAGGGGGACCAGTTGTCCAGTGTTTATCCATGCTTGGTCTCGTGGGTGTCAAATAGTAGCAGTTTATACAGGTGGATTGTACAGTCCTGCCTCTGATCAAGGTGTTACGTGGCGTTTTGCTTATATTACTTTGTTCCGCAATGCTATAGCATAGCTAGTAGCCAGCGTGGCAGTGCGCTGCGGCTAATTTCTAGTACTTCTGCATTCCTCGACCGTATGACAGATGATCATCAGCATGATGCCGAACATGCATACCGTATGTGCATACCGTATGCATACATATGTGCGCCCCTAAGAGGATAGGGGAACAATTGTCCAGTGATTATACTTGCATGCTCTTGTGGGTGTCAAAGAGTACGGTATAAATATTTTTTATTATTACACGCTTTTCCTGCCAGAAGCAAGGTGCGTCTGCAGACAAGCTGCAGTGAAAGCTGCCAAAATCCTACCCCTTGATGGACTCGCCAGATCCAAACAAGACCCAATCAACCGTGGGCACGGTGCTCAGTATTTATACCGCCCCCCGCCAGCCGGGGCTAACGTACGGTATGCACAGCTGTATTATCCGCATACACTGTTTGCAAAGCATGCATAGTCACTATGCCCACGGTGGGCACAGCTGTCTTGCTTTCCTTGTGACAAAGTATGAGATTTGGTGTAGCACATGTAAGCTTTGAAGCCATTTGCTCACCAATCAATTTTACAGTAATTTGATTTCAAATTTGAAGCAGCTGCCTGTAGCTGACATGCAACTTTGCTGTCTACACGTGTCAACTGCGCCTTCGACATGAAAATCTTGCCTTTCGTTCTAAATGATCGATGTGCATGTTGACTTAAGTATTGTACATCGTTGATAGTCGTCTTGTCACCGTCGCCAGAAGGCTACAGATTTACGTCGTAAGAAAGTTCGATCTCAAAGTCCTTTGATTCCCTGTTTCGTTTGAGAAGGCGTTCGTTGAGGGCATAATGTCACAGACAGTTGACTGGGTAGAAGTTGAAAAGGTTGTCAGCTTTGCTTCGTCTCTAAAGAAGCTTCCAGATGACACAAAAGCAGCGGTTAAAAAGCATCTGAAGCAGTGTGACGGAAAGCATGCAGGGACATTCCTGACAGCATTGACGGTACAACTCACTGCTTGAGAAATTTATGAGCATTGTGCAGGCCGAAGTTGGTATTGAAGCGCTATAAATTATATTTCTTCAAGGCCTGATGACTCTCCCTGCTTGTCAATTTGACACTGTGATACGTTCAAGAAATATTTGCGTCTGGTCTCTGAGGAATGTCAGAATTCCTCGTGTTAGTCTGCTTTGCTACGTTGCCGTCCCAGTATGCCCTCTACAGGGATTTCCACAGTAATCTCTTGTCCCTCAGGTGTTGGACTCTGTGGCTCTGAACAGTGGCCGTGAGACCCGCTTGTACTTGTCTTCCTCGAAATGGATGAGACGTCTGGCGCAATCGTGCGGAGAGAACTCGATTTGCTCTGCAGCTGTGTGCCAGCTCCTGGTGAACTGGGAGCACGTTTTCAAGTGGGCACCCTTCTACTGATGTTTTGAGATGCATCATTAGCAATCAGGTTCTGAATAGCAATACACCAGTAGTTATTGACGTGAAATAACTTATGCTTGCATGCTGAGATCATCCTGTCCTGCTTGATCCAGGGGAGAGGAGTTGGGAGCAGCAGCGCATGCGTTGCGCAGGCAGCTGCAGAGCACCATCCAGGACATGCCCAAACCAAACCATTTTGCGCAGCAGATGAGGGAGATGATCGAGCAGCAGATTCCCTTGATCGGTGTGCATCAAGTTCTTTGATAGTGCCACATATCTGCTTGTCATTGGTATAGACGATGGCAGAAATTTTCAGGCTCATGCTTTTCTCGATTTCATGGATTGCCTTGCAGGGTTTCAGCATGGAATGGACTTCCCTGCAGCCTTCCTTCCAAAGACATCAGCTTCTGAATCGAGCTCAGGCAGGACAGCATCAGGTGGGGCTTTAGTCTGCTGAGAACCTCTTGTCTATATGCTGTGCCTGAAAGAGAATCTTCACCTTGCATATCAGACCAGTGACTGATATCTATGATTTACTTGAAGGTGGATGGCTGCAAAGATTGCATGAAGGCGCCTCTCAGCGGGCCCATCATTCGGCGCCAATAAACACTGCCAAGGCAGACCAGGTCTTGCGAAGCTTCCAGGTACAATCAGCAAGCATCTGTCCCTGACATTGTGTTTGGTGAAGCTGCTCTAAGGTGCTACAAATAATTGTAATGAGCGGATATTTGCAATTTGTTTGGCAAAAGCTGCGGCGTGTGTATGCAGGTTGAATACCTGGCACAGATGGAGACAGACGCTGTGAATTTGGAGATGTGCACCAAAGAGATAAGGTCCCAGATCATCCGCAATGCTTTCTCCAGATCCACTCAGCAGCGAATGTCCAAGGGGCAGGATTACGCCATGCGCTGCACGCAATGGTATGTATTCAGGCCCATTTATTGGTTTGCATATGCTTGCAGGCAGGACCTAGGGTTGCAAGGCAGCAGTGTTGACATTGTCCTTGGATGGTGCTCCCAGGCGTAAGAACATCCAGCAGTGGGTTGGTGGAAACATTGCAGAGGAGCTGCTGGGGCAGCTGCTGCGGCTGAATGACCGCATGCATGCTGCCCTGTCCAGCTGGCATGCAGCCACTACCGACTTCGCCGAGGCCTGCAGCCGTTCTCAGGTGTTGGACGCCAGAAGCCATCTTGCAAATGTCCCGCAAGTCCTGGCTCATCAGCCACAAAAGTTGCAGGATGCCCATGGAGTCCTACTTCAGAGCTCAGGCGTGTTGACTGTTGTTTGGGAATTGTGTCAAGCACCGTTCTGACAATGTGTGCGACAATGCTTGGCAGGAGGTCCAGCAGAAGGAGAGTCCTCGCAGTGGCAGGAGGGAGGATCAGCCCCCAGCCACACAGTGGTTCAGCCCCCTGGGCAGCAGCGCCAGCCGCATACTGTCAGAGTCACCATCCAGCGCAAGCACAGACAGCAACACGCCACGAGAGGTCAGCAGCCGGTGCACCCAGCCCGCAGCATCCGCTGCCTCCCCGCAGCTTCCCTCTGCTTCTGCCAGCTTGCGCAGAACTTCAGACATCATATCAAGCGGCGAGCGTTCTTCTCCTATACATGCAAGCTTCGGCATGCCCAGTCAGCAGCAGCAGCCGGCGTTCACAGCTGCCCAGCCGTTGCCACTGGGGGATCTGCTGGGCTTCCACAGCTCGTCACCAGTGTCAGCGTGGCCTGCTTCGCAAGATGCGCTGCAGACGAGGTCATCGGAGCAGCGCAGCCAAGCCAGCTTGCAGCAGCCTGCACCTGCCTTACCTCGCAGCCAAGAGCAGCCACCTCGTTCGCAGCGGGTGAGTAAGGCAACAAGTGCACCTGCAGCGGAGCTTCCTGGCAAGTGGGAGGCGCAGTGGCCTGCTGTGCCAGGCACAGCTGCATTGCCAGCAACTCCACCGGCGCAGGACTTCTGGCGCAGTGCAGAGGCCAGTGGGAAGGCATCGCCGTTTGATGCAGCAGGACCAGCTGGTGCCCGGCCCATCCTGCCACAGGTCTCCTCCGCAACAGGCTTTGATCCTGCAAGGAGCGGAGCCGCGCAAGACTTTGTTCAGAAGGATGCCGGCAAAGATGCAGAAATGGCAGCCCTCAGACAGCAGGTGCGATGCAATCATATTGGCGCTCACTTTTGGCATTACCATAGCAGGGCTGCTTTGCTGAAAATCAGTGACATGGGCGCAGCTGGAAGAGGAGCGGAGTGGGAGGCTGGGTTTGGAACACAAGCTGCATGCATGCAAGGCTGCAGAGGAGCGCCTCACTGCAGACGTCTGCTCACTGCAGCGCAAGCTCAGGCGAGTCCGGCCACTTACCCGCTGCCATACGTCTAGCCCTGGCATCTTTGAGTGCGTCCGCCTGTTGTCATTGGCGATATGAGCCGTTCCTTGATCGGTCAGAGGTCGCTGATCAGTCATTCCCTTCTGTGTCTAGGCTGACCGGTGAGGAGCTGGAGCAGTACAAGGGCAAGGGAGCGCAAAGAATTCCCACCAGTGACAATAATGCCATCAACAGTGCCCCCTTCTCAGCGTACTGCAGGCAGCCGGCCCTGCGCTTGCGTTTCTCAGCCAGCGAATTTCAAGCTCTCGCCTCTGTGCTGAACAAATACTGATAGAGCCCAAACTCGTTATCCTGATGGTACTTGGTTTTTATTCCCGTAGTCATGAAGATCCTGTATGCTTAAACTTCATTAATGGACTCAGAAAGGTTGGCGGCTCTTTTGTGACATTTTCATGGCATGTATCATATGATTTCATATATATGATTGATATTATTGGCTTGGATGTTTATTTCTTGAATTTGTACCCATTCATGCATAAGTTGACGGGCAACCTTTACCCAGCTTGTGGAAGTAGTGTAAGCAAATTGGAAGCATCCTATATACAACTTGAAGTACTACAGTAGCTGCCAGAGTGCGCCTCGGCCGCAGTGATCGCCGGTAAATTCAATGCGATACTCTGGTGCGATAAAGTTTTATTGCGTTCTGTTCTGCTGAGAAACTCTTAAAAAAAGAGACAATAGCGACTCAAGTCTTCGTGAAAGCCATTGAAAGCATGCAGACCATGCGTCTTCTCCAAGTTCTCTCTGGAGCGCTCCCCTGGAGGGTAGACCTCAAGCACTGTCTTCAGGCTCAAACAGACTAAGCATGTGCCCATCAGGTCCACGCAGGACAGCCACCTGCAGTGCACGACTTGCTCAGTCCTAGCACGCCTGCCAGGGCGCACGGCTGTCGTATGCTAATTCTCAGACCGAGCCAGGCCTGCCTTTGCAGCCCTAATTTGCCTGTAATGTGACTTGAGATCTAACCTGGAGATCCATGTGCAGCTTAAGAAATTAAGTAATTATACCCCTGCCAGGTCCTCACCTTTCCTCGAGCAGGGTACTTGATCGGGCCGTCCAAGGTGGCCCCTAGCTGGAGCAAACGCTGCACACTCTCCTGCAGATCTGCCACTTCAAACGCCAGGAAAGGGGTGTAGCCACAAGTAGTGAAGGCCTCCCTGTTGCAGGCATACACTGTCAAAGCATAATGCGAATGTTGAATACTGCACAAGTAAAGTTTGGTGCTTGGGAAAATGATGGGCCTGCACACCCGTCAACTGCTTTCAAAGCAATCTTTGAATTGCCAGCCTGCAGCTCGGCCCATTTCTCTGTCAGAACATTGACAGGCAGCCCCAGCCCCTGCTGATAGAAGTTGGCTGCCTTTCGGACATCCTTTTGGAGCAGCAACACGTGCCTGAGCACGGCAATCATTTTCAAGGCATTGCATGCCCGAATTACTTCATTCCGTATGTAAAAGCGCCGTGATTTTAAGTCAGTAGGTGTTGGATCTCAATGAACGATCTGAGACGGTGGCAGAGTTCGAAGTCAGCTATTTATTCTGCAGGCTGTTGAAACAATGGAGTATTACATGAATCGTCCGATCAGAGAAACGATCACCTTCTTGAAAGAGTCTGATGGTCAGAATTTTGCAATCAAAATTACCGGATGGAACGCCATCGTATGGGCGCCTTTTGGAAGCGCCAGACCAAAGAAAGTGATGCCAACATCCATTGGCAATCATCACTGAACCCGGAGGCAAATTCTCCACACACGACAGTTCCTTGATATACAGCTGCTCAAGATGACTTGGCACTCCTTGGCCGATTACGCCGCTATGTCTCGTTTGAACCTTTGCCAATCCTGTTGCCCAGCCACTTCCCCGCCTGGACTGTTGATTGTTCAGAACGGGGAGGGATAAAGCGCTTGCATATTTCCCTCCCCAGCGTAACCTTCAGCGATCTCGGAACGAAACCTGTGAACGATGGTGTTGAACCCACAAGCGTCAGTGTTCACACCCGGTCAGGCCTTTGTGCATTTGACAACGAGCGATGAGCCATATGACCAAAGAAGCAACAGGACCACATTTGGGAATGCGTTTGGTGACGCCAGCATGGTGTTGCACGCGACCAACGCCAAGCTGGAGCGCCTCAGAAGGGATGGAGGCGTTGTGGTGAACAATGTGGAGGGGCACCTCCACAAGGCTCAGTTCGAGCCGGAGGCCTCCACCAACCAGCACGAAGAATTGGAATTCGAGGAAATGTTCCAGCAAGATGACGAACCAGAAATGGTGCAGACCCCACGGGTGAGCAACAAGCTGCCTATTATTGCAATTTTGCACCTGGTGTTTCTCGAGGAAGCAGGTCATGTAGCTGTCATCTGCTCAATGATCCAAGCGGCAGGAATTACGGAGGGTTGTTTCGATGTTCAATCCTGGTTGACTGAACCTGACAAGAGGTGGGGGCTCTTATTGTGTGCAGACAGCCTGGGCACGCGGGACTTCAAACACATCAGCCGAGACAGCGACGCCATTGAGGTCTGCTGACTTGGCAGCCATTGGAGCTATGGTACTGGACTCGCCGCGCGTGAATGTGCCACTGGACCTGGCTCCCAGCAGCAGCAGCGCGGGCAGCTCCATTGATGGGGAGGCAGGAAGTGACGTCAGTCCTGGCAAGATGGGTCCCAGCAACTTTGAGCTGCTGCGGGTGGTGGGCCAGGGAGCTTTTGGAAAGGTGCTGCCCTTCTTGCTGTCCCTGTGCAAAATTGCAATGGAGCAATTTCTTCTTTGCAGCTTCTTTGGCAATTTTACTTGCTGTTCTGCTCGTGCAATACGCAAATCGTCTTCACCACAGCCATGTACACAACTGTGATGGTGATCACCAGTCAAGTTGACAAAGTGAATCCAGTTACTCCAGTGAGTTTTGGCATGAACCATCTGTTGTCAGCAAAAGTTGTCTGACCGGCTTCTTGGGCATGTCAATACAGGTGTTTCAGGTCCGCAAGAAGGACAGTGGGCAGATATACGCCATGAAGGTGATGCGCAAGGAGCGCATCCTGGCCAAGGACCACGGCGACTATGTTCGCACCGAGCGTGAAGTGCTGACGGCAGTCTTCCATCCCTACATCGTCACTCTGCGCTGCTCCTTCCAGGTGTGCCCGCCTTCTCACAACTCCTGCATCTTGCTCTTATACCTGAGGGAAGTTGCACATTGTTCTGTGTGTGGTTGCTACTCTGCTGATCGTCACCGCCATGCACCAACAGGAGTTGATTCGGTAATGTGGTGCTGTGCAGACGGCGACCAAGCTGTACTTGGTGCTGGACTTTGTGAATGGCGGCCACCTGTTCTTCCAGCTGTACCGGCAGGGCATCTTTGATGAGGACCTGGCGCGGCTGTACACTGCAGAGATGGTCCTGGCCATTGCCCACCTGCACAGCCTGGGCATCGCCCACCGCGACCTCAAGCCGGTGCGCACACTTGCCCCATTTTAACACACAAGGTGCATCTGTTTGGTCATCATGCTGTGATGTTTGTTGCAAGGAATGGGCTTCTGCTGCTTGTGGTGCTTGCTTCAATGCTGATGGATTTGGGGCTTTGTGACTGCAGGAGAATGTGCTGCTGGACAGCGAGGGGCACATTAAGGTGACTGACTTTGGCCTGGCCAAACGGCTGAGCGATGACACGCGCACAAACAGCTTTATCGGAACCATGGAGGTGAGACCAGCAGCACGTCAACCTTTGATTTGCATGACACATAAAGACAGTGCACCAATTGAGCCATCCTTGACTGCTGCTTGCCACTCCTGTCCTGCAGTGATTTATTGGAAGTGACCGGCATCATGGGCAGTGACAGACTGCCTACAAGACAAATGAGCCTCAGGTGGCTCTCAAAGGGTCTCTAATATTAATAATATAGTAACATGTGATTAAGTGCGATGACATGGCCCTGTGGCGGTGCAGTACATGGCGCCAGAGGTGGTGGCAGGGAAGGGACATGGCAAGGCGGTGGATTGGTGGAGTGTGGGCATTCTGCTGTATGAGATGCTGTGCGGCGTGCCACCCTTCCGCGCACGGGGGCGCGACAAGCTGCAGAAGCAGATCATGAGCGCCAAGCTCAAGCTGCCACGTGAGTCCACCTCCCATTTCTTATATCCTCCTGCAATTGCACGTGACCACTATCTGCACACCAGCTGGTCTTTTGCCCATTGCTGAAGACTCATCTCCTGCTTTTGGATGTGGATAATATCGAGCATGCTTCATATTTTCTTCTGCTCAAAGCACCATTTCAAGTGTCCTTCAGTGGATTATGACTGGGCGTTCAGTGTAGCGAGGGAGTGACACTGTATGGTGGCATGTGCGCGCAGCATACATGAGCTGCGAGGCGCAGAGCCTGCTGCGGGGGCTGCTGCAGCGCGAGCCGCCCAAGCGGCTGGGCTACGGCCCCACGGGCTCGGACGACGTGATGCGGCACCCCTTCTTCAAGCCGCTCAAGTGGTCCAAGCTGCTGCAGCGCGAGATGCCCTCGCCCTTCCGCCCCTCCGTCAAGCATGCGCACAGCGTCGAGAACTTTGACAAGATCTGGACCGACCTGGATCCCGAGGACTCCCCCTGCGGCACTCCACCCGGCGATGACCTCACCACCTTCCAGGCACGCTGCGCGCCGCCCCACAGAAATTGCTTTTCCGGTGGTCTGACATCTGCCATGCCAGGACATGCAAAGCCCCTGGAAAGTCCTGCATCAACCTGCGCGCCGCCCCCAAGCAGCTCTCTATATTCAAGTTGATAAAATGAGGTCCGGAATCTTGACACCTGAGCTCATGTGTTCACATGCTTCCAAGAGTCAGGCGTGGTCATAGGCATGTCTCAGGTGAGCACATGATTCTGGCATTAGAGGTTGAGAGAGGACTTTGTGTTTGACGCAGGGGTTCAGCTACTGCGCACCCAGCTACCTGGAAGAGCTGGCCGCTTCGCGCCGCAAGAAGCCCGTCGCCATTGGGTAGCCAGATGAACTCCCTCGCAATGATAGTAGCTAGCTCTCCTGATGGCCCCACAGCACATGCTGACATGGAGGTCCTCAGCGTTTTGGAGAAGGTCCAAGGGTGCAAGCTGTGGCGAGACTCTGGCATCTGGACCATTTTCTTTATTTTGTGCAACCCCAGATAGACATTAATGAGGACCAGTGCCTGCCAACAAGACTTCAGTCTGCGTGAAATCTGAGCATGCCACCGGCGCTGGCAGTTGTGAAGAGACTAAGTTTTCTTGTTTTTTCGGTCCCCCCAATATTTAGCTGTAGGATATTTGCTTGACAAGAGGGTTTGCAGACAAAGAATCTAATAATTGTAGCTTCTGGAGTGGAGCTCCCATCGGGTGTGCAATGCAATTGGAAATTTAGAGGGGAGTTTTGTGTGCAGTTGAATCATAGGCGGCTGTATCTATAATCTGCACAATAAGATCTTACTTGTTGGGATCACATTGCGTTTGTCTTGCTACTAGTCATTGTGTGCTTGTGGAGTAAGCTTGCCCTCAGGATTGTAAGCACTGTGGAAGTTCATTCAGCGTCAAACAAACTTCTACTTCTCTGTTGTCATGGCGCGCACTTGTCAGGGTTCTGTAGCGTGCCGTGGCCACAGCCACGTCATGTGTTCACCCTACTTAAAGGAAATGGAAAGCAGACATCATTCTTGCAACATACAATGCAACAAGTTGTTGAATCGATAAATCAGCAGAAGTTCAACCCAGCTGCTCACAGACTTATCCTGGAAAGCCCTCAACATGTTCCGTATCGGTCTTCTGGCGCTTATTTGCCGGTTCCTGCACAAGGCAACTGCCAGTGAGGTTGCTTGCCAGCAGCAGGGTCACTCACAGTGTGATACGTTTGTCCCAGACGCATGTCATGTATCGAGAAGTATGATCCTGCACACCTGAGGCGCCGGTTGGGCTTTTTGCAATTGTCTGAAGAGTCCAGCACCTGACTCGACAATCTCTGTAGAGTGCTCATTAGCTTCCTCTTCTTCTTGTACGTCGTCCTCTTCTTCCTCCTCTTCTGATTCATAGCTGTCCTGTGCATTGCATTGGAATGATTGCAGTGGCCATGGTTGAAGCTTGAGCTTTGCAATCCCAACTAGAGGAGAATATGCCACTGTTGGCCAGATGCACAGCAAGTATTGAAAGCTCACAATGGAAGACAATAGAGGTAGGAAACAGTTCACTGGGACCATCAAGTCCAATTTTGATCTGAAGATCATCATGAGGCAAATGCATGGTGAGAGCTGTGTTCAAGGAAAAGTGCACTCACGTAAGCCAACTCGGGGAACTCAGAATTGAAGCAGTCCTTGCAGAGCTTCCTATTCTGCAAAAGTGCAGAAGCATCCGTGTCCAGTTTCGGCAGCAAGTAGTATCAGCATTGCAGTTTCATGCTGAAATGGTGCCAATCTCTTTGGCAGGTTAGGGGAAGGTTCTTTGCTGACCTACCATTCCCCATGAATCGTAACTGAAAGGCTCCTGGTAGTATATGTCGCCAAAGTAAAATGGTGTGAGGCACTCATCGCATGGCTTTCTATGGTTCCCTCTGACTTCTTTGCGCTCAAACTGCCTCCCAGCCTGGAATACACTGAAGCAGCTCTGCACATGCCCTTAAGTTTGCTGTTACTCAATGTACTTGCGGGGAGCCCGTTGTTCAAGTCTTGCATGAGAGATGTGAGGTCACCTCCAAATGGTCTTCGTGCTCTTCCTCGTCTTCAGCGTCCTGGTCAAGCTCATCATCTGTTTCGGCACTGTTCTCGTCCCTTCCACGTTCCTGTGGCTCGACATCGTTTGGGGGGCGTCTACCCAGCTCTTGTTTGGCATTGTGGGGATTCTCAATGTCAGAGCTCCCTTTAAGTCCACTAGTAGGAGCCGATGCTTCTGGCAGATCGCCTCTGGTTTGTTCGGTCATTTCAATGACTTGCTGGCTTTAGGCACAGGCTTATTGGGTACCATGCGAAGATCGCATGCGGCTGTTTATGATTCGTATGCTTCTTGCGCGAAATACTGCTGGCAGGGTGGCAGGTGGTTGGGGATAACGCCAAGATTACGCACCCGTCCGAGTACTCAGGTGAACACAGCGGTGTCAAACTGCGCGAGCACTTCAAGATCTAAACATATCCATCTTCTCAAAAGTGCGATGGATGTGGGGACAATTTATCAAGCATATTTTCTTCTTATCCAAGTCCGAGGATTGACGCGACATGATGAGTCCAGCATGCAAAGCACGATCAACTCTTAGTAAAGGTTCCATGTTGCACATCACCTCAACACCCGTTTGCCGGCCTTGTCAATTGTTGACACTGCAGCCGTTCATTTTCTGCAGCTGTCTGATATTCGCATAAGCGTCTGCGAAGTAGCAATGGATTTCGTCCTCATTGCTCGAAATACCTCGATCCGCACACCCAGAACCTGGGATCCGTAATTTCCTGTCAAGCACCTGGATGCCTCGATAGTACCGATGATACCGATAGTCCCCTGATGGCAGAAGTAGAACAGTAGCAGCAGAGCTGCATGCAAACGTAGTCGAATACCTTTCAAAGTGAGCATGGATGACGATGAGGTGGTTTGTAGGATTTGTAGATGTGAGGGAGAGCCTGAAAGACCCTTATTCCACCCTTGCAAATGCAGTGGGACGATCAAGTATGTGCACAATGACTGTCTATTGTCTTGGCTACGAATGTCAGGCAAGGAGAAATGCGAGGTGAGCCAATATGCCAACCCTTGCATCTCTCAGACGTGCTGCACCTTGATCCACCATGCTCTTGCTTCCTTCCTCAATTCAGAATTTAATCATGTTAGTTGAACGCAGCTGTGCCAACATCCGTTCTCCTTCACGAAGCTGTACGCCAGTGACGCTCCTTCCAAACTACCTCTCCGAGAGTTCTTGTGGGGCCTAGTTGTCAAAGGCAGCAGAAGCCTGCGGTTCGGGATCAGGGTGAGGACATATGTTAGCACTTCTGGATCCATCACAGGGGCACCTGTCAGCTAATGACACCAAACGTGTGTTACTGTTAATACATGATGTTCTCTTGGTGCACAGGTGCTCGTTGTCTTGGTGACATGGCTTTGCATAGCGCCGACATTGACTTGCTGGCTTTGGAGGATTTCATTCATGCGCAGCTTCGCACAGGTATAGGTCGCCGCTCATCCTGTCAAGTCATCCTTGTTTTGTAACCTAGCTGAGTCTTCCTGCAAAGCTTTCTTGCCTCATCAAAACTTGCCATGTTTCTCAACTGTATTTCATCCATGCCTCTGAAACAGTCATATCTCGTCTGTGTCCAGGGAGCTGCAACCATAGCACAGCGCTTTGAGCCAGTGCTCATTTTGGCAGACTGCATACAGGTAAAGCTCCAGAGTTGCAAAAACTGTCATGATGGAATGCTATATGTAGGTTCGCGAGGAGCGCTAAACTTATAATGCGGATTGCTGTGCGTGCAGGGCCTGGTCATCTCCTGTTGCTTGATCTGCGCGGTTCTCTTCTTCAGTGCCGCATGGGACTACATGCTCCAGTATTGGGTTGCCCTGGCTCCCACGCTCGTGCCTCCCATCGAGGCAGAAGAGCCTGTGCCGGATGCACAGGTGCGGCGCCTACAGAACCATTCTACACTTTGCTTTTGACAAGCAACGGCAGCGTCGACCTTTTTACATCTCTCATGGGCATCTGGCAGGCAGAGGTTTTGGCACCAGAAGCAGCGCCAGAGACCAGCGAGTCTGCGGGCGAGATGGATGCCAGTAATGGGAGCGGGATTGCACCAATTGCAGCTGTGGGTGGGACCAGTGAGGGAGAGGGCTGGTCGACAGCATCTGATGATGGATGGGAAGGAGAAGAAGCCTCCTCTATCTCTGGTGAGGCCCGTGTTTGACTCAGCAAATGCTCGCTGCACCTGCTTCTACAGCTCCTTTGGCATGCAGCAATGTCTGGCTCCGGTATACTGGTATGTTTTGACCAAAGGTAGGAGTGCATGCAGGGCGTTCAGAGGGGAGCCTTCCGAGGAGGAGTCAGCGATCGCAGGCTCGAGCACAAGCGCAGCAGGGGCCCACAGATGCACCCAGCGAGAGCGCTGCGCAAGAAACTGAACCAACGCAGCATGCTGCGGCTGCTGAGGAAGCAGGCGTGCCAACTGCAGAGGCGCCACCACCACAAATCGCGGCAGAGGCGGCGCCAGCAGCGGCTGCTCCGGCGGCGGCACCGGTCGGGGACGACTTCAGGGAGGTGGACTTTGACGCGCTGCTGGGCCTGCAGGGGCCGCTGATCGGCCTATTTGAGAACGCGGCCATGATCGTACTGCTGGCCGCCACCATGCTCTTCGCTGCCTTCTTGCTGCCCTTCACAGTAGGCAGGTGTGCTTCTGCCCTTACCTTCTTCTTTGCAAGGATTTGTAATGCAGTCGTGCTCTGTGCACCTGTGCACAGAGCAGTGTTGGAGCCCTGTTGTAATAAAGTTCTGAGAAATGAGAGACCGTCATAAGAGACCAGGGATGGTACTCGCAGGCTTGCGCTGTCTGCGCTGGCAAACCTGCAGCCCGACCAGGCAGCCTCGGTGCTGAATGCATTGGCGAACGATCCTGCACGGCTGCACAGCGCGGGGGCAGCGGCGCCTGCCGGCAATGCGACCGGGGGCGTAGTCCTGCCGGAGGACTTCACCGGCGTGGAGATGTCCGGCGTGGCAGGCGCCATCATGGTCTTCGAGCAGGTCATCAAGGTGTGTCCCCTCCTGGACCACAACCTGCCTTGCCATCACCTTCCTGTTTTCTCAGTACTCTATGACATGTTGGCCCCTTGTCACCTTATGTAAAATTGTGGCTGTGCGGCTTGTGATGCTAGAATATGAGAGAAAACGAGCATCCAAATTGAACGCGGTGTCACACTTGCCGCTCCTTGTGCTGCTAATTTTATGATTGTCTATTTTGGCATGATTCCTCTCCGAATAACATCTTCTGACAGTGTTGTGTTGGCAGGAGCTGGAGGTGCACCTGGCGCAGCCGACGATAACTGACTGGGCGGTGCTGGTGGCGGGGTATGTGGTGGTGGGGGGCCTGGCGCTGGCGGGCCTCTGGACCTACCTGGCATGGAAGGTCGTGCGCAGCGGCCGTCGCGGCCGCGGCATCGCCTGGGCCAAGCACGCCCTCGCGCTGGCCGGCCGCCAGTTCCGCGCCTACCTCATCCGCGTCGGCTTTGCTGCCAAGGTCCGCTGCCGCTCCCTTCCAGACTTTGGCCCTCCTCAATCCGGTGTTAGAGGTTCGGCTTCATCTTGCAGATACCAGAAGATAGGCAGATAGATCAGGATCACTGAAAATTTATAGGTCACAGAAATGAGGAAAGTTGAGATAATGAAGTGCGCATGCGCCACAAGGGGTTCATGGAAACTGCGTGTGGCGCAGGTGGTTTCGATACTGCTGACGGAGCTGGCGCTGCTGCCCATCGCGCACGGGTACTTCCTGCACATGTGCGCGTGGCCCCTGGTCCACCACCGCCCGGCCATCTCCTTCGGGCTCAGCTTTGTGCTCCTGCACTGGCTGCTCGGCATGGTGAGCTGCGCTACCCGTGTGCAGTCTCCTGTCGTGGCGCTCCTTTCTCGCTGCTCGATCATGCGGCTGGTGCTAGACAGCACATGAAGATACTGGTTCATGTTATGCTGAGAGCTGTGAATTGTGCTGCAGGGCTTCCTGATGGCCACCGCCAGCTTCCTGTCCATTGCGCGTGGCGTCCTCCGGCCAGGTACTGCCGTGCCTCGTTATTGAGTCTCAAAATGCTGCTTGCATACGCTGGTGCTTCCTCATGGTTCCTTGATGTCACTGTGAGAAGCATGCTTTCTACCGTGAAAAGTTAGCAGTGGGCTGTGTTGGGTTTCGAGCCCTCTGATGATGATCGTGCACAGTGAGATTTTGAGATAATGTATGCCTGCGCAGGGGCGTTGCCTTTTCTGAGGGACCCCTACGACATGGATAACGAGGAGCCGTTTGGGCAGCTGATGACGGCGCCGCTGCGGGAGCAGATGGCACGCGCGGCCGGCGCGTTCGCAGTCATGGCGTGCCTGGCAGTGGCATGCATCCACGTGCCCATCCGCGCGGCCTCCTTTCTGGCGCCCCCGCTGTTCCCGCTGCGCTTGAAGCTGGTCGACGCTCTGGCTGAGCTGCCGGCCGACCTGCTGCTCTTCCACGTCTGCCTGCCCCTCACCCTGCCCCACCTGCATCTCAGGTGCCCTGCTGCCACCTGCCTCTCTAGCATCTCATTGTGCAGCTTTGTGTGCATTTCCGATTGCTGCTTCTGATGGAGGCATCTGTGGCACACATGCTCAGGCATCCGTTGCCTGCCCTTCAAGGGCTGCTGTAGCACAAGAGAAACTGCATTGCAGTATGTCATGGCAGCAGTGTGGGCGGGGTGATCAAAATGGAAGTCACGTGAGGGCATGGTGTGTGCTGGTGCAGGCGGGCGGTGCGGCAGGCGCTGTCGTGGTGGCTGCGCAGGGCGGCCTGGCTGCTTGACCTAGAACGCTACCTGCTGCGGCCCCAGCCCGGCCAGCCTGCGGTGCGCGCTTCCTCTGCCCATTCTTCCTCAGATTGCCACAGGCTGGCGTTCCCTGAGACTCTGTGGCTGCCTATGACCGAACGTGCAAATGGGTCGTTTCACTGTGTGAAGGGCGCTCATGGTCAGGGCAATTTTTTGAAATTTTTCCCACGTTTGGTGCGGTGCAACCGAACCGTTGGTGGGCCCATCTCAACCCCAAGGAGATTCTACATCGGCTCCAAATATAATATATGAGGGGGTATTTCGCTTGGGGTGCAGGCGCAGCAGGCTCCCCCGCGGCTGTTGGGGGCGGCGAATGGCGGCGGCAACAGTGTGGACGTGAACATGCGGGGGGAAGAGGCCGATGAGGCGGATGGCCTGGAGGGGCGGCTGCTTGCGCTGCTGGGGCTGCTCATTGTCACGGCCATTGCCACCGTCACTGCCGGCATCATGTTGCCACTGCTCACAGGTGAGATCCCTGTGATCACAACTCCCTCATAATCATCTCAAGGTTCCTGTTTCATTTAGAAAATCATTGATGCTGCTGTGATTTATGTGTGATTTGTCAACTGAGAGGGAGCAGCAGCAGCTAGCCCTGCAGGGTCAGTAGTTGCACCTGTACGATGGATGGCTGGAATACTTTGTAAGGATTGCATATTGTGGTGCCCAGGTCGCCAGCTGCTGACGCTGTTGAACGTGCCGCTGCGCCACGACATGTATGTGATAGCGGCGGGGTGCTACTCGCTGTGGGCCGCCTGCAGAGTGCTGGCGTGGCTCCGGCGGGTGACATCGTCCAGCAGTCTCGCTGGTAATACTCCTTACTCATATCCGTTTTTGCTTGACACTCGTGCGACTGTCACGGTAGAGACTACTCTTTTGCCCCAGGAAAATTTCATGTCTGAGGGAGCGTATGTGGATGGGCAGGGGTGGTGCGGAAGCTGGGCAAGGGGCTGTGGGTGGGTGCGTGTGGGGCTGCGCTGCTGGTGACTGCGCTGGGCGTGCTCCCCCTCATGGCAGGCCTGCTCTGCGACCTCGTGCTGGCCCCCTTCAGGTGACGCCTGCAGCTGCCTCATTTTGCGCATATATCCTAATTATTATTAATATTACATGCTTTTCCTCCTACCCCCTATTGAATACACCAGGTCCAAGCAAGACCGAATTAAGTGTGGGCACGGTGCTCGGTGCTTATACCGCCCCCTGTCAGCCGGGGCCAATCTACTAATGTGCTGGGGTTTCTTTAAACATTCTGAGGCACGACATCTTGGCCTGCTCACATGCAAAGACAACCGTGCTCATGTGCACAGGAGTGCTCATCTGCAGGACCGTTGCATGGTTCCAGTGCCGAAAGGTTGTGGGCAGTATCCATGTGCGGTGTGGTTGTCCATGTGTGCAGGGTGCCGCCGAGGGCAATGCCGGCGCTGCTGCTGCAGCAGGACTGGGCGCTGGGACTGATCGGGCTCAAGTTTGCGCACCACATGGTGGCCGGCATCCCCAACGGCCGCCACGGGCTCCTGGGGCGTCCCCTGCGCGACACCTTCGCGCAGCTCGTGGCGCCCCCCCTGCAGGCCACCGCTGCACTGCTGGCCGTCCCCTACCTGCTCACGCGCGGCCTCCTGCCCCTCACCGGCCTCCCGGCTGCCGCTCTCCATGTGCGTGCCCTGCTGCAGCCCCTGATGCCCCTTATTCAAGCCCCTTGCCCAGCCGCCATGTTTGCCCTGTCTATCCTGTCCATGTCACTAGCCCCTTGTTGACTGGCAAAGGTCTTATGCTTCTCTCTCTGCCAAGTCTGGCGCTCTATGAAAACAAGAGGACGTCCGTGAGAATTTCTTGGTGCTCAAGGAGTGATGGAGGTGGGTGTTGTCATTGTTCAGGTGTGCTGGACGTGGGCGTACTTTGTGGAGGTGGTGGGGCTGCTGGTTGCGGTTGGGGTGAGGTGTGCGGCGCTGAAGGTGCAGCAGCTGCGGCGCTCTATTCATGAGGAGCGCTACCTTGTGGGCCGCCAACTGAACAACCTGATTCCCGCGGGCGCTCCTGCCGAGTCCTGAGCGTGCCTCTTGTATGTATACATGAATGTCTCCAGACGCAACAGTGAGGGTGTGTGTATATCGACGGAGTGATCTCGATTTGTCGATGATGTCGTGTTTTGTGCAGACAAGTCCTGTCAGATTTTGTGATTGTAGAATTACATGAGAGCCGGTCATATGGCCGGGGTGATGAGCAACTGATGTCACCATGTGCAATAAATGGCTAGTGAGAGGAATAGTCTTTGCCAGAATCAAGCCCATTGACTATATTACAGCTGGTGTAACAGAAGGCATTCTTGTGAGTCCGTTCATTTGCTATCGTCAAAGATGTCAAAACATTGCGCATGCGTTTATAATTCTAGTGCCCTAGTGCACCCTGCGTGTGACGTGGCTTCACTGACGGCTACGTGAACGCTCTTATCAAATTTTATAGCATGTCCCATGACAACTTGAAATTGCACAGCACCATCGACAAGCAATAGCAACATCGCAAGCATCGATCCCAACGCCAAGGTCATTTGAATTTGACAATTTTGGATCTCTCTTAGATGACAACCATCATTCCATTTGGGCCCCAGGACATTATTGTTCACGGTCTAGCATGCTTCTCAAATATCATATGCTCTACACGTAGAGGATGAGTGCTACAGAATTGTAGCTCTGGCCAGACCATGGAAAGCGCTCCACGCTATTCTCTAAATCAGCAAATCCCAATTATACGTTCCCACACCCTAAGGTATCCTATCAAATGTGCAAAGGCTCCTGCTGCTTGCTCATGGCAGCTTGCAAGGAAAGATTGATTGAGCGATGAAGAATTGCAGGCAAATGTAGCAAATTGTAATGAATTGCTGGTAGAATCTCCACCCAGACAGATAGGCACCATGCCTCATTCAGATGAATCCGGTCGTCACTGTGTGCGCAGGAGGGCTGCTCTTGGAGGGCTGTGGTTCGGCGGGGGCCTCGAAAAAGTCTCCTGCACGATCCAAGACACACCCATGAGCAATCATATAAACCCCAAAGTCTTGGTTGTATTGGGCGCCAGAGAATACACTCGAGCACAATGCACAGGCGCCTTGACTGCTTCACTACATCCTACGCTCTTTGCAGGCGATAGCACCGCTTGCAAGGAAGTGACCAAAGGGTCATGGAGGGAAGCAAAGAACAAAGGACGCCAAATGGGGAGGAGAGGTCCGTGCTGCACCTGGCAGGGGAGGGAACTCGAGGGAGGGCAGCGCGGGGGCCAGGGAGAGCAGGTTGCCAGGGGCTGAGCGGGGGCCAGCCTCGATGGCGGCGGCTGCGGAGGGGTGTGCGGAAGGGTCGCGCAGCTCCTCGGCCACCAGCCGCGACAGCAGCAGCGGGTCAGGCGGCAGTGGGTACGCATCCACCAGCAGTCGCGCGTCCTGCAACGGCGTCAGCACCTGCTGCCAGCAAGGTTGACCGTCACTTCACAGATGTCCTACAGCTATGGCAGTGCTTATGTGTGATGCTAGATCCATACTGCTGCACATGCCCCTGGCAGGCTATCAATTCGTTGTAGTGTCAATCACCCACACCACAATACACCCACGTGCAGAGACAAGTTGGTGCGCAGAACTGTTCAATGCTGACAAGAGAACAATGAAAACAGGTGCCTGAACTCTGGACTCATCAGCTGGACCAAGCATGTCCTTGCGCCTGTCACGTTGCCTGTCACGTAGCGACCACCAAGTGAAAACCCCTTGCTAGGCTGTGCTGATGGAGGACCCGCCTGCTGCAAGTAGCGTAGAGAGTGGAGGGACAGGGGCGCACCTCGCGGATGCCGTACTGCGCGAGGCCGTAGGCTTCCTGGTGCTCCTGAATGAGCGCGCGCAGGTGGCCCTCCTGCGCGATGCTGGCCTCTGTGAAGGCGTTGAGGCCGGCGATGTCGTCGTAGGACTCGGGCATGGCTGCCCGCAGCGCCGCGGCCGCCACCGCGCGGCTGTGCTGGATGCCCTGCAGCCGCCCCAGGAACTGACGCCGCAGCGCCACTATCCGGAACTTCTGGTCCATCGACAGCCCCAGCGACGCCTGCGCCATGTCCGCACACCCTCACGCTTGCACTGACATGATTGTTAGACAGATGCTCTTGACGATGTCCAGTCATTTTCATACAGCACTCACAATCCCCCTCGCAGCATTTCTGCCCCTCGGTCCTGTCTTCAGATCTCTGGAAAATAGAATACAGGCACGTCAATGACTCCAGGTCCCACTTTCTCAGCTAGGCAGGGGGACTTCAGGATGGGAGCTGGTGAGGCACGCACCAGTAGGGAGCGGGCGGCCTCGACGGAGCGGAAGTGGGTGGAGCCCTCACGGCGCACGTCCAGGCTGATCTTCATCAGCTTAGACATGTCGTTCTTGCCGTACCTGATCAGAAACCGACTTATAATCTAAGGACTTCAGGACCAATCTAAAATTGATATGGAAAGGTAGCTTTCAGGTGGTTTCAGAAATTTTCAAGATATCTTTGGTAACTTACCACTGCACAGCCCAGCGCTGCGCCTCGACCAGTTCATGGATCTGCGCCAGCGCTGCCCCGTCCCCGCCCTCCTCGGACGCCAGCAGCAGGTGCGTCAGCTTGTTTATGTAATCCTGCACACACCATGCATGCCAAAATTTGCTTCTTACAAGCTTGCAATCTAATGTGCCTGCATGATGGCTGGCCCCAGCTTGGTGGGTTAAAGTACAAATCTTTCAAGATCAAACTTGAGTCCAATGCCTTTATCCCAAGGAGGATCCCTTCAACTGCAGCACAACTTGGTTCGCACATCATTAGCTGCCTGAAAACATTGCCCTGAACGAGTTCCTGCAGCAAAATTCACCAGAAAGCCATCTCCTCATGAAGATTGTTTTATTTCACCAAGAAATACTCTTTGCCGCTCAGCTGAGGACAGGCTGCGCACCCGCCACACTTTCTTGTAGTCCTCGGGCGTCATGTTGTCCATGTGCTCCTTCCTGATCGAACTCTCCAGGCCGCGCCCCGGATACACCAGACCCAAAAATGTCGCCGATGCCGTCACATGGTCCGGCACCGCCGCTGGCATGTCCAAAGCCTGCACCCACAAAATTGATGAATGCGGCAGACAAGGAAACAATCACACAAGTGCTCGTTGAGCCTGCGCCCTGCTGGGCTGAGGAAAAGGTGGGGGCAATGCATGACAAGGGAGGAGGCAAGCAGACCTGCGATGAGGCAGCGTCGCCGCCGCTACCGCGCACTTGGACCACCTTTTCCAAGAGGCTGTTGCGGTTCTGCAGGTTGTTCCTCTCGGCCGTGAGGCTGCTGAGGCGATTCGAAAGTTCCTCTATCTGTTTCTTCAGCTCCTCGGACTCGGCCTGCATAGAGTACACCATGCTCAAGCACGATGCGTTGAGTGAACTTAACGGGCTATTCAGGCACTTTATTAAAGTACTACTGTGCAAAGAACCCTCGGCACCTTTTTCCTCTCCCTGTATCTTCTCTGCGCTCGCTTGGACTTCTCCTGCAGTGCTTTCTTCTTCTTCATTGCTTTGTCTGCAAGGAAACATACAACACGTAATCCATCATATTAATGGCAGCATGCAGATGAGTCAATTTCCACTAGGTAGCGTGCTCAGCTGAGCAAGACTCCTGTTCCAGAATATTGCACCGTGAAGAAGGACACACAAGGGTCACAAGAATAACAGCTCGGGAACAAAACAGTGCAATTATGATGAGGAGTGGCAGTGCATGCCTGTCATATCATCGCTGTCGATCCCGAAATGGCTATGATCTGTGCTTGTCCTGTTCAGTGCCATGTAACCAGGCCCATTAATGGCACCATGCATGCCTCCAGCAGATGGAAAGGCACCACTGATCGTCGGCAGCATGCCTGACATGGCCTCACTCGATCCTAACTGCATGAATGTGCTTGTCATAATCGGGACATCGTCGAAAATAGTTCGAAGGCCCACAGAACTGGCGTCTCCACTAGTTGCGTCACTGGGTGGCTCCGTCATTAAACTGACTCTTTAAGTGTGATGTCAGTAATATTCCCTTTGCTTGTACGTGTGAATGATGGGACTTCTTCGCTTTGATGGCCGAAAAACCAATTTTGTGTGGCAGAGGGTCGACCCCATCGTAATTGCTGTTCCATAATGCCCTGCAGGGTTTCTGAATGATTTCCTCAGCTGTTTCGTTTCTTCATACATAATGAAAAAAGAGAAGATGCAGATGCTATAGTAGATCGATATAGAGACCGGTATTGTTGCTATTGCTCATTTGCGAGTGGCAAATGTCTTGGGAAGATTTGCAGCAGAGTTGATCGACAGGAGCAAGATGCGGCATACCTCCCTTGATCTACGGGGGGCAATCCTTCTCATACTGTCAATCTCATTTTTGGTAGCAAATGCCAGCGAGGTATGGGTTGTGAAGTATCTGAAGCCCGTCTTGGGCGATTGATCTGTCACTTTTGTGATTGTGCCTGACGCAGGAATTGCTCAAAGTCTAAGGCCCTGCTGGTTGGACCAGTACAGCATTTAGATTATCTAAGAGAAAACTCATGGAAATACACAGGTATACACATCTGAGGACGAAACAGCGTTGAGGAACCTTGTCTTGTCAAAGGCGGGATCATCAGGGGATTTTGGAGCGAGGTGAAACACCAGAAGTGTTTTGGAAACATTTATTTGTATCA
Source organism: Coccomyxa subellipsoidea C-169 (assembly GCF_000258705.1). NCBI lineage: Eukaryota > Viridiplantae > Chlorophyta > Trebouxiophyceae > Coccomyxaceae > Coccomyxa > Coccomyxa subellipsoidea. Next base: position 1,334,743 of record NW_005178027.1, read on the forward strand.
ATCTACAGCACCTCTGCCTAAACACTACATTCCACGTTGGACTGGTAGCATCCACCGCCACATGTCATTGGGATGTTCTGTCCTGCAGCTTGAAGGATGCCTACTTTGGATCTGGGGCTCTAGCGGTCTTGGGCGCGACAGACATGCTTCAAAAGGGTGCTTTATGCAACCTGGCCAGCTCACAACTAGCGTCTGAGTCGACTGACCTTGAGACGGCCTTCTATGCCAGCCAGCTTCAAGGCATAGCCGGGTGTGTGACAGAACCCCGCATTCCCACATCCTTATAAAAAGCATCCCAATCCTCCTTGCCACTGCATCACACCACGCCACAGTCTATTTGTCCACACGAAAGGCTCGAGCATGTCATGGCTGCAGGTGTGGTGACAAGAAGGCGGCGGCGAGCGCGGAGAAGGTGGCGGTGGCCAGTCTGGAGTCGGGGGTGAGCGACATCAGGAGCGCGTACTACGCGCTGAGCACGCTGGCAGTGCTGGGCCGCAAAGCACCCGCCAAGGCCCTGGACAGCGCGCTGGCGCTGCTGCAGAAGCTGAAGGCCAGTAAGGGGCGGCTGAGGGACACCCCCAAGGGCGCCGCCAGCCTGACTGCCACCGCGCACGGTTACCTCGCAGCGGCTGCTGCGCAGAAGGCCGGCACCATCAGCAGCCAGCACATGCCCGCTGTGGAAGGCCTGCTGTCCGGCATCCCCCAGGTGGTGCATTTTAAGACTTCATACATGCCCAACATCTTCAATGGACTGTGACTCACAATATCGTTATTCACCACAGCCGGCTGCATGCCGTGACATGTCAAAATTCCCCAGTACCTTCAGAGGTCAAGTAAAATTATGGTGCAGGTGCTTGAGACGGTGGGGGGCAGCAGCTTCTTCTCGGATGCTGACGGGGACGCTCTGGAGGCAATCGCCCGCTTTGTGCAGGGCACCGAAGCCACCTGCTCAGACGAATGCAGTCTCGACAAGCTGCAGGTGGGAGCACTGGTCACCTGCTGCACATCAGATTCTTTCCTATTGTTCCATTCAGGAACACCTTTGTCTCTTGGGCGCATCCGCCTTCTGGTGGGTTGGAACATGCCAGTTTGTTCATAACTCTTTGGTTTGAACAGTGCTGTGTTGCAATGCAGCTTGGAGCGCTGGCCAAGATGCTGGTGAGGGCGAAAGAGGCCAGCTCTGTGCAAGACGCCTACTATGTGCTGAGTGCCCTTGCGCTTCTGACCAACGCTGGGAAATTGCCGAAGGCTGTGACAATTTCTCTGCTGTCTGCCTCCGTGCCTATCAGCAGCGTGAGTCCCGATCTCAAGCAGGACAAAAACTGTAGAGGGTGAAGGTTTTTGTAAGCTTAGGGAGCTGCACGCAATGAGCTGCTGCATGAAGATATTCACTTGCATGAAGTGCTGCTTCTGCTAGTACGCAAATATCAAGGTGGCAACCTGTGGGGTGCAGCCCGAGGTGGAAGTTCTGGTGCAAGACTTTGAGGGCAAACCTGCGGCCGTGTCTGGAGTCGAGGGAAGCATCAGCAGGGGGGCCAAGGGGAACGCAAAGCCCATCAAGTTTGTGTCAAAGGGGCAGGGCTCATTTAAGGCGTCCCTGACTGGCCTTGATGTCTCTCTGGGGACCTACCGGTGCGCATCTTGCCTTTTTTTTACCCAATCCGTTGCCCTGGCTTCATGCATGCAAAGCATGAGCAATGCTGACCTCAAACATCAGACATGAGGATGTCACACCTTGACAGCTGCAATGCGAATATCATATAAGAGGGCGTTGGCATTGAAGACTGCGCATGCTGCTGCAGGGTGAGTGTGGCGGCCACCGAGGAAGGCAGCAAGGCCAAGGTGGCATCAGCCACCTTCCCCATTGCCCTGACTGGCAGTGTCGAGGTTGTTGAGGCGACACTGACTGTTAAAGGGAGTGACACGTCCACAGTGAAGAGCAAGAAGACCCTGCCCTACCCCAACAAGCTCGACAAAGCCCTTGACCTGGACCCCAACAGTCAGTTCAAGGTGTGAATGTTTCCATATTCTTCATGTTCTGTACTGGTCTCCGTTTAAACGCAACCATCGCTGACAAGCATGCTGAAGTTGGTCTGACATGAGTATGAGTGGGTGGTATGTCTTGGGTCAGGTGACTTTCACTGCGAAGTTCCCAGAAAGCGCCCAGTCCTTCACGCCACAGCAGGCATTCATCAGCCTGAAGAGCCGAGTGAGCGGGGCCCTGGTGATTGTGGCCGCCAAGGCTGTGCAGTCCAGCCCTGATGACTTCAGTGCCACCTTCAGCCCCAACACTGTCGTGAAGCAGATCGGCACTCAGGTAGGCCATCTTCGCTGCACCTTCTCATGGAGCTCTTGGATATTTCGCAACTTGCAATACCTTGCAACATCTGGCAATTTGACCAGTGCCATTTGTGGACACAGTTGATTGGGTCTTGCGGATCCAACAAGGGGTAGGATTATGGCAGCCTTTACCTGCAACTTGACTGCAGACGCATCATCACGTAGCAGGAAAAGCGTGAAGCAGTTAGAATATCAACTTCAGACATGTGAAGGATGAGACATCTGATCCAGAGTCAATCACTGAAAGGTCGGAGTAACCCTCGCAGGCAGGCCTGTTTGACGTGACGCTGTCAGTTGGTGACGAGGCGCTGGCGGAGGCGCTGGTGTGGCCGCTGGGCGCGGTGAGCGTGAGCCACGCGCCGGCGGGAGAGGGAACGGCCGCGCCGACGCAGCCGCCGCCGTCAGCTGCGGCGCTGGAGGCTGCGCGCAAGCCGCCCATCCAGCACATGTTCCGCCAGCCCGACAAGCGCCCGCCCGCCGTCGTGTCTTTGGCATTCGCCGCACTTTCCGCCACTCCGCTGCTGTTCCTGCTCGTCCGGCTGTCCCAGATGGGCGTCAATCTCAAGGTAAGCCTTGACTGCTTATGTGCATCAATGTGCTCGATGGGTCACAGCTGCTGATGACTTGGGCCAGGTGGGGCCAAATCTTGTCGTCAGAGTGCAATATGTGCCTTCCGAAATTTGCATGGTCCTGCGTTGTGTGCTTTTCTTTGATGTAAGAGTTATGGAGAGAGAGTACTTGTGAATGAAGGTTTCACCGTTTACATGTGCCTGTCTGTTGCTGTCTCAGGGCTTCCCATCGGGCGGTGCGGCAACCTATGCCTTGGCATTCCACGGCGGCCTGGCGAGCATCCTGGTACTGTACACCGTGTTCTGGCTGCGGCTGTCGCTCATTGACACGCTCCTGCCTCTGACGGGGCTCAGTCTGTTCACCTTCTGGACGGGCTTCAAAGCCTTGTCGCAGCATGCCAGGGTAGACATCAAGAAGGAGTGACACAGTTAACACATTTTGTCCTGAACTGGGGGGTCTGCATGCAGTCGAGTGTCGGCTTTCAAGATTCTTTCTTGCTATGTTAGAATTGAGTAGCCCACGAAATGATTAGGCCATTTGAAAACACCGTTCCTTGCAAGTCGGGCCTGTAATTATGATACAATAATACAAAGCATGCATTTCCAATGCACCTCTTGGATCAGACTGGCACACACTAGGTCACAGATCACAACTTCAGACACTGAGTCGTCACAATTTCATTCGTTCAATACTATTATTGGATGTACTTGGCAGCGAGGACAGCAGGCTGAAACCAGCCTTGTAGCTCTGAACTGACAGTCAGTCTGAAGGCCTCATGCACCCGTCAAAAAACCATATGGAACCTCCACATGCTGTCCCCTGGCACAAAATAGAACAAGTAAACTGAGATATGAGCTACAACCCTCCAGAAGTGTACAACAATGTTATTGATTAAAAAAAATGGCAGAAATGAGGGTTCAAAAGGCACACCTGTTGGCTGTTGGGTCCATGTCCTCCTCCAGCAGTGCTCTGAGGGAAAGTGCAATGATGCCCACCTCGGGAGTAGGTTTTGTCTGCAGAAACTCCTTGTCATCCCATTGGATGACAGGCATCACCTTGCGCAAGAGAACACCATTAAACATGAGAGGTGAATCGTTGACGTGCCCAATGAACTTCCACTTGGCAAGAGGCTCTGGTTGCAGATAGGATCCAGTGACACACCACAGTGCTGCTGCCAACCATGAAGGCCTCTTTCGCCTGTTTTGCTTCCTCCAATTTGAATGGTCTCTGGCTGACCTTCTTTATGAAGCCCAGCACATCTGCATCACCCCTGTCAAGGACCTGCACATCCACAAGTTGTGCCCTTTTCAGCCGTCGCCTTACTTGATAAACTATAATTAAGAACTCTACCATTGCAACAGGATCAGCCAAGTTTATTCCTATGACAGGGGCGATGGTCAGATACGACAGTCTAATCAAAAGCTTTTGCTTCATGCGAAAGATGGTGATTGTGTATGATTTTCTCATCATTCCATGCCCCTGTCACATCCCACTTGTTTGACAGCTCTTCAAAACCTCACTGCCTCTTTCAATCCTTGCCAACTTACTCCTTGCATGCCTTATCATAACCCACCGGATTTCACAAGATTTTTTTACAAGATTCCAAGATCTGTGTATACTAATGTACAGGAGATGCAGAAGCATGCCTCTCTGGTAAGGTGCAGGAGCCGCTGCAGAGTGACGCCTGCGAGCGTCTGCTCAAAGGGGGGCACAACCATCTCACCCCCATGTGTGATGATTCCAATATTCATGACTGGCCCCTCTGCCACGTAGCCTTCACTGTCCACAAACACCCCCTGCACACGTCCCATGCTGCTGCTTCAGCACCATGGATGGGGCGGAGCAATATGTCCCAAGCCAGGCAAAGTTGCATGCCTCTTAACCAAAATCGATGCACTAATGTCCTGTTGACGTGCAAACAATGGTAAGGCCGCAGACAGAGCAAAATAGAGGAGCAGCAATGCTTGCTGACTTGTGAGGGAAGAAAGCAAGTTTGAGTACCTGATCGAAGCCCTCCAGCTGAGCATCCAGGGCCACCAATGCATTTGCCAGGTAGTTTGTGGATTTGAGGGTGGCGAAATATGGGTCCTTAATTGGCACGGGTGAAGTCTTCACTTTCCAGCCTATCCTGGGATCTGGCGGTGCTGCATTCTTGTATGCTACACAGTAGAAACTGGTCTGCAGGCATTCAAGGGGCGAGATGCCAAAGCCGCCGCGCCCAGCACTTAGCCAATACCTGATGCTTCCTGCCAAAGCCAACAGCACCCTTCAACAACAATTGCTTGCAGCTCTGGGGAGTACCAGACACAGTCCTGCAAGTAATGATATTTTCTGAAACTAAACACACCCGTGAGGCTGCGACAGGACGCTAGTTTTCAAGGAGGGAGATGCAGAAGCACCTTCAAAGCATTTGGTGGCTGCTGCTGTTTCAAGGATGATCCGGCGGATCTGATTTCTAGGGAATGGAGGTGTCAAGGCTGCCTTGGAAGCCGAGCTGTAGAAGCGGTCCAAGTGATCATCCAGCTGATACAAGTAGCCTTTTGTTAATGTGGCAGTGTCGAAAACGGCATGCCCTCTGTGGACCATGTGGTCGTCAACAGAGACGATCATCAGGGCCGGATCCGTGACAATCCCGCCAAGCTCTGATGAGTAGAATGCCATGTAATTGCTGATCGCATTGTTGTGGACTCCAGCATACAAGGCATCAATCACCTGGCAGCCAAAATTATCCGAATCACTTAATGCAAAGTAACACATATAAATTATCTATAAAACAAAATAGAAAGCAGACTGAGCACCTCTTGAGAGGTTAGAAGCTGTGTTGGTCGCGAGAATGGTTCAACAAGACCTCCCAATGTCTGCTGCACAAGAGACCCAGAGAGCCCTATCGTCTCAAACTCTGTGTCATTTGCTGAGGCGTGGAGTCGTTCAACGCTCTCGACTTTCAATCTTCCAAGACCGCTAAAAAGAAGTGCAGGCGCCCTTACACCAGATTGGCAGCCAAGCTCTCTCTGCACAGCGCCATGACAGAAAGTCTGACGCCAAGTGCCACTCAACAGTGCTTCCATGGTATGATCTATCACATTTGTGTCATCAAGTATGGAGCGGCTTAGGGCACCTTAAACTACAATCTAAGCGTGTCAATCTCTCATGGATTCAGATGAAATCTGCTGGCCGCCGAACCCTTCAACCCTTGAACTGGTTCCGGAACTATTTACGGAACATTGTTTTCCGAGAAAATCAATTCTTCTCTCTTAAAAGGAATATTCAAATTCAAAGAAGATATAATCAAGTAAAGTACGTTCACTCGATATGTTGGTCAAAGGCGCATCCGCCTGTTTTACCCGAATCCCTGCAAGGAGTGCTTTCTCTACTGGCACCAATGGGAGAAGGCCTCAGAAAGCACGATCGGTCTTTGGGCCATGCAGACATCATCTTAGATACCAAAAATGTCAGTTTCAAGTGATGCAGGCTCAGAGTTCAGATACATCAGCAGGCGAGGATGAGGTGAGGTCATGTTGATCTCTGGAGTGCCTGCAGCTATCTTGTGAGATAGCGTGTTAGAACAAACCTGATGAAAACTCTGGTGTGACAGGAATTTGAGGGACTGACGGAAGAGGAAGACTGGGTGGTGAGTGAGATCTTCCATGTACTGCATATCCATATCTGAAGCACTGCGCGAGGCGAGGCCAATTGATGCTGCAGGTGCCAGGTGGTAGCAACGACTCTTTGACTTCAAACACTCAATTAGGCCAGGCTGTGCGTGAAGCATGCGATGAGCTAGAAACACTTGCGGCCTTGGTGAGTTGACAATCCCATGCAGATCCTTTCACGTCTGTCATTTTGCTGGCGCAAATCTTAGGAGGGGTTCCAAGAGTACCAGCAACATACTCTTCCATCCAATCTTCGGCTCGATGATATTTATCTGGTGCCACTGCAGGAGAGGGAGTCACTGAGTGAGGCGCAGCAACTCCTGGAAAAGCTGGGCTACAAGGGGAATGTGCTCCATAGCGGTGGACAGAGCCTCGGGAGTGCACCTGCACGAGTCATAGATGTTTTGGAACCAACCAAACGGGAAGAGGAATAAGGAGATAATGTTCTGCGGCCATATCCAAAGAATCTTTGTTGTTTGAATCACTGTGCACCATCATCACTAACGGTAACAGGAATTATAAACAGGTTGTCTTGCAATTACTGCAGTGATCTCCAAAATTTTAGAGTGCAGATGAACCACAATTTTATGAAGGAGTGTTTACATTGACTTGATCCATATGGTGCAACTTGAAATTATACTTGGAAAACGCGTGTAGACGGGGTGGCCCAATTTTGTGATAGCTGGTGCTGGTGATGCAGCCAACGTGAGAATACCTCAGAAACGTTATTTTCATGTCCCAAGTCAGGAATCCCAGCAACCTGTACAAAGCCCAGCAACCAACTCTTTGGGGCTCTCTTTCAGGCCCCAAAGAGGCCAAGCCTCGAGCGAGAGGCAACAGGGGTCCTGGAGGCAAATCCCTTGGGTGCAGGGGTGAGGCCTGGTGTCTTGGACGGCTGAGGAGCCTGCATCGGTGTTGTCAGCGCCCTCCCTCTGCTCTCATGTGCACACCACTTGTGCAGGTCTTTCAGCAGGTGCAGCAGGTCCGGTGTCTGCTGCAGCTCGGCTATATGTGTCCCAAGGCGCGACCGCACATAGTTCAAGTACCGGAACATTTGCTGCATGCAACACAAACACATCAGCTACTGTAGAGACAAGAATAATTGGGTTCACTAGTGTCTGTTGGCTGGATAGAACTCAGGGCAATAACAAAGCGAGTGAAGGTCCAAATGGCATAGATGCACGCACCTCGTTGGCCTGGTGAATGAGATCCACCTGCACAAAGCCAAACATTGTAAGAGCCCAAATTGCGTGATAGTATGGGTTCAGGCAAGCACCATGACACTTTCAGGCACTGTGCCAAAACAGGGCTCACCTCTTTCTCAGCAATCCTGATGTTGTTAGCAGCCTGCGCACGGTCTTGTGCCAGCTGCTGCACATGCGAGCGCAGAAGAGTCAGCTCCTGCTGCGCTTTGGCGGCAGCTGCTCCGCATGGGGCGTGTGCCTCTGTCACCTTCTTGAGCTGCGCAACAACAAGCAGACACTGCTCAAAACTTTGTGGAAGGTTGGAAAGTGTGGATGCCGTGAATGTGGATGTGAATGTGGATGTGGATGCCGTGAAATGGCCTGGTAGATTGTGACATGTGACAGGCCACAAAGTCGTCAACTACATTTCTTCATCTGTCTATTATTGAGAGATGACTTGCTGGACATAAAGCCAATAGAGCACCTCAGACTGTGTAGTGCGCAAGGAGGCCTGCGCATCTGCAGCTTCCTTGCGCGCTCCATCCAGTGCTGCTGTCTGCTCTGCCAGCCTGGCCTCCAGCTGTGCGATCTGGCTGCCGACAGAACTCTCTGCGTCTGCAGCTGCCTTGTGTTCAAGCGAGGCAAACTCCGTCAACTCCTGCCTCTGCCTTACCTGCATGAGGAACATGTCCACTGTGTGACAAGCTGAGACTCCAGGTTGCAAGATGCCGCATCTGTCCTGTCCCAGGTAACACTGTACAAGGTCTCTGAGGACTGCCAAAACAGGAGGAGGCAATCCCGGACCTCGTTCTCTGCAATCTGAGCCAGCTCCTTGTTGCGAGCCTCTGTGTCATACACAAGCTTAACAGCCCTGGACATGCACCTCCTTCTTCAGTACCTAAAAGTTGCGGCGAGTCTGAGACAATAGACATGAGGATGCAGTGAGCCAGCAAGGTATTTGCTCGATATCTTACTTCTTTGCTTTTGCTTGCAGATTGACCCTCTCAATCCTGCAACGCTCTGGAGTAACGCCTGTTTGACTCTGGAGCTGGTCTCGCTCGGCTTGCAGTTGCAAGCATCGGGCCTGCACACCAGCAGTTGTTTGATCAGTACCTGCCAGCAGCAAATGCATTGCGAAGATTTTATTACCCGAGCAGCACTTGTCCTATTTGATGAGCTCACCTTGGTGGTTTCCAATTCCACTATCGTGGCTTGCAGCCTTTTCTCTCCAGAACTGATGGCTCCCTCCAGCTGCACTGAAAAATACCAACATCCATACAAGGGATACAATACAGTGCGCAAATTAGGGTAGATGAACAATATAATATTCTATCGCACCTTTGCTATCCTGCCCTTGTACTGTCCCTGCTGGCGTGCTAGGTCGTCCCTCGATGCCTCCATCCACCGCAGCTGCTCGACAGCACAATCTCGCTCCTCCACGAGCTGTTGCCTCTCGTTGCTGCATGTCATTGATTGAGAATGTTGCGCCTCAGTGACTGAGTATGCAAACTCTCAGGCCAAGCAGAATTGCAGAAAAACACGCCACACCTAGTCAGATTGTAGATGTCTGTGCTTGCACAGGAATGGCTCAAATCCATCCGTGCAGATGCCGTATCAATAGCACATGCGCGTACTGTCTCCAGTTCCTGGCCACAGTCGCTCGATTTTTCAAGTCCGAGCTTGGCAAAGCAAACGGTCGCATGAGTACAAAGAGGCTTGCAAGAGCACTTACGTTTATACAGCTTGCGCCCTCTATGTTCTCCTTCTCTTCTGCTCCCTGCTGATTATATACTAGGCTCATAATGTCTCACGAGAATTTTTGCAGTGTATTAAGTTATGCAGGGGTGGGGGGGGAAGAAAGCCCTGCCATGGATCTTTGGCAGCCTGTCTCTTTGACACACGGATTAATTGTACAGATTAGAGAGGAAGGACAGATGCATGCAAGTTCCTCACGTCTCCAGACAAGAATGGTGCTTCACAAACAGCTCAGCAAAGGCTGTCGCTGACATTTCTTGAATAAGGTTCAATATATATCACCCTGAGGGTTTTAGCTGGGGCTTGAGGTAGATGCGGTGAAGAATGAATGCATTGATCCGCTCGCTAGCGTGGGACGGCCTACTTCCTGTGCCAGGCTTGAGTCGTGATGATCGGGCCGGCATCAAACCCGGTTTCAGGACGACTTGTTGGATTTGTGACCTGGTGAAATGAGTGTAAGGTGCTACAAAGTTTGGTCGGCTGAGGAGGAGGAAGCCCTCCGAAAAGGGGTCCAGAAGCACGGAATAGGTTCCTGGGAGATAATTCGTCAGGATGCCAACTACCGACATCTTTTAGCGTAAGGACATACTCGGAAGTCGATTTTTGCTGCTTACGCTGCTGACGATCTGAGTGCCTAGGGTTGTTCAATGCTAAAGACAACTTTCTGTTTCCTAATCTTGCATGCGTCGTGCTCAAAGTTTTGTTCCAGCAACCTAAGTTTTTTACTTTTAAAAAAAACTTGTAAGCCTTTCCTCGTTCCATGCACCTAATGCAAAGCTCTTGTCGTCTGAACACACATGTGTGTGGACCCTGGTACCAGTGACCGAACAGGAGTGCAGCTCAAGGACAAATGGCGCAATCTCGTGAAATTCAAGCACGTCTCGAGGGTGGAGGCGGATGTCGCTGCATCCAAAAGTGCAACCATCAATTCCAGGTGTGCTTTTAGAGTATTTTTACTAGTATTCTGCCACTGTCCAGCGCAGGTGTTTCTTCAGCTTGAGCGCTTTGAATATCCTCACTTGATCAGCAAGAACTTTTGTGTACACTGCAGGCGTGCTTCCGGGGGATCGGACAGAAGGTATGGACAGTCTTGCATGCCAGAGTGACATACCTGGACAGAGCCATTTTTGACATGCTGCTCATGGTTGATGTGATGTGCAAAGGGGGAGGAGTGGTGACTGCAGGGGTCGGACGGCGTCTGCGGAGCCTATGGTGGAGATCGAAAGACAGCGGCAAGAAAACATTGCTCGCAACAAGTGCGCGCACTGGACACCTTCCGGCTTGCTTGCTGTGTTGAAGCTCCAAATTGCCCAAGAGCACTTGAGCTAGTGAGCCTTTTAACAGGAACTTCATAGTGTAATTATTTCTACAAAGGGAGCCCATTTCTTATGGAGCCTTGTTGCATGCGTGGGCGACAGGCAAGCACTGGCGGCTCTGATGAGCAATGTGGAGCAGCCACAGGCCAGCACAGCGCGCAGGCGAAGACCTCCAGTCTCCAATGGCGATCAGTGGCAGGAAGTGCAGGAGCAGCTGCTGCAGGCATTTGATGCTCTGGCGGTGTGTGACCTGCTGCTCAATGCCTGCAGCACATTCAATCTCACTTCCCCAGGGTGATGTTGGATTAGTGGAACTTTAGGATCGAGCATGGGGCGCTGGTTGCAGGGAACTGTGGGCGAGAATGTGGTAGCGGAAGCAGCTGCTCTGGCATGCTCAGAGGCAGCGGACTGTGCCTCTCCACCGCAGTCGGCACAGGAGGACTGCAGGGTGGCTGTCAGGTGGCAGCAGGAGTGCGCCAGGAAGATCCAGGCCGCGGAAGCTGTGAGTTGCCCTGCATCCAGTCAGTGCTTTTCAGATGATGAGTTCCTTTGGGCAATCAACATGCGCAGTGGCATTGAGAAGGGGAAGCTGAGGCGAGGTGGTGCGTGGACAGGATGTGAGGGAAGCAGAGGATGCCTGCCAGGCGGCTGCTGAGGCGGAAGCTGCTGCGGCAGCTGCGCGGCATGCGCGGCGGCAGCGGCAGGCCAGCCCGCAAAGGCCCCAGGCATGCCTCCTCCCCTGGCTGCTACAGTAGAAAGTATCTGGCTTACCGTGGTTCTGGTGCATAGGTTACCTCAGACCTCAGTCAATGGAATGTGACGCTGTCCTGTGGCGTGCTGATGCAGCGTGCCTCCAAGCGCATGGCGGCTCTGGAGCGGAAGCGCTACTCTGACTACGAGTATGACGTGGACCTTGAGGGCGACGATGGCGCTGCCAGCCCCACAGAGAGCTCGTCACCCAAGCGCTTCCGACACACGCGCTTCACCACAGAGGACCGGCGATTCGGTGCGCACAGGCCTCTTCTCCTTCGCAATGCGGAGCACCCCTGGTGTCGCAAAGCAACCTTCACTGTGTCCTACATGTGTGGCTCGCTTGGGTGTGTTGTGAGTGCGCCAATAGAGTCATGCATGCAATACGCGGAAGCCACCAGACCTGATCAGGGCAGGTCTGATGCTTCTGTTGGTTGCACAGGCATCTACGATGAGAGGCGCTACCAGGCGAACGGCATGCTGCAGCATGCCAGGACGTCTCCCAGGCCGCGGCCTGCGCCGGCGCCCAGCAAGGCGGCTACAGTGGGGAAGCAGGAGGACCGGGACAGCGGGATGGTGGACTGCCCCTGCGGAGTCACCTTTGATGATGGCCAGGCCATGATCGAGTGCGAGCGCTGCAAGGTACCCCCTCAAGCCACCTTTGGCCTTGCAGCTGGCCTCGATTGCATCCTGATGATCTCCTATATGGTGGATCACTTTCATTACACATAAATTGGTCAATGCTTGATATCCTATCAAAGCAAATGTGTCTGAGACAGATCTCTTGTTGGTTGTGCAGGTGTGGGCGCACCTGGTGTGCCTGCAGGTGCAGATGAGCCAGCACCCGCGCCACTTCCACTACAACTTCTCCCACTACATGTGCGACCTGTGCCAGCACGAGCTGCGCGTGCAGGCGGCCCAGGTCGGCTCGCGCTCCGGCCGAGTCTCGCCGCGCTCCACATCCTCCATCGCCCACCGCAAGGGGGCCCCTGCATGCACCCGCCCCGAGGTACACACCCCTGCAGCACTCACACACCCTTTTTAGTGATATGTATTCTCTGGCCTTTGTTAACCAGACGACCTCCAGGTGGGGTAACCTTTTACAGCATGTATAGCAGGTATGTGCAAAAGGCAAGCCCGGCTCGATTCATAATATACAGATGGAGACAACCCTGACTTCAATCTTGCTAGATCAAAATGTTGAGTTTTCAACTCATTGGAGGAATGAGGACACACGGGGAGTAGCAGTGCACTTTCTTTGCCTGAGTGGTGGAGCAGGCGTTTTATTTGATGGTGAAGACTGGTGTGGTGGCCGTGCAGGCGTTTTCCAGCAGCCTACCGCCGGCGCAGCCGTCGCTGAGCAGTGCGAGAGTGCACCGCGTGGTGCCCAGCAGCGGCGGGCAGCCCCTGGCATCAGGATCCCCCTTTGCCAAGGCGTCCCACAGCGCCAAGAGGGAGCGAAAGAACGGGCATGACAGCTGGGGAACCTCTGCGGCCCGAAAGGTGAGCACCTCCATGAATTTCCCGAGTTCTACGCTCCAGCAGACTGACGTTCTGCAAAACAGCATGCACGACGTCACAGGCTTGACAATGTTCTGGCGCGCAGCAGGCGGATGGGTACAGCGGGGACGAGAAGCCAGCGTCAGAGAGGCTGGGCGGCCGCGGCCGCAGCAACGGGGCAAAGGGCGGCCGATCGGGCCGCGGGCGAGCGCAGGAGGCGGCCGAGGCGCAGCAGCACCCGGCGCGGCTGCTGGACAACGAGGACGCGCGCCACTACTCGGGCTTCCTCGGCCACATGTCCGGCAGTGACGAGCTATCCATGGACGTCCCCGACCTGCTCGCCTCGCTGCTGGAGCTCGGCGGCGCCGTGCCCAACGCGGCCGCTAGGGGCGCGTCCCCCGCTCCTCCGCCTGCGCGCGGCCCCAAAGCTGCAGCGAGCGGTCACTGGGAGTCCAGCGCTGAGGGCCCGGCGGCCAGGCGCGGCCGGGACCGGCAGCACCGGCACTCGGCAGAGCACGTGCCGCACTCACGAGGCGGGCACCACTGGGACGGCGGCAAAGAGCAGTGGGAGACGCCCACGGTGCACCACCATCACAGCAGCCGCCGTCCAAGCGACACGTCCCTGCCCCTGCACGAGGCCTGGATGCAGCACGAGGCGGAGTGGGCCAACATGCACGGCCTGCGCCACCCCGCTCCTGCCCAGGTGCGGCTGCTCCGCATGCATGCCGAGCTTTTTAATCTCAAAGTGATGTAAGATCTGTACCTGTGCGAGGGCTGCATGCGAGCAAGTTATGGGGTGCGCAGGAGGGCGTGAGGACGGACTCATTGAAATGGGGGGAGAGGAATCTGCGCACGCCGCGCCAGCCGCGCACCAGCCGAGTGCTGTGGCCGTCCTGCCTGGAGCCCTTGGTGACCAGGCCAGGGCCGGCCTCTGGACGCGTGAATGCTGCTCCTCCCAGCCTGTGGGAGCCCTCACCCAAGAAACCCCGCAAGGTGCGCTGGCAACCCAATCTTAATTCTGCACAGCCCAATTTGTGGCGGATACCTGGAAGGCAACTCATTGGCTCATGCCTGGTGCCCAACGCCTGTGCCTGCATTGCTGCTTGCTGCCAGGCCGAGGCACAGCTTGAGAGGCGTGTCCTGGTTGCGCAGGCGAACCACCATGTGCAGCAAGCGAGCAGCAGCAGCCAAAGCCCACACAGCCCCAACGAGAGCTCGGGGCAGCTGCAGCTGCATCACGGGCGGCACATGCGGGACAACCACCGCCGCCTCTCCCCTGGCGAGCCGCAGTTCACGTCGCGCCGCCTGCCGCACTCGCGATCCCACCGCGACATGAACGGCCGACGGCACAGCAGCCACGGCCGCGGCGACAGCCCGCCCTCTCGCCACCCCAATTCCACCCCCGGGTATGGGTGAACACCACTCCCAATATCACCTCTTCCTGCCCAGTGAAGGATGCAGTCGGCACCTGCTGCACTGCCCTGCTCTGCAAGCACTTAATCGCACCACATCTCATGTCCCTGCATGCTCTGGTCAGATTCGCTAGCGTTGAAGGGTGCAGTGGAGGTGTGTAAGGCGCTGATGGGTGTCTGGCGCGCAGGAGGGGGTCGGGGATGGAGCACCGCGGGGGGCAGCTGGGCCATCTGAATGGGCCAATGACGCTGCCGCTTGGGGACATGCCCATGGAGGCCCTGGACGCGGCGCTGGCCGGCCTGGACGAGCACGACCCACACCACGAGCTCGCCCTCGACCAAGCCGCCATGGACCTCCACGACAACGACGAGGCACGCCCCCTCTGCTCTTTGAGTCCACCCTCTACGTTGCTACTGCTGCTTCACCACCAATTATCGCTCAGCCGTCCTGCGTGCATCTCTCTTCATAATGGTCCTTATGATGATTCTGCAAGTGGGGCTTTCTGTTAAGGTCAGGGGCCTGATGATGTGCTCCTTTGTGGGCTAGAGTCATATAATGCATCAGGCGATGGTCCGAGGAGAGTGAAGAGCAGCGCTGTGGGGGGTGTGTTGGTGAGTGTATCCTGGGGCGGCAGGTGGCGGCGGGTGAGCTGGAGCAGGTGGTGAGTGGGGCGAGCGAGGGCAGCGGCGGGCAGCTGGCGCGCACCAGCAGCCACTACATGGGCCCCGTCGCCTCCGACTCTCTCGCGCACACCTGGATGCACCACGCCTGGGCCGATGCCGGCCACGTCCTCAACAGGTACACATCCACCTTTACCGTTATAATCACAATTACCAGGAAACTCAGTGGCTGCCTGTTTGCATCGTCACAATGGGAGGACGGCCAGCAGGCTTAAGAAGGTCGCCCTTGCCAGTGCGTGCTGAGAGTGGTGAGGGCCTGTTTGCAGGCAGCCTCTGCCGCCCAAAAAGGCGGCAGCAGCGGCGGCATCGGCGGCTGCAGAGGCGCAGGCGGCGGCGGACGCTGCGGCAGAGGCGGTGGGCGTGGCCTTTGGCGCCGAGGACATGGGGGGCAATCTGGGAGTCAGTGAGCTCGACAGCCGCCCAGAGTCCCCATCCCCCAAAGACGAGGTGCGCACGCATCCCCTTCTTTTTCGTCTTGGCCTTTCCGTGGGTGGTTGTCCAGCGTGCAGAAACGTCCTCTGCCGTGGTGCGGTTGTGTTGCCCGCCTGTCATACAGAGTGAGTCACAGAAAGACCAAGTTGTCCTTTGAGCAGTGCATGAAGTGTATGCGCGCGGGCGTGTTCCACAGGGGTTGGGAGACCTGGCAGCGCACCTGGTGGCCTTCCACAACATGGGGGCATCGCCGTCGCACGACGACCCCTTTGTCTCGGGCGGCAAGGTCAGTTTTGACGACGGGGACCCCCCCGAGGGCGGCGACGGCGCCCAGAGCCCCCACGCGCACAACAGCCAGGCCTACAACACCTCCCCCCTCCTCGAGCAGGACCGCGCCTTCGACGGCTCCGACAGGGTGCGACTGCGCCGCAGCTCCCGACCTTCAAAATTGTCCCTGTCGCTTCCACCCCCGGCTGCCCAAGCTGCACTGTTTTCATGTGAAGAGAAGTAGTTTGAGACAGAATGCGACACACGAAAGGCAGTGCCAGCATGAATGATTAGAGGGAGCAATTTATGTGATTATTGTGGTTAAGGAGGCGTTTTTTCTGGTATGGGTTCTCAGCCTGAGGTGGGTTTGATGGTGCGCAGGCCACTCCGTTGGGGCTTCAGGATGCGCAGGAGGGCGAGGGTGAGATGTTTGCAGAGGTTGACCAGATGCTCAACGTCAACCAGGACGCTGACTTGGAGGGTGATGGATACAGCGACACCAATGACGCTCAGCCTGACCCGCTGGAAAGTGCTTGAGGTCTTCAGCAAATGCAGGGATTCAACCCTTCGCTGGCACTGCCGAGGGTACAGAAGAAGATTTACGTGACACCCTGCACGATTTCTGCTTGATGGGGATGAGCAGTCCAATTTTGGATATTTTCAAGAGTCGACAGCGAGATGCATCAGTGCTTCCTTCTGTTGGTGGGTCTCAGTTCAGTGCCTGATGACATGCAAGTATGCACATCTCTCCCTGCTAATAATTCATGAGACTGCACCATTGTGTAGATTTTCCCTCAGTCTGCCAGCTTTCAAACTCGGGATGCACATACTATTGAATGACAAAATGCTAACATCAAGTTGGTCAAGCAAATGGCAGACAAGTTTCAGATGAAGCGGATTCTTGAGATTGGTAGGAGCTTGTAAGCCTCATGAGATTGTTCTTGACATCATAAGGATCTTTGGGCGTTTGTGCTGGCATGGTTAACCCCGGGGACTGAAGTGCAAACCTCGGTGGATCCTTTACATGCAATGTCCCGCCTACTCATGGCCTGACAGATGCCTAGATCTATGGATTAACTGGAACACAGGTTGCAGTTTTTCTCCCCTGATCGGGTGTTGCAAGCTTTACCAAATCTAGCCAAACGATTGCAAACATCCTTGAGCATTGCTTGCGAGCATATCTTACGCACTCATTGTAAAATCAGAGTGCTATCTGCATCAGTGCATCACTTGCCTGCGAACCACATTTGTCGCGCAGCACATCTACATGGGAGTTCAATACCTACTGCATGCATATCATTTCACTGGAGACAGCGATAGAGCTTGTCGATCCAGATACCTATGCCAGACATCGATGTTGACCGAGTGATGCTGCCTAGACAATCATGTAAGACCAATACGGGACTTCAGCTTATCAGCATCACCATCAAAAACAAGCGCATAACGAACCTTTGCTATATGATAAGCCAATCCGGAACTTCACCCCCGCATGCCTCGCGGACTTCCTTCTTGCCAGCCCTCCAGTAAAAATTATGCTTGTCTAGAGCCCTGCCAACCCACCAATATGGTATCTGATGCCAGTCCGACGTGCCAACCAGAAGTATGATGATTTCCATTCAATCTGGTTGCAGACTGGCTGTCATGCTACGGAAAGGCAGTCTCTACTGGTTGCTAAACAATTCACTGCCATGACCCAAGGCCCGCTAAACCTTATTGGGGACAGAAAACCAGTACATCGCACCAACATGAAGATGGATGTCCCATAGCTCAAGGATATATTTTCCACGTCCTCTCAAGATCTGAGCTGGCAATCATCTTCAACGCATCTCACAAAGTCTTCAAAAAGAAATCTTATCTTATCCTACCATCCTAGTCTCTAGATCCATCCAGCCTAAGGAAAACTTTGAGTGGGACACATCGACCTAGATGAGGGGACAGATGAGCCCTTGGCATGCACCATCTGGGGAGATGATGCGAGCCTCCAACAATTCCTCACCCCATCATGTTACAATGGAGCACCCTGATCGCTGCCATCCCACCAAGGGAAGGACACAGGCAACCGATGTTCCTGCACCTGCAATCCAAGATAAATCACAGAATCTGACACCTTGGGAGTGAGAGGCTTGATCAGAAGCCAGCTGTTCTTCACTGAGGCGACGACTTCATGCTAGTCTTGCCAGAGAACAGGCACCCGTGACTAAGATTATGGGTGCGGCTCTGCTGCTGCTCTGCTGCGGCCATTCCGTTGCTGACGCGCAGCTCAGCTGGTGTCTCCTCTCAACCACTTTCAGGCACCTCATTGGCCCCAGCATGGCGGCTTATCCTGCATTTGCACAATGGAAGATGGTCAAGTATTCGGCCTCTGGCTCCAAGCCCATTTCAGGTAGCATGGCAGAGGGGCAAGAAGCCACAGGCAACTGAGTGGGATTCTCTTTGGCTGCCTGGCAACAGTGGCATCAGTGACTGTACTTCCTGTCCATGATGACCAGCAACAACCGACAAGCCTCGAGCACTCACCCAGGTGTTCTCCTTGGTATTGTGGTTGTAGTAGTATGCCTGCCCATCAGGTGCTCTGTACTCTGTCCAGCCTTCTGGTCCAATCACAGGGGCATACGCAGGCACCTGCCAACAGCCAGCCAAGCACTTCAGGCACTCCACAAACATTGAAAAACGTACATTGTCCTGTTGGCCTGGTACAGGCAGCGGTGAAGGGCAGTTTTCACCTGACCACCCCAGGCATCGCCCCGGCCGTTCACTCCCCCTGGCCGCTGCCCAGGATTTGAAGCGCTCACAATCTCGCGAGGATGACCGCCATAGCCGCCAACTGAAGGGCCGCCCAGGCCCCCACCTTGCCCAGGGTTGCCGAAGCCAGCGCCATAGCCGCCGCTGTATCCGGCCCCATAGCTATTGAAGCCGGCTGGCCCCTGCCAAAGGGTACCACGTGGATCAAATGACACTCTCGACTGGTCGAACCAGGGAAGGGGGGCCTCATGCCTGCCTGGACTCAACAACGTTCCCATTGAGCGCTGCCAGAACCTGGTACCCATGGTCACGCTGGTATACTTGTAGCAAGTGCCCCCATTGTTCCTTGTCATGCTGAACTGCCACACATGTGCTCCAACAAAATTGCAAGAAAGCTGTAGGAGAGAACCTGGCCCGTTCAGAATTGGGGATGGTAATCTCAGTGCAGGCAAAATGGTAATCCATCTTCCGAGAGGGGCGTCTTGATATGTATGATATCTGAATAGCCGAGAGTGTGTTCGCCCATCGTTAGGTGATTTCCCTTCTTCCCCCACTTTTGAAAAGCAAGGGCACGTTTAATTGATGGTGACGAAGGGTTTGCCGCGAACGCGATCACGACAGGATTTCGGTCATTTCCAGAACGATTAAGTCTATTCGGAGGATTATCGCACCGAGCTGCGCTGGGGGTATCCACCGCCTTCAAAGCTGCCTCGAAAGTCTGATTGCCCGCCGTACGGGCCCGGTCCCTGGAAGCCGTTCCCTCGAGCTGGAAGCTTGCGGAGCTCCTCCTCTCCGTGTGCGAAATTGCAGCGCTCACCAAATCTACAATGCCCGTTTTTCCACCTGCGTGACGCAATCGCCCCGTTCAAGTCCAAAGCCCTGGTGTTGGAAGACGGCCAGGAACGTGCCCTCCAGGGCGAGCTCCTCACCTCATACACAGCTTTGTTTTGGCATTCTCTGCATTTCCTCGGAATCCCTTTCTCTGCTCTGCGTACTCCGCGCCGGCGTCAAAGCCTTCACCTTTGGTGCCGCTGGGGAAAGCTCCATCCATCTGGAGTCGGCTTAACTCTTCGTCCTGGCCCCGCTGAAAGGGCTGCGTGCCAGCTAAACCTCACAAGCCTCCTCACGACAATACGCAAGTGGTGTTCAAGCCAGACACACCAAAATTTACGCCGAGTGCAGATGATGAAGGAGATCTTGCCTGTCGGCAGTCCACAAAAAAAGCGAACTGACTCAAAATTACGAATTGATCTCCCACGTGCGAGTGGGCACCAGAAAGCCATCGAGTCACGTCTGCGGGAGATTCCGCGTACACCAAAAGCGTTCCAGCTCTACAAAACGTGTAAGATAGTTCTTTCTGCATAACGATCTATGCTGTAAAAAAATTGCGTTGATTGCACCGGACCTAGCCCAGCCGATGCTGCCTTAGAAGAGAACACAAGGACTAACCTTCTTAAGAATCGTGTGCAAAGAAAAAAGATTGATCCGTTTGTGGCATTCCACTTAGGAGACGGCGAGAATAGCAGAGCAACGGGTGGGAACCGTCCGAATTATCGATGCCCCCCACCAGCTGCAAGGAGACTACAGTCTTCCGTAGCAAGTTGAGAATGAGTTAGGGTATGTTTGCAATTAAAGGGGGGAATTTCGGGGAAAGAGATCTCCACAGAAGGCAACGAGAAGCAGAGAGGATGCCAGTGTGGTTCCTCAAGGCAGTGAGATAGGCTTGAGGCAGGCCGTCTGTCATGGTTGAGGCGCGGTCTGCCGTTGCGCAAGCCAGAGAATGGCATGGGATCCAAAAAGCCCAGGAGCGGCTGCCCATTGCAGAGGCGCGCAAGCAGCTGATTGATCTGGTGAAGGCCCACCAGACACTGGTGCTTGTTGGCGAGACGGGGAGCGGCAAGTCAACACAGCTGCCGCAATTCTTGCATAGAGCAGGCCTGGCAGAGGTGGGGAGAGCGCAGTAAGCATCCAAGAGGTAGTTCCGGCATCAAATACAATCGCATGCTTATTTGACCATGCCTGGGTGCAGGGGAAAAGCATTGCCGTGACACAGCCTCGGCGGGTGGCAGCTATTGCCGTTGCCCGACGAGTCGCACAGGAGATGGGGGTCCAACTCGGGGCTGAGGTGCAACTCCTGTCATATTGGCCCAGACCGTAGGCAAGGTGTCGCCGTGCCAGTGAGAGGCCATCTGCTGATAGATGTCATGTCTGCACAAGCTTGCCTGCAACGTCTGGGGCTTCAGGGGTATTGGACAATGCCTGCATTGTCATGCATATTGTCAGTCCTTGATGGTCGAGCAATGGGAAGCACCAATTTGGAGCTGGCTTGAATCAAGGTGTTTGATGTGCGGCAGGTGGGCTATGCGGTTCGTTTTGATGACCGGAGTTCAGCCGCAACGCGCATCAAGTACTTGACGGATGGCATGCTCGTGCGAGAGGCCCTCATAGACCCCACCCTCTCCCGTTACAAGGTCTGGTGACTTGTCCATGCAATTGTGTGCCTGCTGAGCTCGACGGCCATCTCTCAGGTGTTGCTTGCTGCAGCAGCTGGAATTAGGGACACAGCTGCATGAGCGTGCAAGCAACTATGTGCTAAGAGGTCTGTACTGACATGCTTCTGGGCAGATTGTGGTGCTGGATGAAGCCCACGAACGCACGCTACCGACCGAAATCCTCTTTGGCCTCATGAAGCAGATCCAGGTGATCTTGTTGACTCACCTGACTCATAGCCAGCATGAACTGCAAAGGCCTCCGGTGTGCAGCCCAAGTTGCAAGCGCGCTGTTACAAGTCGTCGTGCGCGAGCAGGCTCAGCGGAAGGGGGGGATGAAGCTCATAATCATGTCGGCCACACTGGACGCTGCAAAGTTTGCGCACTTCTTCGACGGTGCCAAAGTGATCTACCTGCAGGTGCCACCTTCCCCCCTACGCCCCTGACTGGTTCCAATTATGCCCATGTACATCCTCACATTTGGGATACGTGATTTCTCCACTCATCCGGAGCACTGAGTGAGCTGGTTATTCTGCTTGACATCATGGGAGCATCTGCTCTGCAGAATCTGCCAAATTTCGGGGGAGGTGTGAATGTGGGATCTCGCTGTGCAGGGACGGCAGTTCTCCGTGGACACTATGTATGTGCCGGAGCCAGTGGACAGCTATCTGGATGCCGTGCTGCGCACCGTGCTGCAAATCCATGTGGATGAGCCTGAGGGTGACATTCTGGCCTTTCTGACTGGCCAGGAGGAAATAGAGACCCTGCAGCGCCTCATCCCTGAGAGGTGCCAGCGCCTGCCCTGCCCTTAATATTGATCATGTCCAACCGTTATGTCTGAGCGGTCTTAAAGAACTTTGTTGGTCAGGTTGCCGCAGCTGGAGGGCGCTGAGAGCCTTGGGAAGCTTCTGGTGGTGCCCATCTACGCAGCGCTGCAACCAGAGCAGCAGGCCAAAGTCTTTGAACCCACGCCTGCAGGCATGCGCAAGGTGCGCTCTGGCCTTCTTGACAATTAGTTCCTGTCCTCACAGCATGCGAGTAAGCTGACGCAGTCTCAATATTGGCGGTCAGGTGATCCTGGCCACCAACATAGCGGAGACGTCCATCACAGTGCCGGGCGTGCGCTACGTGGTGGATGCAGGCTTTGTCAAGGCGCGCAGCTACAACGCGCGGCTGCAGTCCGACTCGCTGCAGGTGGTGCCCATCTCCAAGGCCCAGGCCCGCCAGCGCAGCGGCCGCGCTGGTGCGCCCACGGCCCTCACATCTCCTTTTTCACCTCCGCGGCCCTCATCTGAGGTTATCCTTCGGAGAGCATCCCGCATTGAGCCCCTTGTCATTGTTCGGTGGGAAGTCTTGTTGCCCTCCTGAAGCAAGGTCTACAAAGGGACTCAGAAGGCAAATTTGCGGTGCATGCAGGTCCTTTGCTGAGCACGGGAGTTTTAGAGGTTCTAAATGACTGAGGATTGCCTGATTCATCTTTCTTGATTTGAAAGCCCCTGGGGGTTTCGGTCATAGGGGGGGTCGCTGCGGCGCAGGGCGCGAGGCGGCGGGCAAGGCATTCCGGCTGTACACGGAGGCAGCATTCCTGGGCCTGCAGGCGGCGAGCGCGCCGGAGATCCAGCGCGTAAGCCTGGCGTCGCTGGTGCTGCAGCTGAAGCAGCTGGGCGTGGCGGACATGACGGCGTTCCCTTTCATGGACGCGCCCCCCAAGGCAGCTCTCCTGCGCGCGCTCGAGCTGCTGCTGGCTCTGGGCGCACTCGACGCCGACGGCGCCCTCTCAAAGCCGCTGGGCGCGCAGCTCGTGCGGCTGCCGCTCGAGCCGGCCTTCGGCAAGGTGTGTGCCCGCATGGCCCTGCCACGTCACCCTTGGGACATTATTATATTATATTATTATTACACGCTTTTTCTGCCAATAGGCAAGGCACGTCCTGTAGACAACCTGAGTTGCACGATGCCATAATCCTACTCCTTGATGGACTCGCCCAGATCCAAGCAAGACTCAATCAACCGTGGGCACGGTGCTCAGAATTCAGGGTTTGCTCATTTACACGTTGATAATGAGGTGTAACAAGGCACAAATCTGGCAGCAGTTATGAGAGTGTGGCCCATTGCTGTGAGCCCTGCTGGCGTGGCCTGTGCGTTAAGGAGTTGGGATCTGTTGGCGCAGCTGCTGCTGTCAGGCGGAGCAATGTCCTGCAGCGAGGAAGCGCTGTCTGTGGTGTCGATGACAAGCACAGACCCAGTGTTTCTGAATACAAGGTGTGTTCAGCTGTGTTTTAATCCCCATCTCTGCCTCTTGGTCTAATGCTAGACCCATGTCCTGCCAGGCAATTGAAGTCTGCTCAAGGTGGGCATGCAGCGTGCAATGATGTGATTGCAGGAACAAGCAGGAGGCGGCGACAGAAATGCGTAAGCAGTTTCTGTCCCCACTCGGCGACCACATCACCCTTCTGAATGTCCTGACAGCGTACATGAAGGTTCCTTCTGGGTTTCCTGTGTTGCTCCTGCAACAATGCATGATTTCATTCACTGCCATACACCATATGTAGGACCCCATGCCAGGATGCTTGAAGCAAGCTCAACTGAATGTCTGGTGGGCAGGTAAAGAAGAATGAGAGAGGCCGGTGGTGTGGGGAGCGGCTGCTGAATGCGCGCTCCATGCGCAAAGCGCTGGAGATCCGTGCCCAGCTGCGCGAGCACCTTCTCAGCCTCAAGGTGCAAATTCTGCCATATAGCCAATCTTCCCCCACTATGTGAGTGCTGATGCATTGTTGCGCTCTTGCTGTGCTCAAGAGTTGAGAAAGCAGTGATTGAAAGTAAGAATGACCTCTTGCTGGGGGTGCAGGTGCCTCTGAAGAGTTGCGAGAATGACATGGACCCGCTTCAACGCGCCATTTTGTCCGGCCTCTTCATGCATGCCGCCATTCTGCTGCCTGACAGTACGTAGCTGCCTCCTCCCTTTAATTTCTATCATTTCAAAAATGTATTACCCAAAACACTGTCCTATGAGTCGACTTGCAGAGGTAATCCTGCATGCTGATGGGGGCTGGAATGTATGCTGCGCAATGCATGATGCAAAACAAACTCAAGAGTCTGCTATGTGTGTGCGCAGACACATACAAAGTGATTGCGAGCGGCCAAATAGTGTCCATCCACCCCTCGTCTGTGCTGAGCGGCCGCAAGCCGCGATGCATTGTATTTGATGAGATCCTCAGAACTACACGCAACTATGCGCGAAACGTGACCGTGATGGAGCCCTCATGGCTGCCAGAGGTGGTGCCAGCCTTCTTCAGAAAAATGGAATCTTCAGGAAGTCTTTGAGAGCGGTTATTTACCAGTAACTTAGTAAGAGAACGGATTTTATTTACATGTTGGTCTGTGATGAGCAAGAGCCCATGCACCGTAGCCGGCACACCACATCATGTCCAAGTCAAAACAATGCCGATGGGTGCAACTCGCATCATGCAAGTCGCCTGAAGTACTGCTTAATAAGGTTCATTGTGATTCGTCCCTGCAGAGCTTGTGCCATAGCAGGAGCTTTGACAGGGTTAGCTGACATGAAAAATGTCACAGCACTGAAACACCAACGAAGTTTTGTGGTGTCTGCACATGTGGTTCGCAGAATACAACCCTTTCCCTGTAGAATCTTTCCAAAGCCCTCTGCTGTGAATTTGACAGTTAGCATGCTGATTGAAAGGCCTAGCACAAACAGAACTAATGCTGAAAATAACTCAATCCGCTCACAAGCCGAGACCTTCCTCCTACAAAAGGTTTGCGCATAGTAGCCATCAACTCTTGGTCTTATGGTGCGCACTTTTGTGTTTCTGGAGTGCACGCCACTAAGCTGACTGTGGCAGTCTGTCTCCTTCCTGCTGCTAGTTCTTCTTGCTCGAGAATGTGAGCTCTTCACACATGCGATCAAGCTCCTCCTTCGCACCAACGGCCTCCAACTCCTGAGGCCCCAAAAACATGCCCCAGGGAATCCCGCCATACTTCTCGCTGTGGTGCAGCTGATGTGCCACTGCGCACCGCTTCAGGTAGGGAACATCTGCTAGAGGGCCCACCTGACATGGCATGCCATAGCACAATCAGCACTTCATCGCTATAGCACCTCAATTAGATCCTTTGAGCCCTGGGAGAGCCAGGGATGGTTCTCATGCAGGTCAACATTTGAAGCATAGTACTGGTAAGCAGCTACTTCTGATCTGATCTATGTTGAGGAGCAAGGAGCGCACAGGGAATCGGCGGTGCACCAAGCCATCATGGATGAACATGTACATGATGCCAAAGAGGGTGATGCCCAGGCCAGCTCCAAAGCACACTCCGCCCATCAGCGTCGGCGTCAAGAACCTGCGCATTTAAAGAAGTCCATCGTGGCCGTTATGAGAATGAGACTTAAGCTGGACTAGCATCCTTATGGCTGAGTGTGCAGGACTACAGGAGGGCAGAGACCCACCCATACAAGCACAGGCCCATGGCAGGGACTGCATTGGCGATGGCATAGATGTCATTGGCCTCAAAGGGCCCCACTCGAGGCACATGGTGGGACTTGTGCAGAGACCAGCCCGCCTCATTCTCATGCCACAATGCCTTGTGCGCCCACCTGGCCCACATTTCCATGCCCACCTGCGAACAAGGAATATAAAGTATGTCACCAAGCGGTGTCAGGTCGCACAGCCTTATTGAAAACCAATCAGGGCAACAGCAGCTGGTACCTCATGCAAGCAATTGCTCAAAATGACTCATGGCACGCCAGTCATTTGGGAGTGCGGTAACATTGGTCAGGATCATACCACGCCGCCAAATGTGAGCAGCAGCGTTGCTGCCGCTTCCAAAATTGGAAACTCTGCGCCGTCCCTCATGTGCCATGTAAAACGGAGATGTACTGCTGTGATGGCCATTGCTGTGATTCCCGTGGATGCAAGGATCGCTGCCATTTTGTAGGTGGTCTGCTCCCTGTGCAAACGGCCATCAGGTCCGTTAGTATCAAGAGGCAGCGGTATGCAAATCCACTGGGATGCCAAATAATGGGCCATGGCGGGGCGCCTGGATGCTTGCAACTTGCAACATGCAAGCTCAAGCAACAAGCACCTTGCTCGTGACTGCTGGCGTTCAAATCGCCTAGCAGTCAAAGCATCTTGTGCGACTGCCTGCACTGCAGCCGTCACGTCCTGGGCAGCGCCACTCGCCGCATCTAGAATCCCACTAGAGCCGGCACTCAATGCCTCTGCAATGCTGTCCTGACCACGCAGCTCCACAGAAAATCTGTCGGACACACTGCACTCCTCTGCCTCTGGTGCACAAGGCATCCCCTGCAGCCACAGGTACAAGAAAGAATTAGCAGTGTCCGGCTTTGCTCCTCCTTGCCGCGATAGTATCCCCACGCAGAGTTTGATGACGGTTTTGCAGGTTAGCCTTATTGCAATAGATGTATAGGACTGAGGCGTTGCACAAATATGGATGTCCCAAAATTGTGGCACTCCAGCCCACCCCTCGCAAGGCTATCGTGCCACAACACGGTTGCAAAATCTCCACACAACTCTTGTTGCTAAATAATCTTCTCAAGGTTCGATAGAATGACATCTCCGCGACTTACAAGATTGACACATGCAGCGCTTTGCTGTTCCAAAAGTGCGGCTACTCAGCACAGCTGCTCGATAGTCAACCTACCGTAACTGAAACTCTCTGAAGATCTATCGAAGAAGGTGAGACGATGCATCTTTGCGACTGCCGTCTCCTGTAGGTTACGTGGGACGCGCGCGGCTGAGCTCCTGAGTTGCAACGATGGCCGACTGTTACACCCCTCCCGACAATTCCCCCATAAGACGCACTTGTATGGCTACTGAAAACCATCTGGTCTGGAGATCAGCTACCAAGTCGTCAGAAATGAGAAAAGGACACCCGGTGTTGGCTCAAGTCAGGGAGCGTGGGCTGCGTGAGCAAGTGTGCAACCTAATCTCACCGAGCTGGCCCGCACAACAGCTCTAAGTACTGCAAACTAAAGAAACATATGAATGGCTAGTTAGAACTCATAAAAACACCTGCCAACATTGCCTGGCGACAGTATTCCGGGATGGTGATTGAATTGGTCTGATTGGTGCATTGTCAAATTGGGCAGGCCATGATGTTTATCTATTGTGGCATAATGAGGAAGCCACAGAAAAAGCAGAATGTGGTGCCTGGGTACCGCCTTGCATGCTCCAACAGTGGGAGCTGAAGTTGTCCCTGGTCATGCCTCAACCATTACGGGCGTGATGATGGCCCTGGATCATGATCCTAACACAGTCATTCGTGATTAGCCCCAATTCCAAAGAAATCAAGGCTTGACAGCTACAACAGCCGCCGCGCCACTGCAGCACCAATACTTTGTGCAACACTTGTGTAGGTTACATGATGCTCTGAATATGCAGGTATTGCATACATGGTAATCATCGCCTTTGGCTTGCTCCGTGGCTGCCCATTCGCTAACACTGGTAAGCTGACCCATTGTGTACGAGTCATAATCAACGAAATCAGCAGACTCCTGCAGAAGTCTGATGGCATGTCAATGACACTTCATGTTTGCTCTAATGAGTCTCCCAACGGGCGAGCCTCCAGGGAGGTCTTGGACAACCTCACAACTTTTGCAGCTTTGTTATCATTATTATCATAAGGGCCAGGACACAGAGCAATTAGCCACTCGCGGACCTGTGCATGCATGGGTGCTTTGTTACCCAATATGAGAAGCAATTTTGCCTCTGCATGCAATGTGCTTTAGCATGCCTCATCAGGTTCCTTGCTGTATGCCCTCAACAGACTACTTACTAGCGATCGTCTTCTCTCATTTCCTGACACTCCTACTCCTTATCGTTTTCTGGTCGTCGGGCCACAGCGAACGGCCGGCCTCATTTGCAGTACGGCTGGTCGATCTTGGCCCAGCCAAAGATGGTCTCATACTCGGCAGCCGCCTTGTCCCAGGTGGAGTTGCGCTCCATGCCCCTCTGCTGCAGCGCCTTGAACGAGTCTGGATGCTCGCGGAACGTCTCCAGCGTGTTTCTGAGTGCCCCAGTGAAGGCATCTGTCGTGCAAGGGGAGAAGGTCCACCCGGTGCCAGTGCCTGCACAGCCAGCTCCCCTACTCAAAACCAGATGATTGCACTCCAAAGTCTTGCAATGTGGTCAGGCGCAGAGAGCGTTAGCGCAATCTGCGTTAGAAAACCAAAACAACTCGCAGGTCGATCAAGCGTGTGCGCTAGCGCTTAGAGAACACGTTCACGCCTTGCTGAGGAGGCAGGGGGTGAGCAGCGCACCATCCCAGGGGTTGAAGGGGAGGACTGTGTCGCGCAGGCCTCCAGTGGCGTGTGCGACGGGCACAGTGCCGTAGGCCATGGCATAGAGCTGGTTGAGGCCGCATGGCTCAAAGCGCGAGGGCATGAGCAGGATGTCTGCGGCCGCCGTGATTTTGTGGCTCATGGGCACGTTGAAGCCCACCCAGCCGCGCGCCCTGTCTGGGTAGGTGTTCTCCATCCACCTCATGCCCGCCTGCGGAGCAGCGCAATCTGAGGGTGAGAGACACCGCCCTTTGACAGAGGTGATACCAGGCGATTTCCAAGCATTTGCCAGGACCTCCTAAGAGTATGCCGGTCAGAATGAGATCAAGAAATACAGGCTGCCATCTGACATCTAATGAATATGGAAAGATTAAACATGGCGATGTCCAGAGGGGTATTTTTGTGTGCTGACCTCGAGGCTGACGTCGCCGGTGCCGAGGCAGACCAGCTGCACGTCCTGCTCCATGAGCCAGGGCAGCACGCCCAGCACCAGGTCCGCTCCCTTCTGGTAGTCCAGCCGCCCAATGAAGCCAATCAGCGGCACCTGCCGGCACATGCTGCCGTCAGCATTGGAGGTCATGCACGCTGTTACTGCACTTGTCAGGAGTGGGCATGTGGATTGAATGAGGGAACATCATGTTTGCCTGGGCACGGGTCCGACCTCGGGGCGCTCAGGCAAATCCAGCTCCTTCTGCAGCGCGGCCTTGTTTGCAGCCTGCGGCCAAACGAAGAATGCTTCTCAAATCACTCTAATCAGCAATTGGGCAGAAACCAATACGAGGACGACAGCAATGCTGTGCTGGAAAGCTCTACGCACCTTGCCGCGCGAGAAGTTAGAGACGGAGAACTTCTGCGCCAGGTGCTTGTCGTGCTGGGGGTTCCAGTCGTGGTTGTCAATGCCATTGAGGACGCCGTTGAGGGCGTACGCGCGGCTGCCCAGCATCTGCTCCATGCCCCAGCCGCCCTCCGGCGTCAGGATCTCCCAGGCATACCCCGGGCTCACGGTCACTATCCTGTCCGCCGTGCTGATGCCGCCCTGAATGATCCCCAGCAGATATGTCATCCCAGAGACATTCGCAAACCAATGGGTCCCCCCAGCAGGCTGCATGTCAGTTACCGTGTAATGTCGGTGGTGTGCTTCGGCACAATATTATGGACCCACCTTCATGGTGTTCACAGCGCGGCCTTCCTCTTCGTAGCTGCCCTGGCGCTGGTGTGGAGGGTACTGCCACTCGAGCGCGCCATACCAGTGCCCAGGCAGCCCGTACGTCGCAAAAGTCTTGGGCGGGAACACGCCCTGAGCCACAGATCACCAAGACGCCATCAACCTTCAGGGCCACAAGGAAAGGAACGAAAGGGTCAGAGTTAGCAAATGCCGGCAAATTGATATATGTTCTGTCCATGAAATCGCGGCAGACCTGGTGCCGGAGGTTGTGGATGGCGAGCACTGAGCGCGCATTCCCATACACGCCGCCAGGTCTGTACTTGGCAGCAAGGTAGACGGGTGTCATGGCAGCGTGCCAGTCATTGGCAATGAATATGCAGTCATCGCCGAAGGTGCTCCCCTCAATCTGCAGCTGCAGCGGAGCCTCCAGGCCCGCCAGGCACAGGAGTGTGTAGCGGTACTGCACAGCCCCAAGAACAGTACTTAGTGGAATGTCCACTAGCTGTGCCCCTGGTGGCCCCTGGTGGTAAAGGACAGCACAATCAAGGAGGGCACATGCTCATGTACCTGGTTGTCTCCATACACCCCAAAGGCGTCAGCATAGAGCCCGCCTGGTCTGGGGTATGATGGGTGGTCCACAAACACCCAGTCCACACCCTTGCTGCGGTGGTGGTACAAGCCCACCTCTGTGTCTAAGACAGAAACCTTCATCTGAGGACCCTGCAAGAGAAAGAGGACACGTTGCCAAGACTCATCCCTGCACAAGAGATGTGCATGCAAAGCTTGACGGACAGGGAAGAAACACTCACCTTTGAATCCGGTACAACATCGTAGTTTGCATATCGCGGAGACACAACCATGACCCTGTGGCCCCTAGCTGCCAGTGCGGGGGGCAGAGATCCACACACATCACCCAGGCCCCCGGTCTTTGACCATGGCGCTACCTGTGCAGAGTGAGCGATCTTTATTTCTTCCTTCATCTCAACATGCATTGAAATTTACCCCGTGTGCCCAGCTGCACAGCTATCGCCCCTCACCAAGCAAAGGTTGACTGTGTCCAGGCTTCAGTCAGGGTGCATCTATAACACACTGGTTCAGTCTGAGGAGAGTCACCTCAGCAGTGACAAACACTATGTTGTATGTGGCCCGCGCAGTCTCTGTTGCTCCCCTCACTTCCTTGTGGTGGGTGGAGTCAGGAGTGCTGGCTGCCTGGGCAGCTGAAGATCGCCTTTCATTCAAGGACTGCTCATCGATGACTGTAGAAGCGACTGACTCGGCAGCCTTTGGAGCATGTGGTCTCAAGCTCCACTTTCGACAGTGCAACAACTGCTTTGCTACAGACTTGGGCGCCTGCAGGATCCAGCAACAATGAGCGTCGTCAACGATCGGCCCAATCACGCAAATTTCTTTTCTCTGAAATCTTGCCTGGTCAGTTGTGTTAAACGTGTGAGGGCTGCTGAAACTTTGGTCCATTGGCAATATAGATATTGATGTGCTTGGCACCATTAGAGACAACGCAGCAGCTTGGATCACCAATCACTCACCTGAAAGGTCTGTTTGCTGCTTGCTGGTCTCCCTGCGGTAGAAAAGGGAGACGCATGAAGCAAGCTTGGCCGCATGGGGCCTGAACAGCACCAGCAGTGCGGGCCCCCTCTGTTCTACGGAGCTCTATCTATGTTGCCAAGCCCGACATGCCTCAATCAGGGGAACATCTGGCGGTCTTCCGTGTCGAGCATCAAACCAGCATCTGTCTCTTCGAAGCAGATCGGGATGGAGAGCAGGGAGCCCCTTGTTGCAGCTTCCCCAGGCATCCGGGTGAACCCTAACCTGATACCCCTCCTTCCAGTGCTTTTAATGCGAGATATTTTGGGGTTCATATCTTCATCATTACTTTATGGCTTTTCATTATTATTATTACAGTGTCGGCAAACCCAAAGCCCGAAGGCCATAGGGCATGTTGGCTTCATGTTCGCTTTTCAGCAGGTCTTGCACCCTGGACGTGAAGCTTAATCTACAATGCGTCCACTGGCAGTGGCCACCGGGTGCTGGTGGTGCTGCATGCATGACACCCTCAACGTCACCTCCCAAAGGGGGGTGTTGCGTTGCTGGCAGGCCAGAAGCATCGGTAACAGAGGGGCGCTCAACCGATGCAGGGAGTGCATGCAATTGTTGCGTGATGACATGATTGACAGGCTGCAGACTTTTGTAGGCCCGGGCCCCGCGGAAGTGGCTGCAGACGCTCTGCGTGTATGCCCTATGGCCTCTGGCTTTGGGTTCGCCGACCTTGTAATAATAAGTAATAATTATATGCATGCACGAAGTCGGGCACATGCATGCTGGCGCCGGCGCTCTTTTGCCGCAGCGCTGCGGTGCGGCACCTGGGCACCGGTGAGTCATGACTGGAATCGCTGCAAGTGTTGTTGATGATGCAAGCCCGATCGCGATGCATGCGTGATGCTGCTGTGTGGACCCTGAGCTTCCCATAATGAGGTTCACAGTGCAAGAGGCATCATGCTGCAGGATGTTTTCCAATGATGCATCCATCAAAGTTGATGATCAACATTTTGTCAGAAATTGGATCGTCTACTTACAGCATCAGTGCGCACTGCATTGACACTTCATATTGAGGTTTAGCTGCTAGCTGTACTGGGAGCCTCACGATAAATATTAATTCAAAATTCTCTCTGGCTCTTTGATTTTTTTCAGACTAGCCATTCATTGACACCCACTAGTAGCTGTCTTCTCTTGCTGAACATATCACACATGTAATGTTCTATACGGAGCATGCTGGCCATCATCTCTTTATCGGCTTGTCCTGCCACAACTCAGTTTTTTTTTGTCAGACGCTATCTATAAAGGCCAGATGTATCCACAAGCACTACAGCGGATCTGCAAAGAGTTGGTGACCACTGTGGCGCGGGCACACGATATACTTCTTTGATAGGACTGTGCACTGCTGGTGCCTGCATCTGGCATGGTAGGCCACGGGGCACCTGCGGCACTGCAGCATGGCCACTGAGTCACCGCTGAGGCCGCATCGCGCGCAGTAGTGCGCCGGGCACCGGAAGGCGCCGCCGGACGCGCCCCACTTGGTCAGCGGGCACGCCGTCGCGCAGCTGCGGTGGTAGAAGTGCCCGCAGCGGCCCATGCTGCACTTGACCAGCTCCCCAAGCGGCCCTGAAGCCTTGCAGTGGAAGCACACGCGCCTGCAATACATCGTTGATCACCCAGCTTGGTGAAGCAACTATAGTGCAAGAAGAGACAGTTGAGTGAAAAGAGACGAGACATGAAGGCAGTGCAATGAAAAGCAAATGCTACAAGAAGAATACTTTAGAAAGCAAGGAAAAACATACCCCATTGAAGGAGAAGCGCACCGGTCAGAGGCGCATTGAGTGCACCTCAACATGCCGGTAGGCGCAGAGCACGCATGGTGGAAGAACTGGCAGCACTGCCCCGAGCAAGCCCACACGACCTGCCCGGCCAAAACTGGCCGCTCGCATGTCGCGCAGACAGCGCCGGGGTGACCCTTCAGCCGAGCCGCTGCCTGAGCTGCACTGGTGTTCGCCTGAGCAGCCAGAGCAGGCCCCTCGCTGGGAAGCCCGGCTGAGAGCGGCACAGCTGCATCGCCTGCTCGGGGCTTGTCGGCCATCTGTGGGGGTGCGTACGCATCGCCAAAGCTATCGAGCTGCGAGGCAGCCGCCGGCAGCCGTTGCAACAGCGGCCGGAGGTAGTGCAGCAACCGCTGCTGCTCGCTGGGTGCCAGTTTCCTGATGCTCTCACCCACAACCTCTTCAGACGCTGCCAGCAGCAGGCCCCTCAGCAGCTGCTCTGTGTCGCTGCTCTGCCCTCCAGCAGCTGCAGCGTTTGCCTGACAAGGCTGTAGCGGCAGCGGCAGCATCTGTGTAACGACGGGTGCTGTCTCGTTGCCCTGCTGGGAGGTCTGCAGCACCGGGGACGGTGCCGGGGCTGCCGCAGGAATGGGGGCAGGCAGTGGCACGCTGGCAGTGCCTGTTGCTGAGCAGGGTGGAGTCCGCAAGCTGCTTGACAGCTGCTCCTCGATCCATTTCAGGCGCTTGGCATTGCTGAACACCATGCGCGCTAGTGGGGCCTTCCTCTTCAGGCCAATATTTGCAGCCTAAGATGTATTGCACAGCCACATATCAGAGGGGAAGCTCCAGCCAAACAGAGCATCAAACATCCGTTTTGTAGGAACCTTTTGTTGATGCTCTCATAAATAAGAGTGTCACGACACTTGACAGTGGCAGCAGTACTTGCCTGGCTGTATGAGGAGGGGATGGTACTTTCTTTTGGGAGGTGCTCCAAATAGTGCTGGCATTCCACCTGGACATTCAGAAAGTCCATATCAGTGCCTTTTCAGAACTTTGTCATGAGTGCTACAGCAAACCGAGGAAAAACGCAGATACCTTGGAGATGATGGTGTCAAGGACGCGCGCGACTTGAGACTCAACCCCAAACTTAGGCAGCCACAGAGGTGACTCCAAGCGCTGAATGCATCGGTCCAGGACGCTCCAGCACTCCCGCTCAATTACAGACGCAGGCAATTCCCTGAGTCCCAATCAATCACATTTGGTGATTCTGCACTTGCTGTGACAGGCTTTAAATGCACGCTGAAGCATCAAATATTGAAGCAACGACAGGCAACACCAGCATTAGGCTGTAGAGGAGGAGAGGGTCCAATACCTAGAGTCTGCCGAGGGAGGCACTGGAGGAGTTGGTGCATCTCTCATGGACCACCCCCTCAACATCTGCAGCGTCTGCGTTTCAAAAAGGGCCCGTGCTTGCTCCATGCAACCAGGGTTGATGTGACGCATGATGAGCGCTGCAGATTTGCCTGGCACATGACACATTCTTCAGCTGAGATGCATGCAGCTCATTTGCCCGCAAAGTGCAAGCTTTACACTGTTTCCCATGCATGGAGAAGATTGAAATGCAGGATGCATGAGGACTTGGGGAATGGGCGATGGCATGCAGCAAGCACCTGCCAGGTCAGCAGGCCGCACGCAGTGCTTCACTCCTTCCACAGCATAGCCACCCGCCTCCATGACTGTGATGCAACCGCGTGGCATGTCCACAGTAAACGCTCCATTTGTGTACCTGTAAGTCAAGATGCACTTGTCAGATATGAGCCCTGCTCACACATAAGTCATTGCATAATGTCCCCTTAAGGTGGTCTGCTCACATCTGTGCAATGCACAGCTGTTTGAGTTAAACATAGAAGACAAGTGAGATATGAGCTCTCACCCATATAGCTGGGTGCCAAAGGACAGGCGCGAGTCAGAGAAGAGCCTGACAGAGAAGATGGGCCGGGAGAAGCGAGTGCCATCGTCAAAGTGGGACTGGATGCCCTCGCTCCCATCGTGGTACAGGTTGAGGGCCTGCAGCCAAGGCAACAGCACCTCAGCACACTTGCTGTTACTTTACATGTCTGCGATGAAAGCAGGAAACGCATGATCAGGGCCAAAGGAGTCTGCTCACCCAGGCGTCAAAGAAGTCCTTCGGTACGAGCCCTGTCTCCACCAACGGCTTCTCGGCCAGAGCCTGCATCCATGTGGGAGCAGGTGGCACGTCCAGCCTCACACCGGCAGCCAGGCGCGAAGCTGGATCCGCCGCTTGCTCTGCTGTCCACAGGTCTGCACCACATGCAGTGCTCTCAGAGCCCAGACATGGCTTTGTCATCTGCTGAGCAGTGGACCGCTGACACCATCAGTCACTGGCTTTTCATCTGTGGGCAGTTATCACAATTGACCCACGCATGCGAGGCGCGTCATGCTCTGACGAGTCCAAAGGATGCTTATGCGCATGATTACATGCAACTCACATCTGGCGCCAAAGAAGAATTTGGTCCTCTTGAGCCCTCCGCCGCGGCCGCGCGTCTCGTGGAAGCACGTCTGCGGCATTCGCCCTTCCCTGGCCTTGGCGTGCACCACATCTGCGCCGGCCTCCATCTGTCGCAGCTCCTCTGCTGTGTAGAACTGTGCAAGCAGCAGCTTCAATCACAGCCGAGTTGCAGCTTGCTTCGATTTGTAAGAATCAAAAAGATTGGGTGAACAACAAAGCTGGGCGCACTCACGTTGGTGTAGGTGCAGATGCCTGCAGGCAACAGTCTGGCTGATGGTAGCTGAGGGCAGTCAGGCCGGCTGGAGGCGGTCTCTGGCGCTCCAGAGTTGGCGCCGCTGGCTTCCATGCTCTGCAGGCACGCACAGTTGACATCTTGTGTTTACATCTGGCAAAAAGAGGGAAAACAATCGAAAAACATAGAGAGCGTGAAGGCATTCGACCCGAGAGTTCACAGCGCACCACAGCCGGGGCAAGCGCTGCTGGACTTTGTTGGGCCTCCTCTGCCTGCCTATCTTCGGCACAGATTGAAAGGACATCGGCAGCTCCTTCCTGTGTTGTTTTTGATGGGGCAGGAGCGAGCAATATCCGCTCCACTGGCTCGCAAGCGTGTGGAGGTCCTGTTGGTCTGCATGCGCTTTGCTGCTGGCCCTTCACCACCTGCGTGCAATCGTGCTCCAATCACCAACCACAAACGGGCGCGCCCTTCACAGGTCATATCAAGCTGAGAAGAACATTCATAACTGGAAAAGAAAGAGCACCTCGTTGTAGTTCTCCGGGACATGGTCGGGGCGGAAGAGGTACTCTGTCTTCAGGCAGCTCCGGCCATTGAAGTCCACCTGCACCAGGCCATGTGTCACCCCTTACATTGATTCAATGATCTGGACATGGTCTCTCGAGCAGTGACACAAACTTCTGTCTTTGGCAGCACAGAATACATTAAGGAAAAGAGAGGGCACTGAAGACAGACCTGCTTGCTCTCGGCGTGCAGGTGGTACTTGAAGCTGTCTCGGGTGCCTATCAGGTACAACGGCCATGGCACCGGCCCTGCACTGGACAGCATGCCCAGGGTTGTCAGGGCGGAGGACGCAGCGGAGGCCAGGACGAGGGCAGATGCGGCAACCCCCGGTGCGCACATGCCGGCAGCCCGTGGCTGGATGCTGGCTGCCTTGGGCGGGCCAGGGACATGTGCGGTAGGCGGAGCCCCATTGAGCACAGCCATGTGGGCTGCTGCTGCTGCCAGGGCTGCAGTGGGAGGCCTGGCAGGTGGAGTGGCCGGCGGTGCTGCTGCTTGATTGCTGCCAGGGCTGCAGCTGCTGGGGCTCTGTGGGGTGACAGCGGGCGCAACAGACGGCTGCACCTGTGCCCTTGGCACTTCTCCGATCTTCAACGCAGCTTGCAAGTCCTTTGACTCCCCAGTTCCGGGAAAATGAGGGCCCTGCTGTCGGTGGCGTGTGGGCAGGCATGCTTTCCCACAGCTTCCTTCGCCCTGCTCGACTGCACTGCTGTCTCCTGCATTCCCTCCACTGGCTCCCATGGATGGCAGCTGCTGCGTGACTGTGTGCGCAGGCGCTCCCCGAAGCAGCTGATGCAAAAATGCCAGTGCTGCTGCAGGAGTGGGCCAAGCAGGTGGCGCCTGCGCTTTGGCTGGCAAAGGGGATGGCTGCAAACAGGGTATTCCCATGACGAGGCGGCCACCCGGTGAGTCAACCTGTAGCTTCGCTTCCCTTGCGCTTGGCGTGCTTGGGGCAGCTAAGCCGGGCAGCTGCTCCTGTCGTGCGCTGACACTGACCTGCGAGCCAGCTGCTGGTGTGGCTGTAGTAGGGGCTGCCGGCAAGACGCATGGCACAGGCAACGCTGGGTTCTGGGCCTCTGTGCGCTGCTGCACGCCTGGCACCGCCATGGCAACCGCTGCACAGGGCGCGTGGCGCGGGAGCAACCTAGGCAAGGCTGCCTGTGGCTGTCTTGCATGCAGCTGCGGACCCATCCCCACTTGTGCTGCCCCAGCGGGGGCTGCATTGGGTGCAGGTAGAGGTCTGACTACCGCTGGCGGGGCGGCTGCCTGCTGCATCTGGGCCTGTTGCAGCGCGAGGTCGACGCTGGCTGTCAGCTTCTGCGCATAGGCAGTCAGCGCCTCATAGTTCCACCGCGCAAACAGGCATGAGGTATGCCTTTCCAAGCCCTGAACTGCCCCGAGGAGGGCTGCCTGCTGGTCCCTGCACCAAAGTATGCTAGATTACACAGAGGTATGGACTGGCAGAAAATGCAGTGCTATGCAATACAGCAGCACAGTCAGTCTTAAGGGCGCCTGAAAAGAAGCTTGTACATGCCCTGAGTCAGTGAAATTTCATTGGCGTGGGAATGGCTGTTGGTGATGCTGACCGTGACAGAGCCATCCAGGTGTGCTGGGCGCAGTACATCTCCAGGCGGCAGCTCTGAGTGTACAGCCGAACGCGCGGCTCGCTACTTGTAGATACTGCCTGATCTGCTCTCGGGATATTGAGGCCCTCTGCGTTCAGCTGCCCTTCAGCCGCATCCCTGTGCATGAAAAAAGTCTTCACGTCAGCATTGTGCATGGCGACAGCAGCCACAAAAATGGCTACACAAATCATTGCATCTGCAGCAATAGGGGAACAGACGCACTGCGCCATGTCGGCACTGTTCTCAAGCACATCGTCGAGTTCTGCATTGGCAGACTCTGTCATGGCCTCAGCAGCCGAAGAATCTCCTCCTACACTGGGCCCCGAGGCAGATCCTGGGCTTCTAATCTGGTCACCTGCAAGCAACAATAATATGCAGTCCCACTTGTCATGCGCTGGTACAAAACCAGTTGCAAGTGCCAGGCTGTCACCTTGCTGCGTGTGGATTTGGAGCGGATGGCGATGGCCGGCCAGGTGCAGATGCATCTCACGCTCAACCGACATTCTGCCAAGAACGCCTTGCCTGTAGAGTCTCCTTGCAGCCTGTGCAAACACAGTATAAAAGTCCTCCTCCAACAGGGTACTGATAAGGAACCACAGAAGCCTGCTAGCTGTCAGGGAGCGCACTCACAGCTCTGGCAGATGACGTCCCGCCAATGCCCTTGCGCACCAGCAGGCCTATCTGGACGTTGCTGTCTGCCACAGTCCACCTGCCAGAGCCAGAGTCAAAGGCTGGAGTCCATCCAATCTTGAGAGGGAGACCTGAGCGGTCATATAAGTATGAGGTGGGCATGCTTAAAGCTGATGGGGACTACCTTCTGTCAGTGTTGGGAGCTTCTTCTGGCGCTGGTCCGTTTGAAGGTAGCAGAGTGGTTGGCTGAATCGGCTGTTGAGGCGGTAGACCAGCCACCTCTTGGACTGGAGGAAGAGCTGCCAGAGTGCAAGGCACCAGCTGGCAGTCCTCGCTGAGGCGGTAATGCAAGCACGTGAAGGTGCGGTCTGCCAGGCACTGCTTCAGCTCAGCTGGGTGGAGCAGTCTGAATGGACTGTTGTTTTGGGCAGCCATGGCCGTCCTTTCCTCAGGCTTGTTCAGATAGTCCTTGATGGCACCCTCGCTGTGTGCTGGCATGACCAGAGCTATTGCTGCCTGTTTACAACAGAGACAGTGCTCCAGAACAGACCTACCTCTGTTCAAATTGAGGTTTGCATGAGATGAAGAATGGAGAAACTGAGTGTTTGCATGGTACCCAATGCAGACATGCAACACAGCAGCGCGCCTGATCTCTGAGCACGGACACGAGGCATTCCACTGCTGGCCCAGTGACAGCTTCCGGGTAAGCTGGACGCATTGTCACATGCGGTAGAGCCAGATTGCTTGGCACAACGTAGGAGACTCCAGCCGTTACCCGCTCCTGCAGCCACAACAATGATTGCTTCACAAGTAATCTGGTTCTCATGGTCATGTGTGTGGGCAGCTGGTCTGTGTCAGTGTCTGAAAATTCGCATATCTACTTGCAAGAAAGGCTTGACTCACCAGGCTGTATGGCAGTGTGCAGCAAGACTGCAAGGAATCCGTGAGTGCTTGAACGCCAGCCTTGATGTTCAGCAAAGCTGACACACGCTCTTCTTGGCCGCCCTGCCCACCTGGAGCACAGGTGTCATCACAACTTTTCTCACATATCTTATCTACTCACTAAAGCAGACAAACGGGTGCACCACCCGCTGCAAGCATGCCTGTGAAAGTATGATGGCATCAGCAAGGAATGGGCGATACCTATTGTGCTGTCCTGTACCTTTGCAGCAGGGGACTCTAAACTAACCCTGTAGAGTCCCCTGTTTGCAGGTCCACAAGGGGGTGATGCTGTTGCAATGGCATCCTTTGCAGTCTCCCTGTGACTGTGCAGCATTGTCAAAAGAATGGGTACATGATTCTTGATATTGGTCTCTACGGGTTTTAGATAAACTGCAAATTCATCAATTCAAACAGCATGCGGAGAAGGGATGACTTACGCGGCTGGGACTGTAATGATGCTGGCACTGAGCTGAGCTTGAGAGGCGCCAGCTTGTGATGTAGGGACCACTTCAGCAGCACCTCTGACATCAGGAGTGTTCAGTATGATAGTGTCTTGCTGCTGCTGTGGCAGCAGACTTCCCGGCTCCTGCATCTGCTCTTTGCCTTGAGGTCCCAGCTCCAGTGTTGCCTCACCTTGACTTTCCTGGTC
Source organism: Coccomyxa subellipsoidea C-169 (assembly GCF_000258705.1). NCBI lineage: Eukaryota > Viridiplantae > Chlorophyta > Trebouxiophyceae > Coccomyxaceae > Coccomyxa > Coccomyxa subellipsoidea. Next base: position 1,374,806 of record NW_005178027.1, read on the forward strand.
AGATAGAAGAACACATTTAATATCTGAGAATGTCTATTGACTATCCAAGCACAACGTCCTCTTCTATGTTGGGAGGTGCGACCGAGCATCACTGTCAACAGGCAGCAAACCTGATTGGATGCAGCCTGCCCAGCTGCCCAGTTCTCATTCTCGTGTGTAGCTCTTACCTCCTCCCCTGATTCTGGCCCCTCGTGTTGCACTGTAACGGGCTGAGTGTGGTCCTCTGCTACTTTTGCAAGCGGAGGAGCAGGTTTCTTTGCGGGCACGGAGCTGCACTCGGCTCCTGCAATTGGCACCCAGCTATGACCAATTATAAGCATGCAAGGCCTCTGCCTTGGAGACTGCATGTTTGATGCAACCCAACAAGCAGGGGGGCAAAGCGAAGAAGGTTGCTGCTCACCCTTATTTTTGCGGCTGTCATCGGAATTCGACAGGGTCACAACAGGTACTCTCAAACGGCGAGAGCCGCCCCTTGTGGGCAATCTGTGCTCCTGTTGCAGCACCAGCTTGCATTTGGCGCCTATTCTGAGGCTCTTTCTTGCTGGCACTGCTGGTACCCGCGGCTTTCTCACAGGAGAGCAATATGCGGATCCTGTCACAGGCTTCTGTTGTGCTGAAAGCCTCCTCGATCTGAACTGCCGCAGCAATGACACAACACCCGGCTTAGGTGTGAGTGGGCGCGGCCCATTTGGTGCTTGCAGGCTCTTTTTGTTCTTCCTCTGGGTCTCTGTGAGCCAGAACTTGGGCTGCTGGCCCTTGACTGGTTTGCTGCGCAAGTTATACCCCTGCTCATGTTGTGCATGTGTGGTTTTTGGGCGCTTCGTGCTGTGTGTCTGTTCCCTGAACAGTAATAGATCCCCTGTGGGCTTCCGCTTGCTGCTGGTCCTCAATTTCATTCTACTCTCTCATGAGCGCACGCGGGCGATCAAATGTAGCTAATTGAAATCAGCAGTCTAGTAAATGTGCTCCTTCCACATGACTCTGCGTATCCATGCAGATGATTAGATATTGAATCATGTAGGCACGGTACTGTTACTCCCAATGTTTCATAGGATTCGGACATGGGCAACGCATCGCAGAAAGCCCTTGCTGTCAATTCTCACCTAGTCATCAAGTAGCATGCCATCTGGTGCACTTGTCTTAATGCTGGGTACTATTAGCGATCTCAGCTCCAAATGAACCTTTTTATAATTCAAGTCAATCAGGGTGATCGAATTCACGGGATTAGTACTTTAGTCTAAAGCCAGCATGAGCTTCGGCCGTGCGCAGATGCTAGATGCACAACTCAGCGTATTGCCCCGCGTTCATTCAGGCTGTCCCGCATCTATAGATCTCCAGACAGAATCAGTGCAGTTTCGCTAGTACTCCAATTAATCTTCTTCTCCTTGATTGAGATCCCGGAAATGTGAAACCCCTGGCAGAGCGGCCCTATAGGCCCTAGATAGCTATATAGGGTCCAAAAGCAAATAGCACATGATGCGGCACTTCATCAGAATTCTTGAATGACAGTGGTGGGGCTCCATCTTTGCGGCCCGTTCGCGCCGAAACATTGTGATGATGGCAATTACTTGTTGACCGCTGTTCTGCACGCACTGTAAAGAAAAAGCTCTAATACGCAAAATGGCAAACAAGAATCTCGATGCTAAGCATGAAAAGATCCTCAAGGCGCTGTTACGATTGCCCGAGAATAAGAGATGCGCAGTCTGTGATACTTTGGTGCGTTTCCTGGGTCTGCTTTGTGGGCCTTGCTTGCGACAAGCGTTAAGTAATATTGTACTTCTGGACCTCAAGCATGCTTTCTCCCTTTGCAGGGGCCTCAGTACGTTGTGGTCAACTTCAGTACGTTTGTCTGTACGATTTGCAGCGGAGTGCAGTAAGTTTCCTCATTTCATGCCGTCTGCAGAGAGCACTTTTACTCTCCTGTCTTGTCACTGAGCGTTTGCTCTTGCAGCTGTTGTTTTGTTACTTTCTGATGCTCATTATTTGCCGTGCAGCCGGCAATTCAGCCATCGATGCAAGGGCATATCTATGGCAACGTTCAAGCCAGAAGAAATTCGGGCTCTTGAAGAGGGTGGCAATGGGGTATGAGAACGCACTGTTTTGCTTTCCTCGAGATCCTGGGCATTAGGGGATGGCATTTTAAAAGTATGCTCATTTTCCTCTGTATTCATCTGGACCGCTGCGCAGGTTGCTCTGGCATGCTTTCTTGCGAAGTGGACCCCCAGAGACGCTCCAAAGCCGGTGGACAGGTAAGCTCCTGCCCAGAGCACATGACCTGTCACTTGTGCCCTTTGGAGATGACCACCAAATTTCCCTGGTCTTTGTGCAGGAACGTTGCAAAGATCCGCGACTGGATTGACCTGATTTTTGTGAAAAGGCGCTATTACAGCAAGGACATTGCATATGTGCCACCAGTGTCCCGCACACAGGTACCAAAAGATTGATGTGTCTCCCAGTGAACTTCTGCTAGGTTACCCTGTCACAAGGTTGCATTGCTTCCTTGTTGCAAAAGATCCTGAGGGCTACCTTTTCCTGCCGCAGTCCACCAGCAGTGCTCGATCTACTGCCTCTCGCGAGAATGACATGAGCTTGAAGATCGGAGCTGGGTTCTCCAGCAATGGACCCGTGTCTCAGGTGAGAGGTCATGCAGACCATTCCTTCACCTGATGTTAGTATTCTCTCCCTGAAAATGCAATGATGCCAAGATAGGCCACCGAAAGCGCTGTTAAGTGCTTGGTTTGCTGTGCATCAGGGGCCCTCAGAGACAGCGCGCACGACATCAGAGGCCGGCAGCTTGATTGATCTGGAGCTGTCGCCGAGCACGGCGGCCCCTGTTGCCAATGTGGCCCAGCCCAGCAATGTTCCGGCAGCCCAACCTGCCATGCCAGCCCACAATGGATGGGACACATTTGGGAACTCCGCGGGTGAGGCACATGAGTCATTCAATGTCTGTCTGCATGCGTGGCACAGACGGCGTGGGGCGCAGTAAGCTTAGCGTTGTAATTAGCACTGGCTTGATTGTTGGCAATGCCAAATGGTCCCACTCTCTTGTGAGCGCTGTGCTGTGGGTTCTGCCGACAGGTAGTGCACCCGCGGTGGCGCCAGCTGCGCCTGCAATTCAGCAGCCGCAGGAGGAGGGGTGGTCCACCTTTGAGGAGCCCAGGGTGTCCACCACGCCTGCGCCTGAAGTCAGCACAAGCAGCAGCGCGAGCGGTGCTTTCCACGGATGGCAGGCCTTTGACACTCCCCAGCCGCCGACTCCTCCGCCCTCCACCGTGCCAGAGCCCCCTTCGCCCCATGGCCCTGTCATGAAGGAGCTGCCCAGCGTGAGCACCACTGCACTCCGGCAAATGTGAAACATTGCAGGAGCGGTCTTTTGCTTGAGATTGTATATGTCAGGACCCCTCTCATGCTTGAATGGAATATTAAATGGAAAATGCAACTAAATGGAAATGGCAACATGGGCTCTTCCTTGTCACACTTTTTGCAGCAATTGCAGTGCATGAGCAAGCTTGCTGCTGCGTGCAGGATCTGTTCTCGGAGATGGTTGCTCCGCAGCCCAAGGTGCAGCAGCAGATGCCAGGGGCGCAGCCATATAGGCAGCTGGGCACCCCGCTGGGGCAGGCAGGCCTGCTGGTGCACCCCGGCTTTGCGCCTGGTATGATGGCATATCCCCTGCAGCCGGGCGCTGTGCCGCCGGGCTACCTCAGCCTTGACCAGCACTACTTCCTGTCCAGCCCTGGCGTCGGCGCCGCGCCTCCTGTGCAGCTTGTGGCGGACGCGCCAGGCCCCGGCAGCAGCCCTGCAGCAGCGGTGTCGCAGCCTGCACCTCCCCCAGAGAACGACGTCTTCTCAAGCCTGGTCCCTGGCTTGCGAAGCACCCTTCCCACCGCGCAGTTGCCGCCGCCAATCGCTGCGGCCCCCACAGCCTCCTTCACCGGCGGCGCGTCGCCGTATCTGCCGCAGTATAACGCCGCTCAGCAGCCTCTGCAATTCCAGCCTTACGGCGCCATGGGCATGCAGCAATACGGACAGCCGGCAGCCGCACAGAGCAACGGAGGGTTTGAGGGTGCCCACAGCAGTGGCGACCCCTTCTTCCAAGGCACAGCGCAACCGGGCAGCAGCTTTGCTGGCGGCCTCCCAGGGCATGCAGCATTTGGGGCGCCTTCAGAGGCGAGGCCCAAACGGGCAGGCGGCAATCCATTCGCGTGAGGCCGAGGTTGACAGAAGGGGTATTGTCTCTGTGGGAGTCGCTCAGTGGGGGTATCCTGCTCATTGCTGTCTGAGAATGTAACTGTTAGCGTGTCTTTAGGGTCTTGTCCAGGAACATTGCCTGCTTGAACTCCTCAGAACTTGGATATAGTTTGGCGCTTTTTCAAATATGCTCCCCAGTTTGAAACTTTATGCCTGGGGTACCATAGTCACTGTCTGATCGAGGATTCTAATAGATTGTAGTTGCAGTCTCCGAGAGTCTGACGGTAAGCACTGTGCAGCAGCCGGCTCAGCTGGCTGCTGCAGTGCCATTGTGTGCTTGTTGTCCTAAGCGCGTCATGTACCTTATCATGGTGGCACCGATTCCTCATTGTGAACCACTGTTCTAGATGAAATCCAAAACTTCATTCTCATTGGATGGCCATGTATTCCATAGTAGTGACGTCACAATGACTCTGAACACAATGCTCCAGAGGAGGATGGGAGAGGAGACGGTCCTCCATGATGGAGATCTGAAAAAATCAAAGGGATTTTCGTCAAAGACACATTCTGAGTGCTCGAGCAGCTTCGTGTGTCAGCACAAACAGCCCATCCCCTACCTTTGTTTTATGGCTAATAATCGAGGTCCCAAGCGTAAGGCCATAGATGAGGATCATGACAATGCACCTGCTCTTCGTCGTAAATTGCTCGATCATCCAGGATTTCTAGGCCACTGCTTTCCTGAAGAGCCTCGATTTGGAGCTTTTCTTCCAAGCCAGTCTACCGATGGAAAAGCTGAGAAGTCTAGCTCAGCTCCGCAGCGTCGAAAGCTCAAACTTCCACACAAGCTTGGAAGGCCAGCATTACTCGATCAGGCAAAAGAAAGACCGTTTGCTAACACCAGCCAAGCAGTGCAAGACGTCCTAGAGTGGGAAGCGCCCGAATTTGTGGAAGGGTCCAGCACACCTTGTCTTGGTCCAGCCTCTGGATCTGGAGCAGAGAAACATGTGGATATGCCTGCGCAACAGGCAGGCCTTCCAAGCAGCCATCCAGCACTGCCTGCTGCAGCTGTCAGTTCGCCGGTGTTAGCAGGTGAAGGTGGACTCGGGCGCATTGCATTGCTGGGCAATGATCTGGGCACTCCATCAGGCACAGCACCAGCACATGTGCCTGCGTCTGTATTCACAGCGCCAGATGCTGGCCCCAACTCCACAAGCAGCCCGGCAGCCGCTGCACCCATAGTACCAGGGCAAAATGTGATCAGCGCAGCACAACAGACTGACGCACCAGTGTTGCAACCACAGCATGCACCACAACAGACAATTCTGCCAGGAGCCACATTTGGGCAGCCAATACCAGAGCAGGTATTTGTGTCCCGCAGTACATTCCTTGTAGTGCGATCATGGTTGACGCAAGGGTGTAAGGATGGCACTGGCTGCTTTACTGAAATTAATTGTGTGGGACAGGCGGCAGGATTTGCTGCAGGGGCGCCTCAAGGTCAGCCACGGAAAATGGTTCGTGCAAAGCGCTTCAGTCGCAGATGACTCTGGGCACATGCATGTCTGTCTCCAGCACTGTCATTTGGACATTTCCGTCATGTCGGGTTCAATGTGTTCTGGAAAATAATTGTCAAAAGTTCAAAGGGCTTGTTGGTTAGCTGTGTGTGGCAGCTCATCACAACCTCAATGTTGTTCGCAACCTGGAATTTTTATCTGGGCAAGGAATCTCCATCGGATGCAGTAGATTTACAGTAAATTTTCCAATTTGGTGTTATCACAAATCTTTCCAGAGCTGCTGTTGACATCAACACCGTCACAGTGTTGCGTGAAGCAAACCGCAATACAGATAATATATGCCCAGTCTCCACAAGCACATTAGTTCAGAGTTATGTGTACTTGGCCTTCTTCCAATGTACAGCTGAATCAGGTTGCATCTAGAAGGGAGCATGCCACACACTTCCAAGCGAGAGACCTACACCCATGCCACAACAGAATTGCTCTACTGCAAATTGTCGATCAAGTATCGCTATCCTTGGCGGTCGATGAGAATCCACCACCCTGATGATGGCCAGAAGGCGACCCCATGCTGTTCATGATGGCCTGGTGCATCAGCATGGCTCCTGCCTCAAAGGTCTCAAGATCCGCATCCCGGCTGGCATTGAAGGCATTTGCGGGGTTGGCACCAGGGCTTTGCAGTGCAACGTGGGTCCAGTCACCCTTCCTGGCAGCATGGCTGGCGGCCTTACTGCCATGTGGTGATGTCGGTCGACTTGTGGGTCGACTGCCTGCACCATGGTGATGCCCTGACGGGCCCTGGCCTGGGCTCTTAGAGTGGGGCTGAGCCTTTGACGGGGACGCCGGTAGGCTTGGGTGCTGCTGCGCAGTCGCATGCGGAGAGGGCGCGTGTTGAGGGGAGTGCCCCTCCAGATGGCCTGTGCTGCCGGGCACCTTCACGGCAAGCGGCCGGTCCTTCACTGGCGGGATGGTCTGACATGGACTGGCTGCATCTCTGCTGTCCAGCGATCTTTTGGCTGAGCTGTTTGGAGATCCTTGTGTTGACCTTTGGAAGGGCTCTGCAAGTGTGGTGCCATTGATGGCTGCGGGCAAAGTGGGGGCCGTCGGCTCCACGGCCGTCGGCTCTGCACAGGGCCCAGTCTGGGCTCCTGGCGGGCAAGCATCAGTGGTGTAGTACAGCGGCAGGGCAGCAGCCATGGATGACCACTCCCAGTCAAAATCAGCGTTGTCGCTGTGGGCCTCAGCAGGCGGTGGTGCCACTGAGGGGGCCTCCTGTTGCCTTATAGTCTGCCAATTGATGCCTGCGCATTGTGTAACCCATCGGTAACCGTGCAGCTCATAATCCAGAGCATTTAAAGAAGGTTCAGCTTTGGAAGTGCGCATGAAAAGGTTCGAGACCTCACCAGAAAAGAAATCATGTTCTTTCACCTCTTGCAAACCTCTGTCTCCAGCACCTGCACACAGAAATGAATTAAGTTGTCTATAATCCATGCATGAAACATGCTGTGGCACCTGCGAAAAGCAGAGCAGGTGCAAAAATGACATAATGATGGTCAGTGTGCTCACAGAAAAGTGCACTCACCAAGTCGGTCTGACGGGTCGCCTGCCAGCAGCGATTTGATAAGGTCTTGGGCAGCCTCAGGCACATTGCTTGGGAAGGAATATTCCCCAGCAGAGATGAGCTGAAAGGTCAAGTATTCTGAGGCGCCTTTGAAGGGAGGTCTGCCAACAAGCATGTGGAACAGCAAGCATCCAAACGCCCACAAATCCACTGCATATCCTACTGGCTCATTCCTAAGCACCTGGACAGCGAGGCTGAGACTTGTGATCGTTGCTCATCATCATTGAATCAAAATGGATGGGAGGCTCCTAAGATTGCAAGAGGCAAGGAGAAAAATAGAGGTTGAGGATTTACAAGCACACCTCCGGAGCCAGATACTCAGCAGTGCCAACCATGGAAGCCGAACGTGTGTTTTTATGGAGGGGGCTGCTAGCCGCTGAAGACGCAGGGTTCTGCTTGACTGCCAGGTTCTTGGCGCAGCCAAAGTCGATCAATTGGAGATGACCTTTTGCACTCAGCAGCAAGTTCTCAGGTTTCAGGTCACGATGGATAACCTGCAATCATCATTGCAGATTTCAGGCTGGAATCTACAAGACTGGGTCTGCATGGAACATACTAAAAACATTGCTTTGATAGAGCAGGCACTTGCCTGTTGCCCACGCAGGTACTCCAGGATGAGGAGGATCTCTGCTCCATAGAATCTGGCATCTTTCAGGCAGAGGCATCCCTTCCGCTGTATCTGATCGTACAGCTCCCCTGCATCAATCCTCCTTCATGAGTGTGATTCTTCAGCATCTGTGACCACTTGTTGCATTTGACTACATGGACCGCTATGTTCTTGTTTACCATTGGGGCAAAGCTCTAGTCCAAAGTACAGGCTGGTTGCATCTTGGAAGGTGAAGTGCAGGCGCACAATGCCTTCAGTATCAAACTGATCAAGCAAATTTCGCTCATTGCTGATGTACTCGGTCTGCTTGTGTTTCAGAATCAAGTGCTTGTCCACAACTTTCAGTGCATATCTCCGTCCAGTATCTTTCTGCTGTACTTGCACCACCTGCGCGCTCCAGTACATACGTCAGCACACGAGATTCTGCACCCTGGGATGCTCTGAGCTCTGGAATTCATTAGCACACTATTCTTTCCAAGACCTTTGAAGAAGAGCTGAGTAGACCTGAGCGAAGCTGCCCTCACCCAGCCGTTTCTCGAGGTTGAAATCGCCCAAGCTCAGGTTAACCCTACGTGGCAATTGGGCAGCGTCAGATCCCTCCTAGTCGCGTGGAACGATGTGCCATCACTCAGCAGATGTCCAGAATTGAGACAGTGAACCTTGGAGCCCTATACTGTGCTTGGCCTCCATCTCCATCGTTGTCTTTGCGTGCCATTCTATTCAAATGGAATTCAAGTTATCATCCCTGCATCGATATCAGCCGCGACGTGTTCGCTGAGAACGCTTGAGAAATCAGATGCAAAATGGACACAGATACTCAATGGCAGACCAGATAGATGGTGCGTGCTCTTCAAGGAATCCAGGAACGAAAGAATAGGGGACAGAGGCAGAGCACGAACACAGGAAGCAATTGCTGCCGTTTCGGAAAATTTCAGGGCTTCGATGTAAAGATACCCTTACAATAATATAATACAAGGGCGCTGACTGATATCCTGTTTAAGCACCGAATCACAGCTTCATCCTGCTTATCTTTTGGAGTTGATCGGCCAGTGGATGCTTGTCGGCCTTCGATTTCATCGAAAATTAGCTCGACAACATGGCGTCCACCACCATGATGATGAAGAGCGCTGCTCACGTGCAGGTGTAGCTCTCGCGAGCCTGTTGGCCTGTTACCCAAGATCCCCAGCGTTGACGTTGTCCCGGAGCATAGTCCTCATTGACATTTGAGCTAATGAAAGCCTGCTTGCAGGCGTTGAAGCCCCGGTTGTCTGGAAAGCCAGTCACGTTTGCACCTGCTGGAGTGCGGAGTGCTCGCCTTCCCGTCCGTGTTCGCGCTGAGGAGGAGAGCACATCTGTCACAAAGGTAGGCCAGGGCAGCCAGCAGGACTTGCATGCCAATGTCCTTTGATGTTCCAAGTATCTTAAATACATCTGGTCAGATTTGCACCTCCTGCTGTAGCTGCAGTCCTGTTGTAACTGATGGAGTATAAATCGTAGGCAACCAACAGTACCTACTGCAGGAATCGAGCAAATTATGTGATACGGGGTGTCAAATTCACATGTGCACCTCCTGCTGTCTGTGTTTTGTGTGCCATTTGGCATATCAGCTGTGAGACGCGACGCTGCAAACAGCAGTAGAGAGGACCGACCAGCAGAAGTACTATACCTCATGTAGTGTATGGGGTTCCATCGAGTGCCGCGGCAGCGATTGAGGCGTGTCTCTGATGCATTGCGGGGACAGGAGACAGCGGACCGCTCAAAGGACACGCTCCTGTTTGCGAGCGACCAGTCCCTGTCATACCTGACGGGAGCACTCCCTGCAGACTACGGCTTTGACCCCCTGGGCCTGTTGGACCCCGAGGGCAAGGGTGCCGGCTTTGTGTCACCGGCATGGCTGCAGTACTCTGAGGTCATCCACGCCAGGTGCAGCTTCACGCTCTCCTTCACTGTGTACTGTCAACAGTAATAGTCAGTCATGCTGGGTGGCAGATGGAGAGCGAGGCCACAGGTGCACGAGCGTCACTATGCTTCCGCTGTGCTTCATACCGTGTGGTTAAATCCTGCATGCATGATCAGTCTAGCGCAGCTCTGATAGACTGTGGAGGTGATGAGGGGCTTTGTTGTAGGTGGGCCATGCTTGGCGCGGCCGGCTGCATCGCGCCAGAGATCCTGGCCACAGCTGGTGTCATCCCACAGACTCCGGATGAGGTCATCTGGTTCAAGAGCGGCGTCATCCCTCCTGCAGGAGTCTACGACAAGTGAGCCCGATCAGTCACTTTTGCACTTGCTTACTCAGCTCTGGAAATGACACATTGCCCAAGTATACTAAGATGACCTGATCTATAACCTCGCTGCGTCTGACCAGGCTTGTGCATATCCAGGTACTGGTTGGACCCCTACTCCCTGTTCTTCATTGAGGTCATCCTAGTGCAGTTCGCTGAGTTGAGGCGCTGGCAAGACTTCCGCAACCCAGGCAGCCAGGGCAAGCAGTACTTCCTGGGCCTGGAGGAGGTGCTCAAGGGCTCCGGCGACCCATCCTACCCAGGCAAGTTCTCCTGCCTATTCCTCCTAACGAGTGCCTGCAGGAATGACTCTTTCAGCTCAACCTCATCAGGCTTGTCGCAATCCATCGAGCAAATGTGACACATATTTTGCATGTGAGCAGGTGGCCAGTTCTTCAACCTTTTCAACCTTGGAAAGTCAGACCTCAAGGAGCTGAAGACAAAGGAGCTGAAGAATGGCCGGCTTGCCATGCTTGCAGGTTTGTAACACTCCTCCAGCTGTGCTCTGTTGTCACATGCAAAGATTCTGCCTGTCATCTGAGCTTCTTGCATGTGTAGACTCTTGACTCCTTCTGTGTTTGCAGTTTTCGGATACGGCGCACAGGCCGTCATCACAGCAGAGGGCCCCTTCAAGAACCTCACTGACCACCTTTCAGACCCCACAGGCCACAACATCCTCACCAACTTTGGCCACCCCGCTCTCTAGAGAGTGGACAGTGATTAATCAGCTGCAGGCTGACCAGCGCATGCGCATTGTGACATTCACGGGTCATGATCTGATTGGTGTGCACGAAGGGATTTTCCTGTCTTGGTGGACAGTGGTGCCGAATTGTTGGTGTCACCCTGTACTTTTGCAGTGCTTATTGAATCCACATCTGTATTGAGAGGGTCTGCAGTATGAAGTGCATAGACGTTCATCTTGCCGAGAAGAAAATGTAACAAGATCACCCTTACTGTGACATTCCCCTGCTGTGACAATTCCCTGCAGTATAGACGTTCGCTACGGTAGCATTACTACCCTGTCATTGGAAAACACGCCAGACATAACAGCGTGACAGCATATCCCCAAGTAGGTGCTAAATGCACGGCATGCATGCACATGCTTGCCACAAACACCTTCCTCCATAAGAGCTTTGAGCCTTCGATCTGTTGAGGTGCTGATATACTACTTCCAACGTGAGGCAAAGCCATCATGATTGAATGCCTTCCTGCATAGAAGAGCCCTGACATCCCGGCGCTGGGCTCAATTCAATGATCACTGCAGTTGCTGTACTTGATTATTACCCAAAGATAATCCTTGCAGCTCTGCATCAACGCCCATGAGGGCGCAGACGAATTAGCCAGAAGAGTAACCCAGTGACTTGCTACGTTGCAACATTTCTTGCAGTCGAGAAGTCTTTAACACAGACTCCACATTTGTAAGCACAAGGCCCCCCACCCCTGGAATGCTATGCTCGCATTCTGCCTTCCCAGCGCCCCAGTGACAAGCAGTGTCTGTCGAGAAAATGTGGCGTTTTCATCACAATTAGACATCAAGTGCAGCTTTTCACGCCGGTGGATCTGTGTGGGGACGAGGTAATCTATTATATTTCAGCACGCGCAGAAGAGTTTCTTGATCAACTGCATATCTTCCCGCCAGCTGCTCCAGAACCTCCACAGAAACACACCCTTGCTGATTGAGCTTTCCATGCTCGCGTAGAAGTGCGCGGACAGCTGGCAACTTCAGCCGTGCACTTGGCTCTGCTGGCCTGTGAATGTAAGAGCCTTGGGTTCTTTCCTGCACATGCGCAGGAGGACCTGATCAACAGAACAGAAGACTTTTCCATAGCAAGCAGCCGTTTGCAGGATATTAGAGCACAAAGTACATTCTATCCTCTTACCTGTTCGTTGGGCAAGGCCCTGCCTGTGATGGCCCCACCAAGCTTGTCCAGCACTGATCCAAAATCGACATCCTTTTGCTCATCGTTGTCTAATCCACTGTTGGACAATTTGTTTAAGACTTCCTTATCTCCACCTGCAATCCAAGATACGATGTCACACTAGATCAACAGAATCGAATGTCCGTCAGCAGGTTTCCCAGAAAAGATGTTCCCTCACCGTTTGCACTTTCAGGGACACTGTTTCTGACCAGAGATCCCTCAGTTTTCCTCAGCATTCCCTTTGCAGGGTACTGTCGACGAGCGAGGTGCGAGGCACTGTTGCCCATTGCGGTTGCAGATGATTGAGGCCAATTAAGCGGAACAACGAGAGTCCATGTCCAAAACTCTTGAAAGATTTGTACTAAAGTCCGCAAGATTTGTCGTTACCCAAAATTTCGCTGTACAGAAAGCTTTGCTACTTCATATGGATTAAGCCACTCTCAAGGCTTGACAAAGCCACGTGTCACATGCATTTATTGATGCAATCTTGATGCATGGCATTGCAAAATTTTATTCACCTGGCTAGCATCCTTTGTAACAGCTTGAATTATATGTCTGGTCAGCCATACAGATGCACTCGGCCGGCTGGTTGCAGTTCGTTATGGCTAGTCACAGGTAGGGCAAAACCTCTGAGAACGACATTTTCCACCAAGTGCCATCAGCACCCCCAAGTGGCCCTCGCCTGGGTAGACATCCACCAACTGCTGGGAGGCAATTTGGTGAGCTGTCTGGTGGACGTTTCAAGGGGGCACGTGCACTTCATGCAAACTTTAAAGCAATCACTAACTAGCTGCCAGCGCTGGCGGCAACAGAGTGCACATGTTCAATCATCCCGTCACCATAACGATAATAAAATTTTAAAAGTACAAGAGTGAGCTGCAGTGCACTTGCTTAGGTGTCCTCAAGTTTGATGAAAACCTCTCCTGTGGGGGTAGCTGTCCACAATATTGTATGTACTAGGGTATGTGGAAGGTGCGCATGCTGCCTTATCGTTTACAGGAGAGCCTGAGGTCAGTGAGCAATTGCATGTCACAAGGAATACAGACTATTTGACTTTGTAGTCCCTTTTCCCCTATAATCCCTTCACAGAGATGATTACCATGCACACTACCTTGCCCTCCGACGCCCGCTAACTTTCTTGTATTGCACCCTAAGCCTGCACCATTCTATCCGGAGAATGGCAATTTGCATTAAGATACTCTACAAAAGCCTGTTGTTTACGAGGAGCACCCAGCAGGCTGTAGCAGCATGTAGCTGTACAATGTGGGCCCGATACACGAAAACAGGAATTTTACCTGAAGCGAACTATCAGATGACTACCAGAAGATTAAGAAGCTATGCTGCTGGCATCTAGGACAAAAACTCATCACTTCATGCGGCTGTGCGGCCCTGCTTGGTCTGCAGCGTCACGCACAGACCCCAGAGTGCCCTCCCCTGTCAGGTTGTCACCTCCCCAGCCCTGAGCAGTCTTGCTCAGGATGTCAGTTGCTCCAATTTTCTGCACAGATGCCACAGCACCTCTCAGACACAACACATGGATGTGCTCAAAATCTTTCTTAGGTTCAAAATTGCAAGCACAGAAATAACTCCCCGATATTTTGAGTGTGAGTTTACCATGCCCTCCACATCCTCGTGGTCAGCGACGGTGACCTTCTGAGCAAACTCCTGCTCCTTCAGAAGGTCTGCAGTGTTTGACGGGATTCCCCCCTCAGCCTGCACCAGCCGACAAATGCATCGGAATGGGGTGTACTCAACACACGTCAAGATAGTGCAAGCCATCACACATCTGATAGTCTGGATGGTAAAAGACAATGACACCATGGCGGCACAGGCAACGCAGGGAGGGGTTGACCTGGATGGCCTCCTCAGCGGTCTTGGGCTCCACTGCCTCGGCGGCATCTCGCAGGGAGGCTTTGGCAGACTCCACAGTTTCCTTCACCCTGTCATTCACAGCAGATGCATCCAAAATCAGCATGACACCTCCTCTGCAATGTCAACATGAAAATTTTGCGGACACATCCGTAATGACTGCCCAATTTCTTATTCTATTTTCTTGCAGCTGTGGTTTTCAACCATAGTCATACTCAAAAGTAAGCGAGCTGCTCACCTGTCCTGCGCCTCTTCGAGAGTGCCCTTCGCCTTCTGATGAGCATTCTCAGAGTGGACTGTGTCTGTCTTGTCGCCTGAATTGAATGCGTCCTTGATCGATGCGAAGAGACCCTTGGATTGCTCCTTGGTCTCTTCGGCGGCGGCTGAGGCCCTGTACGAAGCGTTCTGCGCGGCGGCGCTGACCTTGTCTGCAGCCCGGGAGGTCTCCTCCTTTGCACTGTCCTTCAGCTCCTCGTCCTTCCCTTCTTCACCGCTCACAGGTGCTGTCAGGCGGCCCTTGACATAGCTCAGCCCTCCCACCACGGTATCCCTGCAGACATAAACAGAAAAGGATTGTAAACCACCAACACAACCCAAGTGTAGCCAGTGCCATCACTTTTCCTCAGGACCGCAATATACAGGAGCAGAAGGCTATTATTAACTGAGGCCTGTTTCTACAGGCAGGTATGAGACCAATTGAGGGTGCATACTTTGTGTGGATAGCGGCATCCTTGGCGGAGTCCAAAGCCTTCTGGCCCTCCTCCTTCACGTCTTCCTTGCCACTGGCGTTCTCATAGGCCTCCTGCTGCTTCTCCTGGGCTTTGTCCAATCCTTTGTTGACCTTATTGGCTGCCTTGTGGGCAGCATCAGTTCTGCGGTCGGTAAACACAGAAAATTCAGACAAGATCGTTCCCCAGCTCTTGCTGACAACCAAGTGTTAGGACTGCCAGCGCAAGAATAGCATCACACAGACTTCCACAAGAAGCTTGGCTTACCCTGATGCTTCCTCGCTCTTGTTGCCACCAAATAGATTGCCAAATGAACTCTTGATCTTGCCATATGCAGTCTTGGCTTCATTGGCAGCCTCATTCCCTTTCTCTTGGGCCTTGTCCGCAACAGAGTCTGCCTTGGCCTTGGCGCTCTCCTTTGCTTCCTTCGCGCTGCCCCTCACATGCTGGTCAGGGTGATCCTCTCCAGCAACTGGGGCAGTGAGCCTGGTCAAATGACACCAATGAGTCAGCAACACCATTCCTTGAGAACATTGGAACGAAAACAGATCTTGGCAAGGCACGCAAAGCAACCACACTGGGAGGTATCATACCTTTGGCCAACATACTTGGCAGCATCAGCAGCCTGCTGCCCAGCAGCACGTAGGTCGTGGCCCACTGTGGAAGCTGCAGATGCTGCGTGCTGGCCAGCTGCATTCACATCGTCTCTAGAGTTGGATGCGTGCTGCCTGGCCTTCCTCATATACTCATCAGAAGTGTTTGCCATCTGCGAACAGAAAAATTTCAGGACAATTGGAGATCGATCCAATTTCTAGTAACAGAAGCCATAACAGAGTTCTTGCATATATTCCAGTAGTTGCACGCGTGCGAGCCGCTCGGTTTCTTCAGTTGCTATCTCATCCGCAGACCGTACCTTGAAGGTTGGCTGTCTGTCTGTGCACTTTCTCCTGTATGATAGCCCTGAGGGTAGCAGGCAGTCTTCAGCTCTTACACTTAAGCCCAGACCAGTCCGGACGGTGTGATTGGGAGCAGTCGTTCTCGGGACACTTCCCTGGCGCGTTCCACTCACAGAAGCCTATCCTTACCTTACGAGAGTAATGAAGGCGTCCTTGTCCACGTCGAAGTTGAAGTCGTAAAAAGGTCGAGAATGGATACCCGATGCTGCGCTTGATGAATAGTGTGCCGTGACAAGGCTCTGCAGCTTCGCGGAAGGTGTGGTGGAGCTGGAAGCCAGGGGAGATAATTCAATAAATAAAAAGTTGGTAACGAACGAAGCACGAGGGATTCCTGCTGAAGCACCCACCTGACGCAATTGCTTCCTGCATTCATATGCACATCTCAATCCACCTGCGAGAAGGTGCCTCTAGTTCGGCCATATTTCTGTGCGTATTCAGATATGCATGGTACCGGTATTCTGGACATATGCATGCATGCATACCGTCACGGTACATACGGTATGCTAGCGCTGTGACAGCGTTACTTCTTGACATGCATCGGCTGGCGGGCGCCAGTATAAATTCTGAGCACCATGCCCACGGTTGATTGGGCTTGCTTGGATCTAGCGAGCCCATCTAGGAATAGGATTTTTGCAGCCTTTACCGCAGCTTGTCTGCAGACGAACCTTGCTTCTGGCAAGAAAGGCGTATAATATTATTAATGACACAGCTTTAAGACAGCCGCAGCATCTGACCACCATGATGGTATCCACAGTGTGCCTGCCGCTGGCTTCCAATTTGCCACCCGGCCGTGCCAGGCTAGCATGACACCGCATGCAAGCTCCGCAATTCTGCCATCATGGTACTCAGGATGAGGGGAACACTATCCAGTGGTTTTGTACTTGTAAGTGCCTTTGCCTTCCCTTCCACGCTCTGCTTGTATGGCTCTTTACATCTCCGCTCCTCTCTCAATGAACTGGGCTACAGACGATAAAGAGCGCCACACAGGTCAATGAGCATACAATCTGCATCTTGGAATATTCGGTAACAAAGCTTGACGTCGACAAAATGGGTCAAGGCTATGAGCAATCAGCGTGACCTGAGCCACAAAGGACGCAATTGGATGAGCTGACAGAGGTCAGCTGAACCTGCCGACCATTCATTGCTGTGCAAATGACATCATGAGTTGGGACCAAAAGCGCCTGTGGCTCCCCAGATACCCGGATATTTATTGTAGTAGTCATTCTAAAACCCGCACCCTCGGCGGTGCGGGTAATTTTTCAAAGCAACTTTCAGGGTCTTCCTGACTTGAAATACACCAGGTTCATGCTCCATGGGATTGGGCTTGTCAAGAGCTTTCCGAATCTGGTCTCAAAATAATCAGAGGTTTCATATTTTGGGAGATAGGGTCTTATTCATCCACCCTTTTTGGCCAAAAATGATTATTTACTGCGGGTTTTAGAATACTACTACAGTAGCTTTGTGTCCGTCAAATGTGGTGGAGGGCACTAAGACAGATGGCCTGCAGTCAAATCCGCAGAAACCCGGCAGATCACGAACCCGTATGACAGCACTGGACTCTCAAGACCTGAAACAAATAAATTGCTCTCGCACGCTCATATTTAAAGCTGTCCTCGCTCAACAGTACAATTGCTTGATTGGAGACATCGGCCATCTCAGACCTATTGGGTCAGGCGCTCCAACAATCGAGTGCGCATGGCAATATCCTGGCAGCAGGCTCCGCGGGCGGCCATTGTGATGGTGCTGCTGGCATGCTTCTCAACTCCACGAGCAACCATGCACATGTGGGAAGCCTCACAAACCACCAGTGTACCGGCAGCACCTGAAGCAAGCGACAACAGAGAATATAAGAATATCTCAAGCCCGCCAAAGTCAGTTATGAAATAGAAGCACAGAGTACAAATGCATAGCGTGACACACCTGCTGCGTTATGCACAGCATCAGTGATCTGCTGGGTCAGGCGCTCTTGTATCTGGAGTCGTCGGGAGTAGGTCCACAACAATGACTGCATTGCCTCGACTGATAGCCTGTGCCCTGACATCCCAGGTACGTACGCGATGTGCAGCACACCGTGGAAGGGCAGCATATGATGCTCACAGTGCGACATGAAATTGAGGTGCAATTCCTCTGCTGCAGCAGCTGCATGCAACTCTGCAGCGCCATCTGCTTGGCACGAGGCCTCTGCTGTGCTTCTGAGGGCAGGCAGCCTGCAGCCAGCTGTGGATGCCAGCAGGAACTTCACATATTGCCCTGCACTGCCCTGCAGTCCCTACAAGCCCACACATAGCGTGATTGAGCACAACTGCGGCGCTGCAGAGCAAATGAACAGCAGTATGCCAGGCAGGTGGACGGGGTCTGACAGACTGCAGCACCTCTCTATTCGGGTCCTCGCCAATCTCCCTCAATACGGACAGCACGGCATTCTCAAGAGCTTCAGGCACTGGTGCGCGGTTTGCTTCTTCCATGCACTCTGTCAAGCCGTTAGTGGCTGCTGGACACAGCTGGGGCTGTCGTTCAGGGCGCGCATAGCTGCCTTGCTGCGCACCAACTGGCTTGCCCTGTGCCTGCCTTGGTCCCGGAAGCCTCAGCAGGGCAAGATACTCCTGCAGGCACCATGAAAGTCATGTGAAATAGCGCTTGAGGACTTGCTTACCGCCATGCAGACCAACTGTGCTGTTGAAACTGCACGGAATGCCAATCAATTCACCTGCATGACATGCTCCTGCAAAAACGAGCCGCTTCTAGCCATGGTGACAACAGCATCCGCCCTCCTGCCGTACTCCAACTGTTGTGCCTCTATGACAACAGCGCACCCCTGCACCACAGCAAGGTGATCAAGCCTGGAGTTTTGGGCAGACATGCAGAAATACATTTTGTGCACAGAAGGAGGCTGTATGCACCTGAGGAAGAACTTCTGCCTCGAACGCCGCCAGCAGTTCTTGTGTGAAGCGTTCTTGCGTCTGCAGTCGCCTGGCAAACATTGTCACGAGCCGTGCCACCTTGCTGAGGCCCAGTACGATGCCCTGGCTGGGCATGTAGCCTATATGACATCTTCCATAGAAGGGAAGGAGGCTGCTCTCAGAGGTGGACGCGAAGTCTACGTCGCGCACAATTACAAGCCCGCTGGATGCTGTGGCCACTTCTGGCTCGTGAAATAGAGCGCCACCGACCACACTGTAGATCAGTGAAGTTTGCATTGGTACGAGCGGGAATGATGTCAATAGCCCAACTCTTGCCCACGTCCACTTCTTCAAAGCAACCATAAGTGCAGATGATCACCTTCGTGCCGTCTGTCTGTAGCCCCATGATGCATCTAGCCAGGCCTTCGCCACCCGCTGCAAGAAATTCAGCAGCACATACGTAAAGTAAAGGCCGACTCGTTTGAGGCAAAAACCAGGAACAGACTCCCGCACATGACCCACCTTTGGAGTGTCCCTAAGACCTTCACGAGTGACGTCCTCTCCAATCCCCACTATAATGCTCCGCACAGCATCCTGTAGACTTTCAAGTCTCTCAGACGATGGAATTGGACTTTGCTGATCCAGACAAGATTCTGAAGCATCCGCTGACAGATCTGTACCAGAAGATAGCGCACTCCCTCCCATTTTATTTTACACAGTCCACAATTCCACAAATTCAGCACGGCATCGATTTGGGAAGGCGTGAGCATCTCACGACCATTGACAGTAGGGAGGAACGCCGTATGCCTGATGACACTTGACAGGGCGGCGCATGCAGCACAGAGCGCAATGTACATTGAAGCACTGAACGCGATGGCGCCCTCTCAGCTAGTGTGGCAGCTCGTTAAGAACTACAACTGCTTCCTGCACAAGGGCCTCAATGGCTCGCAATTTTCTGCGGAGCCGGGCAATCTTTACAATCTGAACTCCTACAAGTACTCAGGTGAGGCTTACACATTCAGAAAGGCACGCCCGATTGGTTACACTAAAGGATATGTGGCGATCGTGTTAGAAGATCAGATCTCGTGATAGAACACATATGATCTTTGAACTTTTGCTGCCTCAGTACGATCTGTGAGAAAAGCTGCTGTATAGTTTTGTTTTCAAAGACTCCACATGAATACATAAGACCACAGAATGGAAGTCTCCTACTCCTGGACTGAACTGTGGGTAATTGTGTGTTATTGCAGGGATTGCTAACGAGAAGATTGTGCACGTTGAGGCTGCTGAGGAGGGCTCATTTGCTGTGACTCGGAACATCCCAAAGAATTCCAACAAGCCCAGGGACTCGCGGTCCAAAGCCACCAAGAAGAACAAGAACTTCAGGCGGGCAGCAATAAGGCTAGGAAAGGAGGTTCACACAGTCAGGCCAGACCTGAAGGTAAGTTACCTGGGGCTCGCAAACAGTTTACTGGGAGAGCAGAAGATTGGTGTCAGCCATTAGTGTATTAATGCATAGACTGCATTCGCTATGATCCAGATGGAGCTGCTTTGTTTCCTTATATGATACACAATGCAGGAATGCTGACATGAGTGATTCTCACTGCAGAAAGCAGCATTGGCTCGGGCCAGCGCGGTGAACAAGAGCCAGCGTACCACAGCAGCCAAATCGTCTTAGACAAGTATGTGGGACCAGTGTGAACATTTGAGGGAACTCCAACACTGCACGCCAGAAAGACAATGTGAGAGTGAGATAATGTAGCTGTAAAGAGGTGTACCGGTATCTGCTGGTCGGTTCCATCCTGAATCATGATCACTTGCTCTGCGGACAAGGTGGTGAGACACATAATCTATAAATGACTATTCTCAATTCGCTTCATTTCTGTGTTCCTCTTTAAAACCATCTCTTGACTACAGTATCCCAAAATAGTTATCCCAATCATTGGTGCACAAGCACAATGTTCATCAAGGCTTTTCATGACATTGGCGTGCATGTGCTATCAATACTGCCTTTTGTGAACCATTGCATGGACTTATTGAGAATAGTCATTTACTACTGAAGCAGATTTTCTCCTTTACACCCATTTCCAACAAAATTATAGTTTGTGCATGCAAACAAACACAGGTGAGCAGAACTGATGTAGACCAAAGTCCCTCTCGCAGCTTAAAAAGCATATACTGTCTGGAAATCCTGACAAGTACTGACTTGCGCAAGATCTTTGGCAAGTCCAAGTTCAGGTCACTTTGACTGATTGAGGGGCACATGCTGATGAAACAAGAGACAGAGGTAAGACGACCTAACACTACTGGTAACCATTCTAGGACACTCTACCTGGAGGCCGAAATTGGGAGCAACCTAATGGATCTACGACAAACTGAGATACTCTCAAGAGTCTGGTCAGCACATTGGAAAGCATGCACCAGTTTGGACTCACAGCTCAGACCGCACATCAGCCCACTTCTTCTCGATGGCTGCGCGAGAGGAGACATACGAGCTCTCAAGCTGGCGCTCAGCTTCCAGGATCTTCTTGTTGATGTCTGCGCGCAGCGCCTGCACAGACACAGTGTATGTGACATAAGCAAATGATCACTACCATCTCTTGAGCAATATTTGCCACATCTGCATGCAGTCAAAGCAGACTTTCTGAATACACCTTCATGTCCATTACCTGGGCATTGTCCCACTGCTTCTGAGCTGTGGAGCGGTTGTCGCCCGTGGCTGACTGCCATGCCTTCTGCGCCTTCTGCCACTGCTGCTCAGCTGTCAGGCGTGCCTCCTCCAGCTGCCCAGAAGCACTGTCGCGAGCAGCGTTGAGCCGGTTGGTCACAGCATCAGACGCGCTCTTTGTTGTTGCCGCCGAGCTGTCCTTGGTAGCAGTGACTTTCTCGCTCGCCAGCTTCTTCAGGTTCTGCAGAGGCAAACAGGTTCCATCAAACAGATGCTTGTGTGACCAGCAAAATGGGCATCAACAAGCCTGCTTCACGTGCTGTGATGCGGTCCTGCAGTGATCTAGCAAAGACACTGCTGGACGCGGTGGTCAAGTGGATGTACCTCAGTGGAAGAGCGCCCGGAGTTCTGCAGGTCCACAGCCTTCTGCTTGGCCCACTGCATGTATTCGGCTATTGTGTCTGCGGCATTTCCAGCAGCTGCCTGGGCGGCATCAGCAGCGTCTTTCCCTTTCTCCTTCACCTTCTGAGCTGTGTCTGCTGCAGCGTCATATGCCCCGCTTCCAGCCTGCTTCGTTTTCTCACTTGCCTTCTGTGCTGTGTCTGCTGCAGTGTCATAGGCAGCACGCCCAGCCTTCTTTGTCTTGTCACTTGCCTTCTGTGCTGTGTCTGCTGCAGTGTCATAGGCAGCACGCCCAGCCTTCTTTGTCTTGTCACTTGCCGTCTGTGCTGTGTCTGCTGCAGTGTCATACGCCACGCTGCCAGCCTGCTTTGTCTTCTCACTTGCCTTCTGCGCAGCGTCTGCTGCAGTGTCATAGGCTGCACGTCCAGCGCCCTTTGTCTTGTCACTGGCCTTTTGTGCTGTCTCAGCTGCTGCATCATAGGCTGCACTGCCCGCGTTCTTGGACTTGTCACTGGCCTTCTGTGCTGTTTCTGCAGCAGTGTTGTATGCTGCATTTGCCTTCTTGGCCCCAGCATCCTTGGCTGAGCCAGCTGCAGCCTGCGCCTGCCGTGCCTTCTCTGATGCTGTCCTGCTTGCTGAATCCACTGCTTCCTCGGCATCCTGGCTGTATCCCGAGGTAGCATGCGCCACCTGCAGCCATCAACACTTACATGTGAGAGAACAGCACTGTTGTCATACCTTTCACTGCAAATTAAAGAAGCCACACTGGCCTCCCACAAATATAGAAGGCCCCACATTTTCATTAAAGGAATAGCACCCACTAAATAGTTTACCTTCTCGTATGCCTGTGACGCTGTGTCTTTCACGCGCTGCCACGTTGACTCGCCCTGCTCCTTGGCATGCTTTGTGGCATCCTGGGCCTGAGAAGCTGTGTCTTGGGCCTGCTGAGAAGCACTTGACGCGGCATCTGATGCCACCTGCTTTGCCTGCTCATACTTCCCAGAAGCGGCGTCACGCGCACCCTTCACTGCCTCTGAAGCTTCTGCTGACTTGTCAGTTGCACCGCCCACAACCTGCACACGTTCAATAGATCAAACATCTCCACAGCCCCAGTTTAACCAAGCATCAGACCAGATACAAGTGGCAACATGGAACGCCAAAATGGACTTACATGCTCATATGCGTCGGTGACAACCTCCTTGACCTTCTGCCAGGCAGTTTCGCTCTGGTGCTGAGCGCTTCCTGCTGTGTCCTTGGCTCCTTGCTGGACTGAGTCTGCTGCATCATAGGTCACATCCTTTGCATGTCCAGCACCCCTTGATGCCTTGTCTTTCAGCATGTCCGAATGCTTCCTGGCTTCCTCAGTCACCTGCTGGCCAAACAGATTCCATTAGATGTCTGCAAATGTCACGGGACCCTAGCTTCCCTTCTATCAACATACACTGGCTGGACAAGCAAGTGAGTGCCCATGCACATTGCTTGCACTAACCTTGTGCCATGCAGAGTCACCAAGCTGCGTGTCGTAAGCAATCTGTGCTTGTTTTGCAATGTCTGACTCCGACATTTGCACCTTGTTTGTGGTCTTGGTGGCTTTGTCGACCTTGGCCTTTCCTTTCTGGCCAGCTGCTGCGGCTGCTTCGCGCACTTGCTGTTCAGCCTCCCTAGCCTTTTCAGCAGCTGTCTCGGATGTTCCGAGCACAGTGTCCTTCACAGCCTGAGAAACACCATAATATTCATCCATGATGCATTTCTCACAAACTGACAGGACTGCCTTACGCATAACATTCGCTGCTCATTCTAAGAAGGCAGCCTTGAGCACCTGCCAGGTGCTCTTCCCCTGATCAGCATTATCCCATTTCTCAGCGTCTTTGACCAAGTGGCTCGCTTCTGCTGCTGCCTTCTCTGCTTCCGCAGCCCTGCAACACAATATTTGCGTCATGCAGAGAATGCGCGGTGTACTCACCACCAGAAGCGTCTTCAAATCCAAGGCAGTGCTCTGTGGGACAGTGCTGCGATCAGGAAACAAAGCTGGAGCAGGTGGTCATACAATTCTGCAAGATTCTAGATGACAATCGGGACCAAACACGTACTTGGCTTTAGCCTGCTCAGTTCGATCATTGAAGACGTTTGTGACCTTGTCGGTCACCTTCTGGAAAATACCCGGCTCCTGCAGACAGTGACATATACATCACAAACGGGCAGGTAGGCCCGTTGAGTGTCACAGTTCGTGAGCATGGCATTACGAGGTACATAATCATGTCTGCGTTCCCCGACTAGTCCGGATTCCGTCCGATTCCCAATTCCATTTTAGCAAGCACGCGTGCACAAAGGATCCATAGCAGCACGTTGTTGTGCCAATGATGAATGATACTTGCCTTCTGTTCATCCGATTTCAGAGCGGCTGCAGAAATCTGGATGCTAGATGGTGCGGCGAGGAGGACGAACAACAGCAAAGCAAGAACTCTTTGCGATGCCATTGGTCCGTCTGTCGGTCGTCGTGCCAGCCCTTGAAAGTTTGCTCCGATGTCTCAGCTTTCAGTTACCCTCAGTCACAGCCTTTACAATCTACCACATAATCCTTTTGGAGTTATGTAGTTTCTAGAGGCATCTTCAACTCATCTCCAAACAGCATTCATTCAAAATTCCGACTCAGCAGCTTCCTGCCTCCGAGAAGGTGGCACAAAAGGTTTTCCCCGAAAGACAGGGATTTCTGGAAAACGAGAGATGGACTACTCCGTATAAGGGGAAGGGGGATCTTGAAGGAATAGGCATCAACAGTCTTGATTGCCATCAACAGCTAGCCGGCAATTGCAAGCATGAATGATACATCAAAGTAAATGGATTATGCTTGCAGCGCTGAGAGTACTACTAGTAGTACTCTACATCGGATGTAATGATGCAACCTGCTGACCTGTGAGTGTCAAGCACTTGTGGCATATCTGTGCTTTGACTATGAGGTACTCCCATCTTGCATTAATGCAAAAATATTTACCTATTTTAGGCAGTTTTGCTCGGACCTGGTGAGTCAATATATGGCAGCTTTGGAATTTCACATGCAGCCTTTCGCAGCTTTCTGGCAGGAACAACGAGTAACACATTAGCTGTCTTGGCAGTTAAACAGCTATGGACATCAAAGACAGCGATTAGTCTTGAAGGCAAGCACCTGTGGAATGGGCAATATCCAAGAATGACTGAAAAAGGTTGTTCAGAATGGTCTGCAATGCTTTACATGACAGTGCCATCATGGTGTTGAAGATCATCATAGTATCGATCCAATCTGATCCGATTCGATGACCAGCTCCTCTGAGAGCAACAAGTGTGCATCTTCATGCGGTATGACCTGCCGCATGGCAGCATCACCTTTGAAGGTGCTACCAGCAGCTGTTGGCATCATGCTGATCACGCTGATCAAGTATGACATCACCACCGTGATATTGGCATAAATATACCCAGCAGCAGCACTGTACACTGCCGCCAGTAAACCTTATCTGCTTTCTGGGAGTCTGTGATGGACTTGAGCCAGGATCCTGGTCAGCAGCGTTGTTGCCTTCGTGCTTCTCAGAAAGGCCAGGCTGGGCCAGGCTGGACATTTGATGGACGTCACAGGCCTGTCCTCTGCATTGCAGAGTCTGCAAGGCAACGCTGCCTGCCTGACTTGGCATTTCAGTCTCAGGAGCATTCCAGCTTTTGATGTAATACAATGTGAAGTCCTAGCGTAGAGCCACTAAGTGAGCTTGCCGCATTTGCCAGCCTGCCAGTCACTGTCACTGCCAGCCTGCCACTGGTAGTCACACGGTGCCTCGGAGGCAGTGCATCACACCCAATCTTGCTGAAGCTGATGCACACATATATCATAAAATGGTGGCATGCATGGAGATACGTACCACAGAAGAGGAAGAAAGAGATTGCACATCACAGTGCCAGCAGTTTTCACAGCACCCTTTGCAGCTGTTTAATCAAGAATTCAACTTGGAAACAAGGGGCCAAAATAAGATATGCTGACTCATAAATATCACTGCCAGCTTCCAGGATGAGGGAAGCTAGTGTATTTTCGGACAACCGAACACATGAGCGAGGGGCAGAGCAAGAATTCTCACAAGTTTTAATCAAAGATTTTAAATTACACAGCATCGATATACACCAAAGCTTTCCAAGCAAAAAAATCATGGCTCTTTCAATGACTTCAGTGCGCGCTCCCGTTGCCTTCCGATCTGCTGCTCTTGCACCGCGTGTGCGTGCCCGCGTCTCGCCTGTGGTTCACCAGCGTCGCAGCTTGGTCGTGCGTGCCGAGGTAAGATTGCTGTACACACTCTTCACCGTCCCTGTTGGGGACGCTGGTCTCTGATGGTGTCCAGGGACACTGGGTTACATGTGTGTCCACCAATCACGTGTCGCTGGACACCAATTTCGCGTGTTGGGAGGCTCCCAGCATCCTAGTGTGCAAGAAGATCGTTGCCAATGTTGACGCGTCCTAGCGCAGACGTGATCTTGACTAGCTTGTCTGTCGTGGGTGCCTTGTTGGTGTGGCTCATCACGCACACAACGGCGCTTCTATAGGCATTGGAAGCTTCAGCGATTCGTCTTGTTTCTGTCTCGTGCATTTCTTTTGGGAGCTAAGCATTGTGCCGATAATCTTAGAAGATTTCCACTGTTCTTGTAGACGCCGAGAAGCTGCTCCACTACTGACTCGATGGCGTGTGGCGTCCGATCCTCCTGTATGCCCTGTCTTACTGATAATTCTCTTGTGCTCTGCAGTCCATCGGCGACAAGGCAAAGAACGCGGCAGAGGACGCCAAGGATGCCGTCAGCGACGCTGCTGGTGCAGTCAAGTCGAAGGCTGGTGATGCCAAGGTGAGCATGATGTCTTTGTAAGAATTTGTCTTGGGCATGACAAGCATCTTGGGCATGACAACATGATGAACAAGTTCTAAAATAAAAGTTGGGAGAAACATTAAATACATTGATTTTTGCTTCGCACAGGACTTCGTGAAGGACAAAGCTGGTGACGCCAAGGGCGCCGCCAAGGACCTTGCGGGCAAGGGGTGAGGAGCCGTTCCATTTGAATGTCAGCTGTGTGTTTTGCACATTCATCTGTGTTTTTATCCCCTCTTCGCTGCTGTGCTCAACTTATTCTGTCAAGCCTTCGAAATAGACACCATGAAGCACGTAAATGGCGTGTGCTGAGTATGAAACTTCTACCTGTGTGCATTGCAGAGAGGACGCTGCTGGAGATGTTGAGAAGAAGGCCAAGAACGCCGCTGACGACACCAAGGGAGCAGCCAAGGATGCGTCCAGGAAGACTGAGCGTGCTGCTGATGATGCCAAGGACTCAGTGAAGAGGAATCTGTGAGCAGGCCATTTTGTAATTTGCAAGTAGGATAGATATTACGCTGAGTGAGAGAGATGGACTTCCAAATGGAAAGCCAATTTTGTGCCCTGCTTTGCGGAACATACTGAAAACTATTATGATGCATACTGGTGATTTTGCTTTGCCACTTTGACCAATCGTCAGATATGGCCTTGTGTAATCATTTTGGATGATCTGCAGAAATATTGGTACCATTCAAGTTGACGCTTTCAAACTCCTTTTCCCTAAAACCATATGATTTGCACTGGGTGTCCAACGGCTTATTACATTCATTGACACTGTCTATGACATATTCCAGATGCCCCTCTCTTATCACTATCACTTTACAGAGCGTGTGTCTCAACAATACACCTCATCTTCTCAAATACTCTTAATCATCCTCTAAGTCTTCCAGATTGTCAGGAACCACAGTGGACAAAACCAGTGCCCGCTTCGTAATGCGCGTGAGCTTTCTGCCTCCCGCGTTCTTCATTGAAGGAGGGTTTGGCACTTTCGCCTGCTGCTCTGTATCTTGCAACAGCTGCATCAGCTCATCATCCTCTGGCCCTCTTTCACCGCTTCCATATAACTCAAATCTGGTCCCCTGCATGTCTTGACGCCTTCCATTTTCCTTGTCTGGTTCATCCAAGCCGCTGTTTGCATCAGATGATGAGCTTGAGAGGGCAGGTGATGCGGCCTTTGCACTACCATCTCCAATCCTCCTGGACTTCTTTCCGGCCTGCAAGCAATGCAATGATCTAAGGTCATCTGAATCTCACAATCAGAAGCCTGACAGGACAATCCTAGTCATTGGTGAGCACCTGGTCTGAAGACGCTTCACTGTCGGTGTGGGATGCGCTGGCGTCAGAGAAGAGGTTGCCCACCCCCCTGCTCGAGTCCTCAGAATCACTGCGCTGTCCACCACCCTGCTTGGCAGCACCATGGCGTCGGGGAAAATATTACAATTGGGGAATACTTTTTGTTCAATGATTTGAAGCTCTGCTTAAAATGGCAAAAGAGACACATCAGACATACAGGCCAAACCCCAGATTGTTTCTCTTATCGTATGCATGATTCTAAACTCCCAAGCACAGTGCTAAGTCCGGCCAAATGAGCACCATGTGCAGAGGGGTGAGAAGTGGCACCATACCTGCTCCTGTCCAGCACCACTCTGTTTCAGCTGCAGCCCAAGGCGGCGCAGCTGGGTCCGGATCTGCCCTTTGCTCAGCTGCCCGGGGAGCTCTGCAGCGATCTTCGCCAGGCTGTCACGCTTGCCCTTGTGCGCATGGAACAGCCGCTGCAGCTCGCCCTTCTACGGCACAGCATAGCGCGCTGTGAATACTTTGTGCCGCGCTCACATGACCTCTTTTTATTCTGCTGGAACGCAGCATCTACCACGGCAGAATTTGGATAAGGTGAATAATATACCTGGCGGTCAGTCAGTTGGCCCTTCTTGAGGCCGAGGGCCTTCAGCTGGCGCTGGATCTGGGAGCGCTTGAACCTGTCGCTCATGTCAGTGCGGATGAGGTCAACATAGCCCTTGCTGTTGCCGTGCTTCTCAAAGAGGTCTACCAACAGCGTGCTGTCATCCGCGCTGAAAGCGATCGCAGACCGCGCCCGCTTCCTTCGTTGCCCCTGGGGTGCCGCCGCGTGTGGAGCCGCCGCATCAGAGCCGGATGCATCCGACTGCTCTGCATCCTCCCCAGCCCCGGACTGCTCCTTCCTGTATGTCGCCTGCCGTCACAGCATTGAGCACATGTCTCAGTCAGCCAGTTGATAGGACAGGCACCTGCTGAGGGCACACGCCAATGTCAGTCCAGGGCAGGCTGGTGTCACCCAGTCATGTGGATTGGAATTTAATTCCTAAGGGCTTCAAGGAGCAGCACAGAACCTTCCAGTGGTACTCGTCACGGACTTCTTCGGAGTCGTGGGCGTTCTTCCAGAACAGGAGCTCCACGAACATCATGGCTGCAAGCCCCTTTTGCAGAGCCTTCTCGCAGCCCATCTGCCCATCCTCCCCTTCATCTGCAGATACCACGCCACATATTCTGAGGCAGTTGAGGAGAGTGCCATAACCATCTTGAATTGAAGAAGCCACTCCAGGGGATGCATGCAACCTTGATGGGATGTGCACATGCTTAAAGCAAACGTTGGGAGGCACCTGCAGCGGCACGGCAGGCATCCTCGTCCGCTGGGCCAGGCACCAGCTTTGCAATGACGCTGCGCACTATGCGCGCCGCGAAGGACAGCACCTCAGAGGCGCCAGGCTGTTTGCGGAAGGGCGCGTCCGACAGGACCTGGTGCAAGACACGCAGCACGGACACCTGCGGACATGCGGCCGGCGCTGCCCTGTCAACCTTTGCGTGACAGGCGTCTGACCTGGCAGCCTGTAGGTGCTGAGATACAGACAGCTTCCATGAGGCAGTGTAGGCATGAATCACCTGGTACAGCATGGGCTCCAAGTTGAGGCCATCAGGGTCCGCGATGCGCTGGAGGAAGGTGATAAGACAGTGGTTGACAAAGCGGCTGTTGGTGGCATAACCTGTAAGGCACCACGGCATCTTAATGTCTGCGCTGGTGGTGCAGCAGGAATGTGCGCAGGTGGACTGTTGGCAGTGAAGCTTGAGAGCAGCAGCACGCACCCTGCAGCAGCCACGTGTAGAAGTGCACGATGGCAGGGAACGCAAGCTCCTGGCGCACTCGCTGCCGCAGGTCGCATGCCACCTCCTTGAGCCGATGCTCGAGCTCCTGCTGGTCCTGCATGCGCCCACACAAGATCTGCAATTATCCTGCTCTGGTACAGGAGGTTTCTCTGCCCATGTCCTGACTCTCAATTCTTAAAAGACTGAATGCCCCCATGACCGAGCCAGGCCTGTCTTTGCATCCTGCCCTTCCTACTAGGTGCTTTCAAGCAGATCGAGCTGGCGCCTTAGGGTCCAGTGGATTACAATATGGATGCCCATTGGGGGGATCAAGTCAGGCACATGAAGCTTGCCCGACTTTGCTCTCCACCACCAGAACATGCGGGCGATGCGCTGCGCACCTCTCCCTCCTCCTCCAGCAGCTGTTCCAGGGGGTCCTTGTCGCGGCCTTTCTTCGCGGCCGATGACACCTCGTGCTCTGAGCTGCTGGCATGACCAGCCTGGCGAAGGGGAGTGGCCGGCGTCGCAGGCGTAGCGGCTGGAGCAGCGGTGTCCCCTGCGGCGGCCGTGGGACTTGACTGTCCCTGGTCAGTGCCATCACTAGTGGCAGCCTTCTCCTCGTGGTCGCTGCCTGGCTCCAGGACCGCCTCACTCTGCTTGCTGGCCTTCCTCCGGCGGGCAGCAGCTGTGCGTCTCTGCACCAGGAACCCGCCGGCCTCTGCAACCACAGAATTCTGCTGGACTCTAGCTGCCTTGACTTATGCAAGCCTGGTCTACAGCACCAGAGCACGATGTATTGGCAAGCGATGGGAAGTGCAGTCACCTTGTTTTGACAACCGTTCCAACATGCGCAGGACGAGATGCAGGGCTTGAACCAGGTCACGGGCGTGCTCCTTGGATTGAAATTTGTAAACGAAGTGCTTCACAAGGCAAGCCAAGACTGGCAGGAGACCACTCTCCTTCTGATCGTCATGGAGCAGCCTGCAGCGGGGAGCAGTCAGTGTGTGCAGTGGGTCACCAGTAAGGGCAGGGGAGATGTTGAACGAAATGAACATTTCCAGCACCTGCGCTGCAGCCGGTCTGCAGCTCTCTTGTCGGCCTCGGTACCGGTCCTCTGAGCTATGTCCAGCGTGAACAACATCTCCTTCAGCAAGGCCAGGCTGGCATGCTGCACACGCACAGCTCATCATGACCAGCCAGTCCTCTCCGCATCCAAGGTCTTTAGCATGCTTCACAGACACACATGCGAGGTCTGACGTGCCTGCATGTCCCATTTTGACTCTGGCGCAGCAGCAGGCAGGTCAATGATGGCGTGCCATACAGACTGCACAAGGTAGAACATCTCCCAGCCCATTGTGGCTGAAATGTAGGCGAATGGAGACTCCTCAGAGCCAATGGTTCCATCTACGCCGCTCCTCTGCCGGGTCTTTTGGACCTCTTCCTGCGCACGATCAAGACCAGCATTGACGGCGTTCACATCTCTTGTGAGTCTCTAGGCAGGATTGGGAATGCGTGAGAGCAGCCCCGACGCACCTGCTGTTGGCGAACGAAACAAGTGAAGAAGCCAGCGACTTTGAAGAAGCGCAGAAAGTCTTCTTCGGAGAGCCTGCTGATGTTCAAGCCCGGCTCCAGGTCTCTGCGCAGGCCGCCCATGAGGAGGTTGTAGCTGCTGCTCAGGAACTGCTCCGCGAATCCTTTCAAGATCAGCAGGGCGTTGCTGTCCATGCGAGGCGGCTGCCTGTCCTCCTGCACATGTATCCCTCGTATGTCAGCGTCGTCAGGTCTCTGCTTGGAAGTCATCAAACAACAGGGAGTGTAGAAGGCAGCTACCGTTTTGGAAGCTCTGACCACTGATGCCAGAGGCCCTAGTGGGTCCTGACTGATGGGCCTTCCAATGCTGCACTGGGCCCTGGCGCCATCCGCCCTTGTAGTGAAAACACCTCCGAATCTGGGATGCCGCTGCATGACGGTGCTGGTGGGCGCCAGCCGCGCCCGTTGGTTTGGTGTGGGTGTCGGTTGCTGGACCTCATGAAGTGAGGTCTTGGGCAGTGTTGCTGCCTTGGGCTCATGCTTCCGCAGGACCTCAGCATCACAGTGGTTGAACAGAGCCGCAAAGATCTCGAGAAGTAGGGGAGCATCAGCCTGCAGAGCGCCCTGCAACACCCTTGGTCTGTCAGCGTGTTCTTTGGAAGCAGATGCCATTACACAACCTCTTTCATGCTTAAGCTCGTGACTACGTGACATAGAGCATACCCGCGAGGTGTGCTGGGCCATCACAAGCAACAGCTCAAGCACAGAGTCCTCGTGCAGACGACAAAGCAGCTTTGAGCTCATCCTGCTTTTGTGGCTGCCGCTTGAACCTGCAGTAAGGCGCACGCTCACTCCAACCATTTCTCAAACCTTGATGGCAGAGGTCAGAGTCCTCCACAACAGCACTTTGCAAGAACAATGAGGGAAGGGCAGTGCAGCACCTGATGAGGACCCTGAATCCGGGATGACAATCAAGTTGCGCAGGAAAGTGACCACAAGCTGTACGATGAGCACGTCCCTGTCTGACATGTGGCCATCTGCATGCCGCATGAGGGGCCGGCTGACCAACGCAACCACCACGGCCAGAGCGTCTTGCGCCAGGAACGCATCCTTCACATCATGCATCACCTCCACCTGCACACACGCGCCATATTTCACAAATGGGCGTTCGTGACCGTTCGCAGTTACGTGAGGGTGTCCCAGAACGTCTTGGCAGTTGGCTGTGCAGTTGGCTGTGCTGACCTGGAGGGCGTGGTTGTCGCTTTCAGGGTCGATGGGCATGGTCAGGAAGGTGACCACCTTCACTGAAACAGGCAAACATCTCTTAAATTGGGTTGACAAGCAGCAGCATTAGGTCAGCAACGCTAGAAGTGCTTGAAGGGCCTCACGTGCGTTGTAGACCAGGTCAGTATCGGCTGCATAAGTGGTGATCAATGGCACCAAGTCATTTCGTGCGGTCTTATATCTGCCCACAGTAAAGAAACAATCCCTCGTGCGCTGGTCATCCTGACGCAGGAACCTCTGCAAATCCTTGAGGCAATCTGCACAAGAGAGGTCATCACATCGGGTAATTCACAATATGTGAATAAGGAAAAGTAATTAAAACGAGCATGTTGCCAGGGACACACCAATGCAATCGTCGTCTTTGCTATATATTTGCTGACCGTTATCGAGGCTTTCCCATCGGCCCAGGCCCCCTATTACTGATATGAGAAGGTTGGACTCCAAGATCTCCATGTTGTTTTAGATGTTGTCTTGTCCGTGCAACTGATCGAACATCATTTCTTCTTTTACAAATCAGTCTTATTTGTTGGACGTTGCCAACCTGATTTGAATTCCCTGTGCAAAGCATAGATTAGGGACCCCTGACCCCCTGCAGGGTTCTAATTTGTGACAGGGCTACACGAATGCACGATTGGAAGGCAGGGTTGCCCAGTATGTCTGCATTCTCCGGGGGGGCAACTTGATACATGAGCTTTGCACTGGTTCAGTCTGGGTGATAGGGCATCCCTTGACCATATCAATATCATCCTTGCTGCTGCAGCTGCCCTCATGCGCATGCACGCGTGTGTATGCATATAAAGTTTATATTATAAACCATATGGTTTCAAACAAGTTGTATGCATTGCAGCTACCCTCATCTGTAACAGGAATGCGCGATTGTGATCCCTGTAGGCAGTCCCACTTATATCCACTAGTATGCCAGTGCTTATGGTCCCTTACTTTTGGTGGGGCTTCCTCCCTTCTCGTGAGCAATACTGCAGTGGCACTGTGATCAGCTCCTGCTCGCTAGCTGAACCACTACAGAGCTGCAAGCTAAGCTGAAGCTATGATCGGGGGCCGCAGCATTCGCATCCTGCGCAGCTTGATGCCCAAAATGCTGAGACCATTTCACCTAATCCTACATGTCCTGAAATTCCGGTACTCCTAAAACCTCTCTTGGATCCTAACTCCGGAAAAGGCGCCACAAAGTGCATCAGGGGCTGGTCGACAAGACATGAGCCTTTGTATGACCAGGCCAACATGCCCTCTCATCCAGGGAAAGTTTGGGTTGATAGCAGAACAGCAAGACACACAGCAAGAGACTCTATAACTCAAATTTCTGCTCTTTGCCTGAGCATGAGCCGCTCACTTCCAGGAGAGGTTATTGCCTGAAATGCAAAGTTATCTGGCGCAGTACTTGCGCCCTGTATCACAAGCATTGCCACTGCCCCAGGCATGTACACAAGTGCCACCCATTTTGCTGCGTCACATCCGCAGACTGCCACACTGCAGAGGGGCTTCACTGCCGGGTGACAGTTGATCGCACGGCCTCAGCCACATCCTGCTCGGATATGTCCCCAAGGTCACTGCCCTGCAGCTCCACGCTCAAACCATCCAGAAAACCCTTGAAAAAGTCCTTGGTGCTGGCGTACATCATCTTTGCCTTGATACGAGCAGCATCTGGAGCCCTGTCGTCATCAAGCAAGCAGGTCGAATGCATTGCACTGAAAGATCTTGAAGGGGTGCGGAAGAGGACCCAGATATTTCTTGTATATGCCAGGCGTGAGAGAGTGGAAGGTACCAATTGATGAAGACCAGCTTGTTGAAGATGCAGCCTTCGCTATTCTTGAACTGGTGGTCGTACACTGTATCCACCAGAACAAGATCGAGTCAGTATAAGCGTGCTGCATGTGCAGCAACAATCACATCTCACCAAAGATATTTAGTGTGACAAAGAGGTACCTCCATATCTGCAGTCTGAGCCTGGCAAGACTGCAAGCAGGTCTTGATATGTGGAGTCTTTGGAGCCAAGATCGGCAATGACCACCTGCAAGCACACGGCGATCAGTGGGAAATAATGAAATCCTGCTGTCAGTGGCACCACGTTCTGTGACAGCACACGTCACTGTGGCTGGTCAATGTGGCTGCATGCGAAAGGGCACTGTGCACTACATGTACATTCTTACCTCGTTTCCGTCATTGTTGATCATCCATGTTGCCCATCGATACTGCAGCACATGCAACGACTCTCAGACTTGCTTATCCTGGGAGCAAGGACACATGATCTATTTCTTTTGCTGCCTGGCCCATGTCACACATATTTGGGAGTCAGCTCCTCACCGATGACTTGGCCTTGAGGAAGTAGTACATGTTGACGGCATCCTCCGACACCGAGATCCCGCTCATGGATGTCTGCACCCGCAAATCGGCACTCCATCATCAGACACCATCCTTACTCCACAATACATTGCCGCAAGCCCTTGCAAAGCACAGGCCCTGGCGGTGTCTTACCGCCTGACTCTGCTTTGGCCGCCTCCCACCCAGATTGGGGATGTTCTTCGGCACCTCTGTCCGCCCCAGCCGAACGAGGCCGGAAGTGGCGGCCGGCTGCGGCTGTGCGACGTCTGGCTGCTGTGACGGTGGCCGTTGGGCTGGTGCCGCTGCCGTCACTGATGGAGCAGGAGGGGCAGGGACATGCGGCTGGCTTGTGCTGTTGCTTGGTGTGGGCTGAACAGGTGGCACAGGCTGCGTGCTACGCGAGGGTGCTTGAGACTTTGGCTGCGGCGGTGCCGGAATGGCATTTTGCTTTGCCTGGGCTGCGCTGGTCTCAGCTGGTGGCGCACACCATTGCAGATTAAAAAGGTGAGATATGTGCCAGGAGAAGAGATATGTGCCCAGGCTGATGTTTATTTTAATTAACAAGCGAAACTGTGTACCTGGGAGGACGTGATTTTGGTCATGCGCGTCGGTTGCCTTGCTGCCAATATCCAGAGACTCCAAGAAAGCTCGCTTGACATTTGTGAATTCTGCTTCAGGGATGAAGCCAGCATCCAGCCCAGCCTTGACAAGCAAAAAGCAAGGAGTGACACGATGCAGGATTTAAGTTGCATGACCACAGAAAGAATCGGGCTCACGCCAGCGGCTGATTACGAGATTCCCAGACGCACCTTGATTTGCTGCGCCCTCAAGAAAGAACTTTTGACTGTGTCATAATCAGGCTGGTCAATCAATCCTTCATCCAGGGCAGCCTTAGCGGTGCGTAAAACGTCGTAATTTAAAACAGACATCTGCACGCACGCAAGCAGAGCCCAACAACAGTCTCGTTCCTGTAGCAACGATGTGATGCTCGAGGCAGAGGCTCGATGCAGAGAAGTAAGCGAGCTACGAAAGGGACAAGAATTCAGTGCAGTATCTCCAAGTCAAAAGGCGAGATGATGGATGTGAATCATTCCCTGCACTCCTGAATCAGCAGAATTTCTTTTCCAACGTTTGAAAGATGTCTGGATTTTGGCTTCAGCTAGGTTTACGATAATACCCTCTAAACTTTATAAAATGAATAGAGACAGCCGAAGGGCACAGAACACAGCCAAAGGCCAAGTCTTCGTTTTCTTGGCCGCCAAGAAAACGAATCAGCAGCTGCACAAAATGTACGTGATTGGCGTGTAGTGTAGTGCAGGCAGCCTTGCAATCCCACACTCCCCCGTCTTTCTGGGAACAGTATGATCTGGAAACCCCATTTGTACACATGACCAGTCACAAATGGACACAAATGAACCTCGTCACGACGATTCAAAGGCAATATATTGAGAGAGAGGCCTCCACAGAGGACACATGGCCAAGGGCTATTACCCACTTCTTCTTCACCGTATGGGTAGTAACATTGTAATTATTCGCTCCAAGGCTTTTATGCCATTGACTTCTAGACGATTGTTCTAGAGTTTTTCGCCGCTCTGAGCCTCATGACGTTCTCCGTGATATGTGACAACATTTTGCAGGCGAGCTACTTCCCTGTTCTCCCTGTTCTCAGTTCTCCCACGGCAGGTGGTGTGGTGCAACAATTAACCAGAATAACGCAATATACGTGACGCAGGGCTCCCTGGTGCGGTCCATCTCCCGCAAGGATCAAGATGCGCCGCTTTCAGGAGGGCTTGTTGAAGGAATCAAGCCTAGCAAGGTTGTTGCCTGGCCAGCTTACCAAAAGCTCCTGAAATGGCGCACAAGGCACCTAGCATCCATTTTGCATCGCAGTCTGCTCATTTCTAAGCTCTCACACGGGTCAAGTGCAGCAAAACCCATTCTTAGGTGTGTGAAGTGAATCCTCCTGTAGTAGCTACTGTGAATAAGTGCATAGTCGAACATTTGTATGCAGAATATTACCCTAAATATAGAGTTCCACAAATGCTGCGGGGACAGGTCACTCAGCACGGAGCAGACAGGTGCGGCACTTAAGCGTCAGTGCTGTGCTCTGTGGGTGTGCATAGGCAAGCCAAGGTGCTGGAAGCGGTGGCTTTATGTCGTACAAGCGGGTATTTTGCATTCGCAGGTGTTTCACCCTTCAAGTGCGCTGTATGTTTGTCAGTCACCATGTGCACAGCAGCCTTTGCAATGTACTATATTGGAAGGCGAAGAAGGTGCCAGGTGAGAGACTAGGACAGCGGCAAGCTTGGATTGCATTTCCGAGACAAAGCTGGAGTCCACTTGTCATTTCAGCTAGGTGCACATGCAGCAGAACCATGAATGAGTAAGAGGGACGTCACCAAAGAAGAACTGTACTTGTCGTGGACCACAGGAGTGTTTAAACTTATCAAGCGCTGCAACAGTGGAGATTCAGGACGCGGCGCAGATCTTTGACTGTCAGCAGAAGATGTGCTGAAGCTGAAGGTGATCTCAATGAATCTCTTACATCAGACGCTCGCTAAGACCTACACCTTAATATTAAGGCTGGGGCTCTGCAATTTGCCCTCAGTAGAGAGTCAATCCTGCAGTAGATATCAATTATGGAATTCAAGGAAGGGTTCAGCAGAAGTGAGCCTTATGTACAGGCGGAGAGTAAGGCAAGGGAGAATGACCTGTTGGACCTCCGCCGATGGCCGGATGATGCCCAAGGGCAGCTTCAGAACACACAGACTGCACTAATTCTCAAAGAAATGGAGTGCAGAGCTCTGTTGTATAATATACAAGCAATGCAGGTGAGATAACAGAAGCTGCCAGCACCCAGCTCTAGCCAACACATGGTCTTCATTCAACTTTGGCGGGGCATTATCAGGTTCTTAAACCTTTTTTACTATTTAATTTTATGCAGCATACTCAAGCTCGTGAGAAGTTGCATGGATGTGCCAGGGGATTGCATCTGCTGATGCGGAATGCTGGTGCGCACTTGAAGCTCCTCGGCTTTTGGTGAGCGCCAAGAATCGTGTGGACTACAGGTGACCCTTCTCATGCCAGTGACTGTTTTCATTGCAGCAATGCTAAGGTGATTGCTGAGCTGGATATTGAGACATACCAAGGTCAAAGAAAATAGGAACAGGTTGGGCTAACAGGCAGGCATGTCCATTGCCAAAGCAGCAGGAGGCCTGCCAACTTAATGCGATCCTTCCTCAAAGATCAGATACAAGGTGGGTGGGCATGGGAAAATTTCTTCCTATTCACTCTGGACAGAGGAAGCGCTACTTTGAGGCATGTCCTGCTGTTCTCAAGGTTTTGCCAAGAGTCACAAGCACCTGATTTGCAGGGATTGCCGAGGAGTGACGAGCACCGTGAAGAGAAATTTGATTGTTCTGGCCAGCGACGATCTTGGGCAGGAAAACACGGCGTGTGTTGGTCATCAATCATTTGTAATGCTGGGCCCTGATAAGTTGAACCAGGAGTATAATCTAAACGTGCATTTGAGCGGCCAGAATTTGCAGCAGCGAGGGACGATGAGATCTAAGAGGCAATGATGCTTTCGAGTCCGCCCAACCTAGAGGAGCACCTGAGGAAAATGGGGCCAATGATGATGTCAACATCACTTAAAGGGTTGCCAATGTCCACTGCGATCTTGCACCCACACATTGGGTCTACTCAGACGTGCAAGCAAGTTGCCGGGAGACGGCATGCATACGTGATGAAGAGATCATCTTTGATTCCGGATGATCGCGGCAACGTAAATTGGTACAGTGCATGACGATGTTCTCGATGTCTTTTGAGATCGGCTTACCGAGAGCCATTGGGCATATACGCAGCTGCAGGGCGTTTGTAGCGACATGTCCGGGGCCTACATGGGTGCAGCCTAGCACTGGTACACATTATTTTCATTCGCAAACCGCACGCACTCCCTGCATCAGAAATATCGTATCCCTTATCGGATCCTTCCACGTGTCGAGTCGCATACTCATGATAGCATGCATTGAACCTCTCCAAACCACCGCAAACAATGTAGGTGTCCCTAGGGACTTGTACGTTGTTTGCGGCAATACTATGAGGATCTGCCCGGGCCCCGGACATCTCACAGCCGGCGGACCTCTGGTGGTCAGCGGCAAGGCTTGCTTTGCCTACATTTAGATGCTGGACGATGCCAGACACCTAGCCCACTTGGCGAAGCAGATTATAATGGCGGCGACACCCGGATCAACGTCATGCCAGGGCGGATGAGACAGCCCAGCCAGCATGCCTCCTGCCGGGCTGAGCGGCAGCAGCAGGCAGTGTCACAGCCGCCGCGCCGCTCCGGTCCTCATCTAATCCGCACAGGTCCGCGCACGCGCGGGGCAGCCACACACCCGGCCCGGAGCAGCGGCGGCTCGTAGCTTGCGTACAGGCCGGCCACGCTCCCAGGGGCGATCATGGCAGCCCACCTCGTGCAAATCGTGCAGGGCTGAATGTCCTTCAGCCAGCAGGCCTCTGCGGACCGGCGCGCGTTTCTTGCCGGCTCGCGGCCCACAGCCAGCCGCTCCGATGGACTGCACTCCTCTGCCAGATGCAGAGATTCTTCAAGCAGTGAGCCAGGCACAGGCAGACATGGACATCGATGCGCAGCCGGCACAGCTGTGGTCTCGGAGGCGACACCCATTGAGTGTATAATACCTGCTTGCGCGCCGCTGCAGCGAACGCCGCGGCCGCCGCCGCCGCCGCGGTGGGGGTCGCTTCCGCGAGCGACACGCGGCCGCCAGTCCAATGAAATGCGACGGCCAACATGAGGTGCTGCTGGCGGATTAGCACCCTGCACAGGATGCCACAGTAGCCCAGGTGCACGTTCCGTCAGCACCACTTTAACTCTCCAGCGTTCCGAGCACGCGAATATGGGACTGCCTGGAATGGACGTCTGACAGACACTCTTCTCCCCAGCGACAGCGTCGCAGCGATACACCGGCACGGAGCCGTTCCAGCTGCAGTCAAGGGATTCTTCAGCAGCGAGGGACTAGCGCCACAGAATGCTAGGCAACACTCTCCGCCCAGTAAGAGCCTGTCAGAGGATTCGTATGGGTTGCCTGCTTTGACACCAGCGGAACTCGTGTTACCGTAGGTTGATTCAGCCCCAGGCCCTGGCCGCCAGCAGGGCAGACCCGCAATATCGCCGTAATTCAACTCACGTGCCGTCGCCTGCACCGCCCAGCATGCACCGCACGCTTCGTTTGCCGGCCTTGCGGATCGGGCCGCGCCAGGCAGCTGACAGATTGGTGGCTGCAGCAGCAAGAGCAGGAAACATAGCCACTCCAGACTAAGGGCCCGCTGGCACGTTGACCTTCGCTACGGCCTACAAGCCGCCTGCGATCGCCTTCCCTGCCCCTAATAGCCTCGACATCAACGGCATCCGGCGCTGGCACAAAAATGGCGCTGGCGCTGCCACTTCAGCCTTTCTGGACATGACAACTGGGACTTTATCTCCCTTCTGAAGACCCTCAGGAGAGGGGGCAGCAGGAGGGGCCCAACGGGATCCGCTGCAACTGAGCCGGGCCCGCGTTCTGGCCACCACACCTCTCGTCTTGCAGAATGTGCAGGGCCAGAATTTGAAGAATGAACAGATAGTGGCTCACTGCGGACCGCGTCGTAGCTGAGCGAGTCTGGCTTGAGGCGGCGTTGTCCCTACAATTTCTGGGAAGCCTATGTAGTGCCTCACGGTTGCTGGCACCGACATCCACGCTGCTGGGAAAGTGAGAAGAAGCTGCCAGATGTGCTTATGGCGTGCTGAGAGCGAGGCAAGTCCTGCTCTGCCAGCCAGGCTACGCCAGGCAGGAACATTCCTGTGAAGCTAGAAGTCGAAGAAGACGGCCAGTTGCTCTGGCTCCAGCAGCCTGCCCAGCATCTTGGCCTCGAGTGGCAACATCTGGGCTCGGATTTCCACAAGCGCTATGCCGGCAACCCTTTGCCGTTCGGAAGCAGGTCTAGTTGCCCGGGTCAAGATGGCTGTGTAGAGGGCTGTGGCCGCAGCATCTGGCTAGACAGAGAATGCCCAGGTGCTTGACTCCGTCGCTCGGCGTCGCAAAAGTGACTCCTATACCCAGTCAAGTGGCTGGGAGTGCCCGCGCTGGTAAAAGGCCCAGAGCTGGCAGATGGTAGCTAAGCGAAGGCGCTGTCAGAGAGGCCTGAGTTGCCGCGGCGGCTCCCACACCCTGGTGTCATTTGCCAGCAGCAGGTCTGTGCTGCGAGGCGGCGCGGTCTCCCCTGTGACGGCTGCCCATGTCGCTGCATGCCAGTCCCACACTCCTGCTGCCAAGGGGCAAGTGATGAAAACGTGGGTGAGTGTGGCGGGCTGACTCTCGCAGCCGCTATGCGGGCAGCTGTGTCCTGCTGGATCTGCGCGGCGGATGCGCTGTGAGAAGGCGCAGACGAAGAGCTTGCCGTGAAGCAGCTGCCAGGCCGTGGTGCGCTGCCGCCGGTCGTGATGGGATGTGTAAATGACCCTCCACACATGCGCCCAAGGTGCGGCCTGCCCTGCAGCGGGCGCGGCGGCGTCCACCGTGTCTGAAGGTGGACCCTGGGACTGTGCTGGCTCAACGGCAGGCTCCAGTGCAGGAACCTGGCGATCCGGCCACGGAGCTGGCCGCTGCCGCGACGGGCGCATCCATGCTGCGTAGGACGAGGGGTCGGGCTCCCCCCGGGGCCGCTTTCCCAGGACCCCAGTCCCTGTGACCGCTGCCGCTGCTCTGAACTGTCAGCGCGCCTCAAGTGCCCTCAGGCCGCTGCGCTGATCGTCCGTTTTTTTTTTTTTTTTTATTTTTAAAAGGGGAAGCCCCCGCTATTACACAGGTGCCAGTCGCACGCTTCCCAGCACGCATGCAATAGGATATTTGGGGAAACCTGTCAGAGTTGGGGCACGCAGAGCACTCCCGCAGGAGGATAATGCGATACTTAAGAGAAGCGCAAGCATGAAGGCATACCACAGAAAGGCAACAGAAAGGCTCCTAGCGATGGACATGTCCCAAGCACCAGAGGGTAACCTCATCCCCAGAGGCGCACTCCAGCCCGCCGGCAACGCAACACCGCTGAGGTGACGTTGGAGGACCCACGGGGCAAGCCTAGGGCTTGCAGCTGGAGGCAGGGGTCACAGCAAAGCAGGCAATCATCAATCACTGGCAGGCAATTATGGATGTGCGGGCAACCAGTGGTGGAACAGACATGAAAGGCACGTTTATACGGTTGGCCGACAGGGATGGAACAGGATCGCGTTCGGACCCATTACCACTAGGTGCCGCTCGGGGCTGGCAATGTGACCCTAAACTATGCCTCAATCTGCCAGCAAGGTGGGGCACAAGCAAACGGTAGCATATGGGAGATATGAAGCCGCAAATGAGGCGAAAAACAGGTAGGCTGGCGAGAACTTTTTTTTTTTTTTTTTTTTTTAAAAGGGGAAGCCCCCGCTATTACACAGGTGCCAGTCGCACGCTTCCCAGCACGCATGCAATAGGATATTTGGGGAAACCTGTCAGAGTTGGGGCACGCAGAGCACTCCCGCAGGAGGATAATGCGATACTGAAGAGAAGCGCAAGCATGAAGGCATACCACAGAAAGGCAACAGAAAGGCTCCTAGCGATGGACATGTCCCAAGCACCAGAGGGTAACCTCATCCCCAGAGGCGCACTCCAGCCCGCCGGCAACGCAACACCGCTGAGGTGACGTTGGAGGACCCACGGGGCAAGCCTAGGGCTTGCAGCTGGAGGCAGGGGTCACAGCAAAGCAGGCAATCATCAATCACTGGCAGGCAATTATGGATGTGCGGGCAACCAGTGGTGGAACAGACATGAAAGGCACGTTTATACGGTTGGCCGACAGGGATGGAACAGGATCGCGTTCGGACCCATTACCACTAGGTGCCGCTCGGGGCTGGCAATGTGACCCTAAACTATGCCTCAATCTGCCAGCAAGGTGGGGCACAAGCAAACGGTGGCATATGGGAGATATGAAGCCGCAAATGAGGCGAAAAACAGGTAGGCTGGTGAGAACTCGACCAGATACACACACCCACCACATTGGAGGCGGGGATAGGCAGGAGGCATCATGTCCAAGGTCCTAGACACCCGCTCAGGTTCAAGGGTGGATACTGGGGTTGGAAACCCTAAACCCTTCAGATAGCCTTCAATGAACTACTGTGAATGGTGAGGAGGACAGACACTAAGGCAGAAGGCCACGGATGACAGGCCAAGGGGATTGTTGGGGCTGCTGGTGAGACAGAAACATCGGAGGATCACTGGAAAACTATTGATAGCCTAAAGCCCTGGGCAGGGTGGTCTTCTGTAAGCTTGCGCCAACGCTCTGGCTCTCCGGCACGGTACTCCACAGGTAGCGGGGCGCACGATGGATCCGTCTGGCCGAGGGATACCCAAGGGGTGAGCCGCGCAAACACGTCCGGTGGTGGGCGAGGCCACCGGCACTGGGTGGCGAGGCCAGTGCCCCAGGGGTGAAGGAGGCACCCCCGGGGCCGTGTTGGGCCGAGCTCGACAGGTCCCTCGACCAGTGGAAGCACGTGACTCGGAGCCCCATTCCGCGCTGGCAAAGGTTAGAGGTAGGAGAGGCGCAAAGCTTCTGGTAGGCAATCTGTGGTCCCAGGGCTCTAAGGCAAAAGGGGTCTCAGACAAGGAACGACAGGCCGGGCTTTGCCGGGGTGGGATCGGGACTGGTGAAAGGTTAGTCATCCGTGCCTGACTATGGTATGACGAAGGCTCTTAGCGCCCATGTGCCCAGAGCACCTATCGCAAAGGCCCCCCTAAGAGAGGGTGTGAGTTCAACACAAGAATCGACACGAGCGGGTGTCATGGCAGAAGGCCAAATGAGAGCATGGTCATACAGATAGCCAAGTTTTTTTTTTTTTTTTTTTTTTTTTTTAAAGGGGGAGCCCCCGCTATTACATAGGTGCCAATCGCACGCTTCCCAGCACGCATGCAATAGGATATTTGGGGAAACCTGTCAGAGTTGGGGCACGCAGAGCACTCCCGCAGGAGGATAATGCGATACCTAAGAAAAGCGCAAGCATGAAGGCATACCACAGAAAGGCAACAGAAAGGCTCCTAGCGATGGACATGTCCCAAGCACCAGAGGGCAACCTCATCCCCAGAGGCGCGCTCCAGCCCGCCGGCAACGCAACACCGCTGAGGTGACGTTGGAGGACCCACGGGGCAAGCCTAGGGCTTGCAGCTGGAGGCAGGGGTCACAGCAAAGAAGGCAATCAAGTTAGAGCCGTGGCCGGCTGGGTACAGTGAATGGTGGATCGGAAGCGTCACGCTGGAAGCGGCACGGGATGCTGGGCACTCCAGTGGATGACTGGTTGCGCGCCCGGCAGCTCCTCCAGCGCGCAGAGGACCGCGCGGTGGCACCATCGCGCCGCAAACTGCTCCCTGGTGATCATCGGGTCGCGTCCGCGAAGCCAGTCGCTGAGCACACCTGCTGTCTGCCGGACGTTGACGGTCGCGAGCCGCCAATCGGCAAGCAGGGCCTTCTTGCAGGAAGACAGGATGCGAGCCGCAACCGCTCCGGGGGTGATCGCCGCCGCATCTGGCTGGTGGCGGCCGCGCTGATATGCTGCCCACAGCTGACAGATTGTAGCGAGCCGCAGGCGATCCCAGAGCTGCCTGAGCTGCCGCGGCGGTCCCCAGATCCTGGTGTCATCGGCGAGAAGAAGGTCGGCGCTGCGCGGTGGCGCGTCGTCTCCGGTCACCGCGGCCCATGTCGCTGCGAACCAGTCCCACACCCCGGCGGCGAGAGGG
Source organism: Coccomyxa subellipsoidea C-169 (assembly GCF_000258705.1). Taxonomy (NCBI): domain Eukaryota; kingdom Viridiplantae; phylum Chlorophyta; class Trebouxiophyceae; family Coccomyxaceae; genus Coccomyxa; species Coccomyxa subellipsoidea. Next base: position 1,419,418 of record NW_005178027.1, read on the forward strand.
CAGATGATGAAGACATGGGTGAGTGTGGCCAGCTGACCTGCACAGCTCGGATGCGGGCAAACGTGACCGATCGTCCGTGATGTCGGCCCAGATGGCCGGCCGCAGCGGATCGAGGGGGCGGGCCTCTCCCTTGCTGATCCTGTGGAGGACCTGGCGGCGCGTGGTGGCCTCCCTGACCACGAACTCATGTGCCGGTCGCAGGCCGAGTCCCCAAGCTTGGGGATCCACGACTTGGCTGCCCCAGCGGCCGAAGAGGTACAGCGTGGGTGCTGCGGGCGGGGGCACCAGAGCGTCCTTTTCGTGCTCCTGTGCTCCAGGCTGCTGGCGCTTCCCGGGGCGCGGGTGCCAGGGCCAAGTGAATCAGGTGGTGGATGCCACACAGACAGGCTTCCTGCCTAAGCGCTGGGCGGGGGACAACGTGCTGGCACACCTGGAGGAGATCAGCTACCTGGAGGCCACACACCAGCCAGGCGTGCAGGTCTTCCTGGACTTCGAGAAGGCCTTCGATCGCCTTGACAGGGCCTGGATTGAGCGGTGCATGGCTGCGGTGGGCTTCGGGCCCGGTGTGCAGCGGTGGGTGCACATTCTGCACTCCGGCACGACCGCGCGAGTGGCCTTCAACGGCTGGCACACCGATGCCTTCCCGGTGGCCGCCGGCGTCTTCCAGGGAAGCCCCCTCTCGCCGCTGCTGTTTGTGCTTGCCGCGCAGCCGATGGCCGCGCATGCCAGGATGCTTGCAGGCCAGCTAGCTTTCCAGCCCATCAGACTGCCTTCAGGGGAGCCAGCACCAGTCATGCACCAGCATGCGGACGACACCAGCGTGCACGCGCGGACTCCCCGGGATGCTCAGATCGTGCTGGGGGCCAGCGTGGGCCTCCACTGCGCAGCCACAGGAGCCAGGCTGCAGCGCAGCAAGAGCCAGGCCCTAGGGCTTGGCAGCCTCAGCCATCTCGCCGGGCCCGATCCAGTCACGGGGGTCACCTTCGCGGCTTCGAGCGACGGCGTCAAGCACCTGGGCATTCCCTTGTCCACCCAGCCAGCTGCAGCTGCCACAGCCCTATACACAGCCATCATTGAGAAGGTGGAGGCCCGCATCGCCCGCTGGTCCGGCTTCAGACTCAGCCTGCTGGGCCGAGCGTACGTCGCAAAACAGGTGCTGGCCTCCATGGTCACCTACCATGCCACCTTCATACCGGTGCCACAAGACTTGCTACAGAGGCTCTGCAGAGCCATCCACACTTTCGTCGCGGCGAACCGGCCGGTGACCCCTGGCGCAGCGGCGGCGCTGTTCCCAAGCAAGGACGTCTGCTTCCGCGCGGCCGCACACGGCGGCATCGCGCTGGTGGACATCAAGGCCCAGATCCTGGCTCTCCAGGCCAAGGTGGTGGGCAGGCTGTTGGAGCCGGAACAGCTGGCCTGGAAGGCCTACTTCGACCACTGGCTGTACAGGAGCACAGCCTGGCTGGCAGCGCAGGAACCCGGCACGGTGTCAGCGCGGCGGCAGCACATCTGGCAGCTGGGAAGATTCCTGCTCTTCTCCACCTTTGCAGCGAAGCATGTGGAGGCCCCGCAGCGCGTACGGCAGTACCTGCATGCCTACCAGCAGCTGCGGCCCCATCACCTGCGGAAGCCGGAAGCGATCGGCTACGACGCAGTCATGGGTGAGCCACTGTTCTTCAACAGGGAGCTCACGGATGCAGTCAGGCAGCCCTTTGCCTGGGAGGACTGGGCCAGGCTTGGCCTGGTCAGGATCAGCCACCTGCGCGATGTCGTGCGCGGCCCGGAGCATCCGGTTCGGATGGTGCGAGAGCGCGTGCCCATCCTTCTGGCTGCCTTGCCAGCAGCCTGGAGAGCGCTAATCCAGGTGCAGCCACCGGCCGCTATGTGGTGCGCATCTCCGGACCCGTCAGATCGCCGCGTCTGGTCTCGCACAGCCGAAGGTAGCACCTACCTTCTCAGCCACACAGTAAGCAGCACAGGAGCCCTTGTGCCAGTGGACGGAGGCGTTGCAGCCATGCACGCCTTCCTTCCTCCGGCCGCGCAGCCTGCATTGGTTCAGCACTGGGACATCACCAGGCCCTGGCATCCACGCAGCGGCACACGTCAGCAGCGCCATCACGCGGAGCAGCTGCACCCAGAGCAGCACCTGCAGGTGGAGCAGCAGCCAGGGGAGCAGTTGGAGTGGGAGCAGCAGCTGCCGGAGCCACTGCCACCACCGCCGCCCACACTATACTTCTTTGGCCTCTGGGGATCCCAGGTACAGGACCCTCAGGCTTGGGGGCTCGGCACGCGGCCGGCACATGAGTTTGTGGTGAGGGAGGCCACCGCGCGGCGACAGGTGCTTCACAGGATCAGCAAGGGGGAGGCCAGCCCGGCGGGCCCGCTGCGACCAGCCATCTGGGCTGATACCACAGATGATCAGCGCAGCGGCCTTCGGGCGCTCGAGGCGCGATGGGAGGCCAGGGCTGCAGCTGCTGGTACCGCGTCGCAGGTCTTAGGCAAGAGGCCTCGAGGGCAGCCTGATCCCTCCTCCTGGGCGATCTGGATGGCTGCGCCGCAACCACGTCCGGTTCCGCTGCGGGACCGCGGCGGGCCTGCGGGCGCGCCAGCGGGCCCTTCACCAGTGCCACAGGGAGCAGATGTCACTGTTGATCCTGCTGCTGCTGTCACAGCAGACCCATCAGCACCTTGGGCTCATGTGTGGCAAGTGGTGCACGCTTCCCATCTGGACCGGCGGCAGCGCGTGACAGCGTGGAGGCTGCTGCATGGCCAGCTCTTCGTCGGCAGCTTCGCGCGTCACGTCCACCGCGCCGATCCCGCCGGTCACGTTTGCCCGCATCCGAGCTGTGCAGGTCAGCTGGCCACACTCACCCATGTCTTCATCATCTGCCCTCTCGCCGCCGGGGTGTGGGACTGGTTCGCAGCGACATGGGCCGCGGTGACCGGAGACGACGCGCCACCGCGCAGCGCCGACCTTCTTCTCGCCGATGACACCAGGATCTGGGGACCGCCGCGGCAGCTCAGGCAGCTCTGGGATCGCCTGCGGCTCGCTACAATCTGTCAGCTGTGGGCAGCATATCAGCGCGGCCGCCACCAGCCAGATGCGGCGGCGATCACCCCCGGAGCGGTTGCGGCTCGCATCCTGTCTTCCTGCAAGAAGGCCCTGCTTGCCGATTGGCGGCTCGCGACCGTCAACGTCCGGCAGACAGCAGGTGTGCTCAGCGACTGGCTTCGCGGACGCGACCCGATGATCACCAGGGAGCAGTTTGCGGCGCGATGGTGCCACCGCGCGGTCCTCTGCGCGCTGGAGGAGCTGCCGGGCGCGCAACCAGTCATCCACTGGAGTGCCCAGCATCCCGTGCCGCTTCCAGCGTGACGCTTCCGATCCACCATTCACTGTACCCAGCCGGCCACGGCTCTAACTTGGCTATCTGTATGACCATGCTCTCATTTGGCCTTCTGCCATGACACCCGCTCGTGTCGATTCTTGTGTTGAACTCACACCCTCTCTTAGGGGGGCCTTTGCGATAGGTGCTCTGGGCACATGGGCGCTAAGAGCCTTCGTCATACCATAGTCAGGCACGGATGACTAACCTTTCACCAGTCCCGATCCCACCCCGGCAAAGCCCGGCCTGTCGTTCCTTGTCTGAGACCCCTTTTGCCTTAGAGCCCTGGGACCACAGATTGCCTACCAGAAGCTTTGCGCCTCTCCTACCTCTAACCTTTGCCAGCGCGGAATGGGGCTCCGAGTCACGTGCTTCCACTGGTCGAGGGACCTGTCGAGCTCGGCCCAACACGGCCCCGGGGGTGCCTCCTTCACCCCTGGGGCACTGGCCTCGCCACCCAGTGCCGGTGGCCTCGCCCACCACCGGACGTGTTTGCGCGGCTCACCCCTTGGGTATCCCTCGGCCAGACGGATCCATCGTGCGCCCCGCTACCTGTGGAGTACCGTGCCGGAGAGCCAGAGCGTTGGCGCAAGCTTACAGAAGACCACCCTGCCCAGGGCTTTAGGCTATCAATAGTTTTCCAGTGATCCTCCGATGTTTCTGTCTCACCAGCAGCCCCAACAATCCCCTTGGCCTGTCATCCGTGGCCTTCTGCCTTAGTGTCTGTCCTCCTCACCATTCACAGTAGTTCATTGAAGGCTATCTGAAGGGTTTAGGGTTTCCAACCCCAGTATCCACCCTTGAACCTGAGCGGGTGTCTAGGACCTTGGACATGATGCCTCCTGCCTATCCCCGCCTCCAATGTGGTGGGTGTGTGTATCTGGTCGAGTTCTCACCAGCCTACCTGTTTTTCGCCTCATTTGCGGCTTCATATCTCCCATATGCCACCGTTTTTTTTTTTTTTTTTTTTTTTTAAAAAGGGGAAGCCCCCGCTATTACACAGGTGCCAGTCGCACGCTTCCCAGCACGCATGCAATAGGATATTTGGGGAAACCTGTCAGAGTTGGGGCACGCAGAGCACTCCCGCAGGAGGATAATGCGATACTGAAGAGAAGCGCAAGCATGAAGGCATACCACAGAAAGGCAACAGAAAGGCTCCTAGCGATGGACATGTCCCAAGCACCAGAGGGTAACCTCATCCCCAGAGGCGCACTCCAGCCCGCCGGCAACGCAACACCGCTGAGGTGACGTTGGAGGACCCACGGGGCAAGCCTAGGGCTTGCAGCTGGAGGCAGGGGTCACAGCAAAGCAGGCAATCATCAATCACTGGCAGGCAATTATGGATGTGCGGGCAACCAGTGGTGGAACAGACATGAAAGGCACGTTTATACGGTTGGCCGACAGGGATGGAACAGGATCGCGTTCGGACCCATTACCACTAGGTGCCGCTCGGGGCTGGCAATGTGACCCTAAACTATGCCTCAATCTGCCAGCAAGGTGGGGCACAAGCAAACGGTGGCATATGGGAGATATGAAGCCGCAAATGAGGCGAAAAACAGGTAGGCTGGTGAGAACTCGACCAGATACACACACCCACCACATTGGAGGCGGGGATAGGCAGGAGGCATCATGTCCAAGGTCCTAGACACCCGCTCAGGTTCAAGGGTGGATACTGGGGTTGGAAACCCTAAACCCTTCAGATAGCCTTCAATGAACTACTGTGAATGGTGAGGAGGACAGACACTAAGGCAGAAGGCCACGGATGACAGGCCAAGGGGATTGTTGGGGCTGCTGGTGAGACAGAAACATCGGAGGATCACTGGAAAACTATTGATAGCCTAAAGCCCTGGGCAGGGTGGTCTTCTGTAAGCTTGCGCCAACGCTCTGGCTCTCCGGCACGGTACTCCACAGGTAGCGGGGCGCACGATGGATCCGTCTGGCCGAGGGATACCCAAGGGGTGAGCCGCGCAAACACGTCCGGTGGTGGGCGAGGCCACCGGCACTGGGTGGCGAGGCCAGTGCCCCAGGGGTGAAGGAGGCACCCCCGGGGCCGTGTTGGGCCGAGCTCGACAGGTCCCTCGACCAGTGGAAGCACGTGACTCGGAGCCCCATTCCGCGCTGGCAAAGGTTAGAGGTAGGAGAGGCGCAAAGCTTCTGGTAGGCAATCTGTGGTCCCAGGGCTCTAAGGCAAAAGGGGTCTCAGACAAGGAACGACAGGCCGGGCTTTGCCGGGGTGGGATCGGGACTGGTGAAAGGTTAGTCATCCGTGCCTGACTATGGTATGACGAAGGCTCTTAGCGCCCATGTGCCCAGAGCACCTATCGCAAAGGCCCCCCTAAGAGAGGGTGTGAGTTCAACACAAGAATCGACACGAGCGGGTGTCATGGCAGAAGGCCAAATGAGAGCAAGGTGGGCCACCGTTTGCTTGTGCCCCACCTTGCTGGCAGATTGAGGCATAGTTTAGGGTCACATTGCCAGCCCCGAGCGGCACCTAGTGGTAATGGGTCCGAACGCGATCCTGTTCCATCCCTGTCGGCCAACCGTATAAACGTGCCTTTCATGTCTGTTCCACCACTGGTTGCCCGCACATCCATAATTGCCTGCCAGTGATTGATGATTGCCTGCTTTGCTGTGACCCCTGCCTCCAGCTGCAAGCCCTAGGCTTGCCCCGTGGGTCCTCCAACGTCACCTCAGCGGTGTTGCGTTGCCGGCGGGCTGGAGTGCGCCTCTGGGGATGAGGTTACCCTCTGGTGCTTGGGACATGTCCATCGCTAGGAGCCTTTCTGTTGCCTTTCTGTGGTATGCCTTCATGCTTGCGCTTCTCTTAAGTATCGCATTATCCTCCTGCGGGAGTGCTCTGCGTGCCCCAACTCTGACAGGTTTCCCCAAATATCCTATTGCATGCGTGCTGGGAAGCGTGCGACTGGCACCTGTGTAATAGCGGGGGCTTCCCCTTTTAAAAAAAAAAAAAAATTGGGACATGTCCATCGCTAGGAGCCTTTCTGTTGCCTTTCTGTGGTATGCCTTCATGCTTGCGCTTCTCTTCAGTATCGCATTATCCTCCTGCGGGAGTGCTCTGCGTGCCCCAACTCTGACAGGTTTCCCCAAATATCCTATTGCATGCGTGCTGGGAAGCGTGCGACTGGCACCTGTGTAATAGCGGGGGCTTCCCCTTTTTAAAAAAAAAAAAAAAAAAAAAAGTGATGTCCCAGTGCTCCACCAACGCCGGCTGCGCGGTCGCAGGGGGCAACGAGTGCTGACCAGCCTGTGCTCCGTCGTCTGCTGGCACGAGGGCGCCTGTGCTGCTGACTGTATGGCTGAGCTGGTAGCGCCCTGCAGCTGTGCGCGACCAGACACGGCGCTCTACCGGATCAGGACACGCCAGCCACAGGGCCGCTGCTGGCTGGGACTGGATGAGCTGTCTCCATGCTGCTGGCAGAGCGGCGAGAAGAGTCGGCAGGCGATGGCGGATGGCGCTGTGCTGGTGCTCCGGGCCGCTCAACAGGTCGCGAAGGTGACTGACCCTGACGAGGCCTCGCATGGCCCAGGCAAGAGGCTGCCCGCCGGCGTCTGTGAGCTGCCTGTTGAAGAACGAGCGGCTCGCTGAGGACCGCGTCGTGGCTGAGCTCGTCTGACCGGATGCGGCGATGAGGCTGCAGCTTCTGGTAAGCGTGCACGTACTGCCGCACGCGCGCTGGGGCCTGCAGCGTCTCTGTTGGGAAACTGGAGAAGAGTAGGAATATGCCCAGCTGTCAGATTTGCTGGTGGTGCGCTGAGAGCGAGGCGGGCTCCTGGGCTGCCAGCCAAGCGGCGCTCCTGTGCAGCCAGAAGTCGAAGAAGGCTTTAGAACCCATAGAACTGCCAAACGATCCCTGCTTGCAGCGCCGCACCCTTCGCTGCCTCGGTGTGGAGGGCCTGGAGCAGGTGGTGGGCGTCCTGCACCTGTCTCCGCGGTGGGTGTCCGCTCGTAGGCTGCGAGCGCTGCCTGGCTGTCCGACTCAGAGCCCGCTGAGCTGCCCGGTGCTCGGCTGCTATGGCCCAGGAGCGCTGCAAGGCGATGTCCTTCACCTGCCGCTTGAGGTCCACCCAGCGGCTGCCCCGAGTGACTGCATCTCCGAGTGGGTGTGCGGCAAGGTATGCTGGGATCTCCGCTGCGATGCGCTCGCAGAACGGCTGATCATCCAGAAGGTGGAGAGGCAGCCTCCAGGCTGCGGAGCCATATAGTGTGCTGGCTGGTGAGGTGAGGCTCAGGCTGACTCCCAGGTGGTCTCCTGGGTAGCCCACCACCTGACCGATCGCGCGCGGCTCCCAGCTGACTCTGGCGCACAGCGGCTCTGATATCAGCCAGCGATCAAGCCGCGCTGCTGACTGGCCTGAGGTGGGGGAAGGCACGCCTGCATGGATGGAGGTCCCGCCAGACATCGTAGAGCCGGTGATCCGTCTCGACACACCGCAGGCCGGTCCAGGTGTTTAAGGATAATTGAAGGACTACCATACATCGATTTCACACGATTTCTCCACCGATACACCAGCATCTTCAAGTTTCTCACTTGCATTGTGTAGAGAATGTTCACAGCTTTCGATCGATACCCCACTTGCCTACTTTTGTGCGTATTTACTCATTTCGACCACGACACAGTTGCCATCCCGCGAGCTCACACGTCCGGATAGCCTCCAATGTAGCTTATTTTCAGCCACTACCATCATCGACAATATATATACATATTTTACGCGAATGCTACCCGTCTCCACTGGACCAGAGGGTTCAGGGGCAGGAGGGAAGTGTCACAAGGGAGGAAGAGTGCGGGGAGGAAATAGGGGCAGGGGAAGAGGCCACACGAGCCTCTTTTGTAGGCTTCCCGAGGGGTTTTCAAGGCCTTTAGTAGGGAGCTGCCACAGCTCTTGAACAAGGCCCCAAGACCTCCTCGGCGGACGGTGGACGCCCTAAAGAGCTAATCAGCAGGAGCAATCAGCACAGGGGAGCACAAGGTAGTAGAGAGGAGCACAGCAGCAGCAGCAGCAGTTGCCCAGCAACTTGGGTCCCCCACCTGGCCAGCCTGATCAGCACGATGCAGACTGTCAAGTCATGGCAGTTGGAGCCTCAGAGAGCCCTGGATGCCCATGCGTTGAGCACTCCCCGGCCAAGGCTTCTCCGGCCGCGGCCAGACCGGTGGGGGGACAGCGAGCCACTCCTACTGGCTGCCTTGGGCCAGCTTGAGCTGCAGGAGGAGGTTCCTTATGGCAGCCCGGAGCGCATGCAGCTGGAGCTAAAGGTCACCAGAGGAGTAATCGCTCACTTCGCGCCGCATGTCGGGGGAGTCAAGCAGCGAGGATCGCCCGGCGCAGCTGACAGCTGCGTGGAGCTCTGGTTTGACACGGTCCCGGCAGCAGCTGCGGCGCGGCATGCGGCAGCGGAGGACCAGCTTGTCCGGCTGCGTGCAGTGCCGGGCAGCGGAGACGTAGCGGTGCCGGTGCAACTCACTGCTGGGCGGTTCCACTGCCAGCACACCTGCATCATCATCCACGGGCTGCCGTACGAGTACTGCAGAAAGGGTCTCACTCAGACCCTTCTGGACTGTGCTGGCTGCCCCAGGGACACATACGTTGTTCGCGGCGAATTCCTCGGCGACCTGCCAGGACCGTTGGCAGTGGGCACCCATGGCGTCGGCAACGGGAATGCGTGCCTTGCATACATCCAGACGCCGGATGAGGACCGGCACTTGGGCCGCTTACCAAAGCGGTTCTTCATCGACGGTGACACCCGGATCAATATCACGCGGCCGGGGCAGCTGCGGCAGCCCAGCCAGCCATCCTCCTTCCAGTCGCAGCGCTTAGCTCCGGAGCCGTCGCGCCGCTCAGGGCCTCGACCGATCCGTCAGCGGCAGCGCGCTGCGCAGGCCCACACGCGCACCGCAGCCGCGGCGCAGCGGACACAGCCAGCACCCAGTGCCCAGTTGCAGCAGCTGGAGGCCCGCGTACAAGCCAGCCGCGCGCCCGGTGGCGACCGCTCTGGCCTGGGTGCGTCTGGCTCCATCAGTGTAGCGCGATTAGGCCCGCGTTTTCGCCCCGCTGGAGACACGCAGCCGCTTACTCCGATGGACTGCACCCCTCCGCGAGGTGCACAGGTCTTCCCTGCTGCTAGACAGGCACTGACAGACATGGAGGAAGACACGCCGCCGCCGCCACCGCCGCCGGTACCGATGGAGTGGGAGACACAGGCATACTCGGTGCCGCAGCGAGAGTTGCGACGCAGGATATCGCGCGTGCGCGATAAAGGTGCAGCCACCCCCATGGATTGGGATCTGCCTCACACCGAGGATCCACCCCAGACGGCTCACCGTCGCCCTCCGCACCTGGACCTCAGCGGCGTCCCGGTTGAGCGTATTGAGGAGTGCCTGGAGTGGCTGGCAGGGCATACACACTTCTCCCCCGCAGACAGCGCGGCAGCGATTCGCCGGCTGCACAGCGATGCACCACTCGCGCTCGTGTCGGGAGGGGATGCACCAGCAGATAGGGAGCTGCGGCACCAGCTCCTCTGCGATGCTCTGCGTCGCATCCATGGAGCAGACAGCTTGCCGGACGACTCGTACGGCTTGCCGGCTCTGACACCGGAGGACCTAGCGCAGCCGGCAGAGGTCCCAGCAGCACCCATTGCACGTCAGCAGGGGAGACCCACCGTCCCGCCGGGCTTTGAGTCGCGAGCAGCCGCAGCGCGCGCAGCGCAGCGTGCGGCGCAGGTCGCACTAGCGGGGCTGCCGGCTCCGTGGCGCTCAGCGCGTACGCGGCATCAGCCTACAGAGTGGTGGCTACAGCAGCAGGGGCAACAGCAGGAGCGGCAGCGGGTAGAGCACAGGATTTCCAGGAGCATTCGCAGTGGGGGCCCGCCGGCACGGCGGCCCTCGCAGCCATGACTCGCTCCCGATCGCCCTCCCTGCGCCTTCTCAGCCTCAACGTCAACGGCCTCAGGGACAGAGACAAGAGGCGCTGCCTCTTCAACCTTCTGGAGCGCGACAGGTGGGACATCATCCTCCTTCAGGAGACCCACCACAGCTCTACAGAGGAGGGGACAGCATGGGCGCAGGAGGGGCCTGCCGGGCTTCGCTGCAATTGGAGCGGGCCCGCATTTTGGTGCCACTTCACCTCCCAGTCACGCGGCGTAGCGGTCTTACTAAGACCCACAGCCTCCACAGCAGCCATCACGGTGCGTCACTGCAGCACCACCGGACGCACCCTACTAGTGGACTTCACTTATTGTGGCCAGCCCTACACGGTAGCTTCCGTGTACGCACCTGCGGCCGCAGCGGAGCGACAGCAGTATTACACACAGGAGCTGCTGCCCAGCCTTCCAGCAGCACGTTGCCTTCTGGTGGGAGGGGACTTCAACTGCATTGCAGGCCAGCAGGACATGGCCGCCGGGCAGCCCGGTCAGCGGACGCATGGATATTGGACCGGCCTGCGGCTCGTGGAGACTGAGCATCAGCTCTACGATGTCTGGCGTGACCTCAACCCCAGCAGTCGTGCCTTCACCCACGTTGCCACCACAGGTCAGTCAGCTGCCCGGCTCGACCGCTGGCTGGTCTCGGAGACGCTGCGGGCGCGGGTCAGCCGGGAGCCGCGAGCGATCGGGCAGGTTCTTGGTTATCCAGGAGACCACCTGGGGGTCAGCCTGAGCCTTACAGCTCCAGCCAGCACACTGTATGGCTCTGCAGCCTGGAGGCTGCCCCTTCATCTTCTGGACGATCAGCCGTTCTGCGATCGCATTACGGCAGCGATTCCGGAGTATCTTGCCGCACACCCGCTCGGAGAGGGCGTCACGCAGGGCAGCAGGTGGGTGGAGTTGAAGAGGCAGGTCAAAGATATGGCCATGCAGCGTTCCTGGGCTCTCGCAGCGGAGCGCCGGGCCTCTCAGCGGGCTCTGGAGTCTGACAGCCGCGCAGCACTCGCGGCGTTCACCCGGCGGCCCGCACCAGACACCCTTCTGGCATGGCAGGATGCCCACCAGCTTCTGCAGGGCCTCAATGTGGAGGCAGCTAAGGGGGCAGCACTCCAGGCTGGGATCGTATGGCAGTTCTACGGTGAGCAGTCCACCTTCTGGTTCCACCACCTGGCCCGGGAGCGGCAGGGCCGCACAGAGTTGATGGCCCTCAGGACAGGTCCAGCCCCTGACAGCCCACGGGTTGTCCTGGATCACCCAGCCGGCAGGGATCGGGGCGGCGCGGTGCTGCGGGAGTACTACAGTGGCGACGAAGCGGCAGGCCTCTTCGCGGCGCAGCCGGTGTCGCTGGCAGCCCAGGATGAGCTGCTGCGGGCAGTGGACAAGCGTTTGTCCCCTCAGGCAGCTGCAGCGGCAGAAGGAGAGCGCGGTGATGGCAGCGTGTCGGTCGCAGAGCTGGAGACTGCCCTCCGGAGCCTGCCGCGCGGCAAGGCACCGGGCTTGGATGGCCTGCCATATGAGTTCTACCTGCGCTTCTGGCCTGTGGTAGGGCTGGAGCTGGCAGGGATGCTGCAGGAAGCTTTCGGCGGCGGCGGGGAAGCGGCGCTGCCGCCACCGCTGACGCAGGGGCGTATCACTCTCTTGTACAAGGGGAAGGGGGCAGACAGGGAGTCTCCAGCCAGCTACAGGCCCATCACGTTGCTCAACACCGACTACAAGCTCGCGGCGCGGGCGATCGCCAGCCGGATCGGGCCGCTGCTGAATCAGGTGGTGGATGCCACACAGACAGGCTTCCTGCCTAAGCGCTGGGCGGGGGACAACGTGCTGGCACACCTGGAGGAGATCAGCTACCTGGAGGCCACACACCAGCCAGGCGTGCAGGTCTTCCTGGACTTCGAGAAGGCCTTCGATCGCCTTGACAGGGCCTGGATTGAGCGGTGCATGGCTGCGGTGGGCTTCGGGCCCGGTGTGCAGCGGTGGGTGCACATTCTGCACTCCGGCACGACCGCGCGAGTGGCCTTCAACGGCTGGCACACCGATGCCTTCCCGGTGGCCTCCGGCGTCTTCCAGGGAAGCCCCCTCTCGCCGCTGCTGTTTGTGCTTGCCGCGCAGCCGATGGCCGCGCATGCCAGGATGCTTGCAGGCCAGCTAGCTTTCCAGCCCATCAGACTGCCTTCAGGGGAGCCAGCACCAGTCATGCACCAGCATGCGGACGACACCAGCGTGCACGCGCGGACTCCCCGGGATGCTCAGATCGTGCTGGGGGCCAGCGTGGGCCTCCACTGCGCAGCCACAGGAGCCAGGCTGCAGCGCAGCAAGAGCCAGGCCCTAGGGCTTGGCAGCCTCAGCCATCTCGCCGGGCCCGATCCAGTCACGGGGGTCACCTTCGCGGCTTCGAGCGACGGCGTCAAGCACCTGGGCATTCCCTTGTCCACCCAGCCAGCTGCAGCTGCCACAGCCCTATACACAGCCATCATTGAGAAGGTGGAGGCCCGCATCGCCCGCTGGTCCGGCTTCAGACTCAGCCTGCTGGGCCGAGCGTACGTCGCAAAACAGGTGCTGGCCTCCATGGTCACCTACCATGCCACCTTCATACCGGTGCCACAAGACTTGCTACAGAGGCTCTGCAGAGCCATCCACACTTTCGTCGCGGCGAACCGGCCGGTGACCCCTGGCGCAGCGGCGGCGCTGTTCCCAAGCAAGGACGTCTGCTTCCGCGCGGCCGCACACGGCGGCATCGCGCTGGTGGACATTAAGGCCCAGATCCTGGCTCTCCAGGCCAAGGTGGTGGGCAGGCTGTTGGAGCCGGAACAGCTGGCCTGGAAGGCCTACTTCGACCACTGGCTGTACAGGAGCACAGCCTGGCTGGCAGCGCAGGAACCCGGCACGGTGTCAGCGCGGCGGCAGCACATCTGGCAGCTGGGAAGATTCCTGCTCTTCTCCACCTTCGCAGCGAAGCATGTGGAGGCCCCGCAGCGCGTACGGCAGTACCTGCATGCCTACCAGCAGCTGCGGCCCCATCACCTGCGGAAGCCGGAAGCGATCGGCTACGACGCAGTCATGGGTGAGCCACTGTTCTTCAACAGGCAGCTCACGGATGCAGTCAGGCAGCCCTTTGCCTGGGAGGACTGGGCCAGGCTTGGCCTGGTCAGGATCAGCCACCTGCGCGATGTCGTGCGCGGCCCGGAGCATCCGGTTCGGATGGTGCGAGAGCGCGTGCCCATCCTTCTGGCTGCCTTGCCAGCAGCCTGGAGAGCGCTAATCCAGGTGCAGCCACCGGCCGCTATGTGGTGCGCATCTCCGGACCCGTCGGATCGCCGCGTCTGGTCTCGCACAGCCGAAGGTAGCACCTACTTCCTCAGCCACACAGTAAGCAGCACAGGAGCCCTTGTGCCAATGGACGGAGGCGTTGCAGCCATGCACGCCTTCCTTCCTCCGGCCGCGCAGCCTGCATTGGTTCAGCACTGGGACATCACCAGGCCCTGGCATCCACGCAGCGGCACACGTCAGCAGCGCCAGCATGCGGAGCAGCTGCACCCAGAGCAGCACCTGCAGGTGGAGCAGCAGCCAGGGGAGCAGTTGGAGTGGGAGCAGCAGCTGCCGGAGCCACCGCCACCACCGCCGCCCACACTATACTTCTTTGGCCTCTGGGGATCCCAGGTACAGGACCCTCAGGCTTGGGGGCTCGGCACGCGGCCGGCACATGAGT